>NC_090447.1:209695274-210967774 GCF_031143425.1 Pleurodeles waltl | reverse complement strand
GTCGTGTATTGATTCAATATACATTAATAATGGCTAATACCTGCCTCTCAAGCCATTCTTATAGATGTAAGGGCCCGGAATAGCCTTAATAATCACACTTCTAAGAGTGTGGTGGTTAGTAGCTGTTTTGGTACTGCCATTGGCAGCACTGGTAGGGGCAATGGGCGGTTCAATCTGCAGTGACCTCCTGACGAGGACCCTGCGCCTATATTTTGACAACTCAAGACCTGCGACCCACCGACCATTTCTTAACAATGGTAACAAATAGCATATAATATTCTGCATCCCTGCATATATAGTGTATATTAATAGGGAAACTGGATGTGTTTTTCAGGAACAAGAAGAGGTCTGGACTGCAGAGTGTGCTAGGAAAGAGCCTGAATTCATTCGTAAAATCTAACAATTCGGAAAGGACAAGTGATGCTTAGATTGTAAACCCTGTCTGTGCTAAACCCCGGCTGCTTTAAAATGATAAGAGTTTTCTCATTTTCAAGTTCCATTTTTAAAAAAGTATGGAAATGTCATTCCGCTGATTTTCGTCAGATACTCCGATAGCAGCCACAAAGTACACCTTTGCCTGTAACAATGAGCTGCTGAATTTTGTTTGGATTTACAACAGTAGTCCCAGGAATGCAACCCGGGAGGCTTCAAAAGCTGATCAGAGGCTGGATAGCAGCACTTCCTCCTAACGAACAAATAGCACACCTTGACAGTTCTTCAGAAAATACAAAACGGAAGCAAAGACCCATAAAAATATTATTGCGAAAATATGATGTTACTCACAAAGAAGCTGGTAAACACAGCGCATCCTCAGCGCCAAATAACCGATCGAAAGAAGACAAGCTTCACTACTAGGAATATAACAAATCAATCAACTTCCTGTATTAAAAACGTGTTTTTTGAGATATGAGACATTTTTGTTGGCTGCTTATTCGCTTCGAATTTACTGTCAAGCAGTCATGGTGCACATTTCTAACATATATGTTCTGCGTGTCGAGGTAAGGCTGTCACTTGAATCACTTCAGCACAGATTGACTCCAGAAAGTAAGTACATTTTCTGAGACACAGTGTGCATTTGATCTAGGTCTCCTGACATAGGCACCTTTGTTAGAAAAAAAAATACCTACCATTTCTACCTGTTTTGTTATTCTGGAACAGCCAGCTAGTAGGTGAAAAAGCACTTGCATAAACTTTTCAAGATTCTTTTGTAAGAGGACAATTACTCAGTCTCGGCTCGTGGGGCCAGAAGGGGCAGGGCAACGGGGGGAGGGGGGAATAAACATTAAATTAATTAAAAAAAAAAAAAACATTTACCTGTGCAGCTGCTGCTGCAGTCACCACCATGCTGTTCCTCTCCTGCACACAGGCTGGAGACACAATCTGTGGCCAATCCTGACGTTGCTCAGAGCAGCATCAGGATCGGCTTTGAGTGCCCAGCCAGGGTGCTCCCAGGCAGACTGGGAGCCTGTGCAGGCCCTCTCCAGCCCAACAACGCAATGCCAGGCTGGAGAGAGCCCAAACACACATGCGCTCTGAGAGGGAGTGCTGTGCGCTTCCCCTTACTGCTCGTCACCCCCTAGCCCTACCCCTTTACAAGAAAATGATAATAAACAAAGTTTATCACCTGAGCAGGGATTGGGGACAACACACCCCTTCCACTGGCCCCCTAACATCAGCCCCCCAACATCTGGGGCAACCAGCAGAAGGGAGGCCCTGCCAGGGGGAGAACCCACCTCAGACATCCCTGCCTCTGCAGCTGAAGAGTCCTCCCCACAAGTGGGGGCATCCACCCAAGCATCCAGGAGGTGCAGATGCCAAGAACTCATCTACTGCCAGGAAGTAACCTCTTTCTGATGGAACTCCTTTGTGTGCCACAGAATCACTCCGTTGTCTGTTCTACATACACTTTCTATTTCTCAGGATAGTAGGACACTGGACTTTAGACTGAAAATGTTGTGGCAGTTACTCTAATGACTACATCCACCATGACTGATACCTTCACTCATCACTTTGTGTTTGATATTTCTCATCACTTTGCATCTATGACTCAATGACACCTGTAAATAAACGCATGTAGCACACAATGTCCAATAGTGACTCTGTTTTGGAATGTTTCAGGATGTACAATGTGAAATGTATGTGATGTTAATGAGGTACATGTGAAAATGGCAATGTAATAAGGGACAGATCACTGACTGGGTCAGCCTGATATCACCACCAACACCAAAGCACAAGTGGCCTCTCACCCAAGAACTATATATTTGCAATGTACAGCCTATAGGCAACAAGTATGTCTGGGCTGTAATAGCCAAGAATCACTGAACATTGATTCACATGTATAGATATCCCAAAGTACAGTCCACCCGGCCATAGGAAAAAGGGCCATGTCAGACCCAGTACCATAGGATAGGCAAACAGGTATATATTGTCCCCAGATTAACCCCTATCCCATACCAAAACCATGTCTATACATATTGACATGCCCCATGACACAGACAGAGGACAGTACGTCGGTTCCTACTCTGAGGCCCCTCCTATTACAATGTTTAGCCATCCACTGCCATGTCACACACCTATGTCAGTGTAATGGCATAGCCCTTGTGACCTGCAATGAGGAAACACATCAACAGCTACATATAGGGCATATGATAATATTGTCAACACAATGTGAAGGGATTGGCCAAAAGGACATGTCACAAGGGCACATCACCACAAACATGATGTTGTGTAGCCATTTTAGCTATAATTGTACACATTATTTTAGCAAACTAGACTTGCCACTGTGCACTTTAACCTAGATATATTTTATTTGGCTTTGTTTTATTATTTTAACATTAGCTGCATTTATGGCCTTGTTTTATTTTCTCTATCTAGCTGTTCTTCACCTAGGTCAGCACTGCGTTCTTAAACAAGACATTTCTTTCACTCTGTGCTTTTCTCAAGGCTGCAGTAAGATAGGTTGCCAGCAAAAGTGGTATGCTTTGTCTCCAATGTTCACAGAAACAGACATACTCTTACGTGGAGATCCTTTCTTGGAACATCAGCTGTTTTATTTAAAAACACTACCGTGACCCGTGTACGTTAGAGGGAGATTCCAGCCAGATGACCACAACTGTATGCTGATTGCTGATTGCTGATTGCTTTGCTACAGCAGCTTATGAAGACAGACTACAGGCCTCTTGCTCAGGTATGAGGGATGATGTCTTCTCAGGGGAACCTGAAAGGCAGAATTAGAGCTTAACATGTTATGCTCTAACATAGCTTAGGTAGGAACTATCCCTACAAATCTTATTGAGCCTCATCGTCCTAGTTATTGCAATACACGCTTTATTATCTAAGATGCAGTTACTTCATTAAAACCTTACGGAACTTTACTCTGCCTCTGATTTTCCTTGCATATGTGAGACTAATGTAACTGAGAGAAACGGATGAGATCTGAGCGACCACGATTCCAAAGAGGAGTCATGTATGTCATGCGCCCGGTTGCCCCAAGAATCCCTGCTCTTGGGTGGAGATGAGGCACTGCTAGTTAGCCGGAACAAACTCGGATAAGACCGATAGGTGTCACATGGTGCGGGATCAGACACGGTCCCCCACAGTAAAGGTTAATCTGCCGCCTGAATCCAGTAGTCTCATTAGGATAATGAGAACCTACGTGGAAATGAGACCATTGGATAAACATATCAGGCCAAATAGGTCCATTCTCAAGTTCAGGAAATTCCCCTCCCACTGTACAGGAAGCCTGGGCATGGTACCCACACAAACCAAATTTGTACTAACCAGTACCTGAATCCATTTCATGGTCTATTCACATGTCAGACTAGCCACTTCCACCTGCCAGTGACAAAACTCAGAAATATCCTCTTGAGGGTGGAATGGAGATGAGATCTGGAAGGCAAAAAAGTCACCTAGAAGGAGTTTAGTTAGCAAAAGGCATTCATTAAACACAAAAGTCAGTTACATCATCTGTACCATCACTGATAATATGACTGCACATATCAAAGGAGATGCTCAAGAGAGAGACGTCTTCAAGGCTGGTGTAGCCACCAAACCTTTGCTCTATGATGCATTACATAATATGTCCTGTCTCACGGTAAGATACATAACCATCACAACATATCATGACCTGTACAGTACCCCATGCAGTCAGAGTAATCACAGAACATCAGGTACTTACACTCAGGTGAAGTACTGATTGATGACATCTGCCCGCAAGTCTCCACCTTCATCCTCATCACTGTCATCCTCACTTGGCATTTCCAGATTCTCACCCCATGACATTGCCACCTCCCCTTTATCAGGAACGTGTGAGATATTCCTCCTCAGGGCAAGGTTGTGGAGCATGCAGCAGGTTACAATGATCTTAAAAATGGTTCTGGAGGGGGCTTTGTGCCCAGAATGCTTCATCCTGCTCGAGACGGCCTCAGTAGCGTTAGAATCTTTGGCACTCAGTGGCCTGCGGTGCTGGTGGTGTCCTCTTCAGCGGTGCTGGTGGTGGAGGTGTCCTGTTCAGCGGTGCTGGTGGCGGCGCTGTCCTGTTCAGCGGTGCTGGTGACGGCGGTGTCCTTGGCAGTGGTGCTGGTGGCGGCGGTGTCCTGTTCAGCTGTGCTGGTGGCGGCGGTGTAGTGTTCAGCGGTGCTGGTGGTGGCGGTGTCCTTGGCAGCGGTGCTGGTGGTGGCAGTGTCCTGTTCAGCGGTGCTGGTGGCAGCGGTGTCCTTGGCAGCGGTGCTGGTGGCGGCGGTGTCCTTGGCAGCGGTGCTTGTGGCGGTCTTGTCCGCCGTGCAGGTTTTCCCAAACTTGTCAGTTTTAGTGTGCCCCTTCCCCACTTTGGATGGTGGTGCAGCTGGATCCACACTCCCACCTGTACCCCTGGAGTGGCTTTGGGGGTTATTACAACTTTGGAGGAGGTGTTAATCCGTCCCAAAAGTGACGGTAAAGTGACGGATATACCACCAGCCGTATTCCAAGTCCATTATATCCTATGGAACTCGTAATACGGCTGGTGGTATATCCGTCACATTTGGGACAGATTAACACCTCCTCCAAAGTTGTAATAACCCCCTTTGTTTGAAAAACTTTTTCCTCTCTCCCGCCGGGCACTGGACAACTTTTGGTGTTTTTGAGGTGGGGGACTGTCCATGCTCTGGCTCCTTGGCACACTGGCTGCCCTGCTGCCTGGCGCATTCCAAAAAATGGTCACTACGGGCACCACTGTTCCCGCTGATGTTGTGGCTGAGGCCCTGGGTTGGGACCTGGAGAGGCAGGCCCTAGGAGACTGAAGGGGTGGGGGAGGTGAGGGGAAGATATCAAGGTTGGACAGGAAAAGTTTTTTGGACACACTGGGACGGGTAGATGGAGGGGATTTGGGAGTGGAGGAAGAGGTAGTGGTGCATGGGCTGGAGGCTGTCGTGAGGTGGATGGCTGTTGGGTTGGTGTGTGGCTTCGTTTGTGTACCTTGGGAGGTGGGCTCACAGACACACTGGGAGAGGACACAGTGGATGTGTGAATGGTAGTGGGGGTGGTGACTGCACATGAGCGGAGTGTGGTGGTGGGTGTGCTGGTGATGGAGGTAGTGGCTGACGATGCAGTGCATGCAGGCGTGAGTGGAGACGAGACTAGGAGGGAGGGGGGAGACGAGGAGGAGGGGGACACAGTGGAGGCAGTGGCTGTTGGTATGTCTGCATGTGTATGATGCTTGCGTGAGTGCCTGTGGGATGTGTGGTGCTTATGTTTGCCTGAGCTTCCCTTGTGTGTTGAGGTGTGTGCATGCTGGTCTGAGGGTGTGCTTGGGATAGGCAGAGGTACAGGGGTTTGGGTCTGGGTGGAGGAAGTTGGAGGGGGGAGGCTAGAGACAGGGACAATGGCTGCCATCAGTGCTGAGGCCAGAGCCTGAAAAGCTCGCTGATGGGCTGCCTGACCAGAATGAATGCCCTCCAGGTATGCATTGGTTTGTTGCAACTGCCTCTCTACACCCTGGATGGCATTCAAAATGGTAGGCTGCCCAACAGTGAGGGACCTGAGGAGGTCAATGGCCTCCTCACTGAGGGCAGCAGGGGTGACAGGGGCAGGGGCTGAGGTGCCTAAGGCGAAGGAGATGCCCACCCTCCTGGGTGAGCGGCCACGGGGCAAATGCTGAGGGGCTGCTGGGAGGGCGGTGCTGGTAGGGGGGGTGGCAGCTGTACCTGTAGATGCGGGGGACACAGAGGGGCCCGCCACCGCAAGGGAGCTCCCATCAGAGGAGGAGTCCGTATTGCTGGTCTCAGCTCCTGTCCCTGCCGTGGAGCTCCCCTCGCCCTCCGTCCCACTGGTGGCTTCTGACTCCGGGATGCAGCTCCCTCCTGCTCCGGTGCCACTGCTCCTCCGCCTGATGATGCTAATGGACACAAGCACAGGGAGACCACAAAAAGGGGGGCAAAACAGAAGAAAGACATGTTGAGTGCATGCAATACCGCTACCGTTGGCGGACACTACAGATACAGAAGCCCCCTGCACTACGCCGTGCACTTAGACTTCCCCTAATCAATCCCAGGGACAAGGCTATGCTAATTGCTGCACACATGGATGTCCAAGGAGCCTGACCAGGTGTAGTTGGCTCTGTACACAGGTGGGGTGGGGTGCCATAGGACCTGCCTTAAGAATGGACCCTGTCTACTAAACTCCCCCTGGCCTAGGGGAACCCACAGGCCACCTCCCCCACCCAGACACCTCCACTGCGCGCTGAATCATCTGAATGAGAGTGTACTCACCCCCTTGTGGCTGCTGTGATGCCCTCAAGTGCCCATCAAACTCCGGGTACGCCACTGCCAGGATCCAGAACATCAGGTGGGTCATAGTGCGACGGGCACCCCTCCCATGTTGGGAGGCCATCCCCAGCTGGGCCTCCGCCGTCTTCTTGCTCCAGCGGCGAATGTCCTCCCATCTTTTCCGTCAGTGGGTGCTCTGTCTGTGGTAGACTCCCAGGGTCCGGACTTCCTTGGCGATGGCACGCCAAATATCCTTCTTCTGGTGGGCGCTGACCTACACGAATAGTACAGGGGAAAAGGAGAAGATATAAGCGCCTGCACCGTCACAGTCATTGGCCCGCATCCCTACCCTTCCCATGTCGCACATGCACTCACCGTCGTTTCAAGCATGCCTCATTCTCCCCCCCCACCCATTTTTCATCCACACCATTCCAAACAGCCATTGCCCATACAGCATGCTCAGAGTGTACTCACCTGTTTGTCTGGAGGACTGTAGAGTACCGTGTACTGGGGAGGACCCCATCCACTAGTTTTTCCAACTCCTCCATACTGAAGGCAGGGGCCCTTTCCCCAGACACACGAGCCATTGTCTCTTCCAGAGTGAGGTCACAGCAGCACTTGCAGTGTAGGTCCTCTCCTGTCGAAGATCAGGTATCAAGTGATTGAACAGAGAGAAAATGGCGGTCACGTCCGCGGCGGTGCGTACCGTCACCGCCGGCGTACATCGTCATTGGCTCCTGGGACCCATAGGGTCCAATGTTAACCAATGCAGGTTTGCGCCGCGGTCTTCGACCACCTACCGCGACGGTGTACAACGCCAGCGCAATTACTTCATATCCCCTTGTCCCACCTTACAGGTCAGGCAGCCGCCATTTCAGGGGGCCACATGGCATTAATTTTAAATGCATCACACATATATAGTCCTTGATTATACACTAAGACAGCCATATGTCGATTTTGAATTTTTTTCATATAAAATTGTGTTTACGTACTTCAGTGTTGGTTGACTCTCTGCTCGCTGTTCTCCTCCATAGAGCACGTCCGCAGGGGAAGGTGAGGAGATGGCGGCATCCTCCGGTGTACAGACCGCTGGTGGACCTGTCGACAATGGAGGAGTGACATGTGATCATCACCTGCAGACTTGATCGTGCCACAATCGTTATCAGCTACCCGCCATCCCACAGGAATCCCCCCTCTAGTGCAGGTGCTGTCTTGGCAAGTGGGTCTTTTCAAACAACAGTGGCCATAGCATCAGGGATGTCCCAGCCTATGTTTTCCAACGTGTTGTCCAGACTGTTGTCTACCCTGCTGAAACACGTGTGGAGCTACATCGTTTTTCCTCAGGTGGAGGACTTGCCTACAGTGAAAGGTGACTTCTATGCCCTGGGACATATCCCCAACATTATAGGTGCCATTGATGGGACACATGTGGCCTTGGTCCCCCCGCAGGAGTGAACAGGTGAACAGAAACCGGAAGAGTTACGATTCGATGAATGTGCAGCGTCCCCAGGGTCCAGCGACCTCTAAAGCCTCAGAGAACTACCCTGCATCTAAAAGGACCAAGAACTCCAGAGGACAGCGGCTCTGCTCTAAAGAAGAAACAACTTTGCAACAAAGAAACAAACTTTAAAATACTGCATGTTTCCCACCGGAAGCATGAGACTTTCCACTCTGCACCCGATGCCCCTGGCTCGACCTGCGGAGAAACAACACTACAGGGAGGACTCCCCAGCGACTGCGACCCTGTGAGTAGCCCGAGTTGACCCCTCTGAGCCCCCCCAGCGATGCCTGCAGAGGGAATCCAGAGGCTCTCCCTGACCGCGACTGCCTGCTTCAAAGAACCCGACGCCTGGTAAAGACCCTGCACCCGCAGCCCCCAGGACCTGAAGGATCCGACCTCCAGTACAGAAGCGACCCCCATGTGGCCTTCTCCCTTGCCCAGGTGGTGGCTACCCCGAGGAGCCCCCCCCCCATGCCTGCCTGCTTCGCTGAAGAGACTCCCCGGTCTCCCATTGAACTCCATTGCAAACCCAACACCTGTTTGCACTCTGCACCCACCCGCCCCCGTGTTGCTGAGGGTGTACTTTTTTTGCTGACTTGTGTCCCCCCCGGTGCCCTACAAAACCCCCCTGGTCTGCCCTCCGAAGTCGCGGGTACCTACCTGCTGGCAGACTGGAACCGGGGCACCCCCTTCTCCATTGAAGTCAATGCGTTTTGGGCACCACTTTGACCTCTGCACCTGACCGTCTCTGAGCTGCTGGTGTGGTAACTGTGAGGTTGCCCAATGGTGGGCTATTTTGGACCCAACTTTGAACCCTGTAGGTGGTTTACTTACCTCCCCCAGGAACTGTTGAAATCTGCACTGTGTCTAGTTTTAAAATAGCTTATTGCCATTTTTGCCAAAACTGTACATGCTATTTTGCTAATTCAAAGTTCCTATGATACCTAAGTGAAGTACCTTTCATTTGAAGTATTGATTGTAAACCTTGAACCTGTGGTTCTTAAAATAAACTAAGAAAATATATTTTCCTATACAAAAAGCTATTGGCCTGGAATTGTCTTTGAGTGTGTGTTCCTCATTTATTGCCTGTGTGTGTACAACAAATGCTTAACACTACCCTCTGATAAGCCTACTGCTCGACCACACTACCACAAAAGAGAACATTAGAATTATCTCTTTTTGCCACTATCTTACCTCTAAGGGGAACCCTTGGACTCTGTGCATGCTATTTCTTACTTTGAAATAGTACATACAGAGCCAACTTCCTACACTTTCCCTTTCAATTTTACAGATGTGGGTCCCACTGTGTGACATCTGCTTTGTTTCCTCATGGACTAGAGCTGTGGGACATAGGTATGTTGACAATACAATGGATATAGCATTTTTCCACAGTTATTGCAAATACACATTTTAAAAAACACAGACTGACTCTAGATAGTTTTGTGATTTAAGGGTGTTTATTTAGGTGCTAAATAGTGGAGGGGGTTGTAAAATGGTCAGGGGTGATGGTGGAGGAATGTCCATGGCAGAGTCCAGTCTATTAGTCTCACAAGTGGATTGTCCAAAGGGGCATAGGAAGTGGAGCTGGGGCAGTTTAAGGATGGACATGGTGACAAAGTGGGACAGAAGGATCACAATCAGGATGGTCTCATTTCTTGGCGGGGGTCTTGGCATTGGTCTCTGTCTTTGTCCTGGATCTCAGGGACCACTTGCGGGGTGGTTTTCCACCACAATACAGACACCCACACAAGTCCACCACACCAAAGGTCAGTGATAAACTGGCAATACCAAAACCTACACTCTCACACCAACAAGAATACGCCCACACTATCACGACCCACGAATCAACGCAGCGGTCTTTCAACCGTGGTAATCCATTGGTGGTACTGTGGTACTGAAAATTCTGGACCCGTGTTATAAACATCGTCGTATCACAACGATTTTGGTATCAGCAGACTGAGAATGATTAGAATAGTATGCACAAGCATTGTATTCATATTCGGGTAACGAAATCACGCGAATATCAGAGTTTCCGTCCTGAACCCTCGTGTTCCATTTAAACGACAGCCATTTTGTGATTGCCCTCACATAGGCCAATGTCTAATGCTGAAACGAGTCTGAAGGACATGTACATCTTTGCTGACTCCTCTGTGACCTGGGCAAGCTGACTCCACTGCCTGAAGCCAAACCTGTTCGGCCAGTTTCTTTCCCAGTGGCCGAATGAGATTAGTATCAAGGCACAACACATCATAAAACCTTTCATCACACACAAACCATGCCTAATCTTACACGCACCTGTCCCTGTTTCTTTCTTTATGACTTGCTTTACAAGGAGGAGGTGCCTGTTTATATTGGGGGTCCATTGATATCTGATGAAAGTACTGAGCCTTGCCGGGTAATTGATTGAGGGCTGGACAAACTGAAATATGGCTTGCCATCATAACCCTGCTATTTCTTTGTAGTGAAAATATGTGAATGGTCAACTGTAAAATAAGGAATGTTTGCCTAAAGCATAATATTTTGTATAAAAGAGAAGGTTAGCTTTGCAAGAGCAGCAGTCTCCTGAGAATATACACCGTGTTGTACTTCTAGGATACCTGTTACTGGCTGCAGCCAATAAACAAGATCTTTGACTTCACCAAGAAGACTCTGTGTTTCTGTAGTCTGAAACAGGAAGGACTCGAAGTCTTAGGGTGTGTTCCCTGGCACCACTGGGTTCTGAAAAACCCAGTACTTCAGTACAGACCGCTGCGCTCAGAAAATACACACACTTACAAACCACAACCACATTGGACAATTCAAAATACACACACCTGATCCACATACACACACCACACACTCACAACACTATAAAACACACACCCACATTACCCACAAACCCTTACAATGTAAATTTTGGAAGAAGGCCAAAGAGAGAGATTAGCAAACACAACACCAGCATCCACAGACACACAACACCATCACTTATACCACATCCATGCACCTCAAACAACACACACCAACACATCCCTCCACACATCACAACAGACAGCACCTCACACACCACACACACCACATCATGGCACCTCAAAGACACCGCAGGTTTTCAGAGGAGGAGCTCAGGGTCATGGTGGAGGAAATCATCCGGGTAGAGCCACAGCTTTTGGGATCACAGGTGCAGCACACCTCAACTGCGAGGAAGATGGAGCTATGGCGGAGAATCATCAACAGGGTCAACGCAGTGGGACAGCATCCAAGAACACGGGATGACATCAGGAAGAGGTGGAACGACCTACGGGTAAGGTGCGTTCCGTGGTTTCCAGACACCAGATTGCTGTACAGAGGACTGGCAGTGGACCCCCACCTCCTCCCCCACAACTAACAACATGGGAGAAGCAAGTCTTGGAGGAGCATCCTCAGGGCCTCGCAGGAGTAGCAGGAGGACTGGACTCTGGTAAGGCAAATCTCTATTACTATATCCCCCCAACCCTACCTGCATGCCATCACATACCCCCACCCTTACCCTCACTCCCATCACTCCATCATCTCACATATGTCCCACTATCACAACCCACACATCTCAATACCAAGGCCCTGCATGCAATACCTATGCATGGACCACCAACACCAAAGCATGCCCAGTACAGATACCCACACAGACCCCAAACCAATTATCACAAAAGGGCAAACACAATTATGGAAGCACAGGAGTAGAGGGTACCTCACCCAATACACAAGATGGCACACACAGATACTAAAACTATGCATTTACACCCCTTCAGGACCCATACCCAACGTCACCGGACAGGAGGTGGCAGACATATTCAGTCCCCCCACAGAAGAGGCCCACATTGATGACAGCAGCTCTGCACGCCTGGATCAAAATGACCAGCCCGGCCCATCAGGGAACTCGGGACAGTCGTTCCCCTGACACAGTCCCAAACTACCACTGAACCTCCCCCTCTCAGGAAACACCGCCACAGCACCCACCCAGCGGGCCCATCCCTCTGTCCCCAGGACACATCAATCAGCAGTGTGTCCACCACTACAGGGAACCCAGGCAAACCCACCAACCCAAGAAAATCATGGATCTGGGGTCAGTGGCAGTGGGCACACAGTTCAGGGGAAAGAGGCACAGGATAACAGGGAAGCTGGGAGAACTTCTGTGCGACAGGGGGAGGACAGGCCCAGGGAACCGACACTCCACGAGGCACTCTCCAACATCATGGGAGCTTACTACCATTCCCAGGAGACGATGGGCACAGTACTGGCCAAGTTTCAGGAGACCCAGCGGCTGCAGGAGGAACACTACCTGGGGATCAAGGAGGACTTGAAGTCCATTAACACCACCCTGGTCACCATTGCATGGGTGCTGGCAGAACTTGTCAACACAATGAGGGACACAGTGGCACACCAACGGGCCCCTGACACTAGCCTGGACGATGAACAGCCCTCCACCTCCACCGGCGCTAGTGGACAGGAGGCACTGCACAGGACCAACAGGCCACCAGAACCCCAACCCCTGCAGAAGGAGAACCACCCCGCAAACGGTCCCTGAGATCCAGGAACAAGACAGAGAACATTGCCAAGACCCCCGCCAGGAAATAAAACCCTCCTGAATGTCAGCCTTCTGTCCCACTTTGTCACCCTGTCCACCTTAAACTGCCATAGCTCAACTTCCAATGCCCCATTGGACAATGCACCTGTGAGACCAAGAGTCTGGACTCTGCCGTGGACATTCCTCCACCATCACCCAAGCCATTTCACACACCCCTCCACTTATTTGCATAGAAATAAACACCCTTGAACAGGAGCATACACCAGCGACTCCTCCTCTGATGGGAGCTCCCTTGCTGTGGTGGGCACCTCTGTGCCCACCACATCAACAGGTACAGCCGCCACCCCCCCTTCCAGCACCACCCTCCCAGCAGCCCCCACAGTGTGTTTCCCGTGCCCGTTCACCCAGGAGGGTGGGCATCTCCTTTGCCCCAGGCACCTCAGCCCTGCCCGAGTCAGCCCTGCTGCCCTCAGTGAGGAGGCTATTGACCTCCTGAGATCCCTCACTGTTGGGCAATCTACCATTTTGAATGCCATCCAGGGTGTTGAGAGGCATTTGCAGCAAACAAATGCATACCTGGAGGGCATTCATCCTGGCCAGGTGACCCAACAGAGAGCATTCCAGCCTCCACCCTCCAACTTTCTCCACCCAGACCCAATCCCATGTACTTCAGCCTATCCCAAGCACACCATCAGACCAGCATGCACACTCATCAACACACAAGAGTGGACATGGCAAACATAAGCACCACACATCCCACAGGCACTCACAGAAGCACCATCCCCAGACACACCAACATCCACTGCCTCCACTGTGTCCCCCTCCTCCACGTCCTCCTCCTTGCTCTCTGTCTCGTCTCCACTCACACCTGTATGCACTACATCCTCAGCCACTACCTCCATCACCAGCACGCCCATCACCAAACACCGCTCACGTGCACTCACTACCCCCACTACCATTCACACATCCCCTGTGTCTTCTCCCAGTGTGTCTGTGAGCCCTCCTCCCAAACTACACAAACGCAGGCACACAGCCAACCAACAGCCATCCACCTCACAACAGCCTCCGGCCCATGCACTTTCACCCAAATTCAGCAAACGCACACCTCCTACAACCACTACCTCTTCCTCCACTCCCAAACCCCCTCCATCTTCCTGTCCCAGTGTGTCTAAGAAACATTTCCTGGCTAACATTGAACTCTTCCCTACACCTCCCCCCGTCCTTCCCCTAGGGCCAGGCTGTCCAGGTCCCAGCCCAGCACCTCAGCCACCAAATCCTCAAGCACAGTGGTCCCAGCAGCTCCGGTCTCATTGCGGGCGCCACCCATCAGGGCTGCCAGTGTGCCACCTAGCGAGGCCAAGGAGCAGGCCATTCCGCCACCTGCCAAGGTGAAGAAGGTGCCCACATGCCGGAGGGAGAAGCCGCACCTACCAGCAAGCAAGGGCCCCTCCAAACCAAAAGGGGACAGTGGCAAGACACCAGGGCAACATCTAAGGTGGGGAAGGGACACAAGTCGAAGAGCAGGTCAGGACAGGGCACGGTGGCTCCAGCTGAGGGACCAGAGTCACCACTTCTGTCAACCACAACATCAACCTGTACGGCGGTGGACACCGCCAACTGCACCACCACCTGCACCGCCACCAGCACGTCTGCTACCTCTGCAAAAGTCCCCAGCATCAGACACATGCACCACCGCCAGCACCTCCGCCACAGACACTGCCGCAACCACCGCCACCAGCCCTGCGACGTGCTCAGACAGTGCCAAAACAGCTGACATGACAATCATCCTCAGTGGGCAGACGTCCTGGACCCTGCCCAGCGTACATGAGGCATGACTCTCAGAACTGTTTGTACCTGCAGGTGGCAGGCGAAGTCGCAGCAGGGTGGAGCATGTCTCTGCCTCCATGGCGTATCATGCTACCTGTTCCCAGGCAATCTCGTGGCACACGCAACCAGGTGAGGGAATGGGACCTGCCACACTGCATGTGAAGCACTCTGGGCACCAAGCCCCCTCCAGAACCACGGGAGAATGACATCCACTACCTCGGTCCTTGGCAGGATGAAGCACTCTGGGCACCAAGCGCCCTCCAGAACCAGTGAAGAATGACATCCACTACCTCAGTCCTTGTCAGGATGACGCACTCTGGGCACCAAGCCCCCTCCAGAACCAGTGGAGAATGACATCAACTACCTCAGTCCTTGGCAGAACAAAGCACTCTGGGCACAAAACCCCCTCCAGAACCAGTGGAGAATGACAGTCACTACCTCAGTCCTTGGCAGGATGAAGCACTCTGGGCACAAACCCCCCTCCAGAACAAGTGGAGAATGACATCCACTACCTCAGTCCTTGGCAGGATGAAGCACTCTGGGCACCAAGCCCCCTCCAGAACCAGTGGAGAATGACATCCACTACCTCAGTCCTTGGCAGGATGAAGTACTCTGGGCACAAAGCCCCCTCCAGAACTAGTGGATACTGTTATCCACTTGAGAGACTGTGGCTTTGCACTCCCCAGGATACAGCAGTGGGCAAACCACCCACTTGCAAGACTTGAGAGACTGTGGCTCTGCGCTCCCCAGGATGCTGCAGTGGGCAAACCACCCACTGGCAAGACTTGAGAGACTGTGTCTTTGCACTCCCCAGGATACTGCAGTGGGCAACCCACCCACTGGAAAGACTTGAGAGACTGTGCTTTGCACTCCCCAGGATACAGCAGTGGGCAAACCACCCACTGGAAAGACTTGAGAGACTGTGCTTTGCACTCCCCAGGATACAGCAGTGGGAAAACCACCCACTGGAAAGACTTAAGAGACTGTGGCTTTGCACTCCCCAGGACCAATCAGTGGACATGGAGCCCCCTCGTGGAGCAGTGGCGTCATCCGTTCATCCGGCTGAGGTGCACCCCCTCCCCCTGAGGTGCCTGTTTATTTTCCATCTGATGACCCTGCAGTGTTCTCTCCGTTTCGAGTCAGGTATCTTGTGTGGGCTTCGCCCATGCATTTTGGGACCCTGATCCACGGAGAATGATTTAATTAATATCTGGACTTGTGTAGTTGGTGTACATATTTGTATATACTGATTTTTTTATTTGGCCTATCTGCTTTTTATTGATTACACTTGTTACAATCATTTCCTTTTGTCCTTGCGGTCTTCCAGGGGGTGACGGGGTGTATATGTAATGTTGCTGCATGTATTTGTGTGTATGGTGTTGTGGGTGAGGGTGGAGGTGGGGGTGCTGCGTGTGCGTGTTGCGTGTGTGTGTCACTCTCTTTTCCCTCCCCCCTCCCCTGTGTGCTAGGCGCAGTACTCACCGTGGTCGACAGCGTCTTTCCAGCTCCTGATACATAAGGAGGAAGACCAGCATGGGCAGGACCTGTAGTTTGGGCTCCATGGCATCCTGGTTCCTCGTTGGGTGTCGAGAGGTGAGTGGTTTCCCTTCCAAGTCCTGTTTCCGCCGTGATTTTGATAGCATTGGTACCGCCCCGAAAAAGGTGGCGGATAGGCATGTTGTAATATAGTGGGCGGAACCTTGTGTTCCACCTGTCTGTTGGCGGTTACCGCCACGGTGTTTGTTTCTACCACCGTGGCAGTCTGAGTGTTAAAGTGGCAGTCTATGTTGCCGGTTTCCGCCATGGTCGTGATTCCATTTTTGTTTCCGCCGGCCTGTTGGCCGTATTACCGCTGCTTTAACACTGACTGCCAGGGTTGTAATGAGGGCCTTAAATTTGACACAGTCCCTTGCTTTCAATTTATGTTTGGTTTTCCTTTCTAGAGATTCTGTACTTTCTTGATTCCTGTTACCATTTACAACTCGTTCTTCAACCACGCCAGAACAAATTTTGTACTTGGTAACCACCCTCGCATGAATCGAAAGGTTATTTCCTGTGTCACAGTATGAGTAGTGGTGCGAAATGCCCACACCATACCAGTAATCATTGTTCTGACATTGCACTGATTAGTAACTGCCAGTTGAATAGTACCCTTAATTAACCTGTCATCCCTTTCTGCCACACTATTTTCTTGAGAATTATATAAAAAAATGTGAATGTCTAACACCCCATTCCCACAGGAATTTCACTGTTTTGTGTGAGGTTAATTCCGTATCGGTGTCCGTTATAAGAATCCTAGGAACTCCTTCCTCTTTTGGAGTTCCACCAAAGGCCCAAGGAAATTTAGACATACTGTGTGCCAGGGTTTACCCAGATCCTCTAAATGACCTTCCATCCTTTTATTAATTATTTGTAACATTTTTTCACTCTCTTTACACATCTTACATCTCTCCACCCATTCTTTGATTTGCTTACCCATACCAGGACACTACATCTTCACTGGATGCCACTGCTCCTTCAGCATCTGAATCCTTTACTGCTGGGCCATCCACTACTTCCCAGTCCAATGACAATCTGGACAAACAATCAGCTTGTACAATTTTCCAACCTTGGATAAACTCAATAGTGTATGTATATTCTTGGAGTCTAGCAGCTACCTAGCCAGTCTAGCAGAACCTTTTCCCACCCCTCCTGAAGCAAAGATTTTGACAAGTGGTTTATGATTGGTTCTTCTGACAAAAGGTAGCCCCATAGATACACTAAAATACTCAGCATCCCACTCAGCTGCCAACGCTCCATGTTCAGTTATTGAATAATTTATTTCAGCACACGCCAAAGTGCGAGATGCAAATGCCACAGTTTTTTCAGTCTTACCATGGATCTGAGAAAACACAATTCCTTTACCCGTTGCACTAGCATCCTCTGTGTGCATTAATTTCAAATTAATATTAAAGGCAGTTAATTTTCCAGCTTCACATATCTCTTTTTTATCTTATCAAAGCACAGCTGTTGTTCTTCATCCCACATGAACCAGTTTCCTTTATAGTAACTTCCTCAAATTTCCAGTTTTATCTGCAAATCTTTCAAACAAATTTAGCATAATATCCTATAAGACCTAAAAGGATCTTAATTGATCTCTTTCCCCTGGCACAGGTGCTTTACTTATGGCATCCAACAGAGATTATAAGGGTCTGATTGCTCCTTTTGAAATTGTGTATCCCAAATATTTAATTTGTTCAGTCAACAACACACATTTCTTACGATTTGATGTTAACCCAAACTCCTGTAATTTTTTCAATACTGTTCTTAAAATATTGTTGTGTTCCTTTACTGTCCTCCGCAATATGTCATCCTGAAAATAAATTACATCTTTCATTCCCTCCAATATTCGCGTCATCATTCATTGAAAAATACTTGCCGCGGATGCTAGCCCAAAAGGAATATGAGTAAATTGGAACGTTGCCTCTGATGTTATAAATGCGGTCAATGATCTAGACTCTTCATGTAATCTAATTTGATGGTAGGCACTCCTCAAATCTAATTTGGAGAAATTTCTACCAACATTTACCTACCAATGACAACAATTAGTTGATGTTGGGGAGAGGAAAGGTATCAATTGCAATGTTTTGATTCAGTAACCGCAAGTCCACACAAAATCTCAAACGACCATCAGATTTCTGAGTGATGACAACTGGGGAGATCCATTGGGATGAGTCCACAGGTTCTACGATTCTTTCCTTCAACAATTCCTTCACACCATCCCTCACTGAGAATGGTACCCCACTCAGCTTATGTTGTACTGGAACACCGTCTTCTTTCAACATGACTTTATGAACATAGCCCTTCAAATATCCCAATTGTCTCTCACAAATACTTTTTACACTGTGTAATACATCTTCCAATCGATTTTCTTCTACTATCATTACTTGTTTAGGTGCTCTAGGACTTATTATGATATTAAGTTCAAACTGATTCACCCATCCAAAAATTGGAGGACCATCTGCTGATACATATACCTTGCCCTCTGTGTATCTCGCTCTATATTGTATACACCCTTTCATGTATCCCAAAATATCAATGGACTGTCCTTGATAATCCCCTGGATTAATGTCTTTTGGCAGTAATTTTATGTTTCTCCACTGTACTTTGAACAATCCTTCCAGAATGAAGGTATACATTGATCCAGAACCAACCATGAGTTCTACTTCACATCCACATACTTTGAATTTTGCAGTTGGCCTAGACATCTGTCCTTTGTCACTTTTCTGCTCTGTGTCACAATCTACTATAAGTACTCTATTAGCGTATCTATTTTCATCTGTATCTTCAATTATTACCACTCTTTGTTTGTTGTCCTTGCTTCCTTTATTATTTTCTTGGCACATCCTTGCATAATGACCCTTACGACCACATTCTCTACAATTCTTATTACTTGAAAAGCACCTTTTTGAATCAGAATCATGGTATGTGCTACTAAAGTGATCACATTTTGTCACTCCCTTGCTTTTGAATAATGGAATAGTTGTTGCCTTTTTTTCCCTTTTTTAGCAACATTAACTTCCCACAGTCCCTAGCTACACCTACCTGCTGCCACATAACTCCCAGCCAACTGGAAAGAAACACCATGATCTCAAGACACCCTTTTCACACCCCACACGCCTCATACAACCCACAAACACACATCCCACAACAGCACCTTCAAATATCTCCACACCTGTCACCAACTCACACACCCCAAAAACACCACCACATCACAGCACAAATATCCCCACATAACCCACTATGGCACCCCTAAGAACCCCCATTTCACTGACAGGGAGTTGCAGACCATGGTGGACGAAATAATCAGGTTGGAGTCACAGCTGTTCGGTGCACAGGTCCAGAAGACATCCATAGCTAGGAAAATAGAGCTATGGCAGAGGATCGTGAACAAGGTGAATGCAGTGGGAAGCCATCCACGCACAAGGGACGACATCAGGAAGAGATGGAACGACCTGCTGGGGAAGGTACGTTCCATAGCATCATGACACCAGCTTGCCATCCAGTGGACTGGCGGTGGACCTCACCACCTCCCCCTGGGTGGACCGAGGGGGAGGAGAAGGTCTTGGCTATCTTGCATCTGGAGGGCCTCACTAGAGTCACTGGAGGACTGGACTCTGGTAAGTCACTGACATATCCCTCTCACCGCCTGCATCTGAAAGGCATGTTTACCCCTCCCCTTGTAACTACCCTAAACACCCTGTCCCATAGCCATCCCACCCTATCAACCACCCACACCCATTCCCTGCATGCCCATGCACCCCACTAACACCTACCCAAACAGTGTACACACAACCACCAGTCCCTGTATGTAACACATGAAACACTACAAGTCCCACAATGCATCATCCAACCCACTAATAACTATGCACTGCACCCGTTCTAAAGGGAGTCCTGCATAGAGATGTATGGGGATGTAAGCACAAGAAACCGGTGGCAGATGCTGACAGGGACATGAGAATGACAGGACAGGGACATGGGAATGACAGGACAGAGGACATAAACAGTAGGAAACACATGCCACATCTAATGTGTGAAAGCACAACACATATGCATTGCCCATCACTGACAACTAAATGACTGTCAATGACATATCCTCTGAAGCATTTGAACACTACTGCCACCCAGTCAAACACACTGCAGGACACCCAATAAAATGTATTTCTACTTCACAGGTACTTCTGCTAATGGCAGCCGCCAGGAGGTGCCAGGAAATGCCAGTCCCCCGGTGGAAGAAGGCTCCAGTGATATCTGGATCTGGATGACCAGCCTGGCCCATTCGGAAACTCTGGTCAGTCACCCTCCAGAAGCCACATCCAGCCCACCAGACAGACCCCCATCACTCAGCCACCACCCACAGCTGTGACCCAACACCACAAAACAAGTGTCCCGGGTCAGCTACTGTGTGCTCACATGTACAGGGACTGGAATTACCACCCATCACCTGGCAAGACGATGAAGGTCTTGGTGCAAGTGGGAGTGGCACACTATGATGGGGTCACAGGCGGCCCAGCCAAGTGGTAGGGCATCTGTGGGCTATGGGGGGGGGGGGGGGGCAAACCTGGGCAACAACTGGCCAGGAGCCCATTTCCCAAGTCCTGGCAGCATACCACCACTTCCAGGACAGGATGGGCCAGATCCTGCCCACTATGCAGGAGATTCAGAGACTGCAAAGTGAACACCATCAGGAGGCCATGGAGCAATAGCAGGCCCACAATGCCTCCATCAAAGGGGCACTGGAGGACATGACAACAGTCCTGCCGTGAGATCTCCACCCCCATGCAGGCCCCTTCCACCATGAGACACCCCAGCCCTCCACATCTGCTGCTGTTAGAGGACTGGTGGCCCTGCCAGGGAACTCACAGGACACCAGCATCCCTTCCTCTGTAGCCCATGAACCCCCTCGCAAATGTGGCCGACGAGCCAGACATCCCTCAGAGACTGTAGCCAAGACCAAACCCACCGCAAAGAAGTGATCCTCTCCTGAACTTTCTCCCTTGTGTGCCACTGACATGTCCTTTTGACTTTCTACTGTCATTGCTCCATTTTCCAACGGCCCCATGGACTCTGAACCTGTGCTACCAACAGCTGTGAACACCAAACTGATTATTTTGTCCACCATCTATCAACTCCCTTGCATTTCCCTATCCCTTATTGTGATTCTCCTAATACTGTACAATAACACCCAATGTATTTGTGCATTATTCACTATGCATGCATGTGATAAACAACTCTATCAATGTAAAATGTTGAAACAGTACCTGGAATTGTCTAGCCTGATAGTTTGCAGGTATGTTGTATTCCAAATCTGTGAGATGGGTTTCTAACACTTGCACCAGGAATGTCCAAATCCTTCATGTACAAGGCATGGCAATGGGAATCCCACCATAGACAGACCTGTGAGGAACAGATATGTAGCACACATTTAGGTACAGTTTGTTACATGACACATGCACCTGCTTTGTGTCCAAAGTTTTACATCATTGCCAGAGTACTGTCAGTTCTTGACTGACCAGTATTACTATTTGACAGTTGCAGAACACACCAGTAAGTAACTCAAAAAATACAACTTTGCAAATTAGTACAATTGTAGGGCCATCTACATCAGTTGAGGTTACCTCCACCCACATTGTGAGGGACTCTAGGTTGGTGTGCAAGAACTGAGGAGATGTGAAGTGAAAAATACTGACAGCAACACTGGCCCACACCCTCTATCCATGAGGATGCCCAAACAGTCCATACATGTGAAGGACAGGAAACACATTGAAGAAAACATAACTTATGTGTGTGAACTACCTTTGGGAGAACTCAAACACATGAAGCAGTAAGAAGTGTGTCTCCAGCACTGGTAGTACAATCTGTCAATTGTACACAATCTACCTAGGCAATGTTGTGGGATACAGTAGGCAAAATGTATCTTCAACTCATTGGAAGTACAGCTGAATGAGCTGAGTTCTGGAATCCACACCTTCCTCCTCCCCTTCTTCATCACTGTCCTTTGACCCCTCAGCTTCCACCGGCCGATTAGGTAATTCCTCCTCTTCTAGTAGAGGTACATGCCTTTGTAGTGCCAATTTGTACAGCATACAGCAGGCCACGATGATCTGGCAAACCTTGCATGGGGAGTAGCACAAGGATCCGTCTGACATGTTCAGGCACCAGAATCTTGCCTTCAGTAGGCCAAAGGTCCTCTCTTCTTGTCCTGCCATGTGCCTCATTGTAGTGATTGTCACCCCCTGTCCTCAGATACCTCACTGGTGTCAACAGCCAGGACAGGTTAGGATAGCCAGAATCACCTGGGAAGAGTGGGTACACATATCACATATCAGCATTGGGTAGAGGATAAAGAGTAGGAAAGGCTGGTTGCTAGCTACTGCACTCTCACATCTCACTTACCCACAAGCCAGGCTCTCTGTCTTTGTAGTTGTGCCATCAGATGTGGGACACTGCTGTTCCTCAAAATGTAAGAGTGAGTCATGCACAGATCCAGGGAATTGTACTGGTCTGCAAGACACACCACCTGTACATTAATGGAGTGATATTTTTTCCTATTCCTGTACACTTGTTCATTTACCCTGGGAGGAATGAAGGGAATATGGGTGCCATCCATAGCCCCAATCACATGAAAAATGGTGATATAAATCAGATTTCACAGTGGGCAAGTCAGCAGTTTGGGGAAATGTGATGTAGCTGTGGAGGTGTTTCAGCAAAGCAGTCCGGACATCCCTTAAGATGTTACTGAACATTGGCTGTGAAACACCTGCTACCAAGCCCACTGTCGCCTGAAATGTCCCAGTGGCCAAAAAATGTAGCACAGATAGTACCGGCACAGTAGGGGGAATGGCATAGGGATTACATTGAGCTGGCTGTAGATCTGGCTCCAATTGGGCACACAGTTCATGTATAGTCATCCGGTTCAGACGGTAGGGCATTAAAATGTGTCATTCCTCCATGGTTGCCAGATCATCTAGGGGCCGGTCACACCGGTGCATTCGTCAGCCTTCACATGGGTCGGTATCTAGGGAAGGCCAACACACATATGTCAGCATAACAACACATTACGAATGATTTGTACGCACACACAAATGCACTAACGTAGCCTTCCAATCATGGAAGGGTTGTATACAGCTTACATTGTGACAACTGATGAGTGATCACAGTGGTATTCAACCTACATATGCATCCAACTAGTGCCATACATCACATATGGCATGTATAGCTGTGCATGACTGATGTACCTAACCGGGGAAGCTGGGGACGTCCTCCCAGTGAGGGAGGGGTACATGTCAGACCCCGACTCCCCTAATGGCCCGCATACTGGCTGTGGCCAACCCAGCATTGGATGGGTGCTTGAGAGCGCCACAGCAGCCACAAGGGGGTGAGTTCTCACAGTGTCCTTCATGTTAACTGTATTGGGGGGATGGTAGGTAATGTGAAGAAAGGATGCTATTACAGTGACTCATAGATGTCAGGGTATACAGGTGTTCAGCTTTATGACCGGATGTCATTACTTTGCTGTGTAGGTAGCATGTGTACCCAGGTAAGGTGGGAATTGGGTAGAACAGCCAGTCAGGTAGTGTTCCTGTTGTCTTGCAAAGTGACATGGTGGTATGCAGAACATCTGAGCATTGAATGGAATCCTCAGTTGAATTTGCAGGGCATGTACAGTGAATCTGTAGGGCAGCACTGTCAGTGCAGTGTACTCCTAAGAGGCAGGTGTAATCCCTATCAATGGCATATTCCTGTAGTGCAAAGGCAATTGTAAGGTGAGGTCGTAGATTGAAGTGCACTGCATGTGTGCCTTGCATCATAGTTGAGTTACTCACAGCCTGCATTCTTTTCTTTGTCTCCCCCCTAACTCTCTGTTTTCTTGTGTCTTTGTGTGCATCAGCACCATCAAGTGAAGGAGCAGAGGCACCGGGGAGTGGGGATCCTGCAGCTTACGGGACCCAGGAGGCACAGTCCACCGATGCCAAGGAAACCAGTGGGTTGGAGGGCAAGGGGAGCACCACAGGGGAGCCTCATACCACTGCAACATCAAACTCTGATTCTTTCTCCGATGGCAGCTCCCTGGTGGTGGCAGACCCCTCTGGGACCACCCCAACAACATCTTCATCTGCCATCCCCCCTACCAGCACTGCCCTCCCAGTAGATCTCCACCTAGTTGCCCGTGCCCGCTCACCCAGGAGGGTGGGCATCTTCATCACCGCAGGCACCTCAGCCCCTGCCCCAGTCAGCTCTGCTGCCCTCAATGAGGAGGCTACTGACCTCCTGATAATCATCTGTGTGGGACAGACAACCATTGTGAATGCCATCCAGGGGCTGGCATCCCAGATGCAGCAAACCAATGCCTACCTGGAAGGTATTCAAGGTGCCTTGTCTGGCCTCCAGAGATTGTTTCAGGATCTGGCCTCCTCTTTGACGGCAGCCAGTGTCCCTAGTACTTCAGTCCCCCCTCCAATAACTTGTGCCTCATCCAGCACCCCTCTCCCCTTCCCTATCCCAAGCACACAAGCCAAACAGCATGCACTCAGAACAACAGGAAAGGTACACATGGACACACACAGGCACCACAAGTCACACCACAGCCATGCACACACTCAACAGACAGATGCAAACATGACAACAGTCACGTCCTCCACTGTCTCCACCACCCCGTCCTCCCTCAAAGGGACCTCACCACACACATCAGCAAGCAGTGCATTCTCACTCCCAGATCCTGCCCCCATTGACACAATCACCACACCTGCACTCACCATAACAACTGTAATAGACATCTGCAGCACACACACCAGACCTGCAGATACCACCACAGCATCCATTCACATGACCTGTTTGTCCCCTCCCACCCTTCCCCCCCCCTCCTTCCAAAACACATAAGTACCCCCAATCAGGCACCCAAACATTCATCCACCACACACATGCAGACTCCTTACCAATCTGCATCCACATCCAGCACACCTACACGTCCTGTGATCACTCCCTCTACCTCTACTCCCATGCCTGTTTCCACAGCCTCTCCACATGCTCCTAAGAAACTTTTATTTTCCCCCATTGACCTGTTTAAACCTCCTAGCCCACCCCATCTTGTCCCTGTGTGTTCCTGTGGTCTCCCCAAACCCAGTCCCTCTGTTTCACAATCCTCCCTGGACCTTCCTTCCAGTTCCCATGTCCCTTCCCCCTCCAAGTAGAAACTTGTGAAAAGGCCTGTTCCTACTCCCACCCACTGGTTTAAACCCACTCCCCCTCCACTCCCATGCCAGTTTCCACAGCCTTTCCACATGCTCCTAAGAAACTTTTCCTTTCCCGCATTGTCCTGTTCGAACATCCTGGCCCACCTTGTCTTGTCCCTGCGTGGTCCTGTGGCCTCCCCAAACCCAGTCCCTCCACTTCACAATCCTCCCTGGTCCTTCCTTCCTGTTCACATGTCCATTCTCCCTCTAAGAAGAAACTTGTGAAGAGGCTTGATCCCACTCCCACCCAACAGTCTAAACCCACCCCCCTCCATCCAAAGCTAAGGCCAAGCCCCCCTCCCAAGCCAAACCCCAAGCCCCCCCTCCCTAACCTGAGTCCCCACCACCAACCCCTCCCCCTGCGCCCTGAGGTGCCTGCCCCATTGATGCCCCTGCCCTCTGGAGACCATGGTCGTGTAAGGAGTCAAGTTGGGGCCTTGTGGGCACTGTTGTGCCACATGGACAAGGACCTATGAACTGCCCAGTGGCACCTTTGTACTTTGTGCTGTTTCCCCTTTTGCTGTTCACATTAATATAGGTAATAATGCAGTTGCTGCAATTCGATAAAGTTGTCCTGTGTTTAACTATGGCTGCCTTGTGTACACAGGTATGTGGATCATTTTCCTCATCTGTGCATATGTACTGTGATTGCGTGGTAACTTCACTTCTGTTCCTAGCTTTGCCCCTGTTTGTATTTGTATGTGACATGGTGTATGTGTGGTGGTGGGTTTGGGAGTTGGTGTGAGTGGTGTGTGTGAGTGGTCGATTGTGATGTGTGTTCTGTTGTTGTGCATGGTGTGGGTAGAGTGAGTGGTCTGGTACCAGTTTCTGTGTGGATGGCACTTGTGATTGTGTGCCGTATGTGTGTCTGGTATGCCTGTCTTCTACCTGATGTCTGTGTTGGCCCTGGTTTCTTGATCAGTTTCTGTGGGCTGGGTATGTGTGTTGTGGCATGTTTACGTCTGGATTGTTTGCTGTGTGAGTGACATGTGTGTTGGGCGTGGTATGTGTTCTGGTTGTGCGTGAGTGTAGTGTGAGTGTGCATGTGTGTGTGTATGTGTGTGTATATGGGTAGGGGTGTTGCTGTGTGTGCGTGCGTGGGAGTGGCAGTCGGTGTTGGGTATGTGTGGCATGTGGGTGTGTAATTGTCCCCTTCCTTCCCTTGCATGGTAGGCGGGGTCCTCACCATTGTCATCTTAGTCGGCGCTGCATGTCCTGAAAGTGGATTGCCAGTACTAGCTTTGGGAAGATCTCTAGTTCATGCTCCATGTCATCTGCGGCCTCCTCTGTGTCCCTATGGTGAATGTTTCCCTACATGCTGTTCCTTTCCGACAGGCTTTCGGTGGCAGTCACCACGCCCCAGAAATCGTGGCCGTGTGCTTAGCATAATGTGGTGGGTGGTAAGATCCTTTCTGCTGCCCTGTAGATGGCATCTGCCATTGTCAGCGGTTTCCACACACTGGCGGTACCGCCGGTGAACTGGGTGCGTTCACTGCCACGGTCGTAATACAGCGGTCTGCACCTCCAACCTGTTGGTGGTCGGGTTGCCACCGCTGGTGTGGCGGTCCTGTCAGCCCCAAAATCATAATGAAAGCCAACATCTTTGAAGCTGTGACTTTCAGGTGTAAGAGTAACCGCTCTCATTAATCTAATTACTTTTGTTGACTAGCACACACAATGGTCCTCATTACAACCCTGACGGTCGGTGTTAAAGCGGCAGTAATACCGCCAACAGGCCGGCAGGAAAAAAAATTTTATCACGACCGTGGCGGAAACTGCCAACATAGACAGACACTTTAAAACAAACAGCGTGGCGGTCACCGCCAACACAGGCGGAAGACAATGTATCGCCCACACTATTATGAGAGGCCAATCCACCACCTTTTCCGGGGCGGAACCAACGCGAACAAAAACACGGCGGAAACAGGACTTGGAAGAGAAAACACTCACCTCTCCACACCCCATGAGGAACCAGGATGCCATGGAGCCAGAACTCCAAATACTCCCTGCGATGGTATTCCTGCTCCTATCAGGAGCAACAAAGACGGCGGTGACGACCACGGTGAGTACTGCACCTACAACACAGGGGAGGAGGGAGGGAAAAGAGAGTGACACACACACGCAACACGCAACACGCAACACCCCCACCCCCACCCTCACCCACAACACCATACACACAAATACATGCTGCAACATTACATTTACAACCTCCACCCCCCTTTCAAGAACGCAAGGACAAAAGGAAATGAGTTGAACGGGTGTAATCATGAAAAAAACAGTAGTCAAAACTCGAAATACGGTATATACAATTATGTACACAAGCTACAGAAGTCCGGATAGTGCACCAATAATTGTCTGTGGACCACTGGCCCAAAATGAATGGGCGAGGCCCACACTCGATACCAGACATCAAACGGAGAGAACACTGCAGGGGCATCAGATCGAAATGAAACAGGCACCTCAGGGGGAGGAGGAGGGGGGCACCTCAGCCGGATGAGTGCATGACGCCACTGCTCCACGAGGGGGCTCCATGCCCACTGCTGTATCCTGGGGAGTGCAAAGCCACAGTCTTTCAAGTCTCTCCAGTGGGTGGTTTGCCCACTGCTTTATCCTGGGGAGTGCAAAGCCACAGTCTCTCAAGTCTCTACAGTGGGTGGGTAGCCAACTGCATTATCCTGGGGAGTGCAAAGCCACAGTCTCTCAAGTCTCTCCAGTGGGTGGTTAGCCCACTGCTTTATCCTGGGGAGTGCAAAGCCACAGTCTCTCAAGTCTCTCCAGGGGGTGGGTTGCCCACTGCTTTATCCTGGGGAGTGCAAAGCCACAGTCTCTCAAGTGGATGCCTTTCTCCACTGGTTCTGGAGGGGGCTTTGTGCCCAGAGTGCTTCATCCTGCCAAGGACTGAGGTAGTGGATGCCTTTCTCCACTGGTTCTGGAAGGGGCTTTGTGCCCAGAGTGCTTCATCCTGCCATGGACTGAGGTAGTGGATGCCTTTCTCCACTGAAGGTGTTGTATCATGGAAGCTGCCCAGGCTCCTGGAACTGACCACCAGGCCCGTCGACTGACCACTGGGGATGGCAGCCATGTCTGCTGTGGTGCCACTGGCTCAGGGCGTTGCAGGGCCGCTGGCGGTGCTTGCGGCAGTGTCAGTAGCGGCGGTGCTTGCAGCGGCCTCTGTGGCTTCGGTGCTGGCGGCGGACTCTGTGGCTGCGGTGCTTGCGGCGGCCTCTGTGGCATTGGTGCTGGCGGTGGGCTCTGTGGTGGCGGTGCCGGTGGCGGACTCTGTGGCATCGGTGCTGGCAGTGGGCTCTGTGGTGGCGGTGCTTTTGGCAGACTCTGTGGCGGCGGTGCTGGTGGCAGGCTCTGTGGTTGCGGTGCTCGTGGCAGACTCTGTGGCGGCAGTGCTGGTGGCGGGCTCAGTAGTGGCGATGCTGGTGGAGGGCTCATTGACTGTGGTGCTGGTGGCTGGCTCAGGGACTGCGGTGCTGGTGGCGGTGCATGTGGCGGTGCAGGTGGCGGTCTCCGCCGTACCGGTTGGCGTCGACGTGGACAAAAGGTGTGCCACTGGTCCCATAGTCGGTGCAACCAAGCCCTCTCCTGACCTGTCCTTGATTTTCTGGCCCCTCCCCACCTTTGATGGTGGCGCAGCTGTCTTGCCACTATCACTATCCCCTTTTGTTTTCCCTGAGCCCTTGGTGGCAGGTGTTTTCGCCTTCTCCCTCTGGGATGTGGGCAACTTTTTTACTTACGCAGGTGGCGGAATGTCCTTGCCCTCGCTCCATGGCACACTGGCTGCCTTGATCCTTGGCGCACTCCAAATGCCCGCTGTTGCTGGGACCACTGTGCCCGGTGATGTGGGGGCTGAGGTGCTGGGTTGGGACCAGGAAAGCCTGGCCCTAGGGGACGGACGGGGGGAGGTGTAGGGAAGAGGTCAATGTTAGCCAGGAATTTCTTTTTACACACACTGGGATGGGTAGATGGAGTGGGTTTGAGAGTGGAGGAAGAGGTAGTGGTTGTAGGAGGTGTACGATTGCTGAATTTGGGCAAAGGTGCATGGGCTGGAGGCTGTTGTGAGGTGGATGGCTGTTGGGTGGGTGTGTGGCTGCGTTTGTGTACTTTGGGAGGAGGGCTCACAGACACACTGGTAGAGGACACAGGGGATGTGTGAATGGTATTGGGGGTGGTGAGTGCACGTGAGCGGTGTGTGGTGATGGGCGTGCTGGTGATGGAGATAGTGGCTGAAGATGTTGTGGATGTAGGTGTGAGTGGAGATGGGACAAGGAGGGAGGAGGACGACATGGAGGAGGGGGACACAGTGGAGGCAGTGAATGTTGACATGTCTGCATGGGAATGATGCTTGTGTGAGTACCTGTGGGATGTGTGGTGCTTATGTTTGCCAGAGCCACCCTTGTGTGATGAGGTGTGTGCATGCTGGTCTGATGGTGTGCTTGGGATAGGCTGAGGTACAGGGGATTGGGTCTGGGTGGAGGAAGTTGGAGGGGGAGGATGGCCACAGGGACAATGGCTGCCATCAGTGCTGAGGGCAGAGCCTGAAATGCTCTCTGTTGGGCTGCCTGGCTAGAATGAATGCCCTCCAGGTATGCATTTGTTTGATGCAAATGCCTCTCGACACCCTGGATGGCATTCACAATGGTAGATTGCCCAACAGTGAGGGATCTCAGGAGGTTAATAGCCTCCTCACTGAGGGCAGCAGGGCTGACTGGGGCAGGGCCTGAGGTGTCTTGGGCGGAGGAGATGCCCACCTTCCTGGGTGAGCAGCCATGGGACGCACGCGGAGGTTCTGCTGGGAGGGCACCGCAAGGGAGCTCCCATCAGAGGAGGAGTCACTGTCGCTGATGTCACCTCCTGTCCCCGCCGTGGAGCTCCCCTCGCCCTCCGTCCCATTGGTGGCTTCAGACTCCATTGTCTCGCACTCCAGGGTCAAGTGGGATGCAGCTCCCTCCTGCTCCGGTGCCACTGCTCCTCCGCCTGATGATGCGATTGCACACAAGAACAGGGAGAACCCAAAAAGGGTGAGGGAAAGACAGAAGAAATACATGTTCAGTGCATGCAATACCACTACCGTTGGCAGACACTACAGACACAGTAGCCCTCTGCACTACGCCCTTCCAACTCCGAATACGCCGCCGCCAGGATCCGGAACATCAGTGTGGTCATGGTGCGACGGGCACCCCTCCCACGTTGGGAGGCCATCCCCAGCTGTGCCTCTGCCGTCTTTTTGCTCCAGTGGCAAATGTCCTCCCATCTTTTATGGCAGTGGGTGCTCCGTCTATGGTGGACCCCAAGGGTCCGGATGTCCTTGGCGATGGCACGACAAATATCCTTCTTCTGGTGGGCGCTGACCTAGAGGAATAGTACAGCGGAAAAAGAAAAACTTTAACCGTCCGGACCATCACAGTCATTGGCCCACGTTCCCACCCTTGCCCTGACGCACATAAACTCACCGTCCGCAAATGCAGGCCTCAGTCCAACCCCCCATGTATCTTCCATCCATACCACTACACACAGCATGCTCACAGTGTACTCACCTGTTTGTCTGGAGGACCATAGAGTAGCGTGTACTGGGGGAGGACCCCATCAACTAACTTCTCCAACTCCTCTGAAGTGAAGGCAGGGGCCCTTTCCCCAGACACATGAGCCATCGTCGCTTCCAGACTGAGGTCACAGCAGCACTTGCAGTGTAGGTCCTCTCCTGTCGAAGGTCAGGTATCAAGTGAGTGAACAGACAGAAAATGGCGGTCACGTCCGCAGTGGTGCGTACCGTCACCGCCGGCGTACAACGTCATTGGCTCCTGGGACCCAGAGGGTCCAATGTTAACCAGTGCAGGATTGAGCTGCGGTCTTCGACCGCCTACCGCAACGGTGTAGAACACCAGCGCAGTTACCTCATATCCCCTTGTCCCACCATACAGGTCAGGCAGATGCCATTTCAGGGGGCCACATGGCATTAATATAACTGCGTCACACCTATCTAGGCCTTGCATACACACAGTAACAGGCACATTGCAGATTTACAAATGTTTGCTAATGAAATTTAGTAATACCTCAGTGTTGCCTGACTCTCTGCTCAGTGTTTTCCTCCATAGGGCACGTCTGCTGGGGCAGGTGGGGAGATGGCGGCATCATCCGGTGTACAGACTTGATTGTGCAACAATCCATGAACTGTGAGCCCCCGTTGGAGCCAGACCTAATGTCAGCAATCCGCCATACCACAGGAATTCCCCCCTCTAGTGCAGGTCCTGTCAGTACTCTATTCCCTGGCAAGTGGGTCTTTTCAAACAACAGTGGCCATTGCATCAGGGATGTCCCAGCCTATGTTCTCAAACGTGTTGTCCAGAGTGTTGCACATGCACAGCTACATTGTTTTCCCGCAGGTGGAGGATTTGCCTACAGTGAAAGGTGACTTCTATGCCCTGGGACATATCCCCAACATCATAGGTGCCATTGATGGGACACATGTGGCCTTGGTACCCCCCCGCAGGAGTGAACAGGTGTACAGAAACCGGAAGAGCTACCATTCAAAGAATGTGCAGATGGTGTGTTTGGCCGACCAGTACATTGCCCATGTGAATGCCAAGTTTCCTGGATCAGTGCATGACGCTTACATTCTGAGGAATAGCAGCATCCCTTATGTGATGGGGCAACTCCAGAGGCACCGTGTGTGGCTAATAGGTGAGGACAAGGACCCTATATCCTGTGAATAGTTGTCTGGGTCTGGGGTTGTCCCTAAGGGTTAGTGTGTGTGTAACAGTTGTCCCTCGACATTTGACTCTGGGTACCCCAACCTGTCATGGCTACTGACCCCAGAGAGAAATCCCAGGACAAGGGCAGAGAAACTCTACAATGAGGCACATGGGCGAACTAGGAGAGTGATCGAAAGGACCTTCAGCCTCCTGAAGGCCAGGTTCCGGTGCCTCCATATGACAGGTGGTTCTCTCTACTACTCACCAAAAAGGTGTGCCTGATCATCTTGGCCTGCTGCCTGCTGTATGCTTCACAACCTGGCTTTGCGACGACACGTGCCTTTTCTGCAGGAGTATGGTCCAGCTAGAGGTCCTGTGGCAGCTGTGGACCCTGTGGACAGTGAAGAAGAGGATGCAGAAGAAGAGGATATCGACAACAGAAACAATGTTATCCAGCAATACTTCCAGTGAGACACAGGTAAGAAGATGTCACTGCCTCACACCTCTCATACAATTGTTAGACCCATCATACGTCTGTCACTTTCACCCAGTGTATGGACCTTGACTAGTCACTTTGCCTTTCCATTTCACAGATGTGGGTCCCACTGTGTGACCCCTGCTATATTACCTCATGGACTAGAGCTGTGTTACATCGGTATGTTGACAATACATTTGACATTGCTATATTCCATAGTTATTGCAAATACACATTTGTGAAAGCACAGACTAACTCCAGCTTGTTTTGTGATTCAAGGGTGTTTATTTCAGTGCAAAATAGTGGAGGGGTTGTAAAATGGGCAGGGGTGATGGTGGAGGATTGTCCATGGCAGAGTCCAGTCTATTTGTTTCACAGGTACTTTGTCCAAAGGGGCATAGGAAGTGGAGCTGGGGCAGTTGATGGATGGACAGGGTGACGAAGTGGGACAGAAGGCTGACATTCAGGGGGGTCTCATTTCCTGGCGGGGGTCTTGGCATTGTTCTCTGTCTTTGTCCTGGAACTCAGGGACCGTTTGCGGGGTGGTTCTCCATCTGCAGGGGGTGGGGTGCTGGTGTCGTGGTCCTGTGGCGTTGCCTCCTGTCCACTAGCGCCGACGGAGGTGGTGGGATGTTCATCATCCAGGCTAGTGTCAGGGGCCCCTTGTTGTGCCACAGTGTCCCTTCTGGTGTTGACAAGGACCTTCAGCACCCCTACAATGGTGACCAGGGTGGTGTTGATGGACTTAAGTTCCTCCCTCATCCCCAGATACTGTTCCTCCTGCAGCCGCTAGGTCTCCTGAAACTTGGCCAGTACCGTTGCCATTGTCTCCTGGGAATGATGGTGCGCTCCCATGATGTTGGAGAGGGCCTCATGGAGAGTGGGTTCCTTGGGCCTGTCCTCCCCCTGTCGCACAGCAGTCCTCCCAGCTCCCCTGTTTTCCTGTGCCTCTGTCCCCTGAACTGTGTGCCCACTGCCACTGCCCTCAGGTCCCTGATTTTCTTGGGTTGGTGGGTTTGCCTAGGTTCCCTGTAGTGGTGGACACACTGCTGCTTGACGTGTCCTGGGGACAGAGGAATGGGCCCGCTGGGTGGGTGCTGTGCTGGTGTTTCCTGAGAGGGGAAGCCCTGTGGTGGCTTGTGCCAGTGTCAGGGGAACCAACTGTCCCGAGGTCCCAGATGGGCCGGGCTGGTCATCTTGATCCAGTTGGACAGAGCTGCTGTCATCACTGTGGGGCTCTTCTGTGGGGGGAGTGGACATGTCTGGAACCTCCTGTCCGGTGACGTTGGGTAGGGGTCCTGCAGTGGTGTAAAGGCATGATTATTGCATCTGTGTGTGCCATCGTGTGCAATGGGTGGGTGACCCTGTACTCCAGTGCTTGCATTCTTGTCTAGGACCTTGTGTGATAATTGGTTTGGGGATATGTGTGGGTATCTGCAGTGGACATGCTTTGGTGATTGGTGTCCATGCTTTGGTGTTGCATGCAGGGCTTGGTGTTGGGATGTGTGGGTTGTGATAGTGGGACATTTGTGAGGTGTTGGAGTGATCGGGGTGAGGGTGGGGTATGTGATAGCATGCAGGTAAGGTGGGGGATGTAATAGTTAAGATTTGACTTACCAGAGTCCATTCCTCCTGCTACTCCTGTGAGGCCCTCAGGATGCAGTATAGCCAAGACCTGCTCCTCCCATGTTGTTAGTTGTGGGGGAGGAGGTGGGGGTCCGCCGCCAGTCCTCTGAACTGGAATCTGGTGTCTTGAGACCACGGAACGCACCTTCCCACGTAGGTCATTCCACCTCTTCCTGATGTCATCCCGTGTTCTTGGATGCTGTCCCACTGCGTTGACCCTGTCTACGATTCTGCGCCATAGCTCCATCTTCCTAGCTATGGAGGTGTGCTGCACCTGTGATCCAAATAGCTGTGGCTCTACCCAAACGACTTCCTCCACCATGACCCTGAGCTCCTCCTCAGAGAACCTGGGGTGTCTTTGCGGTGCCATGGTGTGGTGTGGTTGATGTGTGAGGTGATGTCGGTTGTGATGTGTGAGGGGATGTGTTTGTGTGTGTTGTCTGAGGTGCGTGGATGTTGTGTGAGTGAAGGTGTTGTGTGCCTGCGGACGCTAGTGTTGTTGATGGTGGTCTTTCTCTCTGGGCTTCTTTCTCAATTTTTGTCGTGGGGGTTTGTGGGTGATGTGGGTGTGAGTTTTATATTGTATTGAGTGTGTGGGAGTGGTGTGTGTATGTGTATCAATGAACGTGGTTGTCTTTTGTAAATGTGTGTGTATTTTGAGTGCGGTGGTGTGTACCGCCAATGGAATACCGCGGTTGATAGACCGCCACGTGGATTCATGGGTCCTGATAGTGTGGGCGTATTCCTGTTGGCGTGACGGTGGAGGTTTTGTTATCGCCAGTTTATCACTGACCTTTGGTGTGGCGGACTTGTGTGGGTGTCTGTATTGTGGCGGATTCCGGGCTGTGGGTCGTAATAGCTGTAGCGGAATTCCGCCGCCGCAGTGGTGTGTTGGCGGTCTTCTGCACGGCAGTAAGCGGGATTTACCGCCAATGTTGTAATGAGGGCCCATGTCTTTAAAGTGTGTGACTCATCTTTCCAGTTCATTAACCAGCATAGGAGTCTTTAAAGGTGTGTGAGTAACTGCTCTAGTTGTTTAAATTGTCTTCATGCACACGTTGACTTTCTGCATGCACACGTCACTCCAGTTGTATCGCTGCAGTATGCTCTGCATTCTCAGGATATCAAAACAAGAGCAGGTGTACTCTCACTGATTTGATAGCCTTCGCAAGCACATCGGCCTTCTACGTGTGCACATCACTCCTTCCTGCGCAAAAAACAATTCTGCACCATGGTGCAAGGGTGCCTGTGTTGGCGCTAGGCAGCAAATTGTGCTCCAGCGCAGGGGGAAAGGACAGAGATGCACTATTTTCATAAATAAAGTGCATTACTGCCCTTTCCCTGTGGCGCACAGCAGAACAGCAAGGTCACTTGCTGCACTCCCCCCTGCACCACCTTTTAAGTAAATCTGCCCCTCAGTCTGCATATTATTATGAGTATATGCAATAATTATTACTGTGTTAGAGTCTTATTGAATGCAATAATTACTGCACATAACTCTTCCACTCTTAATCAGGCCACTTCAACACTGCTTTGCAAATTACCTTTAGTAAGAAAGACTGATATTTTTTATTTTGTTATGAAAATCATACGACTTATGATGGTTTTGACTAGGACCCTTTTCTTTACCTGCTTGACTCTGCTGAGGAGCAGGGTTTACGCCCTTTTAAGCTATTTGAGCTACATTGTTGGTTTTGAACTAATTTCTGATATTTGGCAATTGGGTTCATGTTTTAAAGGAACTACAATTTTAAATCACTCTCCCAGCTCCATTTCTTTCAGTTTTGGCTCCCAAGGCCCCCTTTGTTATTCTGTCATCCATTTTTAAAATCATATTATAGGGAGAAATGCAAGTAAGCAATATAAACGCTCAGTCAAATGTGTCAACTGGTCCACCCAGATAAAAGCATCACAGATGCGCAGGTGTACTCAGTGGTGGGAAGAGGGCTTCTGACAGCAAACCCATGTGCACGTCTGCACCCAAACACAGTTCACAACCCGCCTTCTTGCTCAACCTTCAATAGGCCTAGCGGGGAACAGCACAGATAAGGGTCACTTGCAATATACTAGCTATAACTTACACATGCTCCATAAAGATTTCTCAGAACTAGATAGTGAGTCTATCCACATACTAAAAAATGAAAAGCTATATGCCCCTAGTCTTTGTGAACCTAACATAACCTGCATCTGCCAAACAACTGAGCACTAAAGTATACAAAAAAATGATGGATGGAATGCTTGATAATCTCAACAACCAGTAATTTTTCGGGACTGCATCCAAATCCGTTGTTATTTTCACACCATGTCTACTCAGTTTAGACCCAGCTAATTGCAAATCAGTCTTGACCCTGCTTCATTCGTATCAGTCCAGCCCAAACTGCCAAGCCAGATCCTCCCTGAACTGGAATACACCAAACCCAGGACTGGTTTTGCCCTAGTCATGGGGTCATCACCCAGATACAGCTCGGTTCTAGTGACACAGTGTGCACTGGACCCACATCTAGGCATACCCATCACACTTAGGGCAACACACTAAAGAATACAAAAAGTGATGGATGAAATACTAGAATCTCAGCCACTGGTATTACTCGGGCCGCATCCCAATCCATTTTTATTTGGCACACCATGTCACCTCAGTTTGGACCAAGCTATATACAAATCAGTCTTGACCCTGCTCCATTTGGATCAGTCCAGCTCGAACTGGCAAGCCAGACCCTCCCTGAACCGGAACACATAAACTGATAGATTGGAGTGCAACCCATAGCGATTTCCAGTGGCTGAGATTCATTCCAACATTCCAAACATCACCTTGCTCTTTTTGCATTTGCTGCCCTAATTGCACCGGGTACGCCCAGATGTGGGTCCCGAGCTCACTGTGCCACTGAAACCAAGCTGTACCTGAAGAGCCCAAACTAGGGTGAAACCGGTTCCAGGTTGCTTGTACTCTGGTTCAGTGAGGACATGGCCTGGCAGTTCGCAGTTGACTGTTCCCATAAGGAGCAGAGTCAAGACTTATTTGCATATGGCTGGGGCCATATTCCTGAGTTGCAGCCTTGCTCAAATCCAATTAGCATAAAGGCGGTCATTCTGACCGCGGTGGTCGGCGGTCACCGCCCGCCAAGCGGTTCCCGCCGAAAGACCGCTCTGCGGTCTTCCCGCGGGCCGGCGGGCGACCGCCAGAAGACCGCCGGCCGGCCCAGCGGGAAAGCCCCTTCAACAATGAAGCCGGCTCGGAATGGAGCCGGCGGAGTTGCAGGGGTGCGACGGGTGCAGTGGCACCCGTCGCGATTTTCACTGTCTGCAAAGCAGACAGTGAAAATCTTTGTGGGGCCCCCAGGGGCCCCACGGCACCCGTTCCCGCCATCCTGGTTCTGGTGGTGGACACCGCCAGAAACAGGCTGGCGGGAAGGCGGTCGGAATCCCCATGGCGGTGCTGCAAGCAGCGCCGCCATGGCGGATACCCTGGGCCAGCGGGAAACCGGCGGGAAACCGCCGGCTCCCCTTTTCTGACCGCGGCTTTACCGCCGCGGTCAGAATCGCCCAGGAAGCACCGCCAGCCTGTTGGCGGTGCTTCCGCCGCCCTCCGCCATGGCGGTCATGGACCGCCAGGGTCAGAATGACCCCCAAAGTCTTTTACTTTGGCTGCAAACCTTTTCCTTATCTGCTGAACGATATCATCAAGCTACTTGAAGCTTAACCCAAAAAAATAGGACATCATCCAACTTTCCCAAAAATCACTATAGATGACTTCCTTTGGCCTGTAACAATAGGTCCTCAAAATTCCCCTTCCATCAATGTCTGTAATCTGGGTATTTTTATTGACTCCAATTTGGGTCTGGCTACTCTGATTTAAAAAAAACAGAACATTTGTTGAACTTAAAACGTGCCATTTCCTCTTCATAGAGAAGCATTTTAGGATCTCGTAGTCAGTGCCTTCATACATTTAAGACTAGATTCTGGAAATGCTTTCTTCTTGTCAACTCCAAAAAATATTATTAATCACCAGTAATTCATTTAAAATGCTGCAGTAAGTGGTTAAGTGGTGCTAGAAAGTTGATTCTATCACACAAACTCTTTGGAGTCTTCATTGACATTGTATTCACAACAGAATAATCTTCAAAGTCTGTTATTGTTTATACAGCAGTTTTCTCGAAGACCCCAGAATGTGTGGCCCTAAAATGAATCTGGTAACACCCAGATCCTTGCTTTCAGAACGGAAGTGCTAGCTCCGTGTGCTAAGATCATGTACCATAACTTAGGGAGATTGAGCTTTTTCTATCTGAGCCACATTATCATTGAGCTCACTTTCCATAAATTTCTGAAGTCAAGGCTCTTTGACCCTAGTTAGGAAGTCCCTCAAGGCATATCAGTTGAACCATTAATATTTCAGTCATCATAATCTAAGCACTCAAACAGCACCAAGAGGTCTCTTGATGTACATTGTGCCATACAAATAGCCTAACCATAAGCATAACCATAGGACATTAGTAAAATAGTACACAAACATGAAGGACAATGCTTTTTGGCTTACACATTGTACAGTTCTGGTGAAAAACAGTTTAAATCATGGCATGGGATACTTCCAAATAATGGAACTATTCCAGTGTGGCTCCAAACCAAGAAAGCTAAAGCCCTTGAAATAGCTTCAATTTCTAAAAGAAGATGTGTTAACGAAAAAAATACAACTTCAGTATCAATGCACGTTTTGAAAGAAGACATTAAAAACAAATGTAGAGAAAAGTTTAATATGATTAAACTTCAGGTGTGTTTAAAATGTAGAAAAAAAACTTGATTTTAAGCAACAACATTAGTTCTGCAATTAAAGTATTAGCACAGCTATCAGTTTAGTTTGTTGAAGTTATCTTGTTAAGAAAACATTCAGTTCTGTACAGACCATCATGCAAACAATATTGCTAAATTTGTACAATAGAGTTTAATTTTAAATGTAAAAATAAAACATTTATTTTTAAGACATGCTCAGAAGTGAAGGTATGCTATGAATGACAAATGTGTACTTAATTGAAAATTGAATTATAGTAATATTAACTTCGAAAAGAGGTGGGGAAACCCACAAAGGTAACTTACCTTAGGAGGAAGTAAAACTTGAAAGTTTACTCTTACCCTTTTTAGTGTGAAGTTAATCAGAAGGGGAGCCTTATACATCTCCACCACCTGAAAAAGAGTATTGGAACAAGAATTATGAATCTAAGTTACTATTCAAAAACAGAAACAGTAGTGATTCCAGCACCACACCTGCTCACTGCACTGGTACTACAATACCCTTCCATAGGAAATAATGGAAGTAGGGGCTTAAAATAATACCTCATAGGAAGTAATGTTCAATCACATTGAATTAAAATTAAAATAATGAATCCATAAATAAACATGATTTCATGTTAAGCAAGATATCTAAAAAGAAAACATATAAATTTTTTAATTATACAATATCTTAACCTTTAATTTAGGAACATATAAAATGTGTATTGTAACTAGGGAGGTGAGATCTTTCTTCATTACAAAAGAAAGGTGGGTACCAGGGTTTTCTCCTAGGTCCTACATATTATTTAAGTACAATGGGATTGTGAAGACTAGACAAATTCCATATGGTATAAACCTCTGCACTCCCTCTTGTGTTACAAAATGAAAGCCACTGGTCACAGTCTTAAACATTGACTACAACAATATTGACCTACACTAGTATTGAGGTCAAAATATCTATGACAAATATATCAAGTTTCTGTCAACAAAAAGTAAATTACCAAAATAGCGACTACAAAAAGTTTGTACATTAAAGGAAATAATAGAAATTAACCAAATCTACTGATTAAAATGAACATTTTTTTTATAAACAGCTTAATTGAGTGTTGTCATATTAACAAAATACTCATTTGACATGTAATAGTACATATCTAACAGGCACAGGACAAAAATCTCATGCATTGAAGAGCCAAGCTCTACAAAGGGGGAACATAGAATTGAAGTAATATGAAGTGAGGGGCTATAGACCCAACCATTTCCTCCAGATATGTTCATGCATCCCTGAGCCTTGTACATAGGTCACTCTTGTAGTGCACACCAGTCAACTTTGCTGCCACTGAGACACCTCAATGGGAGCAGGGGATTTGTAGTGGGATACAATGTCTCATTTCGCCAACATTGCTGCAGTTCCCAGAAGTGCCCGGCCAACCCTCAACCCCTGTGCCCTCCACGACATCCAATAAGAGCTTCAAATGTGAAAGTTGCACCTCCCACCCCAGCACATCTGATAGCTCTCTGAGCACCTCAGACACAGTAAAGGTAGTAGGTTTGAATCAGGTGCAGCCAGGAACAAATCATGAAAGATCAAGGTGCCATCACTGCATCCCACCAGCTGTGGTCATCAAGGTGACCGAACCATCCCTCCCAGTGGGCCCTAGGGTGATCAAGTGTGCCAGGAGGGTTAATGATGAGGATGCAATCGATCAGGCAGATGTCTCCCCTGCTCAGTGCCCCCAAATGAAGTTCAGCCTCAAGGGACTGAATTCAGGGAGCTGGGTGTAATGAGACATGTTGATGTACAGGGCATGTCGTAACTGCAGATTTATGTACAATTGTGAGGGGGTGAGAGCATAGTTGTCTTGGAGCTCCTGAAAGGAGCACATGTGGGTCCCATTCCACACATCTTCAAGTTGTGCTATACCAATAAGGTCCCACTCCCCAAACCCCTCCAGCACCTCCCTTAACCACGTACTGTGCCATAAGTGGGGCTGAAACATGAGCCTGTTGTTCCATTTGGAGTGTTGGACCGCCGCCCTCCAAGTAGGGAAGACCACACCGGGTATTACAGGAATAGCAGCAGGGACTGGGGTGCTGTAGAGCATGGCCCTAATCCGTGGGAACCCCAGGAGTGTCAGCTGGTATGTGGTCAATCCCTGTTAAGCCAATCACTGTTCTCTAATAGTTGGGAAGCTAGGTAGTAGAGGTACAGGTTAGTCATCTCTAGACCTCCATCATATGGAGCTCACTGGCAATGGCAAAGGGCCAAATGAGGCCTGAGTTCTGCCAGAGGAATGAGGATGCCAGCGTATCCAACTCCCAGAACCATTGCCAAAGAAGAGGTATTGGAAGATTCTCAAAGACACTGAGAAACCTTTGCAGCACCATCATTTTATACACAGCAATCCTACCCATCACATCTAAATGAATGGATTGCCTCCTACCAAGGTTTTGTTTAGTTTTCTGTGTCAGACGTTCAGAGAACAGGGGCCTGATTTAGAGATTGACAGATGAGTTAATCCGTCACAAACATGACGGCTATCCCATCTGCCGTATTGCGATCTCCGTTGGATATAGTGGAATTGTAATACGGCGGATGGGATATCTTTCTGTTTGTGATGGAGTAACCCCATCCGCCAAACACTAAAATAAGGCCCCAAGTGAGTTCAAGTTGGAAAGCTACCCAAATACCCAAGTATTTGAAACTGAGGCGATGCACTGGAATGTCTGCCTGCCAGTCCACTCAGTCCTAGTGCAGGTCTAGAGGCACAAGGACTGACTGGGCCAGGTTGACACAGAGACTGCAGGCCTCCCAAAAGAGATGGAGGAGTTGTAGACAATGGGATCCGCTCACTGGGGGATCCTTCAGAAAAGGAGGGTATCATCCGTGTAGAGTGCAATACGATGCTCATGTGTCCCCTGCAGCATCTGGGCATTGCAGCAGAGGAGGCGGGCCAACGGCTCAATCGCCAGTGCAAAAAGAAGGGGAAACAGAGGTCATCCCTGACCAGTACCTCACTTGAAGACATTGAAAAGTACTCCATTGATCTGGATGTGTGTGGTAGGGTTGGAGTACAGCACATGGATACATCTGTGAAAGCGGTTGCTGAATCCCACTCTCTGCAGCACATGCTCCAAGTAGGCCCAGTCCACTGTATCAATTGTCTTCTCAAAATCAATGAGTAGTAAGGCCAAGCAAGATGAAAGCAATTGACGGTGGGCCTGACCAACATGAAGTCACCGGAGGCGGTGACGTTTGCTTTTGGCTGGCATAAATCCACATTGGTCAAGGTGTATTAGCTTGGGAAGGACCTGTCTAAGGCGTGTGGCCAGGATTGTGGTGAAGATTTTGACCATCCATTGATGAGGGAAATCAAATGATAGTCTGAGCAAGAGGTCAATGGGGTTTGGGTCTTTGGAATTATCACAATAGTGGGAGTACCCAATTAGAGTGGAAAAGTTCTGAGATTTGACACCAAGGGCCAGATGTAGGAAAATCCTGCATTGCGACATCTCAAATTGCGAGTCGCAATGCAGGATGCAGGATGATGTCCCTGACACCATCTGCAAGTCGCAAGGGGGTCGCAAAAGCCCACCTCATTAATATTAATGAGGTGGGTCGCAAATTGCGACCCCTTGCGACTTGCAGCACTCACAGGGATGGTGGCCTTCTGGAGACAGCAGACCACCATGTCTGTGACTGCTTTAAATAAAACTGTCTTTTTTTTTTTTGTAATGCAGCCAGTTTTCTTTGAAGGAAAACAAGATGCATTACGAAAAGAAAAAACGAACGTGTCACTTTCATTTTTTCAGAGCAGGCAGTGGTCCATAGCCCCACTGCCTGTTCTGAAAAAATGTTTTCAATGCCATTCACAAAGGGGAAGGGGTCCCATGGGGACCCCTTCCTTTTTGCGAATGGATACCACCAATGTGACACTGGTGGTAACTGCGATTGCTTTGTGACCGCGTTCGCGGTCACAAAGCATTCCTGCTTCGTGCTGCGACTCGCAAATAGGAAGGGGAACACCCCTTCTTATTTGCGACTCGCAGTCCCGTTTTGCGAGTCGGTAACCAGGTTACCGACTCGCAAAATAGGAAAGGGCATCGCAATGTGGGTTTTGCGCGTCACAAACAGCGGAAATCGCTGTTTGCGATGCGTAAACCCCTTTCTAAATCTGGCCCCAAGTTATTATATGCCAAAAGCTGGAGTTTTAGGAGATCCCTACTTAGTGTAGTTCTCAGTAGGGCACCCATCGGGGCTGGGAGTCTTTCCGGGTGCCATAGTGGAAATCGCTGCTCCTATCTCCTCAGCAAAAAGTGGCTGGTCCAGCTGAGAAGGTGACAGCCTAGGGATGGGTATGTCCTGTAAGAAAGAGGTTCCCTTTCCACATTGGAGACTGCCATGTAGAGATGCAGGTAATACTCTGCAAAAGTGTGTGCAGTACCCTGGAGGGTCCAGTGGATTTGTTCCTGATTGTTTACGATTTTAGGGATTATTCTATTCATCAACGGGCAGGTGGCAGGCGAATACAGCAGCTTGCTGTTCTTGTCCCCCCATGTGCACACCTGGGCCATCAAGGTGTGCCACACTTGTTTGGCTGCTTCAAGCGATTGTAGACGAATCTCCTCTCGGACCAGGCTCAAGTGCTCAGGTGTCTCTCCCTGGGGGTCGGCTGCAAGTTGTGTTTCGAACCAAAGGGCACAGGCCTTCATGTGGGTTAAGCACTGGGATCACTCACGCCCCAACTCCTGGAGTCATGCCTTAGCATAGCCCTGTATTGTAGCTTTACTGGCCTCCTATAAGGTACTGACTAAGTGGGCTGAACTCTCATTAGTTTGGAAATAGGCCTTAAGCTCAGCCTCAAGTGCCTGTGTCTAGGCTTCATCATGAATGTTCCAAGCATTTAGCCACCATAAGGGATTCATTTTTCTGTAGGGGATCCAAGGTGGAGGAGAAGAGAGAAATGATCAGATATTCCAAGTGGAATAATCTGGATCTGGGAGACCTCATGATAATCTGGAGCTGACATAAACAGGAGTTATATTCAAGAGTGGGTTGGTGAGCCACTGAAGTGTGGGTGTATTAATGACAGTGAGGATTTCACACTCTCCACATATTGCAGAGATGAAGAGCAGAGATCCAACTCGAGAGGTGCTGAGTGCTGACCCGGCGGGCGACTGAGAGAGACCGAGAGAACCCGGGGCATGCCCAGGGTAGGGACCAGTTTAAAGTATCCTCCAACCAGTGTCAGCCCCTCTGTAAAGGAGAAGAACACATTGGAAGGACCTCCAGGATCACAGGGGTTGCATAGGCATATATGAGACTCACGATGCATCCCTCAACCATTCGGGTAAGAGCAAGGAAATGGCCATGTGGGTTGCATGTGTCTTGAGTAACAGTAAAGGGAAAGGAACAGAGAAGTAAGATTGCCACCCCTCGAGACCTCCATGTATATTCAGAGTCATAGACACTGTCATAGCCCGGTGCACCAGGAATGAACAATGTTTCTCCAGTAGATGTGTCTCCTGAAGTAGCAGGATATTTGGGAGTAATCGGTGGGTGTAATGTCGAACCACAGTACATTTGTTGTGATCCAGGAGACCATTAACATTCCAGGACATCACTTTCAAGGGCCCCATGTCTATCTGGAAACATTGCGTGTGAATCAAACGACCTGGTGACCCTCAACCCTGTGGGAGGGGGGCCTAAGCATTTGTTCAACATGTGCATTGAGTGCCAATGTACCCAAACTGCATTATAGACGTGATAGCAAAAATGGGTGCCTGAGTGCAATGCAAAATGCAAAGTCATAACTAAACAAACATAAATTCCCTCTCTTAACAACAGAACAGCACGCAATCCCAAACCCCCTAACTGGCCATCCCAATACTTCCACCCCAGAAGCATCTCTATCCCTAAAACTAAGGATAAAGGCAAAATCAGTACACAGCTTGTTGCGGGTAAAAAGTTCTGGATCCCACCATAATGATGGCTAAAATGTAACCAACAGGAACGGGATTGAGCATCAGGCAGTGTGGAATAGTGCCTGCTGCCCACTCTAGGTCAGGAAAGTCATTTTGTGGGGCTCTGTGACAGGTCAGTGTCCCCCTCTCGATCATTTCGGGGAAGAGGAAGCCGCAGCTCAGAGACCTTATTGGTTTGACAGGGAGTCCACCACACTGGCAGGTGGAACAGAGCATGATGCAAATGGTGAAGGAGTCCTTGCATTAGGTGATGGAGAGGATGAGCCAGGCTTACTTGTCCCATGGTCCCTGTGGGAGCGAGTGTGGTGCTTCTTTTGTTTTGGAGCAGCAACGGTCTTTGCTTCCTCTGGGGGCCCGTTTTTCTAAAGGAAGCCCCCCCAGTCGGCAGAGTGGCCCCTCTTCGTTGAGCCACACCTCTGAGGTACCAAACAAGTGAGTTTTAGTCTCGAAAACAACTCTAAGCCAGGTAGAGAACAGCAGACTGTGGGAGAGATTAAGCGCCTGTAATTTCTGTTTGACCTCAGCAAAGGAGTGACTTTGGATTTACACTTGTCTGGTGTAGTCCGGAAAGATATGTACCTTGGTGTTGTCGCATCTCAGGTTCAGACCAGCGTGAGCATTTCTAAGGATATCATTTTTATCTTTGAAGTTAAGGATAGAGGCAATCATGGGTCTATGCAGTGCTCCCTGAGGTGGTTTTGGTATCAGGGTCAGGGCTCTGTGCACTCTCTTGATCACAAACTTTGGGGTGTTTAGGGGCATCCAAGATTTATTTCAGGTTTCCAGGAATCTCAATGCTTGTGGTGGCTACATGCCCTCAGATATTCCCACAAAGCTAAAGTTCTTGGTCCGAGAGCAGTTTTCCACATCTTCTGTGTGGTGGTGGAGTTCTGCAGTGTAGGAGAGGAGTCGAGAGACCTGAGATTTCAAGGTGGTGATATTGTCCTCCACAAGCAGGCCTCAGAGATTCTGCATTGCAGTGTTTTGTAGGTACTGGCAAAGAAGAGTCACATCTACACATCCCGCCCCAATCTTGGTTTCCTCTGTGGCCTTGGAGGTGTGGATGGCTTGGAGAATCATATTGAGATCACTTTAGGTGCTGGTGATGTGTCCATTAAAGTATGTGCCGTTATTCCGTGACTTGTGGTATATTGTTCCGTACAGGTTTGGGAAACCACCGGCTGGTGTAGTTTGTTTTTGCCCATGGTGATGGTAAGATGGGACGCCGCATCTGAAGCATCCAGGCAGTTCGGCCCACTTTCTGTGGGAATGTGGCAGCACAAGCAGCCGGACGACAGAGCAGGTGTCTCAATCCGACTCAGCTCCGTCTGCATGCATGCTGTGAGGCACTGGTGAGGGTAGGTGTGGACCTCAGGTGCAGGTCAAGCTATCCGACAACTCGTGAGTCTAGGGGCACCAAGGACAATGGGCACTGTGACTGAAGAAGAGTCAAAGATGTAGTAGTGCAGTGCCAATGCCGTTCACCAAGGTTTTATCGTGTGCTCTGTGCGACAGGCTCCAGTCCAGAAGTGACCATCAACAGAAGGGGGTCAGGGGCATCTCCAGAGACAGCTACCCCAGTTACCATAGCTGAGTCTTTGATCTTGCCACTCCAGCGTGACAGGTAGCAGTGATAGGTGTAGGATCCTAGCAGCCCAGAGGTCCAGGTCTTGGTTGGGGCAGGCAAGGCATGCGCCACTACAAAGGAGCAGCAGGTGAGGGCAGGATATCCGCGCCCCAACTTGCGGGTAAATAGACCATAGAACGATGCAGCGCCAAAAGCTACAGGCAGATGGGCTGCACAATGCTCCATTCCCAATGGCCTAGACAGGTGAGATCAGCAATGACACTATCGGAGGCCCAGGCCCATGTGGAATGTCTCTGGCCCCCAGGCCAGTAGGCCGCATGGTCTCCAGAGGCCTCCACTGGAACTCCAGCAATGAGAGTAGGCAAAGGGGCATCCAAGGAGAATGGTCCAGGCCCAAAGCCATGCCACAGCGGCTGGCCCCATGCAAGCGCTGCCTTACCAAATGTCCATGGGGGTCCGGGTGGTGTCCGGGGCCACGCTGAATGGCCAGAGCACCCACCTGTCTGCTCTCCAGGTGGGTATGGTGCACTAGGACCGTCACCACTGCGCAGACCAGGCCACAGCCGTTAGGCAATCACAGGCCTCAGTGGTCGGAGGATTGCTGCAGAGCAAATTCCAAGGGGAGCCAAGTGCAGTGGCTACTGCTTCTCCATAGTGAAGCCCTAGAACAGACAGGGGGCAGACACCCCCCTTGCGAAAAGTCCTGCTGCACCCCTCCGAAAGCTGAGCGGGTTGCATGGACTTGCCCCGTGTCAGCTGCAATTCCCAAGGCAGGAAAGAGATAGCAGAGCGGGAAGCGGTCCCAGCAATGGGTGGTGCCCTAAACCTCCCAGTGACGATGCCCATGGCAGGTCAGGGGTTGCAGGTAGTTCATGCCATCACTGGGTCGAGTGGCTCAACGGGGCTGGCCGCACACAGGGCACCATTTTAGGGCAAGGCAGTAGACTCATCGTGCCTCAATCAACTATGGTGATGACACTTCCCTGAGGACCGACATCACACAAAACAGTACAGGGGGCACCATAACACACATCTAGTAACATCCTGTTGGTGTGGCCAATGTAGTGGTTGACGGAGGAGTCAGGAGTGCTATTAGAGTGCCACTGCCATCTTGAGGCTCCAAGTCACACATCCTGATTAACCCCTTCTGTGCCGCGGATGTAATGGTTACGTCCTGCGGCACAGTGCTGCTATGCCCAGGTCGTAACCATTACGTCCTGGGCACACAGCCAAGAGGAAGCGCTAGCGCTCCCTCTGTGGGGTTCCCCCCTGCCCCCCAAGTCAGGGATGGAAGGGGAAGCCCTTCCCCTTCCACCCCCGACCCCACCCACCCCCCTGTGACGTCAGCGCGCGAGCACGCGCTGATTGTCACAGACCCTCCCCCATCGCACTGGAAGCTCAGCTTCCAGCGCAATCGGAAGAGAAATGCTTTGCATTTCTCTTCTGATCACGTGGGGGAGGCCGAGAGAGGCTTCAAAGGGAAGGAAATGTATTTCCTTCCCTTTGAAGTCTCTCTCTGCGTTTTGGCAGGCGGATTGAAAGCAATCCGGCTGTCAAAACGCCCACTAGACACCAGGGATGTCTTTTATATTTTTGTAACTGACATAAGGGAGCGACCCCTTGGGCAAGGGTCGCTCCCAGGGGGGGCATTTGTTTTTTAAGGCCTTTTCTGCCCCCAGGGGGGGCAGAAACCTCTAGGCACCAGAGATAAAAAAACTTTTTTTTTTTTTTTATTTTTTTTTTTTAGGTGTGGGGAGCGACCCCTTAGGCAAGGGTCGCTCCCATAGGGGGCACATTATATTTAGGCCATTTTTGGCCTATTTTTATGAGGCCAATCTGCCCCGGGGGGCAGAAACCACTAGACACCAGGGATCTTTTTTTTTTGTGCCGTCAGGCAAGGGGAGCGACCCCATAGGCAAGGGTCGCACCCTGGGGGGATGGGAGGGCACATATATTTAAGGCCATTTCTGCCCCCCCAGGGGGCAGATCGGCCTATTATTATTAGGCGAACTGCCCCCGGGGGGCAGAAACCTCTAGGCACCAGGGCAAATTTTTTTTTGTGTTTTTTTTTTTGTTTGTTTTTTTGGAGATGGGGAGCGACCCCTTAGGCAAGGGTCGCTCCCCTGGAGGTGCAAATTGTATTTAGACCATTTCTGCCCCCCTTGGGGGCAAATCGGCCGATTTTAGGTGAATCTGCCCCCAAGTGGGGCAGAAACCACTAGGCACTGGGGATCTTTTTTTTTTGCGGCGTCACGCAAGGGGAGCGACCCCGTAGGCAAGGGTCGCTCCCCGGGAGGGTGGGGGGGCAAACTTATTTTAGGCCATTTCTGCCCCCCCTGGGGCTGGCTGAGCTAGAGGCCAAAATCCACAGGTAGGCACTTTGCAAAAAACACCTCTGTTTTCCGTGAAAAAATGTGATGTGTCCACGTTGTGTTTTGGGCCATTTCCTTTCGTGGGCGCTAGGCCCACCCACACAATCGAGGTACCATTTTTATCGGGAGACTTGGAGGAACGCTGGGTGGAAGGACATTTGTGGCTCCTCTCAGATTCCAGAACTTTCTGTCACCGAAATGAAAGGAAAAAGTGTTTTTTTGGCCAAATCTTGAGGTTTGCAAAGGATTCTGGGTAACAGAACCTGGTCAGAGCCCCACAAGTCACCCCATCTTGGATTCCCCAAGGTCTCTAGTTTTAAAAAATGCACAGGTTTGGTAGATTTCCCTAGGTGCCGGCTGAGCTAGAGGCCAAAATCTACAGGTAGGCACTTTGCAAAAAACACCTCTGTTTTCTGTCAAAAAATGGGATGTGTCCACATTGTGTTTTGGGGCATTTCCTGTCGCGGGCGCTAGGCCTACCCACACAAGTGAGGTATCATTTTTATCGGGAGACTTGGGGGAACGCTGGGTGGAAGGAAATTTGTGGCTCCTCTCAGGTTCCAGAACTTTCGGTCACCGAAATGTGAGGAAAATATGTTTTTTTAGCCAAATTTTGAGGTTTGCAAAGGATTCTGGGTAACAGAACCTGGTCAGAGCCCCACAAGTCACCCCATCTTGGATTCCCCTAGGTCTCTAGTTTTAAAAAATGTGCTGGTTTGGTAGTTTTCCCTAGGTGCCGGCTGAGCTAGGGGCCAAAATCTACAGGTAGGCACTTTTAAAAAAAAACCTCTGTTTTCTGTAAAAAAATGGGATGTGTCCACGTTGTGTTTTGGGCCATTTCCTTTCATGTGCGCTAGGCCTACCCACACAAGTGAGGTATCATTTTTATTGGGAGACTTTGGGGAATGCTGGTTGGAAGGAAATTTGTGGCTCCTCTCAGATTCCAGAACTTTCTGTCATCGAAATGTGAGGAAAATGTGTTTTTTTGGACAAATTTTGAGGTTTGCAAAGGATTCTGGGTAACAGAACCTGGTCAGAGCCCCACAAGTCACCCCATCTTGGATTCACCTAGGTGTCTAGTTTTAAAAAATGCACAGGTTTGATAGGTTTCCGTAGGTGCTGGCTGAGCTAGAGGCCAAAATCTACAGGTAGGCACTTTGCAAAAAACACCTCTGTTTTCTGTCAAAAAATGGGATGTGTCCACGTTGTGTTTTGGGGCATTTCCTGTCCCGGGCGCTAGGCCTACCCACACAAGTGAGGTATAATTTTTATTGGGAGACTTGGGGGAACATAGAATAGCAAAACAAGTGTTATTGCCCCTTGTCTTTCTCTAAATTTTTTCCTTCCAAATATAAGAGAGTGTGTAAAAAAGACTTCTATTTGAGAAATGCCCTGTAATTCACATGCTAGTATGGGCAACCCGGAATTCAGAGATGTGCAAATAACCACTGCTCCTCAACACCTTATCTTGTGCCCATTTTGGAAATACAAAGGTTTTCTTGATAGCTATTTTTTACTCTTTATATTTCAGCAAATGAATTGCTGTATACCTGGTATAGAGTGAAAACCCAAGGCAGGGTGCAGGTCATTTATTGGCTCTGGGTACCTAGACCTCTTGATGAACCTACAAGCCTTATATATCCCCGCAACCAGAAGAGTCCAGCAGACGTAACGGTATATTGCTTTAAAAAATCTGACATTGCAGGAAAAAGTTACAGAGTAAAACGTAGAGAAAAATTGCAGATGTTTTCACCTCAATTTCTATATTTTTTTTTCCAGTTGTTATTTTCTGTAGGAAACCCTTGTAGGAGCTACACAAATTACCCCTTGCTGAATCCAGAATTTTGTCTACTTTTCAGAAATGTTTCGGTTTCTGGGATCCAGCATTGGTTTCATATCCATTTCTGTCACTGACTGGAATGAGGCTGAAAGCACAAAAAATTGTAAAAATGGGGTATGTCCCAGTAAAATGGCAAAATTGTGTTGAAAAATTGGGTTTTCTGATTCAAGTCTGCCTGTTCCTGAAAGCTGGGAAGCTGGTGATTTTAGCACCGCAAACCCTTTGTTGATGCCATTTTCAGGGAAAAAACCACAAGCCTTTCAAAACGTAAATTATTGTGATACATAGAGCCCATGTTGTGGTTTGTGAGGAATGCAGAAACAGTTTTCTTCTCATGTTTCCTGTTTTTTTCTATCTGTGGACAGAATTCAAACTTTGGCAAATGTTAGAGACAACCAATGCAGTATGTGGGGAAAGTGCCATCAATTTCCAAGAGTATCTTTCATAAGGATTTCCAATCCTACCCAGTAATAGTGCCTAGGTCATTGCCACCACAATGCACAATCATAAATTCTGGATGTTGGCAATCCATAATGCTTTCAACCAAAGCAGTAATTGATGCCACTTTAACCCTCTCTGGCTAACCCAAGTAACATCCACATTAGGTAAACTCAGGTCCTGTCAATGCTACTCGTTCCAGCACTCTCTGGCCCAAAGCACAAAACTGGGGTCAACAATCGACACTCGGAGCGTTTTGGAGGGGAATTGGAGTAGCAGACAGGAGAAGGCTGCAGCTGAATGAGATAGATTTAAAATTAAAGACAGTTAAAATGGAAGATAGTATAAGATCATTTTAAAAGATAAAATGTAAAAGATCATTTTAATGGGATGGATTAAATATGATGGTGGCTACAGCTAGATAGTGATTTTGAGATAAAAGTAAGTACATGTGTGATTGGCCTTGGAGAAATAACAAAACAGTAATGGTGTTTGGGATATGCTCATAATTCCAAACACTCAACCACACCTGCTACAATTGTTTTTAAGCTAGTGTGCTGCTCTTAGAAACTGCTCTGAACGTTTGACCTAGTGCTAGCAGAGAATGTTTCAAACTTGGTCATTATGGAAACAGAGCTACAAGAACTGTGGGTAATTGATTATAGTAATAACCGATTTAGCCCTCACCAGAGACCTATAAGGATCTAGCATATTAATAATACCCACTCACACAGACAGGCTGGGACCCATACACCACGTTGCTGTCTCAGAAAAGCGTACATCATCCAAGTCAAATGTAGTCAGACAGTAACTGAGACACTGAGAAAGATACTAATAAAATAATTTAGAAACTCATTAATTCACCCATTCATCTTTTTACATAGTGATTAACACACTTATACATGCACTGCCAGATACATTCAGACACCTTTACAAGCATTGAGATATCTAGCATGATCAAAATTAAAGCTAGACTTACAGAGCTATACAGTGAATTGTATATTCATTCATGCGCCCATGCAGCCATTCACATACCTATTTAGAAAACTATACAGCTATTCAGAGGGCTAGTCAAAGACTGGCAGAGAGACTTCAATATAAACTCAGACACCTACCGAGTACTTATATATGTTGCACTAACAGACCTATATGCACGTATAGGTAAATTCTAAAACAGTCACCAAAACAGCCAGTAACCAACCTACATGCATATGCATTAAGAAAGGTATTTAGTTAGTAAGACAGTGATTTACTCACTAATGTGGTGTTTTTCATATCCAGTCACATACCCAGAGAAACACTGATACACTCTCACAGATGTAAACGCAAGTACTAACATGCCTACTCACCCACATATGCTGTAAGTCATATATACATTTAAACATGCATACTGAGCAAATTACAGTGACTATTACACAGAGTATAACCTCTGCACTGTAACACTGAGTTACACTTCCAGAAAACTGCTTATATACTCACCACTGACACAGCCAGACTCTAACAATGTGACTGAAAAAAACAGCAATAAAGCCATTCAAATATACATGAACTCACCTATACATCATCTTTCATAGTCATTCACACTCCCATGCAGGTAGTGTCAGATTCACTCAGAGACATATGCAGCTATTCATGAACTATTTACAAGACCACTGAATTCATTTATACAGCCAGTCAGACAGCCACACAGACACTTATATATCCAGTAATAGATGTACAGAGCACTTATGTATCTATAGTAAGAAAGGTACTTGCATACAGAGTTAGATGTCCCTACTGTAACTAACGCAGCAAGTAAGCAATGCACATAGTCACTAGGGTAGACATTCATAGAACTATTGAGTTAATAAGACCGCCAGTTACACAACAACATAGTTCATTACATATTCAGTCAGACACTCAGGGAATCATCCATGCACTCACTCAATATATACTCAAGTACTGGAAGACTAGTCATCTATCCATACATTAACTAATATATGCATGTATAGATCTATACTGAGATACTTATACAAGCTTTTAGACACTGAAAAAAACACTTATATAGTTAGTTACCTGCTTATAGTACCTAGTGTAATACTATGTTCTGTAAAGGTATATGTATTCTTTATATGCTTTCCAGATCTATTTGTGTGTAAAGAAGAATTACAATGCCGGACAAGAGACAAAGAAGAATGAAACAGAAGCAACAGTACTATCTTCTTAAAACTGAGAGTGAAAAGGAACATAAGGTGGAGCATGTGTGGGGACTGAAATCAACTCAGAAAGGACAAGGAGTAAGTGACTTTGAAAGTATGAAAATGTTATAAGAAAACAGGCAGTTTGACATGGAGACAGAAACAATTTAAAGAGATACAAGTGAAAATGTTTGAAAATAGATGAATACATAATCTGTTACTCAAAATCAAGCAGTATAAGATGAGAAGTGCTGCACTGAAGCAAAAACAACATATTGAAAGTTGATGAAGCATTTGCTGTGAAGAGGAAACTATTTAGCTTGACATTGAACAGTATAAGGACACTAGCTAATACAGTATTGTCTACAAAGAAAAAAAAACAAAAGATGGCTAATTAATAAAATTAATTTTAAGAGATTTTTGAAGGTGAATGGAAGCACATGTCTAGTACAAAGCCTTTCTTTGACGAAAAAAGCTACTTACAAGAGAACAGATTAGTGCATGCAGTTGATACAATTGGTTGTTATTATGAATTTAAGATGTACCCTCCATTGAAAAGAGGAGATGGTTCCTAAAAATGTTGAGAAAATGTTAGCTGGAGAGGTGCAAGGAAGACGTAGATCGGCCCCTGTAAACAAATGGAACTGTAGAAGTATTTACAGTGTTCATCAGGAATCAATTGATATGTTAAGAACTTTCCTAGGTGAATTGCCATGTAAAAGCGTAAAGCAGAAAATTGCAATGTTGCAAGGATTAGACCCATGCAAAATGAAGAAATATACTAATTTATGAGGACATTCATTGTCATGCCTATCCAAGAAAGTGGGCACAAGCATGTTTTATCTTTTCTGAATGTTGGCTGATCATCACTCTAAAATTCAAAATGTAGTTAGGAGACTGTACTCTGTAAAAAGTACTGCCTTGTGTTTAGACAAAATGAATAAAGCTCTTTTGCATGGTGGAATGTCAGAGGTAGAAAAGTTTGTGAATATGTTCAGTTATGTTTCTTTGGTCCTGAAGAGGAGTCTAGGGAAAATGAGGAGTTGGTATGTGTAGGTGTAGAGGAACAGAAGACAGGTATTAGTACTGACAACTTTGCAAAATAAATTGCAAAGTTTAATGCAGTTTCTACTGAGAAACAAAACTGTGTTTGTTACAAAATCTAAGAAAAGAGCAAACCGGGGCACTCCAAACAAAGAGAGTCCAAAAGTCGGGTGACTTAGTGTGGAAAAGTTTAATCCTCAGTAATTGGTCGTTGAATCATAGTTCAAAATTGTTTGAATCCACATATGAGAAAGTATATAGCAGGTTACAATAACAAACTGACTCCTCAGAATGAACAGGCATAGATGAGCAACAAAACAGCCAACACGTGTTTCGTCCTCTCGGACTTTTTCAAGGCTCTAGGTATACTTTTTAGGTAAAGAATGGCTGATGGTGTTCAGTTAGATATCCACACGATGAAATAGACCTGACTGTTTCTAACCGTAGAGTTCGGGAAGCAAGTAACAAAGGCGTATGTGCTTGCCACTGCAGCGTCTGATAACGCTGCCGTTTCACCATATGAGCCTTGAAAAAGTCCGAGAGGACGAAACACGTGTTGGCTGTTTTGTTGCTCATCTATGCCTGTTCATTCTGAGGAGTCAGTTTGTTATTGTAACCTGCTATATACTTTCTCATATGTGGATTCAAACAATTTTGAACTATGATTCAACGACCAATTACTGAGGATTAAACTTTTCCACACTAAGTCACCCGACTTTTGGACTCTCTTTGTTTGGAGTGCCCCGGTTTGCTCTTTTCTTAGATTTTGTAACCTACAGCGCTCGACAGAGGTGGTTGTCGCCATCCACCTCTGTGTGTGTGCACCTTGAAACCCTCGGTGGTTGGGTTTCTCTGCACCAGGCTGGCACCCGCCACAGGACTTGCTGACGACATACTATTGTGTTTGTTGTTTTTTGTTTCTTGGTTTCAGATGTGCGTCGCTAAGCATCAACCACCTTGTTTCAGTATTGTAAAACTGTGTTTGTATTTGTTGTCAACTCAACTCACTACAAAAGCCCCCAAAAAATCTTGATATGTTCTCAAAAAGTGAACAAGAAAACAGAGAGATAAGTGACTAGATTTTGATGTGTATTTATTTGTGGAGGAAAGCTTTCATTTGTCAACACAAAAAAGTATATGTAAGTATTGCTCTGATAAATTGAAGGACAACAAAATGCCGGGCAGTGCTAAACATAATAAGTTAGAGTTGGTTTCAATCCCAGAAGAATTTAGAGATTTAAATATTTATTCACCAATACTGATACAATCTATGCACCCTTTTCAAGCAATAGCTTGTATGAAATCAAAGTCTTGGAAACTAAAACCAGCAGAGCTACAGAAGGGCCTTTAAGGCAGAGTTGTCTACTTGCCTTTAGATTTTAAATGAAATATTGAAACTGAGATGTATAGATGAACCACTTATTATTTTAGTAAACGGTGTGCCTACCAAAAACAAAACAATCTGGCAAGAGCTAGAGAATGTTAATAAAGTAAAAGTAGCTATTTTATAACTGAAACTAAATAGTATCTATGATAATGATGTAGGTGTTGTTGGACCTTTAAGTTGTATGGAGGATGAAATGTTACCATTAAGTGGACATATTGAAAATGTGGCTAGAACTAGTTCAGAAAAAAATATGAACCCAACAGTATCCATCCACTCCATTTGAAAGAAGTTATTGGTGATGCTATTGATCTGCTTTAAATGAAACAAGCTGAAAGAGCTCCAATGACCATGTGGGAGAAAAGTTTAGAGGCTCACTGTTTTCAACAACTGTTTCCAACTTGAGTAGGTGGACGGTACAATGACATCCTATGGCTAATACCAGCAGATGACTACAGGTCAACCAGGTTATATTCAGAGGATTCTAGATTTCGTCTGTGTATTCCATATATATTCCATCTGTTATTTGAAAGTGATTTGTCTGGACTATCATATGCTGTAAACCACATTCTGAAGACAGGAGTTAATCTACAAAATCTCTCTGCAAAGGAATTTGTTGACAAAATTTATGGAAAGGATGAAAAGTTGGAATACAATTTGATAAATATAATGGCATGCATATGTAGGACCAACAAGTATTGGTATAGTCGTCATGGAGAACTGAAATGTATGTTGCAAAAATTAGGTTCACCTACTTGGTTTGTTATACTCAGTTGTGCAGAGTATGCATGGGATGACTTACTTGACTTTTTGGGAGAAGCAAACTCAAACATTAAGGACATGAATTTGAAGACACCAGGAGAACTTTGCTCTTTGGATTCTGCAAATGTTAGTAGGTAATTTAACCACAGATTTCAAGCCATGCTGTCTTTCATCTGCAGTACAAGAAATCCACCTCTTGGAGATGTTACTGATTTCTTTTTGCGTGAAGAGTACAAAGCACGAGGTGCACCTCATATTCATATGCTGTTATGAATAAAGGATGCAGAAAAATTTGGAACAGACAGTGATGACTCTGTGCTCTATTTCATAGAACAGTATGTGACAGGGGTGGCGTTAGCATGGCGCACTTTGGAGAAATTCTCCTCTTTTTAGCTTTTTCTATGTGTGCTGCATTTAGCAGCACACATAGAAAGAGCAAACACCCCATCAATGATTGTTTATGTGCAGGAAGGTGCCCTTTCCTACACATAAATAATCATTAAATAATAACGATTTGCTACTTCTATGAGTGTTGCACTCTGCAGCACACATAGAAGTAACAAATCGTGATTATTGATTGTTTATGTGCAGGAAGGAACACCCTCCTGCACATAAACAATCATTCCCTACAATGACGGCACCCCTGCACTATGGTGCAAGGATGCCTGCGTTGGCACTAGGCAGCTAATTGCAGCGCCAGCGGCAGGGGAAATACAGAGCACTTCTACAACTGTTCGAGCCTTGATGTTGTGAATCAGAATAGCTCAGAGATTTTGGCTGCAATGGAGATGTATTCAACACTGCAAAAGACAGCATTCCTTGTCCAGTATTTCCTAACTATTTGAAAATGTAAAATGATGAGATTGAACAGGAAGAAACAATTGCTGCTAAGATAGCTAAGGAGAGTTCACAAAGCAGTCAAAGTCAAAATCCTCCTGGACAACCAATTATTGAAAATGAAGCCGGCATTGCCATGAATGAGGTGGAGACTGCAGTGTAAAAAGCAAGACAGGAAAGCGATGATTTGCGACAGTTAGTTGGAGAGTTAAATGACAAGTAAAAGGAAATATACATGGAGGTAAAAGACAGAGGTCAGCATGGATTCCTTCATAGAAAGAAACAGTGTACATGCACATCATTTAAGCCAATACTATTGTATGTCAGCGGTCAAGCTGGCACCGGTAAAAGCTTTTTAATAGACGTATTATAAGTTTTCCTACTGAAAACTACAGAGTGTGATTTGTCGTGTCTAGTAACAGCACCCACTAGATGAGCTGCATATATTATTAAAGGAATTACTTTACATCGACGTTTCATACTGTCTGTGGAACATGACATCAAACTGGAGTACCAAAAGTTATCGGGTAAAGAGTACAGAGGGACTTAAAACTTTTAATCATTGATGAGGTGAGAATGGTCTCAAACCTAATGCTTGCCTTTGTACACTCGAGAATGCAACAGATTCTAAGGACAAACTATGATGTGCTTTTTGGGGGAAGAGAATTGATTGTGTTTGGCTATCTACTACAACTTACACAAGGCAAAGGACATTCTGTCTTCAAGACATTTCTCCATGATGAAACCAGAAATTCATTGGGAAGCTTTGGAAACATAAACATTTGGTTAAACTTCCAATACAAAGAACTACTTAGGAATTTGTGACAAGCATCTGACATTGAATACACAAATATTCTCAAGGATATTAGAGTAGGTGTTCTCAAAAAAGAGGGGAAACATCACTTTAGAAAGCCAACTTATTAAGAAACTGTTTCCTACAAACAAGATAGCAGCAGGGCTAATGTTCACTTTTATTAAAAAAGTAAAAACCATTGTCTGCCTCATGCTTAAACTTTAGGAGTGCTCCTGTTTTAACAAATAACTACTTAAATTGGAGAAAGAAGACAATTTGCAACTTACAGCAATAGGCAAAATGGAACAAAAGGTGTGAGACAACTCATAAATTAAAAACTACAAGTGAAATTGGACTCATTGGAAAAATCTGTTTCCAGAACTGCATGATTAGAGAAATGTTTAAGTTTTTCAATGAACTGTAGAGTAATTTTGCGTCTAAATTTAAATGTTGAGGAAGGATTAGTTAATGGTGCTATGGGTACAGTGATTGATTTAATTTCCTTTCCCAGTAGGAATGAGGTTGAATACCTAGTGACAAACTTTGACAGGGTTGATAGTGTAAAGCAGATTGGAAGGTCCATTGCACATTTTCTTCCTTGTGAAAGACTTGTATGTTTGGCGGAAGCGGTTTCCAGTTCCTCTAGCATATACTATGACTATACCTCAAGGTTAACTGAAGATGCAGCATTTATTAATATTGGTAGTACTGTATTTAAGGAAGGCAAGTTATATGTAGCTTTATCTTAAGTTAGAACTTTGTCCAGTTTGTGTCTTGCTGAGTTTGATGACAGTAAAGTATATTCTGATCCAGTCTGTGTGAAACAGTACAACCAATTAAGAAGTGTTTATGCCCCTGAATAAGGACGGAATCAAGTTTATGAAAAGCCTACCATCTGTCTGAAGTGAAAAACTTCGAAGGATTGTAGGGATGTTGCTTTGAAGAAGAGAAATAAAGACAACTATGAAGTTATGAAAAAATAATGACAATGACGGACATATTGTTGATTACCAGTTGTCAAACCCCTCTGGTGTCAACTGCTATGCCAATGTGGTTCTCAATGCACTGTCTACATTACCTCATTTTGTTCATGCAATTGACTAGAGAAAACAGAAAACAGTGTGGTGCACTGTTTGCTTTGTTACAATGTCTCTGTAGTAATAGAAGTAAAACACAGTGTGCGTCACACATCTAAGACCTTGTAGATGTATGTATTGAATCTTTACATTTTATACAAAACACTCAAGATGCACAACAATTTCTAATGGTGATGTTTATTATTTTAGAAGATGAGAATGTACATATAGATGACTTATTTTGACTTAGTTACTCATGCAACCATGAGTGTGAAGATTGTTCTTTGACATTAAGTACAGAAATAGATTCAGAGCAATTTATTTACCTAACCCTTTTGGATCACAAAACTGCCAATTTTGAGAGACTGTTTAAAGAACCTACACAAAACAATACCTACAGAAAGTGTTGATCAGATCATATGTCAACTTTACGTATACGAAGAAGTAGGAAGCATCCATGTCGCGTAGGCTCTCATTATTCTAAGGAGACTACTGGATTTTGAGCAGCAGAATCGTCCGTGGTGTGGGAGACTGAGTCTAACCCACTGCGGGTGACACCTGTTGCTCTAATCCATCTTTTTGCTCCGGCCAACTAGCAGTGCCTCATCCCTACCACAGGATAGGGATGATCGGGCAGCCAAGCGCATGACATACTAGCCTTCTCAGGGAAGTCGTGGTCACTCAGGTCACATCCTGTTCTCTCATTTACAACTTACTCTCATTTATAAATGACAAACAGAAGCAGTATATGTTTCAATGATGAGTTTAATAAAACAACTGCATCTTAGATAGCAAAGCGTGAGCTGCAATAACCAGGACGACAGAACATGACAATATTAGAATTGTGACAAGAAGAGTGAAGCATAAAAACAACGCTATCAGATTGTCACTATAATCGATAAACTATTTCCTGTCTATGCTATAATTTGAGCACAGAATGTTAAGCTCTAATTCTGCCTTTCAGGCTCCCTTGGGAAGATATCAACCCCCATACCTGAGCAAAGGCATGTGGTCTGCGTTAGCATCTGTAGCGAAGCATTCAGCAATCAGCATACAGTTGTCGTTCCCTTGCTGGAGTCTCCCTCTATCTTATTCTAATGCTACAGCGATGCGGAGCAGATGGGAGCAAATTTGAAAAAGAGATCACAAAGCAGGACAAATATCAATTTCAAGAAAACATGTACCACTATGGCTATTATTTTTCATGAAAGAGTTAGTTTCATATCTGGACACTATACTATCTATTTAAAAATTAAAATTGGATGGACAGAATGTAATGACAGCAACCTCACATTCAAGCACAGACTGCCTTATAAGCTACCAAATTCTTATCTTTTGTTTCTTGAACCTACGTTTTAAGAAGAATAACACCTGAAAAAGTAAAATACTATAGTTGTGGCAGTTGCATTATGACTATTTATGATATCATACGGCCTACCAGCGGTAAAGTCTTAAAAGGCTTGCAAAATGCTGGTATGCAATTAATGTTAAATGATGGAGAGCAGATGGCAGTAAATTGGAAACTAAAATGGCAAACTATAAACCAGGACAAAAACTTTTTCTGGCGAAACAAATACTACAAAACTGTCATTTTTCATGAAGGAGTTAGTATTGTATTGGGATACTACAATCTGTATTTAAAAACTAAAACTGGATGGGCACTATGTAATCAGAATCTCTCTCCTATTTAAAAAATGTCTGCAGAATCAAAGTGTTGTGTGGAGCATAATCAATACAAGTCAATTGTCATTCTTACACAGAGTTACTCATGAATGTAAACATTTATAACATGTTCAATACCTCTACACAGCTATGGTGCATTAGGAGCACAGGTGTTTTGTAAAGAGTTACACCCATTAGGTACACCACAGCTGTACAAAATTATGAAGAATGAATATGGTAGTTACTTGCCACTACATAAACTGTATAACAAACTAGGACACTCCTTGAATGATGTCATTTGTGACATATCAGAGATGTCATAGATATATATATATGTATATACGTATATACACATATACATATATACATGGGTGTGTGTATATATGAATAAGAAAAATACTTGCATCACATTATCTTACAATTTGAAACACAATACAACGTAATATAAAAAACTAACATTTATTAGAAAACAACACAACCACAACATTCTATCAAATATTAAAGAAAATATTTTAAATGTTTTTAAAAATAATAAATTATTGAACCCCAAAGAAGAGTCATTTAAAAAAAAAATTTTTAAATCAATCAATTAATAAAAATAAAAAATCTAATGATGAGGAAACATTTCATTTTAAATGAAGTACCTTTTATATATACTCCTAGGCACCCAGTTCCCCAATTAAACCCACAAACTGAAAAAAAAAGTAATGAATAAGATAAGTAAAACATATTTTAGGAAGCAAATGATGAGCTAACAATAAAGAAAATATTATTTAACAATTATCAGCTAATATTTAATAACATATATTTTTAACAAAATACTATTCACCTGATTCTCAAATAACCCCTAATGTCCAAACAATTACTCTAAATTATAATGCTATGAACCAATAATTCAATATAGATTTCTAATTAATTTCACCTAAATAACAAAACACAATAATTTAAATATGATTGTAAAAAACACAATAACAATATACTTATCTTTGATATTTGTTTCCACAATACCTTTGTAGTTACGATCCTTCATGTGACCATGATATTATGTTGACTCAATATTTTAGAGTCAATATTCAGGATCTGTACTAAACCACTTTACCCTCATAGCTGAAAGCCCAAATCTATTGGTAAGTGTTGTTCTAAAGCAGGAGTCTCCATTAGGTCAATCTCAAGCTACCAGTAGCTCTTAGTCTATTTTGGAGTAGCTCTCTTCCTGTCAATTAAGTTTGACAGTATGCTGCAGCCTTGCTACTGATGCTGAATTTTAAAACTGTGCAGCAGTCTCGCGATAAAAGGAAAGATGATTGGAGCAACGTCAGCTCTTCTCTTCTTAAATAAAAAATGCCATGCTGTCGCCTGGGAATAAACCTGATGATAAATAAATGTTTCAGATAACAGCACACTGATTGAAAGCTTTCAAAATTAGACATATTACCTCAATGAACATCCTTTTCATTAAACTCAATGCATTTTTCAGGGCAGCACTACATTTAAGTTTCTTTCCTTTCTTGTTCCTTTCCTTCTTTTTCTTTCTCTTTTTTCCCTCTTTTGTCTCCTCTTCTTCCTTTTTCTTTTTCTCATCTTCCCCTTCACTCTTTTCTTTATTCTTTCTCTTCCTTTTCTTTTATCTCATTTGTGTCTTCTTCCTTTCATTTCTCCTCTTTTCTTTTCACACTTATATCTCCCTTTTTGTCCCTTTTCACTTCTTTCTTTCTTAATTTCTCTTATCTGTTCTTGTTTCTTTTCTTTGCATTTCCTTCTTTTCTTTTTCCTTTTCTTACTCTCCTCCCTTTTTCTTCTTTTCTTACTTCCTTTGTCCCCTTTTTTCTTTTTCTCTTTTCTTTCTCTCGTTTTCTCATTGCCTTCTTGCTGTTTCTTCTTGCTCTTTCTTTCTCTTTGCTTTTGCCTTTCCTTTATTGTCTCTCTTCTGTTCTCGATCTTGTTTCTGTTTCTTTGTTACCTCTCATTTTCATGTTTGTTTCCTTCATTCTCACCTTCATAACTTCTTCCTTTCTTTTTCCTTCTTTTCTGTGTGGGAATGTCATTTTTTTGCCCTAATCACCCACCAAACCTTTGGACTGATACTGTTGGTTACTGACTCCGATTGTGCCCTGGGCATGGCTAACAAGTCCCAAAACCAGGCCTCTGTGTAAAATGGTATATGTAAGTGAGACCTAATTATAAGTGGCTCTGACAACCTACCAGTAAGTCCCTGGTACATGGTAGGGCATGTAGGTTTAGGGACCCCAGTATTGATAGTGCACCCAGGCCTGTGTTGCTGGCTGCTTTCAAGTTAAAGTTAACCCCAAACTCGACTTTGGAAAAAAAAAGTCCTAAACTTCCTTATTCTCACCCCTAAGGTCTGCCCTAACTGCCCCCTGGGTTGGGTGAAAGTAAAAATAAGCAGGGACTTTATAAAATATGTTTTATGAGCCCTGGTAAGGGAAAAACTGCCAAATTCATTTCCCCATTTTAGTCAGAGAGCCCCATAGGCTAACATTGGAGACTTCATTTTAAAATAATAAAGTCTTATTCTCAATAGAGATGAGCAAATGGTACCAAATTGAACGTTATAATAAATCCAACAACTTGCTAATGTTGAATGTAATATAACCAGCACAGGGAAAGAGTTTTAGAAATCTTTCTGTAAGTTACCAAATTCAGCCCTGTAGTGCCCTTTCCTGATTGGTCAGCCTTTGGCAGACTGAGCCAGGCTGTCTTAATGAGGTGTGAAGTGGCCTGGGCTGACCCACAGGAAGCATCTGGGGTGAAGAGAACTGCTACAGCAGATAGCAGAGCAGGATGAAGGAAGAGTAGCCAAACTGGTCTTCAAAGGAGGGAACACCACTTGGATAGAAACTGTACCTCCCCCATTTCCTGCACCCCTAGACAGCTGGGAGCCCCACTGATTAGATTTAGGAGAGAGGCTGCAGGAGGTGTGGTAGGGAAACTTGACCACACCAGTGGGTGGGTTTAGCCAGATATAAACTTCAAAGGAGAGATTTTCTCCATATAGGATTTTTAAGGAAATTTGCTTTCTGGGATTGATTTTTGCCAAACTTCACAAAAAGTAGCCACCCCCAGAGGGTGTTGAGCTCATCCCATTGGACAAGAGCAGCCCCTGCTTTTCACCCCCAGGAGCAAGGGTAAATATGGCAGAGTTGCCCCACAATTCAGATTCCTGCTGGAAGAAGACACTGGAGAAGGAGAACTGCCCTGATAGACCTCTGGCCTGCACCCGGACATTGCACTCAGAAGGATGGCACCAGCTGCACAGTTTGGGATTCATCAAGAAAAGGACTTTGCCTTTCTTATGCAATTCCAAGAGTGGACTTTCTGTAAGCTACAGGTGAAAAGGAGCTAAACAGAGTTCCCAGCATCAAGTCCTGCAAGGAGAGTCCAGCTGACCAGCGTCCAGTGGCCGTTTGAGGATTCTGACCAGGTGCATTCTGGGAACTATAGTACCAACTTCTGTGGAACAGCTTAGAGATTCCAGGATGTTGGAGCAAGGTGGTGGACACTTTGAGGACCCAAAAAGTACTTCTGGAAAAAGATCCAGAAGTTTGGAGCAACTTTAGAAAAAGGTTCCATAAGGTGACTGACCCATCGCCATCAACATTGAACCACGACCCGGCCTGAATTTCAGTTTCATCTTGCTGAAGTTCTGGAGTTTTTCCCCATTGATGAGACTTCCAGGACTTGACCGGGATCCTTTGATGAAGCAAGCCGCAGCTGTCACATTGCAGCCCGTGCCCTAAGAGGAGCCTCACCCGACTGTAAGAAAGTACCATCTTGCCTGGCATGTTACCCCCATATTTCACTGTATATATGTTGTTTTAGTTGTATGTGTCACTGGGACCCTGCCAGCCAGGGCCCCAGTGCTCATAAGTGTGCCCTGTATGTGTTACCTGTGTTAGGACTAACTGTCTCACTGAGGCTCTGCTATCCATAACCTCAGTGGTTATGCTCTCTCATTTCTTTCCAAATTGTCACTAACAGGCTAGTGACCAATTTCACCAATTTACATTGGCATACTGGAACACCCTTATAATTCCCTAGTATATGGTACTGAGGTACCCAGGGTATTGGGGTTCCAGGAGACCCCTATGGGCTGCAGCAATTCTTGTGCCACCCATAGGGAGATCTGACAATTCTTACACAGGCCTGCCAGTGCAGCCTGAGTGAAATAACGTACACGTTATTTCACAGCCATTTACCACTGCACTTAAGTAACTTATAAGTCACCTATATGTCTAACCTTTACCTGGTAAAGGTTGGGTGCTAAGTTACTTAGTGTGTGGGCACCCTGGCACTAGCCAAGGTGCTCCCACATTGTTCAGGGCTAATTCCCCGGACTTTGTGAGTGCGGGGACACCATTACACGCGTGCACTATACATATGTCACAACATATGTATAGCGTCACAATGGTAACTCCGAACATGGCCATGTAACATGTCTAAGATCATGGAATTGTCACCCCAATGCCATTCTGGCATTGGGGAGACAATTCCATGATCCCTCGAGTCTCTAGCTCAGACCCGGGTACTGCCAAACCACCTTTCCCGGGGTTTCACTGCAGCTGCTGCTGCTGCCAAACCCTCAGACAGGTTTCTGCCCTCCTGGGGTCCAGCCAGGCTTGGCCCAGGAAGGCAGAACAAAGGACTTCCTCAGAGAGAGGGTGTTACACCCTCTCCCTTTGGAAAAAGGTGTCAGGGCTGGGGAGGAGTAGCCTCCCCCAGCCTCTGGAAATGCTTTGATGGGCACAGATGGTGCCCATCTCTGCATAAGCCAGTCTGCACCGGTTCAGGGATCCCTCAGCCCTGCTCTGGCACGAAACTGGACAAAGGAAAGGGGAGTGACCACTTCCCTGACCTGCACCTCCTCTGGGAGGTGCCCAGAGCTCCTCCAGTGTGCTCCAGACCTCTGCCATCTTGGAAACAGAGGTACTGCTGGCACACTGGACTGCTCTGAGTGGCCAGTGCCAGCAGGTGACGTCAGAGACTCCTTCTGATAGGCTCCTTCAGGTGTTGCTAGCCTATCCTCTCTCCTAGGTAGCCAAACCTCCTTTTCTGGCTATTTAGGGTTTCTGCTTTGGGGAATTCCTTAGATAACGAATGCAAGAGCTCATCAGAGTTCCTCTGCATCTCTCTCTTCACCTTCTGTCAAGGAATCGACTGCTGACCGCGCTGGAAGCCTGCAAAACGGCAACAAAGTAGCAAAGACGACTACTGCGACCTTGTAATGCTGATCCTGCCACCTTCTCGACTGTTTTCCTGGTGGTGCATGCTGTGGGGGTAGTCTGCCTCCTCTCTGCACTAGAAGCTCCGAAGAAATCTCCCGTGCGTCGACGGAATCTTCCCCCTGCAACCGCAGGCACCAAAGAACTGCATCACCGGTCCTCTGGGTCTCCTCTCAGCATGACGAGCGAGGTCCCTTGAACTCAGCAACTCTGTCCAAGTGACTCCCACAGTCCAGTGACTCTTCAGTCCAAGTTTGGTGGAGGTAAGTCCTTGCCTCCCCACGCTAGACTGCATTGCTGGGAACCACGTGTTTTGCAGCTACTCCGGCTCCTGTGCACTCTTCCAGGATTTCCTTTGTGCACAGCCAAGCCTGGGTCCCCGGCACTGTAACCTGCAGTGCACGACCTCCTGAGTTGTCCTCCGGCGTCGTGGGACCCTCCTTTGTGACTTCGGGTGAGCTCCGGTTCACTCCACTTTGTAGTGCCTGTTCCAGCACTTCTGCGGGTGCTGCTTGCTTCTGAGTGGACTCTTTGTCTTGCTGGACGACCCCTCTGTCTCCTCACGCAATTGGCGACATCCTGGTCCCTCCTGGGCCACAGCAGCATCCAAAAACCCTAACCACGACCCTTGCAGCTAGCAAGGCTTGTTTGTGGTCTTTCTGCACGGAAACACCTCTGCACAACTCTTTACGACGTGGGACATCCATCCTCCAAAGGGAAAGTTTCTAGCCCTTGTCGTTCTTGCAGAATCCACAGCTTCTACCATCCGGTGGCAGCTTCTTTGCACCCACAGCTGGCATTTCCTGGGCATCTGCCCACTCCCGACTTGATCGTGACTCTTGGACTTGGTCCCCTTGTTCCACAGGTACTCTCGTCAGGAAATCCATCATTGTTGTATTGCTGGTGTTGGTCTTCCGTGCAGAATTCCCCTATCACGACTTCTGTGCTCTTTATGGAACTTAGGTGCACTTTGCACCCACTTTTCAGGGTCTTGGGGTGGGCTATTTTTCTAACCCTCACTGTTTTCTTACAGTCCCAGCGACCCTCTACAAGGTCACATAGGTTTGGGGTCCATTCGTGGTTCGCATTCCACTTCTAGAGTATATGGTTTGTGTTGCCCCTATCCCTATGTGCCCCCATTGCATTCTATTGTGACTATACATTGTTTGCACTGTTTTCTATTGCTATTACTGCATATTTTGGTATTGTGTACATATATCTTGTGTATATTTGCTATCCTCATACTGAGGGTACTCACTGAGATACTTTGGCATATTGTCATAAAAATAAAGTACCTTTATTTTTAGTATATCTGTGTATTGTGTTTTCTTATGATATTGTGCATATGACACTAGTGGTACTGTAGGAGCTTCACTCGTCTCCTAGTTCAGCCTAAGCTGCTCTGCTAAGCTACCTTTTCTATCAGCCTAAGCTGCTAGACACCCCTCTACACTAATAAGGAATACCTGGACCGGGTGCAAGGTGTAAGTACCTCTTGGTTCCCACTACAAGCCAGGCCAGCCTCCTACATTGGGTGCAGCGGTGGGATAAGTACTTGCAACTACTTACCACTTTGTCATATTGTACTTTTCATAAGAGAAAAATATACAAAACAAGTTCAGTGTATGTACACCTAACCCAAAAGTTTTGCTTTTCTTCTCTCACTTCTTTGCTAAGTGCTGAAAAGTACCTCTAAACTTTCTAAAAAGTTCTTTAAAAGTTGTAAAAGTTTTTTTTCTTTTCTTTAAAAAGTTCTGAAAACTTTTTTCACAATTTTTCTGTCCCTTAACACTTTCTATAATGTCTGACACAGGTCAAGCTGTTGATCTGTCCAAACTTGCTTATGATCACCTTAGCTGGAAAGGAGCAAGGAGTATCTGCGTTGAAAGAGGTTTAGGGATAGGGAAGAATCCCTCTAGAGAACTATTGGTTAATATGCTCATTGAACAAGATAAGACCTTAGTTGGCACTTCTGTTGAGAAATTAGCTGATGGTTCCCAAACTGACCCTGGGGCACCCCTAGCAAAAGATTTATAAGGGAACCTTCCCAACCTGCCCATTAGCAGGCCACCTAGCATAGCTGGTACTGGTGTGAATTCACATCACAGTAAGAGTGTTACTTCTCATCATAGTAGGAGTATTACTTCTGTAGGCCAGAATGTTAGAGTGCCATCTGTTAGGGTCAGGTCTCCCTCTGTTCATTCTCACCATACTTCTGTGTCAAGGCATGCCCCACCCACCCACCCTGATGACAGAGTGTTAGAAAGGGAGCTCAATAGATTGAGAGTGGAAGAATCCAGGCTGAAGCTCAAGAAGCAACAGCTGGATTTAGATAGGCAAGCCTTTGATTTAGAAAAAGAAAGACAGAGGTTGGGGTTAGGACCCCATGGTGGCAACAGCAGTATTCCAAATAGTCATCCTGCAAAAGAGCATGATTCTAGGAATCTGCACAAGATAGTTCCCCCTTACAAGGAGGGGGATGACATTAACACCTCCACCGAAGACCCCCCCCTCGCCGCTGAACACCTGCATTTTCAGATTCGCACCGACCCAAGGACCACCCTCAGAGGATCCCTCGTCTACCGTCCTCCCGGACCTCGCGCCTCTTTCAGCGACGCCATCGCCGACTTCATCTCCCCGCACGCCCTCGCCTCACCGGACTACATCCTCCTAAGCGACCTCAACTTCCATCTGGAACAAAACAACGACCCCAACACCACCACCCTGCTCGACAACCTCGCCAACCTCGGCCTCAAACAACTGGTGAACACCGCCACCCACATCGCCGGACACACGCTCGACCCTATCTTCTCTGCCAGCAAAGACGTCTTCTTCAGCCACACCTCTGCCCTACACTGGACCGACCACAGCTGCGTCCACTTCACATTCCGACGCGAGACCTCCCACCTCCGCACTCAACCCATCCCTCATCGACAGTGGAACAAGATCCCTGAAGAGCAACTCTTCTCCGCTCTCGCCGCCAACCAACCCACCCTCACCACCGACCCCAACGACGCAGCTCTCAACCTCACAAACTGGATCTCCAACTGCGCTGACAACCTTGCTCCCCTCAAACGCACGCATCGACAGACCAACACCAAAAAACCTCTCTGGTTCTCTGACACCCTCAAAGAATCAAAGAAAACTTGTCGTGCCCTTGAGAAGGCCTGGCGCAAGGACCACACCGCTGACAACATGACCGCCCTCAAGAACGCTACACGCGAACACCACCACCTGATCCGCACTGCCAAAAGGAACTTTTTCACCGACAGACTAGACAAAAACAGCCACAACAGCAGAGAACTCTTCAGCATCGTCAAAGAGTTCTCCAACCCCAGCGCCAGCGCCAACGCCGTCACGCCCTCACAGGATTTGTGCGAATCCCTCGCCACTTTCTTCCATCGCAAGATCAGCGACCTCCACGACAGCTTCGGACACCAGACCCAACCATACACCACTGAACCCGCTTCCCCGGACATCACCCTCAACAACTGGACCCACATCAACACAGAAGAAACCAAATCCATCATGAACTCTATCCACTCCGGCGCCCCTTCGGACCCCTGCCCGCACTTCATCTTAACAAAGCCGACGACATCATCGCCCCGCACCTCCAGACCGTCATCAACTCTTCTTTTTCTTCTGCTACCTTCCCCGAATGCTGGAAGCACGCTGAAGTCAACGCCCTACTAAAGAAACCTACGGCTGACCCAAGCGACCTGAAAAACTTCCGCCCCATCTCTCTTCTACCTTTCCCAGCCAAGGTAATAGAAAAGACCGTCAACAAACAGCTGACCACCTTCCTGGAAGACAACAACCTGCTCGACCCTTCACAAACCGGATTCCGAACCAACCACAGCACGGAAACCGCCCTCATCTCAGTCACAGACGACATCAGAACCCTGATGGACAACGGTGAAACAGTCGCCCTCATTCTCCTCGACCTCTCGGCTGCCTTTGACACCGTCTGTCACCGCACCCTAATCACCCGCCTACGCTCCACCGGGATCCAAGGCCAGGCCCTGGACTGGATCGCCTCCTTCCTCGCTAACCGCTCCCAAAGAGTTTACCTCCCTCCGTTTCGCTCAGAACCCACCAAGATCATCTGCGGCGTACCTCAAGGCTCATCGCTCAGCCCGACACTCTTCAATGTCTACATGAGCCCCCTCGCCGACATCGTACGCAAGCACAACATCATCATCACCTCCTACGCCGACGACACCCAACTTGTACTCTCCCTCACCAAGGACCCCGCCAGCGCCAAGACCAACCTACAAGAGGGTATGAAGGACGTCGCAGATTGGATGAGGCTCAGCCGCCTAAAGCTGAACTCTGAAAAAACGGAAGTCCTCATCCTCGGCAACACCCCGTCAGCCTGGGACGACTCCTGGTGGCCCACGGCCCTCGGCACCGCACCGACCCCCGCAGACCACGCCCGCAACCTCGGCTTCATCTTGGACCCTCTTCTCACCATGACCAAGCAAGTCAACGCCGTGTCCTCCGCCTGCTTCCTCACTCTCCGCATGCTCCGTAAGATCTTCCGCTGGATCCCCGCCGACACCAGAAAAACCGTGACCCACGCCCTCGTCACGAGCCGCCTGGACTACGGCAACACCCTCTACGCCGGGACCACAGCCAAACTCCAAAACCGCCTGCAACGCATCCAAAACGCCTCGGCCCGCCTCATCCTCGACGTACCCCGCAACAGCCACATCTCCGCACACCTGAGACACCTGCATTGGCTCCCAGTCAGCAAAAGGATCACCTTCCGTCTTCTCACCCACGCACACAAAGCCCTCCACAACAAGGGACCGGAATACCTCAACAGACGCCTCAGCTTCTACGTCCCCACCCGCCCCCTCCGCTCCGCTGGCCTCGCACTTGCTGCCGTCCCTCGCACCCGCCGCTCCACGGCGGGTGGGAGATCTTTCTCCTTCCTGGCGGCCAAGACCTTGAACTCCCTCCCCACCAGCCTCAGGACCACCCAGGACCACTCCGCTTTCCGGAGACTCCTAAAGACTTGGCTGTTCGAGCAGCGATAACCCTCCCTTTTCCCCCCTAGCGCCTTGAGACCCGCACGGGTGAGTAGCGCGCTTTATAAATGTTAATGATTTGATTTGATTTGAACAAGTGGTTTGCTGCACTTGAGAGGGCCTGTGTTGTACAGGAGGTCCCTCAAAGGCAGTGGCAGCTATCCTATGGCTATATTTCAGTGGAAAGGGTATGGATAGGCTCCTTACTGTTAAGGAAAGTGATGCCAATAATTTTACAGTTCTTAAGAATGCACTCCTAGATGGTTATGGCTTAACCACTGAACAGTACAGGATGAAGTTCAGAGAAACCAAAAAGGAGTCTTCACAAGACTGGGTAGACTTTGTTGACCATTCAGTGAAGGCCTTGGAGGGGTGGTTACATGGCAGTAAAGTTTCTGACTATGAAAGCCTGTATAATTTAATCCTGAGAGAGCATATTCTTAATAATTGTGTGTCTGATTTGTTACACCAGTACCTGGTAGACTCTGATCTGACCTCTCCCCAGGAATTGGGAAAGAAGGCAGACAAATGGGTCAGAACAAGGGTGAAAAGAAAAGTTCATACAGGGGGTGACAAGGATGGCAAGAAGAAGGATGGTAAGTCTTCTGACAAGGGTGGGGACAAATCTAAAAATGAGTCTTCATCAGGCCCACAAAAACACTATGGTGGGGGAGGTGGGCCGAAATCCTCTTCAAATCAAAACAAAGAAAAGAAACCATGGTGCTATTTATGTCAAATAAAAGGCCATTGGACAACAGATCCCAGTTGTCCAAAGAAAATCATCAAGCCTCCTACCACTACAACCCCTGCTGCTACACCTAGTGCCCCTAGTAATAGCAGTGATGGTGGGAACAAACCTACTAATAGTCAATCCAAGGGAGTAGCTGGGCTCACTTTTGGTAATTTAGTTGGGGTTGAACTTGTTAGGGAGACCACAGAGGCTGTGTTAGTCTCTGAGGGGGCTATTGATTTAGCCACCTTGGTTGCTTGTCCCCTTAATATGGATAAGTACAAGCAACTGCCCCTAATAAATGGTGTTGAGGTTCAGGCCTACAGGGACACTTGTGCCAGTGTTACAATGGTAATAGAGAAACTGGTCCACCCTGAACAACACCTACTTGGTCACCAGTACCAAGTAACCGATGCTCATAACAACACTCTTAGCCACCCCATGGCTGTTGTGAATCTCAACTGGGGGGGGGGGTTACTGGTCCAAAGAAAGTTGTTGTTGCCTCAGATTTACCTGTAGACTGTCTACTAGGGAACGATTTAGGGACATCAGCTTGGGCAGAAGTGGAGTTGGAGGCTCATGCAGCAATGCTGGGCATTCCAGGGCATATTTTTGCTTTGACTAGTGCTCAGGCCAAAAAGCAAAAAGGACAGGGTGACTTGGATCCTGGAAGAATGGACCAAGTGCTCCCTAAAGCTAGGGTTAGTAAAGGTAAAACACTACCTACTATCCCTCCCTCTACAGTGGATTCAACTTCTGAGGAAGAAGAATTTTCACCCTGTGCAGAACCTACACCAGAGGAGCTGGAAGCAGACACTGCTGAGCTTTTGGGTGAAGGGGGGCCTGCCAGGGAGGAGCTAAGTGTGGCACAGCATACCTGTCCCACAATAGAGGGTCTAAGGCAGCAAGCTGTCAAACAAGCAAATGGGGATGTCAGTGACTCTCACAGAGTTTACTGGGAGGATAACCTTTTGTATACTGAAGCAAGGGATCCAAAACCTGGAGCTGCCAGGAGATTGGTGATTCCTCAGGAATACAGAAAGTTCCTCCTAACTCTAGCCCACGACATTCCCTTAGCTGGACATTTGGGGCAAATGAAAACTTGGGACAGGCTTGTCCCCTTGTTTCATTGGCCTAGAATGTCAGAGGACACAAAGGAATTTTGTAAGTCCTGTGAAACCTGTCAAGCCAGTGGCAAGACAGGTGGCACTCCAAAGGCACCCCTTATTCCACTGCCTGTGGTTGGGGTTCCCTTTGAAAGGGTAGGGGTTGACATAGTTGGCCCCCTTGACCCTCCTACTGCTTCAGGCAATAGGTGTATCTTGGTGGTAGTGGACCATGCCACCAGATATCCTGAAGCAATTCCTCTAAGGACCACCACAGCTCCTGCAGTGGCAAAGGCCCTCCTGGGAATCTTTTCCAGGGTGGGCTTCCCAAAAGAGGTGGTATCAGACAGGGGAAGCAATTTCATGTCTGCTTACTTAAAGGCCATGTGGAAGGAATGTGGTGTGACATACAAGTTCACTACACCCTATCATCCACAAACAAATGGACTGGTTGAGAGGTTTAATAAAACTCTCAAAGGAATGATAATGGGACTCCCTGAAAAACTCCGCAGGAGATGGGATATCCTGTTACCTTGCCTCCTTTTTGCTTACAGGGAGGTACCCCATAAAGGAGTGGGCTTCTGCCCCTTTGAACTCCTATTTGGACACCCTGTGAGAGGTCCTCTAACACTTGTGAAGGAGGGTTGGGAACAACCTTTAAAAACTCCTAAGCAAGACATAGTGGACTATGTACTTGGCCTAAGATCTAGGATGACTGAGTACATGAAAAAGGCCAGTAAAAACCTTCAGGCCAGCCAAGAGCTGCAAAAGCAATGGCATGACCAGAAGGCTGTTTTGGTTCAGTACCAACCAGGGCAGAAAGTGTGGGTCTTGGAGCCTGTGGCACCAAGAGCACTCCAAGACAAATGGAGTGGACCCCACATTATTGTTGAGAAGAAGGGTGAAGTCACCCACTTAGTTGACTTAGGCACTGCCAGGACTCCCCTTAGGGTGCTCCATGTCAATCGCCTGAAACCCTACTATGACAGGGCTGATCTCACCCTGCTCATGGCAACAGATGAGGGACAGGAAGAAGAGAGTGACCCTCTCCCTGATCTCTTCTCTTCCACAGAACAAGATGCTCTAGTGGAAGGTGTAGTTTTGGCAGATTGTCTTACTGCTGAGCAGAAAGACCACTGCATAAATCTCCTGGGTCAGTTTTCTGAACTCTTTTCTACTGTGCCAGGCACCACTTCTTGATACTGGAGACAGCTTGCCTGTCAAAAGTAAGATCTATAGGCAGCCTGACCATGTCAGGGACTGCATAAAACAAGAGGTTCAGAAAATGCTTGAACTGGGAGTGGTTGAGCACTCTGAAAGTCCATGGGCCTCTCCTGTGGTACTTGTACCAAAACCTCATTCCAAGGATGGAAAGAAGGAAATGAGATTTTGTGTAGACTATAGAGGTCTCAACCAAGTAACCAAAACTGATGCTCACCCTATACCCAGGGCAGATGAGCTAATAGATACACTGGCATCTGACAAGTATCTAAGCACCTTTGATTTGACTGCAGGGTATTGGCAGATCAAGTTATCAGAGGATGCAAAAGCAAAAACTGCATTTTCAACCATTGGAGGGCACTACCAATTTACAGTAATGCCTTTTGGGTTGAAGAATGCACCTGCCACTTTTCAGAGGTTGGTGAATACAGTCCTGCAAGGGCTGAAAGCGTTTAGTGCAGCATATCTAGATGATATAGCTGTCTTTAGCTCCAGCTGGGATGATCACGTGGTCCACCTATGGAAAGTTTTAGAGGCCCTGCAAAAGGCAGGCCTCACTATCAAGGCTTCAAAGTGCCAGATAGGGCAGGGAAAGGTGGTTTATCTGGGACACCTGGTAGGTGGAGAACAGATTGCACCACTTCAGGGGAAAATCCAAACTATTATAGATTGGGTTCCCCCTACAACTCAGACTCAGGTGAGAGACTTCTTAGGCCTCGCTGGGTACTACAGGAGGTTCATAAAGAACTATGGCTCCATTGCAGCCCCTCTTAATGACCTCACATCCAAAAAAATGCCTAAAAAGGTATTATGGACAGCAAACTGTCAGAAAGCTTTTGAGGAGCTGAAGCAGGCCATGTGCTCTGCACCTGTCCTGAAAAGCCCCTGTTACTCCAAAAATTTCATTGACCAAACTGATGCATCTGAATTAGGGGTAGGGGCAGTCTTATCACAACTTAATTCTGAGAGCCAGGATCAACCTGTTGCTTTTATCAGCAGGAGGTTGACCCCTAGAGAAAAGCGTTGGTCTGCCATAGAGAGGGAGGCCTTTGCTGTGGTCTGGGCAGGGAAGAAGTTGAGGCCATACCTGTTTGGCACTCACTTCATTGTTCAGACAGACCACAAACCTCTACTTTGGCTAAAACAAATGAAAGGTGAAAACCCTAAATTATTGAGGTGGTCCATATCTCTACAGGGGATGGACTATACAGTGGAACATAGACCTGGGAGTACCCACTCCAATGCAGATGGACTCTCCAGATATTTCCACTTAGACAATGAAGACTCATCAGGTCATGGCTAGTCTTATTGTCCTTCGTTTGGGGGGGGGGGTTGTGTAGGAAAGTACCATCTTGCCTGGCATGTTACCCCCATATTTCACTGTATATATGTTGTTTTAGTTGTATGTGTCACTGGGACCCTGCCAGCCAGGGCCCCAGTGCTCATAAGTGTGCCCTGTATGTGCTACCTGTGTTATGACTAACTGTCTCACTGAGGCTCTGCTATCCAGAACCTCAGTGGTTATGCTCTCTCATTTCTTTCCAAATTGTCACTAACAGGCTAGTGACCAATTTCACCAATTTACATTGGCATACTGGAACACCCTTATAATTCCCTAGTATATGGTACTGAGGTACCCAGGGTATTGGGGTTCCAGGAGACCCCTATGGGCTGCAGCAATTCTTGTGCCACCCATAGGGAGATCTGACAATTCTTACACAATCCTGCCAGTGAAGCCTGAGTGAAATAACGTACACGTTATTTCACAGCCATTTACCACTGCACTTAAGTAACTTATAAGTCACCTATATGTCTAACCTTTACCTGGTAAAGGTTGGGTGCTAAGTTACTTAGTGTGTGGGCACCCTGGCACTAGCCAAGGTGCTCCCACATTGTTCAGGGAAAATTCCCCGGACTTTGTGAGTGCGGGGACACCATTACACGCGTGCACTATACATATGTCACGACATATGTATAGCGTCACAATGGTAACTCCGAACATGGCCATGTAACATGTCTAAGATCATGGAATTGTCTCCCCAATGCCATTCTGGCATTGGGGAGACAATTCCATTATCCCCCGAGTCTCTAGCTCAGACCCGGGTACTGCCAAACCACCTTTCCCGGGGTTTCACTGCAGCTGCTTCTGCTGCCAACCCCTCAGACAGGTTTCTGCCCTCCTGGGGTCCAGCCAGGCTTGGCCCAGGAAGGCAGAACAAAGGACTTCCTCAGAGAGAGGGTGTTACACCCTCTCCCTTTGGAAAAAGGTGTCAGGGCTGGGGAGGAGTAGCCTCCCCCAGCCTCTGGAAATGCTTTGATGGGCACAGATGGTGCCCATCTCTGCATAAGCCAGTCTGCACCGGTTCAGGGATCCCTCAGCCCTGCTCTGGCGCGAAACTGGACAAAGGAAAGGGGAGTGACCACTCCCCTGACCTGCGCCCCCCCTGGGAGGTGCCCAGAGCTCCTCCAGTGTGCTCCAGACCTCTGCCATCTTGGAAACAGAGGTACTGCTGGCACACTGGACTGCTCTGAGTGACCAGTGCCAGCAGGTGACGTCAGAGACTCCTTCTGATAGGCTCCTTCAGGTGTTGCTAGCCTATCCTCTCTCCTAGGTGGCCAAACCTCCTTTTCTGGCTATTTAGGGTCTCTGCTTTGGGGAATTCCTTAGATAACGAATGCAAGAGCTCATCAGAGTTCCTCTGCATCTCTCTCTTCACCTTCTGCCAAGGAATCAACTGCTGACCGTGCTGGAAGCCTGCAAAACTGCAACAAAGTAGCAAAGACGACTACTGCGACCTTGTAACGTTGATCCTGCCGCCTTCTCGACAGTTTTCCTGGTGGTGCATGCTGTGGGGGTAGTCTGCCTCCTCTCTGCACTAGAAGCTCCGAAGAAATCTCCCGTCGGTCGACGGAATCTTCCCCCTGCAACCGCAGGCACCAAAGAACTGCATCACCGGTCCTCTGGGTCTCCTCTCAGCATGACGAGCGAGGTCCCTTGAACTCAGCAACTCTGTCCAAGTGACTCCCACAGTCCAGTGACTCTTCAGTCCAAGTTTGGTGGAGGTAAGTCCTTGCCTCCCCACGCTAGACTGCATTGCTGGGAACCGCGTGTTTTGCAGCTACTCCGGCTCCTGTGCACTCTTCCAGGATTTCCTTTGTGCACAGCCAAGCCTGGGTCCCCGGCACTTTAACCTGCAGTGCACGACCTCCTGAGTTGTCCTCCGGCGTCGTGGGACCCTCCTTTGTGACTTCGGGTGAGCTCTGGTTCACTCCACTTCGTAGTGCCTGTTCTGGCACGTCTGCGGGTGCTGCTTGCTTCTGAGTGGGCTCTTTGTCTTGCTGGACGCCGTCTCTGTCTCCTCACGCAATTGGCGACATCCTGGTCCCTCCTGGGCCACAGCAGCATCCAAAATCCCTAACCACGACCCTTGCAGCTAGCAAGGCTTGTTTGCGGTCTTTCTGCACGGAAACACATCTGCACGACTCTTCACGACGTGGGACATCCATCCTCCAAAGGAGAAGTTTCTAGCCCTTGTCGTTCTTGCAGAATCCACAGCTTCTACCATCCAGTGGCAGCTTCTTTGCACCCACAGCTGGCATTTCCTGGGCATCTGCCCACTCCCGACTTGATCATGACTCTTGGACTTGGTCCCCTTGTTCCACAGGTACTCTCGTCAGGAAATCCATCGTTGTTGCATTGCTGGTCTTCCGTGCAGAATTCCCCTATCACGACTTCTGTGCTCTTTGGGGAACTTAGGTGCACTTTGCACCCACTTTTCAGGTTCTTGGGGTGGGTTATTTTTCTAACCCTCACTGTTTTCTTACAGTCCCAGCGACCCTCTACAAGGTCACATAGGTTTGGGGTCCATTTGTGGTTCGCATTCCACTTCTAGAGTATATGGTTTGTTTTGCCCCTATCCCTATGTGCCCCCATTGCATTCTATTGTGACTATACATTGTTTGCACTGTTTTCTATTGCTTTTACTGCATATTTTGGTATTGTGTACATATATCTTGTGTATATTTGCTATCCTCATACTGAGGGTACTCACTGAGATACTTTGGCATATTGTCATAAAAATAAAGTACCTTTATTTTTAGTATATCTGTGTATTGTGTTTTCTTATGATATTGTGCATATGACACTAGTGGTACTGTAGGAGCTTCACTCGTCTCCTAGTTCAGCCTAAGCTGCTCTGCTAAGCTACCTTTTCTATCAGCCTAAGCTGCTAGACACCCCTCTACACTAATAAGGGATACCTGGACCTTGTGCAAGGTGTAAGTACCTCTTGGTACCCACTACAAGCCAGGCCAGCCTCCTACACCGACGACAAGAGAAAAAGCTCCAAAAAGTGACTAAGTCCGAAGGTAACATTTTGACCGAGGCCTCCCGCTCAGTGTAGCCAAGCAGGGCTCCATCGTGGTTGGCCTCAAACTTCGATGTTGCCCTGGTAAAGTGCGACCAGATATCCCTGGTTGGCGCTTTTGGTTTTTAGGCTCTAGAAAGCATTTATTTACAATTAATCTTTAAAAATTCTTATCTCTTGTTCCGTACATTTAATGTGTCATTGTGGTGTCATTTTAAAGCTAAAAATATTTTGTATTTTTATAAATTAGTGTTGGATTTTTATTGTGTGTTGTGTTTTACTTTACTGTTTTGCTGATATTAAATGCTTTACATGCCTGTCTCCTAAGTTAAGCCTAACTGCTCGTGGGCCAAGCTACTAAAGGTTAAGCAGGGATTAATTTGCTGAGAATTGACTGGACCTTGTCGGGGTTTGTGGCCTAATGCTAAGTGTAGCTACCTACTTGCCCTTGCCAATAATTCAGTTTCCAACATCCTGTATTCTGTTTTCCTTTCTTTCTCTTGCTACAGCTTTTGTTAGAAAATAAAATCCATTAATTAAATAACCTGTAAGAGCGATAACTAGGCCTAACCAGAAACCATAATTAAAACATGCACTTTCCTTTATAAACTTTGTATGACTTGTGTTTGCTTGACTTGTTAGATTTGCTAACTTTGACAAATTCTAACATGTTTTAGTTTAGCAGATATGTTTCTATACTAACATTTGAATGACCTATGCATGACACAAACTTCCTCCTATAACAAAGAAAGCACTATTATTTTATTCTTTCTATCTGACTGACCTGTGTTGGAATTTCAAAACTTGCTAAACTATTCTGAAACTTGCTTCTTAATGAATAAGCTTAAAGTGTGAAGATGCTTGTAATGGAAGTAATGAGATGAGAATGAATTAAAACTCACATAAGTGTCTTGTTTTCCAGAGAGTAAAGCGAATGACGAAAAATGCCTATGCTTCCAGAGTAATATTAAAAGAAACAAGATGTGCCACATTTTAAGGCTGCTATTTATTCTAAAAAGTAATGTAGACAGAAAGTTTTCTGTTCCCAAGAAATCACAGCACCTGATTGGATGTCAAATATCTTGAATGTCGCAACTTTATTAAAATGTATTTTTTTCACATTATATGTAGAAATATGTTCCCAGAGAAAGAGCATTACGGTGAGCGAATAGATGAGCAAATAGATGAGCAAGTGAGCAGACGAGCAGCAGCAGCTGTGAGTGAGAAGAAATTTATAGACATACCAGACTCAGGCACTCTCTTTGCTCTTGACGCTGACTGATTTGCTTCCTGCCTAGACTATTTTCTATTTAAAATATGGTTACAGTATTTTTTATGAGTACTGATAGATTAGCAGGTATGACTGCTGCTAGAATTGTACTTTTTCACTATTCATTGACTAAAGTGTTTACTTTTACCTATTTAGAATAAATAAATAGGGACAGATTTCGGAACACGCTTCATGCAACGTTCTGTAAACTTTGATTTACTAAGAAAAATAATCGAAATGTATATGTTCGAAAAACCTTGTAAAACTTTAATGATCTCTCATTATTGACTCCTGGCGAAAAGGAATCTGTACCACATTTGAATTGCAGCTTGCACCTAAACTCATACCCAAGATCCTACTCTTTGGCCCTAACAGGTGTGGAGTATTTTTTCAATTTTAGAATTCTCCGCAGTCCCACACTCATTCTTCTCTTTGCTTTTGTAACCTCCATGTTACCTTTGTTTCTTTTCTGTTTTGGTCCTTCTTTCCTTTACTCCTTTATGTTTTGTTTCTCCTTCCCCTTTATTTGTTACTGCTCTATTCCTTATTTGCTTTCATACTTGCCTTTGGTTCTTCTTTTCTTTCCCTCTCTTTTTTAAGGTTTGACCTACCTTCCCTTCCTTTCTCTCACTTTTCAATTTTTCTTTGCTTCTTTCCTTCTCTCTTATCATTTTTCTTTCTCTCCTTCCTTTCTTTAATAGCACTTAAGTTACTACTACGCAGTAGCTCAAGATGGATTTCATTGATTAGAAGTAGCTCTCTTCCTTGAAAAAGTTGCAGATCCCTTCCCTGTAGCATACCACTCTGCCCAGTACAGTGAGCTTATTATGACAAATCACACTTCATGAACACTGTGGGAAGCCATCTTCATGTTTTCAAGAAGGAATACCAATTATTTCATAGAGAAGTACATCACACAAATTAAGCACAAACAAACCAAAAAATAGAATTGTTATTGGTTAAAAGAAACACAACTACTTCAAAAGATCAAGTTATAAAACCACCCATTTTCTATTATATCATTTTGATATTTTTGAACTTTTAGAACATATATTATTGTTGATTCACAAAATATACCAAACGTTGATGTTCAGGTTAGTGAACATCAAACAATAAAAAAAATAAAAAACATCAACATACATCTAAAACATTTACATTACAATGTTAGTTTAAAACATGGAAAACAAATTCAGATCAAATCCTTTAATTTTTATAATGCGCATTATCAAAATAGCATGCCACCAAGCAAGCAAGTAGTGTGTTTTTAATGTTGAAACTGAGTATGGGCACATTAATGAGAAACTAGAGCTTGCAAGCCACTTATACCAGCATCACTTTCAGTCCACCTAGGAAAAATCACTTCTATACATTGTTAGACCTGGCATCCTCGGTGTGTTTTTCACCCTACCTTTTGACATCAGACCTTCTGTTTTGCTGACTTTGTTGTTGCTGACTTTAGGACTCTGTGCACTTTACCATTTCTAACCAGTGCTAAAGTGATTGTGCTCTCTCCTTAAAATACTTGTGAGTCCCTAATAAAGTGGCACTGGCTGTGCATAGGCCCTATAAATTAAATGCAACTAGTGGGCCTGCTGCACTGATTGTGCTTTCTACTTAAGTAGCACTTTATATATGTCTCAGGCCTTCCATTGCTTGTGTGTGCAGTTTTAAACAGCCAGTTCGACTTGGCAAAATTAACTTTTTGCCAGGATCACACTTTTTTTTTAAATACACATATGTCAACCCTAGGGTAGGCTCTGGACAGGGCAGGACGTGGTGCATTTGAAAAGTAGGACATGCAATTTTAAGTTGTACATGTCATGGTAGTGAAAAACTCTTAAATTAGTTTTTCACTACTGCGTAGGATAACATTGAAGTTACCTTAATACATTTAATAAGCTGTAATTTCCAAATTGGAGCAAGTAGCCAGTTCATGTTTGGTGTGTTTGGAACTGTAATGAAAAATCCTAACTTATGATAGAGTCAGATTTCAAATTACAATTTTGAAAATGCTGCTTTTAGAAGGCTAAACAACAAGAGATACTTATGTTAATAATTATTTTGTCCACACAGTTTTTGAAAGTGGGCAAGTTTTTAATTTTCTTGACCTCATAGTTAGTTTTTTAAATTTTATTTTGCATATGAAACAAATACAAACAAACTTCATGGAGTAGATTTGATAAATTGTTAAGACATGATCGTTGACTTCTAACACAATTACATGCATGCAGTTGTCAATAAAACATGCTACACAGGGTCCGGTTTACAGGCTCTGATCCTTATTACATTATCACTGTAGCTCGTGGCTCAGACCTGGATGTCACATACCTATAATTTGCCCTTTTCTTAAGGTGCAACAGTATGCAGGATTTATGGTAGTATTTCACATCTTTAGGGACTGTAGGTGGAGGGGTTGATCATTGCTGTGTGCCCAGTTGCCCATCCCACTGTTGAGGATGTGGCGGTGGGTGCCATGGCACTGGGGGATTTGGATATGTTGTGAGCGTATAGGTATGAACGGAAGGGGCCCCAAATATCTCTAGGTCAGGAATGTGGAGGCAGTAAGTCCCAGTATGCGTCTAGTTCCTCCTGGCAATAGGTGACATCACATATCCAGGCAGCGACTGTGGGAGTGGTGCACCCCCCAGTGCATGGCCACCCTCCGCTTCGCGAGCAGAATTAGCATGGCTAGAGGTGTCTACTCTCCATAGGTACCACCTTAACATGTCCCAATATTGCTACCAATGGTGTCTGGGAGGGGCAGTGTCCAGGCATTTCTAGCATGACCCTAAACACCTCCCCCGAGAATGACAGCAGAATTCGTAGACATAGCCAAGCCAGATGCAGAAAGGAGGCTTCTCCGTCTGCGCATCTAATGCATCTTGCAACTGAAATTAGGCCTATATTGAATAGGCTATAAAGGGTGTCTGTAAAGGGGGTGCAGAAAGTTGAAGTGAATGAGGTGGAGTCTGTATTTGGGGGAAAGGAGTTCTAATTGACAGCAGCAATAGCCCTATTGTTCATCTGTGAGTGTGATCATCCTACCACACCATGGCTCTAGATGTCGAGAGCAGAGCAAAAGCTTGGGTGGATGTGTATAGGCATGTAATCAGTCACCTCGGTGATGTGGATGTGAGTACCATTTCTAGAGATGTCATAGTGGGTGGTGCAGCTGTGAAAGTGGGGTGTAGGGTGCGACATGCTGCTCAAAGTTGACAATATGTCAGTGTATCCAGCGGGGTGTTAAATGTTCCCTCCACATCAGGTAATTGTGTGATGAAATGGCTGCGCTTGAGTGCTCGGGCTCTAATGCCTGGTTCCTGAAGGGGCGAGAGTGTTGGGTTATTATACAGGGAAATGGATGGCATGTACAACAGAGATAGTCCAGTCCATTTGCGCAGCCCCTCCTAAGCTTAACAGACACAAGAGACGGTCTCTATATCAGTTCTGGGCATCTTATAGGAACTGAATAGTCCCGTCCTAAGAGGGCATGGTGCAGCTCTATCCGCCTCAAGAGCAATATGTGATTGAAACGGGGTGGGATGTACCCAAAAATGCAGGTACTGAGCTTGTGCACTGTATGCATATGGGTCATGTCTGGTGCGCCCAATCCTCCTTTGGCTAGTGGTGAAGTAAGGAGTTCCCAGGATGCCTGAGGTTGTTTGCCCGTCCAGACCAGGGAACTTTGGTTATATTTTAAGTATTTGAGGAAAGTGACCATCAAGGGCATTGGGATATTAATGAAAAGATAGAGGAATTTGGGGAGGACCACCATTTTCACTACTGAAATACGACCTGTAAGGGATAGAGGCAGGGAGGTCCATATTGGTATGCTGTCTTCCCACCAGGTCTCAGCCCTTCCATGGTTTGCCTGCCATAAAGTGGCTATATCGTGGATTAGCCATATGCCAATATATATTACTGGCTCTACAGCCCACTGAAGGGGAAACTCAGAGGGGACGGGCTGAGTCTCGTCAGTGTGGGGAAATAGCATTGATTTACCCCAATTTATCTGGATCCCTGAATAACAACCGAATTGGATCACCTCCTGTATCGGAGTATCCAGATTTTCTTTTGGATTGCAGGTAAAGAGCACAATATTATCAGCGTACATGGAGACCATCAAGGCTCAGGTGGTGAAACTGATGTCCCTGTGGACAAGTTGCTGCCGAAGGCATGTTGCTAATGTTTTCATTGCAATTGCGAATAAAAAGGGTGACAGAGTGCAACCCTACCTCGTCCCCCTAGTTATTGGGAAAGGATCTGAAATACCCCATTTGTGCGCACGATAGCCAGTGGGTAGGTGAACAGTAGGCAGATCTGTTTTATTAATAGTGGCTAAGGCCTCTTCTGGCCAGAAGGAAGAAGAGGTAGGAGCACTCCAACATATCAAACGCCTTGGTGGCATTTAGTAGGGCCACTGTGGTCTGAACATAAGGAGCGAGATAATGCATGATGGCAAAGATTGTGCGGAGATTATGGGAGGTGGAAAGGCCCGGTATAAAACCAGCCTGATCAGGCCTAATTATTTTCAGTAAGAGTGGTAATAATTGGTTGGCTAGCACCTTGGCACATATTTTATTGCCAATGTTGATGAGGGACAGTGGCTGGTAGGAGACACATTGGCTTGCCCGGTTTGAGTAAGGTGAGAAGGTGACTATCATGGCTTCATGTAGTGAGGGAGGGAGGCAACCCTTATCTAATGATTCCTGGTACATGGGCAGGAGGTGTGCTGTCAGCAGGGGAACAAACTCTTTGTAGAATGAGGTGGTGAGGCCATCTCCCCTGGCATCTTGTCACCCGGGAGGTCCGCCATCACCCATGCAATCTCTTCATTCGTGATAGGATCTTTGAGGTAGGCGTGATGGGCACGATCCAACCACACCAATTGTATTGTGTCTAAATATTCAGTGAGTTCCGGGCCAGCAGGCAGAGGGGTCCCTTGATATAGTTTAGAATAGAATAACGAAAAAACCTGTGCCACCTCTGGTGTGGTGGTTTCTAAGTTGTCGTCAGAATACAAGATTTCGGTGATGTGGGAGGAGGCTGGATTTGGGTGTAATAATCTCACTAGAGTTCTGCCCGGGCAGTCGCCTTTGCCGTATCTACATGCTTGAGTGACCCTGTGAAAGTATTGAGTCTCCCAGATAGCTTCCTCCTGGAATTCTTTTAATTTGGTGTTGATGTCCACCAACAGATCTGCACTTTTAAGATGAAAATAATTAGTTTCTAGAGCACGGATCTCTTGGTGGAGATTAGCCAATGATGTACAGATGGATTTTAGAACTCCTGTCGGCTGAGCTATACATGTGCCTCTTGTACACACCTTAAAGGCCTCCCGCAGCTTGGAGGGTGAGTCGACTGAGTTTTTGTTAGGAGCAAAAAACTCCACAATCCCCTTGCGAATCTCTTTGCAGAATACAGCATCTCGTACCTGGTGCAGGCGCCAGGAGAAGGGCCTGGGCGTGGACTGAGGAAGCTGGAGCTCAAGTGGGACCGGTGCATGGTCTAATATGGTATGAGGGTGATGGGTGACCCCAACCGACCATGTACACACCTCTGGGGACACAACCCAAAAATCTATTTGGACCATGATCTGTGGTATGTGGAGATGCATGTTCCTTCGAGTGCGTGCAGATGTGTGAGCCTCCAGATATCCTGTAGCTAATTGTCTGTCATAATTGTGTGGAGCATTTTAGAGCTGTGTGGATGGAGATCCCGGGATCCGCCCAGTCTAGCGTATCGGTCCTCCAAAACGGCATTGAAGTCACCACCCCATATGAGAGCTCGCGGACCTAACTCCTGTATCCTAGACCATAGTGCGAAGTAGAACTCAGGATTGTCCACATTTGGTCCATAGACGGCAGCCAGTGTAACTGGATGCCCACCGACCTATACTGCGAGGAGTACGTATCGGCCCTCAATTACTGCATTAGTTACTTGCCAGGCAACCCCTCTGCGTAGAAGTATCGCAATCCCCCTGGAGTAGTTAGAGTATGTGGAAGGGAACACAGCATTGCAGCCCCTGGCCCGTAGGTGGGGGGGGGGCTTTAGTGTCAGTTAGTTGTGTTTCTTGTATAAAACAAATGTCAATTTTGTGTTTTTTTAGATAAGAGTGCACAAAGCGAGCATTTCTGTCATTGTTAAGGCTGTGAACATTCCAGGTTAAGCACTTCAGGGTGGCCATAGCAGTGAAGTCTGTGCTGTGTGGGGAGGCCTGGGTCCTCAAGACCTGTGCTGTGGTGTGGTATCACAAGTCATGTGTGGGAAAATTCTAATTGTGTACCTCAGCAAAAGAGATGTAAACGAGCAAACAAATAACAGAACTTCATAACAAACATCCCAACCCACTCCAACTCCCAAACTCAGTTGAGACTCAGTACCCTCCTCTCACCCTGGCTTCCCCATACCATTAGGAAGGAAATAAACATGGGAGACCTCTGTAGGGTTGAAGTGACTCCAGATGGCTGGGTGGCCGGACACCTATATGAGTCCATCTTGAGATATTATGCAGGAATATTATGGACACAGTACACATGCAGATAATTGTGAGTATAGGGCCGCGCGTACTGCTCAATCATTGTCACTCAGGGGGTGTGCTCAATAGATCCAGGTGACCACCCCGTACAGCATTTTTTGGTTGCACACTTGGCAAACTATATAGCCGTGAACAAAATTAGCTGACCTGACATCCATGAAAAAGAGTGGTTTACCCTCTGTGGAGATTCTGAGTTGGGAGGGATATAGTAAAGCATACAATATTAAAGCCTTCTGCAAGAGTTTTTCACCGGTATGAATGCACGCTCTGGTTAAAGTCAGGGAAGAAGAGTATGGCACTGCTGTGGTACTGTATCAGACCTTTTTCACAAACCAACCATAGGATCGTGTCCCTGTCCAGATAATTCAGGAGTTTGGCAATTATTGGCCTGACTGGTGCCCCGGGGGGGGGGGGGTTGAGGGCCCAGCGAATGGTGGGCACGTTCCACAATGAACACTGGTGACATGTCTGTGCCAAAAAGGCTGCATTTTGATACTGAGATGGACTCCGGGACTCCTATGATGCAAAGGTTGCTGCATCGTGATCTAGCCTCCAGAGCTTCGTGATTGGCCTTGATGATGTTTAGTATTTTATCCATTCTTAAAAGGTGCTCCTTCGATTCAGACTGCTGGTCGTCAATGTCAGATATTCGATTCTTCAGGCCGTCGAGTCTGGATTCATGAGTGTCCACACGCTGCTTGACCTGGTCTAGGCAAGCAGTGAGGAGATACAACTTGCCATCAATGGTCCTGAGGCTGGTTTTCACATCCAGGAGAATTTCCTTGAGATCGAGCTCGTCTGGGTCCTCTGCCACCGGAGCGTTCATAGTTCCAACATAGGACTTCTGACCCTCCATGTTTCGGTTGCGTTTTTTACCCTCAAATATGAGCTTTGCCTGCTTGCTATCTGTCTTTCCCATGATTTCAGTTGACTAGCACCGCCCAGGCAGAAAGGCCAGTGTACTCCAGCTACCCCCAATTAGCACCAGCTCTCAACTCTATGGGGGCCACCATTCCCTCTGGACACAGGTGCAAGTCCAGGGGCCTGAATGTCACAGTAGTGTGGGCCCCACCTCACCCCACCATCAAGTACGGGGAGGCGCGAGCAGGCCCTTACAGCTTCCCCAAGTAAAGGATGATCACAGGCGGGTGCCAAGCCAAGCGTGTCACCGGCCGTCTCCTTCACAGCCCCCCCACTGGAAGCCCGCCAAAGAAGCAATCTGCTAGGGCATCTGCCTGGGGGGCGACGCACAGCCCGGATGTCCTCGGGCTCCCACCCCCGTATGCGGCAGGGGTGTTTGTCGCAAATCTGATGGGGGCAGTATTAGTTGCACAGCTCTCATCAGGCCCCATCTCTAGAGGCCCGGAGCACCCTCCCCGGCACCTACCGGATTTCGTCACCTCCGTCGGGGTGCCCCAAAGCCGCTGGGTGCAAGCCTCATGTGACGCCGTTGGTCCAGGCTCCAGCGTAATGGCGTTCTAAGCCATATCTTGCAGCTGGTCTCTTTTTGTTTCTCCACTTTGTTGACGCTGAGGCATCACTTTGCTCTGATTAACTGCTCAGGGCAGGGTTTCAGCCTCCACGGCCCTCCCTGGTACACGGGGGGACGTCGCTCTCCAGGCCGGCAGTCGGGTTCCCCATGAGGCCCCACCCAGCCGAAGTGTGGCCCAGCAACCTCTGGCTTACCTGTGGTCCTCAGCGGCCCATATAATTTGCAATCTCGGCTTCTAGGCACTGTGTCCCACGTGTGGTGGACCTGATGTCATTGGTTTATGTGGATTTTCAGGATTATTACTGCCGGCCTGTGGAGCCCCTCTGTAAATCGGCCATCTTGCGGCCTGGTTAAACCACGCCCCCAACCTCATAATTAGTTAAACCGTGTTGCACAAGGGAGTTGGCGACAGTTTATAATCACACAAAGGCAATCCAAAAAGGAGCATTGGATGCCTTGCTCTATCCAAACAAAATGGTGGTACAACCCCTCTAAATGCGTATAAATAAGTAGTGTGCTTAAAAATAGAGCAGAATAGGACAACTTCATTTACTTCTTGAATTGATGACTGGTATAATGTAATTGTGTTTACAGTACTGTGTTTTGTTAGTGGTGTAATATATGATTTCTGTCCTTTGTTTGAGTTTGTGCACTTAAATATTGTCAAAAGTGTGGTATTTGTCTTAAGAATATGGAAAGTGTATAGGTGTGTTGTTTAAAATAACGAAAGGTTTAACTAAATAACTATGCGGTCACAGAAATTAAAAACTTGATCTCTTTCAAAAACTGTGTGGACAAAATAATCATCAGCATAGGTATCTCTTGTTGTTTGATTTTCAATTGGCGCAACCTTGCTGAGTAAATAGGCACAACCCCCCAAATCAGTACTTTCAGAAAGTTGGCATTTTTCTGTCATCTCCATTTAGGTCATGCAGTCGGTCTCTAGGTCACCTGGCTGAGTGTAGTTGACAGTTGAGATTTGTGTATTCCTCCTAGACAACCACACACAATAGGAGCTTAGGTATGCCTGAATGGGCCATCACTGACAGGATGGGAGAAAGCAGCTGGGCACAGCCTCACTTACACATGAATAGGCTGTGTCCTGACTCCATACAAAGGGCTGCATACTCCCTGTAGTTAGTCTGGAGCCAGGGCAAACGAGGCAGGACACCTGTGCACTTCAAAGCCATGTCTCTAGATGCTTCTACCCATTTCACAGGCACAACTGGGTATAAATATTGGACCTCAAGCACCAACTCTTCAGTACACTTCTGGTCCTGTGGATACTCTTCCAGGAAAAAAGACTGCTGTGCTGCTGAAAGGCCTGCCACTCTGCTGGACTACTGAAGGAACGCTGCCTTACTGTGCTGACCTGCTGCCTGCTGTTCTCTTGTCTGGCTGAGAAGGCCCGAACATGCATTTCTTTAACCCAAGAGTCCAGAGTGACTCCAAGATCTTGTTGACTGGTCCCCTGGCTTCAGCCCCAGGGACAGAAGGTGCCAACAACCATGAACCCAGCATCTGGATTCTGCCATCTATGAGTCTATCACGCCAAGTGGTGCCACCTCAGTCCTGGACTCTTGGAAGTCGACCTGGCAGAACTAATGCATCTCCTCTACTGTGCAGCACAACTCCAAGCAGAACGGACACATTGCTTCAGTTGTGTGGAAAGAACCTGTCACAAAGACCTGCATCGCCTCGACAGCCCCTCCAGAACTGTTGAACGCTAAAAAAAACAGGATGTAAGGTACTTTATTTAGCAGTTTAACTGGGTCCCTGTAACTGGCCTGTGCTCAATTGCATATGGCCTGAACATGTGACTTTGTGAACGTCCAGTGCAACCAGATACCCACAGTTGGTTCTTTGTGCCTTTTGGCACTATTTGTTATACGATCCTTAAAATTGCATATCTCCAGTTCTACTGACTGAATTTTTGTAATGTTGGTCTTGTTTTATTTATTAAAAATATCTCTGTTTTCCTAACCTCTAACCTGGTGTGGAACCCTTCTTCTGTGGGGTTTTCCACTTTTATTTCTGTCTGAAGTGCTGTACAAACACTTTACACATTGACTTCAATTTAAGCCTGATTGCTCTTTGCCAAGCTAACAGAGGGGTGAACACAGGTTCATTTAAGGATGGTTTCTGCCTCACCCTTGCAAGGATTGTGATTGTAGCTTGACCAGGGTTTACACCCCAAACAAATAACAACCCAAGTTCTTACATACTTCATCTGCATTTTTTCTACCTTTAAGAAAACAGAATGTCTATGTTAAATTTATCACAGTCATTTTCACTCCACAGACAGTCCTAACTGCAGGCTCCTGACTATGCACATCCTTCTTACTATTTACTCATGATTACCTTAATACTGTACACATGCTATAAGACACACACAGACACACACACACACTTAACTACTTTCTCAATTTCACACTCATGACTACACACTTAGACAATTTCTCACTTTGACTGATTACAAAGGCCCTCCAGACTATACACTCATGTTTACATACACCATTGTATAGTCCTGATGACATGCACATGACCTGATGACATGCACATGACTACTCCAAGAGCCCGATATAGACCTGAAATCTAAACACTAACGCATGACCACAATTCCTGTGGAACACACACCTATGAGTACACACCACCTCAGTGTGATTGCACACTTACTCATGAATTCATACCTCCAGACTATAACCTTTCAAGTACACACACACACACACACACTAACTAATACATACAGTAAAACTTCTGCCTTGTTCTGACTATACCATGCAAACTAATTATAAACAGTCATGACTCCACACCTACGCTGAGTAGCACATTCCTGAATTTATTCACACTCCAAAGTACAGTCTAATGTTTAGTAGTTCATAAAAATTAATGCATCAAAAAAATGAAATTCCCTAAAAAAATATAGAGTTGAAAGGGAATTAAGGTTGACTAGTATGTTAAAATTGTGTGTGCCATAAAAATAATGAAATTCCCAGACAAAGTGCTACCTTCACCTTCTGTCCTAACCCCACCCTGCCAAGTCACCCTTATCTCCAACGTCTTTTGATACTTTGGAAAGTCTGCAGTTGGGTATGTTTGTGAGACATATTAATTATAATTATTAGTGTGTAAAGATTGTATGATGGTGTAATTAAGGGCCTCATTGACAAGGAAATGTGCCAGTTTCCTTGCGTTGCTCTACGCTCCCTAACTACACCATGGTAGCATTGTATTTATAATACAGTGCACCAGGGCGCTCTTTACCACAACTGCGTCAACAAATGCAGTTGTGTCAATCCTCTGTACTAGCGTCAAACATCTTGGCCCACGGAAAAGAGCCCAGAGTCAGTTTAACAACTGCCCAGGCTGTTGTTAAAAAATGACGCCAGAATGGCGCAGTGAAATAGTGTAGATTTTTTTGGCCTCCCTGCGGGGGGTCACCTCCCTTGCATACATATTGCCTGGTGCAGGTATAATGTGGCACAGGGGTTTACAATTAGACGGGACTGTTTTGCTCCAATGTAGCGTAAAAAAACAAACAATGCTACTGAAAGGCAAGGGGCTTGTGAATGAGCCCCTATGTTCTAAGATTGACACTGTAAGCGACCACATGGTACAAGCAAGAGGAAGCTGTGACCTGTTGAAATGAAAGGCAACAAATGCACATGAGGCAGTCTTTTAGTTATCTGAGCCATCCCTGCTTGAATTGAAGCTGGGTTGCAAGCTAGTGATAAGAATACATAGAAAACTCCTGAAGAAGAACTTCTATGTCAGATGATCACAAGGCATAAAGTACCCATAAGAGGTAAAACCCTGACCGCCATATTACCACTACAAAATGTTAAAGTATTACTGCCGCCCCTATTGGTTTGCAGACTTTACTCAATTCAAGACGTCAGTTAAACCATTGAAAGGGCATACTGCTCGATATCTGACAATTGTTTGAATATTCATAAATCACACTGTTGAAATTCTTTATTAACATTGCAAGGTGAAAAACAGAAGGGGACCAGAGTCCCTATACTTTCAGGAGATGACATAAGATGTATCACATAGAGAGCAAATCAAGAGAGACACAGTCAACAATACGTCTATGCATTGGAAAGGGCACTAGTAAGAAAGACTAAGGTGGTAGAGATGAAGGAGGAAAAATGGGGCTTGGGGTGGAAACAAGTGGGGTTGGGAGGGGGGAAAGAAGGGCGAGATTTAAACGTAGGTGGCCTGGCGGCGTTGCGGCCGTAAGGACATGCCTCACTATGATGAGGCGCAGTTCAAAGGGGGTTCATACCGCCTGTACATTCCTGAACGCCTTTGTGGGTCGCCCTCCCTCGCATGAAAGATCAGGATACCTGGGGCCGTACACCCAATGCGTGCTCTATTCGCAGGTGAATATGAATGCCCTGCATTGGGCATAGTGCAGAGCGTCACAACATATAGAAAGAAAGATGATGTAAAAGAAAGGAGAGAGACAAGAAGGGGTAGAAGAGGAAGAAGGAGAGTGAGAGAAAGGGAGAGGAACTGAAGGACAGCAAGGGGCACTTATGCAAAGAAAGGGGGGAGGAAGGAAAGGTAGAGATGGAGTGAGAGTATATCGTGAGTGTTATTGAGCTCCCTAGGGTGAGGGCCAGGTTGGGTTCCACCATAATGGGGAGGGGAGAAGGGAGAGGACTGATATACTGGGGGGGAGCGTGGGTAATACAATACAATGAAGAGTTTGTATGCGAAAGTGGGCAATACCGGGGGGCGATAGCAGCTAGGACTTTGATTTTGGTTTTGGTTTTGATTTTGATTTTGAGTTTGATTTTGATTGTGATTGTGATTGGAGGCCGACAGTATCAGAAGCGGGAAGTGACACAGGACAAGCGCAGGCAGATCATGACGGTCTTACAGCAAGGAAGGGGGCCCACACCTGGTTGAATACAACAGCCTGATCCTGTAGGTTATAGATGACTCTTTCAGGTGTGGCTATGCGGGCCATTGCCACAATCCATCTCTCTGTTGTAGGGGAGGTTGCAGATGTTGCAGATCGCTAGTGGCGAAGGATACAGATTTTTGAGGTTGCTAGTGCCGTATGTAACAGACTTCTATGCGGGGCAGGGCTGGAAGAGAAGCCATATCGTGCAGGACAATAAGGGAGGGGGAGAGCAGCCCACAGCTGTCCACAAAGGCTGAACCGTCAGACAGCCAATAAGAATATGGAGCAGGTCGCAGTGTGACTCTGTGCAGCGCCAGCACTTTGCAAGCGGGAGGAGGCCTTTCCTATGCAACTTCGCTGGGGTCCAATACCAGTCATGGATTACCTTAAAAAGACAGAATTTTCCGGAGCTTCTCAAGTACCCTTGTCTAGGGCCTCTAGAATGTCCACCCAGTCTTCTGATGCGAATGTCCGCTGCAGGCGGTCTTGACATTGTAGGCATAACTTATCCAGGAAGGGTTACGAGTATAGATGTCATGTAATGTAATGATCTCGTAGAGGCCTCCTGTAACCCCTTTGTGCCTTCCTCACGTCTTTAAATAGGTTACCACGGGCGAGGTCTTGAGTCCCCAGTGAATCGTATAAGCGTGCTGTTGTAAACAGTGTTTGATTTGCAAATATCGCCATTCCTGCCGCGGATGAAGATTAAATTACTTCTGCAACTTAGCAAAGGATTTGTGCGCTCTGTCCTCCAATACCTGAGCAAGGTCAAGGACACCAGCTCTATTCCATTGCAGCCAGTTAAGCACCTCCCTGCCTATCCGTAAACCATTGTTATTCCATAAGGGGGCCTGGGCGTGCAGGAGAAGATGTACCCCAAACAGGCGGTGAGTCCTGAGCCAGGCCGCTCGTGTCACCTTTAGGATCGGGTTTGCTGTTCGGGAGGATGAAAGATCATCATGGTACAGTCTGCCAAGGCCCCCATCATGGGAGAGCAGTGCCTTCTCCACAGCTACCCACTGTGGTGTCTCCGGCGATCCAGGCAGTGTATGAGCTAGTTGTGACAGGTGTAGCACAAGTGCGTAGTGTTCCACCGAAGGGAGCCCCATACCCCCATGGGAGCGGCGCACCATTAGCTTTGCTGATGCCAAGCGTGGTCGGGCAGAACCTCACACAAAGGCTCTTATGTGTGCGTCAATTGACCGCAGAGTGGATAAAGGCACTTGGAAGGGTAGGAGTCCAAAAACATAAGTGAAGCGAGGTACTGTGACCATCGGCACTGCCTGTACCCTACCCCACATGGAGAGGCCCAGGTGGTTCAATTTCTTGAAATCAAGTTTTAGTCGTGCAATAAGGGGATCCAGATGGCCCGCCACCATATGGACCAGGCCCTGATTGACTAGCACTTCCAGATATTTGAGGCGCCTCGGTGTCCATCGAAATGGAAAGCCAAGGAGCACAGATTTTGTAGTCACGCGCGAAAGGGGAAAAGCCTTGCTCTTGTCCCAATTTATGTGGTAACCAGAGAGGTGCGCAAACCCATCAATGATCTCCAGCAGGGCACTCCAGGTCTATGACTGTTAGAAGGACATCATCCGCGTACAAGTATATTTTGGAGGTGCCATTCGGCAGAGGGAGGCTCTTTATCGAGGGGGAGGAGCGGATGGCAGCAGCCAGTGGTTCCATTGTCAACAGAAACAAAAGGGGTGAGAGGGGGCATCCCTGTTGTGTTCCTCTGCGGATGGGGAAAGGATCCGAAAGGAAACCTCCGCAATTAACCTGTGCCGTGGGGTGATCATAGAGCAAATGTATCATGGAAATAAACCAATCACACAGACCAAACTTCGTCAGTGTTGCGAATAGATAGGGCCACTCTATGCAATCAAACGCCTTCTCGGCATCCAGAGCCAGAGCCAGTGCGGTCTACGGCATGTCCCTGGATGCCCACAGAGCGTGACACAGAGTGCGCAAGTGGTTTCTGGAGGTGCGGCCCGGTACAAACCCCACTTGGGAGTGGTGTATTAAGGATGGTATGACTTTGCGTAAGCGGGTTGCTAGAACACTAGCTAGTATTTTAATATTGCCGTTCAGGAGAGATATGGGCCGGTAGCTACTACAGAGTAGGGGGTCCCTTCCGGGCTTCGGTATGATCGCTATCATGGCCTTGTTGGAGATGGCACCCAAGGTCTTTGTCCGACAAGCTTCGCTCAGGGCTCCATGCAGGACATCAGTCACCTCCTCCCCTGCCCATTTATAGAATTCCACAGGGAATCCATCCTCCCCGGGTGACTTGTGGTAGGGGAGGTCGGAGATGACTTTCTCAATTTCCAACCTGCTGATTTCTCCGTCCAGAAGGTTGCGACCTTCGTCAGAAATATAGTGTAAGTCAACATTGGCAAGGAAGGCTTCGATTTGGGCACGGCTGGACGTCACCTCTGGCGTGTAAAGATGCCAATAGAAGGATGCAAATTAATTGACTACCTCTTGTGGGTGCGTAAGCACCTCTCCTGTGCTAGCGCAGATGGCTGGTATGGTGAGAGCAGCTGTTCTCTGACAGAATTGAGCTGCCAGCAATCGACTGGCTTTCTCTCCCTGCTCATATTGCCTCCCTTGTAGACGTTGCAGAGCATATTTTGTCTGGGAGTTGTATAGCTCGTTGCGGGCCATCCGGGCACGTTCTAGACATCTGCGCGCGTGAAGGGAAAGTTGGTTTGTGTATCACTGCTTGAGACGCAGAATGTTGGTTTCCAGAGTCACCTCTCACGCTTTTCTCTCTTTATTTGCTAACGCCGTGTCCCGCATCAGTTGCCCTCAAATGGTTGCTTTGGCTGCTGCCCTTATGATCCTCTTGGAGTCGACCGTGCCTAGATTTTCTTGAACAAAGGTGGACGCATGAGCTCTCAACTGTGTCTTCCCCTGTGGAGAACGATAGCGATGTACGGCAAATCTCCATGGTATGCGACCCTGAGACACCATGCCCACTTGGAGAGCGTCTTGAATTGAGGAGTGGTCTAAAAGACCACATTCAAGTATGAGAGCGTCCTGAGTATGGGCCACTAGGTTATGGGACATGAGGAAATAATCTAGACGAGATTGAGTGCCGTGCACTGGTGACAAAAAGGTGTACTCTCTGTCGACCGGGTGTGTCAGCCTCCAGTGATCCATCAAACCATTATCCGCCATTATATCGGACTCTAGGGCTCAGTCAGCATTATTGCTGATATCCAGGGGCCCTGTCCCATTTAGTACTGCATCTCTAGCCAGATTCCAGTCTCCCCAATCACATAATGAGTCACCCCTATTTCAGTCAAGAGGCGATTGATTTTCAGAAAGAACAGTCGTTTTGAACCAATTGGTGCGTAAACGGAGCCCACGCACAGGGAGGAGTCCCCCACCTTCAGCTTAGCGAATACATAGCGCCCTTCCGGGTCAATCCATGATTTAATGACAGTGAGGGGGATGGTTTTCCGCAACAGCAGTGCAACACCGCATTTCCGGGGGGCGCTACCTCCTGATTCTTGCGGGGTAGGCCTGCAGCTAAATAACGCCGTCCCAACCCAGTCCCTATGTAGCTTATCGGACTCATCCTTGTCCAGGTGCATCTCCTGAAGTAGAGCTATATCAGCCCGTTTGAAGTTAAGGTATGAAAGCACCTTTTTCCATTTTATGAAATGGGTAAGGCCGTTTACATTCCAGGAGATAATCCGCAGTGGAGAAGGGGGAGGTGGGAGGAGCTATCCATCGTGTGACCCCGAGGAGAGGCTCAGGGAGTCCGGACGGAAGGAGAGAGACCTGCCACTTGAATATTAACGAGGTAGGTCGCATTTCATGACCCTTTAGGAATCGCAGCCATCACAGTGATTGTTGCCAGATGAGGTCAGCAGACCACCATATCTGTGACATCTTTTTAATAAAGCAATCGTTTTTAAAATGCAGCCCAGTTTCATTTATTAAGAGTAGGGCGTGGTCTGTGGGACCACTGCCTGCTGTTAAAAAATATTTTTTCCACATTCTCAAAGGAGAAGAGTCTCAAGGGGACCCCTTTCCATTTGCCAATGGGCCAGATTCTGTGAATCAGGTTGTTTGCAATCCAAAAAATGCTTTGTACATCTGGCCCAAAGTGATGAAGCATTGGCAATATTGCTCATCTTTTTTTATACAAAAGGAGATAAACCCACTAGTCAAGCAATTAATCAGTCAATCATAGCATTTCTGGGTTTCTGGGCACTGATGGTGCCGTGTCTCCGTTGAAATGCCTCATCTTGAGTCTCCTTCTGAAGTCCGCCAGAGAAGGAGCTGTTTGGAGGTGGAGGGCAGGCTATTCCAGGACTTGGCTGCTGTGTAGGAGAAGGAATGGCCTCCACAGCAGCTGTGACTAATGTGGGGATGTGTGTGAGGTTTAGCGAGGTGGAGCGTAGTTGTCTTGCTGGGACGTAGAGGCTCAGTTGACGGTTGGTGTAGGACAGCTCTAGGCTATGTAGAGCCTTGTATACAAGTGTGCAGATTTAGAATTGACATCTCTTCTGGATGGGGAACTAGTGGAGGTTCCTTAGGAGTGGGATGATGCTTTAGCACTTGGGGAGGTTGAGGATGAATCTGGCTGTGGTGTTCTGCAGAGTGTGGCGTCTTTTAAGTAGCTGGGAGGACACTCCGGCGTAAAGAGCGCTGCCATAGTTGAGGTGGCTGATAACCAGAGGGTGCCTGGTTGACTTTTTGGTGTAGGTAGAGATCCATTTGAAGATTCGACGGAGCTAATAGTGTTGGCTATAAGTCTGAAAAACCAGTAAGGGTAGGGGTCAGTGGGTGCCCAGGAGTGGATGGATTACATGATGGCTGCGGTGGTCTGTGTGGTAACCGGGGACCAGGAGGTTATCATGTGGCTGGTGTTCATTGCTTGAGAGATATTGTCTAGGCTGGTGGTGGAGGGTTGGGGTCGAAATTGTTGTATAGGTTGATGATCTTGCTCTGGAAGTAATCTGAGAGGGTGTCACAGAGTTCCTGGGATAGGTCAAGTGGTTGATGAAGTGGTCGTTCCAGGTGAGTGAGTGAAATTGATTCTGTTGCTAGAAGTGAAGATGATGTCCAGTGTATCCCCGCGTTTGTGCATGGGTTTGGTGAACAGTTGGGTGAGGCTGTTTTTGCTGAGGTTCTCCATGAGGGAAGTGGCGTTGGTGTGGTTTGGGTTTTAAGGTGGAAATTGAAATCACCGAGTAGGACGTTATGGAGGGAGTCAATGGCAAGGGGGGCGATGAGGTTGATGAATGTGTTGCAGAAGTCTGGGTGTGGTCCTGGACATCTGTATGCGAGAGTGCCACACCTCATGGTGTTGGCATCGGTCTGGAGTCAGACGTTGAGGTGCTCCATAAGGGGCATTGGGTCATCATTGGTGATAGTGCTATGGATGGTTTCCTTGAAAATGATGGAGATACCCCCGCCATGTTTGTTGGTACGGTATCAGTGTATCATCTTATAGCCGTTAGGGATGGTTGTGGTGATGTCGGGGTTTCAGGAGGGTGTTAGCCATGTTTCGGTGATGAAGGCGACGCCTGGGTCATGAGTGGTGATGGTGTCCCATATTTCTGTGATGTGTTTGCATAAGGAACCGGTGTACGGTTTTAGGGGCATACTTGGGGCCTCATTTAAAGTTTGGCTGGTGTGGAACATCTTCTGAAAAATAGCTGTTGTTCCTTTTGCCAACCTTGCAGGTCCACCACCCCATTTGTAGGAGGGGGACAGAAAAGTTCCTACCAGTGGAAACTCAGCACAAAATCTCCTTCATAACTTCATTATGTCATGCTTAGATTTCAGAATAACAATTCAAAGTGCATACTGAAAATTAGATCATTCCGAATACAGCATTACAAGTATTCTGGCTTAGTTGCCCCATGTCAGATCTATATATAGCAATGTCATGATGCTTAGTTATAGTGAAACCATGTTCTGGTGTTATGTGGTTATCAGTTTGTCTTTGTATGTGCCAAGAACGCCCTGATGAAACCATTGTGAAACATAGTGACATCTCTGAGACACTTTATCAAACGTCAAGTGGTATGAATAAATACTCAATCAACTGTCTGAAAAAAGAAGATATGAGTTGTTTCTTTATTACTGGTGGAAATAACATTGGCAATAAACAAGGACTGTATAAATTGTGCACCAAATTTCAGTTGAGTACAATCAGATTTGGTCCCTGGGCAAAAGATCACTCTTGAGGGCAGTACCACATGAGCACTGGCAAGCAGCTACTGGTGGAAAAATATAGAGGAATCATCATACTTTTTTTTGGGCCTGCATGTGTTTCTTTGAGGTCCGTTACTCCAGTCTGGCAAGATCTTATAGTTGTATGCTGTGTTAACATTAATATTACTGTAGAACAAGGTAGCTGGTATGTTAATGTATACTTTTGAATTTGATTCTAATATATATTACCAACCAATAAACATAATTAAACTATTATGGAAAACTAGTATTCTAGTATTTTATGTTTTCCTCTCATGGCAGTGTTGGAGATTCTTAAACCAGGCAAAAAACGAGGAGTTATGGTAGGACAAATTGGTAGTTTAAGGAAATTGGCGTTAAAGTGTCAGCGTAAATCTGGTTCTGTAGCTACTCATATTAATTCCTATTCAAATATGTTTTGTTACTAATGTGTTGTTAAGTACTATCATTTATTGTTATGAAATGTCAACCGACCTTCAGCTAAACTCTGTGTCCATCCCCAAACAGACATAAGACACTCTGCATGGCCCTTGGTTGTGCACACCTGGCGTTGAGAATAGAGCACAGCCTTCAGTTTGGCCTTCTCCCTGGCCCAAATATTGACTTAAATCACTGCATACTTCAAAGCAGGGATTAATCACTTGAATTCATTTGAACTCAACAAGGGTTAAAAAAAATTCAAAAATGGTTGGAGGAAAATTCATCAAAGAAGGGTGAGGCACAGAATTGATGCAAGTAGTATGCAATACAGGATTTAGGCCCTCATTATGACATTTGCGGTAAGTGCCACTTATCGCCATGCAGATTGCCGCCAACATACTGCGACCGCGGTGGTATACCACTACGTGTATTATGACCCACACATAGAAGTCCGCCACTATACAGACACACACACAAGTCTGCCAGCCAAAGGTCAGTGATAAACTGGCGGTAGCAAAACCCACACCGTTACACCAACAAAAATACGCCCACAGCGTTACGACCCACGGATCACTGCAACAGATATTCAACCGCTGTAACCATTGGCAGTACATACTGCCGCGCTCAAAATACACACACACATACAAAACAACACCACTTTAGACAATTCAAATTACACACACCTGACACCCATACACACACCACACCCACACACCCACACCAGTATAAAACACACACACACATTACCCACACCCCTTTACCACTACAAACAAGTTACAACAGAGAGAGAGACACACCAGGAGCACCCACAGAATCAGAGCCACAGAACACCATCACCCATACACCATCCAAGCACCTCACAGCACACACCCCAACACATCACCCCACACCCACTCACACACACCACTCACACTACACCAATGGCACCACAAAGACACCCCAGGTTCTCAGAAGAGGAGCTAAGGGTCATGGTGGAGGAAATCATCCGGGTAGAGCCACAACTAACCGGATCACAGGCGCAGCAGACATCCATTGCCAGGAAGATGGAGCTATGGCGGAGAGTCATGAGCAGGGTCAATGCCGTGAGACAGCATCCCAGAACAAGGGATGACATCAAGAAGAGGTGGGACGACCAAGGGGGAAGGTGCGTTCCGTGGTAGCAAGACACCAGATATCTGTACAGAGGACTGGCGGTGGACCCCCACCTCCTGCCCCACAACTAACAACATGGGAGGAGCAAGTCTTGGCTATCATGCATCCTGAGGGCCTGGCAGGAGTAGCAGGAGGATTGGACTCTGGTAAGTCAAACCTTTACTACTTTCACACCCCCTACCTGCATGCCATCACAAACTCCGACCCCTACCCTCACCCCATCTCTCCACTACCTCACATATACCCCACCATCACAACCCACCCATCCCAATACCATGCCCTGCATGCAGCACCAATGCATGGACACCACTCACATACCTGCATGGACATCCATCACCACTGCATGCACACTGGAGAGAATCACCAAGTCCACCAAACAGGTACTCACCCATAGGCAAATCTGCCAGGGCAACAACAACCATAGAGGGGAACATACCCATGCACAAGATGTCACACGCAGTAACAATAACACTGCATTTACATCACCAACGTCACCGGAGAGGAGGTGCCAGCAACAGCCAGTCCACCCCAGAAGAGGACCACAGTCATGATAGCAGCTCTGCACGCCTGGATCAGGATGACCAACCTGGCCCATCAGGGACCGCTGGGCAGTCAGTGACCCAAGCACAGTCCCATACCACCACAGAGCCTCCCCCCCTCAGGAAACACCAGCACAGCACCCACCCAGCGGGCCCATCCCTCTGTCCCCAGGACATGTCAATCAGCAGTGTGTCCACCACTACAGGGACCCCAGGCAACCCCACAAACACAGGAAGATCAGGGACCAGGGGTCAGTGGCAGTGGGCACACGGTTCAGGGGACAGAGGCACAGGACAACAGGGAAGCTAGGAGGACTTCTGTGCGACAGGGGGAGGACAGGCCCAGGGAACGGACTCTCCACGAGGCACTCACCAACATCCTGGGAGCATACCACCATTCCCAGGAGACCGTGGGCCAGATATTGACCAAGTTGCAGGAGACCCAGAGGCTACAGGAGGGACAGTACCTGGGGATCATGGAGGACCTGAGTGATATCCACACCACCCTGGTCACCATTGCACGGGTGCTGGCTGACATGGCCAACACTATGAGGGACACAGTGGCACACCAACAGGCCCCTGATACTAGCCACACCGATGAACAGCCCTCCACCTCCCCTGACGCTAGTAGACAGGAGGCCCACCACAGGAACAACAGGCCACCAGCAGCCCTCCCACTGCAGATGGAGAACAACCATGCCAAAGGTCCCTGTGATTGAGGTAGAAGCCAGAGAACATTGCCAAGGCCCCCACCAGGAAATAAGACTCCCCTGAATATCACCCTTGTGTCCCACTCTGTCACCCTGTCCACCTTGAACTGCCATTGCCCCAGTCCCTATGCCCCCATGGACAATGCACCTGTGCTACCAATAGACTGGACTCTAACCTGGACATTCCTCCATCATCAACCCAGCCCACATCACTACCCCATACACTTATTATCACATAAATAAACACCCTTGGAATTAATACAAGTATGGAGTCTGTCAATTGATTGAAATATGTATTAGTTTAACTAGCTGTATACATTGCAATTCAAATGTACAGTTACATATACATAGGTATGACCTGTAGTGGGCAGCAGTAAACACACCCGGAGCCAGAGTGTGGCACAGATATCTGAAAATAGAGATGCCAAAGTCTACAGTAAGTGGCAATAAAAATTGGAAAATCAGGCTGCCATGTACAATGTCCAACACAAAACTGCAATGGAAGGTGAAGTTACAGTGTCTTATCTGTGTGCCACTGGAAGTACTGTTGAATTATAGTTGTTCTGTTGTCCACATCATCTTCCTCTGGCTCCTCTTCGTCACTGTCCACAGGCTTCACCGCTGCACCACGACCATCTCCAGCCTCATCCTCCTGCAGAAAAGGCACCTGGTGTCTCAAGGCCAGGTTGTGCAACATGCAACATGCAACGATGATCTGGCAGACCTTCTTGGGTGAGTAGCACAGGGATCCACCTGTCAGATGGAGGCACCGGAATCTGGCCTTCAGGAGGCCAAAGGTGCACTCAATGATCCTCCTTGTTCACCCATGTGCCTCATTGTAACGTTCCTCTGCCCTTGTCCTGGCATTCGTCACTGGGGTCAGTAGCCATGAGAGGTTGGGGTAACCAGAGTCACCTGTAAACATCGAGGGCTACCTATTAGCCAGACACTCACCCTTAGGGCCAAACCCACACCCATATACCAAAAGACACTGGGTGGGGACCATGGGCTCACCTATTATCCACACCCTGTGCCTCTGGAGTTGAGCCACCACATATGGAATGCTGCTATTCCTCAAAATAAAGGCATCATGCATAAACCCAGGATGCTTTGCATTGACATGGAAGGTGTACTGGTCTCCAGTCACCCAATCTTCACATTCAGAGAGTTAAGATTTCTGAACACCTATTCATTTCTACGGGGGGGGGGCAAAGGCAATATGTGTACCATCAATAGCACCAATGATTTTGGGGATATGTCCCATTGCATAGAAGTCAGCTTTCACTGTGGCCAAATCCTCCACCTGGGGGAAAACAATGTAGCTGCAAGTGTTTAATCAGGGCAGACATCACTCTGGTCAGCACGTTTGAGAACATAGGCTGTGACATCCCTGTTGCCATGGCCACTGTTGCTTGGAAGGACCCACTTGCCAAGAAATGGAGCACTGACAGGACCTGCACAAAAGAGGGGATACCAGTGGGGTGGCGGATAGCTGAGACCAGGTCTGGCTCCAATTGGGCACACAGCTCATGGATTGTGGCCCTATCAATCTGTAGGTTAGGATAATGTGCCTGTCCTCCATTCTCACCAGGTCCACCAGGGGTCTGTACACAGGGGTTTGTCTCCATCTCCTATTCATCGTCACTGGTTAAACTCTAAGTTGGAAAACGGTGAGCAGATGATCATATTCAAAGATATCCTCAGGTCAATATGCCTTGCATTTTTTTACAGAAACAGTATGTGAACGTGTAGGACCGTTGATGTGCCTATGTCTGCTGTGACACAGTTAGGTGCCATGGCCTCTTCCCCCCTGAAATGGAGGCTGCCTGACCTGTGAGGAGAGAGAAGTGGAAATGAGGTAATTCCGCTGACCTTGTGCGCCGTTGTGCGCCGTTGTGGGAGGCGGTCGATGACCGCCGTGCAACACATCATTGGTTATCATTGGTGCCTAAGGGTTCCAGTAGCCAATGGTGATGTACGCCGGCGGTGACTGTACGCACCGCCGTGGATGTGACCACCATTTTCTATCTGTTCACTCACTTGCTACCTGACCTTCAACAGGAGAGGATCTACACTGTAAGTACTGCTGTGACCTGTGTCTGGAAGCGACCATGGCTCAAGTGTCTGGGAAAAGAGCCCCTGCCTTAACTTCCGAGGAGTTGGAGAGACTAGTGGATGGGATCCTACCCCAGTACCCTTTACTTTATGGTCCTCCAAACAAACAGGTGAGTAAACTGTGAGCACGATCCGTGGGGCATGAATGTATGGAGTGCTGTGTGTGTAAGCCTCGTGTGGGGGGGCTGATAGGTCCTGGGCACAGTGCTGCATGTTTGGTGGGCAATGTCTGTGCGTAAGGGGATGGGAGGGATATGGTGGGCCATGAGTGTAACAGGCCGGACGGTATGACTAATACCTTTTTTTATGTATCTTTTTCTGCAGGTCAGCGACCATCAGAAAAAGGGTATTTGGCGTGCCATCACCAAGGAGGTGCAGACCCTGGGGGTCTTTGACAGGCGGAGCACCCACTGTTAGAAACGGTGGGAGGACCTGCACTGGTGGGCAAGGAAGATGGCAGAGGCCCAGCTGGGGATGGCCTCCCAACGAGATGTTCCCCCTGATGTTCCGCATCCTGGCGGTGGCTTATCTGGATTTGGATGGGCACTTGAAGGCATCACAGCAGCCACAAGGGGGTGAGTACAGATTTAGAATCATGAAGTTGCACGCGTTGAGGTGTTACCTGGGTGGGAGATGTGGGTCTGTGGGAGCCCCCTAGGGCAGGACTTACATGGCAGGGTAGGTTCCATGATGGGCAGGCTCAGATGCACTCCAACCCCAATAATGCTAGTGGGCAACTACTGCTGAGCAGGGTTCTGTGGGATTCAGGTGTGCAGCTAATGGTGTTAGGCATTGTACCCCATGGCCTGGTGACTAGCATTGTAACTGATATTGCATGGCCTAGAACATAGAGCTGTTCCCTGTGAGTTGTGCACGCCAAGGGTAGTGCTGTTGCTGGCATTGACCAGGTGTGTCCTCTGTCTCTTCCCCACTGTTTATGTTTTGCCACCCTGTCCTTGTGTGCATTAGCATCATCTGGCGGAGGAGCAGAGGCACCGACGACGGAGGGAGCTGCATCCCACATGGGCCTGGAGGCCTAATCCACCGACGATGAGGGCACCAGTGGGACGGAGGGTGAGGGGAGCACCACGACAGAGACAGGAGGTGACAGTTCTGACAGCGACACCTCCTCCGATGGAAGCTCCCTGGCGATGGCGGACACCTCTGTGCCCACCTCAACTACAGGTATGGGTGCCATCCCCTGTACCGGCACCAGCCTCCCAGCAGCCCCTCAGCGAGTTTTCCGTGCCCGCTCACCCAGGAGGGTGGGCATCTCCTTCGTCCCAGGCACCTCAGGCCCTGCCCCAGTCATCCCTGCTGCCCTCAGTGAGGAGGCTATTGACCTCCTGAGATCCCTCTCTGTTGGGCAGTCAACCATACTGAATGCCATCCAGCGTCTAGCAGGGCATTTGCAACAAACAAATGCATTCCTGGAGGGCATTCACTCTGGTGTGGCAGCCCAACAGAGATCATTCCAGGCTCTGGCCAACTCACTGATGGCAGCTATTGTCCCTGTCTCAAGCCTCCCACCTCCAACTCCCTTTACCCAGTCCCATTCCCCTCAACCCAGCCTATCCCAAGCACACCTTCAGACCAGCATGCACCCAAATCAACACATAGAAGTGGCTCAGGCAAACACAAGCACCACACTTCATCCCACAGGCACTCACACAAGCACCATCTAGATGCAGACACACCAACATCCACTGCCTCCACTGTGTAACCCTCCTCCTCATCCACCTCCCGCCCAGTAGCGTCTCCACTCACACCTGCATGCACTACATCCTCATCCACTACCTCCATTACCAGCACGCCTATCACTACACGCCCCACACTGGCAGTCACCACCCCCACATCCATGCACACGTCCCCTGTGTCCTCCCCACTGTGTCTGTGCCCCCTTCTCCCAAGGTACACAAACTCAAGCACTCAGACACCCAACAGCCATCCACCTCATGACAGCATCCAGCACATGCACCTGCACCCAAACACAGCAGACAGACAACTCCTACAACCACCCTCTCTTCCTCCACTCCCAAACCTTCACCCTCTTCCAGCCCCAGTGTCCCTAAAAGGCTTTTCCTCTCCACCCTTGACCTATTCCCTGCCCCTCCTTGCCCCTGTCCTTCACTTCGGGCCAGGGTGGGCAGAACTCAGGGCAGCCCCTCAGCCACCCAGTCCACGGCCCCTGTAGTTTCTGCAGCTACTGCATGTGTGAGAGGCTCCAAGGAGGCACCCGTCAGCACTGCCAGTGTTCCTGCACCACTTGCCAAGGGCAAGAAGGGGCCGCCAGCTAGCAAGAGCAGGAAGGGAACACAAGATGGCAGAAGCAAGGAGGCACCACCAGCTGCCAAGACAGGAAGGGAACAACAGCTGCCAAGGCCAATGTAAAAGGAACAGACGCTGCAGGCAGGATGGATCTGGTGCCTGGTGCTGGAGCAGCATCTGGGCAAACAGCACCAGCCCTGGCACTTCAGCTGTCTGAGGCTGCAGAGGAAGGGCTGGAGCCTCCCACCACCACTGACAGCACCGCCACTTGCACCGCCACCAGCACCGCCACCTGCACCACCACCTGCACCACTGCCAGCAGCACCACTGCCAGCAGCAGCAGCCCCAGTGGGCAGCTGTCCGAGGCTACAGGGGAAGGGCTGGAGCCTCCCCCCACCACTGACAGCACCACCACCTGCACCGCCACCTGCACCACTGCCAGCAGCAGCAGCCGTCCAAGGCTGCAGGGGAAGGGCTGGAGCCTCCCCCCACCACTGACAGCACTGCCATCACTGAGCAGCCAACACCGCCGGCAAGCAGTGTGTAGTCATGACTACTTGGGCTGTAGTGCGTCCTGGACCCTGCAACAACTGTAGGTGTGACACCCAGGTGAGAGACCATCCAGGATCTGCATCACAGGGCACAATGCCCCCTCCAGAACCAGTGGACGAAGGCATCCACTCACCCCCTCCTTGCCAGGATGAAGCACACTGGGCACAAGGCCCCCTCCAGAACCTGTGGAAGATGGCATCCACTCACCCCCTCCTTGCCAGGATGAAGCACATTGGGCACAAGGCCCCCTCCAGAACCAGTGGAAGAAGGCATCCACTTGAGAGACTGTGGCCTTGCACTACCCAGGACCAAACAGTGGGCAAACCACCCACTAGAGAGACTGTGGCCTTGCATTCCCCAGGAGCAAGCAGTGGGCAAACCACCCACTTGAGAGACTGTGGCTTTGCACTCCCCAGGAGGAGCAATGGGCACACCACCCACTAGAGAGACTGTGGCTTAGCACTCCCCAGGAACAAACAGTGGGCAAACCATCCTCTTGAGAGACTGTGGCTTTGCACACCCCAGAACCAAACAGTGGGCAAACCACCCACTAGAGAGACTGTAGCTTTGCACTCCCCAGGACATTGCAGAGGACATGTATCCCCCTCCAGGAGCAGTGGCATTGTGCCATCTTCCGGCTGAGGTGCCCCCCGATCCCATTCCCCCTGAGGTGCCTGTGCATCTTCGACCTGATGCCCCAGCATTGTTCTCTCCGTATTGAGGCAGGAGTCAAGTGCGACCTTGGCCTATGTTTTATGGCCCTGTGGGCCACGGACATTTTGGAGTGGGCATTGTCCCTCCATTTGTATATATTGTACATACTGTTTTGTGCTTTAAGGATGTATTTATCTAAATTTTTAATATTACACTCACTTTACTCACTTCCTTTTGTCCTTGCGTTATTCCTGAGGGTCACAGCGTGGATATGTCATGTTGTTGCATCTGTTTGTGTGTATGGTGTTGAGGGTGGGGGTATTGCGTGTTGCTGTGTGTGTCACTCTCTCCCCCCCCACACCCTTGTGTGCTAGGTGCAGTACTCACCGTGGTCGTCTTTGCCACCGTTCGTGTTTCTGGTGTAGGAGGAGGTAGACCAGCATGGGAAATATGTGCTACTCCGGCTCCATGGCATCATGGTTCTTCCTTGAGTGTCGAGAGGTGAGTCGTTTTTCTTCTGTGCACTGTTTCTGCCGTGCTTTTGATGGCGTTGGTACCGCCCCGGAAAAGGTGGCCGTTTGGCCTCTGATAATACAGTGGGCGGTACATTGTCTTCCGCCTGGCTGTTGGTGGGTACCGCCGCGGTGCTTGTTGCTACTGCTGTGGTGTTCGGAGTGTTAAAGTGGCTGTCTGTGTTGGCTGTTTCCGCTGTGGTCAAAATTCCATTTTTTTTACCGCCAGCCTGTTAGCAGTATCACCGCCGCTTTATCACTGACCGCCAGGGTTGTAATGAGGGCCTTAATGTACATTCTTTCAATATATTTTTAACATTTTCATGCAGATCTTCACCTGTGGATATTCTTGGATATTCTGATGTTATTTCAACAAAAGTAACTAGATTTGAGACACCTAAAACAACTTTTGACCCTTTCATCAATCTGCACTAAATGTGTCCCGCATTAAGGCGTTTATCCCCAAGCTTGATTCTGTCTGATCAACAGGGGTCAACCTGCTAAAGTGTGGAAAATGTGATCGCCTAAAGAGTGAGATTTCAATATTAAGGGTCAGATGTACAAAGAGTAGGAACAGTGATTTCCAAATTGTGATTTTATTCAAATTGCTATTTAGAAATCGCTATTGCTTGTGTTTCATTCTTTTTGTTTCACACTTGCAATTCCTAGAGGGTCACACATCAACATATCTCATGAATACTAATGAGGTAGTTCGCAGTTTGCGACCATTTAGGAATGCCTGCCATCACAGGGATGGTGGTCTGCTGACACCATGTCTGTGATTTCCTTTGAATAAAGTTTTTTTGTTGAAATGTAACCTGTTTTGCTTAAAGGAAAACGGGATGCATTTCAACAATAAAAAATTAAACGCTTTGTTTTCATTTTTTTCAGAGCAGGCACTACTGCATTCACAAAGGGAAAGGGTTGCCAAGGGGACCCTTTCCAATGTGCAAATACATTACCCACACATTTGAGTTGGTGGTAAAATATCAAGGTTTTGCGACCGCATTTCGGTCGCAAAAGCTTGATACATAAAACTAGAAACGCTATTTGGAAGGGACGCCCGAAACTTGCTACTTCCAAATAGCAAGTTCTACACAAACTGCGATTCTGGAGAACTGCACTTTGGATGTTTGTGCTTTTTGAAGAGCATTTTTGCCGTCACAGATTGCCTGATTCTGCGAATTGGGCTGTTTGGAAAGGCAAAATGCATTGTACATGTGGACCTAATTTCAGAGGCGTGACTGATCCCCTGTTTTATGTGTATTTCTCGGATGCTCTGTCTCTTATTTCTGTCTCTACCTATCAAGGCCTTCCGCAAGAAAACCTTTACATATTTTGCCCTGTAATATTGCAAAGTAACAAGTTTCACGGAAGATTTGAGTTCGTTTTAAATAAAAGTCACGCATTAAGAGCTGGTGTTTGGCAGAAAATAACAAGCCATATGAAACAACAGATTAATTATAACTCATTGCTCTTTTTTCACGATTTCATTTTCGAGCAATTTCCCAAGTCTATCCAGAGGGCAACTGTTGTTTTTCCCATAGGAGGAAATCCAAGATTAACAATTTAAATGCGTGTTCTTGCCTCAATACATCTCTCTCCTTGTAAGGCTTAACACTATTACATACTTCTGATTTTCGTACACAATCTGGTATGCTGTGTCTTGAGCAAAATGAAATGAAGAATGTTTTGTGCTGGAAGGCAGGAGGATACACAGAAATCAATCAATTTAACGTCAGTTCACAATAAACCTGTTTCCCTGAAGCAGAATTTATACTTCCATAATATAAAAGACAAGTTACAAACAGTGTGGAACAGGTATAGTATTTCAGCAGATATGCAATCACCAGACCAACCACTAAAAATGTAAAAACAGATGGAATAACTTTTTTCAATCTAGGTCATGTAGTTATGTGGACAATATGTCAGTGACAGCTTATATGCAGAGCTAGGGTTCCATTTAATAGATCGATGCGATCTTGTAGGTGTACTGCAAATTGGACTGACACATCAGAAGTGATTTGTAAGAAGAAAATCGAGTACTGAAAAGGTTGTAGCTGGCTTGGGAATCTGATCATTATAGCTTAAAGGTAAGATGATTTTAGAAGTAACTGGTTATCACGCATGGACCAAGGAAACTTGGCAGCCATGTATCTGTCCTAAAAACAAAACCCTGGAGCCAAAGAATAAGCATCTGCAATGCAATGGGTCTCCCGTTTGCACGAGCTAGAGCTATTGATGTTGTAAATTCATAACTAGACTTTTCTTGCCACTTAAATTGAAAATGAAAAGTAAAACAGTTGACATTAGCGAGCTGACTCAAAGCACTATGAACATGAGTGTGAAGAAGAGACACAAAAAGAGAAAGAAAAATAAGTTTGCTCGCAGTGAAACGTATCGGCAGTCGTGCAGTTATGCATGTACCAGGGTCAGTCTGCAAGGCGGGAGCAAAACAACCCTAAGGAGGGACAAAAGTAAAGCATTTACCAATGAGAACAAAGGATTTTTGAAAGGCAAGCCCAGGAACCAGTGAAAGTAATGGGCGTGCAGTGGGTGTGGTTAAAAGCCCACAATACTGACAACTGGTCAAAGCGCTTGCGACCTCGATCTAACAACTAGCAAAATGCATATTAGCATGTAGTGGGTCTATACAGTTCTAATAACCAAGAAACTGCTAATTTTTATTTAATTGAACATGCACTTGTGGCTAAAATGCATTTGCAATGTGTCAAAATGTTTGTTGAAACCTTTAACAACAGGAATTGGTAAGAAGTGCCTTGAAGTGAACACAGCTAAAAGTGCAAAATATTTTCTTTTTTAGCAAAGTGAGGAAAATCATTTATAGTGAGGTATATTTCTGCAGCGATTAAATATCCAGACCCTACTTCTCCATCTTTGCTGCATATAGTAGTGGAGTGTAGGAGTGCTATGTATGTTGTATTTGCATAGAGGGATTTTAGCGATAAGGCAGTCCTGTTCAAGGTCAAAGGCAAAGATAGAGGCTATCAGTTAATAGACTGAAAGTTGGGTTCTGGGCCTGGAGGCGAACTTTTACTTCGTTGTGGTGGAGACATCTTTAAAGAAATGCTCAGCTCTTTCTTTAAAATGAGTAGGATTTGGCAATCCTAATGGATACAGGTACTGGGCAGTAGTAAGCCGGGATACCTTTCCTCATCAACTGGAAAGTGACAGCTGCCGGCTCCCTTGGAAATGACAACACATCCATTACCAGGACTTCCGGTGTCCCTGAGAGCCCCCCGGAACTGATGTAGGTGTAAGGGGTGTCATGTGGGTTTTGACATCATGGGGTCACGTGTTAGTCATGTGCCAGGGTCCTAGCCCCTGTGTCTAGGTCTATGGGGCTGTGAAAAATTGTGGCCCTGCTGGTGTGCACCCTGTTTCTGCGCCCAAGAGTACAAGTCTGGTTATGTCAGACTTTCAGGACCAAGTGGCTGCTTGGGAGCCTCCTCACAGGGCGGAGCATTGGGAATGTAAGACCAAACCGCCACACTGCTCAACGTTTCAGAGCCATCAAGGAGCGCATGTGACCGCTTTGTGATGCAGAGGAGTCCGCTCTTTTTAAACCACTGAATACATGTAAGGAGCTGGCTAGAGCCATTTGCCAAACCATGAACCATCGCTGAAATAGGTTGTCAAGGCATTAAGAAGAGATACAATCCTCTCACCAGAAAAGCTGCCTCCTCAGAGGCCCAGAACACTATCAGTAGATATTATCGGACCCTAACATCTTCGTTGCTGGATGAGAATGCACAGCCGGCTGCCATTAAAGATGGGGGTTGGGACATTACCAGATTTCAAGAGGAACTTTGCCATTGGCTTGAAAAGCTCAGTCTCCAGGATTTGCCACAACTGATATCCCCTATTAAGGCGGACAGCAGAGGCAGTGATGCTTCGAAAGATGAATTAAGTGATGGAATCAACTTTATCGACACAGAAGATGATGAAGAAGGTATGGCACCACCGAATTTGCCGATCTATGAAAATATGGGTTTTCAGGAGGACCCTGAGGCAGTCATCGTACAGCCGTCAAGTGTAATCTCCGAAGCCGCTTTTACACCAATGGACCTATGCAACTCGCAAGATTTCAGAGCAGCTGCAGAGTGTAGCGAAAATGATGAGGAAAGTTATAAAAACCCAAAAAACGTGGTAGACACTTGTCGTGTATACACTTGTATCATACTTTTAACTAATAGTTGGTCTGTTTCTTTCTGTTTGATCCATAGAAAACATCCAGAAAAATGGATGCGTTAGAGGGATCTGCGCCAAAGGTTAACAATGTCAATTTTTACTGCTTATGCTGTTCAAGGCAGTCTGAAAGTTTTACAAGTCAGAACAAAGAGCTGAGTAAGAAATGTGTTTGCACCTACAATAGCACTGATTTTGAAAAGGAAACTCAGGGCATACCCTATGACACCACATGGCCTGTTAAAGGTTTTGCGGCGACCGCTGTGAACACGTGTTAAATGTGACTATTATAACCTATGTTATGGGCATAAAATTAACGAGCCACAGCAGGAGGCTCACAAATGTCTATACAAGTCGTACACTGCAAGAACAAATCTACACATGTGTAGCCGGTTAGACCCTCACAAGGTATATAAGTTGTTAAGGGTGGTGTACGGGTTGTCAGCTGTGAAGAAATGTGTCCACGCTGATATGATTAAGGTCTTGGCAGCAGTGGTCAATGAGATTGTACTTGGGCGAGCCCTGCTCAAAACTCGAACGTATGCAGGGGATGTGTCCCAATTTTGACAAAAGATTGATAGAAAGGTTCATAGAAAGACGAATGTGTGATTTTTATTATAAAAATAGAAGAATTGGGTCTTTAGCCCTACGGCAATTGTTTTAAAAAATACAGAGGGCGAGGATAGCGGACCATAACTGAGTTATTTAACTCTACATACTTACTCACTTTTAGGAAAAGAATCAAGTGTTGCCGTGCAAGATGTCTATGAGTTACACCCTGGATACATATGCATTTCCAGAATTGGATATGTGCTGCTGAAAGAAAGAATAGCTGAAATACACCCTATAATCTGCAGTATCTGAAAACTTCTGAGCCGGCAACTACGGGGCTGTGCGACATTCCTTAATGTAAAAACAGATGATGTATCAACGCATGGATGCCTACAGCGGATAAATACTGGAGCGTGGACAAAGGGTGTATGTGCGAGTTAAGACTTTTGCCGACGACCGCTTTACGCACAGCTTTGGTGCTTCTGGCTGATGATCATTTCATGAATAAGGGTTTTGAATTGTCAAACCTAGAACTGTACGATCTTATGAATGCTGTCAGTATCCTGAGTGTACAAAGTTATAGGCAGGGTGAGAGGGAATTTGTGTCTAGAGCTATCGAGTGTATATTTATAAAAATAGCAAAACTGGTGACTCTGAAACCTGAGTAGCGGTGGGGTCCTGGTAATGTATGTAACGTGTGTCATACTATGTACGCCTAGTGAAAAGTCAACATATTATACGGCAATGCCTCCTATAAGACCGATAGCTGTAAAGTATATTCTGTTTATGCTGTGCTAATATTCTTTATTTTTAATAAAATGGCCTCACACAAAGCAGTTGTCTTTCATTTTAAGAATTGTAACAGCTGATAACATGTCCAGTGTTGGGGGGTTAAGTAAGGTTTATTAAGATACAAGGTGTGTCGGTGACTTCGCAGATAACGAAGCCCTGTTTAGAAGGGCTCTAGTTGAAAATGAGCCAGTAAACAGAGCCCAGGTGAAGACGTGGTTATCAGGGGAAGAGGCGTATTCACTCCATAAACCCACCCGGAAACGGTGTAAGAGAAGACCTACAATCTTTAACGCTCAAGTAGATTATCAGTGGCAGGGGGACATAATCAGTCTTCAAGATTTAGCAAGACACAATAACGGTGCTCGATATTTAGAGGTCATCGATGTATTATCTAAGTATGCATACGCAGAAGCCTTATTCGATAAAAGTGTGAGCAGTGTGACTGAAGCCTTTAAAGCTATCTTCAGGAAAGGACGAACACCTCAAAAACTACAGACAGATGCTGGAGAAGAGATTTTAAACTGAACATTTCAGAAATTACTAAAACAGCACTATGTTAAACATTTTGTAATGCACATTGAGGTAAAAGCGGCCATTATAGAACATTTTAACAGAACCTTAAGGTCTAAGATGCGGAGATATTTTACGGCCTATAACCCTTATAGATACTTGGATGTTCTACAGTTTTTTATAGACATTTATAACACCACTTACCACAGAACTATCAAAATGGCACCCGTAAATGTAACATCAGATAACTTGTTAAAGGTATGGAGAGTGGTGTATGGGAAACGGATCACAGCTGGTGTAAAGAAGCCGATTTTTTAAAGAAGGCGACCATGTTAGGGTTTGAAAATAAAGGGGTCTTTATGAAGGGTTACCATCAGACTTTTAGTGACGAGATATTTATTGCAGAAAGTGTGGAGCTTGAAGAGAATGTATAAATTTACCGGCTAAAGGACTATGATGGGGAAAAGGTGTCGGGTGTCTTTAACAAGGAGGAGCTATAGAAGGTACCTAATGACCCGCACATGGTGTACTGGGTTGAAAAGATTCTGAAAAGGAAAGGTAGCGTCGCTAACTGCCAGGTTTTTGTCAAATGGCGGGGATGGCCAGAGAAATTTACCAGTTGGGTACTGGCCAGTTCCGTGCAGGTTGTGTGAGCAGGACGGGGGTCATTTTAGACATGGTAATAGATACAGCACCATTTTATGTCACACTGCCCTTCAACACCTCAAAGGACATGTTCCCTGACAATAGACTTTCTAATTATACAGTGAAATTGGCTAAACCCTTAGACCTGAAAGATGATTGGGAGGTAGCCCTAACAGAAATCCAATACCCCAGACCGTGGAATACGTTTTCAATGTACGGCGCCTTATTTAATATAAAGTGTTCTCAGGAATCTTTGACCATCTATATGGGGTTTCCTTACAGCTATTACCCATCTGTGGCATCGGTGGTCACAGCCATCAACAAAACCATAGCCAACATTGAGTCCTGTGCGAATATGCAGTTAGTGTTAGATAATGTTGGACGGAAGGTGTTTCTTGAAGCTCCAAATTGTGAGGCTGTATTTAACTGTTCGGGTAAATTAAAAAGGGTTTTAGGAACAGTGCAGCATGTCAGAAGTCATGTAGAACTGGACCATTCATGCCCCGATATTAATGGTGGTTTCTATACACTCTATGGCCCTCATTCTGACCTTGGCGGGCGGCGGAGGCCGCCCGCCAAAGTCCCGCCGTCAGGTTACCGTTCCGCGGTCGAAAGACCGCGGCGGTAATTCTGACTTTCCCGCTGGGCTGGCGGGCGGTCGCCTTCAGACCGCCAGCCAGCCCAGCGGGAAAGAGGCTTCCACGATGAAGCCGGCTCGGAATCGAGCCGGCGGAGTGGAAGCTGTGCGACGGGTGCAGTTGCACCCGTCGCGTATTTCACTGTCTGCGCAGCAGACAGTGAAATACATGTAGGGGCCCTCTTACGGGGGCCCCTGCAATGCCCATGCCAGTGGCATGGGCACTGCAGGGGCCCCCAGGGGCCCCGCGACCCCCCCTACCGCCATCCGGATCTCGGCGGTCCGACCGCCGGGATCTGGATGGCGGTAGGGGGGGTCGGAATCCCCGCGGCGGTGCAGCAAGCTGCGCCGCCGCGGAGGATTCAATGGGGCCGCGGTACACTGGCGGGACCCCGCCAGTGGTGCCAGTCCGACCGCGGCTTTACCGCCGCGGTCGGAATCCCCATTGGAGCACCGCCGGCCTGTCGGCGGTGCTCCCGCGGTCCTCCGCCCTGGCGGTCAAAGACCGCCAGGGTCAGAATGACCACCTATGTGTGTAGCAATAGCGTAAAGTCCCAGAGGATAGGGGGTGGTTATTCACCGTTGCTGAGATGGGTCCAGGTAAAGGGTGAAAATAACACAGTAGTTAATATCCAATACAACAAACCAGACTACGTATCAATTTCTAAAAAAATCACTTTGACATCATAACGATCATGATCTACGATCATCAGGTTGAGCCGATGTCCTTTTAATATGGGAAAGTTATTGTTTAGCTTCATATAAGACCGCGACTCGAGAGTGACTATTAACGAGTCATCATGGTGATTATGAAAACATATGGTGACCCCTCTAGGTATAGGGATTATTACAGACACCAGGCTAGATTTGGAGCCCTGTTGCCATACTTTCAAGTGGCTGTGGTTTTGTATGGGACAGGGGGGTTTCTTCTGTAGTTTGTTTAGAAGAGCAAGGCCGTTCTTGAGAAGAGGCTATGAAATTGCAAAACCACACGTTAAAGCGGCTGCTATGAACATTGAGCAGGACATTAGGGGTTCCGTGACATCTGCGGTTGTTGAACGTATGAATAAGCAACCCCAAGAAGGAGCGGGGTTGGTGTACAAGTCACACACACGCGTTAAAAGGAAGCGTGGTATTTCAAAATGCAGGTGCCCCCTCACAAACGAAGATCCGTAAGTCTGAAGAGAACCACGAAGAAGAGGAAAAGATGGGGCGCTAACATAAATATATATATTTTTAAACTGCACTCTGCAAACATGGCCTTCGTACATTGTGCATCGGGTGAATGCACTAAATCGGAGTTAGACCCGTTTTCTCTAAAACCCACGCAGACTAGCATTGAAAACAGTTTTTTCATGAAGGTATCCCTGCTAGCTGCTTTAACACCTTTGATGCCGATAGAGTTTTATGTGTCAGGGTCCACGGATATGTATCTGGATCTCAACAATACGCTGCTACACCTCATCTGTAAAATTGTAAAAGCAGATGGTTCCAACATAGCGAACAACGCTAAAGTGGCGATGATCGCTTAACCCATAGCAACCATGTTTAATCAGGTGGTCATCACCCTCGGGGATCGAATTATCACGCAGAGTGATAACATGAATGCGTATAGTGCATATATTGAGAGTATTCAGAATTACAGCTGTGATACCCTGGACACTAAGCTTTCAGCAGGACTCTTCTACAAAGATACTTGTGGTCATTTCGAAGCTATGGTGTTGGATGGGCACAATCAGGGTTTTGTAAAAAGAGCAAACTTTGCCGCCGGCAGTAGAGAGTTTGACCTCCTAGGACCCATACATTCAGACCTCTTCTACCAAGATAAGCTAACACGCAACAAGGACTCATTCTGTCTCATCAGTGGGGATGCAGAACAATATAAACTGATTACACTGACCGCCAGTTTGTTTGTAAAGAGGATGAAAGTGTTACCAGGTGTCAGACTGGCTCATGCAGATGCCATTCAGCTATCAAACGGCAAGTACGCCGTGGAAAGAGTGGCTCTCAAGATATTCAGCATACCCAAAGGTACCCGCTTAACCCAACAGCAAAATTTATCTCTGGGTCAACAACCAAAACTTATTATCATAGGGTTTGTGGACAACTCAGCTTTTAGTGGGTTGAATACCTCAAACCAATTTAATTTCAAGCACTACGACATTAACTACGCAGCGCTGGTACATGAGGGTGCTGTGACTCCTGCAAAGCCGACTTTTGGAACATCTAATTTTATTAGGGAATATCTAGGCCTGGTGTCGATAACAGGAAAACATCCGAAGGACTCAAGAGTCGTCGTATCAAGAGAAGGGTATGGGTCCAGTTACACCCTTTTTGCTTTTGATCTGACGCCCGACATGGAAGACGGGGATCACTATAATCTGATAAAAAATGAAAATCTAAAAGCTGAAATATGTGGTGTCACCAGGCGTCAGACTGGCTCATGCAGATGCCATTCAGCTATCAAACGCCAAGTACGCTGTGGAAAAGAGTGACTCTCAAGATATTCAGCATACCCAAAGGTACCCGCTTAACCCAACAGCAAAATTTATCTCTGGGTCAACAACCGAAACTTATTATAATAGGGTTTGTGCACAACTCAGCTTTTAGTGGGCTGAATACCTCAAACCAATTCAATTTCAAGCACTATGACATTAACTATGCGGCGCTGGTACATGAGGGTGCTGAAACTCCTGCAAAGCCGACTTTTGGAACATCTAATTTTATTAGGGAATATCTAGGCCTGGTGTTGATAATAGGAAAACATCCAAAGGACTCAGGAGTCGTTGTATCAAGAGGATGGTATGGGTCCAGTTACACCCTTTTTGCTTTTGATCTGACGCCTGACATGGAAGACGGGGATCACTATAATCTGATAAAAAATGAAAATCTAAAAGCTGAAATATGTTTTAGTCAACCCCTGGCTACCAATGTGAACATGGTTGTATTTGTGGTGTTTGACAGTGTCATTCAAGTCAACCACGCCCAGTAGACTATGGCCCTCATTACAACCCTGGCGGTCGGTGTTAAAGCGGCGGTAATACCGCAAACAGGCTGGCGGAAAAAAACATGGGATTACGTCTATGGCGGAAACCGCCAACATGGACAGGCACTTTAATACTGCGACCGCCACAGCAGTAGAAAAAACACAGCGGCGGTAATCACCAACAGACAGACGGAAGACAATGTACCGCCCACAGTATTTCAAGACACCTATTCCGGGGTGGAAAAACGCTATTAAAAGCACGGCGGAAACAGTACACAGAAGGGAAACCACTCACCTCTCGACACACAACGAGGAACCAGGATGCCATGGAGCCCGAACTTCAGGTGTTACCTATGTTGGTTTACCTCCTCTTCTACCAGAAGTACGAATGGCGGCGACTATGGTGAGTATTGCACCTACAACACAAGGAAGGGGGGGAGGAAAGAGAGTGACACACACACTCAATACGCAACACCCCACCTTCACCCTCACACACAACAACATACACACAAATACATGCATCAACATCACATATACACCCACTGGCCTCCTGGAAGAACGCAAGGACAAAAGGAAATGATTGTAACAATTGTAATCATGAAAAATCCATTAGTCAAAAGTCAAAATTCAGTATATACAAATGTGTACACCAACTACACAAGTCCGGATAGTGTACCACTCATTGTCCGTGGACCACTGGGCCTAAAATGCATGGGCAAAGACCACACATGATACCTGACTGGAAACGGAGAGAACACTGCTGGGGCATCAGATCAAAATGAAACAGGCACCTCAGGGGGAGAGGAAGGGGGGCACCTCAGCCTGATGAACACACGACGCCACTGCTGCACGAGGGGGCTCCTTGCCCACTGCTGTATCCTGGGGAGTGCAAAGCCACAGTCTCTCAAGTCTCTCTAGTGGGCGGTTTGCCCACTGCTCTACCTGGGGAGTGCAAAGCCACAGTCTCCCAAGTCTCTCCAGTGGGTGGTTTGCCCACTGCTCTATCCTGGGGAGTGCAAAGCCACAGTCTCTCAAGTGGATAACAGTCTCCACTGGTTCTGGAGGGGGGCTGGTGCCCAGAGTGATTTATCCTGCCAAGGACTGAGGTAGTGGATGTATCTCTCCACTGGTTCTGGAGGGGGCTTTGTTCCCAGAGTGCTTCATCCTGCCAAGGACTGAGGTAGTGGATGTCATTCTCCACTGGTTCTGGAGGGGGTTTTGTGCCCAGAGTGCTTCATCCTGCCAAGGACTGAGGTAGTGGATGTATCTCTACACTGGTTCTGGAGGGGGCTTGGTGCCCAGAGTGCTTCCTCCTGCCAAGGACTGAGGTAGTGGATGTCATTCTCCACTGGTTCTGGAGGGGGCATGGTGCCCAGAGTGCTCCACGTGCAGTGTGGCCGGAACAATACACTCTCCTGGGTGTGTGTGCCATGAGATTGCTGAGGTACAGGTAACATGACACGCCATGGAGGCAGAGACATACCCCACAGTGCTGTGGCTTCGCATTCCATATGCAGGTGACAACTGTGATGACAGTGATGCTTCATGGAAGCTGCCCAGGGTCCTTGAACTCACCACCAGCCTCGGACGACTGACCACTGGGGATGGTAGCCATGTCTGCGGTGGTGCCACTGTCTGAGGACTTCGCGGGCCGCCGGCGGTGCTTGCGGCGGTGTCAGTTATGGCGGTGCTTTCGGCGGTGTCAGTCGTGGCAGTGCTTGCGACGGGGTCTGTGGCGGCGGTGCTGGCTGGGGGGTCTGTGGTGGCAGTGCTGGCGGCTGGGTCTGTGGCGGCAGTGCTGGCTGCGGGGTCTGTGGCGGCGGTGCTGGCGGAGGGGTCTGTGGCGGCGGAGCATGTGTCAGCACCAGCCGAGTGAGAAAGCAGGATGTCTCCTGCAGCCTTGGATGGCTGCCCACCAGGGAAGAGGCTGGGGACTGTCGCAGCGGCTGTAGACGTGCCGGAGGCGGTGCAGGTAGCGGTGCAGGTGGCGGTGCAGGTGGCAATGTTCTCCGCTGTACAGGTTGGCATGGACGTGCACAGAAGGTGTGACACTGGTCCCTCAGTCGGTGCCACCATGCCCTCTCCTGACCTTTGATGGTGGCTCAGTTGTTTTGCCACTATCCACTTTCGTTTTCACTGACCCCTTGGTGGCAGGTGTTTTCGGCTTCTCCCTCTGGGATGTGGGCACCTTTTTAACCTTGGCAGGTGGCAGAATGTCCTTGCCCTCGCTCCGTGGCACACTGGCAGCCCTGATGGTTGGCACACTCCATGATCCAGCAGTTGATGGCACCACTGTGCCTGGGGATGTGGTGGCTGAGGTGCTGGGCTGGGACCTGGAAAGCCTGGCCATAGGGGAAGGACAGGGGGGAGGTGTAGGGAAGAGGTCATTGTTAGCCAGGAAAAGATTTTTAGACACACTGGGATGGGTGGATGGAGGGGGTTTGGGAGTGGAGGAAGAGGTAATGGTTGTAGGAGATGTACGTCTGCTGAATTTCAGTGAAGGTTTATGGGCTGGAGGCTGTTGTGAGGTGGATGGCTGTTGGGTGGGTGTGTGCCTGCGTTTGTGTACTTTGGGAGGAGGGCTCACTGACACACTGGGATGGGACACTGGGGATGTGTGAATGGTAGTGGGGGTGGTGAGTGCACGTGAGCCATGTGTGGTGATGGGCATGCTGGTGATGGAGGTAGTGGCTGAGGATGTAGTGCATGCAGGTGTGAGTGGAGACGAGACTGGGAGGGAGGAGGGAGACATGGAGGAGGGGGACACAGTGGGGGAAGTGGATGTTGGTATGTGTGCATGGGTATGATGCTTGTGTGAGTGCCTGTGGGATGTGTGGTGGTTATGTTTGCCTGAGCCACTCTTGTGAGTTGATGTGTGTGCATGCTGGTCTGATGGTGTGCTTGGGATAGGCTGAGGTACTGGGGATTGGGTCTGGGTGGAGGAGGTTGGAGGGGGGAGGCTGGACACAGGGACAATGGCTGCCATCAGTGCTGAGGCCAGAGCCTGAAATGCTGTCTGTTGGGCTGCCTGGCCAGAATGAATGCCCTCAGGTATGCATTTGTTTGTTGCAAATACCTCTCAACACCCTGGATGGCATTCAGAATGGTAGACTGCCCAACACTGAGGAATCTCAGGAGATCAACAGCCTCCTCACTGAGGGCAGCAGGGCTGACTGGGACAGGGCCTGAGGTGCCTGGGGCGAAGGAGATGCCCACCCTCCTGGGTGAGCGGGCACAGGAGACACGCTGAGGGGCTGCTGTGAGGGCGGTGTTGGTAGGGGGGTGGCGGCTGTACCTGTTGATACGATGGGCACAGAGGGGCCCCCCACCGCAAGGGAGCTCCCATCAGAGGAGGAGTCGCTGTCGCTGGTCTCTGCTCCTGTACCCATTGTGGAGCTCCCCTCGCCTTCTGTCCCACTGGTGGCTTCAGACTCCGTTGTTTTGCGCTCCAGGGCCAAGTGGGATGCAGCTCCCTCCTGCTCCGGTGCCAATGCTCCTCCGCCTGATGATGCTATTGCACACAAGAACAGGGAGACCACAAAAATTGGGAGGAAAGACATGTTCAGTGCATGCAACACCACTACTGTTGGCGGACACAACAGACACAGCAGCCCTCTGCACTACGTCATGCACTTATAGTTCCTAGATTAATCACATGCCCATGGGGTACAAGGCCTAAGCCCGATTGCTGCACGCCTGGAAGTCACAGAAGCCTAACTAGGTGTAGATGGCACTAACCACTAGTGGGGTTGGGGTGCCACATAGCCTGCCTCACAAGGGACCTTGCCTACCAAGCTCGCCCTGGCCTAGGGGAACCCACTGCCCACCTCCCCCACCCAGACACCTCGTAATGTGCGCAGAGTCAGCTAAATGAGAGTGTACACACCCCCTTGTGGCTGCTGTGATGCCCTCAAGCGCCCATCCAACTCCAAAGATACGCCACCGGCAGGATCCGGAACATCAGAGGGGTCATGGTTTGACGGCACCCCTCCCACGTTGGTAGGCCATCCCCAGCTGGGCCTCTGCCATCTTCTTGCTCCAGCGGCGCAGGTCCTCCCATCTTTTACGGCTGTGTGTGCTCCGTCTGTGGTGGACCCCTAGGGTCCGGACGTCTTTGGTGATGGCACGCCAAATAGCCTTCTTCTGGTGGGCGCTGACCTAGAGGAATAGTACAGGGGGAAAGGAAATTCTTTACCCATCCGGACCGTCATACTCATTGGCCCCCGTTCCCACCCTTGCCCTGACGCACACGCACTCACCGTCCGCACATGCAGGCCTCAGCCCCCACCATGTATCTTCCATCCACACCACTCCAAACAGGCATTGCCAATGCACTATGCTCACAGTGTACTCACCTGTTTGTCTGGAGGACAGTACAGTTGTGTGTGCTGGGGGAGGACCCCATCCACTAATTTCTCCAACTCCTCCGAAGTGAAGGCAGGGGCCCTTTCCCAGACACGAGCCATCGTAGCTTCCAGACACAGGTCACAGTAGCACTTGCAGTGTAGGTCCTCTCCTGTTGAAGTTCAGGTATCAAGTGAGTGAACAGACAGAAAATGTCGGTCACGTCCACGGCGGTGCGTACCGTCACCACCGGCGTACATCGTCATTAGCTCCTCGGACCCATAGTGCCCAATGTTAACCAATGCTGAATTGTGCAGCGGTCTTTGACCGCCCACAGCGACGGTGTACAACACCAGCGCAGTTACCTCATATCCCCTTGTCCCACCTTACAGGTCAGGCAGCTGACATTTCAGGGGGCCACATGGCATTAATATTAACTGCATCCCACCTATCTAGGCCTGGAATACACACAGTTACAGGCACATTGCGGATTAATACATTTCTGCAAATGACATTTTGTGATACCTCAGTGTTGGCTGACTCTCTGCTAGCTGTTCTCCTCCATAGGGCGCGTCTGCTGGGGCAGGTGATGAGATGGTGGCATCCTCCTGTGTACAGACCCCTGGTGGACCTGTCGACAATGGAAGAGAGACACATCATAGTCACATACGGACTTGATCGTGCAACAATCCTGGAACTGTGTGCCCAGTTGGAGGTCCTGTCAGTACTCCATTTCCTTGTAAGTGGTTCCTTTCAAACAACAGTGGCCATTGCATCAGGGATGTCCCAGCCAATGTTCTCTAAAGTGTTGTCCAGAGTGTTGTCTGCCCTGCTGAAACACATGCGCAGCTACATTGTGTTCCCTCATGTGGAGGATTTGCCCTCAGAGAAAGGTGAAAGGTGACTTCTATGCTATGCCCTGGGACATATCCCCAACATCATTGGTGCCATTGATGGGACACATGTGGCATTGGCACCCCCACGCAGGAGTTAACAGGTGTACAGAAACTGGAAGAGCTACCATTCTATGAATGTGCAGATGGTGTGTTTGGCAGACCAGTACATCTCCCATGTGAATGCCATGTTTCATGGCTCAGTGCATGACACTTACATTTTGAGGAATAGCAGCATCCCTTATGTGATGGGACAACTCCAGAGGCACCGTGTGTGGCTTATAGGTGAGGACAAGGACCCTATACAGTGTGAATAGGTGTCTGGGTATGGGGTTGTCCCTAAGGGTTAGTGTGTGTCTAACAGTTGTCCCTCGATATTTGCAGGTGACTCTGGTTACCCCAACCTGTCATGGCTACTGACCCCAGTGAGGAATCCCACGACAAGGGCAGAGGAAAGCTACAATGAAGCACATGGGTGAACGAGGAGGGTGATTGAACGAACCTTCGGCCTCCTGAAGGCCAGATTCCGGTGCCTCCATATGACAGGTGGTTCTCTCTACTACTCACCAAAGAAGGTGTGCCAGATAATCGTGGCCTGCTGTATTCTGCACAACCTGGCTTTGCGACGCCAGGTGCCTTTTCCGCAGGAGGATGGGCCCGATGGTGGTCTTGTGGCAGTTGTGGAGCCTGTGGACAGTGAAGAAGAGGAGGCAGAAGAAGAGGATATATCGACAACAGAAACAACATAATCATTCAATACTTCCAATGAGACACAGGTAAGAAGATGTCACTGCCTCGAATATCTCATACTATTATTGAAGCTAGTATAAGTCTATCATTGTCACTTTGTGCCCTCTGCTATATTTCCTCCAGGCCTACAGCTGCGTTACATCGGTATGTGCACAAGTAAATTGTCATTGCTATATTCCATGGTTATTGCAATTACATGTTTGTGAAAGCACAGACTGACTCCAGATTGTTTTGTGATTGAAGTGTGTTTATTTTTGTGCAAATAAGTTGGAGGGGGTTGTAAAATGGGCAGCGGGGATGGTGGAGGAATGTCCATGGCAGAGTCCAGTCTATTTGTTTCATAGGTGCATTGTCCAAAGGGGCAGAGGAAGTGGAGCAATGGCAGTTGAAGGATGGACAGGGTGACAAAGTGGGGCAGAAGGGTGACATTCAGGGGGTTCTCATTTCCTGGTGGGAGTCTTGGCAATGTTCTCTGTCTTGTTCCTGGATCTCAGGGACCGTTTGTGGGGTAGTTCTCAATCTGCAGGGGGTGGGGTGCTGGTGTCCTGTTTTTCCTGTGGCAGTGCCTCCTGTCCACTTGCGCCGGTGGAGGTGGAGGGCTGTTCATCGTCCAGGCTAGTGTCAGGGGCCCCTTGTTGTGCCACAGTGTCCCTCCTGGTGTTGACAAGGTCTTGCAGCACCCCTGCAATGGTGACCAGGGTGTTGTTAATGGACTCCCTGATCCCCAGATAGTGTTCCTCCTGCAGCCGCGGGGTCTCCTGAAACTTGGCCAGTACCGTTGCCATCATCTCCTGGGAATGATGGTAAGCTCCCATGATGTTGGATAGGGCCTGGTGGAGAGTGGGTTCCCTGGGCCTGTCCTTCCCCTGTCACACAGTAGTCCTCCCAGCTTTCCTGTTTTCCTGAGCCTCTGTCCCCTGAACTGTGTGCCCACTGCCACAGCCCCCAGGTCCCTGATTTTCTTCGGTTGGTGGGTTTGCCTGGGTTCCCTGTTGTGGTGGACACACTGCTGATTGACTTGCCCTGGGGACAGAGGGATGGGCCTGCTGGGTGGGTGCTGTGGTGGTGTTTCCTAAGGTGGGAGGCTCTGTAGTGGCTTGTGCCAGTGACAGAGGAACTGACTTTCCAGAGGTCCCTGATGGGCCGGGCTGGTCATCTTGATCCAGTTGTGCAGAGCTGCTGTGATCACTGTGGGTATCTGCTTTGGGGGGACTGGATATGTCTGGTACCTCTAGTCCAGTGACGTTGGGTAGGGGTCCTGCAGGGGTGTAAAAGCATGATTATTGCATCTGTGTGTGCCATCGTGTGCAATGGGTGAGTGACCCTGTACTCCAGTTCTTGCATTCTTGGCTTGGTCCTTGTGTGATAATTGGTTTGGGGTCTGTGTGGGTATCTGTAGTGGACATGCTTTGGTGATGGGTGTCCATGCTTTGGTGTTGCATGCAGGGCCTGGTATTGGGATGGGTGGGTTGTGATAGTGGGGCATATGTGAGGTGTTGGAGTGATGGGGTGAGGGTGGGAGTATGTGATGGCATGCAGGTAGGGTGGGGGGGATAAGGTAGTAAAGAGTTGACTTACCAGAGTCCAGTCCTCCTGCTACTCCTGCGAGGCCCTCAGGATGCAGTATTGCGAAGACCATGTTGTTAGTTGTCGGGGAGGAGTTGGGGGTCCCCCGCCAGTCCTCTGTACAGCAATCTGGTATCTGGAGACCACAGAACGCACCTTCCCCCGTAGGTCGTTCCACCTCTTCCTGATGTCATCCCGTGTCATAGCTCCATCTTCCTTGCAATGGAGGTGTGCTGCATCTGTGATCCGAATAGCTGTGGCTCTACCCTGACGACTTCCTCCACCATGACCCTGAGCTCCTCCTCAGAGAACCTGGGGTGTTGTTGAGGTGCCATGATGTGGTGTGGGTGATGTGTAAGGTGGTGTGTGTTCTGATGTGTGAGGGGATCTGTTGGTGTGTGTTGTTTGAGGTGCGTGGATGTTGTGTAAGTGATGGTGTTGTGTGTCTGTGGATGCTGGTGTTGTTTATGGTGGTGTCTCTCTCTGGCATGGTTTCAGAATTCTGGTAGTAAGGGTTTGTGGGTGATGTGGGTGTTTTGCTTCATATTGGATTGGGTGTGTGGGTGTGGTGTGTGTATGTGTGTCAGGTGTGTGTATTTTGATTTGTCCAATGTGGTTGTTTTTTGTAAATGTGTGTGTATTTTGAGCGCGGCTGTGTGTACCGCCAATGGAATACCGCGGTTGAAATACCCCCACGTTGATTCATGGGTCATGATAGTGTGGGCGTATTCCTGTTAGCGTGACGGTGTCGGTTTTGTTATTGCCAGTTTACCACTGACCTTTGGTGTGGCGGACTTGTGTGGGTGTCTGTATTATGGTGGATTCCGAGCTGTGGGTCGTAATAGCTGTAGCGGAATTCCGCGGCCGCAGCGGTATGTTGGCGGTCTTCTGCACGCTGTAAGCGGCATTTACCAATAGGGTTGTGATGAGGGCCTATGTGTTGTAATGATATCTGTATGTTCTGGAGATATATAGCGAGGGTCTGGCCTACTCGTCCTAAAACCGCCCGAGGAGTTAATAAAACGTTGATGACACCCGTTGGTATCTATGGGCCACAATAACCACCCGCCTGGTTGTGTCAGTGAAGCAATAAACGTACCATTCTGGACCATTGAGCTCATCTTTAGTTGCATTCGTGTATTTTTGCCATTTGTCAAATTTTGCAGGGGGAGGTATACTGGGCATGTTTAATTCTCTGATTGTTGCTCAGCCTAAACAACTCGTTTGTTGCAGTTTCATTTAAGAAGATCATCTGAACAGGAATAGGACATTCTCTAAACAATGTTTCTTTTCCCTTAATTTGCAAATTCTTTGTTCCCCAGACACTTTTCAGATCAATTGATTTGGACCAATATTCATAGCCTTCCATTGATAACCGGTAAACAAAGGATTCCGAATATATACATTTCGTATTGGTCAATAACATGTGTATATCCTTAGTAGAAGGTACTTTAAAATAATACGACTCAGCATTCTTTTGATTATGCCCAGAAAAATATACAAACTTTTCAGAATATGTTTTAGAACTCCCTTGTGGTGGAGTTGGACAATGTTCCCATTGCGTGTAATTAAATATCGTTTTGGGACTACTCGCTCTATGTATGAAGTGGTGCCCATAATAATTATAGCAAAACATATCACCATAATTTTCTTTGAATTGGTAAACATCTTTGTTTTCAAAGACAGTATAATATTGCAATTCTGTCATCATAGAATCAACTGTTTTCAAATCCCAATCATCAGATACAATGCCTGGTATTACTATATAATTTATCGATAATTTGAACACATACGTTATTTGAATAATTTCCGTGGGACCATATATATCAAACATTACTTTGTCCCAAACAATCCCATCAGGAATTGGCACTGCGGAAATGTTCACAAAAGATAAATCTCTTCAGACCTTATGTGATGAAAAATGTGATTTCAAAACCTCCTCCACCTGTTCAACCTCAAAATTTTCGGGAAGAAGTGACCTTGTATTAATAAGAAAAAGGTAATAACAAAACCAATCCAAACTAGAAATGCTAGGACAGTCAGAGAAAGCCATATATAGTTCCATGGAAAAATTAAATATGTTTCTTTAAGCCAGTTTGTTAGCTTACGTGCACTTGACAAATCAGCTGGCGAAGAGGCGAATGAGTCTGAGAAATCATCATAGTAGTCGGCAAAATAACCAGAGGCAGTTCGTTCAAATGGCGTAGCCGTTGTCACTGGTGGAATTGGTGTTTCCTGTGGTGGTACACTATAGACAGCACCATCCGTTTGGCTTGTAGTCGAGTTGACTTGTTCAAATGTTTTGGTCGGCTGTGCAGGATCGGCCACATCGTGTAACTTGACATTGTCAAGTGAAACAAAACTATTTTCTTTTGTACCTGCCAACGGTGGTAGAATAACAGTTCTGGTACCGTGTATCACTAGTACATGGACTGGTGCTCAATAGGAAGGGCCAAATTCCTTTTTCACTGCAACTTTTTCATGTACAAGATCCCCAACTCTGGGAATCCAGCCGGTAGATGTTACTGGCACATCCTTAATTCCTGTGGAGGTGGCACTTTTGGAAGAATTATCTTCACGGAACTGTTGTAATTCCTGTAAGACAGTGACACGTTCATTTATGTCAAGAGGTGTTTCTGCTGCCTCAACGCTAGGACCATCAAGATCCGGAACATACATTTGAGTTCCAAACAGGCACTCATATGAAGTAGGACCCCCCAGGGGCCTTCTACGCAGGTTGTTTAGTGCTCTCTGGACTCCGTACAGGTGATTAAGCCAACTACGACCAGTACCTAAGACTCTGGCTGTTAAGGATTGCTTGAAATCGCGGTTTAATCGCTCCACAGCCCTATTTCCCTCGGGATGAAATGGAGACAAGTACTGCAGTTGGACCCCCAACAAAGCCATGGTGTCCCTGAATGCCCTTGAGGCAAAAGCAGGGCCCTGGTCCAAATGGAACACCGCAACTGCATATGTACCGATAAAGACTCGCAAATCTTTAATAAAAGTTTGAGCATCAGCCGAGCGTTGTGGCCACACCCATACAAATTTGGAGCATGAATCAACAGAGACTAATATATATTTGGATGCACTATCAGGTGTTAGGGGACCACAATGGTCCAAGTACACACAGCGTAACGGCTTGTTTGAAATTAAGAGGGGTGTATGCGGTGGCCGCTTAGCCGTGGAAACCTTAATTTGTTGACAGATGTCACAACAAAGGACCTACTACTTAGTCTCTTTATAGAGACCTGGCCACCAATAACGGGCCTGTAAGATTGAAATTGTAGCCTCCACACCAGCATGTGCAGATGCCACCCCCTCATGTGCTGCTTTGATCAATTGTGGTCTTATATCTTTGTTAGGGACGTCTGGTACGCCTATGCCAGGTATCTTAACTTCAGCGTTCAGCATACTTCCCATATGATATTGATATTTGTTAGGAAATCCTTTAGGATAGGGCATACCATCAGCCGTAGCTTTCACGGCAGCCCAAATGTCTGCGTCTGGTTTGGTACTCGAGCGAGTCACTGCAGCTACAGTGGCTACTGCCACTGCTGACTTTGCGGCTTCATCAGCCAATGTATTTCCAGCAACGTGTATTTCAACGCGCTGGTGTCCAAGTATATGCACAACAGGGACATTCGATAGCGTCTCTTTCAGATCCGCTACTTTCCCCCACAGTAGTCTGTGTTTAATGGTGTTGCCTTTGGAGTCTCTGAACCCATTCTGGCACCAATAATGCAGGTATTCATTAAAGGACTGGACACAATAATATGAATCACAAACAATCAGCGTAGGCTGTGCCGGATCCGGTTGTTCCAGTGCCATCAGCAGATCTTTTAGCTCAGCCAATTGTGCAGTACAATCCCCTAGGGTCTGTGTAAAGGTATGTAGAGGACAAAATGTATCCCCTTCCATATAGCCACTTACGACTGCGCAAGCAGCAGAATATTGATGTTTAGTTCCAATTTCAGGTTTTGCAGAGCCATCGGTGAACATGACTCTATGATTCTGATCAATAGGCAAGGTATTTGCTGGAACTGGATATTCTACTTCATATTGCAGGAATTCCTTAGTTTGTAACTTTGGGTCAAAAATGTAGTCTACATCAGTGGCTGTTAGAGACGTAGCCCATTGTATCCAACGTGGATGTAATGCTTTTGCGTTCGGAACGCTAGCTTTTGTAACAGCCTCTAGGGCTGGAATTGGAGAAACAACAATAATGCGTTTCCCTTGGGCGAGAGGTCTTTCTTTAATAACAGCCATCTGCACAGCAGTGAGAATTTTCTCTGTGGGAGCAAAGTGTTGTTCAGCTGCTGAATACAAATGTGATTTGTATGCAATAGGGACTGTCTCACCTTCATTGAATGTCACATAGGTGAAACCGATGACCCCAGCTATTACCCTGATGACCAAATGTGTTTTGTTGTCCCTTGTGTGTAAATGTTGTTCTCTAAGAATGCGTGTATGTTTAGTTGTCCAGTATTTACTTGAAAAATCGGGACGTATTAAGTCATATAAAGCTTTTATGCGTGTAGCATAATCTGGAATGTAGGTTCTGGCAAAGTTTAAGAAACCCAATAATGATTGGAGTTTTTTAATCATATTCGGTGGTTGTAACTGTGAGCATTTTTCTCGAAATTGTGCCGCTAGGCTCTTCCCTTCACTGGAAAGCTCATATCCTGGAAACAGGACGCTGAGGAAGGCAATTTTAGTTTTTTGGAAGTTAAATTTGTAGCCAAATTCGGCAAACCCTACAACAATGTGGGCTGCCCGTCTTAAATGTTGTAGTAACTCATCATCCGTGAGATATATATCATCTACCTAGAACAATGCTTCAGGGTCGATCTTGTGTAAAATGGCAGTGACACGAGCCGCAAACAGTCCTGGGCTGTTCTCATACCCCTGAGGTAAATGACAGAATTTTTCTGAGAGCCTAGTGTGCTAAAGCTTGTTAAGTCTCTGCTTTCAGACGCTATATTCTGGCAGAAAAACCCATTGGAAATGTCTAATGTTGTTTTGTATTTTTCATGCACTATGTTGCTGGTTAGTGCAGTGCTATGTGAATTTTTATATAGCATAGGTGCGTGTATGACTGTTTAAATGTCTGTAGTCTAAGACTATTCTGTATGAATGGTCCGGTTTAGCTACGGGGAATAAGGGGTTATTCATTGGCGAGACACAGGGTTCAATCACACCCTGGTACTCTAGTTGCATGAGTATTTCTCTTACTGGTGCTTTTGCTTCATGTTTCTTAGGATACTGCGGTTGTGGCTGAGGTTCAATTTTAATGGGAATTACATGGTAGGGGGATTCTTTATCCCAACCTACATGATTTCTGTACAATGCAGGTGCTTGTGCCAAAGACAATTCAATGGAATAGGATTCAGCGAGTTCTTCTGGAACAAGGGGCGAGAAGGAAGGCTTAATGACATCTCCATACGGGCAGGTACAGACAAAGTCATGCGGCCAGTCTTGTTCGGCCAACAAGACATCATACACTTTTACTATGTGATCCCAAAAGAATGCGTTTATTGTGCGCTCAATGTCTCCTTCTAATTGCAACGTTGCTTTGTACTCCCTATCGGGCTTGGAGACATGCATGTCCGCTGTTTCTACTTGTATAAAGTCATCAGTTGCTTTCACCTCCAGATGCTCTAGAAGATTCCGGCTAACTATTGTGACCTCTGCCGGGCTGTCTAGCAATGCTAGAGCCCAATTCTTGTTCTTTAAGAGGACCCTCTTCCTGTGTGGCATGTCGCACTGCGACTGCTGCCACTTTTTTCTTTTTAAATTGTTGTTTTTGTTGGGCAGGTTTCTCTTCCTTTTTAACAGAAACCTCAGAAGAGCTTTGTGATTCCTGTCTCGGTTTCACATACTCTGTTCTTCGCTCTGATCGTCCACCTCTCTCATTTTTTTTTTCTGATGAGTCCTGAATGGAACGAGATTGGCGTGTATCAGTATATTGATATCTATCAGGCGTTTTGATATTATCTCCATTTCTGAGATTATACCTATTCTGTGGGGTCTCTGTACGTGGAGATTCTCCCCTTTCTTTTTTAGACATTTATTGCTTTTTATCCCAGCGTTTCTTATTACCCTCAGGTTTCTGTTTGGAGTTATCTTTATTTGATTTACCCTGGAATTGAGGTTTTTGTGGTCTGGCCCCTAAGCTATCTCGACCGATACTTGAATATGTTTCCGCTATTATTTTAGGCAGCTCTCATTCTTGTTCTTGTTGCGGAACGTCATGAAGCCGCATGCGCACTGCAAGTTCAACTGCTTTCCCTTTAAGGTTACTTAAAATGATTGAGGACACTGTGGCAAAATTGCCCATCAATTGCATCCCCAAATCTAGGGCCGGGGCAGCCCCATATTCATCTTGAATTTGTTTCAGCACATCCGGTAAGTTGGCAAGTGTCGGTGCACCGTGTGCGGTTGTATGGAGCGCAGCAAATACCGTATCCCAGGTATTACAGTTTTCTACTGTAGGGTCCATCCCAAAGGGCAAGTACATCGTTAATATTCTATGCTTATCCTGAGGTCCTGTATGGGGAAATACTGCCTTCAGCATATTCATTTTTTGTGCTAACCAAAATAGAGTTTCTTATCGTTTGGCGGGTACTTTACCCATAATTGAATGTACAGTCGCAGGATTTATACCTGGTGTTACTGCATGTTGTTGTGCTGGGGCAGCACACACTGGGTGTGTATTCAATGTTTGCATCACAAATTGTACTAATCGTCTGTATATTGCTATTAACTCAATGTATTAGCGATGAACCTCAGCTACCACTAAATTTCCCATTACTTAGTGGACCTAACCTTACTGGTAATTTTGTATGGGGTAGGGCGCCATCAAGCCAATTTTTATGTTCTTGATAAGGTAGAGGAATCTCTAAATATGCATATGCTCTGTATTGTCCAGGCGCGTTCGTAGGTGTGCATTGGTGAAACGTATTTGTGTTCCCATCAACTGTTGGAAATGTGACCCAAGAATAAAAAAGTTATGTTCGATAAGCTGCGTGGGTGTCCACCACGAATGTGACTGACCCCCCCCCCCCCGGGCCGTTAGGCCATTTGCTAATAAATGTGCTGTGAGAGGTTGTCTCATGTTAACTATTTGTACATGTTGAGGATTCGCCATGATAGTAACACTATTAGTTCAGAGAAGGCACACCAAAAATTGGGTTTCCTTTTAAAGTTCAAGCTTGAACAACTGCCAGTTGTAATAGGATTACCTACACAGCTGTGGTGGAAATCCTCAGTACCACAGACGTCTCCGCATGCGGCATTGAAGTGTCACTATATATAATGAGACAGAGATACTCTGGAGGACCCGAAAATTAGAGCCTGACCAAACTTTGGCGGCACCATGTAGCGTAGGCTCTCATTATTCTAATGAGACTACTGGATTTTGAGCAGCAAGATCGTACACAGTGTGGGAGACTGTCTGACCCACGGTGGGTGACACCTGTCGCTCCAAATCCGGGCTCATTTCTCCCGAAAGGTAGAGATGTTTGGGCAGCCGAGCGCATGACATATCGTACTTCTTAGGGAAGTCGTGGTCAATCAGCTTGCATCCGGTTCTCCCATTCACAATTCAGTCTCATAAATAAATGACAAGAAGAGCAGTATAAGTTTTAAAGATTGGTTTAATAAAACGACTGCATTTTCGATAGCAAAGCGTGAGCTGCAATAACCAGAACAACACTACAAAACAATATTAAAATGTTGAAGATGAGAGTGAAGCATAAGAATAATGCTATCATACTGCCACTAGAATCGATGGACTATTTTCTATCTAATCATATTCCGAGCACAGCATGTTAAGCTCTAATCCTGTCAAAGCCCAGCTCACCTGAGTTCTTGTTCAGTTCTGATGGAGGTTGAAGACAATCCGACCCCACCCTGAAACTGCTTGTTCCAGCACACTAATTTTTAAAACAGTGCACTAAGAACAGAAGCTCAAGGGAAGGGGGGAAGTGGATAAAATAAAAAAGAGAGACAACACCGTTCTTGCGTTTCCACTGTTGAAGTGCTGCACAAATCTGCGGCCCTTTCTGACTTCTGTAGAAACTGGTGCCTAATGAAACATAAACAAAGAACAGATAAGTGCAACCTATTCCTAAATGGGTTCCTGACTATCCCTTTATTTATTAGAAATTCTCTTCTAAAAGTACCTCTTGGATCCTGGTCTCTAGTTTCCAGGTTTGGAATGTGTTACTGCTCTGGGATGTGTTTTCTATTACTGTAAAGCTTCTAAAACATTAAACAAATACTGTTATCAGAATTACCAATAACAAACATTCATCATAATATAACTAAAGCCTAAATTCCCAATAGCAGACTCACTTTTCCCATATTTCCAGAATCTTTTATAAAACAAATACTGTACTTTTACATCAAAATACAGCATGTAATTTGTGCAAGTCCTTGATTTACTGTTTGCCTTGCTGTTAATGGTTTCCACTGTTCGATTCTTTAAAGTTCCATAAAAAAAAAACAATGTTTGCTTACAAAGTTCCGCAAAGTATTCTTGTAACAAAGGGTTTGAATCACAATGTTCGTGGAAGGTATCTTGTTTCCAATTGTCTATTCACGAATCCAGAAATTGTTGTCAAAGTTCTTTCAGGTAATAAAAAGTTTTGCACTTACTTGTTGCTGGCAAGAGATATCGATCAGTCTAACCTTGTCTTCTTTCTCTTTAGCAGGTTGCTCGTAGGAGAGAGGCTGAGGCAAGGAGGAACCGGAAACCAGAAGAAGGAAGAGCCAGCAGCTGCGCCCATTGAAGCCAATGAAAGTCAGGAGTGTCAGCGCCGAGGGATCTGTTCTCAGGTAAGCGGGAGGTAGACGAGCACAAGCACTGGGTGAGGCTCGGGGGCTGCCTTTTATAGACAGGGCTGGGTGTGGTTCGAAGAGCTGGGTGTGGTTTGAAGAGCTGGGTGTGGTTTGAAGGGCTGGGTGTGGTCCTCACATGCTGCACATGTTCTTGAAAGGTGTGCAGAGTTTCAGTTATTATGCAAATGAGTTGAATTAACACATGGCCTAGGGAGGAGTGTTTTAAAGAAGCCTTGGTAAAAGCAAGACCCAATGTGCAAACAAAACAGCACATTAAACAAGATACACAGAAGCCTAGGGGGGGGAAGGTGAGATAACAAGAAAGGCTTTCAATAGTAAGTTTAAAAGGGAGCTATTACAGAACCCACTAGTGCAGTGAGAGGGGACATGCTCTTTGCTGTGCACAAACCCTAACAGTTGCCCCCTTCAAAGGCCCTCCTACAGGACGGGGTTTTCCTGGATTTTTTAAATAAAACCGTCTAATCAGTTGTGGGGCATGTACATATGATGCTGGTTCCCATGAATTCTCAGATTCATCATATCCTTTCCATTCTACTAAATAAAACAGACGTCCACTAATTATTTTTGAGTCTTTTATGCTTTTCACTTCATATTCTAGATTTCCCTTAATTGGTATGGTTGGAGGTGGTGGTTCAGGTCGGGTTTTTGGGTTGTACGGCTTAAGCAAGGACACATGGAATGTAGTATGTACTGGATATTCTTTTGGTAAATCTAATTTTACTGTTACTGGGTTTACTATGGCAGTTATACTAAAGGGTCCAATGAAACGTGGTTGCAGCTTTCGGGATCCCTCTATGTTTAGGTTCCTTGTGGAGAGCCATACCTTGTCACCAATTTTATACATTGGGGCCTTAGATCTGTGTTTGTCTGCTTGTCTTTTCATGCTTTCCTTGTACTTTAATAAATGTTTCCTGGCTTTGTCTTGTATGTCACCTAACCTCGTTAGTATATCCGTTACTGTAGGTAACAGGGAATCTTCTAACAAAATGGGTATAGCTCTTGGATGATACCCCTGCAAGAAATAGAATGGTGAGCAAAGTAGAGCTGAATGCTCAGTATTATTATAAACAAACTCCGCTACAGGGAGAGCTTCCAACCATTCACTAGAATAATCAGCCAATAAACAACGTAGCGTTTGAAGTAAGGTTTGGTTCAGTCGTTCAGTCTGTCCATCTGTCTCTGGGTGGAAAGCAATGGATAATGCCACATCTATTTTCAGTTTTTCACATAATTGTTTCCAAAATCTAGAGTTGAACTGGCTCCCTCGGTCTGACACCACTTTGCTTGGCAAACCATGTAAACGCACAATTTCCCTTATAAAAATATCGGCAAATTCTGCCGCCGTGGGTAATTTCCGTAATGGTACAAAATGTGCCATTTTAGATAAAAAATCCACTATAACCAACACTGTTGTGAAAGATTTTACAGGTGGTAAACCTACAATAAAGTCTACGCTCACAGTATGCCAAGGTTGTTTGGGTGTTGGCATTGGTATTAACAAGCCGTCAGGGGCCTTATGAGAAGATTTATGTCTTGCACAAATTGGACAGGTAGTGACAAATTGCTTAATGTCCTTTCTTATAGTGTCCCAACAAAAGTGTTTTTGCACATTTTCCAGGGTTTTTACCCAACCAGGATGACCTGCCAACGGTGAGGCGTGATGCCAAATTATCACCTGTGTTTGTAATTCAGAGGTGGGCACTAACAGCATGTTGTCGTGATACAATAAACCTTGTTGTATTGTGTTATGGGAATCCTTTAACCAATCCTGAGGTGCTATTTGCATGTGTGCATTATATAGATCTGTGATGAAATCCTTCTGTTGTACTGGTGCCAAAAACTTTTGGGGAGGAATAATGGGTTCTCCTATTTTATCTTGTTTCATGTCTGAGGTATGTCCGTATCTAGATAACACATCAGATTGAATTTGTTGTGCACCTGGTCTATAGGTTATTACAAAGTCAAATGTGCTAAAAAAAATTAACCAGCGCATCTGACGTGGTGTTAGTGCTTTAAGTGATCCAAAAAACTGTAGGTTCCTATGGTCAGAAAAGATTGTAATTGGGTACTTGGCTCCCATTAAATGGTGCCTCCATTCTGAAAAGGCTACTTTGATAGCTAGTAGTTCCCTTTCAGCCACAGTGTAATTTTGTTCAGCTGGTAATAACTTTTTGGAATAGAAGGCTATAGGATGTAACTGGCCATCTACTGCATCTCGTTGAGAGAGAACTCCTCCTAAAGCTACTTGTGAAGCATCCGCTTCAACAAAAAAGGGCAAGTCAGGATCAGGATGTTTCAGAATTGGGGCTGAAGTGAATTTTTGTTTTAGGAGTTGAAAGGCGTGTGCCGCCTCATCAGTCCAAAGAAATCGTTGCCCTTTCCGCAACAAGGTAGTTATTGGGGCTGCAATGTCTGCAAAATGTGCAATAAACCTCCTATAAAAATTGGCAAAACCCAGAAATTTCTGAATATCTTTTACAGAGGATGGTTCTGGCCAATCAGCAGTAGCACTGATTTTCTTTACATCCATAGTTATTCCTTGAGGTGACAGGCAGTATCCTAAAAAGTCCACCTTGCTGACATTAAAAGTACACTTTTCTAACTTAGCAAAAAGATGATTTTCTTTTAACTTTGATAATACTGCACGAACATGTTGGGTATGTTCTTCTGAGTTCTTAGAGTAAATGAGGATGTCGTCTATGTATACTATGACACAAACGTCCAGGAATTCGTGCAGGACCTCATTTATAAAGAACTGAAAGGCCGCAGGGGCATTACATAACCCAAAGGGCATTACTGTGTACTCCAATAAACCAAACTTTGTCTTGAAAGCTGTCTTCCACTCATCCCCCTCTTTTACTCGGACCAGGTGGTAAGCTCCCCGCAGATCTAGTTTAGTGTATACAGTAGAATGTCTTAATTGATCCAACAACACAGGTATTAGATGAAGAGGATATTTATTCTTTATTGTAGCCTTATTTAGTCCTCTATAATCGATACTCGCGCGCAGGGATTTATCCGGCTTCGGGATAAAAAAGAGTGGAGATGACACCGGAGATGTGGAATGACGGATGAACCCAGACTGTAGTAGGTCATCTAGGTAGGTTCTTAAGTATTTGGTTTCTTCGTCAGTCAAAGCATATACTCTGTTATTAGGTAAAGGGGCCCCTGGGATAAGATCTATACGACAGTCATAAGACCGATGTGGGGGCAACACACTAGCCTTTACTGGATCAAAGACATCTTTAAAGTCAGAATATTCAGGAGGGAGACTTGGTTCATCTTGTGTAAGACTAGCACAGTGTAATACTGTGCTCTGTTCTGTACCTGCTTCTTGATAGCAATTGGTTCTACAGAAAGAGGAATCCAAAGTAACAGTTCTATTCACCCAATCAATTTTTGGGTTATGAGTTGTTAACCAGGGTACCCCGAGAATCAAACCAAAATTAGGAGTATCTATCAGATCAAAGCTAATCACCTCTGTGTGCCCGTTCTGACAGACCATAACAAGTGGACTTGTTTGTTTTGTGATTAATCCAGAGGTCAATTCTGACCCATCCACTGCACATACTGCTTCTGGACAAGGCTTTAGGCACATAGGAAGTCCTAAGTTTTCAGCTAACTTATTATCCACAAAATTTCCTGTCGCGCCTGAGTACAGTAGGACAGGGAGAGAATGCCTCACTTGGGTAGTAACAATTAAAACGACCTGAATTATGAAATGTCTAGGTATGTGCGGTACCCTGAAGGCTGCAGCATTAGAGGTTTGATTAAGATGTTTTCTCGAACAAGTAACCTCTCCCCTTGTCGAGCTTAATCGTTTCCCGATTCAGTTGAGGAGGTGGAGGAAACAGCACCCTTTCGTGGAGTTTTAGGCTTTACTGGACATTCTCTGGCAAAGTGACCTGCCCTGCCACAATATAAACATAATTGAAGTTTTCTCCTTCTTTCTTTTTCCTCTGATGTGAGTGAACCTCTGAGTGTCCCTATTTGCATAGGCTCTGGTTCAGGGAGTTTATTATCTGTGTCTTTCTTCTCGTGTCTAATAAAAGTTAACCGTGATTCCAGTTTGTATTTATCTCCCTTTCTTTCTCCTAATCTATGTTCTAATTTCACAACTAAATCTACAAAGTCCGAATAGTCTTCTGGCAAATCAACGATATGAGCCAGCGCGTCTTTTAACTCGTCTCTCAAACCTTTATAAAAAAGGGAGACACGCTTTTCTTCTGGCCACTGTGTCTCGGTGAGTAAACGATTAAAACTAGTGAGATAGGTCAATAAATCCTTGTTACCTTGTTTAAGATTTAAAAGCTCATTATCACTTGCCTGCATGAAAGTGTGTTTTGCAAAAAGGCTGGTCATGGTACGTTTAAATTGATTCCAATTATGGAGGATGGGATCATCTCTATCCACGAAAGGAATTGACCAATTGGCTGCTGTGCCACCCAAATAAGACAAGACGAATGCCACTTTCGTATCATCAGTAGGGAACTGTTGTGGCTTACAAACGAAGTGTAATTGACATTGATGGATAAAAACATGGAATTTGTTACTATCTCCATGAAAACGTTCAGGTGCTGCTAAGGGCACTGCATTATGAACATTAACAGTAACCTCAACTGGGGGAGGCAAAGTTGTATGTTTTGATGGCGCCCCTGTCTCTGAGGAGGTTTCAAACAAAGGCGTAAAAGCTGTGTTCCACTGAGATCCCCTAAATTTATACCTGCTTAAATCCTGTTTTAAAGAGGTATTCTCCATCTTTAATCTCTCTATTTCCTCTTGCATATGTTGCAAGATGCCAGACACTGATTCATTATGAGCCAAGTCCTTATTTAGGGCCTGCGCCATATCCGTGACGTCAATGCCCTCTATTTCTTCCCCGGTATTCATCGTCCACCAGAACTGACATTTTTTAAGGCTTGTGCTTCTGTCAAAGCCCAGCTCACCTGAGTTCTTGTTCAGTTCTGATGGAGGTTGAAGACAATCCGACCCCACCCTGAAACTGCTTGTTCCAGCACACTAATTTTTAAAACAGTGCACTAAGAACAGAAGCTCAAGGGAAGGGGGGAAGTGGATAAAATAAAAAAGAGAGACAACACCGTTCTTGCGTTTCCACTGTTGAAGTGCTGCACAAATCTGCGGCCCTTTCTGACTTCTGTAGAAACTGGTGCCTAATGAAACATAAACAAAGAACAGATAAGTGCAACCTATTCCTAAATGGGTTCCTGACTATCCCTTTATTTATTAGAAATTCTCTTCTAAAAGTACCTCTTGGATCCTGGTCTCTAGTTTCCAGGTTTGGAATGTGTTACTGCTCTGGGATGTGTTTTCTATTACTGTAAAGCTTCTAAAACATTAAACAAATACTGTTATCAGAATTACCAATAACAAACATTCATCATAATATAACTAAAGCCTAAATTCCCAATAGCAGACTCACTTTTCCCATATTTCCAGAATCTTTTATAAAACAAATACTGTACTTTTACATCAAAATACAGCATGTAATTTGTGCAAGTCCTTGATTTACTGTTTGCCTTGCTGTTAATGGTTTCCACTGTTCGATTCTTTAAAGTTCCATAAAAAAAAAACAATGTTTGCTTACAAAGTTCCGCAAAGTATTCTTGTAACAAAGGGTTTGAATCACAATGTTCGTGGAAGGTATCTTGTTTCCAATTGTCTATTCACGAATCCAGAAATTGTTGTCAAAGTTCTTTCAGGTAATAAAAAGTTTTGCACTTACTTGTTGCTGGCAAGAGATATCGATCAGTCTAACCTTGTCTTCTTTCTCTTTCAATCAATCAATCAATCACATTTATAAAGCGCGCTACTCACCCATAAGGGTCTCAAGGCGCTGGGGGGGAGGGGGTCAGTGCTCGAAGAGCCAGGTCTTGAGCTGCCTTCTGAAGGGGAGGTGTTCGGGTATGGCGCGAAGGTGACTGGGCAGGGAGTTCCAGGTCTTCGCTGCCAGAAAAGAGAAGGATTTTCCTCCGGCGGTGGTTTTGCGGATGCGGGGAACGGCTGCCAAGGCCTGACCGGTGGAGCGCAGAGTGCGCGGAGGGGTGTAGAAGGAGACGCAGGAGTTGATGAGTTTGGGTCCGAGGTTGTAGAGGGCTTTGTGTGCGTGGGTGAGGAGTCTGAAGGTGATCCTCTTGTTGACCGGGAGCCAGTGGAGTTTTCTCAGGTGTCCGGAGATGTGGTGGTGGCGAGGTATGTCCAGGATGAGTCGTGCTGCGGCGTTCTGGATCCGTTGAAGTTTCCTCTGCAGCTTGGTGGTGATGCCGGCGTACAGAGTGTTCCCGTAGTCCAGGCGGCTGGTGACGAGGCGTGGGTGACGGTCTTCCTGGTGTCGATGGGGATCCAGCGGAAGATCTTGCGGAGCATGCGGAGGGTGTTGAAGCACGCTGAGGTCACCGAGTTGACCTGTCTGGTCATCGAGAGGGAGGAGTCCAGGATGAAGCCGAGGTTGCGTGCGTGGTTGGTCGGTTGGGGAGTGCTGCCTAGGGCGGGGGGCCACCAGGAGTCGTCCCATGCGGAGGGGGTAGGGCCGAGGATGAGGACCTCCGTTTTATCTGTGTTCAGTTTCAGTCGGCTGTCTGTCATCCAGGTCGCTACTTCCTTCATGCCGTCGTGCAGTCTGGTCCTTGCTGATGTGGGGTTGTTGGTGAGGGATAGGATGAGCTGGGTGTCGTCGGCGTAGGATATGATGTCGAGTCCGTGTTTGCGTGCGATGTTTGCCAGGGGGGTCATGTAGACGTTGAATAGGGTGGGGCTGAGGGAGGATCCTTGGGGTACGCCGCAGATGATCTCCGTGGCTGCGGATCTGAAGGGGGGGAGGCGGACTTTCTGGGTCCTTCCGGAGAGGAAGGAGATGACCCATTCCAGGGCCTTGCCTCTGATGCCGGCGCTGCAGAGGCGGTCTATCAGGGTGCGGTGGCAGACCGTGTCGAAGGCTGCAGAGAGATCCAGGAGAATGAGGGCCACGGTTTCACCCTTGTCGGTCAGGGCTCGGATGTCGTCTGTGGCTGCGATGAGGGCGGTTTCGGTGCTGTGGTTGGCCCTGAATCCGAACTGAGTGGAGTCGAGGGAGTCGGAGGTTTCCAGGGCGGCGGTGAGTTGAGCGTTGACGATTTTCTCAATCACTTTGGCGTGGAACGGTAGGAGGGAGATAGGCCGGAAGTTTTTGAGTTCGGTGGGGTCTGCTGTAGGTTTCTTTAAGAGGGCGTTGAGTTCTGCGTGTTTCCAGCTTTCAGGGAAGGTAGCAGTGGTGAGGGAGGCGTTGATGACGTCTCGGAGGTGGGGTGCGATGATGTTGTCGGCCTTGTTGTAAATGTGGTGAGGACAGGGGTCGGAGGGTGATCCCGAGTGGATAGAGTTCATGACGCAGGTGGTTTCCTCGGTGGTGGTAGGGTTCCAGGCGAGGATGGTGGAGATGTCGTTTGCGGCTTCCGGGGGCGGGTTCATGTTGGTGGTCGTGAAGCTGTTGTAGATGTCGGCAATCTTACGGTGGAAGAAGGTCGCGAGGGAGTCGCAGAGGTCCTGTGAGGGAGGGATGGGGTTGGTTTCTGCATCCGGGTTGGAGAGCTCTTTGACGATGCCAAATAGTTCCTTGCTGTTGTGGGCGTTGTTGTCAAGTCTGTTCTGGTAGGCTGTTTTTCGTGCGGTGCGGAGGCGTTGGTGGTGTTGGCGGGTGGTGTCCTTGAGAGCTGTCAGGTTTTCCTCTGTTGGGTTGAGGCGCCATGTCTTCTCGCGGAGGCGGCATTCTTTCTTGGAGTTTTTGAGTTCGGTGGTGAACCAGGAGTTTTTCTTGTGGTTGTTGGTGTTGGTTTGGGTCTTCAGAGGGGCCAGGAGGTTGGCGCAGTCGGAGATCCAGTTGGTGAGGTTGTTGGCGGCCTCGTTGGGGTTGCTGGTGCTGGTGGGTTGGTTCAGGGAGAGCGTCGCTGCAAGTTGTTCTGTGGTGATTCGGTTCCAGTATCTTTTTGGTGGTTGCCGGGTGTGGTGATGCACTGTGGTTTTCTTGAAGCTGAAGTGGACGCAGCTGTGGTCCGACCATGTGAGTTCGGTGGTGTGGCTGAAGGTGATGTGTTTGCTTGAGGAGAAGATGGGGTCGAGCGTGTGTCCGGCGTAGTGGGTGGGGGTGTTGACCAGTTGTTTCAGTCCCAGGTTGGCGAGGTTGTCTAGAACGGCGGTGGTGTTGTTGTCGGTGTGGTTCTCCAGGTGAAAGTTGAGGTCTCCTTGGAGGATGTAGTCGGTGGATGAGAGTGCGTGGGGGTTGACGAAGTCTGCGATGTCTTCGCTGAACTTGGTGCGGGGTCCTGGTGGTCTGTACATGAGGGTGCCTCTTAGGGTTGTCTTGGGGTCGATGTGGATCGCGAAGTGGAGGTGTTCGGCGTCGGGAAGTGAGTTGTCGGTGTGGGTCGAGATGCTGATGGAGCTTTTGTGTGCGATGGCGATGCCTCCTCCGGTGCGGTTGAAGCGGTCTCTCCGGATGATTTTGTAGCCGTCGGGGATGGCTATGGCGATGTCGGGTGCCGAGGAGGGGTTCATCCAGGTCTCGGTGAGGAAGGCGATGTCTGGGTTCGTTGAGTTGATGAGGTTCCACAGTTCGATGGCGTGCCTGTGGACGGAGCGGGTGTTGACCAGGATGTATTCGAGGTTGCTTCCGGGGGCGTCGTTCTCGGTGGTGGCGGTGTGGGTCCGTAGGCAGGTGAAGCGGCAGTTGCTGCAGGTGAAGGGTCCGTGGGTACGTTTGGGGGTGGCGCGGTAGCAGCCCGGCGCGCGGCCGGGGTTGAGGTTGGCGAGGGTGGCGGAGTCATAGGTCAAGCGGGGGCGCGGGGGCCAGGGGTTCGGGCACTAGGCGCGGTCCACTGCACGCGTCCGCTGCACGCGTCCGCTGCGCGGCCTCGCAACGGCCGCCATTTAAGGGGTAGGTGGGGAGGCGGGGTCAGCTGGGAGGCGGGAGGTGGGCGGGCAGGGGAGCTGGAAGCGGCAAAAAAGAGCGGCAAAAAAGAGCGGCAAAAAAGAGCGGTAAAAAAACGGCGTGAAAAGCGCGCTAGGAGTGGCGGGAAAAGCGGCAAGACGGCGAAAAGGGAACAAGAGCCTACTAAAATCTACTAAAAAGGAGGGGCTGAGAGGGGAGGACGGCGCACGGCACTCGGGGGCACACGCACGGGATACAAGGAGAGAAAAGGGGAATTTCAGTCACTCGGGGGCACACGCATGGGATACAAGGAGAGAAAAGGGATTTCAGTCAGCACCAGCACAAGCTCAAGCACTCGGGGTACACGGGCAAGAAGGGGGGAGCACACTCACAGGAGAGGAAGGCAGTCAGGGACTGGAGGCGCTGCGTGAGCAGGGGAGCGACCTACCCGAGGGTCTTTTGCAGGTTGCTCGTAGGAGAGAGGCTGAGGCAAGGAGGAACCGGAAACCAGAAGAAGGAAGAGCCAGCAGCTGCGCCCATTGAAGCCAATGAAAGTCAGGAGTGTCAGCGCCGAGGGATCTGTTCTCAGGTAAGCGGGAGGTAGACGAGCACAAGCACTGGGTGAGGCTCGGGGGCTGCCTTTTATAGACAGGGCTGGGTGTGGTTCGAAGAGCTGGGTGTGGTTTGAAGAGATGGGTGTGGTTTGAAGGGCTGGGTGTGGTCCTCACATGCTGCACATGTTCTTGAAAGGTGTGCAGAGCTGGGTGTGGTTTGAAGAGCTGGGTGTGGTCCTCACATGCTGCACATGTTCTTGAAAGGTGTGCAGAGTTTCAGTTATTATGCAAATGAGTTGAATTAACACATGGCCTAGGGAGGAGTGTTTTAAAGAAGCCTTGGTAAAAGCAAGGCCCAATGTGTAAACAAAACAGCACATTAAACAAGATACACAGAAGCCTAGGGGGGGGAAGGTGAGATAACAAGAAAGGCTTTCAATAGTAAGTTTAAAAAGGAGCTATTACAGAACCCACTAGTGCAGTGAGAGGGGACATGCTCTTTGCTGTGCACAAACCCTAACAAATCCTGCCTTTCAGGTTCCCCTGGGAGGACATCAACCCTCATACCTGAGCAAAGGCATGTAATCTGTGTATTTTCTACGAATGTTGGAGACTAAACTTCTACCACGTTTACCGGTAACGTACCAGGCTGTAGCCTTGACTGAAGCAGAGAGTGATCTTGAATGTGTTGTTTGAGAACACAGTGCTGGACTAAGCAAAAACAGTTAGATAGAAGAAAATAAAACAAGACCGTAAAACTGGTTATTGTAAAAATAACAATGCGAAGCCGAATAAAATATATCTAGGTCAAGGTGCACTGTGGCCAAATGTATTAAACTAATGTGCATGGAGCTTTAACTAAAATGGCTACACAACAAGGTGCCATGATGTGGTGTGGGTGATGTGTGAGGTGGTGTCTGTTGTGATGTGTGAGGGGATGTGTTGGTGTGTGTTGTTTGAGGTGCGTGGATGTTGTGTAAGTGATGGTGTTGTGTGTCTGTGGATGCTGGTGTTGTTTTAGGTAGTGTCTCTCTCTGGCCTGCTTTCAAATTTCTGGTAGTAAGGGTTTGTGGGTAATGTGGGTGTGTGTTTTATAGTGGTGTGAGTGTGTGGGTGTGATGTGTGTATGTGTATCAGGTGTGTGGATTTTGAATTGTTCAATGTGGTTGTGTTTTGTTAGTGTGTGTGTATTTTGAGCGCGGCGGTGAGTACCGCCAATGGTTTACCGCGGTTGAAAGACCGCCGCGTTGATTCGTGGGTCGTGATAGTGTGGGCGTATTCTTGTTGGTGTGACAGTGGAAGTTTTGTTATCGCCAGTTTATCACTGACCTTTGGTGTGGCGGACTTGTGTGGGTGTCTGTATTGTGGCGGATTCCGATCTGTGGGTCGTAATACCTGTAGCGGAATTCCACGGCCGCAGCAGTATGTTGGCGGTCTTCTGCACGACAGTAAGCGGGATTTACCACCAGGGTTGTAATGAGGGCCTATGTTTGACCATCTTTAAAGCATTGTACGATGGACACTGTACAGATACGTGAGTTCTTGAGCAGACATAAAGATGCGAAAAAAAACTTTTAAAATGTTTTCTTAAGCAATGGACTACCCAGAGAAATGGGCGTAGTAAACCTTGATTGCTTGTCTTTAACACAGATCCACATTACAAGGGTGGAACACACTGTGTGGGAATGTTTTTGGATAACAACAAGGTCACAGTTTTTGACAGCTCAGCAGCTTTCCCTAAGCATAGCATATATACAAAACATGTATTCAAGTACCTAAAGAAAGCTTCTGTTAGGGTTGAGTATAACAAGATGCAGGTGCAGGATCCTCTAGCCATCACATGTGGTTAGCACTGTATATATTTTATAAGAAAAATGTCTGGGGGTATGACGTTTAGATATTTTCAAAATTTGGATTCAAACGATCTAGTAAACAATCATAGTATTGTTGTGAAATATGAAAAAGAAAATGCGCGGGCTATGCTGCGCTCTGTTCAAACAGAATATGCCATTTGTCAAAAGTGTAAGGCCTTGTAATGCATGTGTAGGTGTAACGTTAAATGACTACAATAAAAGAATGTAAGCTCAATACCGGCCTATACATTTTTATTCAGCCGCCAAGACACACAATTAAAAAAACAAAATGTTAAAATATGACATAAGAGTGATGAAATGGTTGAAAAGTGTTTATTACACATAATTTTAGTACACGCAATAAGTATCCAAACATACAAATTAAAATAAATGTTGAAAGAAAAGCAATCAATATATTAACTGTAGAAAAACTATACACACAGACATTGTAAATCAAAATACAGAGGATCACAAGTATCATACCTGTAACCATGATTTCTTTTTTTTACAGCAACTTTTTAGCCGGTGAATGTAGGGGTGTGGTGCTCCATGATGGGGTTAGTTGGGGAGGAAGACGTTGGTTTCAAAACAAGCGCTGATGGTGTAATTGGGGGGTTGTAAGCAGGATCTTTCAAACTTTCAAGCAGCCTACGGTGTTCGGTATTACCAACAAGCGAAGAAGGTACGTTGAGTTCTGCTGCTGCCTGTAGAAACTGGTCCCAACCTGGGGTGTGTGAAGCCTTTGATGAGGTTGTATATATAAGACCAAGCAACTGGTTGCCCTTTGTAGAGGAATTCACCCCGTTCATTCCAAGGGTTAGATCTTTAGAAGCAGCCATGGTACTTAGGAACATTTGCGTTGCACCTCTGTACCCCTGACTTACATTTTTCAAACGTTCTTCAACAAAAACGTCTGTGGGCGTGGTGACAGGACCAATGGCTGTGGGGGCTGTTGAGCATGAGGACTGCCATTGCTTGTAATAATGTAGAAAGTTTTGAAGAACTCTGGAGTAAAGATCGGCTTTGTCGTGAGGTTTTAAACCAGCCTGGTTTAAAATGTTTTTAATTTTGGCATCTAGGAACAGTGTTTCATTTCTACGTATATCCCAAGCGTCGCTTGTAGAAGGGCCCAACTTTTCCAGTTGTTGGCGAAGTACCAAGTACATCTTTTTGGCGTGATCCATTAGTTCCCAGTTAAGAGGTTTGTAATTCAAGGAATCGTTATGCCCAGAAGCACTTCTATAAAGCTGCCCTACTGTGTTACAAGTTTTTTCTTAGAAACGAGGGAGGCCCTTTTATTACTAAGCTTTTTTATAAGGTTACGCTTCTTCTTTAGCACACGGTACTGCCTCTTTGGTATAGGGACATTACCTTTTAGGGTGTTTAGGGCGATATTTGAAATAGCAGTCACTAAGTCGTCCGAAGCCGAGCAAAGGATGGCCTTTCTTAGTTGGGGGCAAGCTGTGACCAGCACTTTAAGGAGTGCTAAATTATGGCGTACACGTGCAGACATGTTCAACACCTTATATTAATTATATTTAGAAAGTAAATGTTCCAAAAGTCTTTTTAGCGATTCTTTTAATATGCCTTGGGTCTTGCTTTAGGGGTGTGAACTACAGGGAGATCTGGTGGGAAAATATCAGCATGTAGTCTGTAGTCTTCTAGAGTCTTGAGTTTTAAGTCTACCAGCAGGTACCATTGAGGTTGACAAGTTTGTGCACTGTGCGAATTTCCCACACAATGAGTTTAGGCATAGTTTGGCTAACTGGTGGTGGGCAGGGTTGCCTCGATCAATTCGGGTCTCAAGCGTATACCCTCGTGATTGTAGTAGTCATCTATGTACTTTTGTTTAGAGGCCTCATCAACACACCACTCTGGAAACCCCGAAGCCTCCTGTTTGTCTCTTAGAAACAGGTTGATATAGTTAGAAAATAGCTGTGTTGTTGTCCTTTCAAAGTGCCATATTTCCACTATTTTACCAAGCCTGTATCCTTTCTCTAGAGCCTTTTGTACCTCAATGCTACACCACATCCTGGTCAGCATCCTTTGCTCTTCACTGTGACTACACACGCTAGTCTCTTTACTTTCAGCGCATGTACGGTATAGTGGACACATCAGCTTACTGTCAACTCTGTACGGTAGTACAGGGAAGTAAAGACAACGGGGCAGGTAGATTTGCCATTTTAATGAGCCCAAAGTAATCATCAATGGGCTTAAAGTCCCTGTATATGATGGATGGGTGACCTACAGGGTATAACTTTTGCTTTTTCACAAATGGATACAGACTTGTGAAGTCATAATAGTGTATTTTCTCACCAGAGCCCACAGCTCTGTACAGCTGCACAGATTTTGTATACCAACCCAAATAAGGCATTGCGGGGTTCCATAGGCTCTGGTAACTGGTGACCCTTAATGAAAGACACAAGCTCAACATTTGTTGCTAACATGGCTAACCATTTATGCTCCCAAAGGGTTCTCATGACCAAGCTGTGGTTTTTAACATATTGCGCCTTCATCAGAGTGCGACGGTGTAGGTGCCCAAACTGTTAAACACATGGGGATTGTAACAACGAAGACAACTGTGGTAAAAACACCCGTTGTATTCAAAGGCGGTTGGCACGCCATTAATTATGGTGCAACCGTCAAGATAATAAGGCCCGAGTGGTATTCACCACCCTGTAATGTGTGTTGAATGACTATGCTTTCAATGTCTGAGATATACCTGAGCCACTGGATCAAGGGGGTTGAATAGCGCTTCTGTTCACCATTAAAACAGGTCTGGCGGTACTAGGGCTGTACGGTTTGAAAAACATGGTTTTGTAGATAGACATATACATAGAAGCCAGAATGATATTCTGGAAGGCGTCTATGTATTCTACAGTCTTTGTCATCTGGGGCGTGTTGGGCTTCAAAATCTTCACCTTTTTGTCATCTCCACCACTACATCTTTGAAAGTTATTTTCACGGTTTTCACGTACCATTGTAGAAAGGTCTCTTTCTCAGCAGGCATCATATACTCGACACCGTAGCTGGAGGGTGGAGGCATGGGACCCTCATAATTCTGGTTGGCCCATGTGTTGAAAAAGTGGGATAAATAAACTTTACAACCTGCGGAACCAAAGGCTTTGGGTAATTTACGTAATTTCATGGGTAAAAAAGTTAAGGTATCGATGAACCTTATTTGAAAAGGCATCACCATTAACAGCATCAATTTGGAGCCCTGGGTTCTACAGCCATCCTTTCACCAATCATGGTCTGTAGCATAAAGAAGGAGTCTTACGCTTTAAAGTTATGAGCCAGCATAGAATACCCTTTGAACTTAGGTTGCATGAAAGTAGTGAGGAAGTCACTCACACACGTGCGCCCTTCAAACTCCCAGTTGTCATCGGAAGTTAGATGATGAGCATAAATATAATTAGGCTGATGCACAACTGTCTCCTGTGTACAATCTATATTAAATACTATGTAGTCTTCAGTTTTGGTCTGAGGGAGCCCTTTTACAATGTAACGCTTGTGCTCTGTCCCTGCCTGAAAATACACCTTACACCTGGGGCATTTCATGCCTTCACATTTATTCTCATAGGGGATGTAACACCTGCAAGCCCTACAGTCTGTTTTAGGTACGCAACGCGCAGGTCCGGTGTGTATGCTCAAGCAGTTGTGCGAGCAACAAAACAGATTACACGTGCAACACTGGACCTTCTGCTCAGCGACATCAATACAACCATCCCTCTGACAAATTATACAGTGCATTTCACACTGATGAGTTGTCTGTATGTTGTAGATATGATCGCAGTGGGGGGATACATACTTGGCTCCTAGAAAACCCCTCAGGTTCAAAATACCATAAAATTGTTTTTTATGACGGAGAACATAAACGGTCTTGTTTTGCACATGCTCCCCAGTTGTGAAGTACTTCCAGGAACCGTTGTGGTAAAGAACTTTCCCATCACAGCAAAATAGTTCTCAAAAAGCCCTAGGTCCCCAAAACCGACCATTCTGTTGTGTGGTATTTCAAGAGCCCTGTGGGCTTCAACAGCTCTTGACATAATATGAGCATCGGACATAGTTCGGTCCAACAGTAACCCCACTATGCAGGCTGCCAGACAGGTGTTGGCTGCTCCTGTGTTAAACTTTAGCAATCCATACTTATTTGTTACCAATGATCTGGCTATACAAGATACTTTTTAAAGGTCTGGAAACACGACCCTCGCGGCCCCTGACAATGAGGGCTATAACTCTAAAGGTACAGTATGCTACTATTTCTGCCTTACTCTGCAACAGTTTACAAAGATTCTCTAGAAATTTCACAGCGTCAAACACATCTCTGGGAGTTCTGAGTGTGAACAAAAGACTGTCAATACTCCTTCCCCTGGAAATGGAGTTGGAAGTAATCATTAGGACCCACATCGTGTAACAAACTTTCTATTAGTGGTTGTACAGCTTGATGGATGGCTAAAACACTGTGATCAGAGGAATTTATATGGTCTAGGTTAACAAACCATAATTCCTTGTAGTGTTCTGTAGCGCTAAACCGTTCTATAGTACAACTGTACCTTCTAACACTTTCTAAAAACACAGGTTCTGAATCCTCAGCTTAAGGATCACTACTAGTAGATATGGCATTTGAGTGTCATTCTGGGGTAGCGGACTAAGTTTCTGTGGTGGAGTGTTTTTAATCCTCCTTGTAACACATAGTTTGGCTTTCTTTAATTTCCTTACTGGACACCTATGCTGTCTAGCGCTACTAGCCCACTTCTGCTTATTACAAGACCACTTGTTTATAGGTAAGAGCCCATAGCCTATTTGAACAGCAGTTGTTGTATTTACGGGCTGTGTGCCCGCAACTTTATCTGCAGCAACCATTGCTAAGGACCCATCAGGGTGCTGGGGTACTACAGGGCTCTGAACACCAGCCCTTGAGGTCCTAAAACAACTGATGTTTGGGTTGTTCCCTACCGTCTTTATGTCTTGAGACCTAACAGGGACCATTTTATATATCAAGTTATTGGGGTTTGAGTCTTTTAAGGATTTGTTGCAAGGTTCCACCGCCCTTTTGCTTTTGAGTGTGCGTAAGAGCCGTAGAGCCTTAGTGAGTATGTCTAGGGTTTTGTTTTTATATTTAGACCTATGGACACCCTTATTACAAAAAGCGGATCTTACAATCATTAGGGGGACACGGTTGCCTAGTCATGCCAATGGCTGATTCACAGGCTATGACCACCTCCCTTCTACACATTGCTAACTGCAGGATTAACGCTCTCTGGGATGGTCTTGAGGACCCAGTATTGACCCCCAATTTCCCCAGTTTTGAGGTCTTGAGGTTCAGGCGTGATTTTAGTTTCCTAATGGCCTGTTGTATTTCTTTCAGATATGTTTCCTAAACACTGTTGGGGGTCAGGGCACCTCATTTTGTCCCGCTACGTGTGTCATTAGCTGTGTGGTGTAAATTACCCCTAGACCCCACGGTGGTCTGATCACTGTTAACCGCAATAAGCCCTTTTTGAACAGGTGGGTCGGGACGGGTCAAAGAACAGGGCCCCAATGTGACCACCCTGGTGCTTCGGAGACCTGATCATCACTAGATGGAATTCCAAAACTCTGATTTTGTGAACCGCTATAGCCTATACTGCTGTCAGGGTATATTGAGGAGGAAGGTGAAGACCATTGTTCGCAGGCACTTGGTGTCGGGCTGGTGGGGCCGTACGCTCCAGGTGGTGTAATTGGTGACATCAGACATGGGGAAGTTAAATGTTGGTCATAATTTAAGTCCTCTGCTACATAGGAAGCGCTGTAGCTGGTTGTGGGTGATTGAGACCCTGGTGATTACAGTCCTCCGGTGGACGCGTTAGAAGGGTCACATGGCGTGGCTGTGGCTTCAGAACTCTCTACCACACCCGCTAGTGCCCTTAGGAGTCCTATACACCCAGAATGAGGATACTCTATGGGATGATCCTTTTCCAATTGTGTGTCTCAAAGACTAGGAGGGCTAGTTATACAGGCTGCTGGTACTAGGGCATTGACAGACACCGCTATATTAGACCCCTCAAATATTGAACATTTAGAACGCGGGAGGCCAGGTGGAACAGTCTGAGCCTTAACAACATTTTTAAAAGACAGGTCTAAAAGCAAGGTTTGTAGCTCAAGGGGCGCCAGCTTCTTCTTGCGGTTCTTTAAGGACAACCAATTTATTTTAGGCTTGTTGCATTGATTAGGGTCCCACCCATAGGTTCTACACTGTACAGGATAGCGTATGTCTGAGGCTATAAGCGCGACACTGTCAGATTGGCCAAACCCATGCACATAGGTAGTTACTGTAGAAGCGTTCGCTGTACTGGACGTAGCCTTTATTACTGGTGGTGTGGTGTAGCTAAGGGCTGTACCTGGTCCACGACATCTGCCTGTAGAGCCAATGCTCGGTTTGTCCTGGTGTCCTGCGCTGTTTACGGATGCTGCTGGTGCCTTGGGGTTTTGAAGCGTCACGTTGTTGTCCTTTAAAGACGATACCGTCCGCTTAGCCTGATGGCCGACTCCTCCAGAGCTCTTTTGTGATGACTCTAGGATATAAGATAACATAATACATATTAGGTGTTGCTATAGCCGCTATATCCTAGAGGTGAAAGAGGTTTGAGGGACACTAAGGATTGAATTCATATGGCTCTGCAGTTTCTAAAAACGCACCTGAGGTGTTCCGATGTGAAAGGCCTTTCTTTATAGGTGGACCTTCCTTAGACGTGTTTTTAATGGGTCGTTACCAAAGGAGTCGCTTGTATCGCTTTGTAATCGTTTACAACTGCCAAGAAGTTTTTAGAACTCCTGGAAGAGAGGTAAAATACATCCCATCCATCCCTTGCTCACCTCTATTCAATGTTTTGGTTAAATGTCATGCAGTAAGGAAGCAAGCGGGTCTTGCCCCCACAAATGATTTCACAAACACAAGCTGGCTTTGTAGGGGGCCACGGACCCTGCAGGTCAGCCTCAGCTGTTAGGTGAAGCATCCAGTTTAACATCAAACAGCACAAAATGCTGAGGAACCAGTTCAGAGAACATCCAAGCATTTATTCACAATGTAAAAAGCAGCTCCCACAGAATCCTCCTGACGCATTTCGGCTGGAATGACTTAATCATAGGTAAGTAGTTGCAGGTGTCCATAGAGCCAGTGCTTTTAACTTGTGACCCATGTGACTTGATAACCACCAACTACATTTCCCATAGTGCACCATGTTGTTATATCCTTTACACTGCAGTAGTTAATCTTAATTTATACTGGCATGGGGTAAAAGATACCAAAGTTACAGTCAAAATTTATAATGGTGCACTATTGTAGAGCTGTTGTCCTTTCTTGTAATCGTTTACAACTGCCAAGAAGTTTTTAGAACTGCTAGAAGAGAAGGTAAAATACATCCCCTTGCAGTCCTAATATTATTATGGGTAATGGAGGTCTGGGGACCCGGGCCGCGCTCGGTTCTTGTCCCCAAGACCACCATTAAATATAACATTGTTAAAACCTATTGGACCTAACAGTACTATGCTTAATGGGGGTCTGGTGGACTCTGGGGCCAAGCGCTACCCTAGTCCTTTGACCTCCATTACAGATAGCTCTGTTAGGACCACGAGGAGCCTAACACCTATGTCTGGGGGCCCTAACAGCGCTATCTGTAATTCCAGTCAGGGCCATGTGTAGCGTGTAGCCCCTGGTCCCCCAGCTTGCTTTACATGCAACAATATTAGGGGCCCCCTGCCACCATCCCAGGCCTCAAACCCACCCAACAGCACCCTAGCAGTAACATGGGGTAAATGCGCATAACATCTCTCCAAAGCCCCCATTTCATAGACAAAACATTGTTTTACAACGCTTAAAGATGGTTTTACTAATCCACACAATTGTACACATATAAATATAGTTCTGCTCTTTACAGCTGGCATATTAATCCTTGGTGCTACTTTATAGGGAATCAAAGCAGCCTCTAGGCAAAACATCTGCATGAACGTTAATTACATATGGTATCTTGACATTATAAACATTTCCTGAAGGCCGGACGCCCCTGGAAGTTTTCAGTATGTGTTTTTACATTGTTAGTTTCATAATTTATTGCTAAATATAGCTACCCAGTGCGGCCAGTGCTACCCAATCCACATCATCACCAGCCCTAAAGCCAACACTGCTAATAACCTTTTAAAAACATACATGGTCTGAGAAACCTATTTTATGAAAACATCAGAGTAATAAAATTGTGTGGGCTAAACTACATAGCTAAGGCTTACTTACAATATTAAAAAACATGTAATTATCATATTGTCCAATAAATTTAGACACTTTTAATTGAATGGGCAGTTTATAATTTAACCTCTACTGAGACCCCTTTGATGGCTGTCCTGGGAAGTCCTGGGGTATACAACTGTTTTAGATTTGTATTGCTTGTCCTCTGTCTATTTCAAACCTTTTTTTAATTGCCTGGTCACGTTATATTTTGACATCTGCTGAACACCTTTGAACCCATGCCTGGGAACTCTTAGGGTTACATCTGTTTTAGGTTTGTATTGCTTGTCTTCTGTCTATTTCAAAACTTTTTTAAATTGCCTGGTCACTTTACACTTTGACATCTGCTGAAAACCTTTGAACCCTGGCCTGGGAACACTTAGGGCTACATCTCTTTTAGGTTAGCATTGCTTGTCTTCTGTCTATTTCAAAACTTTTTTAAATTGCCTGGTCACTTTATACTTTGACATCTGCTGAACACCTTTGAACTCTGGCCTGGGAACACTTCGGACTACATCTGTTTTAGGTTTGCAATGATTGTCTTCTGACTATTTCAAAATATTTTTTTGAATTGCTTGGTCACTTTATACTTTACATCTGCTGAACACCTTTGAACCCGGGCCTGGGAACACATAGGGCTACATCTGTTTTAGGTTTGCAATGCTTAGGTTTGGGCTATTTCAAACCTTTTTTTAAATTGCAGGGTCACGTTATACTTTACTGCTGAACACCTTTAAGTCCTTTTCCTGGGAATTTTGGAGCAAGCATCTGTTTTAGGTATACATTTCTAAAATGATTGGCTGGCTCTAACAAAAGCATCATTTGCCCAGCCCCTCTTTTTGGATTAGCCAGCAGTGTGGCCTGACATTCCCAATGCTCCACCCTGTGAGGAGGCCCCCAAGCAGCCACTAGGTCCTGAATGTCTGACATGTCCAGACGAGTACTCTTGGGTGCAGATACAGGGTGCACACCAGCAGGGACCCCATTTTACACAGCCCCATAGACCTAAACACAGGGGCTAGGACCCTGGCACATGACTAACACGTGACCCCATGATGTCACAACCCACGTGACACCCCTACACCTACGTCAGTTCTGGGACGGGGTCTCAGGGGCACCGGACATCTCGGTACGGATGTGACGTCATTTCTGAGGGGGCGGACAACTGTCACTTTCCAGTTGATGAGGAAAGGTATCCCGGCTTACTACTCGTGGCTGTCGTTTCAGATGCTGTGTACATAAATGGAGAAGGCCTGTTGCCTTTTTTTCTTATTTTGCTGTATCTCCATTTTGATGCTGCTCTTCCTGTTGGTTGTGATGGCTTTGAAGATGATGCAGTTGTTACTGAAGCTAGAGAGGGCTGCAACGGGAGTGAGCGAAGTTACCTGCGGGATTAGTTCATGTGGTCATATTTCTTCAAACCCATGACAAGGCACATGTAGGTTACCAGCGTTTGTATTGCAGTTCTTGTGGTTTTGGCACAATTTGTTTGTGATTTTGTATTCTTCTATGTATTTTCTGTAAAAAAGTCAATTTTACCTGTTTATAATCAGTAATTATCATTAACTTAGAAGAGGTCTCAGGCCGTCTGCCAGTTCTCCAAGCATTTAATAGAATTTTTCCCCAACTTAATCTATCATGAGAGACACCATCAGCAAACATGCATCTTTAGTCCTGATGTTTTCAGATCCCTTAGCAACCTCTTTTTTCTTGCTATCTTCTGCTTTGTGTTTAATAGCATGCAATGTACAGCAAGCAATGTGTTTCCACATGCCTAGCAAAAGAACCCCTGCCTGGCGAGGATCTCTAAATCTTCAGAGCAACTGCCAGTGAGAAGTTTGACTTGAGGGCCAGGAGTTTTCTAAGCTTAAACCATGTTTTGCACCAGCTTATCAAACATTTTTCAATTTTTAAGAACAAACTCCCACAGCAGGAGGATGGAGTTTTCTCCCTGTGCGTGTTAAGAGCCCCTAGCACCTCCTTGCGCCACATTAGCATAATTTATTTTTACACTAATGTGGCCCAACGATGCCAAAGTTCCATTGCCATATTTACAAAGTGGGGGAATGCATGCAGTGCGCCACTTTGTAACTCTTAACGATACATTATTCCTGCGCCAGGCATAATGTTTGAAAAGGTCGCAAAGAGATTTCTATGCATCATTTTATTCAGCAATTTTCATGCCTGCTCTGAGCAGGATTTAAAAGGAGGCTCCCATTGGTTACAATGGGCCTCTGGGTGCTTTGCAGGATTAGCGTCAAAAATGTTGATGCTAATCCTATAAAGCGCCGGAATAGATGAAAAATTCTGACACTAGTCTCCTAACTGCTGCCATGGTGCGCCGTATTTTAAATATGGTGCACACATGGTGACGTAGGGGGCGCTGAGGGGTGCAAGTAAAGTGGCGCTGGACTATGTGCTACTTTTCTTAAATGTGCCCCTAGTGTTGGATGAACTGCCATATATAGGGCACGGTGACCATCTTCGACCTGCCAGACTAGTGACGGATTGACTAGCAGGTCATAGATTTGCACTGGACAAGCCATCTGAGGCTCGTCTGAAGGAAAACCCTGGACTTTTTAATCTCTATTTTGCCCAACGTTGCTTACCCTCTTCACTGGTAAAATGATTGACGCTGTAACCTCCCACCCAACATACTTACATACTACTATCTCATAATCCCTGACAGACCAGATCATCAGGAAATCAAACTCTCAATGTCAAATTTCACCCAAAAGGTAATATTATGCTAAGCTCTCCAAAATTCTTTTCAGTGTCTTCAAAATGGGTGCATAAAATATAAAAGCCCCAAATAAATAAAACAATAAATAATTAATGATCTACCATATGTAGATCCACAAATGATGGGAGTGTAGCTTCATCAATTGTGGGCAATGTTGGCTGTCCACTCGGACAGTGATAAAGCGTGCTCAAAGTGGGTGATTATTTTCTTAATACCTTGCACTTTTTAGCTATGTTCTTGAGTAGGTTTCCTTTATCCACTTGATCTTCCACCTTATTTTTAGTTGTTTTTAGAGTCATAAGACCACTGGGTTGTGTGTGAGCTATTTTCAAATAAACCAATTACTTAATTAATCAATCATTTAATCAAATGAGTTTTACTATTTGTATACCTGCTTTGCATGGAGTCCATTAAGGGCCTCATTACGAGGTTGGTGGTCACAAGACCGCCAGCCTTGCAGTGGTGGTTAGACTGTTGCAGTAGTCCGACCATCAAATTATGAGTTTGGCCGGTGGACCCACCAACAGACCGCCATCTCCACCAGGATCCATTATTGTGATGGGGTGACGGAAGTCCTGGTTGTAATCAGCCAGAGCGGTGCTGAACTCAACACCACCCTGCTGATCACAACCTTCTTATCTGCCAGCCTTTTCATGGCAGTTTCTTCACCATGAAAAGGCTGCAGAGAACAAGTGCTAGTGGCCAAAGGGGGGCCCCTGCACTGCTCACACCCATGCCTTGGGCAGTGCAGGCGCCCCAGTGCCCGGTATGCTGGGGGCCCCCTATGTGCTCCGAGACAGCACTCAGCTCCTTTAATGGAGCCGAGTGCTATCTCGTAGAACTGCTCCCACAGGTTAGACCGGCGAGAATGCTCTATTTCAAGGTTTCTGGCAGTCAGACAGGTCAGACCTGTGGAAATCTTATAAAAGTGCAGGGAGACACCAGATCCATGGTGGTGGCATCCTGCCTGCGAGTTTGGTGGTCTTGCACTGGGACAGCCAAACTCGTAATGGGCCTCTAAGTCCCAGAATAACTGCAACTCTGCGAGTGGAGAATCATATAGATATTGTGAATGTGAAAATACTTTTGAACTGTCTCGGAGTCCCTAACCTTTCCAATCCACAAAGGGATATCCTAGCGCCCATCTTGTCTCTTTGTCTTGTGCCTATTCGAGTCAACCCCCAATAAAGCAATAAAGAGGTTTAGCCTATAATACCATTGTATTTGGAGAACTACTAAAATTTGAGTGGAGACATGAGAATAATTTTAGTTCTTAGGGACTCTCCACATACTATCATACTACCATATTAAAATACTAAACTTACTCATTCCTGGGCAGTATAAGCCAATTGCTGGCAGACACTACAGGTTCAGCCACCCAACATCTACTCTAAAGTCAACCTAAAGTCACCGGGATTTATGTTCTGTTCCATGGCCCTCATTCCATCTATTGAGACTGAATAGGTGTGAGGGTCTATATTTTTGTCAGCTCCAAAGAGATGCTGTTTGGGTGAAATGGTGAGTCAGTGCATGTGTGTGGGAGTCAGGGGCACTGAGTGAGTAAGTGGATTATTATTTGTGGTGGGCAGAAGAACCATCAAACTCACTCAATTAAACCTGAGTTTCACCGCTTGATAGCTATGGCACAGATCAGACATGCTTAACATATGCAATGTGTAAAGTATGTATGTAGTACCACAACAGTAAAAAAGTAAAAACATCAAATTATAAAATCTCAAACCAAATTAGAAAAACATGAGACAATTTAATAAAAAAAATAACACCAAATCCAATAACAGGAGCCAGGAATATACTTTTTAAACATTTTATGTAGAAATAACACCTTCACAAAGCACCAATGATAGTAGATGAAGTGGTAGATTGGGACATAGGTTCGATTGGAGGCTGACTGTGATGGAGTCCTGGTCGAATACAACAAGTGGACTGATCCTGGTGAAAAAAATGGAAGTAAAAAAGTTTGAAAACGTTTCTAAGTTTCTCTTCAGAAAGAGGGTTTATCACTTTTTAGAAGATATGCTTTGAAGTTTCTTCTAAGTCCCAATGAAGAAAATAACTTTTTAAGAAGAAAAAGCCTCCCTGATCAGGTTGCTTCTGAAATTGTAGTGGCTTCCGTGGAACTGAAGGAAGAATACTTGAAGCAGTTTGGTCCAGCTTAAACACTGGATCTTTGGAGATTTCTTGCTGAAAATGTTCTAAGCCCGAATGCACAATGGGACTGAGCAATTCTTTTGGAGTTGCTAGGAGTCTTGTGTGGGACAAAGCTTAAATTCAATCTGAGGCTGTGGAGATGCCAGTTATTTGTTCCTGTGGGTCCTGCTAGAGCTCTGGATGAAAAGTTTTCAAATTTTCCAAACATTCTTCTGGTGCCAAAAAACTACAAAAGTGCACTTCTAAGGCCATAGAACCTCAGGAGAAGGCACTTAAAGACTCTCTGTGTGTCAGGTGGGGGCCAATAGCAAAGTCCAATCCAGGTCCAGTTGCCACTAGTCAGCTCGGCAGTTCAGGAAAAAGGCCTCTTGCAGCTTGCTGTGTCCCTGTAGACACGCAAGAGGTCAGCTAAGTAGCCCTTTGTCCTGGGTAAAAAAGAGAGCAGGTTCAGTCGTCCTTCAGGACTCCTTTAGGTTCCAGATAGCAGGTCTGGCCCTCCTTTGATTTTCCTCAGACTGTGCTAGAGGGCTGTCTCTATTACCTCTAGAACATTGCTAGCAGGGCCAGCAGTGTTCTATTGTGTAAGAAATCTGCCTTTTCTGCATGGTCATCCCATATTGTTCACTTTTTTCTTGACTCTTTTTTTACTAGACTTAGAACTCTGTGTACCTTTCCTCTGCTAACCAGCAGTAAATGCCTATGCTCCCCCTTTGAACATGGTTGAATTGGCATACTCCTAATTGATATATTTAACTTGTTTAAATGTCCCTGCTATAGGGTACAAAATGTACATAGGTCCTGGAAGTTAAATGCTGCTAGTGAACTGCAGCACCTGCAGTGCCATCCTCTATATTGGCAGACCAAACATGGCTTCAGGCCTACCATTGTAGCCTGGCTGTAATAGTACAAAACATACACTATGACCTGTCAAAATAAACTCTGACAGGTTAAAACCTTCCTTTTAAATTTTAATGTCACCCAAATGTGGGCAGTATAGCCCAGAAGGTATAGTGCATGGTATTTAAAACTGGGACATGTAATCATTTAATGTTAACCTGCACTTACAGTTACTATTGCCCAACAGCTATTCTGATCGTGGCATGCCTAGCTATCCTATGTAGAAAACCAGAGTGCAGATTAAAATGCTAATACTGTATCTCAGAAATGTGGCCAGCTTAAAAAGAATTACATATCTATATATCTAATAGTTATTAGAAACTTTAATTCAATGGTGAAGTTGGGTTTTTAATAAATATTAGGGAAACGTATCCCGTCTGATGTTCCTGGAGGTTAATGTACATTGGCTCTGCAGCTTCTCTCAACTAGTGATTAGGACTGAATAGGTGTGAAAAGGTGAGAAATGCCTCTCAGTACAAACAGGCTGACCTGAATGGGCCCAAAATGGCTCCTTTAGGTTCCATAGAAGATGCCTGTTGGGGGCTATAGACCTCCTTTAGACAGCAGGTGTAAAATCCTGCTTGACAGTTATGTTAAGCCACATGTAACACTTGGGACATACTTGAAAGTGAGAGAACAGGATGCCATGAGATTTCTTGTGTATCCACTGTCTGGTTGCTGGAGGGGCTTGCTTTTGTCCTACCATACATCTGTCTCTGGGTGTGTTGTGGATAGAGTTCCTACCTCAAACTGGATTGCAGTGTCAGATGTAGGAGGGCACTAGGATTACTATAGAACACTCCTCACATACACTTCCAGACGCAGATCCCAAGTTTAGTGTGGCCGTAGACAGTCACCATCTTGAAAATGTCCCGACACATTGGGCCAATTTGCATGAAGACAACAGTAACTACTGAAAAGGTAAGCAGGGTTGGCTCAGGGAACTTTTACCTCACTGGTTCAGGAATGTCCAGGAGTTACCCTGCGCCTTAGGTGGTGGTAGACATTTATGTGGCACATTCAGGCACCCAGTTTCTGGATCAGTGAATGATAGAAGGGGAGTGAACCTGCTGCTTGTGACCTGAGATAAGCCCTGAAGGATGAGACCTCTCCCTCTTGTACTGAGACAAAAAAGTAGACTGCATCAGCTGGCTGACCTTCAGTGTGGTTACAGGGAGACAACAAGCTGCAAGAGGCCTTTAACTGGAAGCACCCAGCTGATGAGTAGCAAATGGGCCTGGACTAGACCCTACTGTTAGCATCTGCCTGACACTGTAAGTCTTTAAGTGCCTCTCCTGAGGTTGTGGGGGCTTCAGAAGTATACTCCTGTGGTAGATTAGGACTAAAGTCATGAGGTAAAATCTTTGACCAGGACAAACCTTTTTAGTGTATGCGACCCACACTCCATGGTGGTCAGCCTCAACTTGTGCCTAGGACTCAGTCTGCCTCGACCATTGCCTACCATTGGTATTGTGCTTTTTAGTGCTATATCAACTTACAACTTTAAATATGTATATATCTGGTTCCCCTTAATGGAAGTTTGTCATTTTGGTTTCATTTTCTTTATAACATTTTACTCTGTTTTTCTAATTCAGTTTCTGATTTTTATTGTTTGGCATTTGGACTTTATTACTGTTTTTGTACTGCATAAATACTTTACACATTGTCCTAAATCAAGCCTGTCTTTTCTGTGCTGTAGCTACAAAGGAGTTGAGGTTAGGTTATTTTAGTGACTTTAAGGGTTCACCTTGACAAGAGTTGTGATTATTTCTTGAAGTGGGCAATTGCCCAAGCCAATAAACAATCCATTATCTTTCTAAGTTACACTTGTGAGTAATGTACCCATGTAAGTTTTCTCTTACTCATTCAAGTAACTTTACTACTTTTGAGTAATCCCACTTTATAAGTGTAAAGTTACTCAAAATTATAGACATACACATCTCGACCTCTTAAAACAGAGGATTGAGACAAATTTATGAGTGCAAGCTACTACAGCCAAAAAAGAGCAGTAGTAATCCGAGCACCATACATGACAAACCACTGATTCTGCAAACCCCTTCCTTAGAAAGTAAAGGAGGCATGGACTTAAATTAGAACACCATATGTAATAATGTTAAATTAACATAATTGAATTTGTGATTTAAAAAATGTATACATTTAATTAATATTTTATAATATCTAAAAATAAAACATATTATTTAATTTGAAAAAGTTAATAATTTTTTGCATTTCGAAATTAGTGTAACACTTAGTATTAAAATATAATTAAATTACTTGCAATTAGTTCTATATATCGCTTTGCACTTTAGGTTTTTAATTTAGACTTCAGGAAGATAATTGTATTTAATTTAGGATATTTAAATCAATTAAATAATTAATTTTAACAAAAAATTAAGTTATTTGCGCTCTAGTTATTTTTATTTTTATCCTATATTTAAAATAAATGTTTACATTAAATTACAACAGTACTTAAATTAAACAAATGTTTACTTTTTTCAAGTTTAGTAAACTTTTTTTACCATTACCTATGGTTCACGAGAGGGAGAGTTCACTATTGCAAAGTACAGTTTGAAAATACCTATTTAAATAATACATTAAAATCATGTGTACCTTGACTACTGTTTTGGGTCCTTTATGGTTGTAGTACCTTTAGAAGTGCAGTTTGGGAATAGCAGGGGGCTTACTCTTTTGTGTGTGAGTGCATATCTTTCCCTAAAACCTTACTTAATCCCTCCTAAACCACTCCTTACTCCTCCTTCAGACAGTTCCCTTAATTTGCAAGTATTCCCCATTTTAAAGCCACATCTTTTTGTCCCACTCACATTTACTACAAAAATGTATACTGACATATGCAGAGATTCTACATTCAGTGCAGAGGTCTTGGCACAGAAAAAAGATAGGAGAGGTGGAGGTGGATCATGCACACATAGGTTTGTGAATATCATAGTACTATTGCAATACTACTAAACATGTAATTATTTATATTACAACTGAATAGGTTCACTACAGCTGCTTGTAGTGAAACACACAGACTAGGGATTTCTCTGTGGACTTACACACTATTGGAAGGAATGTGAATTGTGAGAGCACAACCTGCAACAGGCTACAGTTAATTGTATTGACTATAACTGTTTTAGTACAGGCAATGACCAATTTGAATGAGGAAGTGTTTGGGGCACTGAATGACCCTAAATGTTTGTTAGGTGGACAACAGTGTCCTGCTGAGATTCCTAGAATCATCTAGGGTTGAAACGTTGAAAATATTCACCTATTCAGTTGTAATATGAATAATTAAGCGGGTGTAAACAATTATATAGGTTTTCCCCATATGACTGTTACCTAATCAGAAAACAATTGGTGAACTCACAGTGTGCCACTGTATTATATGTTAATTTGTTTTGTGTAATGTATGTGAGCACTGTGTCCTCTGTACTATCACTGTTTCACATATTGACATTTCGACTGTCAATGTTTGAGAATGAACTGAATATAAAAGCAGATGTATACACAGTATTATTTTGCGTCTAACTTTTATATCTGAGATCTATTGTGAATGAGATATAGTCATACATCAATTTCATTGAGTTTGACTAATTGGTAGCATAACAGAGACTTGTGGACCCATAAGGGTGCTAGCTCTGGCTCAATGAGTCCAAAATGACAAATGAAATAATAATGGTTACACAATATATGATATGCATGAAACTTAATCTGGAACATAACCTGGAAAACACAAAATACACTTGTACATTTTATTAATTCATTCAAATATATGTGTATAAACTAATTAATTCATTCAATTTATAAACTTATTTTTAAGCAATAATTTTAAAAAAATCTCACTCTTAGTAACATTTTCATTTAATGGTAATATTTAGTAAGCATTGTTAATTATACATATTTAAATAATTAGAAAATGTTTAATTTATGTTTTCAGTACTTTTATTACTGAACTTAAAAATCAATAATTATATATAACTTTTTTATCACTTAAAAATAAAATGTAAACGTCAATTCCTTTCTACCATAGGTCCATTTACTGTGCCATTTCAATTCACTGCTTCCATTGATTTCTATGGATTGTCCTGCAGTGCTGGTGGTTGGATAAGTGTCACACTCACTTACTCCGTGGCATGGCTAAAGGTTTTCTAAGCCTGTTTTGATACCTTTAGGGATGTAATAACTTTAGAAGTGTATTTTGTCAAATATTACTATCTTTCCCTTGTGGGTGGGTGCTCTGTATTAGCTTGTCCCTCCTACTACTCAAAGTTCCTTAACTCCTTCCCGCAAAATAGTAATTATTCCCCATTTTTTCTAAACTCCCCCAACCACTCTAATATTTGCTATTAAAGATGATGCCTATGTATGTGAAATCTCCACACATGGGTAATAGAGAAACCCAAACAGCAACCTTAACAATATTATTGTGATAACAGAATGGATTACCCTATCCATGTATGTACGTATTATGGAAAAGCTTTGTAAGAATCAATTACTTATATTTGAGAGTTCCAAAGGACATTACCATGCCTGTAGTTTCCAAAATATATACTACTTGTAGCAAATGGGTATCATGCAGTGAGTTCTTTAGCATTTATTACATTTGACTACCCAGTTTTTGGACATTTACTTTGAGCGAGTCTGACCACCTTAATGTCACTCACAGTAAATTCACAGTAATTGGAGCACCAGTATCCATTTTGTAAGTGTAGGAGGCTGGACTGGCTTGTAGTGAGTACCAAGGGGTACTTGCACCTTGCACCAGGCCCAGTTATCCCTTATTAGTGTATAGGGTGTCTAGCAGCTTAGGCTGATAGATAATGGTAGCTTAGCAAAGCAGCTCAGGCTGAACTAGGAGACGTGTGAAGCTACTACAGTACCACCTAGTGTCATATGCACAATATCATAAGAAAACACAATACACAGTTATACTAAAAATAAAGGTACTTTATTTTTATGACAATATGCCAAAGTATCTTAGAGTGTACCCTCAGTGAGAGGATAGGAAATATACACAAGATATATATACACAATAGCAAAAATATGCAGTATAGTCTTAGAAAACAGTGCAAACAATGTATAATTACAATAGGATGCAATGGGGAAACATAGGGATAGGGGCAACACAAACCATATACTCCAAAAGTGGAATGTGAACCACGAATGGACCCCAAACCTATGTGACCTTGTAGAGGGTCGCTGGGACTATTAGAAAATAGTGAGAGTTAGAAAAATAACCCTCCCCAAGACCCTGAAAAGTGAGTGCAAAGTGCACCAAAGTTCCCCTAAGGACAAAATAGTCGTGTTAGAGGGAGAATGCAAGGAAAACACAAATCAGCAATGCAACAACGATGGATTCCTGTCTGAAGGTACCTGTGGAACAAGGGGACCAAGTCCAAAAGTCACAAGCAGCTCGGAGATGGGCAGATGCCCAAGAAATGCCAGCGGTTGGTGCAAAGAAGCTCTTACTAGGCTGAAGAACTGTGAATACTGCAGGAACGACAAGGGCTAGAGACTTCCCCTTTGGAGGATGGATCCCCCACGCCTTGGAGAGTCGTGCAGAAGTGTTTTCCCGCCGGATGGACGCCAACAAGCCTTGCTACACGCAAATCGTGCGTTTGGCGTTTTTGGACGCTGCTGGGGCCCAGGAGGGACCAGGAGGTCGCAAATTGGACCTGCAGAGAGAGGGGACGTCGAGCAAGACAAGGAGCCCTCACTAAAGCAGGTAGCACCCGGAGAAGTGCCAGAAACAGGCACTACGAGGATGCGTGAAACGGTGCTCGCCGAAGTTGCACAAAGGAGTCCCACGTCGCCGGAGACCAACTTAGAAAGTCGTGCAATGCAGGTTAGAGTGCCGTGGACCCAGGCTTGGCTGTGCACGAAGGATTTCCGCCGGAAGTGCACAGGGGCCGGAGTAGCTTGCAAAGTCGCGGTTCCCAGCAATGCAGCCCAGCGAGGTGAGGCAAGGACTTACCTCCACCAAACTTGGGCTGAAGAGTCACTGGACTGTGGGGGTCACTTGGACGGTGTCGCTGGATTCGAGGGACCTCGCTCGTCGTGCTGAGAGGAGACCCAAGGGACCGGAAATGCAGCTTTTTGGTGCCTGCGGTTGCAGGGGGAAGATTCCGTCGACCCACGGGAGATTTCTTCGGAGCTTCTGGTGCAGAGAGGAGGCAGACTACCCCCACAGCATGCACAAGCAGGAAAACAGTCGAGAAGGCGGCAGGATCAGCGTTACAGAGTTGCAGTAGTCGTCTTTGCTACTATGTTGCAGGTTTGCAGGCTTCCAGCGCGGTCAGCGGTCGATTCCTTATCAGAAGGTGAAGAGGGAGATGCAGAGGAACTCGGCTGAGCTCATGCATTCGTTATCTAAAGTTTCCCCAGAGACAGAGACCCTAAATAGCCAGAAAAGAGGGTTTGGCTACCTAGGAGAGAGGAAAGGCTACTAACACCTGAAGGAGCCTATCACAAGGAGTCTCTGACGTCACCTGGTGGCACTGGCCACTCAGAGCAGTCCAGTGTGCCAGCAGCACCTCTGTTTCCAAGATGGCAGAGGTCTGGAGCACACTGGAGGAGCTCTGGACACCTCCCAGGGGAGGTGCAGGTCAGGGGAGTGGTCACTCCCCTTTCCTTTGTCCAGTTTCGCGCCAGAGCAGGGGCTAAGGGGTCCCTGAACCGGTGTAGACTGGCTTATGCAGAATTGGGCACATCTGTGCCCAACAAAGCATTTCCAGAGGCTGGGGGAGGCTACTCCTCCCCTGCCTTCACACCATTTTCCAAAGGGAGAGGGTGTCACACCCTCTCTCAGAGGAAGTTCTTTGTTCTGCCATCCTGGGCCAGGCCTGGCTGGACCCCAGGAGGGCAGCTGCCTGTCTGAGGGGTTGGCAGCAGCAGCAGCTGCAGTGAAACCCCAGGAAGGGCAGTCTGGCAGTACCAGGGTCTGTGCTACAGACCCCTGGGATCATGGAATTGTACCAACAATGCCAGGATGGCATAGAGGGGGCAATTCCATGATCATAGACATGTTACATGGCCATATTCGGAGTTACCATGGTGAAGCTACATATAGGTAGTGACTTATATGTAGTGCACGCGTGTAATGGTGTCCCCGCACTCACAAAGTTCAGTGAATTGGCTCTGAACAATGTGGGGGCACCTTGGCTAGTGCCAGGGTGCCCTCACACTAAGTAACTTTGCACCTAACCTTTACCAGGTAAAGGTTAGACATATAGGTGACTTATAAGTTAATTAAGTGCAGTGTAAAATGGCTGTGAAATAACGTGGACGTTATTTCACTCAGGCTGCAGTGGCATGCCTGTGTAAGAATTGTCAGAGCTCCCTATGGGTGGCAAAAGAAATGCTGCAGCCCATAGGGATCTCCTGGAACCCCAATACCCTGGGTACCTCAGTACCATATACTAGGGAATTATAAGGGTGTTCCAGTAAGCCAATGTAAATTGGTAAAAATGGTCACTAGCCTGTTAGTGACAATTTGAAAGTAATGAGAGAGCATAACCACTGAGGTTCTGGTTAGCAGAGCCTCAGTGAGACAGTTAGGCACCACACAGGGAACATATACATGCACACCTATGAGCACTGGGGCCCTGTGCGACAGGGTCCCAGTGACACATACATATAGGCCACAAACCTATGAGCACTGGGGTCCTGACCAGCAGGATCCCAGTAACACATAACAACCATACTGAAAACATGGTGTTTTCACTATGAGCACTGAGGCCTGGCTATCAGGATCCCAGTGAGACAGTGAAAACAGTGACAAACACCCTGACATACACTCACAAACAGGCCAAAAGTGGGGGTAACAAGGCTAGAAAGAGGCTACCTTCTCACACAACCCCCCCCCAAACGAAGGACAATAAGGCTAACCTTGGCCAGTTGAGACTTTATTGTCTAAGTGGTGATAAGTAGAGAGTAGCTCTGCAATAGACTGGTTACTCCCTTTATCATCCACTATATGGTTACTTCCCTGTGGGGATGTAAACCACCCTGTTTGAAGTTTTTTAGCTAAGTAACAATGTGAAGATGTATTTTCAGAGTTTCTATCAGTAAGTTTTAGTTTAGAGCAGTGGGAATTGTCCACTGAACCTATTTGTAGTGATGGAAATGCCAGACAGGGATGCTGTCTCAGAAAAGCCATAGCTGGGCAAAAACTTTGTCCATATGGCTGGAAGAGAGAACAGGGATGCTGTTTCTCTTGGGTTGGAGCAGGGCAGGGATGCTGTCCTATCCGCTCCACACTAGGGCAGGGATGCTGTCCTAAGTGTTGTGAGGCAGTGCAGAGTTTCTGCACTAAAGTTTCTCTGGGAGGGTTGGAGGGATGCTCCATGTTAACTAAAATGGTGCTCTTTTTGTCACCAATGTTAGTTATCCCACAGAGAGGTACTTCTACCTCAGGGAGTCCAGCTATGCCAGCTGATGATTCCCTTGGAACAGGTGCCACCCCAGGAGAGGTTTCTCCCACCACAGGAATGGTATCCTGAATGGTAGGGTGGTTAGGGGATACTGTGATACCCTTTTTACCTGTTGATGGAGAGGGATCCTGAGTTTTCAGGCCTTCTCTCCTTTGCTTTTTCATTTCAGTAGAAATGAGAGGGAACAATTCCTCAGGGATGCCCAGCATGGCTGCATGGGCATAAAACTCTACATCAGCCCAACCTGAGGCCTCTAGGTCATTACCTAAGAGACAGTCTACAGGTAAGCTAGGTGATACCACCACCTGCTTAGGGCCAGTAACTCCACCCCAACTAAACTGAATTATAGCTAAGGGAAGAAACTTAGTGGAGTTATGGACATCAATAATCTTATACTGTTGTCCAATGATGTGTTGTTCAGGAGGCACTAGGTTTTCAGTCACCAAAGTGAAACTGGCACCTGTGTCCCTGTAGGCCAAGGCCTCAACACCATTTATTGAAACTGTCTGCCTGTACTTATCCATTGTAAGGGGACAAGCAGCCAGTGTGGCAAGGCCAATGCCGCTAGGTGTGACAGAAACTGTCTTGGGACTGATTACATCAGTTTCCACTATGGACCCATAAGTGAACCCAACTACACCCTTTGCTTGACTGTTGCCAGCAGTCCCACCACTAGTACCACTACTGCTAGGGGCACTAGAGCTTGATGTATTAGTGGTGGTAGGCTCAGGGGGTTTACCTGGACAGGACTTATCCCCTGGCCTATGGCCTCTATTTTTACACACAAAGCACCAAGGCTTTTTAATGTGTGCAGGTTGGGAAGAAGAGGAAGAATTTGTTTTATCCCCACCCTCTGAAGAGTGTTTAAGATTTGAAGTGGGATCTTTGGTTTTACCCTTATCCCCATGCTTATCTTGAGATTTTTCACCATCTTTCTTCTTATTGCCATCTTTGTCACCCCCTGTATGAACTTTTCTGTTCACCCTTGTTCTGACCCATTTGTCTGCCTTCTTTCCCAATTCTTGGGGAGAGGTCAGATCAGAGTCTACCAGGTACTGGTGCAACAAATCAGACACTCAATTATTAAGTATATGCTCTCTCAGGATTGTGTTATACAGGCTTTCATAATCAGTAACTTTACTGCCAAGTAACCACCCCTCCAAGGCCTTCACTGAATGGTCAATGAAATCAACCCAGTCTTGTGAAGACTCCTTTTTGGTCTCTCTGAACTTTATCCTGTACTGTTCAGTGGTTAAGCCATAACCATCCAGGAGTGCATTCTTAAGAACTGTAAAATTATTGGCATCACTTTCTTTCACAGTAAGGAGTCTATCCCTACCCTTTCCACTAAATGATAGCCATAGGATAGCAGCCCACTGCCTTTGAGGGACATCCTGTACAACACAGGCCCTCTCAAGTGCAGCAAACCACTTGTTAATGTCATCCCCCTCCTTATAAGGGGGAACTATCTTGTGCAGATTCCTGGAATCATGCTCTTTTGCAGGATGACTATGGGGAATACTGCTGCTGCCACCATGGGTATCTAAACCCAACTTCTGTCTTTCCCTCTCTATTTCTAAAGACTGTCTATCCAAATCCAGCTGTTGCTTCTTGAGCTTCAGTCTGGTTTGTTCCACTCTCAATCTATTGAGCTCCCTTTCTAACAATCTGTCATCAGGGTGGGTGGGAGGGACATTTCTAGATACAGAGGTATGATGGGAATGAACAGAAGGAGACCTGTCCCTTACAGAGGGCACCCTAACAGCTTGGCTACCAGCATAATGTGAGATCACATCATCAGTATGGTGTGATTCAACCTCTGTACCAACTATGCTAGACTGTCTAGTAATGGGCAGGCTGAGAAGTTTCTTTCCTGAACCTTTTCCTGGGGGAGTCCCTGGATCAGATTGAGAACCATTAGCTACTGTTTCTACAGATTGGGCACTTATGGCCTTATCCTGTACTCTAAGCATATTAATTAACAGTTCTAAGGAAGGATTCTTCCCTACACTCAAACCTCTCTCTATGCAGAGACTCCTTGCTCCTTTCCAGCTAAGGTGATCATATGCAAGTTTGGACAGTTCAACATTTTGGCCTGTGCCAGACATTTTTAGAGAGAGTTAAAGTGATAGACAAAGAGAAAAAAGTTTTCAGAACTTTTTGTAAAGACAGAAAAAAACTTTTTAAACTTTTAAGAACTTTTTGAAAGTTTAGTAGTACTTTTCAGCACTTAGAAAAGAGTGAAAAGAGGAAATGCAAAACTTTTTGGCTATGTGTATATACACTGACCTTGTTTTGTATATTTTTCTCTTATGAAAAGTACAATGACAAGAGTGGTAAGTAGTCTCAAGCACTTATCCCACCACTGCACAACCAATGTAGGAGGCTGGACTGGCTTGTAGTGAGTACCAAGGGGTACTTGCACCTTGCACCAGGCCCAGTTATCCCTTATTAGTGTATAGGGTGTCTAGCAGCTTAGGCTGATAGATAATGGTAGCTTAGCAAAGCAGCTCAGGCTGAACTAGGAGACGTGTGAAGCTACTACAGTACCACCTAGTGTCATATGCACAATATCATAAGAAAACACAATACACAGTTATACTAAAAATAAAGGTACTTTATTTTTATGACAATATGCCAAAGTATCTTAGAGTGTACCCTCAGTGAGAGGATAGGAAATATACACAAGATATATATACACAATAGCAAAAATATGCAGTATAGTCTTAGAAAACAGTGCAAACAATGTATAATTACAATAGGATGCAATGGGGAAACATAGGGATAGGGGCAACACAAACCATATACTCCAAAAGTGGAATGTGAACCACGAATGGACCCCAAACCTATGTGACCTTGTAGAGGGTCGCTGGGACTATTAGAAAATAGTGAGAGTTAGAAAAATAACCCTCCCCAAGACCCTGAAAAGTGAGTGCAAAGTGCACCAAAGTTCCCCTAAGGACAAAATAGTCGTGTTAGAGGGAGAATGCAAGGAAAACACAAATCAGCAATGCAACAACGATGGATTCCTGTCTGAAGGTACCTGTGGAACAAGGGGACCAAGTCCAAAAGTCACAAGCAGCTCGGAGATGGGCAGATGCCCAAGAAATGCCAGCGGTTGGTGCAAAGAAGCTCTTACTAGGCTGAAGAACTGTGAATACTGCAGGAACGACAAGGGCTAGAGACTTCCCCTTTGGAGGATGGATCCCCCACGCCTTGGAGAGTCGTGCAGAAGTGTTTTCCCGCCGGATGGACGCCAACAAGCCTTGCTACACGCAAATCGTGCGTTTGGCGTTTTTGGACGCTGCTGGGGCCCAGGAGGGACCAGGAGGTCGCAAATTGGACCTGCAGAGAGAGGGGACGTCGAGCAAGACAAGGAGCCCTCACTAAAGCAGGTAGCACCCGGAGAAGTGCCAGAAACAGGCACTACGAGGATGCGTGAAACGGTGCTCGCCGAAGTTGCACAAAGGAGTCCCACGTCGCCGGAGACCAACTTAGAAAGTCGTGCAATGCAGGTTAGAGTGCCGTGGACCCAGGCTTGGCTGTGCACGAAGGATTTCCGCCGGAAGTGCACAGGGGCCGGAGTAGCTTGCAAAGTCGCGGTTCCCAGCAATGCAGCCCAGCGAGGTGAGGCAAGGACTTACCTCCACCAAACTTGGGCTGAAGAGTCACTGGACTGTGGGGGTCACTTGGACGGTGTCGCTGGATTCGAGGGACCTCGCTCGTCGTGCTGAGAGGAGACCCAAGGGACCGGAAATGCAGCTTTTTGGTGCCTGCGGTTGCAGGGGGAAGATTCCGTCGACCCACGGGAGATTTCTTCGGAGCTTCTGGTGCAGAGAGGAGGCAGACTACCCCCACAGCATGCACAAGCAGGAAAACAGTCGAGAAGGCGGCAGGATCAGCGTTACAGAGTTGCAGTAGTCGTCTTTGCTACTATGTTGCAGGTTTGCAGGCTTCCAGCGCGGTCAGCGGTCGATTCCTTATCAGAAGGTGAAGAGGGAGATGCAGAGGAACTCGGCTGAGCTCATGCATTCGTTATCTAAAGTTTCCCCAGAGACAGAGACCCTAAATAGCCAGAAAAGAGGGTTTGGCTACCTAGGAGAGAGGAAAGGCTACTAACACCTGAAGGAGCCTATCACAAGGAGTCTCTGACGTCACCTGGTGGCACTGGCCACTCAGAGCAGTCCAGTGTGCCAGCAGCACCTCTGTTTCCAAGATGGCAGAGGTCTGGAGCACACTGGAGGAGCTCTGGACACCTCCCAGGGGAGGTGCAGGTCAGGGGAGTGGTCACTCCCCTTTCCTTTGTCCAGTTTCGCGCCAGAGCAGGGGCTAAGGGGTCCCTGAACCGGTGTAGACTGGCTTATGCAGAATTGGGCACATCTGTGCCCAACAAAGCATTTCCAGAGGCTGGGGGAGGCTACTCCTCCCCTGCCTTCACACCATTTTCCAAAGGGAGAGGGTGTCACACCCTCTCTCAGAGGAAGTTCTTTGTTCTGCCATCCTGGGCCAGGCCTGGCTGGACCCCAGGAGGGCAGCTGCCTGTCTGAGGGGTTGGCAGCAGCAGCAGCTGCAGTGAAACCCCAGGAAGGGCAGTCTGGCAGTACCAGGGTCTGTGCTACAGACCCCTGGGATCATGGAATTGTACCAACAATGCCAGGATGGCATAGAGGGGGCAATTCCATGATCATAGACATGTTACATGGCCATATTCGGAGTTACCATGGTGAAGCTACATATAGGTAGTGACTTATATGTAGTGCACGCGTGTAATGGTGTCCCCGCACTCACAAAGTTCAGTGAATTGGCTCTGAACAATGTGGGGGCACCTTGGCTAGTGCCAGGGTGCCCTCACACTAAGTAACTTTGCACCTAACCTTTACCAGGTAAAGGTTAGACATATAGGTGACTTATAAGTTAATTAAGTGCAGTGTAAAATGGCTGTGAAATAACGTGGACGTTATTTCACTCAGGCTGCAGTGGCATGCCTGTGTAAGAATTGTCAGAGCTCCCTATGGGTGGCAAAAGAAATGCTGCAGCCCATAGGGATCTCCTGGAACCCCAATACCCTGGGTACCTCAGTACCATATACTAGGGAATTATAAGGGTGTTCCAGTAAGCCAATGTAAATTGGTAAAAATGGTCACTAGCCTGTTAGTGACAATTTGAAAGTAATGAGAGAGCATAACCACTGAGGTTCTGGTTAGCAGAGCCTCAGTGAGACAGTTAGGCACCACACAGGGAACATATACATGCACACCTATGAGCACTGGGGCCCTGTGCGACAGGGTCCCAGTGACACATACATATAGGCCACAAACCTATGAGCACTGGGGTCCTGACCAGCAGGATCCCAGTAACACATAACAACCATACTGAAAACATGGTGTTTTCACTATGAGCACTGAGGCCTGGCTATCAGGATCCCAGTGAGACAGTGAAAACAGTGACAAACACCCTGACATACACTCACAAACAGGCCAAAAGTGGGGGTAACAAGGCTAGAAAGAGGCTACCTTCTCACAGTAAGATAAGGTCTCCCCTGCTGAGCTAGGATAAGAAGCTCTGGGCTAGTTACACATGAACGCGTAACTGCTTGTGCACACATGTGAGGGCTCCAAGTATGAGTCTACCATCTTGCACCACATGGTATCTGTACATGGGTGGCCTGTCTCAGAGGGGATTCTTCAGGGTTTAGTACTGACCTTGGTAGGCTTTGTATTGTGAGTGTTCATTCATGTTATAGGCCTGTAGTGCTTATGACGGTATCTGGTGCTTACACTGTATTACACATTAGAGGTGAAATCTACAATACAGTAAATTTTCACTCCTCTTACTCCTACAGGGTCTAGTTAGGTACCAATCTAGGGCTAAACATGCCCACTGAGTGTAGATTAACAGTTTCTAACATCATATTTACCCTCCTTATGACACTTTAAGAATTGTCATGTTTCCCTGCCTTAGCTCATATTCAGATTTCAGGACTTTGACCCTCCCCCCACTGGGCTACGTTAATTACTCTGATCTTCAATAGGAGGAACAAAGGCCTTCCCACACAATAAAACAATTAAAAGTGCTTGACACAGTTCCTGGAAAAGTAAATGATGGGGAGGAAATCTACAGCTGTTAATTAGATTGTCACACTACTCAGGGCTTGGACAGTCAGGCTCACAGAAACAAAGGAGGAGGGCCAGACCTCTGGAGCCAGAGAAGTGGGAGTTCGCCATTGAGGTTTTTGTTGCAAGGGATAAGGCAGCTGTTTCAGCTAAGGGTGGAGCTGAGGCTCTCAGGAGTACTATTTCCATAGCCATCATGGGTTTGTCATATTGGATTGTTCCAGAATGCAGAGCTGGAGGGTTGGGCTAGGGGTGGTGTCAATATGTGGCATCCTAGGATTCACCAGGCATCTCTGAATTCTAGAATTCAACCCCCACTTAAAAATCCCTCCAAATGGGAGGGACAGACAGAGAAGACACAGGACCTGGGAGCGACAAGATGCAGCCTGGTCCTCTGGTTTTCTAGGCAGAGCACGAAGTTAGCAGACAATCACAACAAATTCTTAAAATTCCCTGTGGGAGGGCCAAACTCCAGTATTACAACAATGTAAATGAATTCTTTAAGAGGAGAGGGCATGTGTAGGGGCCTCCTGGGACTGATTCACAAGTCAAGGGTCCTGAGGACACACCCTGTTGGACTGTGCATTTGCCAGGCACGCTGTCCACACCATGCCCTTGTCTGAGTGGGTGGGCCTCATCGGCCTGTGGTCTCCCTTCCTTCACCCTTTAAGGGTAGGGGAAGTGCACAAGTCCAGCCTGTGGCTGGGAGAAGCAAAACAACTACTGCTGGGCCACACAGAAGGTGCATGCACACTGTGTGCTGGCTTTGGCCACTGGGGCCCTTCCCCTATGACCTTCAATGACCCTCCACAACTTGTGGGTTTCTTGGGTGAGATAGGGACACTGCAGAAAACAAAACACAAAACAAAAAGAAAAGTTTTGTGGGAGGCCACTATAACACAACAACGGAGAGGAGAAGCCTTATTTCATATTCATCTAGGTAGAGTGTAGTGGTGTTGACTGTAGTGGCATACAGTGTAATAGTGTACTAGGGATTTGAGAAGAGTGGAGTGTTATAGAGTGGAGTTTTATACAGTGGAATATCATAGAGTGTAGTGCTGTAGAGTGGGGTGAAATACAGTGGAAGATCATAGAGTGTAGTGGTGTAGAGTGGAGTGGCATAAAGGGGAGTGGCATACAGCGCAGTAGTGTTCAGTAGAGTGGTATAGAGCATAATAATTTTGAGTGTTACTGGCTTACAGTGTATTGGTGTAGAGTGCAGTGGCATATAGTGGGATGGCATACAATAGAATGGTATAGAATGGAGTGTTGTTCAGTAGATTAGGGTAGAGTGTACTAGGATAGAGTGAATTAGTGTAGAGTGTTGTGGTGTAGAGCATAATGGCATAGAATAGAGTTATGTGCAGTATAATAGTTATAGTGTGGAGTGGCATATAGTGGAGTGGGGTATAGAGTAGTGGCATAGACTGGAGTGGCATAGAGAGGATTGGCATAGAATGGAATGGCATAGAGTGGAGTGGAATACAGTGGAGTGAAGTAAAGTGGAATGGCATATATTAGAGTGGCATACAGTATCGAACAGTAGGGCGAGTGTTGCAGAGTGGAGTGGGGTAGAGAGCAATGGGATAGATTGTAACAGTGTACAGTGTAATAACATACTGTGGAGTGACGTAGAGTGAACTGTTGTACAGTTCAGTGGTGTACAGTGGAATAGTGTAGAGTGTATTTGTGTAGAGCGGAAAGGCATAGAGTGGAGCTGCACACATTGGAATAGCATACAGTAGAGTGGGGTACAGTGGAAAAATGTTTCACTGGCACACACTGTAGTGACATAGAGTGGAGTGGCATATAATATAGTGGAATAATGTAGAGTAGAGTGAGGTAGAGTGGAGTGTTATACAATGGAATTATATAGAGTGTAGAACTGTAGAACTGGTGTACAGTGGAATAGCGTAGAGTGTAGTGCAGTAGAATGGAGTGATGTACAGTGTAATAGCATAGAGTGGAGTGGTGTATAGTGAAGTGGTTTACAGTGGAGTGGAGTAAAGTGCTGTGATGTACAGAGGAATAGCATACAGAGCAGTGAAGTGGCACACAATAGATTGGCATAGAGTGGAATAGCATAGAGTGTAGTGTCATGGAGTGCAGTTGTGTACCATGGAATACCGTACAGTACAGCAGCATATAGATTGGAGGGGTGTACAATGTAGTAGCATACACTGGACTGTCATAAAATGGAGTGGCGTAGAGTGTAAAAGCGTATAGTGTGGTGGGGTAGCGTGGATTAGTGTAGAATGGAGACGAGTATTGTGGAGTGAGGTAGAGTGGAGTGACGTAGACGGTAATAGGATAGAGTGGGGTGGCATAGAGGTAAGGGGCATAAAATGTAGTAGCATACAGTGGAGTGAAGTAACAGATGCAGCGTGAAAATGTGTTAATGGATGTAGATGTAATGTGGCAGGAAAAGAGATTGTTTGTTGTAAATGATCCTTTATGGTAGCACATATGAAAAGTGTAAGTAGTTTTAAAGTTAGACTTTTTTAAAGACTAGGCTATATACTATGCTGTGCTATGCCACAGTGGTTTGCAGTATGCTTCAGTACATGCACATGATAGGCAGTATGTGATTGGTTATGGCTTTGTTTAACAAATTTAAAAGGCAGCCATGTTGTCTTCAGTACATTTTGGCTGCATTCAGCATTTCGCTGCATTCTGGCTTAGATCTGCGTAGGTAGTAGGTTTTATTGCTGTCCCTACATATTACCACTTCATTGAAGTGTTATTGGTTTGAGATATGTATTTTTACTTTTCTATATGCTTCTACAGGAGTTTAGGGAGAGCAGTAAATTTTTTACATTTTTTAAGTAACACTGTAACTTGTAGGTGTTATCACAGTACTCCATAGACTTTTTTATGAGGACTTAACTATGTTAAAATTAGAAAATACACTGCAGTACCCTATATTTGTACAATATAGGGTACTACAATGTATTTTAAATGTTTTAACATATATTTTTTAAAATTTATTTTTGGTATTGCAGTATTCCTGAGGCATACATTTCTTGAAAAATTCATAGAAACTTAAAAATATTTTTTTTACCCTTCCTATTGCCACCTAAATGAAACAGAATTAGGCAGGTGAAAAATATCAAACCTAATACTTACCTACATCTAAGGGCGAAAATCAGAACAGAGGCAAATGGTACCTAAAAAAAAAAGGCTGCCTTTAACTTTTGTAAAGTCAGTCATTTTCAATCATATACTTTTCACTGCTATGTTAATGCTACTTCTGTGGAATACCCCACAATTACGCAAAAATACCAAACCATAGAAAACACTAAATTTAAATGCTTTATAACTTTAAAAGAGTTTACCTGTAGTACACAAAAGGTTCATCGTTGCACCATAATGTCTAATCTTCCCAAAATTCTTGTAAATTAATTCAGTCATTTTCACACTTCACAAGATACAAGGTCTTTGGATAACGCATGGGTGTGAAAATGTGTTTTGGGACCCTCAACCCAGTATATGGACAGTAGTCAAAGTGTTTAACAGACCTTCTCCCCAACCCCCGCTGGTGTCTAACCCCTTTTCTAAACTAAAGCAATGGGCAGCTGGGGTGGGTGGGTTGAGCGCGGGCCATGGTGTCATTTTAAGTTAGACAAGCACATTGACGTTGTGAAAGGATCAGAACAGTAAAATAATAAAATTGGGACTGTTGAATTTATGAAGAAATCAGGATATCAACATATATAAAGCATGTGCATTGTCTTAGTTAAAATATGACCAATAATTAAAATGACGTGTATATTGTAATAATTCATGCAGTGCAATGTTTAATAAATGGGAATATCATAAGAAAGTATTAAAGCTGAATTTAAAAAAAAACACTAACATGTATTTGAGTCTTTTTTTACATTTTCAAGCTGCAAAGTGCAGCCATAGAACCCACCACTTAACTTTATATTTGTTCCCCCACCAAGCACAGTGTTGTTATCAATGGCGTAATTTCAGATGATGCAATGATGGTATTAGTGATATCATAGAACAGGTCATGAGGGATGCAATATTTGAAATAATTAGCAGCGTTTGGCGAGGACTAGAGCAATAGTTAACTTTGGAGCACGAGTTACAGACTCATCAAGTTCTGGGGCCAGTCCAGTAGGTGTAAAAGGGCTTGGTTTAATTCTGACTCTTCAGTGTTGAATAGTCTTTTATAAGCTGACAAGAAACGAAACATTGGAGAAATAAGTTTCCATCATGCTGCAACGGTACCCATTTTTACAGCTTTAAAACAGAGCATTCATTAGGAGCTACAATATGAAAACCCTGTCATATTTTATTGCGTTCTTCCCATAGTAAATTTGATTGGGAGTGCAGATTTAGAAAATTATAGGAACTTATATTTGGCTAGTTGAAAAGCTTCAGCGTCCACCATTTGGGGTTAGAGATTTTGATACTTAACCGTGAATGTACTGATAATTTTCTGGGGTGCAGATAGTTCTGATGTTAGTGGAAGAATTTCCTGCTTGTCTGTACTACACAGGAGTGCTTTCAGGATAGTGGTACTAGCATGCTAGCTCTATCCTAGGAACTAATATGAACTTCTGTTTCATAGTTCTTGTGTGAATAGTTTACTACGGGGCCACAGGTGTCTAGAAATCTTGAATGGCAGATGTTTTTCCTCTTCTTGAGTGTGAAGAAAGAAAGCTGCAATCTCATCCTTTAAAGTGGTTTGTGGCAACTAGCAGAAATGCTGTTGAAAGCCCAAAGTCGCTGTCATGCAGCTTTTCCTGAAACACAGTGAGAACTGGGTATTGACAACCAGTACATTTACATAAAGGCTGTGGTAGATTTTGGGCCTAATTACGACCCTGGCGGTCTTTAGACCACCAGCGTCGTGGTGGCTGTGTGACTGCCAAATTACGACTGTGGCAGTTACGCCACGGTTAAACCGCCAGCACCGTCAGTTTCCCTCAACATGATGGGCTGGCAGTGCTGGCAGTCCTAATCCTCCACGGCAGTGCTGCAAGCAGTGCCGCTCTGTGGATTACGACCCCCCTCTCCGCCAGCTTTTACATGGCGGTAGCACCGATAAGTAAAGGCTGGTCTGAGATGGGGCTTAAGGGGCCCTAAGGGGGCCCATGCACTGCCCACACACTTGGCATAGGCAGTGCAGGGGCCCCCATCGACAGCCCTGTCGCGCATTTCACTGTCTGCAATGCAGACAGTGAAGTGCGCAACTGGTGCTTGTGCACCCTACGCACCGCAACATTGCCGCTGGCTCAATTATGATCCGATGTTAATGTTGTAGGCTGTTCCCCACTGGGCCAGTGGGCAGAACCAGCGCTTCCGCCTGCTGACCCAGCGGGGAACTCGTAATGGGGGCCCGCAGGAAGGTGGCCGCACTGGCCGCAACCTGACTGTGGGAGTTTTCCGTCCGTCAAACTCGTAATGACCCCCTTTGTCATGTTGAGGGAAAGGACTAAGAAAAAAGAAAAATCTGTCAAGCTAACTAGAAGAACTGTAGACCGCTATTAAACCACTCTGCTTAGCACTCCAGCTAGAAAAAATACATGCTTCCATCTTTATACTTTTTAGAAGTAAATCTAAATTTGGGAGATAGTCAATCCTAATACTAACGTAAGATTGACCAATAATATTGAGGTTGACAGAGCTTTAATAAATATTTCTGGACATTGTGGAGAGACAATGTTTTAACTGATAAAAGCGCGGACGGAAGGTTCTATACACATCTCTAGCTACATTCGCTTATATACAACGGGCATGATTATACAGTTCAATCTCAGATGATGAAATTAAAATGATTATGAACGATATGAAAAAGAGAAATCCCTCAGGACCAGATGGGCTACCGGTTGAGAAAAAGATAGTGCTGGAGCTATTTCTGTTTATTCTAAGGTATATTTTAGGGTAGCAAGGTGGGTTATTCTTGGCCTTGCACAACAGTCAAGTTCAAACTGAACTCAAACAAGGACACTTCGAGCTGTGATGGATACAGTTCTATGTCTCCATCAGATGGTGATCATGAGATTTTTTGGGGGCCCTGAGTTGTCTAGTTCTTGAATGTGAGAAAGGGTTTGTCCCATCAAAATGATTAAGTGCCACCTGCTCCCCACAGCTTCGTAAGTTTCATAGATTGCCATTAGCTTAATCTACTCCTCTAGAAATCTAGTTCTTAGTATAGGTGTTAGTTTAGGCCAAATGTTTCAACCGCCTACTTTGGCCTTCTGATGCATCACTTGCAGGCATATTGGACTACAGAATTAAAGTTTGCGAGCTATACATGCATCATACTAATCTGGTTAATTGGAAATTTTCTTTGAAATTATTTGCATACTTAAATGATATAGGTATATATAAGAGCTTTAGTTCAATGATCTTCACCCATCAGTCTGTTAAATTATCTTCGTCACTTTGTTTCCACTCACCATAGCATACAGCATAGGTCAACGAATCAGCTCTCTTCAGCCATAGACTCTCTTGTGTATGTGCGATGTTTTGCTCATATGCAATGTGCTCACTGCTACAAAAATAGTCCCCTTAATTTCTAGAGATGGTGGGACGATATGTGGCTTATTTTTTAAAAACATAGCTGTCTATGCCTGCAGAAGTATTTGCATTTATGGATGGTCTTCTTTGGATGTTGTTGCCATAACAAATGGTAAAATCCACATCATGATAACTGATCTTAAGTGCACATGGGCTGCAATCTCGCAATAGTTATACTATGGTATACTATACTGTACTATACAATACTTTAAAATTCTTTATCATTAGTTGATAAACAACATGTTGCTTCCAGGTGCAGCAGCCAACTTGTAACGGCATAGTCATAATAAAGGTAAGGTGACTTGCTGCACTGCCCTGCATCAAAAGCCCATAAATATGGGCCGTGGAGATGAAGATTCATGCAAGTGGCATGGGCAGTGCAGGAGCCCCCTTGACCAGCACCTTTGCAATATTTTGCAGACAGTGAACATTGCAAGGGTATTGGTGCACCCTGCTGTCTACAGCATTGCCGCCGGCTCATTTACCGCCGTACAACTCCTCATTGGTTAACATTGGGCCCTGTGGGTTACAGTGGCCAATGGTGATGTACGCCGGCGGTGACGGTATGCACTGCACAGACGTTTCTGCCATTTTCTATCGTATTCCTCACTTGCTACCTGTCCTTCAATAGGAAAGGACCTACACTGCATGTGCTGCTGTGACCTGTGTCTGGAACCTACAATGGCCTGTGTGACTGGGGAAAAGGCCCCTGCCTTCCCTTCTGCGGAGTTGGAGAGACTGGTGGATGGGGTCCTACTCCAGTACGGACTGCTGTATGGGCCTCAAGACCAACAGGTGAGTACACTGATGGCACGATGCATGTGGCATGAATGCATGGAGTGGTGTGTAAAGGCATTGTATAAGGGGGGGTGGATGGATGTCCCCTGGGCAGCGTACAGGTTGTGTGCTAGGTCAGGTGAGTGTAAATCCTGATGTGAAGGAGATATGGTGGGCCATAAGTGTTACAGGCAGGACTGTCTGACGAATACTATTTTCCTGTGTGTATTTCCCTCTGCAGGTCAGCGCCCATCAAAAGGAGGGCATATGGCATGCCATTGCCAAGGACGTGCAGACCCTGGCGGTCTACGGCAGGTGGAGCACCTACTGTAGGAAACAGGGGGAGGACCTGAAATGCTGGGCAAGGAAGACAGAGGAGGCCCAGCTGGGGATGGCCTCACAACGAGGAAGGGGTGCCCGTCGAACCCTGACCACCCTGATGGCCCGCATACTGGCGGTGGCCTATCCTGAGCTGGATGGGTGCTTGAGGGCATCACAGCAGCCACAAGGGGGTGAGTACAGTGCCCATCATTACAACTTACACATGGTAGGGTGATGTCCGAGTGGGGATGTGTGTTGGTGGGTGCCCCTAGGCCAGGCCTGACATTGCAGCATAGGTCCCCTGGTGGCAAGGGTCCAGAAGGGATAATCCTGATACCTGGCTCGTAGGCATCCACTACTAGTCAAGGCTGTTTGGGTCCTAGGTGTGTTGGATTTGCAGGTGTGTGCCCCTCCCAATGCCTTGGGGGCTAGCAACATCACTGGTAGTGCAATGCGTAGTGCGAAGGCCTGTACCCTGTGTGTAAGTGTGCTGTGTACGCCAACCATGGTGTTGACCAAGTGTATCCTTTGTCTCTTCCCCCCTCTTTTTGTTTTGTCACCCTGTCCTTATGTGCATTAGCATCATCTGGAGGAGGAGCAGAGACACCGGCGACGGAGGGAGCTGCATCCCATAGAACCCAGGAGGCAGAGTCCAGTGACGCTGAGGGCACCAGTGGGACGGAGTGTGAGGGAAGCACCATTGCGGAGACTGGAGGGGACAGTTCAGATACAGATACCTCCTCCGATGGAAGCTCCCTGGTGGTGGTGGCGAACACCTCTATGACCACCCCAGCTACAGGTACAGCCACCACCCCCATACCAGCACCTCCCTCACCAGCAGACCCTCATCAAGTTTCCCGTGCCTGCTCACCCAGGAGGGTGGGCATCTCCTTCACTCCAGACACCGCAGGCCCTGCCCCAGTGAGCCCTGCTGCCCTGAGTGAGGAGGCTAGTGACCTCCTGAGATTCATCTCTGTAGGGCAGTCAACCATTGTGAATGCCATCCAGGGGCTGGCAGTGTCAGGAATCCCCAAGGTGCCTCCTGCATTATCTGTCAGCATCCCCAGGGATTAGGGTTAAATCATATCTCTGTTCTTGGTTAAACCTTCATGTTTCAAAGTAAACATAATGTCCGGTGTTACACAATTGGTTTTATCAATGCTTGTTTTACCAATGCTTGTTTGCTAATGTGAGCCGGTGTAGACATGTGCTTCTAATTGGGTGTGGTGTAGACATGTGCTTCTTATTGGGTGTGGTGACTCATCTACATGTGGAAACTCAACTGCTTTCCTGATTGCCTATAAATAGCAGAGTGAAGCATGCCTCCCTGCTTGGCTTTGTTTTGCTTCCTGATCACAGCATCTGATTTGGCAGCCCAGCCCCTGCTGTCATCCTCGTATTCAGGACTTTTGAGGCAATTCTTTTCTTCGTTCCTGTACCAGCTGACACCAGGCATTCCTCCAGCACTCTGGAAAAGACTGCAGCTAAGTGAGTAGTATTCCCCAGGGAGTTTGTTCTTTGAGCGCCACACTTTCCTAGAACAGCTGGTGTATTTCAGACCTCGTATTTTGGCAGAGTGCTTATCTTGAAGTTGCAGTTCTGAACATTCTACATTATTATTGTAGTTACTTACCTAAATGTGCTTCAGGAAATCTCCTTGAGCTCAAGTACTACAAAAAGTGACAGTGCAGTTTTAAAAGAACATTTATGTGACTTTTCTTTCTCTAATAGCATAACTCTTGGATTTAAATTGTGTCATTCATGCCTGTGTTTCAGGTTTGAGGAATGTGCTTTTGAGGGGTTTTTCACACACACAGTGAAACCAAACCAAACTGTACAACCCTAACTGTTTAAACCCAGAGTGGACATTTGTATTTCTTGGATTGTTTTTGTTCCTTTTAGTTTAAGACTATGCATGCAGGAAAGTTATATGTGATATAATTAATGCCCTTATTTTTCTTTCTTGTGCATTATAAGTGCAACCACAATTCTAATTGTAGTGTGCAACAGTGAATCTCTGTAAAGCCAGCCCTAGTGTTGCAGTACTTATTGTTATGGTACACAGTTTGGGTTTTTGGTAATGCAGTGTTAGTAATTGTGCCAACAGTTATTATTATCTAAGAAAAGTGCTGGAGCATCCCGGTGTTCTTCTACCACTCCCGTGCCCATATCAGAAAGAGAGATTCAGTTTCAAGGAAGTTGAGTGCATTAACTCTACTATCACTCTGTCAACAACGACCTGCCCCCCCCCCCCACCGAAGATACAGGGTGCTTGGCTGGATCGGCAAAACGTGGCAGTGTTTTGTTTCTCTCTTCCACTCCCCCTTTCCTTTTGAAACCCCTGCCGGGAAGTGCTAAGAGGTGTTCCAGGAGGTCAGGGGCATACCATTGCCCCTGAAGACATCCTGCTTTTCAGGAGTGGCCCCGTCTCGACAGGCAGCCCAGATGCAACAGACTAATGCATTCCTGGAGGGCATTCACACTGGCTTGGCGGCCCAACAGAGATCAATCCAGGCTCTTTCCTCCTCTCTGATGGCAGCCATTGTCCCTGTTTCCACCCTCCCCCCTCCAACTCCCTCTTCCCAATCCCATTCCCCTCAACCCCAACCTATCCCAAGCACACAGGCAGATTAGAATGCACACAAGACAACACACAAGAGTGGCACAGGCAAACACAAGCACCACACATCATCCCATGGGCACTCACACAAACACCATCCAGATGCAGACACACCAACATCTGTCTCCTCCTCCTTCACCTCCCTCCCAGTTCCATCTACATTCTCACCTGCATGCACTACATCCTCATCCACTACCAGCATCACCATCACACCAAGCAGAACACACACCTCACTGGCGGACACCATGCACACGTCCCCCTTGTGTCCTCTCCCACTGTGTCTGCCCCCCTCCTAAAGTACACAAACGCAAGCACTCAGACACATCCTAAAGTACACAAACATAAGCACTCAGACACCCAACAGCCATCCACCTCACAACAGCATACAGACCATGCACCTTCTCCCAAAATCAGCTGACAGACACCTCCTACAACCACTCCCTCTTCCTCCACTCCCATACCTTCTCCCTCTTCCCACCTCATTGTCCCTAAAAAGCTTTTCGTATCCACCATTGACCTCTTCCCTACCCCTCCCCACTGTCTTGCACATCTGGCCAGGGTGGCAAAAACCCAGCCAAGCACCTCAGCCACCCAGTCCACGGGCCCAGTAGTCATCACACCCATTTGTGGTGGAAAAGGTTCCAGGGCACATGTCCTGAGGCCAGGCAGCCTCAAGGGTAAGGAGCCTGAACCAGCTGCTGCCAGCACCAACAGGCAGCAAGGGCAAGGGGCCTGGAACAGGAACTCTGACGGAGCCCCGACCACCAACCATGGTTGTGCAGCCATCCGAGGCTGCAGGGGATGTACTGGAGCCTCCCCCCACCAGCAGCAGCACCACCACCAGTGGGCAGCAATCCGAGGCTGCAGGGTATGGGCTGGAGCTTCCCCCCACCAGCACCACTACCCCCACTGAGCAGCTGTCATCGCTGATAGATGGTATGTAGTCCTGCCTCCATGGGCTGCTGTGCTGCCTGCCCCCTGCAAATCCAGTGGATATGACACCCACCTGAGAGACTGTGACCTTGCACTCCCGAGGATCAAGAGCACAGGGCACGATGCCCCCTCCAGAACCAGTGGGGAAGACACCCACCAAGCCCAGCCTCCCCAGGATCAAGAGCACAGGGCATGATGCCCCCTCGAGAACCAGTGGGTATGACACCCACCAACCCCTGCCTCCCCAGGATCATGAGCACAGGTCATGTTGCCCCCTCCAGAGCATGTGTCCAAGTCACCCACTCGAGAGACTGTGGCCTTTCACTCCCCAGGACCAAGCACAGGGCATGTTGCGCCCTCCAGAGCATGTGGGGAAGACACCCACCAAGCCTAGCCTCCCCAGGATCAAGAGCACAGGGCATGATGCCCCCTCGAGAACCAGTGGGTATGACACCCACCAACCCCTGCCTCCCCAGGTTCATGATCACAGGTCATGTTGCCCCCTCCAGAGCATGTGGCCAAGTCACCCACTCGAGAGACTGTGGCCTTTCACTCCCCAGGACCAAGCACAGGTCATGTTGTGCCCTCCAGAGCATGTGGGGAAGACACCCACCAAGCCCAGCCTCCCCAGGATCAAGAGCACAGGGCATGATGTCCCCTCGAGAACCAGTGGGTGTGACACCCACCAACCCCTGCCTCCCCAGGATCATGAGCACAAGTCATATTGCCCCCTCCAGAGCATGTGGCCAAGTCACCCACTCGAGAGACTGTGGCCTTTCACTCCCCAGGACCAAGCACAGGGCATGTTGCGCCCTCCAGAGCATGTGGGCAAGTCACCCACTCGAGAGACTGTGGCCTTTCACTCCCCAGGACCAAGCACATGGCATGTTGCCCCCTCCAGAGCATGTGGGCAAGTCACCCATTCGAGAGACTGTGGCCTTGCACTCCCCAGGACCATGCGCAGGGCATGTTGCCCCCTCAGAGCATGTGGGCAAGTGACCCACTCGAGAGACTGTGGCCTTGCACTCCCCAGGACCAAGCACACAGCATGTTGCCCCCTCCAGAACCAGTGGTCTTGTTCCATCTCCCGGCTGAGGTGCCCCCTGTCCCCCATCCCTCTGAAGTGCCTGCCTATTTGCCAACTGATGCCCCTGCAGTGTTCTCTCCATGTTAATGCAAGTGGCAAGTGGGGCCTTGGACTTTGGCCTGTGGCCATGTGGCCCACACAAACTGAGGACTTGGCAGTTTCCCTTCAACTGTACAATTGTAAATATCTGAGACATTGGCTAAGTTATTTTTATACCATGTTGATATTATTACACTCACTTTAGTAAATTAATTTTGCCCTTGCATTATTCAGCCAATTTAGGGGGAATAACTTGTTTTCTTGTGCATCTGGTTGTGTGTATGGTGTGTGTATGTCTGGTGTGTGTGTCACTCTCTTTTTCCTCCCTCCCTCCCTTGTGTGCTAGGCAGCTGTACTCACCGTCGTCATCTTCGCCGTCATTGGTGTTCATGGTGGAGCAGCACGTAGAAGAGCATGGGAAAGACATGCAGCTCGGGCTCCATGGCGCCATGGTTGTTCTCTGTGTCTCCAATGGTGAGTCCTTTCCCTTCTGAGCTCAGTTTCTGCCAAGCTTTTGATGTCGTTGGTACCGCCCCGGAGAAGGTGGCGGATTGGCATGTCTTAATAAGGTGGACGGAACATTGACTTCCGCCTGGCTGTAGGCGCCTACCGCTGTGGTGCCTGTTGTTTCCGCCCTGGTGGTCAGTGTGGTAAAGTGGCTGTCTATCTGAGATCTATCCGCTATGATCATAATTTGGCGGTAATTACCGCAAGCCTGTTGGTGGTATTACCGCCATTTTTACACCAACCGCCAGGATTGTAATGAGGGCCTTAGTTATTTAGCTGCTTTTGGAAGAAAAAAACACAAAGGGCATCTTCACTTGGCAAACATCCATCAGACACATTCTAAATAGGACAAACGTTTAAAAAAAAAAGATTTCCTCCCTTTCGTTCTTATTGATAGTGCACCTCAAAATGACTTTCGACAGTGCTTGTTCTTTTCCAATCAATGTATTCTTGAGCTGAATGTCAGTCTCATTAGTCTAAGTCCTGTGCAGATGTACTTCGATTAGTAATAAACTCTCTAGCTCAGTTATTTCCTTAGTATCCAATGCAGGGGAGAGTTTAATTGCACCGGCATATGATTTTCCATGTTGTGTACCATTATTGCAGTGGAGTGATACAAATCTTCGAGATTATGGCCAGTATTATGAGTGTTAGGGAACGAGCAGTGGGAATGCCGCTTACTTTAATGGTTATAGTATGGTTACTATGTAATGGTTACTATCAGCGAGTCAACGCCGCTCATTATAGTAGTGCATTATATTCCCTGCATTGAAATCCACTCCTCTGAGTGCCGGCCAGGGGTGAAATTAACAGTAATAAAAAGCTTATTACCTTTGACTAATGTTATGATCACTGGCAATCCGAACGACAGAATAAAATATTCCTGCAAAATATTAGGGACTGTTCAGCCCGAAAGAAGCTCTGAGTAGGTGTTAGCAATAGGTGAGACCCATCAGTAGCTTCCTCAGGGTATAGGATTAAGAATCTGCGTGCATCATTTCTCTTTAAACAAATGTGCAATGAGGGAGAAGTGTTTTTGTGCTGCAAGGGCAGTATCACATCTTTTGCCACCATTGTTATCCTTGATTAGTGCTATTTCTACTATATGGCTATAAATGTTATGGCTAGGATTTGTTTAATTGCTAATTGCACTTATCGGCTGTATTGTTTTACCACCCACCAAAAATTAGGCATGTGGTATTAACCGTAGCAGCAACCCATACCACTGGTGGTAACTCGGAATGCTATACTGCTTGGAAGTAAACCTGGCGGAGTACTAATATCTGTAGAGTAGTAAATTACTGTGAATTGTAATTAAGGCTTGCTAAGGGCTGTTTGGAGCGACAAAGCCGTATGCTTGCTTCAATCTGCAACCTTGGTCCGGTTACTTCATTTATACGCGCTCTGAATACTTGTTGGCAGAGTGCCATAACTGGATGTTATGAACATTAATATGATAAAGTAGAAAACACGCATTTATGTTCTGTATCATCTGAGAAACTGGAACAATATTCTGAGCGATCCCCAGGGGTTTTAAAAAAACCCAATATAATTACAATCACTGAAATAATTTGCTCTGGCCTGCAGTGCATTAATTATACTGTGTAAAGCTGCTATAAGAGAATTAATATATTCACATTTTCATGCTACACTTGAAATTTCGAATAAAGGATTATATCTCAAACGTGATACTTCATATCCTCATTATATTTTAGCAAAATCCACCAAAAAGCTATTATCGGTTAGGATTGGAAAGAGGTGCAAACAGTTGCCGCGCAAATATTGGCTTAAAGAGGGTCTGTCTACAGTTCTCTCAGCGACAGAGAGCCTTATGTAGTGGATATGGGGAAGAAAATCACAGTCATTGCAAAAGCCGTGGGACATTAGTAATCTGTCCATCCGTATGAGGATGGGACATCAATCAAATGTTGGACAATATTTATTCTTCTCACCATGGCTTATTTATCTGATATCCCACATTGCATTGTCGATTTTTCATTCTGTCTTGTTGCTCTGTCCATGAATTAATTTGTTCATTCTGGTATAACACGCTTATCTTATAAGGTAATAATAGTGTAAACATTTGACACCGTCCAAGATCTTTTTTTATTTGGCATTTTCGAAGTAGGTTGCTTGCGTGTTGTGATAACTGTCTATACCGTTAGTTTTGCCCCGTACATCACAGCGTGGTATTGCACACGTCACTAGAATGCATGTCGCTTCAGCTGGCACAGAGTGGTCTGATTGTGAAGGGTGTCGCTCTACACTCGAGTTTCGTCAAAGTAATGTTGTATAGTGGCTGGATCAATATGCTATAAGTGGCAAGAAGGGCTGGCACACGAGTGATTACCTAAGTAATCAGTTAGACAGAACATGTGATCACGGATTAAAGATGTGAGATATTTGTAAGATTTCACTTCTGGGAGTGCTGGTACAATCACCAATTACACAGGAAAAGATGATGGAACCACTGTCACATATTTGTGGACAGTTACAAGCTATGATAGTTTGTAGTGGGCTTTGTTGACACGAGTGGGTGGAAAGACACTCAGAATCATGACAGGGAGAGAACTATTGAACTCTGTAAAATAATGCAGATTTTCCTATGCTGAAGGAATGTCTTGATTTTATTAATGACACAGGTGAATGTCATGCTTCTCTTTTCTCACCAGTCGCTGCTTGCGGGTGTTACAGGGGGTGGGGCGGCGCAAGGGGGGTTGGAAATAGTAATACAATTTGAAAAAAAAACACAGTGCTCCAGTGCCATGACGCATGGAGGTGCACTAGCTCTCCCCCCAGGGCCTTCCACCCACCCCCCAGGGCAGGGATGGAAGGGGAATTACTTTACCTTCCACCCCATCTAATATCGTCAGCACGCGATCGCGCGCTGACATCTTCAGAGGGTGCTGGTCGCACTGGAAGCCATTTGCTTCCAGCGTGTCTTAGAGAAACAGGTGAGTTTCTCCTCTGGCCTGGGGGAGGGGGATTCCCAAAAAAGAGGCATTGGGGTAAATGAAATGGTTTTCCTTTCCCTCTATGTCTTTTTTAGCATTCCTGCTGGCCGATCGCACCTTTCTTTGTTTTTTTTTCTGTGAGGGGGGGGGGCACAGTTTTTGCTAGTATACATAAAACTGTTGTGAGTAAGCCTTTACTCCATTTCCCTTGTATATACTCAATATTGAATGAATAGAGTGTACTCTTACACCTTAAGATCTGGAGAAAGTTGTGTTTAAGTCCAGATGAAGTGCCAGGTGATCCTTTTGGACATTTTATGGCACGAAACATGTTGAATTTCTACAGTGGTTAAAGTTATTATGCTTTTTCCCTTAATTATGTAGAGTGTGGGACCATTACCTCCCTTTCACTCTGCATGTGTTTTTAATCTTGACCGGCTCCTCGCTTGCCCAATAAACATTTTTTCATCTTGAGGAGGTGTCCGAGCCAATTTTATTATATGTCTCTCCGGCTGTTTTTCTGTAACCTAAGGCCCTTTGACCTTTGGTACTGATATTTAGATAATTTTCTCAGCAAGACATTGCAGTGACGGCCTGACGTGGAGCAAAGCTCGATGATGATACATGAGGGCCCTTGCTTCCGAACTGTTGTATACCTGTGAGACCTAGGGGGTCATTACAACATTGGGGGTAAAAGCCGCTTACCCCCGTGCAGAAGACCGCCAACACACCGCCGCGGCTGCGGAATTCCACCACAGCTATTATGACCCACATCTCGGAACCCGCCAAAATTCAGACACCCACACGAGTCCGCCACACCAAAGGTCAGTGATAAACTGGCAAAAACAAAACCTCCACCATCACGCCAACAGAAATACGCCCACACTATCACGACACACGAATCCATGCGGCGGTCTTTCAACCGCGGTATTCTATTGGCGGTACACACCGCCGCGCTCAAAATACACACACATTTACAAAACACAACCACATTGGACAATTCGAAATACACACACCTGAGACACATACACACACCACTCCCACACACCCAATACAATATAAAACACACACCCACATCACCCACAAACCCCTATGACAGAAATTGAGAACAAAGCACAGAGAGACACCACCAGCAAGTACAACAGCATTCACAGGCACATAACACCGTCACCCACACAACTTCCACGCACCTCACACAACACACCACTACATATCACCACACTTATCACCACACACCCCACCCCACACATCACCTACACCACCCCATGGCACGGCAAAGACACCCCAGGTTCTCTGAGGAGGAGCTCAGGGTCATGGGGGAGGAAATCATCCGGGTAGAGCCACAGCTATTCGGAGCACAGGTGCAGCACATCTCCATAGCTAGGAAGATGGAGCTATGGCGAAGAATAGTGGACAGGGTCAACACAGTGGGACAGCACCCAAAGGACATCAGGAAAAGGTGGTACGACCTACGGGGAAGGTGCGTTCCGTGGTCTCAAGACACCACCTGGCGGTTCAGCGGACTGGAGGCGGACCCCCACCTCCTCACCCACAACTAACAACATGGGAGGAGCAGGTCTTGGCGATTCTGCATCCTGAGGGCCTCGCAGGAGTAGGTGGAGGAATGGACTCTGGTAAGTCAAATCTTAACTATTACATCCCCCACCCTACCTGCATGCTATCACATACCCCCACCCTCACCCCTATCACTCCAACTCCTCACAAATGTCCCAATATCACAAACCAGCCATCCCAACACCAAGCCCTGCCTGCAACAACAAAGCATGGACACCCATCACCAAAGCATGCACACTGCAGATACCCATACACCCCCCCCTAAACCATCATCACACAAGGTCCCACACAGGAATGCCAGCACTGGGGTACACGGTCACCCACCCATTGCACACCATGCCACACACAGATGTAATAATCATACCTTTCCACCCCTGCAGGACCCCTACCCAACGTCACCAGACAGGAGGGTCCAGACATGTCCACTCCACCCACAGAAGAGGCCCACAGTGATGACAGCACCTCTGTCCAACTGGATCTAGATGACCAGCCCGGCCCATCGGGGGCATCGGGACAGTCGGTTCCCCTCACACAGGCACAGGCCACCACAGACCTATCCCCCTCTGGAAACACCAGCACAGCACCCACCCAGAGAGCCCATACCTCCGTCCAAGGACACGTCAACCAGCTGTGTGTCCACCACTACAGGGAACCCAGGATAACACACCACCCCAACAACAACAGGGACCTGTGGGCAGTGGCAGTGGGCACATGGTCCAGGGGACGGAGGCACAGGAACACAGGGGAACTGGGAGGGCTGCTGTGCGACAGAAGGCGGACAGGCCAAGGGAACCCACTCTCTACGAGGCCCTCTCCTCATCATGGGAGCATACCACCATCCCAGGAGACGATGGCAACGGTACTGGCCAAGTTTCAGGAGACCCAGCGCATGCAGGAGGAACAGTATATGGGCTTCAGGGAGGAACTCAGAACCATCAGCTCTACCCTAGGCACCATCGTAGGGCTGCTGAAGGAAGTACTCAACACCAGGAAGGACACTGTGGCACTCCAAGGGGCCCCTGACACTAGCATGGACGATGAACTGCCCACCACCTCCGCCGGCGCTAGTGGACAGGACGCCCCGCCACAGGACCACCACACCAGCACCCCACCCCGCAAACGGTCCCTGAGATCCAGGAACAAGACAGAGCACAATGCCAAGACCCCCGCCAAGAAATTAGACCACCCTGATTGCCATTCCACTGTCCCACTTTGTCACCCTGTCCATAATTAAACTGCCCCAGCTCCACTTCCTGTGCCCATACGGGCAATGCACCTGTGAGACTAATAGACTGGACTCTGCCATGGACACACCTCCACCATCACCCCTCACCATTTAACTCCCGCCTCCAATAATTTGCATTTAAATAAACACACCTAAAGCACAAAATTATCTGGAGTCTGTCTGTGATTTTGAAATAGTGTATTTGCAATTACAGTGACAAAATGTTCTTGAAATAGTAATGTCAACATACCTATGTCACACAGCTCTAGTCCACGAGGAATGTAAGCAGATGACACACGTTGGGACCCACATCTGTGAAACAGTAAGGGAAAGTGACAACTCAGTGACCATACACTGGGTGAAAATGACAGGCAGGATAGAGGTAGTAGTGTAAAAGTACATGTAGTAGGCAGGAATGTATTCTCACCTGTGTTTCACTGGAAATATTGCTGGATCACTGAGTCCCTGTTCTGCATGTCTTCTTCCTCTGCTTCATCCCCATCACTGTCCACAGGCTCCACAGCTGCCACAACACCACCATCTGGACCATCCTCCTGCAGAAAAGGCACCTGGCATCACAAAGTCAAGTTGTGAAGCATACAGCAGGCCACAATGATCTGGCACACCTTCTTGGGTGAGTAGAATAGGGATCCACCTGTCATATGTAGGCACCTGAACCTGGCCTTCAGGAGGCCGAAGGTCCGCACGATCACCCTCCTAGTTCGCCCATGGGCCTTATTGTAGCGTTCCTCTGCCCTGGTCCTGGGATTCCTCACTGGGGTCAGTAGCCATGACAGGTTGGGGTACCCAGAGTCACCTGCAAATGGCGAGGAACAACTGTTAGACACACACTAACCCATAGGGATAACCCCAGACAACCATTCCCACTGTCTTGCTTCCAGGGGCTCACCTAATAGCCACACACGGTGCCTCAAGAGTTGACCCATCACATAAGGGATGCTTCTATTCCGCAGGATGTAGGCGTCATGCACTGAGCCAGGGAACATGGCATTCACATGGGAGATGTACTGGTCTGCCAAACATACCATCTTTACATTCATCGAATGATAACTCTTCCGGTTTCTGTACACCTGTTCACTCCTGTGGGGGGGGGACCAAAGCCACATGGGTCCCATCAATGGCACCCTTGATGTTGGGGATATGTCCCAGGGCATAGAAATCACCTTTCACTGTAGGCAAATCCTCCACCTGAGGGAAAACGATGCAGCTCCGCATTTGTTTCAGAAGGGCAGACAACACTCTGGACAATACGTTGGAAAACATAGGCTGGGACATCCCTGATGCCATGGCCACAGTTGTTTGAAAAGACCCACTTGCAAGGAAATGGAGCACTGACAGCACCTGCACTTGAGGGGAGATTCCTGTGGGATGGCGGATTGCTGACATCAGGTCTGACTCCAACTGGGTACACAGTTCCTGGATTGTGGCACGTTCAAACCTGTAGGCGATTATCAAATGTCGCTCCTCCATTGTCGACAGGTCCACCAACGGTCGGTACACCGGAGGATGCCGCCATCTCCTCACATGTCCCAGCGGACGGTGCCTATGAAGGACAACAGCGAGCACAAAGTCAAACAACTCAGAGGTACGTACCCACAGTTTACACAGAACACCAATCATACACAAAAGGTGGCCTGTATGTATTTTGAGACTAGGCCTAGGTATGTGTGATGCAGTATAAAATGAGGCCATGTGGGCCCCTGAAATGGTGTCTGCCTGACCTCTAAAGTGGGACAATGGGATGTGAGGTAACTGCGCTGGTGTTGTACACCGTCGCGGTAGGCGGTCGGAGACCGTGGCGCAATGCTGCATTGGTTAACATTGGACCCTATGGGTCCCAGGAGCCTATGACGATGTACGCCGGCGGTGATGGTACGCACCGCCGCGGACGTGACCGCCATTTTCTATCTGTTCAATCACTCGATACCTGATCTTCGACAGGAGAAGACCTACACTGCAAGTGCTGCTGTGACCTCAGTCTGGAAGAGACAATGGCTCGTGCGTCTGGGGAAAGGGCCCCTGCCTTCACATCGGAACTCGTTGATGGGGTCCTCCCCCAGTACACGCGACTCTATGGTCCTCCAGACAAACAGGTAAGTACACAGGGAGCATGTTGTATGGGCTGTGCCTGTGTGGAGAGGGCTGGATGTAAGAAGGAAGGGGGGCAGAGTGCTTCGTGCATGAAAGACGGTGGGTGCATGTGCCACATGGCAAGGGTAGGGATGGGGGCCAATCACTTTGACTGTACAGTTGGTAATGACTTCTCTTCTTCCCCTGTACATTTCATGCAGGTCAGCGCCCACCAGAAAAAAGATATTTGGCGTGCCATCGCCAAGGACGTCCGGACCCTGGGGGTCTACCACAGACGGAGCACCCACTGCTGGAAAAGATGGGAGGACATTCGCCGCTAGAGCAAGAACACAGCGTAGGCTCAGCTGGGGATGGCCTCCCAACGTGGGAGGGGTGGCCGTCGAACCATGACCCCCCTGATGTTCAGGATCCTGGCGGTGGCCTACCCGAAGTTGGATGGGCGCTTGAGGGCATAACAGCAGGCACAAGGGGGTGAGTACACTCTCATTCAGCTGACTTTGCGCGCAGTGGAGGTGTCTGGGTGGGGGAGGAGGGCTGTGGGTTTCCCTAGGCCAGGGCGAGTTCCATAGGCTAGGCACCTCCGTAAGGCATAGCCCTGTGGCCCCCCACCCCACCTCTGAAGAGTGCCAAGTACAGCTATTCATGCCCCTGTGTTATCTCTGTGTGCAGATGTCGTCCATAGCCTTGTAGGCCATTTCCCAGGAATTGCACTGTAGAGCCCAAGAGCGCGGCGTAGTGCAGGGGGATTCTGTGTCTGTCATGTCCGCCAACGGTAGCGGTAATCCATGCACTCAACATGTCTTTATTCTGTCTCCCCTCACCTTTTTGTGGTCTACCTGTTCTTGTGTGCATTAGCATCATCAGGTGGAGGAGCAGTGGCACCGGAGCACGAGGGAGCTGCATCCCACATAGCCATGGAGGTCCACACTACGGACTCTGAATTCACCAGTGGGACGGAGGGAGAGGGGAGCTCCACGGTGGGGACAGGAGCTGAGACCAGCGACACAGACTCGTCCTCTGATGGGAGCTCCCTTGTGGTGGTGGCAACATCTGTGCCCCCTGCATCTACAGGTACAGCTGCTTCCCACCTACCAGTACCGCCCTCCCAGCAGCCCCTCAGCCTTCGCCCCGTGCCCGCTCACCCAGGAGGGTGGGCATCACCTTCGCCCCAGGCACCTCAGGCCCTGCCCCAGTCACCCCTGCTGCACTCAGTGAGGAGGCCATTGACCTCCTCAGGTCTCTCACTGTTGGGCAGTCTACCATTTTTGAATGCCATCCAGGGTGTAGAAAGGCAGTTGCAACAAACTAATGCATTCCTGGAGGGCATTCATTCTGGTCAGGCGGCCCTTCACCGAGCTTTTCAAACTCTGGCCTCAGCACTGATGGCAGCCATTGTCCCTGTGTCTAGCCTCCCCTCCAACTTCCTCCACCCAGACCCAATCCCCTGTACCTATGCCTATCCCAAGTACACCATCAGACCAGCCTGCACACACCTCACCACACAAGGGAAGCTCAGGCAAACATAAGCACCACACATCCCACAGGCACTCACGCAAGCATCACACACATGCAGACACACCAACATCCACTGCCTCCACTGCGTCTTCCTCCTCCTCGTCTCCCTTCTCCCTCCCAGTCTCGTCTACACACACACCTGCATGCACTACCTCTACAGCCACTACGTCCCTCACAGCACACCCACCAGCACACCCCGCTCACGTTCAGTCACCACCCCCACTACCATTCACACGTCCTCTGTGTCCTCTCCCAGTGTGTCTGTGACGCCCCCTCCGAAGATACACAAACGCAGGCACACACCCACCCAACAGCCATCCACCTCACGACAGCCTCCAGTGCATGCACTTGCTCCCAAAGTCACCAAACATACACCTCCTACTACCACCATCTCTTCCTCCACTCCCAAACCCCCTCCATCTACCCGTCCCAGTGTGTCCAAAAGAATTTTCCTGTCCAGCCTTGACCTTTTTCCCACACCTCCCCCACCCCATCCATCTCATAGGTCCCAAAGTAGCACCTCAGCCACAACATCTCCGGGACCAGTGGTGCCTGTAGTCACAGGTATGTGGACTGCACCGGCCACCAGGACAGCCAGTGTGGCACGGAGCCACAGCACAGCCAGTCACCCCCCCTCCCTGTGAAGCATCAGAAGTTGGCCAGTGCCCGGCGGGAGAGGGGGAAGACTCCAGCCACCAAAGCCGCGCCCAGGGGTCCAGTTGGGAGTGTGGAGTCAGCTGTTACACCTCTCAAGGTGGGGAAGGGCCAAAAGAACCCCGGCAAGTCTGGGAAGAGCAGCACGGCGGAGAAGACCGCCATCATCCCCGCTGCCCATGAGGCCACCGCCAGCCCCATCCCAGCTGCCCAGGAGGGTCCGCCAGCTCCATCCCAGCTGCCCAGGAGGGCCCCACCATCCCCAGCCCAGCTGCCCACGAGGGCCCCGCCGACCCCATCCCAGCTGCCCAGGAGGGCCCCGCCAGCCCCAGCCCAGCTGCCCAGGAGGGCCCCGCCAGCCCCAGCTGCCCAGGAGGGCCCCGCAGGCACAAGCCCAGCTGCCCAGGAGGGCCCCGCAGGCACAAGCCCAGCTGCCCAGGAGGCCACCGCCAGCCCCAGCCCAGCTGCCCAGGAGGGCCCCGCCAGCACAAGCCCAGCTGCCCAGGAGGCCACCGCCAGCACAAGCCCTGCTGGGCCATGAAGGACCGCCAGCACAAGCCCCGCTGAACAGGGCACCACCAACTCAAGCCCCGCTGGGCCATGAAGGACCGCCAGCACAAGCACCGTTGAACAGAGCACCGCCAAATTAAGCACCGCTGAACAGGGTACTGGCAACTCAAGCACCGCTGAACAGGGCACCGCCAAATCAAGCACCGCTGAACAGGGCACCGCCAACTCAAGCACCGCTGAACAGGGCATCGCCAACTCAAGCACCACTAGCCCATGAGCGGCAGGGGCACTGGCGCAACTGGGTCCGTCACGGGGTGAGTGATGCACTCTGGGCAGCAGTCCCCCTCCAGAACCAGTGGAGAGATCCATCCACTACCTCTGTCCTTCACAGGATGAAGCACTCTGGGCACCAGTCCCCCTCCAGAACCAGTGGAGGGATCTATCCACTACCTCTGTCCTTCACAGGATGAAGCACTCTGGGCACCACTCCCCCTCCAGAACCAGTGGAGACTGTTATCCACTTGGGAGACTGTGGCTTTGCACTCCCCAGGATTGAACAGTGGGCAACCCACCCACTGTAGAGACTTGAGAGACTGTGGCTTTGCACTCCCCAGGATTGAACAGTGGGCAACCCACCCACTGTAGAGACTTGAAAGACTGTGGCTTTGCACTCCCCAGGATTGAACAGTGGGCAAACCACCCACTGTAGAGACTTGAGAGACTGTGGCTTTGCACTCCCCAGGATTGAACAGTGGGCATTGAGCCTCCTCGTGGATCTGGCGTCGTGCACTCATCTGGCTGAGGTGCCCCCCCTTCCCTTCCCTCTGAGGTGCCTGTTGTATTTCTATCTGATGCCCCTGCAGTGTTCTCTCTGTTTTGATCTGGTATCGAGTGTGGGCCTCGCCCATGCATTTTGGGCCCAGTGGTCCACGGACTATAAATGGTGCAATACCTGGACTTGTATTATTGGTGTATATATTTGTTTATAGTGTATATAAATTTTGGAGTACTGTATTTTAATAGATTACAATGGTTACAATCATTTCCTTTTGTCTTTGCATTCTTCCAGGGGGCTTGAGGAGTGTAACTGTAATGTATCATGCTGTATTAGTGTGTGTGTTGTCGTGGGTGAGGGTGGGGGTGGGGGTGTTGCGTGTTGCATGTGTGTGTCCCTGTTTTTTCCCTCCCTCCTCCCCTGTGTCGTGGGTGCAGTACTCACCGTGATCTTCGCCGCCGGCGTTCGTGCTCCTGGTACAGGAGCAGGAAGACTATTGCAGGTAGAATTTGGAGTTCCGGGTCCATGGTGTCCTCGTTCCTCATGGCGTGTGATGATGTGAGCGTTTTCCCTTTGAAATTCCTGTTTTCGCCGTGTTTTTATCCGTGGTGAATCCGCCCCGGAAAAGTTGGCAGATTGGCCTGTCATAATAGTGTGGGCGGTACATCGTCTCCCGCCTGTCTGTTGGCGGTGACCGCTGCGCTGTTTGTTTGTACCGCCGTGGCGGTCTGAGTGTTAAAGTGGCTGTCTTTGTTGGCGGTTTCCGCCACGGTCGTAATTGCAAATCTTTTACCGCCGGCCTGTTGGCGGTCTTACTGCCGCTTTAACACCATCCGCCAGGGTTGTAATGAGGGCCCTAATTCTGTGTCTTTTGGTTTTGAACAGTGTACCTATTTTCTGTTATAGTTTAAAAAAAATGTCTGGGTTTGGTAGGTTTTCCTAGATGACCGCCACAACTGGACCAAAAACGCCGGTGCCCCCCCTCCAAAAACAAGTAGTTTCGTAATAGATCATTTTGATGTGTCTACGTTGTGTTTTGGGGCATTTCCTAATGCGGGACTGGGTCTATTCACATAAGTGAGGTACCATTTTTATCAGGAGACTTGGAAGAATGCTGGGTGCAAGGAAATGTGTGGCTCCTCTCAGATACCAGAACTTTCTATCACCGAAATGCAAGCAAAAAGTGTTTTTTTATTTTTTTACACATTTTGAGGTTTGCAAAGGATTCTGGGTAACAGAACCTGGTGAGAACCCCACAAGTCACCCCATTCTGAATTCCTATAGGTATCTAGTTTTAGAAAAATATATGGTTTTGGTAGGTTTCCCTGGGTGCCACAGCTAGGCACTATGCAAAAAACAGGTCAGTTTTCATTGGGAAAATTTGATGTGTCCATGTTGTGTTTTGGGGCATTTCCTGTTGCGGCACTAGGCCTACCCACACAAGTGAGGTACCATTTTTATTGAGTGACATGGGGGAATGCTCAATGGAAGGAAATTTGTGGCTCCTCTCAGATTCCAGAACTTTCTATCTGTGAAATGTGAGGAATAAGTGTTTTCTGGGTAAGAGAACATGGCGAGAGCCCCACAAGTCACCCAATCTGAATTTCCCAGGTGTCTAGTTTTCAAAAATATACAGGTTTGCTAGGTTTCCCTAGGTGCCGGCTGAGCTAGAGGCCAAAATCCACAGCTAGGCACTTTGCAAAAAACAGGTCAGTTTTCTTTGGGAAAATGTGAGGTGTCCATGTAGTGTTTTAGGCTATTTGCTGCTGCAGGAACTAGGCCTACCCACACAAGTGAGCTAACATTTTTATCAGGAGACTTGAGGGTATGCTGTGTGGAAGGAAATACGTGGCTCCTTTCAGATTCCAGAACTTTCTATCACCGAAATACGAGGAAAAAGTATTTATTTTGCCAAATTTTGAGGTTTGCAAATGATTCTGGGTAATAGAACATGACAAGAGCCCCACAAGTCACCCCTTTCTGAACTTCCCAGGTGTCTATTTTTGGAAAATATATAGGTTTTCTAGGTTTCCATGGATGCCGGCTGAGCTAGAGGCCAAAATCCACAGCTAGGCACTTTGCAAAAAACAGGTCCGTTTTCTTTGGTGATGTGATGTTTCTTTGGTGATGTGTCCATGTTGTGTTTTGGGCTATTTGCTATGGGAGGCATTATGCCTACCAACGCAAGTGAGGTACCATTTTTATCGAGAGACTTGGGGGAATGCTGGGTAGAAGGAAGTTTGTGGCTCGGATTCCAGAACTTTCTATCACCGAAATGTGAGGAAAAGGTTTTTTCTTTGCAAAATGTTGAGGTTTGCAAAGTATTCTGGGTAACAGAACCTGGCGAGATCTCCGGAAGTCATCCCATTCTGAATTTCCCTAGGTGTCTATTTTTAAAATATATATAGGTTTGCTAGGATTCCTTAGGCGCCGGCTAAGCTAGAGGCCAAAATCCACAGCTAGGCACTTTGCAAAAAAACAGCTCAGTTTTCTTTGGGAAAATGTGATGTGTCCATGTTGTGTTTTGGAGCATTTCCTGTCACGGGCACTAGGCCAACCCACACAAGTAAGGTACCATTTTAATCGGGAGCCTGGGGGGAATGCTAGGTACTTTCTAAAAAACATGTCAGATTTCAATGAAAAAATGTGATGTGTTCATTGTTGCGTTTTCTGTCACGGGCATTAGGCCTACCCACGCAAGTGAATTACCATTTTTATTGGGAGACATGGGGGAACACAGAATAGAAGAACAAGTGTTATTGCACCTTGTCTTTCTCTACATTTTTTCCTTCCAAATGTAAGACAGTGTGTAAAAAGACAACTGTTTGAGAAATGCGCTGTAATTCACATGCTAGTATGGGGACCCCGGTTTTCAGCGATGTGCAAATAACTACTGCTTCTCAACATCATATCCTGTGCCCATGTTGGAAATACAAAGGTTTCCTTGATTCCTATTTTTCACTCTTTATATTTCACCAAATTACTTGTTGTATACCCGGTATTCAATTAAAACCCATTGCAAGGTGCAGCTCCTTTATTGGCTCTGGGTACCTAGGGTTCTTGATGAACCTACAAGCCCTATATACCCCCTCAACCAGAAGAGTCCATCAGACATAACGGTGTATTGCTTTAAAAATCTGACATTGCAGGAAAAAGTTACAGAGTAAAACGTGGAGAGAAATGGCTCTTTTTTCACCCCAATTTCAATATTTTTCTATTTCAGCTGTTATTTTATGAAGAAAGACCTTGTAAGATCTACACAAATGACCCCTTGCTGAATTCAGAATTGTGTCTACTTTTCAGAAAAGTTTATCCATCCAGGATCCTGCATTGGTTTCATACCCATTTGTGTCACTAACTGGAAGGAGGCTAAAAGCACACAAAACATTAAAAATGGGGTATGTGTTAGTAAAATGCCAAAATTGTGTTGAAAAGTTTGGTTTTCTGATTCAAGTCTGCCTGTTCCTGAAATCTGGGAAGATAGTCATTGTAGCACCGCAAATCCTTTGTTGATGCCATTTTCAGGGAAAAAACACATGCTTTCTTCTGCAGAACTTTTTCCCATTTGTTGAAGAAAAAAATGAAATTATTGCTGTATTTTGGCTGATTTCTTGGTCTCCTCCATGGGAACCCACAAACTCTGGGTACTTCTAGAATCCCTAGGATGTTGGGAAAAAATTGAATGGGGTATTTGTATATGCAGGATGCATGAGATTCACTTGAACCTCTGGGAGGTGATCATAGTTTGACAGGATGTGTCTAGCAGTGAAATAAATGACAGGTTGTAGACGTTTTAGGTCAGCAGCGGTCCAATGGTAATGCTACAGTGGAAAGTCTATTCCACCAGCAGAGGAATTTTTTTTGCCATGAATTTTTTTTGCCATGAATATCTGGCTGATATTATGGCAGGTTTAATAAAGAAACCTTTAGTTTGGTTTTGAAAACAAAAACAATCCTTAGAGGCATGTTCCTTTTTCAAGTGTGCTGGAGAATGCAGCACACATAGAAAGTAATCAGGAGGAATAACAATATTTCTCTCTGAGAGAGAGTCTTCTCTAAGAATAAAAACATTATATTATTAAACTGTACAAAAGGGTTTTGTAGGCCTTAACTAAACACTGCATTTTAAATGTAGTTTTGCATGTGAAGCTTGCCTGATGACATGTACTTGAATGAACTGCTGACAAGGACGAATTGTTTTTCCTTTCCATCTTTCGTCTTTTCTGTTAGTTAGTTTAGAACTGTGTCATAGTCATAAGTATAACATTTCATGATGCAAATGTCCTATGGTAACAAGCAAATGAATCAAAAGAGTGTTAAAGCTCTGTTTTTTGATCGTTTAACGTAAGAAAAGAATTACTGCAATGTTAAATAATTCTTAAAAATCTTTGCCATATAGACACCAATGAGTTGGAAGAAACCAGCATGTTTCCTTTCTACTTTGGATTTTTTTTAAATGTATTGCATGTTTAGAATGTTCTTTGTTAAAACTTGCCTTCTAGACGGAAGATGTCTCATTCACATGAAGGCATCAAGCTCTGGATTGGTCAGAGCCGAAGATTATCTACCCAAGTTTTATATTTTTTTTGCAGTAAACAGTTTTATAAAAGCATGTTCTCACACTAGATAGAGAGCTATTTAGATTCATTCAACCCTTTCTCTAAGAGACCCTTTTTCTTTTGATAGACTGGCGGAAAGGCTTCTAAGAGCACTACGACTCTGAAACATTCTGTCTTATTCTCTTTACTAATGTGTCTTGGGTTCATTCAGAGACCAATTTTAGTCCGCCTAAACTCATCGCTGAAAGATTCTACTGAAATTTCTGTGAACTGCTCTATTAGAAAATTGAATGCTTTCACATCTGAGATGAGAACTCTTTATGGATTCAAATGAATTTTCCCTGTCACTGGATTAGATTAGGGACTAAGGACCTGATTTAGATCTTTGTGGTAACGTTCCTGCCAATGGTTTTCCATTGGAAAGCCAGTCTGCTGCCTTGGCAGTGTGCCCACTCTATTTAGGTGTCAGCAGGACCATAGGCAAAAGAGTGCTCAAGTCCCGCCACCTGTACTGCCAAGCAATTTTGGATGTGAGTTACTGCCAAGCTAACTGTGGAAGTCCAGCCTCCACACATGAGTTGGCGGATTGTGGGGCAGATGGGATGAGGTAAAAACCTACCTTTTTTTCCCCATTCCGCTTCCGTTCTCTACTGGATAACACCTGTTGTTGCTACCGCAGCTGGACCACGTAGGAAACACAGCCCCCTCATTGCTAACTGACAGGTAGGTAACCCCCATTGGCTGTGTATGTTGTGTGGTCACTGCATATGGGCACGGGAGCACTGCAGACATACACATGTCATAGTAACTTTTTGAAATACTGTGACATGCATATATATCGGAAATACATTGGTGTGTGACATGGATTGGGGCACACTGGTATATGACACAAATAACACAGATACACAACTGTTATTGTGGTGTCAGTATTCATTGCCAAATGAATGCTGGCACCACAGTGATGTTACATTCACAACCGTCGACTATGTCCATGTGTGCACATTGCAAGAAGACCTGTACCTTCGTGCAGCCAGTTGTGTATGTGAGTCAGTACAGGTACGTGTGTGCCATGCGATTGGCTGGTTGAGGAGGAGGGAGCTGGAGTTGGTGATGTGGTTGTCTGTTTATATGTGCAACTTGCATGTTGGTTCGATGTTGAAGTGTATGCTGTGTTGCTGTGTGTAACACTGAGGTGAGTGTTGTCATGTGGTTGTTGTTGTCATATGTGTAGTTGTGCTTGTGTGTGTTTGTGTAGATGAGTGTGTATTTGTGTTGATTGCTGGGGTTGTTTTTATGTGTTGGTGCTGTATCAACAATGTGTGTCTGTGTTGTGTCATGAATGTATGGCAATGTGTGTTTCTGGCATGTTCTTGTTGTGTTGTGGAATGGAAATTGATCTAAATGGCATGTAGTGTGTTGTGTAGTGTGTAGTGCAGGGGGACACATATGGCTAAGACACAGTGCATGTGTGTGTGTGACTTACCTCTATTCCATGACCAGTGCTGTTGTCTGATGTCCATTGGGTCCAGCAACAGCCTCCTTCCATCAGCAATCCGCTGCTAGTACACCGCCTGCAGGATTGTCACATCTAAATCGGGTCAGCGGAAATCCGCCATCCTGATGGCTAGGAAGAGCACTCCATTGTGGTGGTCTTCAGCTCAGCTGCAATAGATCTAAATACAGAGGGTGGAACTGCATCGGTTGACTGTCTTTCTGGTCTGCTACCGCAGCAGATTGGCAGTACCACTGCATAGATCTAAATCAGGCCCTAAATCTTTACAGGACACACTATATACTTTGTTCTGTAATTAGCACTAAGAATAATGATTTTCTAATGAAGAAATTGATGAACTAATTGTTAAATAAAATCATGAAAATAGAACCTAAACTCTCATTATTGACTCTAATCGAACTGAATTGAATGTTTTTGATTTATGAATGTGCAGTTCTTGATCTCATATACAATCTGCCTCAAAGACTTCACCTCTAGGGCTCAATAGAGCTCAATAGAAGGACCTTCATACCCCTGAAGTCTCCCAATAGTCCTCAGAGGCTTTGTTAAAAATGAAGCTTCATAATCCTCATTGAGCCTTTGTCAGGTAGGTGCTCCATTTCGGCACAAACCCCGGTTTACAAATCTTTGTAAATCTAGGTTTGAGTCAAAATTCATCTGTGGATGCATGGGAAAGCCCATACATCCACCCATGTACACACTGCCTATCGCAAAGTAACACAAGGTAGCACCATGTTAAGTGTTGCACTACTTTGTATTTACTAAACCACACAAAGCCATGCAAAGTGGCTGTGCATGGCGTAGTAAATGCCAAAAATGATTTTGCATTGAGCAGTGCCACAAAAGTGATGTAACTGTGATGCAAAATCATAGTAAATCTGCTCCTTAGTTTAATTTTTTAACTGTTTGAGTGAAAGCATGATTTTTAAACACCCCATCCAGCGGATGGATCCCTCCTTATGAGAGGACCCCACCTTCCCTATGCCATCCCATACCGGGAGCTCTCCCTGCCACTGGAGCTTTTTTGCAGGGGACCTGGCTGCCGTGAGGATACCTACCTCAGGCACCCTCAACACCTAAGTTCCTTGACCCCCTGGGGCCTGTGTTAGCTTGCGACAACTGCGCCTGCACGGTTGGTTGAAAGGTAAGGACAGCATGTGAGCAACCATCCCCAACCCACCAAGTCGATGCAATCTCTTTTTTGGCTTGCTGCCAGCAACCTTGGAGGGACCATAGAAACCAGTTTGTTTTTGTGTAAAAGGATGTCGTAAAGGGAGCAGACGTGTCCCCACCAATAATGACCTCAACACCAACCTGCTTAAAAATGACGAATCTAATCACAACAAACATTGGATGCTAGAAAGAAACGTGTTAACCAAGACATTACACAAACGTCTGACAATCTGGATTCAGTCCCTGGAAAAGGGGAAAAAATATGCATGTGCATAATCCAAACAACTACACCCTGAGCCTTTTGATCAGGGGATGGTGGGTGGGGAAAAAATCTCAGCCTGTGCAACTCTCGGAGGGCAGGGTATGAACTCATGGCCATCGGTGTTGGAGAAGCAAAGTGGAACAGAGCAGGACAGTTTCAATCTCAGAATGGTGACAAGCAGGAACAAAGAGACCTGCTCTCCAATGCTCCTTTTAAGGTGCATGGTTTGACGCCCCCTGCGCCCACGTTCCTTGTCCCTCAAGGGCCTGTGCTAACTCCTGCCAACTGTGGGGGTGGTTGACAGGTAAGAAATGCATATCAGTGACCCACTACACCACTGTAACCTCTTTTTCAACTTACTGCCAGCACCCCTTGGAGGGTCCAGTGATGCCAATGTTATTTTGGTATAAAAAGATGCTGTAAAGGGACCTGAAGTGTCCCTCACCAATCATGACCTCATCTGCCACAAGTCAGCATTACTTGCCTTACTTTCTGGTTCTCACCATAATATCCTGTGCGTTGGCCTAGCCAGGCCGACATGTTCTCCAGAAATATCGCATTACCATCCTTAGATAAGTGCACCCCATCCTGTAAGAAAAAACGTTCACTCCTGAAGCATCCATGAGGCATGGGTGCTAAATAAGATGTGTTCAACAATTTACCAGCCTTCCTGTTCAAACATCAAACAGACCCATTGAGGGCGCCGACCGACTTACCATCTCTTCAATTCAAACTCGGGACTATGTGGGACCATGCTATTATGGCCTCCTGGAACTTCTTTGACAGCCACCCATTTTTCTGAATACAACTCAAAAGTTGGCTAAGTGCAGCCCTCCTTTCCTGCAGAAGGTCAGCTGATATCTGGCTTTGTTTGCTCTTGTGGCATAGCCACCTGCAGAATAACAAACATTTGAACAACTCACATACGAGTGGCACCAGCATGTCTATTACATCTCTTGCCCCTGCATTGACAGGAGCCAATTAAGTATCCAGCAGCTGCATCACCTTATCCTGTTCTCCACCTGAGTTGACAGGAGAATACCATGAAGGATGGGAACATTAGTGCAAGGCATTTATAACATGTTCATGTCTCACTTAGTGCTTGTAACACTCAGACTTCCAGCTGCCTATCCTTTGAACCATTAGTCCTGCTAGCCCCATTCCTGCTGCCACAGTGGCTGCGCCTATCTGAAATAAATGAGAACTATACTCTGCAGAATCAAAACCTGCTGACCCTCAGGGGTTACTCCGGTGTGCCATAAAGGCTTCAACATTCCCCATTGGACAGCAGAGAAGAGCCCTGCAGAGCGCCGTGTCTCAATGAGGTAGTACAAGAGGAAAAAGGTGGAAGAAAGACAATTTGGCATCTGTCCTATAAAAAAATGTAAGCCACACACTGCTACACCACAAAACCCTAAATTGTCAAGCCATTCCATGAGAGTTGAGTGCAACAATGTCAAACACTGCCAAAAAATAAAGCAACACCAAGGTGGCAGTATGACCCTGGTCCCAGCTACCTTCAGAAGCACTGATTCAGTGATGCAACTCGGTCTGAAACTGATTATGTACTATGGAGCAGATCATGTGTTTCCATCTAGTTAGAGAGCTGGCTATTTACCATTTTCGCCAGCATTTTAGATGCAGCAGATAGTTCTGTTACACATCTGAAATTGGCCATATTAATAGGGTCAGCAGTAGGCTTTTTAAAAGGGGAAATACATGTGTATGCTCACATCTTTTTGGAACCATTGCTGGAAGAAGAGACTGATTAAAAAGTTGACTTAGTATTGGATTAACCATCAGCAATGCTCTAGCTAAAAGGTAAGGTGGACTGGGGTCCTTTGGAGCGCTAGACAAGACTGAAACGTATGCATAGCTTGCACCGTCTCTTCAAGTGAAATGAGACTAAACTCAACTAAAGAGGAACCAGACGCAGAGACAGAGCAATGGGATAAAACAATGGAATCAAGATTGTTAGATGATACCTGAAATTCCTGATGGATTTTCTCAATTTTATTTTGGAAGAAGGAAGAAAGATTCTCACACTGTTCTGCAGAAAAGGCAACCACCTGATTGCAAGCTCTGGGAGCAAGAAGCAAATTGACTATTTTAAGGACTTGTCTGGGAGCATTAGTTGTTGAGAGAATTTGCTAAGAGAAAAAGTGAGTCTCTGATTTTTTAATGGCTTCATGATATTGTTAAAGCAGCTTTATAAGTGGCTTTATCTGCGGATTTGTGATTTCTTCTACTTGTTCTTTCTTGACTTTTGCGGCTGCTTTTTTTCAGTCAAACAGCTCATGGTTCTTGCTTTGGAGAGGATTTAATTCTCCATGCAAAGATTTGATCAATGCATGTCATTAGCCAATGTCCAATGGTACATTGAATTCACGTCTTCTGCTGTGGCCCCCATTGAATTTGGCTTAGAGGAAGCCATTCAGACTGTGAAATTCTAAGTTATGTAGAATTCATAATGGGGAAAAAGGAGTGTCAGAAATTGGGTTTCTGGTTGGCAGAGGTATGCACCCTGTCCAAGCAGCAAACACAATCCTTGTCAGGGTAAGTCAGATACATACCACAAATCAACCTGTGTTCACTCTTGGGTAGCTTGGCATAGGACAGTCAGGCTTAATTTAGATGGTAATGTGTAAAGTCTTTGTGCAACACTTCAAACAGTCGGTTCCTATATGCAAAGTCGGGGATGCGCCATCAGCGAACCCTTGGCGATGAAGGTGATATGTCATCATTGAGCTACACAGCCGGCGATACAAAGGTAATGTGTCGGTGCTGAGGGCGGTGAGCCAATTCTAACTCACGCAGCCAGTGTTGTTATATCCTCATCCTCATTGGCAGCGGCGATGTGTCAGGGAGAGATGCAGCAGTTCCGATCAGCACAGCGAGGATGATGCATGGGTTGTTCCATGAAAAGCTGCAGAACCCACTCTCAAGGGCCTAGGACCTGATTGGCACCACTTAGAAAGGCAAGACCCACAGTTGGCAGAGTCCAGAAGCTGTAGCAGGGGTGAGTAAAGTTTTTAATGAGTCTGAGACTTCAGAATAGAAGGTAAGCCAGCAAGCCCTTGGAGTCATTTTAGGTCTGGGGATGTAGAGATGCAGGTCCGGTCCTTCTTACTCTCATGCAAGGAGTGAGTGGACAACAGGGCAGGCACAGCAGAGCAGGAGTTCAGCTAAATCCAGCAGAGTCCAGTAGAGTGACAGTAATGATTTGGCAGGGTCAGAAGTCCAGTTTTTATACCAAGTGGTGCCTTTGAAGTGGGGGAGACTACAACGAGAGGCCCTTGAAGTACACAAAGTCCGCGCCTTTCCTGCTCTGGCTCACACTCACTAAAGGGGGTTATCCAACCCTTTGTGAAGGTGCAGGACACAGCCCATTCAGGTGTAAGTGTCAGCTTCTCCCTGCCAACCTATCCAGGGTGGGCCATCAACATGTAGATGGTGACTCAGTCACACCTAAGATCCCTTTATGTGTGGCTGTCTGGAGGGAATGCACAGAGGGTCAGCTGTCACCCACCCAGATGTTTATTGAGAGAAAGGGAGAAGGCTCTAGATGATTTAAAGTATCATAATTCCTTCTTTCTGAAAGTAGCATTTTCAGAATTACAATTCAAAATCCGACTTCACCTTAAGTTGTGATTTTAAATTGTGATTACAGATACAGCAAATTAGTGGGTCTCATCTCTTCCCAATGGGAAATTACACTTTTAAAATGTAACATGGCAATACCAATCTTAACCTATGGGAAAGATGAATTTAGAGGTTTTTCAGTACCTGGACATGTAAAACTAAAATGTAGATTTACTACTTTTTTAAACACACTGCACCCTGCCCTTGTGGATATCCAGGGCCTACTTTAGGGGTGACTTATATGTATTAAAAGAAAGGTTTGACCTGGCAAGGGGATGACTTGCCAGTTTGACATGGCAGCTTAAAACTGCACACACAGGCTCTGCAATGGCAGGACTGAGCCAAGTTTGAAGGACTGCTGAAGTGGGTGGCACAATCAGTGCTGCAGGCCCACTAGCAGCATTTAATTTACAGGCCCTGGGTACCTGTTGTACACTTTAGGAGGCACGTATAAGTAAATTAAAAATGCCAATTGTAGATAAGACAATGTTATCATGTTTTAGGATAGGAGCACATGCACTTTTGCACTTGTCAGCAGCAGTAAAGTACCGAGAGCCCTAATGCCAGCAAAAACGATATCAGCAAATCCGGAAGTCAGAGGGGAAAAAAGTACTGGGAAACCACACCAAGGATGCCAGGTCTAACATGTGCACCCCCCACCATACCAGCTGAAAGTGGCAAGAGCAAACCAACTCGTTGGGAGTCGACTTCACTAAAGCAGAAGAACCTGGAGAGACCATTCCAGGAAGGTGTTTCACCGTAAAATCCATTTCCTGTAGGGAGATGGACCACCTCAATAGTTTAGGAGTCTCACCCCTCATTTGTATTAACCATCTGAGGGATCTGTGGTCTGTCTGTCTGAACCCAGAAGTGAGTGCCAAACAGGTATGGCCTTAGCTTCTTCAGCACCCAGACCAAGGCAAAGCCTTCCCTTTTATTGTGCTCCCCCTCTGTTCCCTGGGAAGTAGCCTCCTATTGATGGAAGCATCCGTTTGACCTAGGCTCTCTTCATTTAGCTGTGAAAGCACAGCCCCTATGTCATGCAGTGAGGCTTCTGAACAATAAATTCTTTGGAGAAGTCAGGAGCCTTGAACACGGGGGCCCGCTGTGCCCACTTGGGACATTTAGCATCCCTCTTGTCCTTCCGGTTGACACTCATAACACTTAGGGGTAGCCTTCCCCGAAGACCTACTGTCAAGTAACTATTTCCTTTTCTTTTCAGTAGGGGGATGGGATCCCTGACCCACAGATCTTGTTTGGGGTCCTTTAGAGAACTCCTTGCTCTTGTTTTTATTTCCCCTCCTTCTTAGTTGTCTGGTGAGGACCCTGCCCACTCTTGTGGTGATCCCACCCGGATACCTTCTTGTGGGCCCTGTTGCTGACTCAGTGGTCTGCCTCCTTAGCAAGCTCCCTGGGGTCAATGAGCTGACTATCAACTAGGTGTTGGCGCAGATCTTTTTAAGTACACTGCACCCTGTCCCTGGGGCTGTACAGGCCCCTCTAAAGGGTCACTTACAGGTACTAAAAAGGAAAGTTTCGGCCTGGCAAGGGGATTAGCTTGTCAAGTCGATATGACAGTTTAAAGCTGCACACACATGCTCTGCAATGGCAGGCCTGAGCCATGTTTGAAGGGCTACTGAAGTGGGTGGCACAATCAATGCTGCAAGCCCACTAGCAGGATTAACATTACAGGCACTGGGCACCTGTAGTGTACTTTATTAGGGGCTTAGAAGTAAATTAAACCAATTGTGGATAAACCAAAGTTATCACGTGTTAGGGAAAGAGCACATGCACTTTAGAGTTTGCAGCAGTGGTAAAGTGCCCAGAGTCCTAAAGTCAGCAAAACAGGAGGTCAGAGGGCAAAAAGTTAGAGGAAACCACACCAAGTATGCCAGGTCTAACAAGGAGCCCTTGGGTTAATCTCACATACCGTTACCGGTAATACTCCTTGTAAGCTGCAGTGCCACGGTTTCCATGCATACTTCTAGCTATGTTTGTGGATAAGAAAAAAACGTAAATGTACGTTCATGTTGCAATGTTAATCTCCATATGTTCTTTTAGGTTTTTTCTGAATAGGGCCTCTTGTGTTCTTGACGTATTTGGAAGGTCTCTCTTGTGAAAAGTCTTACTATCCGTGGCTTAACAATAGTTAAGGGGACTCTACTGCAAATTACCTCTAGGGGGGCCCCTTCCTCCTGGACCCAGTCAGGGGCCTCCTGCCTGTTCACAGTGTACTATGCTGTGTGGGGCCCGTTGAGCTCGGGCCCCCTGCCGCCCCACACTGCAGGGGCTGCAGGGGCCTTTGCAATGTCACTGCTATCTACTTACACTGTTGTGCAAAAAGGAAGTTACTTTAGAAAACTAATACCGTCCCATTGCACAAAACTCTAAATGTATTTTGACTCACACTTTTCAAATTAAGATGGTCCCTCAAATGCAAATATGAATTCCAAATTGAACTTCTTCTGAATTTCTTTGCCAAATGTGACAGTAGACAGTCTCAGACAAACAGATATATAGGCAAGCTTGCAGTCTCCGCTGTGCAACAGAACTACTGCTGATATAGTTTGAATGTACTAATTGGCTTGATCAACTCTCTCAAACAACCCCAATGAGGCTTACTTGCAAATTAAATAAAAAATGTGCTCTCGTTATTTTATTAAAATTATTTTCCTACAACAATCTTGGACTGCCTATCTGTTAAAATTCTAAAAGCATTTCTCTTCCGATTGGAGGTAGGGGCGGGCAGAGAGAAATGAAAGGAAAGATCTTTCCTTCCATGTCTTTCTAAGCATTTCTTCAGCCTGATCGTAAAGTGATAGGGCTGTAGAAATGCCCACTAGACACGAGGGAGTTTGTTCTTTTGTAAATAAACAATGAAGGGGAGAAACCCCTTGGACAAGGGTCGCTCGCCTGGGAGGCAATTTTTTATTAGGCCTATTATGTCCCCCATGGGGGCAGAAGCCACTAGACACCAGGGTTCATTTAAAAAAAAAAAATTACACATGAGGAGTGACCCCTTAGGCCATTTCTGCCCCCCTTGCAGATCATTTTTTATTAGGCCAATCTGCCCCCAAAGGGGGCAGAAACCACTAGACGCCACAGAGGTTTTTGTTCATGACAATTTCACGAAAGAGGAGCAACCCCTTAGGCAAGAGTTGCTCCTCTGAATTGCAAATTAATTTTAGGCCATTTCTCCCCCCTTGGGGGCAGATCGGCCTATTTTAATTAGGCTGATCGGCCCCCAAAGGGGGCAGAAACCTTTAGGCACAAGGGATTTAAAAAAATCTTTTTTTACAGATGGGGAGCGACCCCTTAGGCAAGGGTCGCTCCCCTTGAGGGCAATTTCATTTTAGGCCATTCCTGCCCACCTTGGGGGCAGATCAGCCTATTTTTCATGGGCCGATCTGCCCCCAAGGGTGGCAGAAACCACTAGATACCAGTTTTTTTTTTTTTGCACCAATTTCACGCAAAGGGAGCAACACCTTATGCAAGGGTCACTCCCCTGGGGGGGCAAATTTATTTTTGGCCATTAGTGCCCCCCTTGGGGGCAGATCGACCTATTTTAATTAGGCGTCTCTGTCCCCAGAGGGGGCAAAAAACACTTAGCACCAGGGGTTGGTGTGTGTGTGTTTTGTTTTGGGGGGGCTGCTCCTTGGGCAAGAGTCACTCCCCATGGGAGCACATTACTGTTGGTCATTTCTGCTCCCCTTGGGTGCCGATCGGCCTATCTTTGTAAGATGCCAGAAAAGTATTTTTTCAAAAGAAGAGGATGGAGGTATGGCCATACCCCACCCAAATAAATGGAGACAAAGTTGTTCTTCCCGCCAGTTGGCAGATGGGGCAGTTACCCCCGATCTACTCCACGGGGGGCAGAAAGCCTACTAATGCGAGGGAATAAAAACAAAAAAGATATTTGAGTGGTAGCTACCAACCAGTATGGGCATGGTTACATCCCCACCCCAACTGACGGGGGTAACACTCTTACATCTCTCCCCACGCACACTAAAAGATCTTATCCCAACGACAAGCAAGAGGACATTTGATTATTTTTGGTTTTGGTTTTACATTTGGGCCATGAGAGCTTGTCTAACTCTCAAAATCGTCCCACTTGGAATGGTGAGGACTGCACTTTTTGGACTTTGGGATGCTGCCATGTAGAAAAAACTATGAGACCTAGACAAATCTGAAAACTAAACATCTGAGTGAGTCCAGGGTGGTGTGTTTCACATGCAGTCCACACCATTTTCTTACCCATAATGCCCTGCAAACCTCCAACGTTGCTTGAAATCACACATTTTTTGTGGTGGAAAATTCCTATCACCCAGCAGCGTTGCATCTATACCCATAAAAATGCTGCCCCATTTGTCGGTCTAAAAATGTTTTTTTTCAAACTGCCGTTTTGGACCCGCTTTGGTTCCCCCTCAATTTTGATATGTTTTGGCTCTACCCTGTCACAGACACTTGGCCCACCTGCAGAAGTGAGGAATTATTTTTATCAGGAGACTGAGGGGAACGTTGGGTGGTAGGAAATGTGTGCCAGTGTGGTGATCCCACACAGAAATGTGGGGAAAATGTGATTTGATTTTTTAGCTAAATTTGAGGTTGTCTGGGTTTGGTAGGTTTCCCTAGATGGCTGATGAGCCCTGGACCAAAAACGCAGGTTCCTCCCCCTGCAAAAACAGGTAGCTTTGTATTTGATAGTTTTGATGTGTCCACATAGGCCCTCATTTTAACCCTGCGGTCTTCTGACCCATGGTAATTTGGCGGTATTACCGCCAACAGGCTGGCAGTACATACTGCACATTATGAGATTGGCAGGGTGACTGAAGCCAACCCGCAACTTCTTTACTCATACCACCATGGCGGTAAGAGCCACTGGGCCGAAGATCTCTATCTCAAGCCCCGCGGGGGACCTAGTACCATCCATGGCATTATGAGCAGGCCTACCACCATGGTTTTCATGGCATTAGCAATGCCACGAAAACCATGGCGGTAAGCCCTACCGGTGACAGTAAATTACCTCTCTGTCACCATTAGGCGGCTCCTCCAACACTCACCTGACAATCCAAACTCACCCCACACCCCCACTGATCCACTCACTCACCCCCACCCCCTCCAATCCACTCACACACACCCGCAGACATACACACACCCACAGACACGCACACACCACACAACTGACCCTACCTGCCACAGCAACACTTGCACACATCACCCCCCTCCTCCCACCCCCACTACAGTCACAGAGCCCCTGACCCCACACCCCTCTCCCCACATACATGCATACAGACACCCACACGCACCACGCTACAGCCATTCACTTAGACTGGCATACACACATTCATACACACACTGGCATACACACATTCATACACACAATGGCATACATGCATTCATACACATGCATACAACCATGCATACAACACAACACTCACAGACTTATTCACACACACCGTTACACATTCATGCACACACTCAGACTCACACACAACGACCCCCACCGTCCCCTGTCGGACGCCCGACATAACTTTTCTGGTGAGGAGGTTGTCTGGCACGGAATGGTAAGGGGCGCTGCTACCGCCAGCAGCGCCCCGCTAGCAGAACACCGCCAGGCCATATTACTGGTCATAATACTTCTGGCAGTGTTCAACTGGCGTGGCGGTGCCGGTGGTAACAGTGCTAGGCTACCACCTTCTGTCACAATGAGCACTGCTGGATTTCCAAGGTCAGGCAGTGCTCATAATATAGCGGACAGAGGGTAGCTGCGGTGGCGGTATGTTGGCGGCCATCACTGTAGTGGCAGGTGGTATTTACTGCCAATGTTAAAATGAGGGCCATAGTGTTTTGAGGCATTTCCTATAGCGGGCACTAGGCCTACCTACACAAGTGAGGTACAATTTTTATCTGGAGACCTGGGGGAATGCTGGGTAGAAGGAAGTTTGTGGCTCCCCTCATATTCCAGAGGCCAGCCTAGGTGCTGGGTGGCCTAGAGGCTAAAATCCACAGCTAGGCACTTTCCAAGAAACACGTCGGATTTCAATGTAAAAATGCGATGTGTCCATGTTGCGTTTCCTGCCACTTGCATTAGGCCTACCCACAGAAGTGAGGTACCATTTTTATTGTGAGACTTGTGGAAAAACAGAATAGAAGAACAAGTGTTATTGCCCCTTGTCTTTCACTACATTTTTTTCCTTCCAAATGTAAGACAGTGTCTAAAAAAGACGTCTATTTGAAAAATGCCCTGTAATTCACAAGCTAGTATGGGGACCCCAGAATTCAGACATGTGCAAATAACAACTACTTCTCAACACCTTATCGTGTGCCCATTTTGAAAATACAAAGGTTTCCTTGATACCTATTTTTCACTCTTTATATTTCACCAAATGAATTGCTGTATACCCGGCATACAATGAAAACCCATTGCTAGGTGAAGCTCTTTTATTGGCTCTGTGTACCTAGAATCCTTGAGGAACCTACAAGTCCTATATATCCCCGCAACCAGAAGAGTCCAGCAGATGTAACAGTATATTGTTTTCTAAAATCTGCCATAGCTGGAAAAGAAAATGTGGACAGAAATGGCTCTTTTTTCACCTCAATTTCAATTCTTTTTTATTTTAGCTTTTTCTTTCTGTAGAAAAACCTTGTAGGATCTACACAAATGTCCCCTTGAGGAATTCAGAATTGTATCTACTTTTCAGAAATGTTTAACTGTCTGGGATCCAGCATTGGTTTCATAGCCATTTCTGTCACTAACTGGAGGGAGGCTGAAAGCACAGAAAATAGTAAAAATGGGGTATGTCCCAGTAAAATGGCAAAATTGTGTTGAAAATTTTGTTTTTCTGATTCAAGTCTGCCTGTTCCTGAAATCTGGGAAGATGGGTGATCTCAGCACTGCAAACCCTTTGCTGATGTCATTTTCAGGGAAAAAAACACAAGCTTTTGTCTGAAGCCCTTTTTCCCCATTTAAAAAAAAAAAACGAAACTTTAGCTGTATTTTGGCTAATTTCTTGGTCTCCTCCAGGGGAACCCACAAACTCTTGGTACCTCTACAAACCCCAGGATGTTGGAAAAAAAGGAGGTACACTTGGTGTGGATAGCTTATGTCTACAAAATGTTTTGAGGGCCTAAGTGCGAACTGCCCCAAATAGCCAAAAAAAGTCTTGGCACCCAAGGGGGAAAAGGCCTGGCAGCGAAGGGATATATATAATATATATAGACCAGAACCCAAATAAGGTGCAATGGCAGATATAATGCTCTATAGAAATGCCTAACAGAGCTTCACATAGCAGTTAAATTCAATGGGTTGAACTAATGTATCATGAGAAGTGTTCCTGTGATCAACTATGACTTGGATATATAGCAAATGTTTCTTTCTTTTGAAAATTAAAGTTTTCTAATTGATGCCCTTTTCTTTCTGTTCACACAACACATAACTGATACCTGGTAAATGCCTGTTTTTCAAATTAAATTTAGTATGGTAGGTGCTGAAATTCAGTATATGCTCTCTCTCTCTCTCATTTTCCCCAACAGATAACTGTCCTGCTTGTCTGCCTTTTTACCTCTTCCCTTTTGCTTTTTAGCTTCAGCATTCGAGATTGAGGGAATTGGTTTGAATGTTATTTGGATGAGTCATTTTGATAGATGGAGAGTGGAGTGATATGTGGTGGCTTCTCTGTGATTTTTGTGAGGAATTCTTTGAAGCTTATTAACTTGGGTGCCAATCCATGAGGTGGGAAATTTTGCATTGGGCTAATTAAGCTGAAATGGACAGTGAACACATATATTGCCAAATCCCCTTAATTTGATAGACAGGTGAATGTATTGGTCACGCTCCAGTCTGGAACAGTCACAAGTACTGAACTGGGGCATCTGTTTATTTTATTTTGCTCCATTTTATTAAATTGCCTGGCTATTCACTTTCTTGATTTCCTGGTGTTCTCCGTGGTAAGATCAGAAGGATTACCTCCAATTCACATGACAAAGTTTACAGCTACCTTTAAGTTCTGGTGACATTTCAACAGTGCCCTGCAGGTGTTGTTATGTAGGGTCATTTTAGGGGGTGAGGTGACCTAGTGGCATGGGCCCACTGATAAGCAAGTGATTGTCTTTTTCTTGGTCAGTTTTCTCTGACAATGAATTACAATTGAGTAGTTATTCAATGAGACAAGCTTTCCTTGGTGGCTCAAGTTCCTATTTGTATTTATTATTGGCTGGGCTCTCCAATTGTGGCTGAGCTGCTTGCATAGAACACAAGGAAATCCCTTGTAGCCTGCTAAATGTCTGGAGCTGATGCAAGCCGATGCAGGCCAGAAGATAGCCAGAAGATAGCGTCTAGATAGTAGCATAGCCTTTTAGTTTCTACTAAGTACAGATGTAATTTGTTCCCTTCTAGATAATGCTTCAAGTTAATGTTCCAAATCCTGAAGTACTAGAATATTTCAGAAGATTGTCCCCCAATTTGCTTGTAAATCATATATTTGTTTGGCCTATATAACTGTGTCTTAAAATGAAGTATTTGGGCCAATTTAATAAGCCAATAATGGCAACACCATCTAGAGTTCTGTATACAGGGGTTAGTCTTGCTCCCAGGACAGGTATACCAACATCTTGCAGGGACTTTTTCTTTTAATCATCTCTTGAAAGTGTTTCTACTCTGCTCTGATGGACAGCATGTTGCTGAGATGGATAAAGCAGATTGAACCAATTAGCAACTGAAAGGCCAGGGTTTTACCTTTTCTCCAAACTGTAAAAAGTGAAGATTCATTATGTATTCTGCAGGGCAGTACATTCCAATGCTTGCCAGCTAGAAAGCAAAAGGTCTGATCTATTAGGCAAACTACTTTCATGGAAGGAAGATGTTCAAGAGTATTTGATGAGCAGCGAGTCCTGCTAGGAATATAGCAAGCAACCGTATGTTGGTTAAACAGAGGGCTAGTTTTATGGAATGCCCTGTGATGAGTACAAAGAACTTTCAACACAGTATGTTTGGTTACTGGCAGTCAGTGCAAATAATTTTCCGGCAACTGATCCACTAGGAAGTAGACCTAAAATGAACTGGGCAATAGTAGTTTTGACAATTTGGAAATGATGGATGGGAAAGGTGGAAGACTGAAACAATTGTGGTAGGGTATCTCAAAGAGGGAATATCGAAGGGTCACAATATTGTGACCAAAATATTGAGTGCCAACATATCAAAGAGGTAAGTTCACAGAGGGAGGTGTGGATTTAATATTCTTATCTTCAGATCCGTGTACCTTCAATATACATTTATCACAAAGGTATGAAAATGTGGATTTAGGTATAGAACATCTATATAAACCTGCCTTTCAATATTCTGTACCTCAATATTCTGGTCACAATATTGTGATCCTTTGATATTCTGTCTTCAATATTCCAGGCACACACTGCCTTAAACTCAAAGAATTGTCATAATCAACACAGCCCATGATGACAGGTAGGTGGCATGGAGGGCAAAAAAACAATGGCTTGGGATGTGGCCGAAGCGATTGCCAGTCATTGAGATTAATTCAAGCATTCCATCCATCTCCTCGTTATTTTTGCATTTGCTGCCCTACGTGTGCCAAATATGAGTAAACGGGGCTCCTAGATTTACTGTTCCATTAGTTCGCAGTTAGCCTGGCTGATGAGGGATGATACCCCAAAACCAGTCCAGGATGCTTGTTTCCTGTCCAGGGAGGACCTGGCCTGGTAGTTCGGGCAGAAAGGTTCTCATGGGGAGCAGGGTCAATACTGGTTACCATATGGCTGGGTCCAAACTGGGGTGACATGGTGGGAAACCGATGATAGATTGGGGTGCAGCCCAAGTGATTGCCAGTGGCTGAGATTAATTGAAGCAATTCATCCTTCACCTTATTGTTTTTTGCATAATGATAGATTGGTCAACCAAACTCTTGCAGTAAAGATTAAAAAGTGGAATGTTTTTTCGTAAACTGTGGCAATAAATAAAAGAGCATGGAATGATCTTATTGATTTGGTCAGCAAAAGATAAATGGTGGTAAAGTCGAACCCCCGTTTTTCATTCCACATCCTCAGTAATAGGAGCAGGAACGAGTACCTCCAGAAACCTCATCAAGAAACATTGAGGGGATAGGACTCCGGAAAATGGCCCCTGTTTTGTCACTATTCCATTTTAGACAAACGCGTCTATATTATTATTTGCACATACACAGGTCTAGAGAATACAAATAAATCCGAAAAGTTATCATAAAAAGCGATGTTATAGCCAACATAAAAATCACTTTAATATTCATGTTGAAGACAATTGTGGCATAACCTATCCTTTTTGCAAACACTCTTTCCCAAAACTTTGCACTATGCATCTTTGTAAATCATTCTGGAAAAACTGGCATTAGCTGCAACTTTCTTTTGTTAAATTATTGAGCTAGCAATAAGCATGGAAATGAAATCAATTTACTACCTTGCCTGGACAGAACCTCTGCTTCAAAAATATATTTCAATAGTGCTATTGTGGAATCTCTCGGGCTCAATGCGTTAATATTAGTGTCACAATATCTGAACACATCCTCCCACATTTGGGCTAATAAAGTGCAAGAGCACATCAAATTACCCAGCATCCAAGAAGTAGATCAAAAACATTGAGGTCTAAGACTGTGGTAAACAAATGAATTTTAGAGAGCATCCATTTCACATAGAATTGCATCCTACATCCCGCAATGATTTGCCCCATGCAATATAGAAACATTCACCTTGATTATACGTTTCTGCATTTCCATACATAATTTAATATTCAATTCACTTTCCCATTGTAGTACAACCTTGGGAAAATAGCTTTGCTTTTTATCTTGGGAAGAAATCTTTTCAATGCACACACGTATTTTAAACTATATTTTCTATGCCACTGATTTAAACCATTATTTTCTACTATCTCAAACACCGGATTGTCAGTCCTCATTGAATTCAAGGGATCTACCTAAGAAAGAAAATGTCAGATAAAATGCTATGACCATTTTTATGATTCCTTATGTTCTCTGATACTAGATTCAATGGGAGTCCAAAGTTTCCATGCATCATTTATTTAAAAAAACTGTTAATTAAAGAAAACCATTCCCTAGCAGAATTATTCTTTGTTAAGAGATGTCGGGTGTTATTCATCCTAAATACACTAACCCTTTAGATGAATTAATGGATGGACTAGAGAACTTGTTCAACAATTGTTCCTTTCTCTTAAAAACTAAGTAGGGTAATAAATGTTTTTGAGGACTTGGCTAACATTATAATATTACCAAAACCAGACTCTCTAAGCATATCAATCATCAAACAATTAACCAAACATTTTTTAACAGTTTGCAAATTCCTAAATTTGAAGCCGAAATGTGCAAGAGCCACAAAATAATATGGCCACCCTCAGAAGTAGATACATTTTAAGTGCAATGTGCTAAACCTGGATTCCAATCCCCCAAGTAACATAAAAAAATACTTTCTATTTCGTTAAAGAATTTATCATATAATATACATCAGACTGCTAAAACAGAAAATTAGGGAGAGGTAACACCAACATTGGTATTAATGTTATGCTCCCCATTGTTGATAAGGGTAAGGAATGCCAATCTTGTAATTGTAATAGACTTTTATTTTATTTTATGATGATGTAATTAAATTCATATATATTTCCTATAGTGATGGTAACATGTACCCCAAGATTACTTTTGGGATTAATATCATGAGCTCACTATCTAGAGGGCCTCTGAGAGGCAACTGAAAACAAAAGTATTCATTTTATGTTGGTTACTTTTATAACCTCCCCCCCCAAATCTTGAAGCTGAGAAATAACCTAAAAGGTATTACTAAAATGAATTGTGTCTGGCTTAAAAAACAGCATGATTTCATCAATCTAACACCTGGTGTTAGACATATTCTCTAAGAGAGTGGAGGATTTCTTGTAATTGCGAGAGTCCATTGCCAGGGGCTTTATAAAAAGGACAAATGAATTAGGAGAAAGGGCAACACTGACATGTTCCTTGATTCCCCTTAAAGAGAGCTGTCTCATTGGAATTCAAAATTATTTGAGCAGGAGAGTCCCAGTACAAATGTTCTAATGCCTTTGTGAGTTTTTAGGGGAGAATAAATCTACTCAGAGTCTTAACTAAGCTATCTAATTTCACTAGTTAAAAACGATTATCAGCCTCAAGAAGCATTATTAACCCTGGAATTTTCTTACAAGTAAAAGTGTTTAAGGCCACAATTAGTCTAGTTTGATTTTTGTGAATCAAGCAATCAGCTATTTTACTAATTCGGTTAGCATTTTACAATAATCTTATCAAATGTAATAATGTGATAAAGCATTATGAGTTTGGGTCTTCAAGGTCTTTTCTCAGTTTTAAAACATTTACAACAGTGCCCATAAAAAAGAATCAGTAACTTCATATCTGTCATGCACTCACCTGCTTCCAACCACGGAGGCACTGCTGGACCTCCAATCCCAGCTGGGGCTGCACAGAGTAACAATTAACGACTGCCTATTTCCACCATGCCCCAGGGGGAAAGGGTGATGGGAAATGTTAGAAATGGGGTCTCTAGTTGGCAATGGTTTGCACCCTGTCCAAGTAGGGACCCTCACTCTAGTTAGGGTGAGGGAGTCACACAGCTAAGATAACCCCTGCTCACCCCCTTGGTACCTTGGCTTGAGCAGTCAGGCTTATCACAGAGGCAATGTGCCAAGTATTTGTACACCCGCACAGTAGCACAGTCAAAACACCACAAACGTATTCCACACCAGTTTGGAAACATAACCAATATTAAAAACAAGACAAAAACGACAAGAATCCAACTACACAAGCAAAGATATCACTTTTAAAATATTAAATGTAATTGCAGTTCCTTGAAATCAATGAAGTGCTTGACTGAGGCAAAGTACCTAGTGCTAGGCAGGAGAAAAGATGTGTTGCTTCTTTACTGCCACAGGGGAGGTGATGCGTTGTTTGTGGCAAAAAGCATTGGTTCCTTACTGCGGTGTAGTGTCAATGAAGAAAATGGCATCCAGGGATGATTCATCGCTGATGCATCGAAAGTCATGCCGTGATGGGTCGATCTTTCAGTGATAAAGCAGGAGCTGCGCCAGAGTCAGGGTGGTGCATCATGGACTTCCGTGATGTGATGTTCGAAACACACAGCAGAGGGTCTGCTGATGTTCTGTGAATGAAAGCTGGGGCCTGCATTGAAAACCATGGTTGATGTGTCAAGTGGGGACCATGCTCTGGTGCAGGCAGTGGTGATGCATCCAATCCTTACAGCCATGTGTCAGTTTGGAATGAGGCTGTGAGCCGATGCGTTGATTTTCTTCTTGTAGCACCAAAAGCCCCCTTCAAGGGCCCACAGCTGGATTTGACACCACTTGACATGACAGGGCTCTCAGCACAGGAGCACAGGGGCTGGCAGATTACGTCTTTGATGTCCCTGAGATTTCTTAACAGGAGGCAAGCTCATGGCATGCCCTTGGAGGACCTTGAAAAACAGGATGTAGAAAGCTAAGTCCACTCCTTTCACTCCCAGGACAGAAGCAGCAAGCAACAGGCCAGCACAACAAAGCAACTGGCAGAGTGGCAGTCCCTCCTACAGCATCCAGCTCCTCTTCTTGGCAGAATGTCCTCAGTCCAGAGGTGTTCTAACTTTGAGGTGTCCAGTACTTATACCCATTTTTGTCTTTGGAGGAGGCAAACTTAAAAGAGAAGTCTTTGTAGTGCACAAAACCGTGCCTCTCCTTCCCTGGCCCCAAACACACTCCAGGGGGTTGGAGACTGCTTTGTGGAAGGACAGGCACAGCCTTAGTCAGGTGCTTGTGTCATCTCCTCCCACCACCCTAGCTCAGGAAGACCCATATGCAGGGTACACCTCAGCTCCCGTTGTGTGACTGTCTAGAGTGAATTCACACACAGCCTAACTGTCATTCTGACTCAGACGTGTATTTCACAGACAGGCAGAGGCACAGAAAGGTTAAGCAAGAAAATGTCCTATTTCTAAAAGTGGCATTTTCAATCTTACAATTTAAAAACCAACTTCACAAAAAGATGTGTTTTTAAATTGTGAGTTCAGACACCACAAATTCCATATCACTATCTGCTCCCAATGGGAAATTACACTTAAACAATATTTCAAGGCAATCTCCATGTTACCCTAAGGGAGAGATAGTCCTTGCAATAGTGAAAAACAAATTTAGCTGTATTTCACTATCAGGACATATAAAACACACCAGTACGTGTCCTATCTTTTTAAATACACTGCACCAGGCCTAGGGGCTGCCTTGGGCCTACCTTAGGGGTGACTTACATGTAGTAAAAGGGAAGGTTTGGGCCTGGCAAGTAGGTGCACTTGCCAGGTTGAAACAGCAGCTTAAAACTGCCCACACAGACACTGAAGTGGCAGGTCTGAAACATGTTTTCAGGGCTACTCATGTAGGTGGCACAATCAGTGCTGCAGGCCCACTAGTAGCATTTACAGGCCCTGAGCACACATTGTGCACTATACTAGGGACTTACTAGTAAATCAAAATATTCCAATCATGGATAAACCAATCACTAGTATAATCTAGACAGAGAGTACTTGCACTTTAGGACTGGTAAGCCGTGGTAAAGTGCTTGGAGTCATAAAGCCAGCAAAAATGAAATTCAGCACAGGATCAAAAACAGAAGGTCAGAAGCCAAAAGACGAGGAAACCATGCCAAGAGCTAACAGGTCTAATAGGATAAAACAAGAAAAGAGGAACCCATGTCTCTGATGGAACTGTTTAACTGCTTTGTGCACTGTTTAAAAGATAGGAACTTTCTTGCCCTCAAATCCGATATGAAGATGCAATACACTATAAACAACAAAAAGCAGTGTTATCTATATATATTCCCAACATGGAATCTCAAACAATAGTTTATGCTTCTGGTCCATTTACAGGCATCATCATAAACTTTGCATAAAAGACAGCAGCAATCAATTCAAGAACAAATTGTGATCTTTTGGAACTCTAAAACACACAGGATTCCAATTCTAAACAAACATGTTAGTCTCTAGGAACTTATTCCAAAGTAATTGATACAACTGGTCATGAAACACAATGACAAACTTTCAGTTAATGGATAAAGAGTTTGGAGAGCCACAACAAAGGAGCCCAGAGTGCGCAGTCTCAAGGGGAGGGTTCAATACTCCAACAATGTTCAAAATCCAAAATGGGTTTGAACCTTCAGGAAGATGATTATCAAAATATTGCTAGTCTTTGGATTAGTGCACACTAACCTGTGAGTTTAGGTACTTAGCCTTAACAATACTGGAACTGGAATCCAAGGTAAGAGGAAACTATGTACAAGAAGCTCAAGAAGAGGCAGAATCATAGCTTTTAAAGAAAGACACTGGAAGCATTGCAGATGCCACAATCACAGAGTTATTAGGAGAGCTTGGAAGACTAGAGCGCTAGAAATTCTGGACAAATCAGGAGATGATTGCTGGGAAGACGTGTGCAGGACTAGAACACAGGATTCCTGTGCATATAGGGAACAGGTTTGAGGACAAGCCCCAACACGAGCTCAAGGGGGGGCATTTATACATGAAGCTAAGAGTAATCCAGAGGGACAAGTGACCCACGTAGTAGTGTGGAATATTCCAATGAACCTGGGGAGAAATGGACCTAACAGGTAACAAGTTCAAACAGTAAATGACATATAACTAGGACAATGGAACCTAGGTGCCTGATGGTACAACCCAGTGTTCCACAGAAGTAACATGACTATCTAGAGTAGACATGTGATATCAGCAGGTGCAAATTGGTTGAAACTTGCATCGCAACACAACAGGAGGGTCAATGGTTCAGACTCCTTAGGAGTGGGAAACCAAAGAGAAGGAATGGGCCTGAGAAGTGCCACTAGGGAGGTGCCCCAAGGGACGTGTGACATGAGCCCGGTGAGTAAAACCCACTGCACGTAGGACACAAGATGGAGTCGTGACAATCTTCATTTGAAATATGATTTGCCAGTTTATTTAAGTAAATGCTGAAAACCATTCTAAGTGATTTATAAAACGCAATTGAATATCCATCCACTCTACATGTCTTCCCAATTGATATAATCTTGGTTAACTCTAAGACTTCCTCCTATGTGAAGGGAGCAATTACTGTGAGGCAAATTCTGAGAGCAGTACTGGGATAGATAAAGAGACAAGGAAAGAGTCTAAGGAATTCAAGTTTACTTCTAAAAGTTTATTATAAATGTTTTAGAATGCTATATAAATGGTGCATGTATTTTTTCTTTTTCTGTGGCTTTTATCCTGGTATTAGATCATTTCAACGATTTCATTGTGTTTCTCTCTTTAGCTAACAACACTAAGGGCCTGATTACGAGGCTGACAGACTTCAGACCACCAGCCTCATGGTGGCTGTCAGGACTGCCGCTGGTGTGGCGGTCGAACCGCCACATTACGACCCAGGTGGTCACAGCACCAGAGTACCGCCATCTCTGCCTGGATTGGTTTTCCCAAAGGGCTGCCAGTGGTAGAGGTTGGAATAAGCCAGTGAAGGGCTGCATGTATCGCTGCTCTGCTCATTATGAACTGGTTCTCTGCCAGCTTTTTCATGGTGGTATCACTGCCAGGAAAAGGCTGATGAAAAACAAGTACAGGGGGCCACAGGGCCCCCTGCACTGCCCATGCACTTGGCATGGGCAGTGTAGAGGTCCCCCTGCCCAGCACCCTCGCAATGCTCACTGTCTGCTGTGCTGCGACTTTACCTTGGTTTCTCCCCATCAGCCCAGTGGGAATGTTGCAATGTGTCCGGCAGGGAGGTAGCCAGCATGGCAGCAAACTCCGCGTCGGAGGTTCGTTAGACAGGTTATCCCATACGCCAAACTTGTAATGAGGCCCTAAGTATCTCTCAGAATATTCACTATCCACAAACACTATAAATGAGTTGTATCACTGAAGTTACTTTACTCATAGTAATGTTCTTTGAGAGCTTGTTTTTTGCGACTCCGAATGTGCCCTACTTTGGGGACTGTTCTGTGAAATTACCTTCACATGCATTGCAACACTGTTTTTAATTCAAATGTAAACCCTCTGCCGTGTTTTCTACTATCTATATCAAATGTAAGTATTTGTGCACTCAAGGTATTAATAAAACCCTCCCATACTGAAATAAAATTCAATTATGCCAATTATGAATTTCTCCTAAAAAACAACTTCCACCCTATGTTGTGTGATGTCACTAGAAGAACACCTTTTTTTTGGATGACCACATCTTGAACATATCGAAATTGTGCACCTTATTGTTTGCACTGTAACTTTCTTGTGAAAGAATAATTGCAGGAATACGAGTTAGAATTGAGACTTCAACGGCCCCCTCTTACGCCCATTATTAAGACCATTAGCACTAAATGAAAATATTTTTAAATCCAAAATAAAGTGCATAATGTGATTAACATCTAAATTCAGACTTAACAATAGATACAATGTGACTATTACCAAAGTGCAGTGATGTTTTTACTCCATTGCTTTTTTAACTTCATATTGGTATACAATACAAAATGTCACACCCTGAACTCTCTCACTCGATTTTAATTACCATTGTAGAATTCCCTCCTCTTAATCCCACCCCAGGCATATCTGTCCTCCACGCATCAGGGAAACCTCTGCCCCTCATGAAGAATAGTGCCGTTAGACATAGGGACTTTGGTTGGCAGTCAGGTTACCCCCGTCCAAGCAAGGACTGTCACTCTAGTCAGGATAAAGGAGAATAACCCTCAGCTAACCCCTGCTCACTCCCTTGGTAGCTTGGCACGAGCAGGCAGGCCTAACTTCAGAGTTCTAGGTGTAAAGTATTTGTACCAACACACACAGTAACTTAATGAAAACACTACAAAATGACACAACACAGGTTTAGAAAAATAGAAAATATTTATCGAAACAAAACAATACCAAAACGACAAAATAAAATCCTACATACACAAGTCAGGTGTAGGAAAGTACCATCTTGCCTGGCATGTTACCCCCATATTTCACTGTCTATATGTTGTTTTAGTGTATGTGTCACTGGGACCCTGCCAACCAGGGCCCCAGTGCTCATAAGTGTGCCCTGTATGTGTTCCCTGTGTGATGACTAACTGTCTCACTGAGGCTCTTCTAACCAGAACCTCAGTGGTTATGCTCTCTCTGCTTTCCAAATTGTCACTAACAGGCTAGTGACCAATTTCACCAATTCACATTGGCATACAGGAACACCCTTATAATTCCCTAGTATATGGTACTGAGGTACCCAGGGTATTGGGGTTCCAGAAGATCCCTATGGGCTGCAGCATTTCTTTTGCCACCCATAAGGAGCTCTGACAATTCTTACACAGGCCTGCCACTGCAGCCTGAGTGAAATAACGTCCACGTTATTTCACAGCCATTTACCACTGCACTTAAGTAACTTATAAGTCACCTATATGTCTAACCTTCACCTGGTGAAGGTTGGGTGCTAAGTTACTTAGTGTGTGGGAACCCTGGCACTAGCCAAGGTGCTCCCACATCGTTCAGGGCAAATTCCCCAGACTTTGTGAGTGCGGGGACACCATTACACGCGTGCACTATACATAGGTTACTACCTATGTATAGCGTCACAATGGTAACTCCGAACATGGCCATGTAACATGTCTAAGATCATGGAATTGTCACCCCAATGCCATTTTGGCATTGGGGAGACAATTCCATGATCCCCAGAGTCTCTAGAACAGACCTGGGTACTGCCAAACTGCCTTTCCCGGGGTTTCACTGCAGCTGCTGCTGCTGCCAACCCCTCAGACAAGTTTCTGCCCTCCTGGGGTCCAGCCAGGCCTGGCCCAGGAAGGCAGAATCAAATCAAATCAAATCACAGGCATTTATAAAGCGGGCTACTCACCCGTGCGGGTCTCAAGGCGCTAGGGGGATGGGGTTACTGCTGCTCGAAGAGCCAGGTCTTGAGTTGCCTCCGGAATGCGAGGTGGTCCTGGGTGGTCCGGAGGTTGGTGGGGAGGGAATTCCATGTCTTGGCCGCCAGGTAGGAGAAGGATTTCCCACCTGCCGTGGTGCGGCGGATGCGAGGGGCGGTGGCGAGCGAGAGGTTGGCGGATCGAAGTTGACGGGTGGGGGTGTAGAAGCTGAGGCGACGGTTGAGGTATTCGGGTCCCTTGTTGTGGAGGGCTTTGTGTGCGTGGGTGAGGAGTCGGAAGGTGATCCTTTTGTTGACGGGAAGCCAGTGCAGGTATCTCAGGTGGGCGGAGATGTGGCTGTTGTGGGGTATGTCGAGGACGAGGCGGGTGGAGGCGTTTTGAATTCGCTGCAGACGTTTCTGGAGTTTAGCGGTGGTTCCTGCGTATAGGGTGTTGCCGTAGTCCAGGCGGCTCGTGACGAGGGCGTGGGTCACTGTCTTTCTGGTGTCGGCGGGGATCCAACGGAAGATCTTTCGGAGCATGTGAAGGGTGAGGAAGCAGGAGGATGATACGACGTTGACTTGTTTGGTCATGGTGAGAAGTGGGTCCAGGATGAATCCGAGGTTGCGTGCGTGGTCAGAGGGGGTTGGTGCGGTGCCAAGGGCCGTGGGCCACCAGGAGTTGTCCCAGGCGGATGGGGTGTTTCCCCGGAAACAAAGGACTTCCTCGGAGAGAGGGTGTTACACCCTCTCCCTTTGGAAAAAGGTGTCAGGGCTGGGGAGGAGTAGCCTCCCCCAGCCTCTGGAAATGCTTTGATGGGCACAGATGGTGCCCATCTCTGCATAAGCCAGTCTACACCGGTTCAGGGATCCCCCAGCCCTGCTCTGGCGTGAAACTGGACAAAGGAAAGGGGAGTGACCACTCCCCTGACCTGCACCTCCCAGGGGAGGTGCCCAGAGCTCCTCCAGTGTGCTCCAGACCTCTGCCATCTTGGAAACAGAGGTGTTGCTGGCACACCGGACTGCTCTGAGTGGCCAGTGCCAGCAGGTGACGTCAGAGACTCCTTCTGATAGGCTCTTACCTGTGTTGCTAGCCTATCCTCCTTCCTAGGTAGCCAAACCTCCTTTTCTGGCTATTTAGGGTCTCTGCTTTGGGGAATTCTTCAGATAACGAATGCAAGTGCTCATCCGAGTTCTTCTGCATCTCTCTCTTCACCTTCTGTCAAAGGATCGACCGCTGACTGCTCAGGATGCCTGCAAAACCGCAACAAAGTAGCAAAGATGACTACTGCAACCTTGTATCGCTGATCCTGCCGCTTTCTCACCTGTTTCCTGGTGGTGCATGCTCTGGGGGTAGCCTGCCTCCTTCTTGCACCAGGAGCTCTGAAGAAATCTCCTGTGGGTCGACGGAATCTTCCCCCTGCAACCGCAGGCAACAAAAGACTGCATCACCGGTCCTCTGGGTCCACTCTCAGCACGACGAGCGTGGTCCCTGGAACTCAGCAACTCTGTCCAAGTGACTCCCACAGTCCAGTGACTCTTCAGTCCAAGTTTGGTGGAGGTAAGTTCTTGCCTTCCCACGCTAGACTGCATTGCTGGGTTCCGTGTGATTTGCAGCTGCTCCGGCTCCTGTGCACTCTTCCAGGATTTCCTTCGTGCACAGCCAAGCCTGGGTCCCCGACACTCTAACCTGCAGTGCACAACCTTCTGTGTTGTCCTCGGCGTCGTGGGACTCCCTTTTGTGTCTTCAGGTGAGCTCCGGTTCACTCCTCTTCCAAGTGCCTGTTCCAGTACTTCTGCGGGTGCTGCCTGCTTCTGTGAGGGCTCCCTGACTTGCTGGTGCCCCCTCTGTCTCCTCATCCAAGTGGCGACATCCTGGTCCCTCCTGGGCCACAGCAGCATCCAAAAACCCTAACCGCGACCCTTGCAGCTAGCAAGGCTTGTTTGTGGTCTTTCTGCGTGGGAACACCTCTGCAAGCTTCTTCACGACGTGGGACATCCATCCTCCAAAGGGGAAGTTTCTAGCCCTCTTTGTTCTTGCAGAATCCACAGCTTCTACCACCCAGTGGCAGCTTCTTTGCACCCTCAGCTGGCATTTCCTGGGCATCTGCCCACTGTCGACTTTGTCACGACTCTTGGACTTGGTCCCCTTGTTCCACAGGTACTCTCATTCGGAAATCCACTTTGGTTCGCGTTGCTGGTGTTGGTCTTCCTTGCAGAATTCCCCTATCACGACTTCTGTGCTCTCTGGGGAATATAGGTGCCCTTTACACCTACTTTTCAGGGTCTTGGGGTGGGCTATTTTTCTAACCCTCACTGTTGTCTTACAGTCCCAGCGACCCTCTACAAGCTCACATAGGTTTGGGGTCCATTCGTGGTTCGCATTCCACTTTTGGAGTATATGGTTTGTGTTGCCTCTATACCTATGTGCTCCTATTGCAATCTACTGTAACTTTACATTGCTTGCATTACTTCCTTTTCCTATTACTGCATATTTTTGGTATTGTATACATATATCTTGTGTATATTTGGCATCCTCATACTGAGGGTACTCACTGAGGTACTTTTGGCATATTGTCATAAAAATAAAGTACCTTTATTTTTAGTATATCTGTGTATTGTGTTTTCTTATGATATTGTGCATATGACACCAGTGGTATAGTAGGAGCTTTGCATGTCTCCTAGTTCAGCCTAAGCTGCTCTGCTATAGCTACCTTCTATCAGCCTAAGCTGCTAGAAACACCTCTTCTACACTGATAAGGGATAACTGGACCTGGCACAAGGTGTAAGTACCTCTGGTACCTACTACAAGCCAGGCCAGCCTCCTACATCAGGTTATTAATTTTTGAAAGCAAAAGAGTCTTAAATCCTTTTGTAAACAGGTAAAACACTGTTAGCATTGAAAAGTACCTGGGTAGCTTCAAAATAACATGCATGGGCGAGTGTGCGTCGAAAAAGGTAAGCAGTGCATTAATTTCTAAGCGAGATCGTGCGCCGTTTCTCCTTTTCCGGTCGGGCGGCATGCGTAGTTTTTCCTCTCCCCAGGAGAGCAATTCATTGATCCGGGCAGCGCTCGGGTCCTGGCAGGCATTGCGTTGTTTGTCTGCGCCTAGCAAGGTTTGCATCAAAAATCCTGCTGCACGGTGTTAGCAAAAGTGCGCTGTGTGGATTGCGATGTTACCAGCCTTTTGTAGCGATGCAGTACATAGTTTCTCCAGCCGTGAGCATCAATATCCCAACCGCGCTGTAGGTGGTTTGTCGATTTCAGCTGCGGAGCCGGCGGAGCGTCGTTTCTTCAGCCGTGTCTTGGGGGTTGCATCGGAATTTTCCCCGCACGGCGGTCGGTGAGTGGATTTTCAATCTTGGTCCGCCAGCTTCACCTGTCAGGGCCCCAGGAACTGGATAGGGCACAACTTGGCAGGGCAGGAGTCTCAGCAGAGAGTCCAGGTGCTAGCAGGGGAAGTATTTGATGGTCCTGAGACTTCAACAAGAGGCAAGCTCAGGACAAGCCATTGGAGATTTCTTCACAAGCAGGAATGCACAACAAAGTCCCATTTTTGTCCTCTTTTACCAGGTCGAAGCAGCAACTGCAGGATAGCTCCACAAAGCACAGCCACAGGCAGGGCAACACTTCTCCTCAGCTCCTCAGCTCTTCTCCAGGCAGAGGTTCCTCTTGATTTCCAGAAGTGATCTAAAGTCTGTGGTTTTGGGTGCCCTACTCATACCCATTGGGCCTTTGAAGTAGGCTTACTTCAAAGGAAAGTCTCTCTTGTTTGTGAAATCCTGCCTTGCCCAGGCCAGGCCAGGCCCCAGACACACACCAGGGGGTTGGAGACTGCATTGTGTGAGGGAAAGCACAGCCCTTTCAGGTGTGAGGGACCACTCCTCCTCTCCCTCCTAGCACAGATGGCTCTTCAGAATATGCAGGCTACACCCCAGCTCCCTTTTTGTCACTGTCTAGAGAAAAGTGCAAGCAGCCCAACTGTCAAACTGACCCAGACAGGGAATCCAGAAACAGGCAGAGTCCCAGAATGGTTTAAGCAAGAAAAAGCTCACTTTCTAAAAATGGCATTTTCAAACACACAATCTTAAAATCCACTTTACTAAAAGATGTATTTTAAAATTGTGAGCTCAGAGACCCCAAACTCCACATGTCTATTCACTCCCAAAGGGAATCTACGCTTTAATCATATTTAAAGTCAGCCCCCAGACTAACCTATGAGATGGATAGGCCTTGCAACAGTGAAATCCGAATTTGGCAGTATTTCACTGTTAGGACATATAAAACACTTTAGAATATGTCCTACCTTAAATATACACTGCACCCAGCCCATGGGGCTACCTAGGGCCTACCTTAGGGGTGTCTTACATGTAAGAAAAGGGAAGGCTTAGGCCTGGCAAGTGGGTACACTTGCCAAGTCTTATTGGCAGTTTAAAACTTCACACACAGGCAGTGCAGTGGCAGGTCCGAGCCATGTTTACAGAGCTACTATTGTTGGTGGCACAGCCAGTGCTGTATAGCATTTGATTTACAGGCCCTGGGCACCTCTAGTGCACTGTACTAGGGACTTACCAGTATATAAAATATGCCAATCATGGATAAACCAATTACATACACATTTTGTATAGGAGCACTTGCACTTTAGCATTGGATAGCAGTGGTAATGTGCCCAGAGTAACATAAACAGCAAAAACAGAGTCCAGCACACATCAACAACCTGGGAAACAGAGCCAAAAAGTTAGGGGAGACCACGCCATGGATGCCAAGTCTAACAAGCGCCATATTGTTGCGCCTTGAGGAAGCCACCATCCCAAAGATGCCATAGCCACACCTGATATTGATTCTACGGCAGATATCTTACTACCCTTCTTCAACAAGAATGAGTGTCAAACATCGTAACAATACGGAAAATTAATCATTGACCACTCTCGTTCTTGTCCTTTAACTATCATTAGCATATGTCTAGTTCGCCTGCCCTAGTGACACAAGCGCCCATGTTGAAAAACATGCAGGCTGTGGAATCTTTCTTACTCATCATTTTTCCTGATTTAAAGACTGCAGAATATTCTGAAATTACTTTAAAATGCTCAATAACTGCAATTTGTCCTTATGAGTTATCCTCAATTTAGATTGCTGTTGGACCTGGCCCTTTTTGCAGGGTCATCCTTAAACCTTTTGCCTCCTTCCTCCTATTTTTTCTAACCACTTTTTGTTGGCTTTAGGACTCTGGGCACTTTTCCACTGATAACAAGTGCTAAGGTGCATATGCTCTCTGTGTAAATTGTATTGGTGATTTGTTTTCCCCGATTGGCATATTTGATTTACTTTTAAGTCCCTAGTAAAGTGCACTAGAGGTGAGGAGGGCCAGTAAATCAAATTCTACTAATGGGCCTGCAGCACTGATTGCGTTACCCACATGAGTAGCCCTGTAAACAAGACACTGCAGTGTCTCTGTGTGTGCAGTTTTAAACTGCCAATTTGACCTGGCAAGGGCACCCACTTGCCCAAACCTTCCCTTTGTGTACATGTAAGGCACCCCTAAGGTAGGCCCTAAGGTAGCCCCATCGGAAGGGCGCAGTGTATGTTAAAGTTGGGACATGTACTGATGTGTTTTACCTGTCCTAACAGTGAAATACTGCCAAATTTGTTTTTCACTGTTGCAAGGCCTATCCCTCTCATAGGTCAACTTGAGCGCTGCCTTTAAATATCCTTACAATTCAGTTTCCTTCGAGAGCAGATTTAGATTTGGAGTTTGGGGTCTCTGAACATCATTTAAAAATACATCTTTTGGTAAAGTTGTTTTTTAAATTTTAGAAAGTGGGCATTTTCTTGCTTAAACCATACTATGACTCTGCTTGCTTGTGTATTTCCTGTCTAAGTCAGACTGACAGTTGGGCTGTGTGTAAATCCCCTCTAGACAGGGACACAAAGGGAGCTGGGGTGTAGCCTGCATTTCCTGATGTGCCATCTGAGCTGGAGTGGAGGGAGGAGTGGTCACGTACACATGAATGGTCTGTGCCTGCCTGATGTGTGTCTGTGGCCAGGCTTGATTTAATGCTATACAAGTTTGCTTTTGCCCAATGATTATATTGACTATCATACCCCAACTGGACTTATAATAGGAATGTAAGAGTCACTTGGTTTTCAGTGCACTTTCAAAGGCGTTTGGCCTTTGCCCCCCTACTTCTTCATGATTATAGAAAAAACTGAATTACTTGCACTATCCTTAAAGTGTGCAGTGGGAGAAACATTATGTATTATAACAAGCTTCCAACAACATTCCACTGCCTTAAAGCGCAGACTTTGTATTTCCTATCCCTCCCCTCAAAATCTATGTAATTTTGCTGGGCTGATTAGAGGCAGAGACTGCTCTACTGGGCTAGTGGGAAAGGTGAGGAGACTTCTATGTCCTTCCTCCAAGCAGTGGGAGCTGTGAGATGAAGGTCGGGTGAGAAATATTTTCATATGGCAGAGAAGAAGCAGGGCTGCAATGACTCCCCATCTCTTCTTACGGGGCTTTTTCTGTCACTAAAAACAGTTGTCGCCAGTGACATGCATGCTAGTTTTTGAGGCTCAAGCAACCACTGTAAAGGTCTCTCTTTAATATGACATAATGGAAGCATACATATACTCTACCCAACATCAATCAACCATGTTGTTATTATGGGATATTCTGGGAAGTATGTATTTTTATGAAAAGTATATTGGACGTAGGAAAACCCTTTCTTATATGGAGGTAGTAGGTAGGTCTGCCTGTTGGGTTACTTGAGAAGCACTGATCAATTCTTTATACCGCTCCATCTCAAATGTTTCTATTTCTTCAAAAGGACTTTCTGAGGTTCATATTTCTGCCTCATAAGCAATGGCTCTCTGAACTTTGCGTCAATAACTTTGTTCAAGAAGATTGCTGAGTTGCGTGCTAGGCTTCTAGCAAATGTTCCATGGCAATACTCAGCTTGTTTAGCCTTTCTCAAAGCTTTCTTTTAATGAGGTGACCATGAACCTTTATCGTTGATCAGCACCCATAGATATGTATATATCAAGACCACTTCCCTATCTTTGTTTATCTGAACTAGGTGCAGACAGAACTTGTGGATTTTCACTCTGGAATTCCACGGAGTTACATGAAAACTCTACAAGATTCTGTGGAGCTCTGTGAATGGGCAGAAATTGGCACAGTCTGATTTTTAGAACCAGGAGCTTGTTCCGCATTGAATAATCAGAATTAACTACACCACGCTTCATGCCAGAGGGTGCTGCTTCCCGAGTTGGTTTAACTGCCGATTAAAAGTAGATTTTAAACTCAAGTGGCATCTTTTTCACCATGAACGGTTGTGACCATCTGCAACCCCCGTGGAAAAAATCTTGCCAGATGCCCTCCTGCCCCTGAAAATTGCACTAGGGGATGCCAATTCTCACTCATGTTTGCCAACTTACCATTGGCAAGCCTCGTGTGAGAAAAAAACCTGCCACATGACAGTTGGTGGAATTTGGCAGGAACTCTGGATTCCAAGCATAACACAAAGTGGCCAAAATTAAATCCGCTTTGCTGGCAGAATGGAATTTAGCATCCACCCCTAATTAGAACATTCACATTGCACCTTTCCTTGAGAATCTTCCTTATGACCATGATCTTTAATTTTGTTCCATTGATCTTCAACTTGCATTACTGGGCTCCATGCTTGCCAAAAGTTGTTGTAGAGTTGCAAGAGTCTTCAATAGTCCATTAGAATCTTCCACATATAGTAAGATGGAAATGTGATCATACAATGCTTGGGTCATCTTCCGTATCTATTGCTCTCAAGGGTGTAAAGATTTAATTAACTTATAGATTTCAAAGCGCAGGGACTAGTTCATACCAATACAATCACTGCCAGTTTCTGTAGGCATAAACTTTTTAAGGAGGTAAGAACAAGCTGCTCTGACATGAGGGTTGTTTTACATCCCATGTAGCTCCAGAAAAGTTTTAATTTAATAAAGAATGCTACACTTTCATAGCTGAGTATTCTTTTAACCTTCAAGCAGGTTCGTGGTTGGACTGGCCTATCGTGCAATCAGACAGTGCGTGAAAGGCTGATCTGGCAGGTCAGTGCATGGACCATTTTTTTGGGCTGATTGTGGGCCTGTTTTATAGTCTGCTGGGCCATTTTTTACTTTTGGTTTCCATGATATTAAAACATATAGGGGGTCATTCTGACCTCGGCGGTAAAAGGCTCTTACCGCCGGTCAGAAGACTGCCATTCTACCGCCGCGGCCGCGGTAAACCGCCACGGTCATTCTGACCCACAACTGCCAAACCGCCAAAAACCCGACATCCACGGAAGGCCGCCTCATCAGCGGTCAGAGATAAACTGGAGATGACCAAACCTCCACCGTCACGCCAACACAAACACGCCCATGCCATTACGACCCACGAATCCACGCGGCGGTCATCTAACCGCGCTATTCCATTGGCGTTACACACCGCCGCGGTCAAAATACACACCCAGCTCCAAAACACAGCCACATTGGACAATTTGAAATACACACACCTGATACACATACAAAAACCACTCCCACACATCCAATCAACTATAAAACACACACCCACATCACCCACAAACCCCCACTACTAGAAATTCGGAGAGAAGGCAAGAGAGAGAGAGAGAGCACAGCTATCGAAAACCCCAACACACAGAGGAACACAACATCATCATCCACACTACATCCACGCACAAAACACCACACACCACCACACACACCACACTCATCACCACAAACACCACCCCACACCACCCCATGGCACCCCAAAGACACCCCAGGTTCTCGGACCAAGAACTCAGGGTCATGGTGGAGGAAATAATTAGGGTAGAGCCCCAGCTATTCGGCACACAGGTGCAGCACACCACAATAGCCAGGAAGGCGGAGCTATGGCAAAGGATCGTCGACAGGGTCAACGCTGTGGGACAGCATCCCAGAAACCGGGAAGACATCCGAAAGCGCTGGAACGACCTACGGGGGAAGGTGCGGTCGATGGTGTCAAGACACAACATCGCTGTGCAGAAGACTGGCGGCGGACCCCCACCCACTCCACCCGAATTCACAGCATGGGAGCAAGAGGTCTTGAACATCCTGCATCCTGAGGGCCTCGCTGGAGTAGGCGGAAGAATGGACTCTGGTAAGTCTAATCTCAACTACCTTACCCCCCCCAACCACCAGCATGCCAACCCACACCCCCACCCTCACCCCCAAGCCCCCAGCACACATCCTCCCTGCCAATGTCTCACGAGCACAACCCACCCAACACAACACCAATCCCTGAATGCCAACACAAACCATGGACACCCATCACCTAAGCATGACCACTGCACATACCCATCCCCCCTCACAAACCACCCTCACAACTCCTCCCACAAGGGAATGCCAGCACTGGGGGACAAGGGCACCCACAAATCGCACGCCATGGCACACACAGAAGCAATAACCATACTCTTTTACCCCTGCAGGGCCCGAACGCCAACACACCGGCCAGGAGGGTCCAGATTTGTCCATCCCGCCCCCAGAACAGGCCCCCAGTGATGACAGCAGCTCTGTCGACCTAGAACCTGATGACCAGCCCGGACCATCGGGGACCTCTGGACAGTCGGTTCCCCACACACAGACACAGGCCACAGCAGACCCAACCCCCTCTGGGAATACCAGCACAGCTCCCACCCAGCGGGCCCATGCCTCTGTCTCCAGGACGTGTCAATCAGCGGTGTGTCCGCCACTACAGGGCACCCAGGCTGACCCACCACCCCAACAACAACAGGGACCTGGGGGCAGTGGTAGGGGGCACACCGTCCAGGGGACAGAGGCCCGGGGAAACAGGGGAACTGGGAGGGCTGCTGTGCGAGAGGGGGTGGACCGGCCCAGGGAACCCACTCTCCAAGAGGCCCTCACCACCATCATGGGAGCATACCACCACTCCCAGGAGACGATGGCAACGGTACTGGCCAGGTTCCAGGAGATCCAGGCACAGCAGGAGGAACGGTACATGGGGTTTAGAGACGAACTCAGGAACATCGGTTCCGCAATGGGGACCATCGTCCTGGCCCTCAACCAGATAGTCACCACATTGCGGGACCATGTGGCACCCCAAAGGGCCCCTGTCACTAGCCCGGACCACGAACAGCCTACCACCTCCGCCGGCGCTAGTGGACAGGAGGCCCCCACACAACGACAGGCCACCAGAACCCCACCTCCTGCTGAAGATCAACCACCCGCAAGCGGAACCTGAGATCACACAAGAAGACAGAGTAGGATGCCAAGACCCCCGCCAGCATAAGATACCCCCTGATGTCATCCCACTGTCCCACATTGTCACCCTGTCCAACCTTGAACTGCCCCTGCTCCACCCTTCCACAGGCATATGGACAATGCACCTGTGCGACTGAGAACTGGACTCTGCCATGGACATTACTCCACCCCCACCCATCACCGTTTTACTATCATGGACCTATATGCAGCACTTAAAATAAATCACCAATTGCACTTCAAAAATCAGGAGTCTGCTTGTATTCTTTACAAATGTATTACACATAACGGTGCAATAATGTTCAGTCACATTGTGATGACAACATACCAATGTCAATAAGCATTAGTCCATGGGCAAACAAAGCAGCAGTCACACTGTGGGTCATACAGCTCTGAAAAGGGAAGGGAAAGTCAAAAATCAGTTAAAAAGAACTGGGGGGAAACACAGAAAGTAGGGATGCAGGAGGGCAGAAGTAAATGTAAAATGGCGTGGGTGATTCTTACCTGTGTGCTACTGAAAATACTGTTGTATAACTGTGTCCCTGTTGTCCGTGTCGTCCCCGTCGTCTTCCTCCTCTTCACTCTCCACAGGCTCCACAGCTGCTACAACACCACCATCTGGACCATCCTCCTGCAGGAAAGGCACCTGGCGTCGCAATGCAAGATTGTGAAGCATACAGCAGGCCACGATGATATGACACACCTTCTTTGGTGAGTACATTAGGGATCCACCTGTCATATGCAGGCACCTAAACCTGGCCTTCAGGACCCCGAAGGTCCGTTCTATAATCCTCCTAGTTCGCCCATGTGCCTCATTGTACCGTTCCTCTGCCCTGGTCCGGGGATTCCTCACTGGGGTCAATAGCCAAGGCAGGTTGGGGTAACCTATTAGCCACACACGGTGTCTCTGTAGCTGTTCCATCACATAAGGGATGCTGCTATTTCGCATGACATACGCGTCATGCACTGACCCAGGGAACTTGGCATTTAGATGGGAGATGTACTGGTCAGCCAAACAGACCACCTGGACATTCATCGAATGGTAATTTTTTCTATTTCTGTACACCTGCTCATTGTCTTTTGGGGGTACTAAAGCCACATGGGTCCCATCAATGGCACCAATGATGTTGGGGATATGTCCAAGGGCATAGAAATCACCCTTCACAGTGGCCAAATCACCCTCCTCAGGGAAAACAATGTATCTCCGCATGTATTTCATCAGGGCAGACAACACTCTGGACAAAACCTTAGAAAACATAGGCTGAGACATCCCTGATGACATGGCCACTGTTGTCTGAAAAGACCCACTTGCCAAAAAATGGAGTACTGACAGAACCTGCACCAGAGGGGGAATCCCTGTGGGTTGGCGGATGGGGGACATCAGGTCTGGCTCCAGCTGGGCACACAGTTCATGTATAGTGGCTCGGTCAAGTCGGTATCGAAGTATAATATGTTGTTCTTCCATTGTCGACAGGTCCACCAGCGGTCGGTACACAGGAGGATTCATCCTTCTCCTCGCAAGTCCCAGCGGACGGTGCCTAGGAAGGAAAACATGGAGCACAGAGTCAAGCAACCCACAGGTACGTTTACACAGCTTGCACAGTACACGAATCGCTATGCATTGAAAGGCTTGTATGAGTGGCAATGCAAGGCCTAAGCCTGTGTGACGCAGTAGCAATTGAGCCATGTGGGCCCTTGTAATGGCGGCTGCCTGACCTGAGAAGTGTGACAGTGGGATATGAGGTCAACGCGCTGGTGTGGCACACCGTGGCGGTAGGCGGTCGAAGACCGCAGTGCGAAGCCTCATTGGTTAACATTGCACCCTATGGGTCTCAGGAGCCAATGACGATGTGCGCCGGCGGTCGCGGTACGCACTGCGGCGGTACGCACCGCCGCGGGCGTGACCGCCATTTTCTATCTGCTTAACCACTCGAGACCTGACCATCCACAGGAGAGGACCTATACTGCAAGTGCTGCTGTGACCTCGGTCTGGAAGAGACAATGGCTGCTGCGACTGGGGAAAGGGCCCCTGCCTTCACTTCAGAAGAGTTGGAGAAACTTGTGGATGGGGTCCTGCCCCAGTATGCGCTACTCTACGGTCCTCCAGACCAACAGGTAAGTACACTGCGTGCACGTTGAATGGGCTATGGCTGGGTTGTGTATGGTGGATGTAAGATGGTGGGGTGGGGAGCGAATGAGGAGTGCAAGGCACGACAGATGAGAGCATGTGCCACATGGCAGGGTTGGGGAGGGGGGGGAATCACATCTAACATGCAGAAAAATGTTGAAAATTCCTTTCCCACCCTGTACATGTCAAATAGGTCAGCGCCCATCAGAAAGTCGACATCTGTCGTGCCATCGCCAAGGAAGTCCGGGCCCTGGGGGTCCACAACAGACGGGGCACCCACTGCTGAAAGAGGTGGGAGGACATCCGCCGCGGGACCAGGAAGACCGCTGAGTCACTGCTGGGGATGGCCTCCCAACGTAGGAGGGGTGCCAGTCGTACCTTGACGCCCCTGATGTCCCGGATCCTGGCGGTGGCCTACCCCGATTTGGATGGGCGCGTGAGGACATCACAGCAGACACAAGGGGGTGAGTACCAGCACATTCTGCTATCTTTACGCGCAGTGGAGGTGCCTGGGTGGGGGAGGAGGGCTGTGGGTGACATTAGGCCAGGGCGCTTTCTGTAGTGTAGTCCCCTCCTTTAGGCATGGCCCTGTGCCCCCGCCCCCCACCTCTGTAGGGTGCCAAGTACAGCAATCCATGGTCCAGCATCACCCATGTGTGCATTTGTTGTCCATAGACCTGTAGGCCTAGTCACAAGTACTGAGTAGTGTACCCCGATTGCGCGGCGTAGTGCTGGAGGCTCCTGTGTCTGTCCTCTCCGACAACGGTGTTGACAATGCATGCACTCAACCTGTCTTTATTTCTCCCCCCACCCTTTTTCTTCATCTTCTTGTGCATGTGTGCATTAGCATCATCAGGCGGAGGAGAATTGGCATCGGTGCACGAGGGAGCTGCAACTCACGAGGCCCCGGTGGGCCATGCTACAGACACCGAGGTCACCAGTGATACGGAGGGCGAGGGGAGCTCCACAACGGGGACTCGTGGTGACACCAGCGACACTGACACGTCCTCGGAAGGGAGCTCCCTAGCGGGGGCGGCAACATCCGTGCCCCCCGCCTCAACAGGTACAGCCACCACCCAGCGCACCAGCTCCGCCCTCCCAGCAGCCCCTCAGCCTGCGCTCCGTGCCCGCTCGCCCAAGAAGACGGGCATCTCCTTCGCCCCAGGCACCTCAGGCCCTGCCCCAGTTACCCCTGCTGCCCTCAGTGAGGAGGTCATTGACCTCCTACAGACCATCATTGTTGGACAGTCTACCCTTTTGAGTGCCATCCAGGGGGTAGAGAGGGAGGTGCATCAGAGCAATGCATACCTGGAGGGCATTCATTCGGGTCAGGCTGCCCATCAACGATCGTTCAATGCTCTGGCCTCAGCACTGACGGCAGCCATTGTCCCTGTTTCCAGCCTCCCTCTTCTAACTGCCTCCACCGTCTCCCAGTCTCCTGTTCCTCAGCCTATCCCATCCACACCATCAGACCAGCCTGCACACACCTCAACACCCAAGGGCAGCTCATCCAGACATAAGCACCACAGATCCCACAAGCATTCACCCAAGCAACATCCAGATGCAGCCATGGCAACAGTCACTTCCACCTCTATGTCCCCCTCCTCCTCGTCTCCCTCCCCCCTCCCTGTGACGTCTCCACTCACACCTGCATGCACACCACCATCAGCCAGTACTTCCATCACCACCACACCCTCCAGTACAGTGTCCGCACACGTGCAGTCACCACCCCCACTGCCATTTCCACGTCCCCTGTGTCCTCTCCCAGTGTGTCTGTCACCCCCTCTTCCAAAACACACAAACGCAGGCAGCCACCCACCCAACAGCCATCCACCTCACCACAGCCTCCGTCACAAGCACCTGCACCCAAAGACAGCACACTTGACTCTCCTACAACCACATCCTCTTCCTCCACTCCCATACCCACTACACCTACCCGTCCCTGTCCTTCCCAAGTGCAGTTCCTTTCCAACCTTGAGCTCGTTCCAGTCACTGACCCACCCCCTCCATCTGGTAAGAGTCCAAAGAGCACCTCAGCCACCACCAGCCCTGCATCAAGTCTGACCATTGTGCACGGGTTTTGGAGTCCACCCTTTCCCAGCACAGATACATCGGCCAGCAGCAAGGGAACAGCCAGCCCCCCCCCCCTGGAAAGAGAACCCGTAAAACCAAGGCCTGCCGTGAGAAGGCTGACACGGCTGCCCCCAAGGAGCAAAGTCGTGGCCCGTCACCTGCCACAACATCAAGGGCAGGCAAGGGCCAGAGGGCCTCATCGAAGGAGGGCAAGGGCAGCAGGGCGGAGAAGTCAGCCAGCAGGGGAGCGGACCAGGAGGGCCCCACAAGCCCCATCCCGGGTGTGACAGAGGACACCCACGGGCCCAAGACTCCGTCACAGGAGGGTCCAGCAACTGCACGGTTGGAGGGCGAATAAGCAGGGAGTCCTGGCCAGGTCTGGCTTCCTTGATAGACACGAAAGGCACCGCTGAACAGGGCCCCGCCGAGAAGATAGGCACCGCTGAACAGGGCCGGCCGTGAAGACAGGCCCCGCTGAACAGGGCCCCGCCGAGAAGAAAGGCACCGCTGAACAGGGCCCCGCCGTGCAGAAAGGCACCGCTGAACAGGGCCCCGTCGAGAAGATAGGCACCACTGAACAGGGCCCCGCTGTGAAGACAGGCACCACTGAACAGGGCCCCGCCGAGAAGAAAGGCACCGCTGAACAGGGCCCCGCCGTGCAGAAAGGCACCGCTGAACAGGGCCCCGCCGTGCAGAAAGGCACCGCTGAACAGGGCCCCGCCGAGAAGATAGGCACCGCTGAACAGGGCCCCGCCGAGAAGATAGGCACCGCTGAACAGGGCCCCGCCGAGAAGATAGGCACTGCTGAACAGGGCCCCGCCGTGAAGACAGGCACCGCTGAACAGGGCCCCGCCGAGAAGATAGGCACCGCTGAACAGGGCCCCACCGTGAAGACAGGCACCACTGAACAGGGCCCCGCCGAGAAGAAAGGCACCGCTGAACAGGGCCTCGCCGTGCAGAAAGGCACCGCTGAACAGGGCCCCGCCGTGCAGAAAGGCACCGCTGAACAGGGCCCCGCCGAGAAGTTAGGCACCGCTGAACAGGGCCCCGCCGTGAAGATAGGCACTGCTGAACAGGGCCCCGCCGAGCCAAGCACCGCTCCGCTGGGCCCTTCCTGTCAAGCACCGCTCCGCTGGACCCCGCCATCTCAAGCACCGCTCCGCTGGGCCCTTCCTGTCAAGCACCGCTGAACAGGGCCCCGCCGTCTCAAGCACCGCTCCGCTGGGCCCTTCCTGTCAAGCACCGCTCCGCTGGGCCCCGCCGTCTCAAGCACCGCTCCGCTGGGCCCTTCCTGTCAAGCACCGCTCCGCTGGGCCTTTCCTGTCAAGCACCGCTCCGCTGGGCCCTTCATCTCAAGCACCGCTCCGCTGGGCCCTTCATCTCAAGCACCGCTCCGCAGGGCCCCGCCGTCTCAAGCACCGCTCCGCTGGGCCCTTCCTGTCAAGCACCGCTCCGCTGGGCCTTTCCTGTCAAGCACCGTTCCGCTGGGCCCTTCATCTCAAGCACCGCTCCGCTGGGCCCTTCATCTCAAGCACCGCTCCGCAGGGCCCCGCTGTCTCAAGCACCGCTCCGCTGGGCCCTTCCTGTCAAGCACCACTCCGCTGGGCCCTTCCTGTCAAGCACCGCTCCGCTGGGCCCCGCCGTCTCAAGCACCGCTCCGCTGGGCCCTTCCTGTCAAGCACCGCTCCGCTGGGCCCCGCCGTCTCAAGCACCGCTCCGCTGGGCCCTTCCTCTCAAGCACCGCTCCGCTGGGCCCTTCCTGTCAAGCACCGCTCCGCTGGGCCCTTCATGTCAAGCACCGCTCCGCTGGGCCCTTCCTGTCAAGCTCCGCTGGCCCATTGACAGTGCCGGTTCTGTGTCGAGCTAGTGTTCACGCTGCACTCTGGGCACCCTGCCTCCTCCATGACCAGTGGAGTCTGTAATCCACCTGATGGACTGTGGCTTTGCACTCCCCAGGATGGCACAGTGGGCATGGTGGCCCCTTCGTGGTTCTGGCGTCGTGGACTCCTGTGGCTGAGGTGCCCCCCCTTCCCTTCCCCCTGAGGTGCCTGTAGTTTTGTCATCTGATGCCCCAGCAGTGTTCTCTCCAACGGACTCAGGTCTCCTGTGTGGGCTTTGCCCATGTGTTTGGTAGATATAGGCCCACGGACTGTGGATATTTGACACACTGAGCAGGACTTATTGACTTTGTACATAGCTTTCGCACTGTTCATGATTTTTGCTTTGATATTTCATAACGATAATTTTCCATGACTTCAATGAACCTAATTTATACATACATTTAATTTAAAATGTTATTATGTCTTTGCATTTTTCAGGGGGGTTTGGGAGGTGTCACTCAGTTGTTGCTCTGCATTGGTATGTTGATAGTTGGCGGGGGGGGGCGTATGTGTGTGCCCATAACCTTTCGTCCTCCCCCCTCCCCTGTGTCGTAGGTGCAGTACTCACCGTTGTCTTCTGCGACGGAGTTCGTACTCGTGGTAGATGAGCAGGTAGACAAGAGCTGGTAGGATGTTTAATTCGGGTTCCATGCTGTCCTCCGTCCTCGTGGAGTGTATTGAGGTGAGCGTTTTCCCGTTCGTAGTCTGTTTCCGCCGTGTTTTTATCGGCGGGGCTCCCGCCCCGGAAAAGGTGGCGGATTGGTGAGTTGTGATACTGTGGGCGGTACATTGTCTACCGCCTGCCTGTTGGCGGTGACCACCGCGCTGTTTGTCTGTCCCGCCGTGGCGGTCGGAGTGTTAAAGTGGCGGCCTGTGTTGGCGGTTCCCGCCAGGGTCAGAATTCCATTTTTTTGACCGCCAGCCGGTTTAGCGGGTTGGCCGCCGCTTTATCACCGCCCGCCAGGGTCAGAATGACCGCCATAATGTCTGCAGCAAGCTCAAATCCATGCAGTCATCCATACTTCCATACCAGCCAAAACACTGAGGCCCTCATAATGAACATGGCGGTGTGGACCGCAACGCCGGCGGTGGTGGTCATTGCCGTCAACAACATGGTGGTCCAGACCGCCATATTACGAACGTGGCTGAACCGCTACGGTTGAAACGCCACCACCGCCAGGCTCCTGCCACCACGCAGCATGGCAGTGGTGGCGTTTCAGATCTAACAGGCCAGCACTGCAAGCAGTGCTGCCCTCCAGATAATGAGTAAAATTCCACCAGCCTTTCTCTGGCGATTTACACTGCCAGGGAAAGGTTGGCAGGATGACTGACTCAGGCCCCCTGGGGGCCCTGCACTGCCCATGCACTTGGCCTGGGCAGTGCAGTGGCCCCATGCACAGCCCCGTCGTGCATTTCACTGCCTGAATTATGGGCAGTGAAATGCACGATGGGTGCTGCTGCACCCGCCTCACTGCCACATTGCCGCCAGCTCCATTTGGAGCCAGCGTCAATGTTCAGGCCCTGTTTCCAGCCGGGCCGATGGGCAGAAACGCTGTTTCCGCCTGCCGGCCAAGCTGGAAGTTCATTGTGTGGCCGGCAAAGGTTCTTCGCACTTGCGGTCTTCTGTCGACCATCAGCGCAGATCCGTCGAGATCATAATGACCAACCGAGTGTGACTTTATAAGTTAAAAACTGCTCCAACTTGCAAACATGGACCTTATTTTAGCCATGCCAGTCACAGGGGCCACTTGCATTATGGTGCCCGGGCCTATTTCCTGTCCCAGTTCACCCCTGAGCAGGTTGCTGCCAGCTACCATTAGCCCCCTTCCCCACCTTTTTAGGTTTCACTTGCACAGAGCTGTGCTTGAAAAATCTCTTGCAAGAAAGAAAAATCTTAAAAGGGTCTTAAAACCCACCCATTAGTTGCCTTTACTTACCATTGGCTGGCTCCTACGTCACTTTCATTTCCTGTCTTCCTATTGGTCAGTGACTCCAGATACCCTCTTACTTCCCTGAGCTTCAGAGTCTTCAAGCCATGGAGCTGGGACCAAGTACTGCTTCCTTTGGCCAGTGTCCTTCCAGTGGCCATAGGTACTCTGTAATTTTTCACATGCAGTCTTAGAGAGAGCATTTGTCCAACGTCCTCGCCATGCATCCGTTCACAATCTTCTCCTTTACCATTGCCCACTTCCATGGTTTCACCCAAACCTTCCCTTGAGCTCTACTTGGAGAACTATGAGCCAGGTGGCCACCATCACTGAGTGTCCCGAAGTAACAGATAAAGGGGGTCATTCTGTCCCCCGCGGGCGGCGGGAGCCGCCCGCCTGGAGGGAGCCGCCAAATGGCCGCTCTGCGGTCGAAAGACCGCGGAGGCCATTCTGGCTTACCCGCTGGGCTGGCGGGCGACCGCCAAAAGGCCGCCCGCCAGCCCAGCGGGAAACCCCTCCCCACGAGGAAGCCGGCTCCGAATGGAGCCGGCGGAGTGGGTATGTGCGAAGGGTGCAGTGGCACCCCTCGCGTATTTCAGTGTCTGCAAAGCAGACACTGAAATACAAAGTGGGGCCCTCTTACGGGGGCCCCTGCAGTGCCCATGCCATTGGCATGGGCACTGCAGGGGCCCCCAGGGGCCCCACGACACCCCTCACCGCCTGGTCGGAGCCGCCAGGAACAGGATGGCGGTGAGGGGGTCGGAATCCCCCATGGCGGCGCAGCAAGCTGCGCCGCCATGGGGGATTCCCAGGGCAGCAGAAAACCGGCGGGAGACCGCCGGTTTTCCTTGTCTGACCGCGGCCAAACCGCTGAGGTCAGAATGCCCTGCGGGGCACCGCCAGCCTGTTGCCGGTGCTCCCGCATTCCCGGCCCCGGCGGTCCTTGACCGCCGGGGTCGGAATGACCCCCAAAGTGCTGCAATGAAATGGAGTGTAATGGTGCTTTTCTCTTCCAGTATTAACTGACAAATGCACATCTGAAGCTGCATGTCTTGTCTGAAAGCTGCGGTAGAAGGCAGGTTCCAGTTTTATTCAAGTTTTTTAATTAACCAGCTGTACTTTCAATTTTAGATGTTTTGCTGCGTCTCTAGCACGAAGAGGTCATCGTCTGCTGATTTTATTCTTCACATTCTTTTGGAGTTTCATTTCATATTGCTTGCATGAGTAGTTCACCAAACCCTATTTTTTTTTTTTACATTTGCATTGTCAGAGACCTTCATGCGTTTTTATGAAATACAGATGTAGATTATCCAGTTCAAGTTTCTAGTTTGCATTCTGGTATTTGTAGGTCAGAAACGCGGCCCCATATGGGTTGAAAGCAGGTGGGAACACATACAGTCTAAAGTAGTAGGGAGATTTGAAAGAGGTGAGTTTTGGATCGCCTCAAGTAAAGTGCAAGGGAGGTACATGCTTAAAACGTAAGAACAGAGGAGCATATCTGGTTTCCGTGACAGCAATCTCAGAGCAATGTATTTGTTTATTGTTTTATATTGAGCCAACTTCATCCAATCAGTCTTCAGAGCGCTGTTTCTAAAGAGGATGTGAACACACCAGCGGTCTGTTCTGTTATTCCAATAACCCATTGTGCTCACATACACTCACACCTGCACCACTTCTCCTTGAAGGCTGATCCCTGCATTCACCATCCTTCTGTGAATGAGGGGACTCTAATGTTAACCCCCACCACCATGCCTCCACCCCTGTGCCACCGGCAAGCACTTTCTTTTCACGGCCCCTCTCGCTAGCAATCCTCTGCCCCTGAGCCAAGCACGCCTTTATGAGTGTGATTGCCTTTCACATCATCCCTGTCTATCAGTGCACACTTGACAAAGTTGGCCTGACCCTTCATGCCAATAAACTGCCTGATAAAGCATAGTACAGATGTTCTGTTTCTGTTTAGGGATTGGCAGGAGGGAGGCAGATGAGGTCAAACTTTTCAGAAGTGGTTAAAAAGTGCCGACCTTTGATGGCGAAGATACAATCTTTGCACAATGTTTGCACACATTTTCATTCGTAACCAACAATATTTCTCATTTGGCCTTCCTCCCCTACCCTTTTTCGTGTTTATTTGCTTTTAGTAATGTCTTTCCTGTTTTTAACCCCTTCCCTGCCAGGCCTTTTACCCCTCAGGTGCCAAGACTTTTTTTGGCTATTTGGGGTAGTTTGTGCTTAGGCCCTCATAACTTTTTGTCCACATAAGCGATCCACGCCAAATTTGTGTCTTTTTTTTCAACATCCTAGGGATTCTAGAAGTACCCAGAGTTTGTGGGTTCCCCTGGAGGAGACCAAGAAATTTGCCAAAATACAGCTAAAATTGTGTTTAAAACAAAAATGGGAAAAAGGGCTGCAGAATAAAGCTTGTGTTTTTTCCCCCTGAAAATGGCATCCATAAAGGGTTTGCAGTGCCAAAATCCCCATCTTCCCAGCTTTTGGGAACAGGCAGACTTGGATCAGGATACCACATATTTCAAAACAATTTTGGCATTTTACTAGGACATAACCCATTTTTACTATTTTTGTGCTTTGAGCTTCCTTCCAGTTGGTGACAGAAATGGGTGTGAAACCAGTACTGGATCCCGGACAGCTAAACATTTCTGAAAAGTAGGCACAATTCTGAATTCAGCAAGGGGTCATATTTGTAGGTCCTTCAAGGATTTCCTACAGAAAATAACAGCTAAAATAAAAAATATTGAAATTGAGGTAAAAGAAGGGCCATTTCTGTCCACATTTTCTTCTATAACTTTTTTCCGGCTATGGAAGATTTTAGAAAGCAATATATCATTATGTATTCTCGTTGTGGGGATATATAGGGTTTGTAGGTTCATCAAGAACCCTAGTTACCAAGAGCCAATAAAGGAGCTGCACCTTGCAAATGGGGTTTCATTGTATACCGGGTATACAGAAATTCATTTGGTGAAATATAAAGAGTGAAAAACAGGTATCAAGGAAACCTTTATATTTCCAAAATGGGCACAAGATAAGGTGTGGGGAGCAGTGGTTATTGTCACATCTCTGAATTCCAGTGTCCCCACACTAGCATGTGAATTACAGGGCATTTGTCAAAGACACTTCTTTTTTACACACTGTCTTACATTTGGAAGGAAAAAATGTAGAGAAAGACTACGGGCAATAACACTTGTTCTTTTATTCTGTGTTCCCCCAAGTCTTCTGATAAAAATGGTACCTCACTTGTGTGGGTAGGCCTAATGCCTGTGACAGGAAATGCAACATGGACACATCACATTTTTACATTGAAATCTAACGTGTTTTTGGGAAAATGCCTACCTGTGAATTTTGGTCTCTAGCTCAGCCAACACCTAGGGAAACCTACCAAACCTGTGCATTTTTTAAACCTAGACACCAAGGGGAATCCAGGATGGGGTGAGTCCCATGGCTCTCACCAGGTTATGTTACCCAGAATCCTTTGAAACCTCAAAATTTGGCAAATTCTTTTTTTCCCTCACATTTTGGTGACAAAACGTTCAGGAATCTGAGAGGACCCACAAATTTCCTTCCTCCCAGCATTCCCCCAAGGCTCCCAATAAAAATGGTATCCCACTTGTGTGGGTAGGCCTAGTGCCCGCGACAGGAAATGCCCCAAAACACAACATGGACACATCACATTTTCCCAAAGAAAACGGACCTGTTATTTGCAAATTGCCTAGCTGTAGATTTTGGCCTCTAGCTCAGCCGGCATCTAGGGAAACCTAGCAAACCTATACATTTTAGAAAACTAGACACCTGGGGGGATTCAGAATGGGCTGACTTGTGGGGCTCTCACCAGGTCCTGTTACCCAGAATCCTTTGCAAGCCTCAAAATGTGGCAAAAAACACTTTTTCCTTTTATTTCAGTGATAGAAAGTTTTGAAATCTGATAGGAGCCACAAATTTCCTTCCACCCGGCATTCCCCCAAGTTTCCTGATAAAAATGGTAACTCACTTGTGTTAGTAAGCCTAGTGCCCGCGACAGGAAACTCCCCAAAACGCAACATGGACACATCAAACTTTTACATTGACAACTGTTTTTTGGGAAATGCCTAGCTGTGGATTTAGGCCTCTAGCTCATCCGGCACCTAGAAAAACCTAGCAAACCTGGACTTTCTAAAAACTAGACATCTAGGGGAACCCAGGTCATGGTAACTTTTGGCGCTCTCACCAGGTTTTTTTTACCCAGAATCCTTTGCAAACCACAAAATTTGGCAAAAAAACCTTTTTATTCTCTCATTTTGGTGCTGCAAAGTTCTGGAATCTGAGGGGAGCCACATACGTCCTTCAATCAATCAATCAATCAATCAAAAAAAATGTTTAAAGCGCGCTACTCACCCGTGAGGGCCTCAAGGTGCTTGGGGGGGGGGGGCAGGAGGGTCACTGTTCGAACAACAAGGTTTTGAGGTTCTTTCTGAAGAGAAGGAGGTCTTTGGTTTTGCAGAGGTTTGTGGGGAGGTAGTTCCAGGTTTTGGGGGCGAGGTAGTAAAAGGACCTGCCTCCTGTGGTGGTGCGTTGGATGCGGGGGACTGTGGCTAAGGTGAGGTTGGCTTATCAGAGGTTGCGGGTGAGAGTGTGGAAGTTCACTCTTTCTTTGAGGTGTGTTGGGCCGGTGTTGTGGAGGGATTTGTGGGCGTGGATGAGGATCTTGAATGTGATTCCCTTGTTTATGGGGAGCCAGGGAAGGGTTTTGAGGTGTGGTGAGATTCGTTCGTGGCGGGGGAGGCCAAGGACCAGGCGTGCGTCTGTGTTCTGGATTCTCTGGAGTTCGCGTGTGAGTTTGAGTGTGGTGCCTAGCAAACCTATACATTTTAGAAAACTAGACACCTGGGGGGATTCAGAATGGGGTGACTAGTGGGGCTCTCACCAGGTCCTGTTACCCAGAATCCTTTGCAAGCCTCAAAATGTGGCAAAAAACACTTTTTCCTTTTATTTCAGTGATAGAAAGTTTTGAAATCTGAGAGGAGCCACAAATTTCCTTCCACCCAGCATTCCCCCAAGTTTCCTGATAAAAACGGTACCTCACTTGTGTTAGTAGGCCTAGTGCCCGCGACAGGAAACTCCCCAAAACGCAACATGGACACATCAAACTTTTACATTTACAACTGTTTTTTGGGAAATGTCTAGCTGTGGATTTAGGCCTCTAGCTCATCCGGCACCTAGAAAAACCTAGCAAACCTGGACTTTCTGAAAACTAAACACCTAGGGGAACCCAGGTCATGGTAACTTTTGGCGCTCTCACCAGGTTTTTTTTTACCCAGAATCCTTTGCAAACCACAAAATTTGGCAAAAAAAACTTTTTATTCTCTCATTTTGGTGTTGCAAAGTTCTGGAATCTGAGGGGAGCCACAAACGTCCTTCAATCAATCAAAGAAAATGTTTAAAGCGTGCTACTCACCCGTGAGGGTCTCAAGGTGCTTGGGGGGGGGCAGGAGGGTCACTGTTCGAACAACCAGGAAAGAGAAGGAGGTCTTTGGTTTTGCAGAGGTTTGTGGGGAGGTAGTTCCAGATTTTGGGGGCGAGGTAGGAGACGGACCTGCCTCCTGTGGTGGTGCGTTGGATGCGGGGGACTGTGGCTAAGGTGAGGTTGGCTTATCAGAGGTTGCGGGTGGGAGTGTGGAAGTTCACTCTTTCTTTGAGGTGTGTCGGGCCGGTGTTGTGGAGGGATTTGTGGGCGTGGATGAAGATCTTGAATGTGATTCCCTTGTTTATGGGGAGCCAGTGAAGGGTTTTGAGGTGTGGTGAGATTCGTTCGTGGCGGGGGAGGCCAAGGACCAGGCGTGCGTCTGTGTTCTGGATTCTCTGGAGTTCGCGTGTGAGTTTGAGTGTGGTGCCGGCGTAGAGGGCGTTACCGTAGTCTAGTCTGCTGCTGATGAGTGCATGGGTAACTGTCTTCCTGGTCTCTGGGGGAATCCATTTGAAGGATTTTTTTAGAGTGTGGAGTGTGTGGAAGCAGGAGGAAGTTAGAGCATTGATTTTCTGTGTCATGGAGAGGGAGGGGTCCAGGATGATGCAGAGGTTGCGTGCGTGGTTTGCATGAGTGGGTGCTGGTCCTAGGGCGGTGGGCCACCAGGAGTCGTCCCATGCGGTTTTGTTGGGCCCGAAGATGATGATCTCGGTTTTGTTGGAGTTAAGCTTGAGGTGGTTAGTTGTCATCCAGTTGGCTGCTGCGTGTAGGTTAGTTTTGGTGGTGGTGGGATTGCGGGTGAGGGAGAGGATGAGTTGGGTGTCATCTGCGTAGGAGATGATAGTGATTCCGTGTGATCGGAGGATGTTGGCTAGGGGGGTCATGTAAATGTTGAAGAGTGTGGGGCTGAGAGAGGACCCCTGGGAGACTCCGCAGATGATCTTGGTGGTGCTGGAGTGGAAAGGTGGGAGGCGGACTCTCTGGGTCCGGTCAGTGAGGAAGGAGGTGAGCCAGTGTAAGGCTTTGTGGCGAATTCCTATGTTGTGGAGGCGTTTGCTGAGTGTGTGGTGGCAGACCGTGTCAAAGGCTGCGGAGAGGTCTAGGAGGATGAGTGTGTTGGTCTCGCCTTTGTCGACTTTGGTCCTGATGTTGTCAGTGCATGCGATGAGGGCGGTTTCCGTGCTGCGGTTCTTGCGGAACCCGGATTGTGAGGGGTCAAGAGTGTTGTTTTCTTTGAGGTAGTGGAATAGGTGGGTGTTGACTAGTTTCTCAGCAACCTTGGCGGGGAAAGGGAGGAGGGAGATGGGGCGATAGTTGGAGAGGATCTCTGGGTCGGCTTTGTTTTTTTTTTAGGAGAGTGGTGATATCCGCGTGCTTCCAGGGGTCTGGGTAGGTGGCGGAGTCGAAGGAGGAGTTGATTATGTCACGGAGTATGGAGGAGATGGTTGGGTCCTTCTACCCAGCGTTTCCACAGGTCTCCCGATAAAAATAGTACCTCACTTGTGTGGGTAGGCCTAGTGCCCGTGACAGGAAATGACCCAAAACAGTATGTGGACACAACAAAAAACTACAAAACTACCTGTTTTTGTGGGGGGCACCTGCGTTTTTGGTCCTGGGCTCAGCAGCCATCTAGGGAAATCTACCAAACCCAGACATTTCTGAAAACTAGACACTCAATAGAGTCTAGGGAGGTGTGACTTGGGTGGATCCCCCAGTGTTTTCTTACCCAGAATCCTCAGCAAACCTCCAATTTAGCTAAAAAATCAAATTTTCCCCACATTTCTGTGTAGGATCACCTAACTGGCACAAATTTCCTACACCCAACGTTCCCCTCAGTCTCCCCATAAAAATTATACCTCACTTGTGTGGGTGGGCCAAGTGCCTGTGACAGGGAAGAGCCAAAAACATGTCAAAATTGAGGGGGGACCAAAGCAGGCCCAAAAGGGCAGTTTGAAAAAAAACATTTTCAAGCTGACAAGTGGGGCAGAAATTTTATCGGTATAGATGTGACATTGCTGGGTGGTAGGAATTTTGTGGATTCCTGCAGATTCCGAAAGGTTCCATCACAAAATCTGGGGAAAACATGATTTCAAGCAGAGTTGGAGGTTTGCAGGGCATTAGGAGTTAGAAAATGGTACGGGGTGTATGTGAAGCACACCACCCTGGACTCACCCAGATGTTTAGTTTTCAGATGTGTCGCAGATTTTTCTAGATGGCAGCGTCCCAAAGTACAAAATGTGCAGCCCTCACCATTCCAAGTGTGATGATTTTGATAGTTAGCCAAACTGTTATGGCCCAAATGTAAAACCTAAACCCAAAATAATCAAATTTCCTCGTGCTTGCCGTTGGGATAAGATCTTTTAGAGTGCGGGGCAGAAATGGCTAACAGTAATGTGCCTCCATGGGGGTGACCCTTGCTCAAGGGGCTGTCCCCCCAAACAACAAACAGACACTAATCCCTGGTGCCTAACTGGTTTCTGCCCCCCCGGGGGCAGAGCGGCCTACTAGAAATAGGCTAATAGGCCCCCAGCGGGGGCAGAAATGGTCTAAAATAAATTTGCCCCTAGAGGAGCGACCCTTGCCTAAGGGGTCGCTACCCACCTGTAAAAAATGGTAAAATAAAAATACCTGGTGCCTAGTAGTTTCTGCCCATCTTGGGGGCAGATCGGCCTAATTAAAATAGGCCAATCTGCCCTCAAGAGGAGCAGAAATGGCCTAAAATAACATTTTCCCCAGGAGAGCGACTCTTGCCTAAGGAGTCGCCCCCCTTGCATGAACTTGTCGCAAAAAACAAATCCCTGGTGTCTGGTGGTTTCTGCCCCCCTTGGGACCAGATTGGCCTAAGAAAAATTGGCCGATGAGCCCCCAAGGTGGGCAGAAATGACCTAAAATAAAATTGCCCCTCATGGGAGTGACCCTTGCCTAAGCGGTCGCTCCCCATCTGTAAAAAAATCAACAACAAAAAATCACTGATGCCTAGTTGTTTCTGTCCCCTTGGGGGCAGATCAACCTAAATAAAATAGGCTGATCTGCCCCAAAAGTGGGCAGAAATGGGCTAAAATAAAATTTAACCCCAGGGGAGCGACCCTTGCCTAAGGGGTCGCTCCCCTTGTGTAAAACTGACGTAAAAATAAAAAAATCCCTCGTGTCTAGTGGTTTCTGCCCCCTTTCAGAGGCTGATTGGCCTAAGAAAAATAGGATGATCTGCCCCCCAGTGGAGGAGGGCAGAAAAGGCCTAATAAAAAAATGCATCCCAGGGGAGCGACCCTTGCCCAAGGGGTCGCTCCCCTTCACTGTGTTAAGAAAAAAAAACTCCCTGGTGTCTAGTGGGCATTTCTGCAACCTGATCACTTTACGATCGGGCTGCAGAAATGCTCAGAAAGATATGAAAGGAAAAGCCTTTCCATTCCATTCATGTCTCTCTGCCCGCCCCTATCCCCGATCAGAAGAGAAATGCAAACATTTCTCTTCCGATCGTGCTGGAAGCTGAGCTTCCAGTGCAATGGGGGTGACCTCTGATGATGTCAGCATGCGATCGTGTGCTGACGTCATCAAACGTAACCGGGGGGCTAGGGGCGGTGGAAGAGCAAGCAATCCCCCTTCCATTGCTGCCCAGGGGAGGGTGATGGGAGGCCCTCGGGTGGGAATGTTAGTCCTTCCCCCGGGTGCCGGGTGCAGGACATAACAGGTACGTCCTCTGCACCAGAGTGGTGTGGCCGAGGACGTAGCTGTGACAAGCAGTTAAGTCATGATTCTATTATTTGGACCATTGTAAATAGCATGTTATTGGTGCACCTTAATGTGCTTTTTTATGGACTTTGTTGGGATGAAAATCTACACTGGGTGCTCCAGGTCTCATAACTGTGTGACCTGCTTTATGTTAGCAGATCTCAGCCATAGGAATATTAGTTCGCTGAGCTACCTTACTAACATTTAACAGCATGACTCACATGTTCTTCATCAAGTCCATTTCTCAGGCTCTCTATTTCCAGTACAGTGTTAAATTTATTCCCATACTAACGATTCATGAGAACGCCTCTCCAAAGAAAAAGACAGGCAAACAGAAATGGAAAACAATACTTCATGCTGAAAGAAATACAGTCCTAGTCATGCCATGTTTAAATGTATAATTTCATTGGGGCACATTTAATTATGTGTCATTTGTGCACATATAACTAGAAATAAATGAGAATGTCAGTACATAAATTCATAAGAAATTCATATTGCAGGTTCAGATAAACATAATGTAACGGTGAGGTTGTGAATATAAGTGTAACTAAGAACTACATTATAAATCCAAATGTGAAAGCATTAGTGCACACGTTTACATAAACCCTTCTTGTTTCTGAAGAAAATACATTTCAATAGGGTGAGAATAATATTATACAGTCCCTAAAGATTACATGTCATGCTACAAGGTTAAGGCACATAGAGTATATGAATTTCCAGTCCTACAGTGAATGCAGTTCAGTACTGAATTCAAGTGCAACACTTTACATTAATAATGTTAGGCCACACATAGTATGTAGTGCTAAGTTCATATACATATATATATATATACACACACACACACACACACATATATATATATATATATATAAACATATATACATGTATATATATGGGTATTGCGTATTTGTGACGTGTAAGGGTGGAGTCAAAATTACACTGCTCCAGAACTATATTCACAGATCTCCTTCAGGAGAGGATGCTCCTTAGTCATCAGCTGCTCTCAGTGATGAGCCCAGCCTCCCTCTCTATTAGCAGAGAATAAGCATTTGGTTGTTCCGGTGGGGCACTGATGGAGTTGCAGTGTTCTCTGAAATAAGCATTGGCTAAACTAGTAGAGTTCATCTATGCAAAATCTATTTGCTTTTTTGAATGTTTTTTACATGCTGCACAGCAGTGGAGCTGCTATGGAACATGGCTTCAAGTAAAAAAGAGAAAAACACGCTATGACATGGCCAGCATTGTCCGCATCATATGCCTTTTTTTAACTGTAAGTCATGTTGCACAACAGCTGGCTAACACGTAAAAAATTGACATAGCCAATAGAATTCGTATAGACGAAACCTATTGGCTTTGTCAATGCTTGTTATTACTTCCTGCCTTCGCTAATTACACTCAAGCAAGCATTTAATTGCCAGTTTAGTCTCCTCCTTGAATGTAACCTCATGCACAGTCTCATGAACTGTGGTGACTGCCTTAAAACTTAAATGAAGGAACTACTGTCTGTAATACATCCAGCTTTGGACCTAAATCCAACAGAATATCATTGGTGACCTTTCAGTTATAAGCTGTGCATGTGACTACTTCTAAGCACTATCTATAATGTTGTGTGCGACAACATACCAATTTAGTACTGCATGCTTGCAGATAATGACAACAACCCTCAACAGTGAAACCATTATATTTTTCTTCACCTTTCTTATTGTGCTGACTTCTCAGATTTCTTCTGGCTCCTGGTTTTGTTTATTACTACACAAGTTGAAAGCTAACATAAATCAAAAATGAAAGGACAACATAAATCAATGATAATGTGTACTGTATAGCACCGTCTGCATATTGCTTCCAACAATCAGCACACATTTAGAGCTAAGCAGGAAACCTGACAAATTCAAGTCAAGGGGGCGTTTTGTCTATATGACGCTGCATGTGTGGCAGGCTTGTTGTTCATAAATCCTCATTGAAGTGAGGCTTATAAAAATGTGTTTCATGTATGGAAAAAACTTTTGTTCGTCTAAATATTATGACATCACTCTATGAATAGATTTACCTTGCTACATTGTGCGTACGTTATTTTTCTTCTTGACAAGCAAAAAAAAAATGCAGTGCAGTTAAATTAGATTGGCGACTTCTATAACCATTGATTTTTTTCTTTATTTCATGGATTTGTCCTAAGCGCCAGTCAGGAGGAAAATGATAAGTTGCTATGCTCGCACATTGTGGTTTTCCACAGACATTCAAGATGGAAATAACTGCTTTATTGTACAGTCTGGGTAAGACTCAAATTTAGCATATTCTATGAGTACTTGCCATAGATGAAAATTAACTGGACACAACAAACTATTATATTTGAGCCCTACTCCTCCCCTCGTTTAAAGAGGTCAGACAAATTCTTATGCCTCTATCATCCTCCCTATACACCATTGCAACATTCACCACCCCACAGGCCTTTTCATATTTTTCTAAAGCTGACAGTAAAAGGAAATATGGCGTTCTCCCCAGTAACCTACTGATCATTTCTAAAACTGGTCATACTGGTACTTTGAAAAGCATACCCACACTGGACCAGAGCTTCTATACCACTTAGCACAGCTCTAATACATCAAGCTAACTTACACCCTTCACCTGGACCCATCAGTCTCCTGACATACATGCTGGCCATCTTCTTCCTGCTGACCTACTGGTCATTGTCGAAGCCTGTACTGTCCAGTTCTATTTTGAGCCTGCCAACACCTGGAGAAGATTTGCCTTATCTAAACGAAACCTCTCAGGATATGTCTAACAGCTTAAGCAATTCATCTTTGGCTGACACAGCGTCAAGTACCACATGGGCCAAGAAGATGTAAACACATTTTTAAATTTCACAATATCCATCGCTTTATGCCTCCACAATCCAGCACTCCTAGCTAACCTTAACTAGGGTTAAATTTCTGGCATGCAGTTTATTCTGCCACATCAGAGAATTCACTTCTTGCAGTAAGCTGCCTCGTGATGTCACTGCCATGCATCAACCCCTCCTCGGAGAATGTGCTACTTAATATGTGATTCTCTGATCATCCTTTCCCGGTCCCCTTGTGCCCCAAGTCAGAGAGGTAGGCTTCCTCTTCTTAATCCAAAGTCTCTTTGGGACAGATATCCAGGTGACAATTTTCAGCCTGACAAAAGGTTACTTTACTGCAGTGGCAGGATACATCTCACGCCTAACACAACCTCTGCCACATTGCCTTACATGCTAATGAACTAAGCCCAACAAACAAATCTATTGAACACTATACCTAGTACCAAAATCGACCAACCCCTATGTCACACCCTGGCCTTCTGCCTCTACAACATTCACTCTCTTCTAGGTCCTTGCACACTCTCCTATAACTACTGATCTGTGAGCAGACAAATCCACCATTGTCACCCACCTGATCAATTATATCTCAAGGGGACAAATTATTTCTCAAGATGACCTTAGTTATCCTTGGCAAGAGAACCGAAACTGGTCAATCACTGACACACGTCACTGATCCCTCTTAGAATAGCTCTAATCTCCTAATCCAGGCCCTATCAGTCCCCTGACAAATCTAGTGGCACTTTTCTTGTTATTGATTTACAGGTGACACCATCCCATTCACCCCCCAGTCCACCAGTGAGTTTACTTCTATAAAGATCAAGGGTGCCTTTTCTCACTGATCCTTCTTAGACAAACTCTATTCTCATTCTCAGGTGAGAGGTGGGGGAGGCCAAGGGGACAGCGCGTGTCACAGGGGCTGGGAGCTGAAAGCCACAAACTGCTCCTTCAGCAGCTCATTAACAGAGTTATAACCCACAAAAGGAGCTTTCTGATTGGCTGTCCACGTCCCAAAATTCTATACTGCCAGTAAAAAAACAGCAAAAGGTGGGATTATTTGATGGAAAACTGAGCACATAGCCCATTATGCACTTTTTTTCAATGCAGAACAATGAATTTTACATGCTAGACTTCAGCAATATTAACATAATGAGTTTCAAATATAAGTCCTGGGAGCGTAACCTTTCATATCTTACTTACTTCCGACTTCATAGTATGGCAGGTATTGTTGTAAATGTATGAATGTATGTGTTATTTTCTACATGCAGGCTTCCGCTTCTCCTCAGAAATCTCTGCCGGTTTGGAGTGACAGAAAAACAAGATGACAGACATGAATGTGTGGGTTGTACATGATTAGGTAAATTGTGTAATATGCAAATACTTACAAGTATGGTCATTAGGGGGCCTCATTCTGAATGCCCCCAATAGTTTTGATGGGGATCAGCTGACTAAACACTAGGAAACATATTCAGAATATGGTGTAGATTTGCTGATTCCTGTGAAGCATTTCTCAAAATCCGATAGTAAAGAGTATATCTACCAGTACACAGAGCTACTGATTCCACCAGTATTGGGTGTATCCTTAAGTGCTTGGGTGAGTAATAATGGACAGAAGTCTGTTCGGCAATATATTGAAAAGTTTGCACATGAGTTTGGACTGGAATATGGACACTCCATTTAAATTAAATGGTTTGATAGGGCTTTGATAATACTGATAATGTGACACGAGAGAAGGTGATTTTACTGATACAACATTGTAGCATCATGAGTTCTGCTCTGAAAAGACCATCATTTTAACATCTAGAGAAGTTCCTGCTGTGGTGTAGGTGGCAAATCAACAAGGCCGGTTAAACAGACACGTCCCTAAAATGCTGAAACTGAAATGTACTGATAACGCGTCCTTCTATGTTAATTTATACACATCGGGACTCGTTTTAGGCAGATGAATCTTTGGACCCAGTGTTGAGACACCGTAAGACGAGATAACTGATCAATATATCAATCAATATGTCAATAATATTGCCAACATATATCACCACAATATATTTCACTTTAGACATTAGTAAACCTTCGGCGCAACCATGACCTTTCAGTCATGAATAACCACACCTTACTGAAGTTTTGTGAATTTTATTCCCTATTGATTACAATCTAATAGCAAATGTATTAATCTCAAAACCAAGAAGCAAAAGAGCATAGTCACAATATGGTAATATGGTAATAATGCAAAGATCACAGACATAAGATAGTAATATGAAGATGATCAAATCAAATCTAGACGCCTAAAACCTCATATATGTTTAGTTCAGCATAGCACCACGTCAGTCACGTCAGTCAAGATGAAATGCCTCATCTAACCACAATTAGCATCAGCATGTTGGACTTCATGCAAAACAATTTAGAACATCAATTTGGAAAACATCTAACTAAGGTCTCTAATCAAAAATACACAGCAGTTGGTACCTAGAAAGAAAAGGCAAATAAATGAATTTCAATAGCAACAACATAATTTACCCTCCTCGGAATAGGTCAGCATACAGGATCAGTCTTCGTCTTCAGGACATCAGTTAGATCGTCGTAAATCTATTTAGTCGAATGACAGGGGACACTTCCCTTATAAGGAAGAAAGTGTAATGGGGCAGTCTATGGGTGAGGATGGTTTTGTCTAAGTCTCAAATCACCAAATAGAGTGACAGAGTTTCTGGATGCAATCGATATCATTCCCTACCTAATGCTCTCTTGTGTCATGAGTTTTTATCCCTTTTTCGTAATACATTCCCCCAAAATTCTATTGGATAGTCACTACACCCCACTATCTGTAACCTATCAAATTATACATTAAGTAATGCATTTGTCATTCTACGATAATTTACATTCTTCTGATTGGTCTTCATAATTGACGTCTTTCGTAGGTGGCATATCCGGGGTTACTTCATTTTCTGGCACGTTCTTCGGGTCAAGAGTTCTCTTTTCCGTGGTTCAGTATCCTTGAAAGTGTCCATATTTGTTGCAAAGCGTGCAACTTTATCCTAAAGCAACTAGCATGCGGATGAGAGTATAACAGTCAATGATACAATAAGCGAAGAAAAAGAACAAATGATGGGTCATGGCCTTTTGCAAGTCAGCACACTGGAGAAACAGAAAAATATGCTTTAATATGAGAGCTACACAGCTAGTTTTCGACTCACGCTAACTTAAGGCTTATGGATTCTAATAAAATGCAATTATCGTACGTATTAATATATTCAGTTAGTCATAATTCAAGCAATTATTCCTTACAGTCGACATTAGTTTATGCATGTGAAAAAATTCTCTACGTTTAAAATACGTTTCAATGAATAATATTAGCGTTGTTAATATAAGCATTTCACATCTAAAATAGGTAATGTTTAAACTACGCTCTCTTAGTACTATCTAATTTGCAGGAATGTTTCGGCCTCAAACCTTTTAAAGTATATAGTAGATGAGCAGGTTGGCAGGGAACAAAAACTTTCAAAAGTTGTATTCCACTATGTCTTGACAAAACGCAACATCAGACATAGCAGTATAACAGACTGTAAATAATCAATGACGTAGGTAAAAAAGTGGCGTAGTAATTTGTTTTAAAATCCCCACATAACTGCATAAATACTTTATTTCATTAATTCGTCTATCTTTCCATTCACTCATTACTACTGAATTACCAATGCAATCTATTTACGGCTTCATTTGTTTTGAGTGTGATATGATGTAACCAAGAAAACAGTATAATTGTGTTGTCTTTATTTGGTGTGGTGTATTATTATCTCTTGATTGACAGGGTGTGGCTATTTCAAAATCTTCAAAACCTTCAAATTTTAAAAGAGTAGCATTACCATTATGCTCACATACCTTCTCTTCACGGGCTACCTCCAACATCTTTATCTATCATTAGTTTAAGTTGGTGAATGGTGCTACCTTCATACCAGAGGTTGCATAGGCAGTGCAAAGCATATACAACACATATATTTCTGCAGCTGATCAGGATTTAAAAACGAAGGAAGCCTGCAGGTCACTTTATCGGTCGACATTTATCAGCAGCCTGATTTTATGTGTGGCAGTGTCTACATTTATAGTAGCATTCTTTTCACAACCGATTACCCTTGTGTTGAATGGACAGAACAGTTGTGCGGTGAATCTCTGCCTTAGATAAAGAGCTCTGGAAAAAAATGATTACTCTGTGTTCGAAAGAGATGGCAACACGCTGATTGCAAAAAGGAAATAGAAGCAGTGGGTCTCCCGAAGAATGATGTTCAAATCATGTCCTTAACCTCTCAATGCTGATATAAGTAAATTGAAGTTTCATTGGATTGTGACTGAGCAGATATATATTTCATAAAGATTCTCACAAGCGGAATTTGATCATGTCTCCAAGTATCATCTTTTTTAAATAGTCCATTGGCAAGTTTGTATACAATGGTGCAAAAATCAAGACTGTCACAGTTACAGAAAAAATCAATATATTAACAACGAAATAGATATTTTCCAAAATGAGTTTGATCAGCGGTATCAACTCTTCACGTGTCCAAATTATGATGCAGATCCATCTCATTGAAAACATGACTGCTTGAGATACATCTTTGAGCTGCATCGACATGCATACAGAGTTGACATCCACAATAATACACGATATGTCTCGTATCACAAGAAAAGTCACATCAAGAAAAATAACTAAAATATATTTTTTAAATGTATTATTACATTTACGTTTTGAACACAAAGTTATGAACATCATCACTTTGAATGTAGCGCCTGAATGAGGGAAAACAGACATGAATTATGGGTGTGAGATCAGTTATTTAAGAATTTAAGAAAGTGTCAGTATTTAAGTGAGAGGGTGGCTAAGACTTTGCAGACTACAACTGAGTATTTACAGTAGGTATGTGCAAAGACATGGGCTTCAGCTAATGCCACACATAGAACTATTGTGAAGGACTGGAGTAGTGTCTGTTACAAATGTTCTACTCAGCTACAGATATTTGACTGCAAATTCCTTTCCAATAATGCATGCCTGGACTTGTATTTTAACAACTGTGAGCTGTTTCGTACAACACATAAAAAATTGCACTATGACCCCTTAGTTTCATTCATGCTAAACATAGTAAAGTTAGCATATACTGTAGGACTAAAACGTGCTCTTATTCTGAGTGACTGATTTGCTCCATAGATATTCATCATGTCTGGCCTGCACTCAGGGAATCCCCCAACCTGCCACTGGAGTCTGACAACTGCTGATCAAATATAAATGGGATCCGAGTGTCATACACAATGAAAGGTTTTTGAACTCAAAGAAACACACTAATGCTCACAGTAGGTGACCAAGTAGGGACCTTCAATCTAGTCAGGGTAAGGAAGTCACACAGCTAAGATAACCCCTGCTCACCCTCTAGGTAGCTTGACACGAGCAGTCAGGCTTATCTCAGAGGCAATGTGTAAGTTATTTGTACACACACAGTAACCCAGTGAAAAAAACACAAAAGTATTTCACAGCAATTTAGAACAATAGGCAATATTTATCTGAGTAAAACAAGACCAGAATGAAAAACATCCAACATACAAAAGTAAAGATACACATTTCCAAAGATAAAATCTTAGTAAAGTGCTTAGAAACCGAATAGCTCCAACTGGGGCTCTCACTTTGGCTTGACTTACTTGTTCCAAACAGTGTGACACCACTCGCGAGGGAGTGCGGGCCGGTCACAGAGACATACAGACCCCGGGTACGGTACCTTAGAAACCAATGAGGAAACAATGATGTTGCACGGAGCCGGGGAGGTGAGGCATCGCTAGACCCAGTGTAGCATCAGTTCCTTACTGCTACCGGGGAGGTGAGGCATTAGTTCCTTACTGTTAGGCAGGGGAGGTGAGGCATTGGTTCCTTACAGTTGCAGGGGAGGTGATGTGGTGTTGATGGTGAGGCGTTGGTTCCTTACGACCCAGTGGGGTTGCGGAATCCAGCAGATCAAGATGCAAGGCATCAACTTTACGGTGTTGCGATCACACCACAAGGCCACAGGTGGAGAGGCAGAGTTGGGAGTCCCGACCGTCGGTAACAGGGCACTCAGGACTCATGCTGCGGTGGGGCTTCAGAGGTGCTGTGGCGGCGTTGGGCCTGTGTTGCAGGTCGTGGTCCTTGCGCCCAGCAGGGACCACGGCTCCTGTGCAGGCAGCGGCATGGAGTCAGAGAGTGGTGCCGGTCCTGAAGTTGTTCTGGATGTCGATGCACTTGTTTCTTCCTTGTTACACCAGAACTCATTCTCAAGGGCTCGGGAACTGTATTTTACACCACTTGGAAAGACAGGACTCTCAGCAAGAGAGGCCAGTTACTGGCAGGTGAAGTCCAAGCCCATGGAGAACCTTTGGAAGCAGGATATAGAAAGCAAAGTCCAGTCCTTTCACTCCCAGGATAGAAGCAGCAACCAAAGCAACAGGCAGAGTGGCAGTCCCTCCTACATCATCCAGCTCTTCTTCCTGGCAGAATGTCCTCAGTCCAGAAGGATCCTAAATTTGTGGGGTCAAAGTTCCAGTACTTATACCCATCTATGCCTTTGAAGTAGACACACTTCAAAGAAAAGTCTTTGTAGTGCACAAGACCTTGCCTTTCCTGCCCTGGCCCCTGACACACTGCATGGGGTGGAGACTGCTTTGTGTAAGGAGAGTGACAGCCCTAGTCAGGTGCAAGTGTCAGCTCCTCCCATCACTCTACTCAGGAAGACCCATCAGCCTGGTGATCGGCCATCAGGATATGCCAGGCACACCCCGGTCCCCTTGTGTGGCTGTCTATATTGAATTCACACACTGCCCAACTGCCCTCTTGATCCAGATGTGTATTTCACAGCCAGGCAGAGGCACAGAATGGTTAAGCAAGAAAATGCCCACTTTCTAAAAGTGACATTTTCAAACTTACAATTCAAAAAACATTTCACCAAAAGATGTTTTTTTAATTGTGAGTTCAGAGACCCCAGTCTCCATATCACTATCCACTCCCAATGAGAAATTACACTTAAAAGGTATTTCAATGCAATCCCCATGTTACCCCATGCGAGAGACAGGTCTTGAATATACTGAAAACCAAAGTTAGCAGTATTTCAATGTCAGGACATGCAAAACACACCATTACATTTCCTTCCTTTTAAATGCACTGCACCCTATCAATGGGGCTGTCTTGGGCTTGTCTTATGGGTGGCTTACATGTAATAAAAGGGAAGTTTTGGGCCTGCCAAGAGAGTGCACTTGCCAGGTCAAAGTGGCAGTTCAAAACTGCACACACAGACACTGCAGTAGCAGGTCTGATACATGTTTGCAGGGCTACTCATCTGGGTTTAACAATCACTGCTTCAGGCCCAGTAGTAGCATTTGATTTATAGGCCCTGGGCACACCTGGTGCACTATGCTAGGGAGCTACTAGTAAATCAAATATGCCAATCATGGATAAACCAATCACTGATACAATGTAGACAGGGGGCATATGCACTTTAGCACTGCTTAGCAGTGGTAAGGTGCCCAGAGTCCTAAAGCCAACAAATATAGGTTTGAAAAAATAGAAGGAAAATGGCAAACATTTGGGGATAGCTCTGCAAAAATGGCCATGTCCAACAGCCATTAACAATGGCAGATGGAGTTTAGAAGCATGCCACAATGCACATGACATCTGGGAATCAGAATCCAGATACAACAGAACATGAGCAAACTCATCCTTTGAGATGGCAAGTAAGTCTGAACCTTCAACTTAAGTCTGCAGCTCCACCGCCCCTAAAATGGCTTTTTGAATGTTAGTGATTTTGCATGCAACGCAAGTGCTCCCAAATGTCTCATAGAAAAGAAGGAGACAGCCTTGGATAACAGTTCCCTGGAAGTATTGGGAGAAATGGCAAAGCAAGATGTAATGAATGCAACCTTGTCCTCATAAAGTGCTGACATACATAAGATGGGGTGGGTCTTGTAGAAACCTCAAGCTTTCTCCAAGTAGGCGATTCTCCTTTCCTCCTGACCTTTCTGACACCTTGCCTCAAATTTTTTAAATCAGGGTTAAATCATTTGTTGAGAAATCTACCTTCTGGTGAGACAGGGAGTTTGAGAACTGAGGGGCTTGCTGATTTACCACTCAGTTTGATAGGATCAACGAGAAAATGGATCTGATCAATTGCCTCTCATGATTGGCGAAGAGGAAATAACTCTAGCTGAATCTTAACAGTGGTAAGTTCCAAGTCAAGCAGTACTACTTCCAGTAGAAACCCCTGGTTGATTGATGGAAAACCTTAGACTTGGCCCAATCCTGGATTTGACAGAAGAGTGCAAGAAAGTCATCAGACTAAATTACTTGATGAGAGGTCCCATTGTTTATGAGGTTAGAGTTAGGAAGCAGTTCATGTGTTTGACTTCTAAGTGTGTCAGTTACGTCACACGCTGGCTGAGTACTTTAACCTCCAAGACTACTAACCATTGGTAGCTCAACTTTTAAATTGGATGCCTACAGACACACTGTAAAACTCTAGTAGTGAATCATAGTATTCATTGCCCAGCCATGTCAGCAGTGGGAACAAATAAACATCCTCAATGAAGACCGAGAGAACTACTATCTACATAGGACAGTGTCAGAAAATGGCAGTACAAGCTGGTAACAATGTAAAAGGCCAGTTCATTTTTGTCAATAATTGCATCTCTCTTTCCATTTTCCTCTAAGCAGTCAGCTCGTAAAATACTATATCCTGCAGGGATTGGTAACTCTTGGTTAGGTTTCGGAGAACCTTTTGATCAATATTCCATCATACACAAAATAACGAACAATTTTTCATTTTCAGTCATTAAAGGGGCGATCTCACAAAGGTAGTTGTGGAAAAATCTCACAATAAGGAGGTTACATTTCCAACCCTCTAGAAGGGGGTGAGATTCTGTCTACCTCAGTGTCACCACATGCTCTTTACTGATGGGACTAATAACCAGTGAAGGCAGACAGGCCACACAAGCAGGGGAACAGCGCAAGAAGGTGCAACTACCACAGTGGATCCTGTCGTAAGATGGGTCTCCTTTCCAGCAACATGGTACGCCGAACATACAGATGGGCCTGCCTTAAGTCACCTTCGGTGCACTGTCAGCGCAAGTGCATTTTTTGCATGGACTCACTGCTGTTAAAAGTAAGACCTCCAGCAGGCCTAATCCCCCCGGCTAGTGTTTGTCCTCTCATGATGTCGGACTCCAAGAGAAAAACCTTGGCTTAGGAACACAAAAACTTACGGACTGATGTACACTTCAAAGTGACTTGAGAAAGAATAGCATTTCCGACTCACAAAATGGGTTAACCGACCCATACCAAATTGTAAGAACACGATGTTTACACTGGATTTTTGAGTAAGTCTGCTCAAAGTATTTATGATGTTTTGCTTAAATGGCACGAGAAAAACAGAAATATATATTATTAACGAAAGAAAATACATTTACAATTAGTATACCTATGGGCTTGCTACAAGTGGCCATAGTCATAGTTACTAATAGAAGTGCCCACACACTAGACCAAAGCCACCTGTACCATCATTTCAACCTCTAGAGTAGCTATGGGGGAGAGCAGAGGTCAGTGAGATACCTATGTTTTTGATGGGAGTGCTATATGAGGTAATAATTGTTCACTAATATGCTGGTGTAGCGATTTTTTTGTCAACCTGTTCTGTTACACATATGCTGCTGAAATGTATTTATTTTATTTTAGTCGCTGCCGTGTTTAAAAACGATACCCAGAATCATGACATATCCACTGTACATCCCTTGTGCTTCGTGTCAGAGCCCTCTGTGTTTCTTGCATTAGAATACTTTTATTTCCCCTGACATAATCTTCCATGGTTTCATCACTGTTATGCACATGCGCTTTCTCAGGTGCCTATTTTCCTTTTCATCCTCCTCCTTCATTTTACACTCAGTGCCCCTACCTATTGCTGTGCCGGATACCAAGGCACAGATGGCAATCAGTTTGCAACAAATAACTGTCCCATTAGGATACCCCATCTGAGTAGTGGAGGTGCCTGACATTTTCATTCGGTATTAACAATACAGACCTCTCACGATCTTGTCCTTTTACGGGTCCTGTTGTACTTGTCCTGCCTTACAGGCTTGGATGTAGGTAAGGTGTAAAGCCACCTATATAGGCCCCAGGTCTTGTGAAGGAGAACACACGCTGTCAGCATGTACGGTGATGTCCTGATGTTCCCTTTCAAGCTCCCATAGCATCTTTACCCATTATTACCATATTGAAGTAGCTGGTGCATTCCAATGTGTCTGAACAAGTATGCATCTTCTATGCATATGCTTTACCACTATGTCTGTGATGATGTAACTTGCTCCTCTCTGTCTTTGTGTTCTGTGTGTCCGGTGGTGGGGGTATCAGCACAAATATGCTGTGTATTGTGTCAGTTACGTTTGGGGAAATTTGTGATAGTATAGAATTTCTCCTTCACAGTCTGCATGACATTTGGAGTATCAAGGTTAAATATGAGTCTCTTAATTGGCCAGGATCTCCACCTTCCAGGGGTGCCCCCTAGAAAAGTGAACTTTCGCTCCATTTTACCTTTGGCCACTTCTGCCTACATCTACCTCTGACTGTAACTCACGACCCAGTGTCATCTTCAGGATTTTTGGAGTTCTTTGAAGGGCATATTTCAACCTTTTTTTGTGACCCTGTTGAACGAAGTCTTAGTATCGTTTGGCATCGCACAGGCTTGAATTAGCAGGAAATTGGTAATCAAATTCATATTTTTCCATATAGGGGCCTCCAAAATATGTATTGCCTGGGGTCCCACAAATCTTTAAGATGGCACTGGATTACACTTTATAAGATGCCAACAGCCATTGTAGCAACAGTTGTTAAGACTCAGTAGCGAACACATGCAGTCAGTGCAGCATCTGCACGTACAGTGGGAGGGCATGTCTTCCCTGCATGTCATGCAGCATAGATGTAGGTCATAAGGGATTTATATTGAGACCCACAGTGTGAATCTACACTATGTGTAGATTAGTGCATTACTCTGCCTCAGTGAGGTGCTATTTAGTCTGTACATCCAGTCACTGGCGCTCCTCCACTCATTCCCTGCAGCCTGTAAGTCAGGGATGGCTCCTCCACAAGGGTGGAGGAGCGTCGCTCCCCCGCCAGCAGCAGAAACTGCAAACCTTTCACAACAAAAGGATAGTAAACTTCCGCTCTGAAAGGGGCGGGGCCACAGGGTGATGTGCTCAGCACTCTCCCTCAGAGAGTGCATGTGTGTTTGGCCGGCCGTCTTGGGTCGACCAAACACACATTTGCAGTAGGCTGTTTCCAGCCCGGCAACTGGAGAGAGCCTGCACACGCTTCCCGTCTGCCGGGGAGCGACCTGGCTGTGTGCTCCCAGCCAATCCTGATGCTGCTTTGAGCCGGCTGCAGCAGAGAAGGAGGAGCGGCACGTCCTGCAGTCAGATAGGTTTTTATTTTTAAAAATAATTTAATGTATCCCCCCTGCTCCACTCTCCACCAGTCCCTCCTACCCCTCCCTTTCGCGCTGCACCCACCCCACCCATTTTACGAGCTGCAAGCCACGACTCCTGTAAGTACCCATGTATTGGTACCACATGAAATGCGGCAATGTTCGTGATTTGGAATTAACTGTGTACCAACTTATATAGTTTGCACTTTTTTGGACCTGGATAGAACTGTGCCAAGTCTGAACTTTTTTTTTGCAGTGTTTTAAACTGTTCACTAATTTACCTTTTTCATGCATTCTGAAAGAGTTTATCAAAGTGATTTGGCATTTTTGTAAAATGGAGTTGGAATGCAAACATTCACTATTTTTTTTGTTGAGTGTCATTATATTAGTTTGCAGTGTCTTTCTGCACTGAGTAATGAAACGGCATAGGGTGCATGCAGTGACCTGCTCTTGTGGCGGTATTGTTTGTGCTCTCTGGGTGGCATGTAGCTCCTGTATGAGCTCTAGTAAGACCCATCTTGTGAATCTGTACCATATGTTCATTATTTTGCAGTAGTAAGGTGACTTTTAGCATGTGTATCCTAGCGGCAGTTTCTCCATGAGGGTGGGGGAGCATCACCCTCCTCACCCACTGCGAGCCACGGGTGAAAAACATAAAATGGTAATGGAATGATTCCATTGCCATTTAATTTTTTTCCCCGACAGGCATGCTGTAGTGCCCTCTGGGCAAATGACATGGAGACATGTCCTCTTCTGCCAATAGGCAGCATGCAGGACAGGAGCAGGCTGGCTGAATGTTTCAAAGTGCCCATGTCTCGTTGGCCAGCTGTTTTGCGCCGTCCAAAGTGACATGCACACCTTGAAGCCTAAGCAAAGGCCTCCACGGCCTGAAAGTGCATCCAACCAGCCTGCTCCATCGAAAACCAGGCGCTACTCTCATGCTTGCTAATAGCATGAGAGCAGTGTCTGGATTGGTCAAGGAAGCTCCACAGCAGACTGCAGTTTGCAAAACACCAAGGAGGATATACTGCAGTCAGCAAGTACATTTTATTTTAATTTAATTTAACATAGTAGTTTTATTCTGGGGTTTTGGAGGGAGGGGTTGTTTTACTTTGGGCTTTTGGACGGAGAGGGTATTTTATGTTGGGCTTTTGAGGGAGGAGTGTTTTACTAAGGACTTTTCGAAGGAACAGATGTTTTATTTTTCTGTTTTAGGAAGTGGTGGGGCACTTTGCTCGCACCATCACTTTTTAAGATTACCAGATGCCTCTAATGTATCCTCTCCCTGACTCTCCTCCACGTACCCTTTGCAGCCTGTAAATCCCAGCCTTACCACCAGGGGCAGAATGCAGTCAAGTTGGTGATTTGTAAAAAAAACTGACCTCCACGTTATGCAGCTTTCTTATTTTTTTTTGCCTCTAGATTGTGTTGTGTAAAGTTTAAACTTTTTTTAACAAAATGTCACATTATTTGCTAAGTTTGATTTTCTTTTAGGACCAGTGCTAAATTGCATATGCTCTCTCCCTTAAACAAGGTAACATTGGTTCATCCTCAATTGGCATTTTTGATTTACGTATAAGTCCCCAGTAAAGTGCAATACATGTGCCCAGGGCCTGTAAATTTAATGCTACTAGTGGGCCTGCGGCACTGGTTGTGCCACCCACATAATTAGCCCATTGACCATGTCTCAGACCTGCCATTGCAAGGCGTGTGTACAGTTTCACTACCACTTCAACTTGGCATTTAAAAGTACTTGCCAAGCCTTAAACTCCCCTTTTTCTACATGTAAGTCACCCCTAAGGTAGGCCCTAGGTAACCCATAGGGCAGGGTGTTATGCAGGACATGTACATATGTGTTTTATATGTCCTGGTAGTGGAAAACTCCTAAATTCCTTTTCCACCACTGTGAGGCCTGCTCCTTTAATAGACTAGCATTAGGACTGCCCTCACATACTTTTTGAGTGGTAGCTTCAGATCTGAAAGGGGTAACTGGGTCATATGTAGTATGACCGGAATGGTAATAGAAAACCCTTCTAATTGGTGAGGTTGGATTAAATATTACTATTTTAGTAAGGCGACTTTTGGAAAGTGAGCATTTCTCTTCACTTACAACCATCTGTGCCTGACAGCCTGTCTCCAATTAACATCTGGTCTGTGTTGGTTGACAGCTCCCTTGTGCATTTTACCCAGACAACCACAAACACAGTCACATCTGTATTCATCTTGAATGGGTCTTCCTGGGCTGGAAGGGTGGAGGGCCTGACACTTCCATTCCAAAGGCCAGTGGTCTGCCTTCACACAATGGGCTAAAAAAAACACTGGGACCCTGGCAGACATGGCAGGGCTGAAAGGGGAAATTGTGCACTTCAAAACCCCTCTTAGAAGTCTACCCCACTTCAAAGGCATTTCGGGGGATGTCATCTGGGACTCTGACCCAAGCAAATTAGACACTTCTGGGCCTACACCTGCAACCTGTCAGATGAGCTGCCTGGCTGTCCAAAGATCTCATCTGGACTGCTTTGGTGAGAAGGACTGTTGTCCTGCTGTTGCCCTGCTGCCCTGCTGCCCTGCTGGCCTCTGATTTTGCTGAGAAGGACTCTGCCTTCCTCAAAAGTGCTCTCCAAGGGCTTGGATTGAGCTTGCCTACTGTTTTCTGAAGTCTCAGAGCCAACAAAAATGTAATCTCTTCAAAAAACTCCTTGTGCGTCAAAAATGGATGCACCACCTGTGGAAATTGACTCAAAGCCTGCATTGCAACGAGGAATTGCCGCACAGATCACAGGAACGACTTAGCCCTGACTTCCGGACTGGAAATTTGACACAGCGCCTACCTTGCAACCGATAATTTGACACATCGCCTACCGGATCAATGCAGCGCCTCTGCCTCCTTCCAGGGCATCAAGAAATCATCGCCCGTGGGTGTCAAAATATTCATGCATCTCAGTGAGGAACCAAGACTGTGGGCTGAAAAACAACACAAAGTCATTGGAGCGTGGAAAGAAACAATGCATCGTCTATGCCGCATAGGAAAATTTGATGCAACACCGTATTTTTCCACGCATCTCCTCCACTGCGGTCTCCATGCGTCGTTATTTTTGACGCATCTCAGGTACAGTGTGTAACAAAGTGAGAACTGTTTATGTCTAATTATTGAGACTCTTTTTAAACCTTTAAAATGTTACATTTCAACTTGTGTTTATTGTATCTTTGTCTTCTTAACCTTATTTAATTCAGATAAATATTATATATTTTTCTAAACCTGTATAGTGTATTTTGTGGTGTTTTCACTGTGTTACTGTATGATTTATTGCCAAATAATTTACACTCTGCCTTCTAAGTTAAGCCTGACTACTCAGTACCAAGCTACCAGAGGTTGGGCACAGGATAATTTGGATTGTGTGCAACTTACCCTGACTAGGACAAGGGTGTATACCTCTGCCAACTAGACACCCCATTTCTAACACCTGCATTTTGAAAGGATTTTTCAAAGTGATTGTGTAGTTTATAGTTACTTTAGGTTTTTCCAATATGGAGCACCAGCACAATCATTTGCTAGCTTTATGCTACAGGTCACTTTTTAGGTCTTGTCTGAAACAGCACATGCTCTGTGGCCAAGATCGACAGTTCTTTTTAAAAAAATCTAAAAAGTCTATAGAGCCCACTTACTATGGCTGGCCTTCTCGCCCTTTCATTTATTTGTTTTTCTTTTGTCAGCGACTGCAGCTGGTTTTGTTCTGCTGATTGCTCCAGAAAGCTCAGACGGCTTTGGGAGGATTTTGGTTTCATATCTTACCTTCAACACACAAACACACACAGAGGGCTGCTTCAGCAGTGGCCACCGCAAATCTCAAGAGGAGGGGGGGGGAGGGTCAGGGGGTTTTAGGGGATGGCGACAGAGGTGGGGAAATAAAAAAAATATCTTACCTTACTGTTGTGTCCGTCTCCTGCTGCCTCACATTCATCTTCCTTCCATGTGGTGTCCCAGCATTCACTGAGACACCAGCACATGCTCCCCAGCAATCCTTGCGTGCTTACATGCTAAGCATAGCATAAAGCAGCGTCAGGATTGGTATGAGCGGCAGTCACTGCTGCTCAGAAACAAGCCAGGGGTCTGTGCTGTTTCTTCAGCCCAGCTGTGTATACAGCTGGGCTGGAGAAACCTAAGTGCGTATGTGTGTTTGGCTAACCTTAGACGGCCAGGCAAACACACATGTGCACTTAGTGCACTTCTCCCTACTCCCCTCTCCCCCCCGTGGACCAGCCCCGCCCCTCCCCTGCCGGCTGAGCCAGCAGATGGAAAATGAAACAATAGGAAACTGTTGTTTCATTTTTCATCACCTGGCTCTTGGCCAGGGGGTCGACGCTCCTTCGCCATAGCAAAGGAGCCTCCCGTGTGCAGCTTCATCTATCACCCATCCATCACCTTTGCTTTTCCTGTTTTACTCCCGCTGTTGCACAACTTGCTGCCCACTGCCGCCTCCTGTCACGTTGTTGCTTGTCCTCTCCTACTGTGTCCCGTGTTACTTGTTTTGTGTTCTAATCACACCAAACATGCAGAGTCACTGCATTGTCATGTGGAGCACCTTCAGTCACTTCAACTTTTTGAACCAATAGCATTTTGCATGCTGGTATTCTCAAGTCAGTGATCATTAGGGTAAAAAAGGAAACTACTAGTCCCAAAACGGAAAGTGGTGTTGGCTTAAAAACCCTGCATGGGCTGCATGTTTTACATGATCAGTTGACACCAGCATGTCTGCAAAGGTAGTGTGATCATATGTTAAGCACGTGTACCTTTGTTTCAAACATCATAAGTACAACGTAGTCAAAGTCATCACAGCACATTTGCACATAGCCAGCATTATCTTGCACCTTATTTACTCACCACAGTGTAAGGATTTATCTCCATAAATATTCTATTTGAAGCATTGCGTATGAATCAAAACTGTATTGTGATATTTATTTGCTGCTGTGTTTAAATTGTGACTGAAGCCTCCCTCCTGCGCCAGTGCGGAATTTGTAGAAGTATGAGTGCCAGTGCCCAAAGTTCTGTTTGGAGCACGTGGCCAGTGCAATTAAATGTCAGCACACTGAATACCAATGCTGCCTAATCTTAAATCCACTGCATGTCTCTTTAATTCAGTACCAGACACTCCCTGCCCCTTTAGCTCACACTTGCAGGTTCCTGCTTCTCCTTTTGTGATGGTTTTCCCATCTTTCTCTTCCTTTGTCTTTCTGCTTTGTGTGTTACCCCTCTCTTGCTCTCCATAAATGTTTGATACAGAAAAATAAAGGCCTGTTTCTCCCCTAAAATGAGCTCTGGTGGCACCCCCTGGCTACCACCGACTTTAACCACTGCTCCCGCTTTGTGCAAGGATGAAGGTGCTGTCTGCTCCAAATGAACATCCAGATGTAAACCGGCATTCATCACCTGAAGTGTGCTAGAATAAGAATAGTTCGTCTTAACATTCACACACTGTCTCCTCCATCGTAACCCTGTTTAGATTCTCATCCTCTATGTCAGCAAGGTGGCACAGTAGGTTAACTGCCTACTGCAACCCTTCATCACAGATTTGAATACCAGTACTAATTGTCTACCCTTTTTATGTATACCTACACTTCTAACATTGCTTGTCTTGACAGCATCAAGATATCGCAGCTGGATGAGCACCTACTGAAATTTCTGTGCAACATACAAGACTCCCAGAAAGATTTTGGTGAGACTCACGCACATACCCCTCATTCCCTGGATTTTTGTCACCCTCTATATTTCTGAAGCATGTCAGTGGGCTAAGCATTTGCAGCTGTGATTTGGGAGACGCCTGTGAAGCCCAGACTCTGACTCCAGAACAAAGTATTGAGTCTCCACTCGTTCACCCCTTACACCTTCTCCCTTCTCATGATCCTTCAGTTTGTTAAATGCCCACTGCTGACATTGGAACTCTGCTAAAAAAAAGATTTTATCTTTCTGATACAAATGAAATGAATTGTTTTGGGATAACATAAGCTACCCTTCACTGTATTGGGAAGAGGGAATCACTACATTAGTAGGTTTTTAATTATGTGGCTAGTCAGCACCATAAACAACAGCACCACATCTATGACGGTATCAAACGGCACTACTTTCCTTGCGCACGTTGCATCAGGGTATCCATATAGGCAGCACTGCAGCCCAGACACAGACAGGATGCATCAGTGTTTGTGCATAAAATTGGGCAGCAATGTATGGCAATGTGACAGGTTATGCTGTGCAGTAGAACAGTGAAGACATGTAACGCACATATAAAAAGCCTATAATAGGCATTGGCAAAGCCAATAGATCTCGCCTTTATGAGATGTATTGGCTTTGTAAATGTGTTTTTAGCCATGTTGTAAATCAGCACAGCTGCTGTGCCGCATGCTTGAAAGTGAAATAAGAAGGTGTCATCACATGCCCAGTGTTGACCACATCCTTGCGGTTTTTTAAAACTTTCAGCCATGCTGCACAGCAGCTGCATTGACAAAGCCAAAAAATCTTGCATAGGTGAGACCTATTGGCTTTGCCGATGTTTGTTTAGTCTGCGGTGCCTTTGTGCTTTACAAATCACTTGTAGCAGATGACTCCATCTGTTAGCCAATTTCCAATCACTTTGTGCATTAGGTCTCCTTTGCTCTTTGCAATTGTGATTCACCATTTTAAATACTACAAATGCTGGCATGTTTCCATGAAGACAAGATGCTGTTCCATAATTCATTGTTGTCAAGGAAGTGGTGATTTGATTTGATTTTGGAAACAATCAGTGCTTTAAATGGGCCGGTACTCTCCGGTACTGAGTACCGGCACTTTTTTATTTTGAGTGGGAGAGTACCGGCATATCTCAAGAAAAACGTAATACTTTTAATTGGAGAGTACCGGCACTTCTCAGAAACAAGCAGGTACTCTATTACAGAGTACCTGCACTTCTATTTTTCCATTTAAAGCACTGGAAACAATAAACGGCATAGTTATACTTTGCTTGCACTGAATTAGCATGATTTTTACGCTAATTCAGCACAAACTTAACTCCATATTTATATTTTGATGCTAGACCCGTCTAGTGTCAAAATATTGGAGTTAAAGTAATTTTTTGGAAACCACTAGCGCCTTATTTATCCTCCTGTGAAAAAATGGTGCACAGGGGAGGTGGGCCTAAATAATGGCGCTAAGCCTGCTTAGTGCCATTATCTAATGCCTGGGTCAGGGCAGGCATTAGGGGACCTGTGGACCCATTTCCATGGTGGAACACCATGGAAAGAGCCCACAGGTGCCCACCTGAAGCCCCAGGAACACCCTCACCCACACCAGAGGATGAGGACCCCATCCCAGGTAATTAGGGTAAGTAGAGGTAAGTATTTAAAAAACAAATGTAAGTACCATTGGGGGCCCTGAAATGCACCCCCCTGCAAGGCACAGGGTGCAATGGCCCTGCCCAGAGGACCCTTGTCCCCTGTGCTGGCCATTGGGGTGGTGGGCATGACTCCTGTCTTTTATAAGACAGTAGTCATGTGGTATGGATGGTTTTGCATCAGGAAATGACTCTAGGCTGGTTAAAGGCATTTTTTTTTGCCTCTAACCAGTCCAGCATCATTTCTTGGTGCAAAACCCCTTCCCCATACCGCCACCTCCACACGGCTAAAGTAATTTTCCCAGACATTAGCCCACCCTTTGTGCCGGCTTGCAGGATTCCATAAATTTGGTGCCCGGCTGGCACTCTAGAATGACGCAAGCTGGCACTATACTTTTTGACGCAAAACTGCATTTGCGCAGTTTTGCGTCAAAAAGTATAAATATGAGCCTAAATGTTATGGTGAATGCTATGATAGAGATACAAAAGCTTAAATGTAAACAGATAGGGTACACATAGGAAGAAACAAAATCAAGAACAGGAACCTCCATCATTCCATGCTCATTGTACCTCACACTCATAGGAGCTGGAAGTATGGGTGAGGGGGTGCTGCAGCACCCCCAAAATAGCCATGCTGGGTTTCATAAATTGACTTTGCAATAAAAAAAATGCCTTTCAATATTGTGTTTATCTTGCCATGTTTGTTGAGCTTCAGAGAAAGAGGTCAAAGGTAAGTCTGCATGTTCTGACAAATTACTGTTTATTCTTTTAACATGGAGAATGGTGTTTACTTCTCTGACAGCAAAGTCAGAGGATTTTGTAAAGTGAACAATGTGACATTCTTTTTGGTGTACAGGGACTGTGACAGGACCTCCATGCTTTTTCTAGCACACAACAAAATGTAAATACTTGTAAATGGACTGTTAAACATTTTCAGAATATATTAGCAGTCAGGAAGACAAAAATGAAGCACATTTTTTCTAATTTTACAGTGTGATGAAAGCAAAGTTTTTTTTGGGGGTCTAAACAAATCAAGACACTTTACTTGGTTATGCTGCTGAAATTATAAATATTCACTGAAACTCGACTTCCACACATTACCCCTTGTTTTCTTGTACATTTGTTCAAACATAGTGGCTAATTCAATAAAATATGTAAAAGTCTTTTTATAGTGAGTGCTGCATGACTCTCATTGCTAAGTGTGCTTTTTTATTTTTCTCTACATATATTGTGCTTCTATGTCTGTTGACTTTAATCCTCTTATGTGGTGTGTACTTTTTTCATTATTTAACATTTAATTATAGCGCTGCAAATAAACCACATAGACAACACACTTTTATAAAAATAATAATAGAATACAAATATTATAAAAACACTTAATACATCATAACAAAAGGTTATGTCTTTGTGAGCACCTGTAATCTGTTTTAACAGTTTGTAGGCGCAAAACATTTTCTTCAGTTTAGATGGATTTGCAGTTTCCTATTGTCTATATGTCTGGGGCCTTTTATGGAGTTTATCAGAAGTCTCTCTTTACTATGCCTGCCTCTCAAGCCTCAGGAGACTGTGTGTACACTTGACCCCTCTCTGGGGTGTATGTGCTCGAAGCCTCTTTTATTGTGTGCTGCTCAAGCCCTGCTTTGATGTTTTATTGTGCTCAATTGGATCTTATTTCTTTGTTTCTCTCTTTCTGGTGTACTTAGAAGTCTCATCTGGCTGTAGATAAACCGCTTACAGAAGTTTTGGGACATGAGTATGCTTTCCTCACCATAAATTGTCACTATCCCTTCTGCATTTTTTGCAAAATAAATTTTACTGATTTTATTACAGGAAGCAAAACAAAAGAAGTATATAAACCAAGCACAAAGTGCCATAGTATCAAAGGAATTTTGCAGGCCAAGAAGAAAGAGGGTAATTCCACAGCACTTCAAGGTACATGTTGGAAAATGGCTCTTTCTGCAGGACCATCCCCAAACCTATTTCCTTCACTCCTCCTGGTTTTACTGAATTAATTTTTTGTTGGTCATAGGATTCTGTTCGCTTTACTTTTGCTAACCAGTGCTAAAGTACTTGTGCTCTCTCCTTAAAATATGATAGAACTGATTATATCCAATTGGCATATTTAATTTAACTTACAAGTCCCTAGTAAAGTTATACTACATGTGCCCAGTGCCTGTAAATTGGCCTGCAGCACTGATTGCCACCCACTTAAGTAGGCCTCTAAACATGTCTCAGGCCTGCTACTGCAGAGCCCACATGTGCAGTTTTAAACTGTCATGATGAGCTGGCAAAGTAAACCTTTTGCCAGGCCCAAACCTTCCTTGATAATACATTACATCACTCCTAGGGTAGACCCTGGACAGCCCATAGGGCAGGGTGCAATGTTTTTAAAAAGTTTGACATGTACTTTTAAGTTTTACCTGGCAGCAAAAAACTCTTAAATTTGCTTTTCGGTACTGCAAGGCCTGTCGCTAACATAGGTTAGCATTGGAGTTGCGTTATGATATTTTATAAGTGTAATTTCCAAATGGGAAGAGATCACAAGTTCATGTTTGGTGTCTCTGGAATCCTAATTTAAAATCCTAACTTATGATGAAGTTGGATTTTAAATTACAATTCTAAAAATGCCACTTTTAGAACATTGACATTTTATTTCCTTAGCCATTTGGTGCCCACAGCTTGTCTCTGGTCACATGACTGAGTATAGTTGGTAGTTGGGCTTTGTGTAATCATCCTACACAGCCACACACAATGAAAGCTTAGATGTGGCTGGATGGACCATCACTGACAGGATAGGAGGGGTAGCCTGGCCCAGCCTCACTTATACTGGAATAGGCTGTGTCCTGCCTCCACACAAAGGGCTTACCAACCCTGCATTGTCTCTTTAGCCAGCTTGGAGCCAGGACAGGAGAGGCAGCACATTTCATACAGTCCAAAGCTGATGTCTAGAATCTTCTCCCACCTTCCAGATCCAGGGGACCAGTGTATAAAAGAATATCTTTAGACACCTCCACTTCTAGACCTGTGGATACTCTGCCAGGAAGAAGGACTGCTGTGCTGCTACAAAGACTGCCACACTGCTGGACTGCTACTCTGAAGGAGCTGCTGCCTTGCTGTACTGACCTTCTGCCTGCTGCTCTCTTGCCTGGAAAGGAAGAACTGGACCTGCATCCCGTTCTAAACACAGGACCCCATAGTGACTCAAAGGGCAAGTCTGCTGGCCCCATGATCTGAGCCGCAGGGACATAGATAGGCTCCCTAACAGCTTGTGGACCCACCTTCAGTGAGTTCCTTACCCCAAGTGGTGCTCCTCAGGTCCTGGACCCATGGTGTGGCTGAGCTGGCTTTCAAGTTAAGCTTTTGGGCTCTTCGCGACTGCAACCTGGCCCTTGTACACAGGAACCTCACGACTCACACTGAAAATAAATGCGAGCCACCGCAAGCTTGTCTCCTCACACTTTGTTCAGTGTCATGGACCGCCAACGTGAGCTCCATCCCACCTGTGGTGCCCAGTCTGCTCTTCACGCTGCGTCAACCACTGCCAGTGACTCTCTCCTTGCTCCCGTGACCTTCTTCTATTGAGCATGGCTCTTGGCATAAACCTTGAGAAGGTAAACCTTCAGCTGGACTAATTTGGGACTGTATCCCACCCACGCTCCATCTCCGTTGGCTCGAACGTTTGACTTTGACCCAGTCCAGCGCAACGAAATAGCTGCGGTTGGAGCTTTATGCTTTTGGGTGCTATATTGCAGTTTATTCTTTAAAAACTCAATTTCTACTAATTGTTTTTTGTCATTTTACTCTTGTTTTGTGCATTAAAATAAACTCTATTTTTCTAACATGGTGTGGGATCATTTTGTGTGGTATTTTCACTGTTTCATTTTCAAGTGTTGCACAAAGACTTTACACATTGCCTCTAAGTCAAGCCTGACTGCTCTGTGCCAAGTTATCAGAGGGTTGAACAAAAGTTAATTTGAGATTTGCTTGTGCCTTATCCTGACAAGGATTGTGGTTCCTGCTTGACCAGGGATCACACCCCAGTCAACCAGTAACCCAATTTCTAGCAGTACAAGTATATTATGATAAGGTCACCATTTCCCCCAAATCATCTCATGTCTGTGTGGACAGCCCCATATGCTATAGAATGGTTCCTCTAATTTGTAGCACCAGTCTATTGCTGCCCTCCAGACGGCCAGGGAAGGGGTCTCAACAGATTTCCAGTGTCTTGCAATGTCATGTTTGGCTATGGTGATGTCGATATCCATGAAACTGCGTTCCCCTCTGGGGCCACTCACATCATCCAGATGTCTAGTAAGTGGGAGGAATCAATTGGTTGTTCCAATATCCTGGAGAGTATAGAGAAAATCTTGGTCCAGAAATGCATTATGCTGGGGCACTCCCGAACCAAGTAAAAGAATCCATAGCTGTCACAAGACCCATTTATTAGCAGCAGCAGGTTGCAGATTCGAAATTTCATGTGCTGTGTTATAGGGTTCCCCAGTGTCGAAATTGTCCACAGGGCAACCTGGCTGTTCCAGAATGGCCAATTGCACGGGTCAGAATGTTGACTGTCTTTTTGGCAGTTTGTGGGCCTGTTTTATGGTCTGGTAGGCTGGTCTTTTCTGTTGGCTAACCGATACCTGAAAACTTTCCCTGCAGTAAGCACAAATGCATGCAGTCTCGAACACCTATACAGTGTGTCTTAACAAGCTCAAAACCGTTCTCATTTGCAAATGACCACCTTTTCTAGATATCTGATTTGATAATGAGGGCCACACATATGCTAATATACAGGTCTATTTTTTGTCCCAGCCTGACCAGTGGACGCCCCTAATACATTATTTTTTTCAAGAAATTCTCCCTGTGCCAAATAGTTTGAATTAATGTCCAAATGACTGCATACGCAAGACGATATTTTATCAACTTCCTTATTTTTTTAGGTAAAAGTATCAACTAGTGTAATTCAAGCCTTGATTCTGCATGATTGGTTAGGCAACATGGCCAAACATATATCCTAACAACTGATTAAACCATGCTGCCATCATAGAAATGTGTAATGCACATAGTACGTTTTTTAAAGCGTCCTAAACATAATATTTTTTACAAATTATCAAAATTACCCACTTAAAATTAGTATGGATTACGGACCTCAGGAGGATGAAAGGCTCCGTTGACAGTGCTAGGAACACAATCCGCGGCCTGTAGACTATTTAAAGATCTTAATTGCGAGCTACTTTACCAGCTGCATTATGATCTATCTTTAGAGCTGTTTAACTGATATTGAGGGCCTACCCACGTATGCTGGGCGAAAAACTCCATTCCGCTGATGGAGTTTGTGGAATTCACCAACTCTGTGTTCCACGGAAAACATGGAGTTCCTGATAGATTCTGCACTCCGCACTCCGATTTTCCCCTGTTGGCACATGCTATCTGTTATTTTGCGCGCATGAGATGTGAGACTTAAGACTTCCCCTCTTACAATCACAAATGAGATTTTGTACCCGCTCGTGAGAGTTAGCACAACACTGGTGACTTCCAGCGCCCCTTTTGATGTAGGCGAGTGCGAGTGAGCACAATCGACTGCTGCTGCAACCTGGCAAAGATGAAGCAGCTAAAATCTACAACTCCAATTGAAAAATCTTCTCTAATTAACAGTTTACGTTGATATTGTTGTGCCAGGAGTAAAAAAATTTATTTTCCCAGCAACAGGAAGTGCCCCAGAGACTCCAACCTCCTGTTTCTGTCCAGCAGGCTTCTCCCACTGCTTTGTCCATCTCCTTGCCACTTTTCACTTGGATTTTGAGTTGGAAGGATCACTTTTTTTGTCTCCTTGATATATCACTGGATTTAAGGAAAGTTGTATTTGAGTTTTCACAAGTTAAAAAACACTTGCATAAGGGTGTTGTACAAGTTGTTTGTTTGATAGGGGGCATGCCCCAGGGTTTATCTGTGCTTCTATTTGTTTTTTTTATTATTTATATTGGTGGACGGCCTGCATTTGTGAGCTAGTTATTTATTTACTTGTATTTTTTGTTCTGCAAAGAATTCTTTTTTAACAGTGCACTACATTCGCTCCATGTTCTGTTTTGTAAATTTGCAATATTCATTAAAACGAATGTTAATGTAAAGAGGCTTAGCCTGCTAATGTAATAGGCCTTCTTGCTGTAGGCTCAGTACTAGTCATGGGTGCATGATGACAACTGTTTGTGGTGTCTGTGGAACTGAAACACCATGGATGGCATTGGATTAAAGAAACTAAAATGTTCTTTGGCGATATTTCTCATTTATTTTCTACAAACAGTGTATGAGAGGGTTATATATTACATGGTGCCTTTGTATGATGTGTGTTGTTGTTGTAAAATGTTGTAGCCTCTTTAATTGAAGTTTTTGGAATTACTAATACTGGCTTAATGCTGTTTTTTTCTTCTGTATTAATGCCTTCCTTGTCTGGCCAGTGCGTGAGAGTGTTTGTCATAGGCCACCATGTTTTCTATTCATCCTGCTTATTGTTTGATGTGCCTGCTGGCCAATTTGTGTAGGCAGCCAGTGTGCTTTAGGCCTACATGTGTTCTTCTTTGTTGAGGTGGCCATGCCTCCTTGCTGGTTTTTGTTTGACCATGTGGCTGGCGGCTATCTTGTGTAGGCAGCCAGTGTGTTTTAGGCTTGCATGTGTTCTTCTTTGTTGTAGTGGCCATGCCTCTTTTCTGGTTGTTGTTTTACCATGTGGCTGGTGCCCATTTTGAGTAGGCTGCCAGTGTGCTTCAGGCCTGCATGTGTTGGTTGCCATGCCTCCTTGATGGTTGTTTTTGACCATGTGGCTGGCGGGCATTTGGTGTGTTGTTTATTCAGGCCCAGAAGGTCAATGATGCTTATTACTTAATATAGTGTCCCTGTCCATAGTACATCAGCAATTGCAATCTATTTAAAAGAATGTTTAACCTTTTCTTCTATTTTTTCACAATATTTATTTAATTTAAGTTTATAATATCAGTTTAAAGATAATATATTTTTTTTTTCTATACTCTTCTTCTTGCTTTTTGATTTTTTTTACACCAATTATTTTATTTTTTCCAATTTTTCCCATAAGCCACATGTCTGCCATAGGCATACAGTTGCACTACATTTTATAACATTACATTATTCAAAGATTATTATTATTCCATTTGTCACCAGCACCTCCCTAAGAGCCACATACCAACCTGATGTAGACAGATAAAGCTAACAGTTACATTCTTTATGTTGTAGTTGTTGCTCTTTCTTATCCTTTATGACTTACATGCAAACGAAACTGAATGTTGGTGTGTTGTTTTTACAAATGGATACACCGTATTTCATAATTATTTATACGTTTATTTAAGTAACCATTCAATGATATTGTTTGTTTCTACTACTAATGCAACTGCAACAACAATGCCATGTTTCACTGATCTTTCTTGCATGTTTGCTTTTAGGTGCACAAAGAGAAAGAGACATCATTCACAGTACTGCCAGACAGAAGGCCTGTGCTCAACGTGATGCGTGAACACACTCACGATCACACAAACATATCTTCAGCTACTGAAGTTAAGTGCTACTGCCAACTGACAGCTTCAAGATGGCCCCAAAGAAAGCTGCTACCAAGAAAGCAGCCAGTGATAAGAAGGAGCTTCCCACCACTGGTATGTTGCCCCAGACCTTTTTTGGGCAAAGAAGACATGTGCTTACCACACCAGCCTCTGGGGAGGAAGCTAGGAGCACCACTCCAGCATCAGCGGCCCATTCCAAAGTAGGCTCAAGTCCATACCTGGCACAGAAGTAGCCTCTCTAATCACAGGAATGCCGATGAGCAATAACTTTGAATTGGACTTATCTCTTTCTCAAAATAGTACCCAATCATGGCCGGAAACTCAGGCCAGTGAACAACAAAAGCCGCAGCCAGCAATAGCAGTCCCTCCCAAAGTAGGAGCACATCAGGATCTTGAGCTTCATGGAGAGGAAGCCGAAGAAGCCCCTCTTTCACAAGATCCACTGTCTTCCAGATATCCACCATCTTTTTCCTCAAGCCCCACTCCTGAAGAGCAAGACTCCACTTGGATGCCACATCAGTCTGAGACATGCTAGGAGAGGCAAGGAATGAAAAGAAAGGTTCCTGAAAGCCTTAGATTTATGGATGAAAAAGAGGAGGATGCTGAGTCTGACGATGGGACAGTCATCATGGATGTTAGCCCAGCCCCAGTGGAGTCAAACATTACCCATCTTCTCAACCTGCTCCGAGAGATGTGGCAGCAATTTCACCACCTCCCACACCTTCCATATTTACAAGGCCCCGTGTGCGACCTACATCCACAATCACCTCAGTAGAAGAAGGCATTGCAGAGAGACAAACATCATCAAAACAACATCCACCTGCCCCACGTTTTCAACATTGGCCGTAACACCAGTGTTAGAAAGTTGACCTCCCCAGTTTCGGACTTCATAATGGTTAGTGAAAAGGACAAGCAAGTGTTAGTGGGGGTAAGCTTGGTACATAATATGGAACGGGAGACCAAACAACCCAATTGAGAAAACACCACGCAATCCGCTGGGAGGCGCACCTTAGCGGCCAAAAGGTTTAGCCTGCAAGAGGTGTTAGTGAAAGTGTTGAAAGCAGGGAATCTGATCCGATCATGGTGGAAGGCAAAGAAGAGGGTGACATTTTGTTACAGAAATCAGCCCTGTCTCTAGCAGTGCAGTAGTATTGTTGCCCACATCAGCAACATTGCTATGGCACAGGAAGACTGAGTAAGGTCGAAACACCAAGGCAAAAACCTACAGTGGCTGCCCCCTGACCCCTGAGACGCACATTGAGCATATTAATCAAGTCACCTGCATCAGTGGCACCAGCAAATAACAAAATCCAGGCTACTATTACTGCCATATTTAGGCAGGAGGGACAGTACGAATGCAACCACCCAATGGCACGTTTGAACAACAGGAAGCTGGATAAAATGTAAGCATTGGACCTCCTCCCTTTTTCTTTTGTGGAAGGAGTGGGTTTTCTACTACTTGCCACGGCTATCTGCCTGAAATGAAAGGTTCCCAGCCGTGCCTATTTTTGCCAGAGTTGCTGTTCCAGCACTACATCACGATGTGCTGGAATTGGCTGGACAAGCTTTGCAGCAGAGTGCTGACCAGACAATCCACCTGACGACAGACATGTGGACCAGCTACCAAGCCACTGATTACATGTGCATCACCGCACATTGGATCTCTTTTGTGGGGCGTTAGAGACATGATATCTGCAGGTGTTGACACAGCTGAACTTTTTAATGGTGGTCGGAAGCATGCAATAGTAGCTATGCTTGCCATGGAGAAATCCCATACAGCTGCAAACATCTTGGATGACTTTAACAACAAGGTCTTTGAATGGCTGCACCCCAGAGGGCTTAACATTAAATTTGTTGCCACAGACAATGGCAGTAACTTAGTTAAGGCCATGTCAGATGGTGGCTATTTCAGGGTCCTGTGTTTGGCGCACTGATAAACATCATTCTACAGGACTTCTTCAAGAAAGAACCTCGAGCCAGTAACTTACTGTCCACATGCAGAAGAATCTGCACTCATTTTAGCCATTCTTTTAAAGCCTGCAAACTGTTGAGGATTATCCAGCGTGATAATAGAATGCCAGTTAAAGCCCTCATACAGGAGGTACCAACATGTTGGAATTCTACTTATTACATGTTACAACATCTATTTGAGCAGTACAGACCGATCAATGAATATGTCATGCAAAGAGGGAATGCAACTGTGAAAGGCATGATCATTGAGATGGACCAATGGGGCCTGGTCAAATGCCTGACAGAGATGCAGCTTCGCTGAAATTGTTAAACAGGAAGTCAGCAAGGAGGACTGTTCCAAGGGTCAAGCTATCACATTGGTGCATATGCTGCAGAAACAGCTAAATGAGGTGTCATAAACGTACGCAGGTGCGGATGAAAAAACAGACGTGCAGAAGTTGGTAGAGAGCTTCATCCTTCACTTATCCGTTCATTAAAGGCTTCAAAGGGACATTGTGTCATCCAAACACTACATCAGTGCCACAATTCTTGACCCACAGAACAAAGAATTACTGCCCACTTTCATTCCTTTTCCTGATGGGGATGTTTCAACCTACAAAACCTGGATTGTTGAGCAAGGCAGAGACCTAGAAAAAGAATGGCTGAAAATTAGAGGCCCACTCATCGGCAGAAGTTCTGTGGTGCAGCCTACAACTTCCATAGAGTCTGCGGACAGTGCTGTTGGCTCACAGCAGCCAAAATCGACACAAGCAAAAACAACAACAGGAAGGAGAGCAGCAGCCCCAAAATCTGCATTTGACTGGTTTCTACAGGCAGGACTTAGGTCCAGTACAGAAGGGAATATTCACAAAAAATATAGCAGGCAGGAACAAATCTAATCATTAATTAAACTAACCAATAAATTCACTGTTGGTTAATAGGGTCAATTACTTTCCCAAATATGTTTATTCATTTATTTACAAATAGCAATGTATACCTCATCATGAAAACGTATAAAAAACACCAGTAATGAGATATCAAATCAAAAACTATTACATAAATTATACTACACAATTAGTTACAACTAAACACAAACAATACATAAGAATGGGAAATGCCCAACGAAATAACTCATACAGGTCACTCTAGCACAATTCTCATTGTGATCCTGCCTACTAAAGATGACCAAGGGGTTAGCACCCAGCTGAAAACACCTAACAATCTTTTAAGGTATTTATCTAGTGCTTTTGAATTATTAAAACTCTCAATTCATTAATTACACGCCCTTGATCCCGCAAGACTAGTGTCGACGCGTTTCGGCCTTTAAACTTGTGGCCTCTTCAGGACAGTCGAAGGACACTGGCACCACTTCCTCTAATCAGCGAAATCACATATTGAATACAACCGTCAGGCCAAATTGTCTATTTGGCTGTTAGTATTATCCTGACGCTTCTGATTTTATTAGGCGTTAATGTCACCATGCAGTCAAATGTCCGTATCATCTGTTTGTAAACGGTCAGTTTTTTCTTTCACCAAGCCGCATCCCGGTTCATGCCGATAACTTGCTTGTAGCTTCGCGTGCGAAGCAGTAACAGTACAGAAGGGAAGGCAACAGAGCTCGAGCAAGGTGGGGCATCAATTGAACGGATGGTCCAGGCCTACCTAGATGACCCAACAGAGGTCTATCAGGATCAAAACCCATTGGTGTGTTAGTATTGGAAGAGGCGCCAATGGACTGTGCTCAGCAGGCTGGCAATAAAGTATCTGGCTTTCCCTGTAGCCAGTGTGTCTGCTGAATGTGTGTTTAGTGCAGCTGGTGCAGTTGTGACAGTGACAAGGACCAGTCTCTTGCCCCAAAATGTCAAGAGATTGACCATGATCAAAATGAATCAGCACTTTATACCACCAAATTACAGCATACCTGAAGTACAACAGGAGGTGGATAAGGGTGATGTTTGTTCAGACTCAGGTCATTGTAGTGTGTTAGCTGACCAACTTCTGGGTGAAACACATGAGTCTGAGGATGAACTCTACTTCCCTGACAAGACCTGGTGCACCATAGAGCTTTCTACTTCCTATTATGAACAGCTTTGAGGAAAGAAAATAGCTAGCTGTGGGAACCTTATTAGTGTATATTGTTTGTTTCTGTCCAAATGACTAATAAAATGCAACTGTTTTAGGCACATGTCTGGCTGAATTGTAGTGGGACCAGTGTTCATTGAAGAAGCCCCCAAATCCACCAAAATCACTCCAAGGAGATTTGAGAGACAATGCCTGCCTCTATTCTGGGCCTATCCTTTCTTTTGTCCTCTAGTGGATCTGCCCCAGATATTTGATTTACAACTTATTGTCTAATGTGCGTTTCATTACCTGAATTGAAGAGGATCAGCAATGCACCACTATGCCTCATTAGAACAGGTAAGTAATGTTATAAATGCCTTAACGATTGATCTGAGGGATACCTGTTTAAATGTTGAGACTGGAGATGGTTGGTGTGACTCATCATGTCTAGTGGTGGCAGATAGTGGGTTTTTATGTTGTTTAAATATATTAATATGCTGGCTTGTGTTTGTGTTGTGTTCGATTTACATTGTTGATAGCATAAAAATAATAATTGGTGATATTTATTTTCCTGAAGGTGATTTTTTTTCCCCTTCCCCTTTTCACACTTACAGAAATTAGCTTGCCGGCATTTTCACACTGTTTTATTTTATGGTGCTCTGCTTTCTGGTTCACATTTGTCAAAGAAGACCCGACCAGTCCATTTAGCTAACAAACAAAATTCTAGTCCAGAAAATAAAAAATACTCAATGTCTCTCTTGTTAAACAGTTACAAGTCACTCTATCTCAATTGGGCCCTGACTGAAACTGTGACTCTCAATAGCAGTTGGTATGGACTCAAGTTGGACATAAAATAATCTTGAAGCAGAGTATGGACTTGAGTATGATGGAAGGAATCAGAGCGTGATTTGACAATTTAAATAACTGCTAGAAGAAGGAAGTTATCTGTCTGTGTCTGCTGACTGGCTCAAACTTGAAACTATGCAATTGGGTGGGGGGCCTGTTGTAGCAAACTGGCAGAGACAGACATGTGATGGATGATAATAATGTCACATTACGCAGTGATCTAGGCTAAATGTTATGATGAGCGTTACAGTTGTGAGTTGGATCATCCCGATACGTGCTGCTAACACCTGTCTGTGATTGTTGCTAGATGATTGCAAGGTTTTTTTTCTCTTGTTCTGCCTCCTCTAAGTCTTCTTGGTACACTACTCCTCATGAAGCCTAACTTCCATTCCATACTTCTTTATTCTACAATATCATGATGATAATAATTTCTGTTTTACAATCCACAGGCCTTCTCTTCTCCTGCACCATAGCACTCATGCTTACCTTATCGAACCGCTTCAGGCAGGCACCCAAGAAGATTGATAGGACAATCCCAGAAGATTGCAGATGCACCATCCAATTTGGCAATACAGACTAGTTTAATTTTTCATTCAATATTCCTCTTTTTAGAACTGTGTGTGTTACCTTCAAAGCAAGATTAATTATTATTTTATGTACTATTTTGCAAACGTAGCTGACTGAACATTTTTAGATATATTCAACTTGGGTCTCACTGGGGCTGACAGAATGTTAAATTATCTGGGTCATACATAGTCACATTTTTCTTTTTCTATTCCTCCCACAACAGGCTGATAATCATTTCCCAGGTGAATATTGTGCTTGTGTTGTGTTTGTCTTTTTGTCGTACCTTCCCAAATTCCCTACCCCATCCATTCATCAAATCCCTAACCCTCTTACCAGGGATGTGTGATTGATTGAGGTGTTACTTCACAATTTACACCATTGATTAATCTCACAATTGGTGGGGCGGATGTGGTAGAAGCAACCTCAAGTCAGTGTGCAGGATCTTCATTTCAGTTCACCTAGGTGGAGTGGGACCTCGCTTCCAATGCCTTCACTGACAGTACATCAGCATGATACTGCTACACCACCATGGCACATTGAGAAACCATGCAGTCCTCTCTTCATCCATTCAGGTAAGATAATTATGGAGCATTGTTGTACCTTTAGTTTAGGCAATGTAATTGGCAATGGAAAATCTCTCCACCCCACTCCTATAGTCAAAGTTTGATGAATGCACTGCAGAGACTAGAAGAGTATTGAGACAAGTTTACCTAACTGCATAAATAATTCTTATACTCTATCGGCATATTTGAAAAACATGCTGTGCTAAATGGGATACACTATCAGTAGATTTAGAAAACACACTGAATAGAGGCAGCAGCGCAAAGTAAAACCCTCCAAGAAAAGATTTTAGGCATAAAGAATTGTACATAACTATTTATTGTAAACCCCGTCCCTAACAAAAATAATAATAAGTAAATACCCACCCCTTCCACCCACATCTTGCCCACCCCTACCCCCAAACAATTGTCTCTCTCCCCAAAGAATGTCCAAAACAGAAATAATATGTCCCACTGTCCATGGCAAAAAAAAGTCCATTCCCACCTTCTCCACCCACAACAAGTCCCACCCACCAAAATAAAAGGTTAAAGAAGAGGCAGAGGAGGGCATTACTGGTGGGCCAGGATTCTCCTGAGGAGCCCCTCCATACGTGCATGAGGGGCCTCTAGCTGCACCAGCCTCTGCAGGATGAGACATTAGAAGATGGTCTCAGAGGGGGGGCGGCAGGGATGATGTGAAGGCGGGTGCCTTCACTGGCACTGCGGCCTAGGTGTTGCTGGGCTGGAGGCACTGGGGCCCCGAGTACCGGCGGCAATGACTGTTGCTGCCTCCTCTTCCTCAAGAACCACCAGCCACTGGTATGGCCTCCAGCTCCGCCCGCCACAGCCAGGCTGCTATTTCCTGCCATGATGGTGGACCAGCAGGAATAGCTATATCAAGAAAGACACAAGAGAAGTTGTAACAATGCTCTGAGCAAAGCACTTGTTCAAAATCGTGTAGTGTAGTGGCACAGTAGCAGTACATTCGGTGGTCACCTCAGGCCATTCAGTTTTAGGGTGATAACTGTCACAGCCATATTATGCACTACGGATTATAAGTATTCTTCTCTCTACTGTTGTGTTAAATTAATGGTGGCATTGCTAGCTCAGCTGGTGCCATAGTCGTACTCGTCTGCCATAAGTAGGCGGTGGGAGAAGCAATGCACTGCAGTAGATGGAATGGATTAAGGAATGGGATTTAGATTATATCTGGCACATTTGCATCATCACAGACTAACCTATACAGGAAAATTGAGGCACTTACTTATAGACCACTTTACTCACTGTACTCAGGCCCCTTCTCCACCACACATTGTAAGAACTACTTTTTTGAAAAAATACATACATTTGCTTTGTAGTAAAGAAAGAAATGTTCTTAATGTACTCAACTGCAGGGTAAGGTAGAGTTGATTAGGATGGGTAGGTAGAGTACACACTTTACAGAGCAATCAATTCCTCATCATCATCATGTGCCTAAGGTTTGGCTAGTAGTGTGACTCACTGTGGTTGGCAAATGTTGAAAGGGAAAACAGAAGTAAATCCATTGTGGAAGCCATATTGAGTATATTTATCACTCCGCTTGAAAAATGTGGCACTGTCAAAGATTGATTTTCCCAAATTATTCTGAAGTCTGGGACAGAACTTAAGACAAATTAATGTAGTGAAGTACTAGGGAGTGGCTGACACAGTGGCCACTGAGTGTAAAATGGGAAACACACCTTTTTCTAGCATTGCCATGCATTGAAAAGTGTTTGACACTTTAACTTAAGCTGACGGATGTGCATTGCACAGCCAACATTGCAGTGCCAATTCTGCCAAATTGAACCATGCAGCTGTTAGGTCATCATGGGTTGCACTGGTGAAAGGTCACAGTGAGGGAGGCGGTTGTTAATGGATGCTGGGATACACAAACCTTTGCATCAAACCCTTGATAAAAACCATTCCAAGCAATTAAACTGGGTGAGCAGGATGCCCCTACCTAGAAGAGCTCCGTTGTTTCTTCATTGCAAGCACTTATCTATTCATCATCATTGCAAATGTCTTCTTCTAGTACTCTTATTCTTCTTCACCCTTGGCTTTGATACACACCATTTTAGCTAAGCTTTACATTCTGTCATACAGTCCTTCGCCATTTTTCTAAATTCTAAACATGGCTCTATACTAACCTTTCTCCAACATACATTTAGCCAATAACCACCAATTCATCCTTTCACCCATTCCCCCATCCAGGAGATCTAACCCACACGAGACATGGAATCCTTTCACCCATACCCTTTCACCCACCTGGCCTGGCATTGTTCACCCATATACCCTTTCATCCATCCTTCACCCACACATGCATCCTATTATCCTCCTCATCACCCACCTATATGAAGATTATTATGATGCACCCTTTCATCCACATCCACACACATCCTTTCACTTATATCATATTTACCCATCCATTCAACTTCCATCCTTTTTTCAAGTTCATTTTATAAACCATAGTCTGTTGAGTTGCAGATAGAAGAGCCCCATACTTACTTAACTCCAACTGCATCTGCAAAAGCAGGGGGTTGACGAGTGAGTCAACAATACTAGCTCACGCTCCTGATGACTATATATCCCCTGTTGTTTTTTTTCTAATAGCAAAATACAACCAAAAATACATTGCTATATTTTGGGTACGGATTCTCTTCAATCAAAATATCAGGTAGGCATTTTGTTGTTTGGAAATTTGTTAAAAGTAGGGATATGCAGGGAGTTCTGCTCCTTTGATGGAGCTAACCGAGTTTTTGGAACTCTGCTCCGCTTGGATTGTGGATTTGTCCAAAAAACTCCTCTAGCCCTGGCAGCGGAGCAGAGCTCACCCGGGGAACGCTGCAGCCCAGTATGGGCTGCACAGCACAAGCACAGACAGTCTGGGCTTGCACTGTGCAGCCCATAACTGGGATGCAGCACACACTGGAGCCAAGGAGGAAGACAGCCACACTGAGAGGAGGAGTCGTTGAAGAAGAGGACCCCCTGGGGATGCCCCTCTTTTTTTGTCGTTGTTTGTGCACACTGGTGCATAAACAAGGACTTGAACAGTAGCTTTTGCTGCCCAAGGCCCTGGCCTGAATTCAGGCCAGGGCCGTAGGCAATGAAGGTGTTATTTCAGTCCTCTTGTGCACTGGCCTGTCCCGTGTGCAGTGCAGATGGGGCAGGCCGGTGCACAACAGGCCTGCCAGCTTTCGAAGCCTACGGCCAGGCCTGAACTCAGGCCTGGGCCATAGACAGCAAAAGAAAGGTGCTGTTTCAGGCCTCTTGTGCACCGGCCTGCCCTGTGTGCAATGCACATGGGACAGACTGGTGCACAAGAGGCCTGAAACGGCAGCTTTCACTGCATAGGTCAGCCTGAATGCACCCATCTCGGAAGCGCTAAGCAGGGTCGGACCTGGGTGATCAAGCCCAAACCTGCTTAGTGCTTCCGAGATGGGCGCATTCAGGAGAACTCCACGGGGCACAGAACTCCAGCTTTGCGGAATCATACAGCGTTTTATTTTTTTCAACTCTGCAGAATTCCGCTGAGCCAGACTCCATTCACTACGCCCAGGCCTATGTTCTCACAAAACATGTCTGGAATACCTTATATGGGCATGAAATCTTCCGTACATGTGTTCTCTGAGCCTTACCACCATTCCACAAGATAAGATACATAAGGGGAGAGGGAAGCAGAAGAAGGAAGCTACAGGCAGACAATCATAGCCAGACAGTTTGAAGTAAAGAAACTCAAAGTATAGAAAATAAGTAATAGGATAATGCAGGGATAAGAAGATTTTACAAACCAGATAAATAGAAGTGGAGTTGGAAAAAAAAATCGGCGAAAGGTACAGTAAAAAGGTAGAAACAAATTTGAAGTGTGAAATGGAAAAAGTTAGGAAAATAAATATTAATATTAACAACAACAGGAGGACTTACTAGGGCGACAGACCCATCTGCCCCGGCACTTGTGGATGGGCCATCAGCTGCCTTGCCTGCCTCAACAGCCCTCCTCCTGCCCCCTGGATGCTGTATGATGTAAGAAAAGAAATTGAAATGTTTAGTGGTACCGTTAATAAATGATCTCTCCAAGAATATGACTCTTTTTGAAGGAAAAGGCAAATGCAGTAACATTTCTACATTAGAGGTTCAGGGAACTGAATAATATAATAATATTAGTATCAAGGACCATCCTCCTATTTCAAATTTCCTAACCCTATTCCTAATTTCCTAAACTACATTTTGGAATTACTAATAACTTGCAAAGAATGATTTCTACAGTTCTCATCTCATTATCAATCTCAGTGCATTAGATTGGATGCATGCAATAATACTACACATCACTGGGAAATTACTTCCCAATTGGCACTGTACGAGCTACAAAAAAGAAAGGCACAGAGAAGTGAGAGAACATGAAAAATCACTAATGTTAATATATTAAAGATGACTATCTTTGATAGGACACAGAACTCAGGAGGAGTCTCTGCATTACTTTTTATTCAGCCCAAGGAAGCGCCAAAAAGAAATACAGTTATGTAGCGCTGAGCATCTGTCTAGATGACGATTACACAATATTATATTTGTAACATAAAGTTAACTTACCTGCTTGCTATTTGGGATGAAAAACTATTAACATAGAGCACAACTAATAATAATTGAATTTTACTCACCAAGTCCCGCAACCTCGACACCTAGCAGGTCGCACAGGTCCGTTTCCCAGTCCATGATGTTGGCCCACCACTGCGTCAGCTGTTGTTGGGTGTGCTGGACCCCAGAGCTGTGGCGCTCAGCCCGGCGCACCCTCTCCCAGCGCTGCTGGTGCTCCCGGAGGCCGTACCCAGAACCGGGTCTGCCGCGTGCTGGACACAAAAGACCAAGGCTGCCACCTCCTCCTCTGAAAATATGGCATGGGGCTGCACCCCTTGCCATCTTCCACAAGGAAGGCGGCTGGCAGATAGGGGTTTGTCACTACCCTGCTGTGCCATGGTGCTGGGAACTTGGCAGGCGGGAGAGAGATAAGGGAGGAGGGATTAGGAGAAAGGAAGGAAAAAAGTGAAGGAAAAAAGAGAAAAAGTTAAAAAGTCGCAAAACCGCAAATAAATTAGGAGAAAAGTTAAAATGTAAAAAGAGAACGAAAAAAGGTAATATAATAATGAGAAACTAGGCGAAAAAAGCTTTTGAAAGTGGAGGATGGGAGCTATAGTGAGGATCATAAAAGTGGACCCCAGCACCATAAACAAGCAAAAAACAAGATTGCCGTGCCCATACAAACCACGTGGTGACGTTCGTGCAAGGATTCCAACGCAAGATCCAACTTCACGTTGCCAGTGACGTAAAATGTCACATGAACGGGCGCAGTAAGAAACTCCTCCCGCTAGCGAAACACCAGGTAGCACAACAGAGTTATTTTTTACTCTGCGTAGCTCCGCGTTGCGCCGCTACGTGAAGTCCACCCAGGCCGAGATTGACCTTGAGATGTTAATGATAGGGTATTTAGAAATAAAGACAGATTGAGGAAAGAGGTTCCAATTAGATTTTGTTAAATGTTGCAAATAAATAAGTGAGTGACAGCTGTCATTTCCCCAAGGATCACTGGTGATGCAGACAGGTAAGTAGGAGAGCAAATTTTAGGTCAAATGTGTGCGCGTTCGCGAACTACGCTCAGTATGGACACAAATCACAATCTTATTTGATTTGCCCCAGGCAACTGAAAAATAGGAAAGCATAATACAATTTTCTTCAGAAGCTAAAGGTGAGAAATGACGAGGAAACTGATTATTCAACAGTGTCCAATGCACTAAAATACAGTTCGCATTAAAATATTGACATTTTTGTAATATTAACACCCAAATGCGTGTTCCGAGAACCCACACACGTCTTCACATTAAAATAACCATTTATGACCATTACAGGCTATTCTTTCTGTGTCCATTGAACATCACCAAAACGGCCAAAATTTATTTAATATTGAGAAACAGTGATGATGTTGCATTTTTATGTCTTGCTAGTTTTTTTTATGTTGGCCTCTACTGACTCGTCCCTTCAGTTTTATTTAGCAAATATAATTGTTTAGTATAGATGTAGGACTCTCATATTTGTGGAAGCGAGCATCACTTTGATTTTTTTCTGCCGTACAGATGTCAGCCTACAGCACATACTATTATATAGCATTACTCAAATTTAAATGGTGTTTGCTAAAAACATATTTAGTGCTGTATCTTTTGGAAGATGATGAACACTATTGTGATGTGTTTTATTTAAAGTTGGGACAATTGACGACTTTCCTAGTGCTTTGTTTGCTACTGTGAACAGGGAGCTAGATCAAGTAGGGCCGGGACAGCTGACTGCTCTCTGGCACCGTGTTCACTAATGCTCAAAGGGTGCTTGGCATCTGTCTGTTTATAAGCCTCCATGATCCCCATTCCTAGACTGTGATAGTGGCCTGGGACAACTGATAGTTCGCACTGTAGTCTCTCTGCCATAGCCTTCACGGTACCAGAGCATGTGTCCTGAACCTTCTTTTAGCTGTAAAAGGATACAGTGAAAGGAGGACTGGGACAGCGGACTCCTGCTGGCCTGTCCTGTCTGGTTTGGTAAGCACCGTGTTAGGACGTCTGCCAGCTGTCCTGAGTCTCCTTTATTCTCAAATTCAGAGGTAGAAGGCGGCCAGGGACTGATACTGTCTTCTCAATAGCATAAAAGTGTCCATGGCAGACATCCCCTGTCCTGGGTTTCCTTGGGTCGCAAAATTATGCAGGTGAAGGAGAAAGGGGTGAGCTGACCACTATCCAAGCATGCTGTTCAGCACTGCCAACAGGGTGGAGGGACGGCTGTCCACTCTCCCTTGCCTCCTTCACCAACATTTTTTGAGGTAAAAGGACACCTGCGGCAATTCACATGCCCTATTCGCATTTGCAAACATGACTGTACCTTGCTAATAGCTGCCTGGTGAAATGGTATGTTATGTCGTTTTCATTTGTACTGTGTCAACCACCATGGGTATGTCATTGTAGCACATTACCAGTCTGAGCACCCTTCCATGTGGATCTGAAAGATCATTACTCAAACTGGAGGAACGATTGATAGTGCACGTGTTGGTTTTGTGGTCAGTGGATAATTTGTTTATTTCTATGTTTTAAAATGGCATGCAACAGGTAGCATGTCTGCCAGACTATAAATAGGCACCCAAACTTTAGATTTCCAAGTGCTTATAAAAGTAATTGTGAAACAAAAGTGTATAATTAACAAATAATTAAGTTATGGGTAAATGAGGAAGTTATTCTGACATACATAATATTATGTACCCTGATTTTGTGGATACTAGTAGTGGGCGTTTAGTTGGCATACGGTGCACATCTCTTGGATAAAGAAGAATTTACTGCTTAAGAATCTTCCTTTTCTTTTATATGTTTGTGTGCTTGTTTTCATTTTTTTTTTCTTTCTGGGATGTGACACTCTTTTTATTTATTTGCACCAACTGCTAACAACCTGTGTCTATTGAACAACAATAATCTTTCTTTCTATCAAACACATTTCCACTTCATAAAGTTTCTCTCTATGTTAATTTGTCTTATGTTCCCTTTCAGCCCATTAGCGCCTGATGCTATTAGATTGCATTCCTCATTTGAATTTTAACTGGAAACTAAACTAAAATGTAACAATAAAACTCTCTGTGAACTTACTTAATAGATTTTTTATTTAAAATATGGAGAGTGCTATTTTCTGCGTTGTCAATTTATATCAATACTTTTGACAAAGGGTTCAGTTATTACATCAAAAAGTACATTTCTTTCGGTATAAATATTAAACTGACCGAAAACTTGCTCTAAGGAATGCCCATTTTGTGCTTCTCATCTACCTAAACTAAAGATGCAAATTTATTATATGCAGGGCCAGTGGATACCTTTAAGTAATTGGTAAATACAGCACCAATCCGGAAAAATAAATTTGGCTGGAAACAATCTCCTGAGTGTTTCTTAATGTAACCTCTGTCTCCTCTTCTATATATTCTTCCAAACGGCTGTGGTTCTGAACGACAAGCAGTTTCTAAATCAAGTGCTTCCAATGATATTTAAAACATTAATCGTCATCAAAAGGATACAACAAGAGCATACATCTAGCTATTTATCATTGTATATTAAATGCATTGCTAAGTCTATTCTGGGAAAGGGAGGCTTCAAACATTCAACTTAATGTATCTATGCTTCAAATGTTTTAAACAAGAAGACAACCTTTTCGCCTGGATGACTATTCATATTGTTAACTTTCTGCATGCGGCAAAAGATATAGGCCCTCATTACAACCCTGGCGGCGGTGTTAAAGTGGCAGTAATACCACCACCAGGCCGGCGGTAAAAAAAATGGGATCACGACCATGGCGGAAACCGGCAACACAGACAGACACTTTAACACTCTAACCGCCATGGCGGTAGCAACAAACACACAACAGACAGGCGGAAGACAATGTACCGTCCACACTATTAAAAGGCACCAATCTGCCAGCTTCTCCGGGGCGGCACCAACGCCATCAAAAACACGGCAGAAACAGTACTTGGAAAGGAAACCACTCACCTCTCGACACCCAAGGAAGAACTAGGATGCCATGGAGCCCGAATTGCAGATCCTACCCATGTTGCTGTATCTATTACTACACCACGAAGTGGAAAGAAGAATAACATCACAGATGCACCCCGTCACCCTCTGGAAGAACGCAAAGACCAAACAAGATGAGTTTAATTAGTGTAATATTGGAACAATCAGATAGATCAAGAGAACAGCAAATAATCAGTATACACAAATATTTACAGCAAGTACACAAGTCCGTACACTGTCCCATGAAATGTCCGTGGACCAGTGGTCCCAAAAAGCATGGGCAAAGCCCACACATGACACCTGCCTCAAAACGAAGAGAACACTGCAGGGGCATCAGGTTGATTAAAAAAACAAGCACCTCAGGGGGAAGGGGAGGGCGGGCACCTCAGCCGGATGATGGTACGACGCCACTGCTCCTTGAGGGGGCTCCATGCCCACTGCCTGGTCCTGGGGAGTGCAAAGCCACAGTTTCACAAGTCTCTCAAGTGGGTGGTTTGCCCACTGCTTGGTCCTGGGGAGTGCAAAGCCACAGTCTCTCCAGTCTCTCAAGTGGGTTCACTGCTTGGTCCTGGGGAGTGCAAAGCCACCGTCTTTCAAATGGATCCCTTTCTCCACTGGTTCTGGAGGGGGCTTTGTGCCCAGAGTGCTTCATCCTGTCAGGGACTGGGGGAGTGGATGCCTTTCTCCACTGGTTCTGGAGGGGGCTTTGTGCCCAGAGTGCTTCATCGTTCCAGGGACTGGGTGAGGGAATGACTTTCTCCACTGGTTCTGGAGGGGGCTTTGTGCCCAGAGTGCTTCATCCTGTCAGGGACTGGGTGAGTGGATGCCTTCCTCCACTGGTTCTGGAGGGGGCTTGGTGCCCAGAGTGCTTCATCCTGCCAGGGACTGGGTGAGTGGATGCCTTTCTCCACTGGTTCTGGAAGGGGCTTTGTTCTCAGAGTGCTTCATCCTGCCAAGGACTGTGTGAGTGGATGCCTTTCTCCACTGGTTCTGGAGGGGGCTTTGTGCCCAGTGATGCTGCACCTGGGGTGCGGCAGTTGACTTCGTCTCACCTGGGTGTCTTAGCCACACGATGTATCTGGAACAGGTAGCATGATACTCCATGGAGGCAGAGCCACATGCCATCCTGCGGCGACTTAGGCTGCCAAATGCTGGTTCATGTCAATGCTGGAGGTGGTGTCTCAAGTGTCGTGTCCAGGGTCCAGGACGTCACCTGCAGACTCTGACGGCTGCAGACTGGGGATGGGGCTGACGTCCGACAGAGTGCCATCAGCTGTACACGCGGCGGTGCTGATGGTGGTGCAGGTGGCGGTGTCTGCGGCAGAGATGCTGCCAGTGCTGGCCGTGGTGCAAGTGACTGTTGTGGTGGATGGAGACACCATCCTGTCTCTGGCAGCCTCAGATGGCTGATCCTTGGGGAGGATGCTGTAGACTGACGTTGTGGCAGTGGCAGTGCGGGTGGCGGTGTAGGTGGCGGTCGGAGCGGTGGTGGTGACTGTGGTGCATGTGGCTGCCATCCCTGATTATATGGTGGTCACCAACCCTTCATCAGGAGACATCGTGCCCAGAGGAGATGTGCCCTTTGGCTTGTGGCCCTTCAGCATCTTCACAGTCGCTGCAGGGACCTTGGCACTGTCCACTTGGTGTTTGGACGAGGCCTTGCTGGGTGGGTGGTGTGACTGTCCCCTGCTGGAAGCCGGCCCCTTTTTGACCTTTGCAGGTGGTGAAATAGGGTGGTCCTTCTTTTCTGTCGGTGGCACACTGGCAGCTCTGACGGGTTCCCCCTTAGACCATACTGGAGTATCAGGGACCACAGCGGATGCAGATTTTGTGGCTGAGGTGCAGGCCTGGGATCTAGACATCCTGGCCCTAGGTGAAGGACGGGGGGAGGTGTAGAGAAGAGGTTAATGTTAGCTAGGAAAAGTTTTTTTGACACACTGGGACGGGAAGATGGAGGGGTGTGGGAGTGGAGGAAGAGGTAGTGGTTGTAGGAGGTGTACGTCTGCTGAGTTTGGGTGAAGGTGCATGGGTTGGAGGCTGTTATGAGGTGGATGGCTGTAGACACACTGGGGGAGGGCACAGGGGATGTGTGAATGGTAGTGGGGGTGGTGATTGCACGTGAGTGGTGGTGATTGCACGTGAGTGATGTGTAGTGCTGGGCGTGCTGGTGATGGAGGCAGTGGCTGATGATGTGGTGCATGCAGGTGTGAGTGGAGACGAGACTGGGAGGGAGGTGGAGGACGTGGAGGGGGGACACAGTGGAGGAAGTGGAGGTTGGTATGTGTGCATGGGTATGGTGCTTGTGTGAATGCCTGTGGGATGTGTGGTGCTTATGTTTGCCTGAGCCACTTTTGTGTGTTGATGTGTGTGCATGCTGGTCTGATGGTGTGCTTGGCATAGGCTGAGGTAGAGGGAATTGGGTCTGGGTAGTGGAAGTTGGAGGGGGAGGCTGGAGACAGGGACAATGGCTGCCATCAGTGCTGAGGCCAGAGCCTGAAATGCTGTCTGTTGGGCCGCCACGCCAGAATGAATGCCCTCCAGGTATGCATTTGTTTGCTGCAAATGCCTCATGACACCCTGGATGGCATTCAGAATGGTTGACTGCCCAACAGTGAGGGATCTCAGGAGGTCAATAGTCTCCTCACTGAGGGCAGCAGGGCTGACTGGGGCAGGGCCTTAGGTGCCTGGGGCGAAGGAGATGCCCACCCTCCTGGGTGAGCGGGCACGGGAAACACTCTGAGGGGCTGCTGGGAGGGCGGTGCTGGTGGCGGGGTGGCGGCTGTACCTGTTGTTGTGGTGGGCACAGAGGTGTCCGCCAGGGAGCTTCCACCAGATGAGGAGTCGTTGTCGCTGGTACCCCTCCTGTCCCCATCGTGGAGCTCCCTTCGCCCTCCGTCCCAATGGTACCTTCACCCTCCGTGGATTCACCCTCCAGGGCCATTTGGGATGCAGCTCCCTCTGCTGCCGGTGCCTCTGCTCCTCCGCCAGATGATGCTAATGCACACAATGACATGGTGACAAAACAAGAAGGGGGGAAAGACAGAAAACACACGTGGTCAATGCCAGCAACACCACTATAGTTGGCAGACACAACACACGGGGAGCAGCCCTATGCACTAGGCCATGCACTAGCAGTTAGCAGGAAATTTACTAGGCCATGGGGTACAATGCCTAACACCATTTGCTGCACACCTGGAACCCACAGGAGCCTGCCCTGCTGTCGATGCCCACTAAAGATATTGGGGTTGGAGTGCCTCAGGGACCTACCCTACCAAGTTCGCCCTGGCGTAGGGGAACCCACAGCCCACATCCCCCACCCAGACACTTCGTAAAGCGTGCAGAGTCAGCTTAATGACACTGTACTTACCCCCTTGTGGCTGCTGTGATGGCCTCATCACCCATCCAACTCCGGATATACCACCGCCAGGATCCGGAACAGCAGGGTCATGGTGCGACGGGCAACACTTCCATGTTGGGAGGCCAGTCCCAGCTGGGCCTCCGCAGCCTTCTTGCTCCAGCGGCGCAGGTCCTCCCATCTCTGCAGCAGTGGGTGCTCTGTCTATGATAGACCCCCAGGGTCTGCACTTCTTTGGCAATGGCACGCCAAATACCCTTCATCTGGCGGGCGTTGACCTAGAGGAAAGGTACAGGAGGAAAGGAACTCATACTCATTGCCCGCCAGTTCCCACCCATGCCCCGACGCACATACACTCACCATCTTCACATGCAGGCCTCAGCCCCACCCCACATGTATCTTCCATCCACACCACTACAAAAAGGCTTTGCCCACACATTATGCTCTCACCTGGTTGTCTGGAGGACCGCAGAGTAGCGTGTACTAGGGGAGGACCCCATCCACCAGTTTGTCCAACTCCTCTGCGGTCTGTTCCCCACACACTCGAGCCATTGTCGCTTCCAGACTCAGGTCACAGCAGCACTTGCAGTGTAGGTCCTCTCCTGTTGCAGGTCAGGTATCAAGTGAGTGAACATATAGAAAATGGTGATCACGTCCGCGGCGGTGCGTACCGTCACCGCCGGCGTATATCGTCATTGGCTCCTGGAACCCATATTTCCCAATGATAACCATTGCTGAATTGCGCGGTGGTCTTCGATGCACAACGCCAGTGCAATTACCTCATTTCCCCTTGTCCCTCCTTACAAGTCAGACAGCCGTCATTGCAGGGGGGCACATGACATGGCACCTAACTGCGTCACAACAAAACTTGGCAGATATACGTACAAACTACGCCACACACGGATTTACTCACATTACTGCAAACACACTTGTGCAACCTATGTGGTACATGACCCTCTGCTCACCATTCTCCTCCATGGGGCACATCCGCTGGGGCAGATGATGAGATGGCGTCATCCTCCGGTGTACAGACCCCTGGTGGACCTGTTGACAATGGAAGACAGACACATCATTATCACCTACAGACTTGATTGTGCCACAATCTAAGACCTGTGTGCCCAATTGGAGCCAGACCTGATGTCAGCTATCTGCCATCCCACAGGAATTACCCCTCTAGTGCAGGTCCTGTCAGTGCTCCATTTCCTGGCAAGTGGTTCCTTTCAAACTACAGTGGCCATGGCATCAGGGATGTCTCAGCCAATGTTTTCTAACGTGATGACCAGAGTGTTGTCTGCTCTGCTGAAACACATGCTCTACATCGTGTTTCCCCAGGGGGAGGATTTAGCCACAGTGAAAGCTGAATTTTATGGGACATATCCCCAACATCATTGGTGCCATTGGTGGTACACATGTGACATTTGTCCCCCCCGCAGAAATGAATAAGTGTACAGAAATCGAAAAAGCAACCATTCGATGAATGTACAGATAGTGTGTTTGGCGGACCAATACATCTCTCATGTGAATGCCAAGTATCCTTGCTCGGTGCATGATGCCTACATTTTGAGGAATAGCAGTATCCCTTATGTGATGGGCCAACTCCATAGGCACCGTGTGTGGCTAATAGGTGAGGCCAAGGTCCCCACACAGTATGAATAGGTGTCTGTGTATGGGGTAGTCCCTAAGGGTTAGTGTGTGTCTAACAGTTATCCCTCAACATTTGCAGGTGACGCTGGTGACCCCAACCTCACATGGTTACTGACCCCAGTGAGGAATTTCAGAACAAGGGCAGAGGACCGCTACAATGAGGCACATAGGTGAACTAGGCGTATTATTGAAAGGACGTTCGGCCTCCTGAAGGCCAGATTCTGGTGCCTCCATCTAACAGGTGGCTCCCTATACTACTCACCAAAGAAGGTGTGCCAGATAATCGTGGCATGCTGCATGTTGCACAACCTGTCATTGCGACACCAGGTGCCTTTTCTGCAGGAGGATGGGCCTGATGATGGTCTTGTGGCAGCAGTGGAGCCTGTGGACAGTGAGGAAGAGGATATTGACAACATCATCATGCAGTACTTCCAGTGACACACAGGTACGAGACTGTAACTGCTCCTCACATTTCTGAATACTCTAGGACATTGTATAAGTCAGCCTCTTCACCTCTGTCTGTGGACACTGACAGTTCACTTTGGCTTTCAATTTTTCAGATCTGGGTACCTCATTCTGGCTTCTGCTATATGTACTGCTGCCCAACAACTGTCATACAGCAATGTATGAGCAAATGAACATTTACATTGATATATGTTGGTGATGTTATAATAATACATTTGTGAAAGATCAGACTGACTCCAGATTGGTTTGTGATTCAAGGTTGTTTATTTAGGGGCTAATGTGTATAGGGTTATGTGGAAGGGGCTGGAGTGATGGTGGAGGAAGGTCCAAAGTAGAGTCCAGTCTCTTGGTATCACAGGTGCATTGTTCATTGGGGCATAGGAAGGGGAGTTATGGCAGTTGAAGGTGGACAGGGTGACATAGTGGAACAGAAGGGTGACAATCAGGAGGGTCCTATTTCCTGGCGGAGGTCTTGGCAATGTTCTCTGTCTTCTGCCTGGATCGCAGGGACCGTTTGCGGGCTGGTTCTCCTTCTGCAGGGGGTGGGGTGCTGGTGAGCTGTTGTTCCTGTGGCGGGGCCTCCTGTCCACTAGCACTGATGGAGGTGGAGGGCTGTTCCTCGATTTGGCTAGTGTCAGGGGCCCTTTGTTGTGCCACTGCCTCCCTCATGGTCTTGCCTATGACAGTCAGCACCCCTGCTATGGTGACCAGGATGGGGTAGCTGTTGGTGACGTCCTCCCTGATCCCCATGTATTGTCCCTCCTGCAGCCGCTGGGTCTCCTGGGAATGGTGGTATGCTCCCATGATGTTTGATAGTGCCACGTGAAGGATCGGTTCCCTGGGCCTGTCCTCCCCCTGTCGCACAGCAGTTCTCCCAGCTTCCCTGTTGTCCTGTGCCTCCGTCCCCTGAACTGTGTGCCCACTGACAACAGGTCCCTGATCGTCCAGTGTTAGTGGGGTTGCCTGGGGTCCCTGTAGTGGTGGACACACTGCTGATTGACGTGTCCTGGGGACAGTGGCATGAGCCCGCTGGGTGGGTGCTGTTGTGGTGTTTCCTGAGGGGGGAGGTTCTGTGGTGGCTTGGGACTGTGGCAGGGGAACCGACTGTCCAGAGGTCCCTGATGGGCCAGGCTGGTCATCTTGATCCAGGCGTGCAGAGATGCTGTCTTCACTGTGGGCCTCCTCTGTGGGGGGACTGGATATGGCTGGCACCTCCTGTCCGGTGACGTTGGGTAGGGGTCCTGTTGGGGTGTAAATGCATTGTTATTTTATCTGTGTGTGCCTTCTTGTGCAATGGGTGTGTTTCCCTCTATTACTGTGCTTGCACTATCGCCTTGGCCCTTGTGTGAGTGGTGATTGTGTGCCCTGGGTGAGTCTCTCTACTGGACATGCCTTGGTGATGGGTGTCCATGCATGCCTATGATGGGTGTCCATGCATTGTTGTTGCATGCAGGGCTTGGTTGTGGGAGTGGTGGGGCGTGATGGTGGAGTGTGTGGGAGATGGTGGAGTCATGGGAGTAAGGGCGAGGGTGATGGTGGGAGTATGTGATGGCATGCAGGTAGGGTGGGGGGGATATAATAGTAAAGATATGACTTACCAGAGTCCAGTCCTCCTGCTACTCCTGAAAGGCCCTCAGGATTCATTATTGCCAAGACTTGCTCCTCCCATGTTGTTAGTTGTGGGGGAGGAGGTTGGGGTCCACTGCCATTCCTCTGTACAGCTACCTGGTGTCTGGATACCACAGAACGCACCTTCCCCCGTAGGTCGTTCCACTTCTTCCTGATGTCATCCCTTGTTCTTGGATGCTGTCCCACTGCGTTGACCCTGTTGACAAGTCTCTGCCATAGCTCCATCTTCCTTGCAATGGATGTCTGCTGCACCTGTGATCCGAATAGCTGTGGCTCTACCCGGATGATTTCCTCCACCATGACCCTGAGCTCTTCCTCAGAGAACCTGGGGTGTCTTTGAGGTGCCATGATGTAGTGTGAGTGATGTGTGAGGTGATGGTAGATGTGATGTGTGGGGTGATGTGTTGGGGTGTGTGGTGTGATGTGCGTGGATGGTGTATGAGTGATGGTGTTGTGTGTCTCTGGATGCTGGTGTTGTCTTTGCTTTTCTCTCTCTCTGCTTCTTCAAAAAATTTCGGTGTAAGGGGTTGTGGGTAATGTGGGTGTGTGTTTTTTATAGTGGTGTGGGTGTGTGGGTGTGGTGTGTGTATGTGTGTCAGGTGTGTGTAGTTTGAATTGTCCAATGTGGTGTAGTTTTGTAAGTGTGTGTGTACTTTGAGCACAGCGGTGTGTACCACCAATGGATTACCGTGGTTGAATGACCCCTGTGTTGATTCGTGGGTCAATCAATCAATCAATCATGGTATTTATAAAGCGCGCTATGTACCCGTCAGGGTTTCGAGGCGCTGAGGGGGGGGGGGGGAGAGCGCTGCTGGATTAGCGGTCGAAGAGCCAGGTCTTGAGGAGCCTTCTGAATGTGAGGAGGTCCTGGGTCTGGCGAAGAGATGTGGGGAGAGAGTTCCAGGTCTTGGCGGCGAGGAAGGAGAAGGATCTGCCGCCGGATGTCTTACGCTGGATTCGGGGTACGATGGCGAGGGCGAGGTTGGCGGATCGGAGTTGACGTGTTGGAGTGTAGAAGTTGAGTCTGGTGTTGAGGTAGGAGGGTCCGGTGTTGTGAAGTGCCTTGTGAGCGTGGGTCAGGAGTTTGAAGGTTATCCTCTTGTCTACCGGGAGCCAGTGGAGTTCCTTTAGGTGAGGGGAGATGTGACTTCGGCGAGGTATGTTGAGGATCAGTCGGGCGGAGGCATTTTGGATACGTTGGAGGCGTTTGATGTCTTTGGTTGGTATGCCTGTGTAGAGTGCGTTGCCGTAGTCAAGTCTGCTGCTGACGAGGGCCTGGGTCACCGTCTTTCTGGTTTCTGTTGGAATCCACTTGAAGATTCTGCGGAGCATTCGAAGGGTGTTGAAACAGGAGGAGGAGACGGCGCTGACCTGTTTGGACATGGTGAGGGCGGAGTCCAGGATGAAGCCGAGGTTTCTTGCGTGGCTGGCAGGGGTGGGTGGGAGTCCGAGGACGGAGGGCCACCATGAGTCGTTCCAGGCCGAGGGGGTGCGTCCGAGGATGAGGACTTCCGTCATGTCGGAGTTGAGTTTCAGGCGACTGTTGTTCATCCAATCGGCGATGGATTTTAGTCCCTCGTGGAGGTTTGTTTTGGCGGTGAGCGGGTCTTTGGTCAGGGAGAGGACGAGCTGGGTATCGTCGGCGTAGGAGATGATGCTGAGGTGGTGTTGGCGGGCCAGTTGAGCGAGGGGGGCCATGTAGATGTTGAACAACGTGGGACTGAGGGAGGATCCTTGGGGGACGCCGCAGATGAGGTTGGTGGCTTTGGAGCGGAAAGGGGAGAGACGGACTCTCTGCGTTCTGTCGGAGAGGAAGGATGAGATCCAGTGGAGGGCTTTATCTTGGATGCCGGCATCTTGGAGGCGGGTCAGTAGGGTGCGGTGGCAGACGGTGTCAAAAGCGGCTGATAGGTCGAGGAGGATGAGGGCTGAGGTTTCGCCGTTGTCCATTTGATGTCTGATGTCATCTGTGGCGGCGAGGAGGGCAGTCTCAGTGCTGTGGTTTCGTCTGAATCCGGATTGTGAGGGGTCCAGGATGGAATTGTCTTCGAGGAAGTGGGTGAGCTGAGTGTTGACGATCTTCTCGATGACTTTCGCTGGAAAAGGGAGGAGAGAGATCGGACGGAAGTTTTTGAGGTCGTTGGGGTCAGCCTTGGGTTTTTTGAGGAGGGGTTGGATTTCTGCGTGTTTCCAGCTGTCCGGGAAGGTGGCAGAAGTGAAGGATAGGTTGATGATCTTGCGGAGTTCGGGGGCGATGGTGGCGTTGGCTGAGTTGAAAACATGGTGGGGGCAGGGGTCCGTGGGGGAGCCTGAGTGGATGGTGTTCATGGTTGCTATGGTTTCTGCCTCGTCCACGTGGGTCCAGGCGGTGAGGCGGCAGTCGCGGGAGGAGACGTCAGGGGTGAGGTCTGGCGGTGAACCGGTGATGAAGCTGTCGTGGATGGTGGTGATTTTCTGGTGGAAGAAGGTGGAGAGATCATCGCAGAGTTTCTGGGAGGGCGGGATGTCGTTGGAGTTGGCTTTCGGATTGGAGAGTTCCTTCACGATGCCGAAGAGTTCTTTGCAGTCGTGGGTGTTGTTGTTGATGCGTTCGGTGAAGTGGGCGCGCTTGGCGGTGCGGATCCGTTGGTGGTGTTCGCGGTTGGCGTTTTTGAGGGCGGCGAGGTTGTCGGGTGTGCGTTCTTGGATCCATTTCTTTTTGAGCTTCTGGCAGTTGCTTTTGGAGGTGGTGAGATCGTCTGTGAACCAGGCTGGTTTTTTCTTTCCTTGGATGGTGGTGGGTTTCTTGAGAGGGGCAAGGGTGTTGGCGCAGTCGAGGATCCATTGATGGAGGTTGATGGCGGCTGTGCTCGGGTCGATTGCGTCGGGTGGAGGGTTGTTGCTGAGGGTGCTGGTCAGTTGTTCTTGGGTGACTTTGCCCCAGCGGCGGTGGGGAGGTAGCTGGATGCGGTGTTGCTCTGTGGTTTTCTTATAGGTGAAATGGACACAGTGATGGTCAGTCCAGTGGAGTTCGGAGGTGTGGTTGAAGGAAATGTGGTTGCTAGAGGTGAAGAGGGGGTCAAGGGTGTGACCGGCGATGTGGGTAGGCGTGTTGACTAGCTGTCGGAGACCGAGGTTGAGGAGGTTGGAGGTCAGTGACGCGGTGTTGACGTCGTTGGCATTTTCCAGATGGTAGTTCAGATCTCCCAGGAGGATGTAATCCGGGGAAGCGAGGGCGTGGGTGCTTGCAAGGTCGGCGATGGTGTCGTTGAAGGGGGCTCTTGGTCCTGGTGGGCGGTAAATGAGGGTTCCTCTGAGGGTCGTGTTGGGGTCCGTGTGGATCTGGAAGTGGAGGTGTTCTGCTGTCCTGAGGGTGTCGTCCGAGTGGGTGTGGATTTTGAGGGTAGCTTTGTGAGCGATGGCTATTCCGCCGCCGATTCCGTTGGTTCGATCTCTTCTGGTGATTTTGTAGCCGTCCGGTATGGCGATGGCGATGTCCGGAGACGAGGAGTCGTTCCACCAGGTTTCGGTCAGGAAAGCCACGTCAGGAGCAGTGGTGTCGAGCAAATCCCAGAGCTCGATGGCGTGTTTTCGTGCGGAGCGGGTGTTGATGAGGATGCAGTTCAGGTGGTTGGGGTTGGATGTTTTCGTAGTTGGAATGGTCGTTCTGGTGCAGGAGAAGTTGCAGGTACGGCAGGAAAAAGGTCCTTTCGTGTGCTTCGGGGATGCCCGGTAGCATTCAGTGGAGGGGCCGGGGTTGAAGGCGCGGAGTTCGTTGATCGAGTAGCGGATGCTGGGGGCGCGAGGGCCAGGGAGTGTGGCGCTGGGCGCGGTCCAGGCGCGGACCGGCGCAGACGGGCTTGCCTCTGGCGCGCCTCCGGCGCGCCAGCGGCGCGGACGGGCGCACACGGGCTTGCCTCTGGCGCGCCTCCGGTGCGCCAGCGGCGCGGACGCGCAGCGCCAGCCATTAAGAAGGGAGGGGGGAGGGAGGAGCAGCTGGGAGGCGGGAGGCGGGAGGGAGCGGCAAATGGGGGCGCGAGGGGGGCGGGGCCGCAGGGAGGCAGCGGCAGGGAACGAGGAGCGCACAAGGGGCAGAAACACTGAAAAACGAGCAAAATACGAGCAGATACAATAAGAAAAATCACACAATCAGAAAAACAGTATGGCACAATTTACGATCGGGGAGACAGCAATCAGGGGGGCACAAAGGGGGCAGAAGCGCCGGCGGCGAGGCGCTGAAAAAGCGAGAAAAATGAAAAAACACTTACGGGACGGCGGAAGCGGCACACGGGTCAAGCGAAGCTAGTCACAGCCCACTAGACCCCAGGGATGAGGCGCAGGAGGATGCCTGCGGGTGGAGGAGGGCCTCGAACACGCAAACAGCAGTGTGGTCAGGGGACAGAGGCAGGAGGCAGCAGGTTGGTGCTGCGGTCGTGGGGGGCGAGCTCAGGACCTGAAACAGGTCAGAGGTCGCTCACTCGCGACGCGCAGCGCCAGCCATTAAGAAGGGAGGGGGGAGGGAGGAGCAGCTGGGAGGCGGGAGGCGGGAGGGAGCGGCAAATGGGGGCGCGAGGGGGGCGGGGCCGCAGGGAGGCAGCGGCAGGGAACGAGGAGCGCACAAGGGGCAGAAACACTGAAAAACAAGCAAAATACGAGCAGATACAATAAGAAAAATCACACAATCAGAAAAACAGTATGGCACAATTTACGATCGGGGAGACAGCAATCAGGGGGGCACAAAGGGGGCAGAAGCGCCGGCGGCGAGGCGCTGAAAAAGCGAGAAAAATGAAAAAACACTTACGGGACGGCGGAAGCGGCACACGGGTCAAGCGAAGCTAGTCAGAGCCCACTAGACCCCAGGGATGAGGCGCAGGAGGATGCCTGCGGGTGGAGGAGGGCCTCGAACACGCAAACAGCAGCGTGGTCAGGGGACAGAGGCAGGAGGCAGCAGGTTGGTGCTGCGGTCGTGGGGGGCGAGCTCAGGACCTGAAACAGGGTCATGATACTGTGGGTGTATTCCTGTTGGTGTAACGGTGTGGGTTTTGCTATCGGCAGATTATCACTGACCTTTGGTGTGGTGGACTTGTGTGGGTGTCTGTATAGTGGCGGAATTCTCAGTGTGGGTCATAATACCAGTTTTGGATTTCCGCTGCCGACACGGTATGTTGGCGGCCGTCGGCACGCAGTCAGTGGGATTTACCGCCAGGGTTGTAATGAGGGCCATAATATTTTTACTGCAAGCTGTACAAGGTGTCGAAATACAAGGGAAAGATTGTGCATTTTTATACAAAAACTTTTCCGGTTACCTTAAAAAAGAAAAGTGTGACATTTTGATTGTGATGGCAAAGAACTTAAAAAACCATTACATTTCACAATTCTGTTATTTTCAGAATATTAATTCTTAAGTCCCAATGCACACATAAATCACAAATGACTTCACGGCTGACGGCATTTCATAGAACATTACGATGTACATCAACAATGACATCACATATAATATGGAGCATAATATGAGAGGAGCATATTACACACACCCACACACGCTCAAACCACCTTACATCATTTTCAAATATCATAGGGCCATTGCTTTCTTCACACACACCTCTCTGACAGCCACTGTTAATGACTTGTCGAACCTTCCACCCACCTCGTCTGACACTTTCACCTAATGAGGGAATTTTTCTTCCCATTACTGACTGCAGATGTCCACAAAGCTATCCAGGCTCTGGTCTGCAGTGGCAGTCTCACCACCACGTGCAAAGTCATCCCGGACTAGTGAAAGTACTGAGACGCCATACGGATGGGCGATTGCTTGCTATTTACATTCCAATGAACAGTAGCAATGTGGTTTGCCATGACCCTTATTTTGATGTAATGTCCATGCATTGAAAGCTACCTATGTGTTTGGTTAACTCTCTCTACTTAAATATGTATCTTACATACATTCCCTTTGGGGTTCTTGTACATCCACATTGTGTTTACCTTCATAGACGTAAATCGTTTTTCCACCTAATGTATAATTCAGCAACGTGTGGGATTGTATTTCTTTGTCAAGTTCGTCGTTATCCTTTTGACTCCCTGACAGCTTTGTCGATCTTGAAATCTGGAATGTTTTATTGAGTTTGCCAGAAAAAATATATTGGGCATAGCAAGCAAAGGTTCATCAGTACACTGAAATAAGGAATAAAGGGAAAAACATAGATGACTTTCCCTTCTAAAGGTCTGAGGAATCAAACAAAATAACTCCACAATAAAAGACATAGGCCCTCATTCTGACCTCGGCGGTAAAAGGCGCTTACCGCCGGTCAGAAATCCTCCATAATTCCGCCGCGGTCACGGTAATCCGCCACGGTCATTCTGACCCGCAGCAGCCAAACCGCCGAAAATCCGACAGCCACAACAGACCGCCAGACCAGCGGTCGGCGGAAAAGTGGAGGTGACCAAACCTCCACCGTCACGCCAACAGAAATACGCCCATGCCATTCTGACCCACGAATCCACGCGGCGGTCTTTCAAACACGGTTTTCCATTGGCGGTACACACCGCCGCGGTCAGAATACACACAAACGAACAAAACTCAGCAACATTGGACGATTTGAATTCCACACACCTGATACACATACACACACCACTCCCACACACACAATACAATATAAAACACACACCCACATCACCCACAAACCCCTTCGACCAAAATCCAAAAAGAAGCACTGAGAGACACAGCAGTGATCATAGAACACCATCACACAGAGGCACACTACACCATCACCCACACAATATCCACACACAAAACAACACACACCACCACACTCAACACACTTAACTACACATACTCCACCCCACACATCATACACACCACTCCATGGCACCCCAAAGACACCGCCGCTTCTCAGACGAAGAACTCAGGGTCATGGTGGAGGAAATCGTTCGGGTAGAGCCCCAGCTCTTCGGCACACAGGTCCAATACACCAGCATTGCCCGGAGGACGGAGCTATGGCAGAGGATTGTCGACAGGGTCAACGCTGTGGGACAGCACCCCAGAAATCGGGAAGACATCAGGAAGCGATGGAACGACCTACGGGGGAAGGTGCGTTCCATGGTATCCAGGCACAACATCGCCGTGCAGAAGACTGGCGGAGGACCCCCACCTCAACCCCCACAATTTACAACATGGGAGGAGGAAGTCTTGAACATCCTGCATCCTGACGGCCTCGCAGGAGTCGGCGGAGGAATGGATTCTGGTAAGTTGAAGCTTCAATACTGCTTCCCCCCCACCTGCATGCCAAATCATACCCCAACCCTCACCCCCATCCTCGAACCCCACCCTCACCCCCACCCCCATCCTCACCCCCACCCTCACCCCCACCACCATCCTCACCCCCACCACCATCCTCACCCCCACCCCCAGCACACCTATTCCCTGCCAATGTCTCACCATCACAACCCACACATCCCAAAACCTAGGCCTGCATGCGTCCACTAAGCATGGACACCCATCACCAAAGCATGCCCAATGCATATACACATCCCCCCCACAAGCCACCCTCACCAAAGCCCCCACACACGAATGCCAGCACTTGGGGACACGGGAACCCACAGATACACCCATATGGCACACATTGAAACTATAACCATACCTCTATACCCCTGCAGGACCCGACCGCCAACACACCGCCACGGAGGGCCCAGAATTCTCCACACCCCCCACCCAAGAGGCCGTCAGCGATGACAGCAGCTCTGTCGACCTGGACACTGATGACCAGCCCGGACCATCGGGGACCTCTGGACAGTCGGTTCCCCTCAGACAGCCACAGGCCACTACAGACCCAAACCCCTCTGGGAACACCAGCACAGCTCCCACCCAGCGGGCCCATGCCTCTGTCTCCACGGCGCGTCAATCAGCGGTGTGTCTACCACTACAGGGCACCCAGGATAACCCACCACCCCAACAACAACAGGGACCTGGGGGCAGTGGTAGTGGGCACACCGGCCAGGGGGCAGAGGCCCAGGGAAACAGGGGAACTGGGAGGGCAGCTGTGCGACAGGGGGGGGACGGGCCCAGGGAACCCACTCTCCACGAGGCCCTCACCACCATCATGGGAGCATACAACCACTCCCAGGAGACGATGGCGACGGTACTGGCCAGGTTCCAGGAGATCCAGGTACTGCAGGAGGAACACTATCGGGGGTACAGGGAGGACATCAGAGCCCTCACCTCCACCCTGGTTACCATGGTAGGGCTGCTGCAGGAACTCATCAACACCAGGACGGACACTCAACAACAACAAAGGGCCCCTGCCACTAGCCTGGACCAAGAACAGCCAACCACCTCCGCCGGCGCTAGTGGACAGGAGGCCCCCGCACAACAGCAGCCCACCAGACCCCCACCTCCTGCAGGAGAAGAACCACCCCGCAAGAGGGCCCTGAGATCTCGCAAGAAGACAGAGTAGGATGTCAAGACCCCCGCCAGCAAAGGATACCACCTGATTTCATCCCACTGTCCCACATTGTCACCCTGTCCATCCTTGAACTGCCCATGCTCCATCTCTCCACAGGCCTATGGACAATGCACCTGTGTGACTGTTACTCTGGACTCTGCCATGGACATTCCTTCACCATAGCCCCCACCCACTTGAAACCACCCATCCCATTTTGAGCACTGAAATAAACACCTATTTTGCACAAAACTATCTGGAGTCTGGCTGTGATTTCAAAATATTGTAATTGACATGACAGTGCAAATATGTCCTTGTACATAGTGAAGTCAACAAACAGCTGCCACAAAGCTGTAGTCCATGGGGAAACGAAGCACAGGACTCATAGTGGGGACCCCAGATCTGAAATAGGGAGGGAAAAGCCACAACTCAGTCATCATACACTGGGGCAAATAGACAGGCAGCAGAGATGCAGGAGAGTAGTTTACATTTACTAAATTATGTTTGAATTGTTACCTGTGTCCTATTGGAAGTACTGTGCAATAATTCTGTCCCTGTTGACTGTTTCAGCCCCGTCGTCTTCCTCCTCGTCACTCTCCACAGGTTCCACAACTGCCACAACACCACCGTCTCGACCATCCTCCTGCAGGAAAGGCACCTGGCGGCGCAAAGCCAGGTTGTGAAGCATGCAGCAGGCCACGATGATGTGACACACCTTCTTAGGTGAGTACATTAGGGATCCACCTGTCATATGCAGGCACCGAAACCTGGCCTTTAGGAGGCCGAAGGTGCGTTCGATCACCCTCCTAGTACGCCCATGGGCCTCATTGTACCGTTCCTCTGCCCTGGTCCGGGGACTCCTTACTGGGGTCAGTAGCCACGACAGGTTGGGGTACCCAGAGTCCCCCAATAGCCATACACGGTGTCTCTCTAGCTGTTCCATCACGTAAGGGATGCTGCTATTCCTTAGGATGTAGGCGTCATGCACTGACCCAGGGAACTTGGCATTTACATGCGAGATGTACTGGTCAGCCAAACACACCACCTGGATGTTTATGGAATGGTAACTTTTTCTGTTCCTGTACACCTGCTCACTGTCTCTTGGGGGAACCAAAGCCACATGTGTCCCATCAATGGCACCAATGACGTTGGGAATATGTCCAAGGGCATAGAAATCACCCTTCACTGTAGCCAATTCGCCCACCTCAGGGAAAAGGATGTAGCTCCTCATGTATTTCATCAGGGCAGACAACACTCTGGATAACACCTTCGAAAACATGGGCTGAGACATCCCAGAAGCAATTCCCACTGTTGTCTGAAATGACCCACTTGCCAAGAAATGGAGTACTGACAGGACCTGCACCAGAGGGGGAATCCCTGTGGGTTGGCGGATGGGGGACATCAGGTCGGGCTCCAGCTGGGCACACAGTTCATGTATAGTGGCACGGTCAAGCCGGTAGGTCAGGATAATGTGGCGTGCTTCCATTGTCGACAGGTCCACCAGCGGTCTGTACACGGGAGGATTCATCCTTCTCCTCGCCAAACCCAGCGGACGGTGCCTAGGAAGGACAACATGGAGCACACAGTCAAGCAACCCACAGGTACGTACTCACAGCTTGCACAGTAAACGATTCTCTATGCAGTGAATGGCGTGTATGAATGGCAATGCAAGGCCTAGGCCTGTGTGACGCAGTTGAAATTGAGCCATGTGGACCCTCGAAATGGCGGCTGCCTGACCTGTGAAGTGTGACAATGGGATGTGAGGTCAATGCGCTGGCGTGGCACACCGCGGCGGTCGGCGGTCGAAGAACGCGGCGCGAAGCCGCATTGGTTAACATTGAAGCCTATGGGTTTCAGGAGCCAATGGCGAAGGGCGCCGGCGGTGGCGGTACGCACCGCCGCGGTACGCACCGCCGCGGGCGTGACCGCCATTTTCTATCTACTCATTCACTCGCGACTTGAACTTTCACAGGAGAGGACCTATACTGCAAGTGTTGCTGTGACCTCGGTCTGGAAGGGACAATGGCTGCTGCGCCTGGGGAAAGGGCCCCTGCCTTCACTGGAGAAGAGTTGGAGAAACTTGTGGATGGGGTCCTCCCCCAGTATGCGCTACTCTACGGTCCTCCAGACCAACAAGTGAGTTTAATTCAATATGGATTTGGGGCCACTGGCTGGCTTGGGGGCCTGGCGGGGGGCCTGGCGGGGATGGGGGGCATGTTGGGCCTGGCGGGGGGCCTGGCGGGGATGGGGGGCATGTTGGGCCTGGCGGGGGGCCTGGCGGGGGGCATGGCGGGGATGGGGGGCATGTTGGGCCTGGCGGGGGGCATGGCGGGGATGGGGGGCATGTTGGGCCTGGCGGGGGGGCATGGCGGGGGGCCTGGCGGGGATGGGGGGCATGTTGGGCCTGGCGGGGGGCCTTGCGGGGGCATGGTGGGGATGGGGGGCATGTTGGGCCTGGCGGGGGGCATGGCGGGGATGGGGGGCATGTTGGGCCTGGCGGGGGGGCATGGCGGGGGGCCTGGCGGGGATGGGGGGCATGTTGGTCCTGGCGGGGGGCCTGGCGGGGGGCATGGCGGGGATGGGGGGCATGTTGGGCCTGGCGGGGGGCCTGGCGGGGATGGGGGGCATGTTGGGCCTGGCGGGGGGCATGGCGGGGGGCATGGCGGGGATGGGGGGGCATGTTGGGCCTGGCGGGGAGGCATGGCGGGGGGCCTGGCGGGGATGGGGGGCATGTTGGGCCTGGCGGGGGGCATGGCGGGGGGCCTGGCGGGGATGGGGGGCATGTTGGGCCTGGCGGGGGGCCTTGCGAGGGCATGGTGGGGATGGGGGGCATGTTGGGCCTGGCGGGGGGCATGGCGGGGATGGGGGCATGTTGGGCCTGGCGGGGGGGCATGGCGGGGGGCCTGGCGGGGATGGGGGCATGTTGGGCCTGGCGGGGGGCCTTGCGGGGGCATGGTGGGGATGGGGGGCATGTTGGGCCTGGAGGGGGGCATGGCGGGGATGGGGGTCATGTTGGGCCTGGCGGGGGGGCATGGCGGGGGGCCTGGCGGGGATGGGGGGCATGTTGGTCCTGGCGGGGGGTGGCGGGGGGCATGGCAGGGATGGGGGGCATGTTGGGCCTGGCGGGGGGCCTGGCGGGGATGGGGGGCATGTTGGGCCTGGCGGGGGCCTGGCGGGGGGCATGGCGGGGATGGGGGGCATGTTGGGCCTGGCGGGGAGGCATGGCGGGGGGCCTGGCGGGGATGGGGGGCATGTTGGGCCTGGCGGGGGGCATGGCGGGGGGCCTGGCGGGGATGGGGGGCGTTGGGCCACTGGCAACGAAAATGCAGACAAACTTGAACGTGGTATTTCTCCCTCCCTGTACGTGTCACATAGGTCCGCGCCCATGAGAAGATCGGGATTTGGCATGCCATCGCCAAGGAAGTCCGGACCCTAGGGGTCCACCAGCGACGGGGCACCCACTGCCGCAAGAGGTGGGAGGACATCCGCCGCGGGACCAAGAAGACCGCCGAGTCTCTGCTGGGGATGGCCTCCCAACGTAGGCGGAGTGCCTGCCGTCAACTGACCCCCCTGATGTTCCGGATCCTGGCGGTGGCCTACCCTGATTTGGATGGGCGCGTGAGGGCAGCACAGCAGACACAAGGGGGTGAGTACAAGCATAATCTACTCTGTTGTCGCGCAGTGGAGGTGTCTGGGTGGGGGAGGAGGGCTGTGGGTCCCCCTAGGCCAGGGCGATATCTGTAGGCTGGGCACCCCCGTAAGCCCCTGTGTCCCCAGCCACCACCCTCAGTAGTGTGCCAGTACAGCCATCCCTGGGCCGTGTCATCCATGGGTGCAGTTGTCAACTCTAGGCGTGTAGGGCATGTTCCACGGAATGCGTAGCGGACCCCAAGTGCGCAACTTAGTGCAGGGGGCATCTGTGTCTGTCATGTCCGCTAACTGTACCGGTGATCCATGTACTCAAAATCTCTTTATTTCTCTCTCCCCCCCCCTTTTTGTTTGTCTTTCTGTGCTTGTGTGCATCAGCATCATCAGGCGGAGGAGAAGTGGCATCGGGGCAGGAGGGAGCTGCATCTCACATGGCCCAGGAGGGCCATGCCACAGAGTCTGACTGGACCAGTGAGACGGAGGGCGAGGGGAGCTCCACAACGGGGACGACTGGAGCCTGCAGCGACACGGACACGTCCTCGGAAGGGAGCTCCCTTGCGGGGGTGGCACCATCCGTGCCCCCGCCATTACAGGTACAGCCGCCACCCAGCGCACCATCTCCGCCCTCCCAGCAGCCCCTCAGCGTTCGCCCCGTGCCCGCTCTGCCAGGAAGCCGGGCATCTCCTTCGCCCCAGGCACCTCAGGCCCTGCCCCTGTTACCCCCGCTGCCCTCAGTGAGGAGGTCATTGACCTCCTCCGAACGCTCATTGTTGGGCAGTCTACCCTTTTGAATGCCATCCAGGGGGTGGAGAGGGAGGTTCATCGCAGCAATGCGTACCTGGAGGGCATTCATTCGGGTCAGGCTGCCCATCAGCGATCGTTCCAGGCTCTGGCCTCAGCACTGACGGCAGCCATTGTCCCTGTCTCCTGCCTCCCTCTACTAACTCCCTCCTCCCAGTCTCCTGTTCCTCTGCCTGTCCCAACCACACCATCAGACCAGCCTGCACACACCTCAACACCCAAGAGCAGCTCATCCAAACATAAGCACCACAGATCACGCAGACATTCACACAAGCAACATTCCGATGCAGACATGCCAAAAGTCACTACCACCTCTGTGACCCCCACCTCCTCGTCTACCTCCTCCCTCCCTGTGACGTCTACACTCACACCTTCATTCACCTCACCATCAGCCAGTGTTTCCATCACCAGCACACCCTCCAGTACAGTCCGCACACGTGCAGTCACCACCCCCACTGCCATTTACACGTCCCCTGTGTCCTCTCCCACTGTGTCTGTCACCCCCTCTTCCACACCACACAAACGCAGCCACCCACCCACCCAACAGCCATCCACCTCACGACAGCCTATCCCTCCTGCACCTGCACCCAAAGACAGCAAACGTGACTCACCTACAACCACATCCTCTCCCTCCACTCCCATTCCCACTGTACCTACCACTCTCCATTGTCCCAAGAAAATCTTTCTCGCTACTGCTAACTTCTTTCCTGACCCTGAGCCCCCCCCTCCTTCTCGTCGGGGTAAGAAGAGCACCTCAGCCACCACCAGCCCTGCAGCCCCCTTGACAAGGGTGCAGGGGTATTGGAGCCCACCAGCCCGCATGTCTGGATCTTCGCCCAGCAGCAAGGGGACAGGCAGCCCACCCCCTGGGAAGAGGAGCAGAAGGCGGAAGGGCCGCCGCAGGAGACCGGGTTCTATATCCCCCCAGGACACTAGCCAGCCACCGTCAACAGCCACAGCTCCAAAGGGAGGAAAGGGCCACAGACTCCCGACTAAGGAGGGCAAGGGCAGCAAGGCGGAGAAGTCAGGCAGCAGGCCTGCTGCCCATGGAGGACCCGTCACAGCTGCCCAGGAGGAGCCCACAACCCCCATAGCCGCTGCCCAGGGAGGAACCGTCACAGCTGCCCAGGGAGAGCCCACCACCCCCATAGCCGCTGCCCAGGGAGGAACCGTCACAGCTGCCCAGGGAGAGCCCACCACCCCCATAGCCGCTGCCCAGGGAGGAACCGTCACAGCTGCCCAGGGAGAGCCCACCACCCCCATAGCCGCTGCCCAGGGAGGACCCAGCCCAGCTGGCCAGGAGGGCCCCACCACCCACAGCCCAGGTGGGCATTGAAGGAGCACCATCCCCGCTGCCCAGGAGGGCACCACCAGGCAATGAGCAGTTGGCCATAGAATGGCCGCCGTCTCCAGCACCGCTCCGCTGGGGACCGCCGTCTCAAGAACCGCTGAACTGGGCCCTTCAAGGCAAGAACCGCTGAACTGGGCCCTTCAAGGCAAGAACCGCTGAACTGGGCCCTTCAAGGCAAGAGCCGCTGAACTGGGCCCTGCCGTCTCCAGCACCGCTCAGCTGGGGACCGCCGTCTCAAGAACCGCTGAACTGGGCCCTTCAAGGCAAGAACCGCTGAACTGGGCCCTTCAAGGCAAGAACCGCTGTACTGGGCCCTTCAAGGCAAGAACCGCTGAACTGGGCCCCGCCGTCTCCAGCACCGCTCCGCTGGGGACCGCCGTCTCAAGAACCGCTGAACTGGGCCCTTCAAGGCAAGAACCGCTGAACTGGGCCCTTCAAGGCAAGAGCCGCTGAACTGGGCCCTTCAAGGCAAGAACCGCTGGCCCTTTGGCAGACGTGGCAGGGCAGGATCTGTCTCGGGCAGGGCTGCAGGATGTCCTCTGGCCAACATGCCTCCTCCAGTGGCAGTGGAGTCTGTTATGGACTGTTTGGACTGTGGCTTTGCACTCCCCAGGATGGCCCAGTGGGCAGGCCACCCACTGTATGGACTGTATGGACTGTGGCTTTGCACTCCCCAGGATGGCCCAGTGGGCAGGCCACCCACTGTATGGACTGTGGCTTTGCTCTCCCCAGGATGGCCCAGTGGGCAGGCCACCCACTGTATGGACTGTATGGACTGTGGCTTTGCACTCCCCAGGATGACCCAGTGGGCAGGCCACCCACTGTATGGACTGTATGGACTGTGGCTTTGCTCTCCCCAGGATGGCCCAGTGGGCAGGCCACCCACTGTATGGACTGTATGGACTGTGGCTTTGCACTCCCCAGGATGGCCCAGTGGGCAGGCCACCCACTGTATGGACTGTATGGACTGTGGCTTTGCTCTCCCCAGGATGGCCCAGTGGGCAGGCCACCCACTGTATGGACTGTATGGACTGTGGCTTTGCACTCCCCAGGATGGCCCAGTGGGCAGGCCACCCACTGTATGGACTGTATGGACTGTGGCTTTGCTCTCCCCAGGATGGCCCAGTGGGCAGGCCACCCACTGTATGGACTGTATGGACTGTGGCTTTGCTCTCCCCAGGATGGGCTAGTGGTCATGGAGTCCCCTCGTGGATCTGGCGTCGTGTACTCAAGTGGCTGAGGTGCCCCCCCTTCCCTTCCCCCTGAGGTGCCTGTCCTTTTTTCTTTCTGATGCCCCTGCAGTGTTCTCTCCGTGGAGTTCTTGTCGTGGGACTGGGCCTTGCCCCTTTGCTCAGGACCCCTGTGGTCCACGGACAGTGGTTGGACTACATATAGTAGATGTATATATTTTGTACATAGTTTATTTATTTATTTGGATTACTGCTGTCCATTTTTCAATATATCTGCCCGTTTAAGATCTCTTCTTTTGGTCTTTGCATTATTTCGGAGGGGGGGGTTTGTGGGTTGTGACAGTGATCTGTGGGAATGCATTGATGTGTGTGTTGTAGTGGGTGTGGGTGGGTGGGTGTGTGCCGGTAATCTTTTCCCTCCACTGTGTCGTAGGTGCAGTACTCACCGATGTCTTCCGCGCCGCCGGGCGTGCTCCTGGTACAGGAGCAGGTATAGGAGTGCGGGGATGACCTGTAACTCGGGTTCCATACTGCCGGAATCTCGCGTGGAGTATGTGGAGGTGAGCGTTTTCCCGTTCGTAGTCTGTTTCCGCCGTGTTTTTATCGGCGGGGCTCCCGCCCCGGAAAAGGTGGCGGATTGGTGGGTCGTTATCGGGTAGGCGGTACATTGTCTCCCGCCGGGCTGTTGGCGGTGACAGCCAGGCTGTTTGTTTGTACCGCCGTGGCGGTCGGAGTGTTGAAGCGGCGGTGTAAGGAAATGGCTCCCTGTTGCAGTTACCCCCCACTTTTTGCCTGATACTGATGCTGACTTGACTGAGAAGTGTGCTGGGACCCTGCTAACCAGGCCCCAGCACCAGTGTTCTTTCACCTAAAATGTACCATTGTTTCCACAATTGGCACACCCTGGCATCCAGATAAGTCCCTTGTAACTGGTACCTCTGGTACCAAGGGCCCTGATGCCAGGGAAGGTCTCTAAGGGCTGCAGCATGTATTATGCCACCCTAGAGACCCCTCACTCAGCACAGACACACTGCTTACAAGCCTGTGTGTGCTAGTGAGAACAAAATGAGTACGTCGACATGGCACTCCCCTCAGGGTGCCATGCCAGCCTCTCACTGCCTATGCAGTATAGGTAAGACACCCCTCTAACAGGCCTTACAGCCCCAAGGCAGGGTGCACTATACCATAGGTGAGGGTACCAGTGCATGAGCACTGTACCCCTACAGTGTCTAAGCAAAACCTTAGACATTGTAAGTGCAGGGTAGCCATAAGAGTATATGGTCTGGGAGTCTGTTTTACACGAACTCCACAGCACCATAATGGCTACACTGAAAACTGGGAAGTTTGGTATCAAACTTCTCAGCACAATAAATGCACACTGATGCCAGTGTACATTTTATTGTAAAATACACCACAGAGGGCACCTTAGAGGTGCCCCCTGAAACTTAACCGACTATCTGTGTAGGCTGACTGGTTCCAGCAGCCTGCCACACTAGAGACATGTTGCTGGCCCCATGGGGAGAGTGCCTTTGTCACTCTGAGGCCAGTAACAAAGCCTGCACTGGGTGGAGATGCTAACACCTCCCCCAGGCAGGAGCTGTAACACCTGGCGGTGAACCTCAAAGGCTCACCCCTTTGTCACAGCCCAGCAGGGCACTCCAGCTTAGTGGAGTTGCCCGCCCCCTCCGGCCACGGCCCCCACTTTTGGCGGCAAGGCTGGAGGGAACAAAGAAAGCAACAAGGAGGAGTCACTGGCCAGTCAGGACAGCCCCTAAGGTGTCCTGAGCTGAGGTGACTCTAACTTTTAGAAATCCTCCATCTTGCAGATGGAGGATTCCCCCAATAGGATTAGGGATGTGACCCCCTCCCCTTGGGAGGAGGCACAAAGAGGGTGTACCCACCCTCAGGGCTAGTAGCCATTGGCTACTAACCCCCCAGACCTAAACACGCCCTTAAATTTAGTATTTAAGGGCTACCCTGAACCCTAGAAAATTAGATTCCTGCAACAACAAGAAGAAGGACTGCCTAGCTGAAAACCCCTGCAGAGGAAGACCAGAAGACAACAACTGCCTTGGCTCCAGAAACTCACCGGCCTGTCTCCTGCCTTCCAAAGAACTTTGCTCCAGCGACGCCTTCCAAAGGGACCAGCGACCTCTGAATCCTCTGAGGACTGCCCTGCTTCGACGACGACAAGAAACTCCCGAGGACAGCGGACCTGCTCCAAAAAGACTGCAACTTTATCCAAAGGAGCAGCTTTAAAGAACCCTGCAATCTCCCCGCAAGAAGCGTGAGACTTGCAACACTGCACCCGGCGACCCCGACTCGGCTGGTGGAGATCCAACACCTCAGGGAGGACCCCCGGACTACTCTACGACTGTGAGTACCAAAACCTGTCCCCCCTGAGCCCCCACAGCGCCGCCTGCAGAGGGAATCCCGAGGCTTCCCCTGACCGCGACTCTCTGAAACCTAAGTCCCGACGCCTGGCAAAGACCCTGCACCCGCAGCCCCCAGAACCTGAAGGACCGGACTTTCACTGCAGAAGTGACCCCCAGGAGTCCCTCTCCCTTGCCCAAGTGGAGGTTTCCCCGAGGAAGCCCCCCTTGCCTGCCTGCAGCGCTGAAGAGATCCCTTGATCTCTCATTGACTTCCATTGCGAACCCGACGCTTGTTCTAACACTGCACCCGGCCGCCCCCGCGCCGCTGAGGGTGAAATTTCTGTGTGGGCTTGTGTCCCCCCCGGTGCCCTACAAAACCCCCCTGGTCTGCCCTCCGAAGACGCGGGTACTTACCTGCAAGCAGACCGGAACCGGGGCACCCCCTTCTCTCCATTGAAGCCTATGCGGTTTGGGCACCACTTTGAACTCTGCACCTGACCGGCCCTGAGCTGCTGGTGTGGTAACTTTGGGGTTGCTCTGAACCCCCAAAGGTGGGCTACCTTGGACCAAGAACTGAACCCTGTAAGTGTCGTACTTACCTGGTAAAACTAACAAAAACTTACCTCCCCCAGGAACTGTGAAAATTGCACTGTTTCCACTTTTAAAATAGCTATTTGTGAATAACTTGAAAAGTATACATGCAATTGAAATGATTCAAAGTTCCTAATGTACTTACCTGCAATACCTTTCAAACAAGCTATTACATGTTAAATTTGAACCTGTGGTTCTTAAAATAAACTAAGAAAATATATTTTTCTATAACAAAACCTATTGGCTGGATTTGTCTCTGAGTGTGTGTACCTCATTTATTGTCTATGTGTATGTACAACAAATGCTTAACACTACTCCTTGGATAAGCCTACTGCTCGACCACACTACCACAAAATAGAGCATTAGTATTATCTATTTTTACCACTATTTTACCTCTAAGGGGAACCCTTGGACTCTGTGCATGCTATTCCTTACTTTGAAATAGCACATACAGAGCCAACTTCCTACAGGCGGTCTCTGTTGGCGGTAACCGCCAGGGTCAGAATACCATTTTTTGGACCGCCAGCCTGTCGGCGGTATGGTCGCGGCTTTAACACCGACCGCCAGGGTTGGAATGAGGGCCACAATAACAAATGATATGCAACACATAGCTCGTATGGTATCCAGGTAAAGAGGGGCAGCCATAATTAATTACAATTCTAAATACTGTCCCAAAGCTTCAAATCTTCGACTTAGCCAGGCAAACCAAAAGAAATAGGATCCAGTGGCAGCCGGTGACATTTGAAAGTGGTGGGGCGTAAAAGTTGGGCATGACTTATGTAGTGAATGAAGTGTGCAAGCTTAGTGTGGTTGGGTCCTCCTCCCAAGAAATGTTTTAAAAAGATTGGCAAATATTAAACCCATTAAAAAATGCCCCATATCCTATTACATTAATATGTTCAACAGCTACTGTAATATGCAAATTGTACACCACACAATTTCATCCATTTAAAGTGTGTGCTTTCCCCATGTCTTGCATTGCATGTGGCATCTACTTTAGAAGAAAATGCTCTAACCAGGCTTAAGCACCCAGAGCTGCTGGCTGCAATCAACCATATAGTAATATGTGCAGACAAGTCTTTTAGTGAGATGGAAAAAGTCTGGCTCTCTAAAAGGGGACATTTTTCTCTTAACTGTTGAAAAGTATTTTCTCCTTATCTTTTCCGAGTCACCTGAGTAGAAATAAGCAACAAGATTGCAGTTTACAGCAAGCATAAATTGCTTTGAACAACAGTGATCCTGGCTGGCACAAAGTCCACCAACTTAAACTTATTCCACAGTTTACAAGGGAAGATTAGTGGAACACAATTAGGTTCAGGAAAAGACACTTCTGCAAGAAGACCAGAGGCCTACACAAGCAGGCAAACAGTGCCAGCCTCTAAACATAATGATAGCAAAACCTATTCAGGCAGACAGAAAAAAGTACACTTTGTATTTGAATAGTGAGGCATTAAGACACTGATTTCGACTTCCTCCAATTGCCAGCTTAAGAGTGAAACCAATACATTGTCTGGCTTTCAAACTTTGGTTCGCTGTTTTTTCCTACTTTGCTTGTTATCTGCTTTGCCAATTTTCATGCCACCCTTAAATGAAAAAATACATACTTGCTGCTGACCTAACGACAATACCAGCCCCTTATGCTTCATATTAAATCTTCGAAGTTATGCATCACTGTAAATTAGACCACAGTCCTGGGATGCATTGAAGTCAAATTCCTCTGCTTTGCAAGCAATTGTGAGCACTGTAAAAAATACAGGAACCCGGGAGGAGAAGTTATTTCCAACATTTTAAACAGAATTAATGAAATGGGAAAATAAAGACTGGGTAGAACACTGCTGTCTCGCCCTAATTGAGTTAATACCAAACCATGAGTTGAATTGATTTCATGGTACAAACTTGGCACAATTAATCACTGTAAAATCATGGAAGAGCTATATTGAAAATTAACCTTGCAGTGTATCCAGGTCATGCGCCAATGTGAAATATTTGTTTCTGCAAAGCTGCCATCGCTTTTATCTTGTTAAAAGAGAGCAGAGATCTCGCAGAACATAAACTAGTTTTAACTGATAGAGTTAGTTGCCTGATTGCGAATTTAAATGTATAATGATCTAATTTGAACTGCGTATTGCCTTTTTTCACCTCTCTCCTAATGACATTACCAGTAAGCGTACCTGCATCAGGAAACAATTTGAAACACAAGGCTGGGAAATGTGATTCCTTGGAAGAGAGACTCATTTGGTTCCTAGAGGGGTGGAAGAATGCGGTCTTTATGCAAATGCATCCCTCGACACGGTAAAGGGGCCTAATGGAGTAGGTCGGAGTGCTTGGCACACCGCAATGTTTAGTTTTACAGGCCCATTTAATCAGCACCTTCCTTGTTGGCAGTGCTGCTGCACTCATCGCTGAGTCACGTAGGTGGCTAGGAAAAACTGCAGTGAGAAACTCTTCAGTGGAGAAGGCATTTTGTTTCCACTCTGGCTCTACCTCTCCAGTAGCTTCCCAATAAAACTTTTAGGTCCTTCCTTATTTGAGTCCCTTTCCTCAGACCGCTGATGCATTCATTATCATAGTCTGGCAGAATTTTCTTATAACTAATGTTAGAAATTGAGCCTGTAGTTGGCGGAGGTATACACCCTTGTCCAAGTAGGGACCACAATCCTAGTCAGGGTAAGTCATAACACAATCCAAATTATCCTGTGCCCACCCTCTGGTAGCCTGGCACAGAGCAGGAAGGTTTAATTTAGAAGGCAATGAGTAAAGTATTTGTGAAATAACTAAAACAGTGAAAACACCACAAAAGTATTCCACACCAGTTTAGAAAAATAGATACGATTTATCTGAATAAAATAAGATCAAAACAATAAAAATCCAATATGCCCAAGTCGAGATATCACTTTTAAAAAGTTTAAACGTCTCAATCCATAATAATTAGTGGTTATATCCTTGCAACACACAGGACATGGAATGCGTAAAAAATAACAATGCACTATGGCCACAGAGGAGGAGATGCATTGAAAAAAAGGCACTGCGTCTGATTTTCTGGTGCAGCACAGGCGGTGCATTGTTTCTTTCCATGCTGCAAGGCAATGCGTGGATTTCCTGGAGCACAGTCTTGGTTCCTCACAGCGACATAGGAATATTTTGACGCCCCGGGACAATGCATTGAAAATCCTTGACATGCTGGTAGAAGGAGCAGGTGCTGTGTCGATCCAGTAGGTGATGCAGCAATTTTTCCACCACGAGGCAGATGCTGCATCAATTTCTGCAGGCATTGCATCGATTTTCCAATGCATGGGGATTTTCTTCTCTGTGATGAAGTCTTTGTGGCTCTGAGACTTCAGAACAGGACGCAAGCTCAATCCAAGCCCTTGGAGAGCACTTGTGGGGAAGGCAGAGTCCTTCCAGCACAGTCAGAGGCCAGCAGGCAGCAGGGCAACAAGAAGGATAACAGTCCTTCTCAGCAACATAGTCCAGATGAGTCCTTTGGGTAGTCAGGCAGTCCATCTGAAAGAGTCCATGTGTAGATCCAGAAATGTCTGATTTTGTGGGGTCAGAGACCCATTATATATACCCAAAAGTGACTTTCAAGTGGGGAAAAACTTAAAGAGTGGTTTTGAAGTACATAAATTCCCCTTTCAACCCAGTCCTGTCTGCCACTGGCCTTTGAAGTGTAAGAGAGATCCCCTTCCTGCCCAGGGAGACCCATTCAATATGCAGATCAATGCAGATGTGACTGAAAATCCTGTGCTTATGGCTGTCTGGTTGGAATGCACAAGGGGAGCTGTCAATCAGCACAGACCAGACATGGATTGGAGACAGGCTGTGAAGCACAGATGGCAGTAAGTGCAGAGAAATGCTCACTTTCTAAAAATGTCACTTCTAAAATAGTAATATTAAATCTAACTTTCTATTACCATTCTGGCCATACTAAACATGACAGGGCTACTCCTTTCAGATCAGAATCTGCCACTTAAAAGTGTATAAGGGCAGTTCTCATGCTGGCCTATGAAAGGACCAGGCCTCACAGTAGTGGAAAACAAATGTGTGAGTTTCCCCCTACCAGGATATGTAAAACACATAAGTACATGTCCTGCCTTTTACTTATACAGCACCCTGCCTATGAGTTACCTAGGGCCTACCTTAGGGGTGACTTATATATAGAGAAAGGGGGGTTTATGGCTTGGCAAGTAGTTTTAAATGCCAAGTTGAAGTGGCAGTGAAACTGCATATACAGGCCTTGCAATGGCAGGCTTGAGACATGGTTAAGGGGCAACTTATGTGGTTGGTAAAACCAGTGCTGGAGTCCCACTAGTAGCTTTTAATTTACAAGCCCTGGGCACCTCTAGTGTGATTTACTAGGGTAAATTATATATGCCAATTTGGTAGGAACCAATGTTACCATGCTTAGGGGAAAGAGCACATTCACTTTAGCACTGGTCAGCAGTTTTAAAGTGTGCAGAGTCCTAAAACCAGCAAAAACAGAGTCAGAAAAATGGAGGGAGGCATGCAAAAAGTTGTGGGATGACCACCTGAGGCTGTCAAGTCTAAAGTGAAATAATTGTTGTGATTTCCCTTTATATTTAATGTTTGTATTTCAGGCGAGATGCGTTTTGAAAGAGCAGCAAGGGTGGCTAGCTTGATTTAGTTGTCCATAACGCTACATAATATACATTATGCAAAGTACTGTTGGTTCTTATCTTACATCATACAGGAGTAAGTGAGTCAGTAAAATGCAATGGATTGGTTTTAGAACATTCAATTACAATTATAGAGCAGTGTGAAGGAGAATAAAAAGAAAAGATTACTTACCTGCTGCCGGCCGTGACCTCGGTGCTCTTCTCCTCCTGTCCCAACTCTCGGTAGCCCATGGGTGCACTGCATAGGGTCCAAGATTCCCCTGTTCCAGTCCAGACCTTCTTTCATGCTGTTACTACTATTACCAGCATGAAAGAAGTGCCAGGATTGGTCAGAGCGGGCTGGTTTTCTGCTCACAAAGGGACTGGGAGCCTTTATCTTTTCTCCACCCAGCTGTGCAATACAGCTCAGGTTGAAGGCTGCTAAGTGTGCATGTCTGTTTTGCCGTCCTAAGACAGCAGTGCTCATCACTCCTCCTGCCTGATGCAGTTGCTGTCATCAATGGCCCGCACTGCCCTCAGCTCGACTGGCAACCTACAGGATGAACAATAAAATGATAATAAGTTGTTTTATTCTCATTTTATTTTTTATGCATGAATTTGCTTGCTCTCACCAACTGGGGCTATGCTTCCCCATCCTAACAGGGGAGCTGCCACTGATGGGATCTTGTGTTACCAACGTAGACCTCAGCAAAAACAATTCCTGCATTTTCTGAGAGTCGATTGTGTTAGTTACAAGTGATTGGAGTATTGCTGAAAAAACGTCTACACCGTATGCACCTGCATTTAAAAAAAAACTACAAGAGATACCATTGTGTGAAGTCTCTACTTGAAAAGTGTATGCACGTCTTGTGAGACAGCCATTCACTTAAATTAGGTAGATGCTGGTGCAGTGCTTAGCGTGTGAGAGCTGTGTGCACATAGGGCCTGATTCTAACTTTGGAGGACGGTGTTAAACCGTCCCAAAAGTGGCGGATATACCACCTACCGTATTACGAGTTCCATAGGATATAATGGACTCGTAATACGGTAGGTGGTATATCCGCCACTTTTGGGACGGTTTAACACCGTCCTCCAAAGTTAGAATCAGGCCCAGAATGTTTAGAATTTTTTTACCTGTAAGTTTATCCTTGCTAACACTTTTTCATTTCTCCTGCTGCAAATACTTTTTTTAAGTTCTTATTTTCCCTATTATCTTTTCATCCTTTGTTTTTGTGTTTTTTCAATACTTAGTTTTTAATATTTTACAAGTTTCTTATATTTTTGTAGCAAGGAAAATCAAAGTCATTCAGAGACTTATACCATATCTGGTCTGTAATGGAGATTGCAACAATAATTTATTACATTTGCAAGCACTTCCCCTGCTTGTTAGAAGCTAGGGCCTACAAGCTCCAAGAGAAGCGTCTTCGGCTCATGCAGCATGTCACAACTCCGTTTTGTGCCCTATGTACTGTGGGTTTTATTTGATGGGCTCATTTCACCCTTCCCTTGTGGCGCCTCCCCATCCTGAGCACTCCAAGACATCCTTCCTTTGTGGTGACTTCCTATCTTGAGCACTCCATGGTCCCCCTTCCAGGAAGCCTGAACCATTGACTCTCCTGTTCTGTTGCTAAGCCTGTTTGGTCTGTTTTTCACTTGCAGATTATCACATGTCTCTTAAGACAAGTTACGCTATCCACTGTTACCCATGGAATTGTACCATAATGCACTTGGGGATCCGTTATACTTGTTAACTGTAGCCAATTACCATTAGAACCTGCCCCCTGCCCCCTGCAAGGCCTCATTTTCGTTGTATTTAAAACTGGATCTTCCCCAGGTTCATCTGAATATTTCACACTTCCATGTGGGACACGTGCCTTCTGGAAAACTCTTTTCTTCCAGCAAAAATACCTCTCTGAATCTGCATCAGCACTTGGCCTTGTTCCAGTCCTGTGCAAGCATTGCCCCTGCACTCACCTCATGAGTCCCTTGGATCTTCCAGTGCTCTAGTCTTCCAAGCCTCCCTGATGATCCTGTGATCCTTGGTTTTGCAATACTTCTATGTTCACCTTCATGATCTACACTTCTGCCTCTTCCTGAGCTTCTTGCACCAAGCCTCCTGTTGTCTTCAGATTCCAGTTAAAGTACTAGACAAGGCTAAGCACTTTCCCATCATGCCAGTGCACACTAATCATCTTGTGGAAGTAAGTAAACATGAGTAGCAGCATCTTTAAGACTATAGACTTGTCTTCAGTCCCTTCTCTGTGACTTTCCTCCAGCTCTCCTTGCTTGCTCGTACTCCGGACCATCCCTACAACCATGGCACTTGAACAGCTATTGCACAAGTACTACTTAATTCTGTTTCTCTGATGAACAGAGGTGTCAGTAAGAATTTTTTTAGAGCAATTGATATTTGTATGAACCTTGTAAACTTCAAACCTCGTGCCAAGTAGAACCTTGGAAGTGTCCTTATCTCAAACTCATATTCCAAGTGTAACCTTGGGAGTGCCAGTAACTCCAACCCATGTTTCAAGAGTAGCCTTGGGAGTGCCAGTAACTCCAACCTATGTTACAATTGTAACTTTGGGAGTGGCAGTAACTCCAACCAATGCTCTGAGTATAACCTTGAGAGTGCCAGTAACTCAACCACTGTTCCATGTGTAACCTTAGGAGTGCCAGTAACTCCAGCCTATGGTCTGCGTGTAACCTTGTGAGTGGCAGTAACTCCAACCCATGTTCCAAGTGTAACCTTGGGAGTGTCAGTAACTCCAACCTGTATTCCTAGTTTACCCTGGGAGTGTCAGAGGCTCCAACCAGTATTTAAAGTTCTTCCTCAAGAGTCTCAGAGAGTCTTATCCAAGAGCTTGGTTATCCTACTCTCAAGCTGTGATTTTGAAGAAATCTGTAAGTGTTTGTTACTGAAGTTAATGCATTGATAATGTATGTAGAGGTTTGCTATTATGGTGATGGTAATTGCATCTCCTTGTTGTTCCCAGTGTATTGCACATTCACAAAACCAGAGATTCTGGCCCGTAAACATCCACCTTTGCAAACACAGAAGTTTTCAGAAGTGACGCATCCTGTAAAGCAGTGTTGTACCATCATTGAGCAGATCCCGTACCGCAAGCTTCTTTTTGCTTGTTTGCCCTCTCCCTGAGATCATGCGGGATCTAGGAGTTTCATTCCTGGATCTTGCATTGCCCTGGGAGGGGCAGGAGGTCCAGCTTCAGCTCCAGTGTTGTGTCCGTGGTTGGGACCAGGTGAGTACGTGACACAGCACAAAACCAGCATCTCATATTACCTGTTCGAAGTCTGCAATGTTGGGTGGACATTATTATATGGCAAAGGACCCTGTTGTTAGACAGCAGGATAGAAGTTGATGCACACTTATTAGTCTTCTTTTAATATTTGTTTATTAAAATTGTAATATTTGTGAGAAATTAGGTTATTGGTTAAGGAAGTTAAAACCATACTCAAGAAACAACCACACCATGGTGAAGCTCATAAGTCACCAAATGATCCTGTGCTTAACCCTTGGTAACTTGTCAGTCACAAAGGCAGACAGGTTTAACTTAGAGGCAAAGAGAAAAGTATTTATGCAGCAGACAAACAGTAATAAAGTGAAAAGGAAACTCAATAAAAATCCCAAACCAAGTTAGAAACGCAGTGTGAAATTTAATAAATGAAATGAAACCAACATGAGCAAATCTAATTACTATAACTGGAGTTATGCAATTTTAAGGGTCTATGTGAAAATAGCACCAAGAAGCAGAAATTGCTAATTGTGCTTATCTGGTCATGCTGGCTTGGGATAAATTCACAAGTTCAGACCGACTGCATTGGAGTGTGGGTTGGATACAAGAAAGTTGCCTTCTCAAAGATACAATGTTCAAAACCTCAGGATATCGCAGGAGGAGATCAGCTGATGTCATCCAAGGAACCAGGACCTGAGGAGGCACCTCTTGGGGATCAGGACATTGCTCCAGCAAAAGGCCAGAAAGCCCAAGCAGGGCACAGTTGCAGCAGGTCACCTAGGCAGTTGCAAGGAGGCCTCTGGAACATTTTGTGTTCCTATAGTTCAGAAGAGGAGGTCAGACAACTGGCCCCTGGAGTCACTCTAGTCATCCTGGGTTCAAAGAACTGGTCCTCTCTCCTTCAAGCAGCAATACAGGCTTCAAACAGTAGGGCAGTCCCGTAAAGAACAAGAGAGACCTTAAGCAGCAGGGCAGTCCTCTAAGTACAAGACTGTGCTACTGAAGTCTTCCCCAGGTCCAGGAGTGTACTGAAGAGTTGGTCTGAGGGTCCAAGGTTTATACCTGGTGCCAGCTTTGCAGTGGGAGAAACCTCTAGTGTTTTACCCCCACAGGTGGTTCTGTAACATCCTTCCTCCCTGTCCAGCTCCCAAGATGCCTGGGGTGAAAGAAGCCTTGTGCCAACTTCTTTTTGAGTGTGCTGAGGCACCTCCTTTGAAGCATAAATGGAGCAGGGAACAACTCCATCCCTCCCATCCTGTCAGGATGTCCCTCTCCCAGCTAGAACCAGCTTCTATTTTTCACTATCTGGGTCCAATAAACATTCCTGATGGTGAAGTAATTAACATTTCCAGGCAGCTGGAAACTCCTAGGAGGTCTCAGAAAGTTTAAGTCAGGAAAATTCTAACTTTCTAAAAGTAACATTTTCGAAATCGTAATCTAATATCTGACTTTAATATAAAAATAAATTTTACATTGCAATTCATTTGAGTTCAAACAGGACATTTCTACTTTCTCCCAATCAAACATTAGCACTTTTTAAATGTAATAGGATAACACAATGTTATGGAAGAGGTAGGCCTCACATTAGTGACAAATGAACTTAGGTATTTTTCATTACATGACATGCAAAACTTAAAAGTACATGTCTAACTTTTTAAATACAATGGACTCTGCTGCATTGGCCTACAGTAGGGGTGACTGATATGTATCAAAATTATAGGTTTAAACCTGGCAAAGGGTTTATTTTGGCAGGTCGAATTGACAGTTTAATACTGCATCACGCTCATTAGTAACATTTAATTTACAGTCCCTGGGTACATGTTTTACCTCTTTGTTAGGGAAATTAAATTAATTTAATGTACCAATCAGGTGTAAGCCAATTGCACCATGTTTTAAGAAGGGAGCACAAGCACGTTCACACTGGTTATCAGTAGTAGTGAAGGCAAACAGTTTTGGGAAAGACCACCAATTAATGTACCTCATTTTGTATGCGAAACCTGCAATTTTTTACTAAGTATGCTTCTACTGATATTGTGATGGGAGGGATTGTGGGACTGTAGGAAGGTGGTGGTTGTATGGTAAGGGTGTGTACGTCGTTGTGGGTGTGAAATTCACGGTTTGAGGAGCAGTGGCTGTCCCCGAAGCAGTGGGCGTCCCCGAAGCACACTAAAGGACTTTTTTCCTGCCTCACCTGCAACTTCTCCTGCATCAGAACGACTAATCCAACGACTAAAATATGCAACCCCAACCACCTGAACTGCATCCTCATCAACACCCGCTCCGCACGAAAACACGCCATCGAGCTCTGGGATTTGCTCGACACCACAGCACCTGACGTGGCTTTCCTGACTGAAACCTGGTGGAACGACTCCTCGGCTCCGGACATCGCCATCGCCATACCGGACGGCTACAAAATCATCAGAAGAGATCGAACCAACGGAATTGGAGGCGGAATAGCCATCGCTCACAAAGCTACCCTCAAAATCCACACCCACTCGGACGACACCCTCAAGACAGCCGAACACCTCCACTTCCAGATCCACACGGACCCCAACACGACCCTCAGAGGAACCCTCATATACCGCCCTCCAGGACCAAGAGCCCCCTTCAGCGACACCATCGCCGACCTCGCAAGCACCCACGCCCTCGCCTCCACGGATTACATCCTCCTGGGAGATCTAAACTACCATCTGGAAAACGCCAACGACGCCAACACCGCATCACTGACCTCCAACCTCCTCAACCTCGGACTCCACCAGCTAGTCAACACTCCCACCCACATCGCCGGACACAACCTTGACCCCCTCTTCACCTCAAGCAACCACATCTCTTTCAGCCACACCTCCGAACTCCACTGGACCGACCATCACTGCGTCCATTTCACCTATAAGAAAATCACAGAGCAACACCGCATCCAGCTACCTCCTCACCGCCGCTGGGGCAAAGTCACCCAAGACCAACTGACCAGCACCCTCATCAACAACCCTCCACCCGACGCAACCGACCCGAGCACAGCCGCCATCAATCTCCATCAATGGATCCTCGACTGCGCCAACACCCTTGCCCCACTCAAGAAACCCACTGCAATCCAAGGAAAGAAAAAACCAGCATGGTTCACAGACGATCTAACCACCTCCAAAAGCATCTGCCAGAAGCTCAAAAAGAAATGGATCCAAGAACGCACACCCGACAACCTCGCCACCCTCAAAAACGCCAACCGTGAACACCACCAACGGATCCGCCTCGCCAAGCGCGCCCACTTCACCGAACGCATCAACAACAACGCCCACGACTGCAAAGAACTCTTCGGCATCGTGAAGGAACTCTCCAACCCAAAAGCCAACGACATCCCGCCCTCCCAGAAACTCTGCGACGACCTCTCCACCTTCTTCCACCAGAAAATCGCCACCATCCACGACAGCTTCAACACCGGTCCACCGCCAGACCCCACCCCCGACATCTCCTCCCACGACTGCCGCCTCACCGCCTGGACCCACGTGGACGATGCAGAAACCATAACAACCATGAACACCATCCACTCAGGCTCCCCTACGGACCCTTGCCCTCATCACGTATTCAACTCAGCCAACGCCACCATCGCCCCCGAACTCCGCAAGGTCATCAACCTCTCCTTCACCTCCGCCACTTTCCCGGACAGCTGGAAACACGCAGAAATCCAACCCCTCCTCAAGAAACCCAAAGCCGACCCCAACGATCTCAAAAACTTCCGTCCGATCTCTCTCCTCCCTTTTCCAGCTAAAGTCATCGAGAAGATCGTCAACACTCAACTCACCCACTTCCTCGAAGACAACTCCATCCTGGACCCCTCACAATCCGGATTCAGATGAAACCACAGCACTGAGACTGCTCTCCTCGCCGCCACAGATGACATCAGACATCAAATGGACAACGGCGAAACCTCAGCCCTCATCCTCCTTGACCTATCAGCCGCCTTTGACACAGTCTGCCACCGCACCCTACTGACCCGCCTCCAGGAAGCCGGCATCCAAGATAAAGCCATCCACTGGATCTCATCCTTCCTCTCCGACAGAACTCAGAGAGTCCGTCTCTCCCCTTTCCGCTCCAAAGCGACCAACCTCATCTGCGGTGTCCCCCAAGGATCCTCCCTCAGCCCTACGTTGTTCAACGTCTACATGGCCCCCCTTGCTAAACTGGCCCGCCAACATCATCTCAGCATCATCTCCTACGCCGACGACACCCAGCTCGTCCTCTCCCTGACCAAAGACCCGCTCACCGCCAAAACAAACCTCCACGAGGGACTAAAAGCCATCGCCGATTGGATGAACAACAGTCGCCTGAAACTCAACTCCGACAAGACGGAAGTCCTCATCCTCGGGCGCACTCCCTCGGCCTGGAACGACTCATGGTGGCCCTCCGACCTCGGACCCCCGCCCACCCCTGCCAACCACGCAAGAAACCTCGGCTTCATCCTGGACTCCGCCCTCACCATGTCCAAACAGGTCAGCGCCGTCTCCTCCTCCTGTTTCAACATCCTTCGAATGCTCTGCAGAATCTTCAAGTGGATTCCAACAGAAACCAGAAAGACGGTGACCCAGGCCCTCGTCAGCAGCAGACTTGACTACGGCAACGCACTCTACACAGGCATCCCAACCAAAGACATCAAACGACTCCAACGTATCCAAAATGCCTTCGCCCTACTGATTCTCGACATACCCCGCCGAGGTCACATCTCCCCTCACCTGAAGGAACTCCACTGGCTCCCGGTAGACAAGAGGATCACCTTCAAACTCCTCACCCACGCTCACAAGGCGCTTCACAACACCGGACCCTCCTACCTCAACACCAGACTTAACTTCTACACTCCAACACGTCAACTCCGATCCGCCAACCTCGCCCTCGCCATCGTACCCCGAATCCAGCGCAAGACCTCCGGCGGCAGATCCTTCTCCTTCCTCGCCGCCAAGACCTGGAACTCTCTCCCCACACCTCTACGCCAGACCCAGGACCTCCTCGCATTCAGAAGGCTCCTCAAGACCTGGCTCTTCGACCGCTAAACAGCAGCGCTCCACGCCCCCCCCCTCCCCCCAGCGCCTCGAAACCCTGACGGGTACATAGCGCGCTTTATAAATATTGTGATTGATTGATTGATTGATTGGGTGAGTTGTGTGTAGGTTATGTTTTTTGTTAAGGTGGATTATCATTTTATAGGCCATACCTATTTCAACTTCATATTTTCAGTGACAAAATTATATTTTATTGTATTGTAAGTCTATAGCGCTTTCCTCCTCCTTTCCTAAAGTGCATTCTGGGAGGATGCATCAGTAGCTATTCGATTTGATGTTGCGCCGAATTTGGATGTATTTTCCAATTATGGGCCTGATTTAGATTTCGGTGGAGGGGTTACTCCATCACAACGTTGAGGGATATCCCACCCGCCGGAATATAAATCTCATTTTTTTCTATGGGATTTTTATTTCAGTGGATGGGATATCTATCACCGTTGTGACGGAGTAACCTATCTGCAGAGGTCTAAATCAGGCTCTACGTCACTCATGGGAAACATGTGGCTTGGCCTAAGCATGAGTGAAAGCTGGGAGATGTTTGAGAGATAGCCACAATTGCATGTGCTTGCCATACTAGCCTTTCCATACTCACTATCTTATTTAAACATAATAATAAGTCTACAAGTAAAGTGTACTGGGTGTTTACAGCCTGGTCTAAGCTTTTGAAAGTAGAAGTGGGAAGCATTTGTCCTGGGAGGAATCAAGATCAAGAAGAGAAAAACAATACATTTTTCTCCAAAATCACCATCTAAGTGCAAACCATTCTAAACAAGGCAATCAGTTAATAGTTAGTATATTGCAAGTTGCAATCTACTGTAACCTGCTGCTGCACAATATCAAGTTCTAAGTCTAACCATCAACTGAATTCCATTGGGAGACTGTGCTTCCTATCACCAAGTAGAAAGTAGATACTATGGTCAATAGTGTTTTTCCAGGAATAGATAAAACAAAACAAAATGGATTTGGGGTCTACCTAAGAGCAGAGATAGAGTGAGCTCCAGGAGTAATTGCTGTTAATAGTGAAACTGAGATCGGGTTAATCAATAATCCTGTTTTAAATGATGTGGTTAGATGTATGACAATCGAAAGAGTTGAGCGGGGAGGCATGCAACTAGAGAAAGTTGCATGATTTTGCAGAGGTTATTTGCCCCAGATTGATAACACTGAAGATCTCACAGGAAGTTGCCCTTAGACTCTCTGCTCTTATGCCAGATGTTCTGGACATGAGACCAGGCAGGTTAATGCAAGACAGGCAGTAGGAGAGATGGAATGACCTCTAGGCACACGTGACCAAAGGAAGGCATGCTGAGCTCCGACTCTGAGCAAGAAGAATGCTTAGACCAGGCAACTTTTGCCACGGCAAGGGCGGGAGAAGAGACAGGCCATGAGGTTGCAAATACAATGAGAGAGTCTTTACAGCAAGATCATTTATTAAAATGTACTTTGTTCTAGAAATACAAAAAAGTGGTCAAGTACCGCAATATCACACTCTCTTCTTTCAGCGAAAATGTACATGATATTGCAGCATGACCATTTGAGCAGTGTTGAAAAATAGAACACGTATAAACATAAAGGTGTAGCCCCGAACTATCCCTTCCCTCTCTCAGAAATTCTCTTCCCGCTTACCAAGTAAGAAACATTCTTGCCAATTCAATCCTATTCAAACTGTTACTTGGTAATTTGTCTGAGTATTATTTCTAGTATGCAATTTCTAAGAATAGTTGGCAGTTTGATACCTTATCTTTCCAATTTCAGGGTATGATGGTCATTAGTCAGAGTTTTATTCCCTGATCAGAATAGATTGTCTTGAATCTAGGAGGGCAGGGCCTCACTGAATGTCCCACCAACAGGTAGTTAAGTAGTGGTTCTCAAAAATAATTGGTAACTTTGCGGTTGTCAAGCATATTACAGGAATGTTTTTCTATGGCCATGAGGTGCCAACGATGAGTATGTCACTGGATAATGTTGTCTTTCTTCTCCCAGGAGGGTGCTATGGTGGTCTTCGTCACACTTTAACGGTTCCAAAGCAGTAGCTTGTTCTCGTTAGATTGATATTGTATTTTGGCAGACTCACCCCAAACTAGGCATAAGTGAAGGTGTCCGGGATGGGATATCTTACCATCATGACTTGAATGCTGTCCAGTACTCCCTCCAGAAAGATTGCAGGTTTGGGCACAACCACCATATGGTCAAGTTCCCACACCCTGACAACCTCTCAAACACATGGAAATTGCCATTGGGTAGATTTTCTGTAATTTAGCAGGATGCATATATCAGTTGCACAGGAGTTTGTAATGGAACTCTGCCTAAAATAGACTATGAGTGTTTATTTATATTTCACCATAAGAAAGCCATTTGTCTTTCAGTAAGTTTCCTCTCTACCAGCTCTTGCCATTTTACTTTGCATGGATGTGCATCTGTTAATGTTTCAGTAGTTGATTTAGAGACGAAATAACCCCTCTTGAGCCGACAGCTTTTTAAATATCTTGTTACATTGGCTTTAGCTTCTGTGACAGAACATACATAATAATGGGGAGCAATACTCAGTGTCGTATCTGAACATAGTTCTCATCTTCGCTGACTTTGAACTCTTGTTTACAATGTAGAAGTGACTTTGCCAACCCTTAGAATACACAAGTGTTTTCTGACTTGCATGCACACCATTCCACCAGTCGATGTATTTGGGACACTACACAATAGCATGGTGGTTTTTCCATTAGGGCTCGGAGGCTGTGGCCATCTGAAATTCCTACATTGCAAAACATACAAAATAGATAGATTTATTTACAGATATGATTGTATCTCTAATCAAACTGATGTATTTAACTCTGGGCTACCCTTTCCCAGGCTGCCTGTCCCGCCTTACTCTGAACAATGAGTGGGAAGCCAGGCAGTTAATCAACTTTCTGCAATGTGATGCATGACATAAGGCTTACCATTCTAAAGCCCTTCAGTGCCATGGTAGTCATTTGTGGTAACCAGTGTAAGCCAGTGATGCTGTCAGCCTCACAGTTTCGGACATTGCAGGCTTCATCCCTAAGTGAGAGCAGATATCTGTAATTTACAGATATAGATCCAAATCCTTCCCATTTGACACAGGGTAGGACTGGATGTGAGAACCGTGCGTGAGATTTGGCACCTTGTCTTCAGTAATGGTAAGTGTTATAATGCTAATCTTGTATTATGTACACAGTACTAAGACCCCTGGTCACGCTGAACTTTCCCACTGTAACACCACAGCCCATGGCTGTAGGTCACTGACCCCTTCAGACGTGCTGTATTTGTTTCTCAGTGAAGTTGATGAGATGAGCAAGCCTTTTGTTCCCTTGCAAAATTGATGCAACTGTCCCTTTCAGGCGCAAAGGGAGAAATAATGTGCTTATAGTGTCCTAATTTGCAAAATAACATAAAAATGTCAAAATGAACATTGAATACTATCTGTATGCATGCCTAGAATATGGCACTCATACTTGCTGCCTATTAAGGTTCTTTTGTATTAACATTGATCAGCACAGTGGTTCAAGACTGTTTTCTCCCCACTCTGGGTATGTTTAGATTTTAAAGACAGTTACATGCTGCAGCATGCTTGATGTCTGTGGTTATCACATTCCGGGGATCTGGCTCTATTATATGGTGTTAAAACAAACCCTATCTGCATGCATATGACATTAATGAAAAAAAAACAGAGATTGATTTCTGAACAATGAATGTCAAAAACATTGAGGCAATGCATGTCACCGATCTAGTTCCTCTTCTATTCCATGTGTGGCACTTAATCTTGAGTTCTCCAAGAGTGTTAGCTATTTCTATAATATTGGATTTCTTCTATTTTATAGATTCATCTTACTACTCTTTTCAAATGCATGCTTTGAGTCATGCCAGAAGTTTATGAGGTGCCATGATAAAGAGCTCTGGGCTGAGGCTGAAGGCAGTGTGAGCTTCTCACAGTGCCTGTCAGTAGTTTGGCCTCTTTGCAGAGCACACAGACCAATGGTCACATATTCCAGTTGCAATTGAAATTCTGTGTGAATGAGTACGAAAGGGGTATACATTTGTCAAAATATTTACAAGGCACAAAGTAACAGAAAATAAAGTGCTTACTTGTGAGTAGGTGCAGTGTATGTTTGGGGCGGTGAAGGGAAGGAGATGTGAGGAGCTGCACTCACGGGACATTGAAAAGGAGTGCTTAAGAGGAAAGAGATGCGGTTGAAGGTGTGCAGATGGACGAAATGTGGAGATAAAAGGGACATACATGTCTATCATAAAGCACGCCAAACTGAAGACCAACCCTCCCAGGCCTCAATAACATTTAATGATATTTAATTCACAGTCTAACATTTTCAATGTTAATTATTTACAGCAAATCACTGTTGTTGCCATTTATTTTAAAATACCAGCAAACATTGACAAAGTTGTTGGCCTGGCAGGTTTTACAAATATTTCAGGTGTTGTGTTATATCTATCTGGATGTAATAACAGCTCAGAGAGAATCCAAAATACCAGTCCGGTGACACTCTAAGGGAATCACAGAAATTTATTTTACATGTTCCCTTTCAGAGACCCCTCAATTGTTTATCCTACTCAGAGATTTGAGAGATCTACATGACCGATTGCAGTCTGTAGCTGTTGTTGCTTGGCAAAGCTTAGTTAGAGCATTTTCTTCCAAAGTCAGTGCAGCACAAATCACCTGAATGCAAGATGAAGTGAAAGATGTAAAACGGAAATAGTGACTAAGTGAAAGCGTTGTTCACATGGATTACCTTAAGATCTTTTCAAATGGTTAAGAAATATTTCTGTGCTTTTGCTTTAGAGTTAAAGGAATGAATACAGGACCAGATAGGGGCTTGTTTCCGATGTGGGTCCAGATTTAAGAAAAGCGGTGCTGCACCCAGTGCTGTGCCACTTTTCTTGCGCCCCTTAGCGCCCCCTGACGCCACCATGTGTGCGCCGTATCAAAGATACGGCGCACCATGGTGGGAGTTGGGGTAAATAGCGTCAACATTTTTTACACTAGTACGGAGCTTTGCAGGATTAGCATCAAATATTTTGACACTAATCCTGCAAAGCCTATTGAGACCCATTATGAATAATGGTGTGCCTCCTTTTAATGTCTGCTCTGAGCAGGGATTAAAAGTGGTAATAAAATGACACAAAGAAATCTATTATATTTCGTTGCGCCATTTTTTCATCCCCCCCTACATGGGAATGCCCGCTTTGAATATATTATGAATGGCGCATGCATGATGTAGGGAAAAGGCTTACAAAGAGGCGCAATGCATGCATTGCACCACTTTGTAAATCTGCCACAGCATTTTTGGCCATCTAACGCCACATTAGCATTAAAAAAATGACACTAATATGTCATTAGATGGCGCAAGAGGCTCTTAAATCTGCTCCGTAGTTTTGAATTGCTTTCCATGTAGAGCCACGTAAGTCTTGGTCATTTATTAGAAAGGGCGTAAATGAAGTTGGAGAACCGGGGAGAGGTTGATAGTGTGACAGACTAACCTGTGATAGGAGGCAAAGCAAAGGTAGTCATCTTCTGCAGCTCCATTTCTTCAACACTATGCTGTATAACACTGCAGCTCTTAAAGGAGAAATTGAAAGCAAGCGGCTTGCAGATGTGCAGATACACTGTGCACAATGGAAGCATGCAAAGTGTGTCTGTTTACTGCATGTGTCCTGATGTCATAGAGTCATCAGAGCTCATAACCCTAATGATGCTAGGTAACATGACTAAAGACTTCTTCCTCCCTCCCACACAGGCAGCACCCTACAGGACTCGAAGATTGATAGGTAAACCTGAGCAGTACAGGACTGAAACCCTCATCACCGTGGGCAACCTACAGAGTGACGTTTGATGTGCATAATCTAGAGGTGTTGCCAGGAGGCCCTGAAGATGGAAGTCCAAGGCTGGAAGAAGGTATGCCCTGGCTTAGTCCAGAATAGCTCTTTTCATTGGCACATGTGCACTAGCGCATGTCCCTGGCTTGTGCTTGTGAAAAGTGACTAAAGTATAGAAAAAGTGATGGATGGCATGCTTGAAGTAATCTCAGTCACTGGTAATTACTTGGGCTGCATCCAAGTCCATTCTTCTTTTGAACACCATAAAACGTCAGTTTGGACCCAGCTATTTGCAAATCAGTCTTGACTCTGCTCTAATTGGAACAGTCGAGTCTGAACTGCCAAGCCAGGTCCTCCCTGAATTGGAACACAAGTAACCCAGAACTGGTTTCACCCCTGTTATGTGCTCATCAGCCGGGTGTAGCTTGGTTCCAGTGTCACAGTGTGCATGGGACCCATGTCTGCATACCATACCCGTCCCATTTAGAACAGCACACTATAGTATACAAAAAATGATGAATGGAATGTTTGAGATAATCTCAATCACTGGTAATTATGCAGGATACATCCAAGTCCATCATTCTTTTGCACATTATGCAACCTCAGTTTGGACCTAGTTATGTGCAAATCTTTCTTGTCTCTGCTCCAGTGGGAACAGTCCAATCCGAACTGCCAAGCCAGGTCTGCCCTGAACCAGAACACTAGCAACCGAGGACCGGTTTCACTCTTGTGTTGGGCTCATAATTCGGGTATAGTTGGTTCCGGTGACAGAGTATGCACAGAACCCACATCTAGGCATGCCCATTCATTTAGGGCGACACACTAAAGCATACAAAAATTGATAGATGGAATGCTTGAATTAATCTCAGCCACTGGTAATTACTCAGGGTCCCATACCAGTCCATCATTCTTTAGCACACCATGCCACCTCAGTTTGGAACAAGCTATATGCAAATCAAGCTTGACCCCACTACAATGAGACTAGTCCAACTCAAATTGCCATGCCAGGTCCTCCTTGAACCAGAACACAAGCAACCCAGGACTGGTTTCACCATTTTTATGGGCTCATCTATAGCTTGGTACTTGTGACACAGTATGCATGGGACCCACGTCTGGGTGTGTCATTTTGCATATAGAAAATCTGAGCAAATCCCTGAGTAACAGTGATGCACACTTGCAATCCAAAGTATTAATTTATTGATAAGGACATTTTTGTTCTCTCTAGTAGTGGGAGGGTGGGTCGCAACATTGGTCATAAATAGTGTTGCACACTTTGGATTGCAATTCGAGTTAAGAGGTCACACATATTTGTACCTAGTAGCAATGAAAGCCAGTGTTCATTGATAATAATTCCCAGCTGGATTATTTCTCCCTGATCCTGCTGGCTAATGAATTTACTCCCTAGATTGGGCATGGAGTGGTTTTTTTTTGTCTCTTAGATACCTTCCCACATTTTTCATTTCCCCATGACGATTAGATCTCCCAGCTGAATTGGAAGTGACTAGGTACCACATGTGTCATTATTAGAAATAGTGGTTACCTATTGCCATTCTCTGTGAATCACAATTGGGTAATCACTAGCCCTAATGTAAGAAACTCCATGAGTTTCATTTAGCATTTCCTAATGGGTCGCAAATCGACCTACTTTATTAATATTAATGAGGTACGCTGCAATTTACAACCCATTAGGAAATGCAAAAAATCACAGGGATGGTAACCTGCTGGGGTCAGCAGACCACCATGTCTGTGATTGCTTTTAAAAAAGCTATCTTTTTTAAAAAATGCAGCTTGTTTTCCTTAAAGGAAAATGAGATGTGTTTAAAGAAAGAAAAATGAAAAGTTTTCTTCTCATTTTTAAGAGTAGGTAGTGGTCTGTGGGACCAATGTCTGCTGTTAAAAAATGTTTTTGCTGCCATTCACAAAGGGGAAGGAAACCTTTGGAGACCCTTTCCCCATTTGCGAATGGGTTACCACCTACTTGAAGTAGGTGCTAAAATATTAATGTTTTGCGACCGCATTTTGGTCACAAAACATTCTTGCTGGGACTCAGTATTAGGAAGGGACACCCTGAACAGGGCCCTTTCTAATACTGGATCGATATGAATTTGCAATTCCAAATTACGATTCGGTATAATGTTATTGAATTGTAAATTGGAATTCATACATACCAAAATGCATTTTACTGGTTGCAAATGGCCCGATTCTGCGAATCGGCTGTTTGCGACCAGTAAAATGCATGGTCTCTAGGTCTTTTCTGTTCATCCCACTTTCAACTGCTGTGCTTAACCCATTCACACTTCCGTCTGCCCTTCATCCCTCCAGGCTCAATCAATGGCATACTGTAGGAAACTGGCCCCTTGTTTGCACTACCCCACACCTTTTGCCTGGTATCTGATGCTCACTTGACTGACTGTGTGCTGGGATATTGCTAGCCAAGCCCCAGCACCTGTGTGCTTTCCCTAAAAGAGTACCATTGTTCCACAGCTACGTCCCTTGTAAAAGGTACCAGTGATACCAAAGGCCCTGTGACCAGGGAGGGCCCCTAAGGGCTGTAGCAGATATTGTGCCACCCTAAGAGACCCCTCCCCAGACACATGTACACTGCCAATGCAGAGAAAAAGGTAAAGTTGACTTTGCATCCCCCTCTGGCTGCCATGACCACCAACCACTGCCTGTGGCATAGGTAGGTCACCCCTCTAGCAGGCCTTACAGCCCTAAGGCAGGGTGCGCGATACCACAGGTGAGGACATAGCTGCATGAGCAAGATGTCCCTACAGTGTCTAAGTCCATTCTTAAACATTGTAAGTGCAGTGTGGCCATATTAAGTAAACGGGCTGGGAGTTTGTCATCACAAACTACACAGCTCCATAGTGGCTACACTGAAGTCTGGGAAGTTTGGTATCAAACTTCTCAGCACAATAAACCCACAATGATGCCAGTGTTGTATTTATTGTATAATGCACACAGATGGCATCTTAGAGATGCCCCCTGTTTTTTACCCAGTCCTTCAGTGCAGGACTAACCAGTCTGTGCCATTCTGCACTATGAGACAAGTTTCTGACCCCATTGTGCTCTCTGAGGCCAGAAACAAAGCCTATACTGGGTGGAGGTGCTTCACACCTCCCCCCTGCAGGAACTGTAATACTTGATGGTGACCCTTAAAGACTCAGGCCTCTTGTTACAGTGCCCCAGGGCACTCCAGCTAGTGGAGATGCCCACTCTTGGACAAAGCTCCACTTCTGGTGGCAAGTTTGATGGGAAACTTTGGAAAAACAAGGAGGAGTGACCGCTTCAGCTGGGACTACCCCTAAAGTGTCCAGAGCTGAAGTGAGCCCCATCCCTGCGGAATCCTACATCTTGGTTTGGACGATAGGGACCAATAGCGTTAGGTCTGTGTCACCGTACCCAAAGGGAGTGGACACCGAAAGGGTGTGGTCACCCTCAGGGACAGTAGCCATTGGCTACTACCCCCTTACTCCCATAACACCCCTAAATCCAGGATTTAAGTGCCTCCCTGAACCCAGCTCACCAGATTCCCGGTGACCTCAAGAAGAAGATAGAAGAAAGAAGAAGGACTGCTAAGCTGACCCACAGCAGAGAAGACTGAAGACACCAACTGACTTGCCCCAGCCCTTCAGGTCTGTCTCCAGCTTCTGAAGCCCTGCTACAAAGAGGCGATGCATCCTGTAAGACCAGCGACCCCTTAAAAGCCTCAAGAGAACTGCCTGCACCCCAGAGGACCAAAATCTCCTGTGGACAGTGGCCCTGTTCAGAAAGAAACACCATCAAAGGACTTCAGAATCATCCTGGATCCCCAAGTCCTGCCAACTCTGCACCCAAAGCCCGCAGCCCGTGTCCAGTTGGCCCAACCAACTAGAGCTGTTCCCCATATGATTCTGACCTAGTGTCCACCCTAGGTCTCTCCAGTCCAACTCGACGACTCCTGCAGCCTAAATCCAGAGTATACCCCTGACCGTGAGAGAACTGGATGAAGATACCCAATGCCTGAAGATACCACTCCACCTGCAGCCCCCTGGCCTTGAGGAATCCGACCAACAGTCCAGCGATGTCTATCAGGCAGCCCTCCTCCTTGTCCAACTTTTGGTTTTCTGGAAACGACCCCCTGGACTTAGCCTGCAGCATCTTTTGTGACCCCCCCGGAGCCCCTCTACTGGAATGCATTGGGAGCCCGATACTGTGTTTGCACCCTCCACCCAGCCGCTCCTGTGCCGCTGAAGGTGTGTGGTTGGTGTTAACCTGTGGCCCCTTTGTTCTCCTCTAGACCCCCCAGGTCTGCCCTCTAATGACTTAGGTACATACCTGCAAGCAGGTCTTATTCCGAGTGCCTCTAGTCTCCATAGGAAGGCATTTTAAAACTTACCTCATTTTTTACCTCTGCACCCAGCCAACCCTGTGTTGCTGGAGGTGGGTGTTTGGGGTTAACAAGAACCCCAACCTGTGGACATCCTACCCCCCGGAGACTGGAATTGTAAGTTTCATACATACCTTGAAACTGTGCTAACTTTTCTTCCCCCCTAGAACTGTTTCTGAAAATTGCACTAAAGGGGCGTATTTACAAGCAGGCGATAAAAGGCTTCTTATTTATAATGGGCCCCTATGTACTCTGCAGCAGTAGCGCCAAAATGTTGGTACAAGTCACTTGTTTAAGAAAAAGGCACAGTAGCTCAGAATGTGTAGGAACATGCAGAAAGGTTCTAATGTTAAAAAAAAAAACATGTTGTTGTAAATATCTCTTTTCTGCTCCTCATTGTGCACCTGGAAAAATAGAGCAGAAGAAAGAAAAGCAAAATTTAATCTGCTTTAATTATGCTCTGTGACCTGACCTACATATCTCCTTGGTTGCCCTCTGGCAGGAGGAATTGTGAGTGGCTTCATAAATCTGGGGTAACACAATGCAGAGCAAATTGCTGCATTTCATTAGTCTGGCAAAAGGAGCAATTCCATGGGTGTTGCATGGGTGTTCCCACACAAAACCTATAGATTTTATCCCATTTCAAGATTTACCAGAAGTGGTAGAGCTGGGAATGCTCCAAAATGCTAAGCCTTCCTAGGTGAGGAGTAACAAGGAGAAATATATTTATTTCTTCTCATGTTTTCCACTTTCTACGTGTGCAGAATTCTGCAGCACACATAGAAAGAGGAAAGTGCTTCAGGGGATTGTTTTTGTGCAGGAAGGTGCCCCTTTCTCCAAAATAACAACCCACTTACAAGGTATGCACCCTTGCACTGTAGTGCAAGGGTGCCTGTATTGAACCAAGGCAGTCAAACGGAGCTATGCAGGGCAAAGCCAGGAATGGACTGTTTTCTTTTAGATATGGTGAATTCCTTTCCCAGCCCTTTCCCTGAGACGCAGTGCTGTGCTGCGTCACATACTTATAAATATGCTCCTTTATTTTGATTGACAACTCTATGTTGATCTTTTGTAAACGTTGTTCATGCTTTGTGCATTTATTGCAATGTGTAGTTTCTGACTGTTGGATTACTTTTAAGTGTGTGTATTGGATGGTGCTATAAAGTGTTGTTCTTTTATCATGAAAATAACTCTGGATTGCCATTCCATCCTTAATGCGATAGAATGGATAAAAAATATCTACCCTTAATCTTCACCCACACACTTATAGCTAGGCTTTGCTGACTGTTCTAAACTGTCCTGGAGATTCAATGAGCCATTGTAGGCCACTGTTATTCTCATACTAAACTGACTAATCAGTAGAGAAGTAGTGCACATAGTCTCACATTAGATACTGCTAAATGTTCTCTACAACTTCACTGATGTTAGAGAAAGCCTGACTCAGGGAGAGGCATGAAGCATTTGCCTAGGCCACAGGCATTGCACTATTATAGTCCAGTAAAGTTCAGCTTTAACTGATAAAGCAGTAGAGGAATTGTTAAGACCTTGGAAATCAATGGTGGTTTGCTTATAGGCAAGAGCTTTGAAGCAAAAGACTGGATGGAGAAGGAGAACATGGGTCTCATACTCCAAGTATAGAAGCTGAAAGTTAGAGTTCTAAAAGTTACCCCTGCCTAAATAATTGATGCAATATTGAGAGCCTCTCTTAATTATCTCCCCTATTTTGTCCCCAGAACCCCAAGGATATAGTTTGGTTATATAATGTAGGCAATGATATGTTGGTGTGTCTGGCTTCTTTTGAACAAGCTCTTGAGATACACAGGTAAGGGCAGATTAGAAGTCAGCAGGCTTATTCAACCATTCACTCCTCATGGCATTGAGGCACTAATTGTGCTGGAATAGGCTTGATGAGGTCAAGAGAATGAAAGAGGTTCTGATTAAGAGATACTTGCAGTATCTATCTCAGTGCTGTTTGCATTTGAAGGGGATAGTGAAGATGCATCATGAGACTTGGGAACCCAAAATGCATTGCACTATGGAAAACTTGAATGGCTTGATGACAGGTAAAAAGGAGGTGTTTTTTAAGGGTATGTTTTTCCTTTGATTAGACAAAAAACTTTACTGACACCTGCCTGTCCAATCGTAATAACCATGGTACAGACACAAAGTAACTGGCTGTGACAACAGACCGGTGCATGTGTAATAGAGTAAGTTTATAGGGACAGTTTAAGTGTTAGAAATTGGGTTGCTGGTTGTAGGAAGCTGGCTCTCTATATAGTGGACCAAAAAGAGGTACGCTGTGCAAAGAGTCCAGGCAAGCCCCATAGGTATCACACAGGAACAAATGACATCCCATATGCTATGTTTTGTGGTAGTGTGGGTGAGCAGTTAGGCATATCAGAGGGTAGTACTAAGCATGTAAGGCACACACATAGGCAGTAATTGAGACACACACTTGATAAAGAAACCCAACACCAGTTTATAAAAATAACAGATACTTTTATATAAATTTAGATACCAAGAACACCGGAATCAGTTGAGTACTTTTCGAGATAGGAATTTTTAGACTTTTCAAAATTGGACACAGTTCATTTTTCTGTAGCCGCAGTGTTAATCTATGGGAGAGAAAACATATACGGCAAACAGGCACTTCACAGCAACTTACAGGACCAATGTTCTAGACTTAAGGTGAGTACAGGGAAGCGTCCTAGGCCACATCAACAGGTCATCTTGAATGGCATTAGGGCTGCCGGTGCAGCGGTGTAGTGCAGCATGGACGCCCTAAGTCAATAGGGATTAGTCCGGTCACAAAGATGCTACAGGGGTGGACTGAGGGTCCAGTCCGGGTGAACCACCAAGGGAATTCATCTCTTGTGGTGCTCAGGAACATAGGGACACCAGTGGTCCTCTTTTCCTCTGTCTGGGACAGTCTGGTTCGAGGTATCTTGGACCGTCATGTTTCCATCACCAGGGGCGGTCGTGGTAGAGAGGCCACAGACAAACAGGCTGCAGGCATGGACTGGGATACCAGTCCAGGTGAACCAACAGGTGGTCCTAGGGACATAGGGACTCCAGTAGTCCTCTGCTCCTCAGTCCAGAATGTTTAGGTGCAGAGGTGCAATCTCTGTCAGGTCGCTGTCTCCAGAGGTGGTCATGGTTGAGGGAGGCCTGCAGACAAAGGCTGCAAGCACCAACGGGAAGTCCACAGTGTGTGAACTCAAAGTAGGCTTTGACTCTGGAAGGCCTGGGAACCACGTCAACACTGTTGGCCCACTTCATTTCAGGCTATACTGCTTGGGTACATTGGCAATGTCCAGCATCAGGTTTTTGGAAGTCCCAGTCCTCACAGTTCTTTCTTGGGTTTCCTCCTCTGCTCCGATGAAGTTCTTCTTGGCAATTTGCAAAGCACTGACAGCTTTTCCAGTTTCTTGGAGGCTGCAGTGGCAGGACAGGTCAGTCACTCCTTGACGGTCAGGTGCAGCAGGCAGACTAGCAAAGTTAGTGCCCAGTCTGTTGTGCTCCTCAGTTCTCAGGTTAAGCAGGCCCCTTGTCCACTCCTTCTTTTAAGTCCAGTGAAGATCTGTTTTCCTGGTCTCTAGGGAGTCCCATAAATACTCAAAATAGAGGGCATTTATGGGCGGTGAACTATGATAGCAAATGGGCTACTTACCCTTGAGGTCACTATGCCCCCTAGAGGACCACATCCTTTGGGGATTTGGCATCACCCTGTTCCAGAAGGTCTAGTTCCACCACAAACATTTCAGGATGGTCACACTAGAGGTGTGTCCAGTCTGCAAATGCAACATGCCTCCTGCATAGCTCATTTTCTCTGTAGTCCAGGTGACAAATGGGCCCTAGGGTAGGGGGTGGGCATCTCCCTCCTGAGGAAGGCCAGATCTGCATACCAAAAATGTTGGGCTTCTTTAAAGTCTCCTGCATTGGAATGAAGATTTGCAGGTCATCCTGTTGGGAGGGGTGTACAACACCCCTGCCAGAGCAGACTTGGCTCCTTACCTCCTGAGAGCAAAGGTTCTCACCCTTAGGGGGTCTGAAACTCACCTATTGGTGGTAGTCTGGCTAAAACTAGTCAGTCAGCGCACCGGTAGTTGATAGGGTTTCAGAGGAGACCTCTAATATGCCCTCTGGGTGCATGAATAAATCCATCACTGGCATCAGTTAGGGTCTATTAATATGAGATGTTTGATACCAAATATCCCTAGTTGTAGTGAAGCCATCATGTAGCTAGGGAACTCATATTGACCAGTGCCCCACACATTTGCTTAAAATGGCTTCCCTGTACCCTTACTATGTCTAAGAATTGACAAATGCACAAAAGGGGCATATCTGCTCTTGCAGATACCTCCACACATGTAAAATATGACACCCTGCCTTAGGGCTGTAAGGCCTGCTGTAGGGGTGTCTTACAAATAATACATGCAGTGTTTAGGGGACACGGCACACAGGCTGTGTGTCATGTTGTGTTTTCACTTTTGGGAGCACCTTGTCACTCAACCTTCAATGACAGTCTGCATGAGGTTGGTGCTAGGTCCCTTAGAGTAGCAGAAGCTGTGCTGCAGCTCTTAGGGACCCCCTTCAGTACCTATGCCAGGGGTACCATTAACTATGAACTTACGGTGGTGCTAAAGGGCATGGCCACTTGAAGATCAAGTGACCAGGTTCTTGTTTTGGAGGAGGAACGCTGGCACTGGAGACCTGGTTAGAAGGAACCCAGTGCACTTAAGTGAAAGTTGCATCAAGGAACCAGTGGGTGGGTACTGCAACTAGAACCCAGCTTCCAACACTGGTTGACCTCTATGTGAGCCCTGGTCAAGCAAGAACCACAATTAGAAAAAGCACAAGTAAACCCCACACTAACCTGTGCTCACCACCTGGTAGCTTGGCACAAAGCAGTCAGACTTGACTTCGAGGAAATGTGCAAAGTATTTGTGAAACACTTCAAACAGTAAAACAGTGAAAACACTCCACAAAATAGATCGCACACCAGGTTAGAAAAATAGAGGTTAATTTAATAAATAAAAAAGACCAAAATGACAAAAATCGAATTAGTACAACTGGAGACATTGAATTTTTATGTTTAGGCACAAATAGTACAAAAAGGCACAATGCGCCAACTGTGGATATCTGGTTGCGGTGGACTGGGACAAAGTCACAAGTTCAGACCTACTGCAATGGAGAGTAGGCCGGCTAAAGGGTCACGTAGTGTGGTTCTGTGTTGAGGATGCACCAAGAGCTAGGGAGTTGCGTTAGTTCCGAGATGCAGCAAGACTACAGTGCAAGGTCCTGTTGTTTCAACATTGAGGGTCACATCGACCAGGTGTGCAATACAAGATCTTGTGTCAGAGATGCGATACGCAGTCGGTGCGATGCGTCAGTTACAAAGAGCTGTGAGCCTGCGATGTGGAGTCCAATATCATTTTCAATGCTCCTTTCAATGAGAGATGTGAGGACCAGTGCTGGGAAAACATTTCACAGTGGCAGTTCTAAAGGCAATGTAGGATGCAGCGGTGATGCAAATCTTTGCAACGGGTCCAATCCATGCAGCACAAGTGATGTGTCGGTTCTATTCAGGTTGACACTGTGCAGCAGAGGAGATGCATCAGTACCACTGAATCCAAGGCAAAATCACAGACCGGAAAGTCCAGGTGCAGATTCAAGTTTGTTGAAAGTCTGTTATGTCCCTGAGGCTTCAAATCAGGAGGCCAGCGAATTGACACTTGGAGTCACTCTGGGTTCTGTGTTCAAGATATGTAAGTCCAGTCCTTCTCACCCAGGAAAGAAGGCAGCAGGTTAAAACAGCAAAGCAGGAGTTCAGCAGAGTGCCGTCTACCAGAGTGATAGTCCTTTAGGAGCACAGCAGTCCTTCTTCCTGGCAGAGAATCCACAGGTCTAGAAGAGTACTAAAGTGCTGGAGCCTGAGGTGCATCATTTATACCCTGGTGCCCTGGTTCTGGAAGTGGGAGAAGCTTCTAGACAGTGGCTTTGAAGTGCAAGGAATTCCCTGCCTCCCCTGCCTGGCTCCAAGCTGGCTGGAGGGACAGTGCAGAGTTGTTAGGCCCTTTGTGTGTGAACATGACAAAACCTATTAAGGTTTAAGTGAGGATGGGTCCAGCTCCTCCCTTCCCTCCTTCCATTGATGGCCCATCTAGTCACACCTAAGCTCCCATTGTGTGTGGATGTCTAGGACGAATCATAAATCCCAACTGCCAACTACACCCAGTCAAGTGACCAGAGACAGGCTGCAGGCACCAAATGGCTAAAGCAGTAAAATGCAAACTTAAGAAAAGTGGCATTTTGAGTATTGCAATTTAAAATCGGACTTCACCATAAGTTACGATTTCTAATTTTGTTCCTAGAGACACTAAATATGATCCGTCCATCTCTTCCCATTTATAAATTACACTTATAAAATGTAATATAGCAACTAGAATGTTATCCTACAGGAGGGGTAGGTCTTGCAGTAGTAAAAAACTAATTCAAACGTTTTTTCAGAACCGGGACACGTAAAACTTAGAAGTACATGCCCTCCCTTTTAAAGACAGTGTACCCTGCCCTCTGGGCTGGCAAGGGCCTACCTTAAGGGTGACTTATATGTATTAAAAAGGAAGGTATGCCAGGTTGAAATGGCATTTTAAAACTGCACACACAGGAACTGGAATGGGAGGCCTGAGACATGTTTAAAATGCTACTTAAGTGGGTGGCACAATTATTGCTAAGGACCCACTAGTATCATTTAATTTACAGGCACTGGACACATGTAGTACCCCTTTACTGGGAACTTATTAAGTGAATTACATATACCACTGGGTATAAGCCACATTTAGAGGAGAGAGCAAAGGCATGTTAGCACTGGTTAGCTAAGACCATAGAAAACAAATTGCTCACAACACAAACCAAAGCCCAAAGGCATTAGGTCTTTGAAGGCAAGGATGCCTACGCTATGTCAGCAGATGATGTGCACTTTCACAGTGGTCATCCAAGCCACAAGAAGTAAGCTTGTCCACAATTGGGTCACCCTACTTTTTCAAATAGCTAGTGCCCTACTGAGTGTAGAGAAGAGTCCTTCAGAAACCATTGGCAAGAACAAATTATGAGACTGAATAATGTGAAGGTAGATGATTGAGTGTCCTCATAGATAGCAGCAAACATTCAGCACTTTCTTCTGACTTTCTTCCGACAATGTTTGTAGATGGCCATCTATTTGAAATACAGGACAGTGGAACAACTCATAGAATATTGGATACTCATGTAATGTTGCCTAAGAAATAATGTCAGGACTGCTTCACAGAATAATATTAGCTCTCCATTAACATGAAGTTGCTTTGCATTGGCTACAGTATAAGACTAGTTGTAGTCACACGATCTTTCTGCAAATTGTCTTTAAATGAATGATCTCCTTAAAATGGTTACATGGGATCTAAAGTGGCATGGGGACAGATACTCACAAGAGAAGAACAGCAGGGTACAAATTTGACCTGCAACTACAAGGGCACCTGGATCCGGACCCAAAGTGTTGCCTGCTCTGCATGGGATGAACCAATGTTTGAGGGAGACATTACTGTGTTCATTGTGAGGGATCTGCCAGCACAGTTTCAAGAACAGTAAATTGAGTTTTCACCAAAGAAGTAACCCTATGAGGTTTATTTATTTTTCATATTTTTATCATAATTGGTGACTGTCGTCCAGAGGAATTCTGGTGCAAGGGCCGCACACAAACAGAAAAACAAACAACAGAAAAGTCCTGCAAGATAGAAGAATTAGCAGGCAGCCCAGCTCTGAAAGAGGGCACAGGGATGCCTTGCTCTAGTTGGAAAGTCCCTTGCTAGGAACAGAGAACCTAGTGCCTGCATCTCCTGAAGCCCTCTGTCCTCAAACACGGGTCCATATCAGGATGTGAGTGTGTGAGGAAACTAGGTGCCTACTGTTCAGTGGCCTGTGCACAGTATCTACCTGGAGTGACCACCTGTAGTTCTGTGAAACCTAACAGTGTTCCCAGGTTACCATCCTTGGGTGAGGGAGCTTATTTTCAGTGATGAGTATAAAAGAGCTGATTGAGCACACTCACTAGAAATTTACAGCTATCCATTTGGGTTATTGGACCACAGGATGGAGGACTGCCTCTTGTATTTTCTGTTTGATGGAAAAACATTTCTTTAGTATTGACCCTTTGTGAGAAGGAAACTGTGAGAGGTAAGGCTATCACCCTAGTGAGATAGCAGACCATATTTGTGCTAATAGACATTCAGATTATCAGACCTTGTCTAATCAGGTGCAGGGCAATATTCCCTTTAAGAACTTTCCTGTATGATGCCTTCTGCAAGGGCTATTGGGGAAGAAGAAGATAGGGACTAACATGTATCCTTACTTCAAATAGAAAGGTTGAAAAGATAGATACTCAACGTTTCATCCACTTAACACTGAAATCTGGATTACCATTAGACGTGTCAGCTCTTGGAGTGGTTTGCCCTGTCTTTTTTTTACTTCTGATCTCCTATTTTTGACTGTGTGCTGAATTTTGTTTTTGCTAGCTTTAGGACTCTAGACACTTTACCACTGCAGACAAGTGCTAAAGTACCAGAGCTCTCTATCTAAACTGTATTGGTGATTGGTTTATCCATGATTGGCATATTTGATATACTAGTAAGTCCTTAGTGTAGTGCACCATGTGTGCCCAGGGCCTATAAATAAAATGCTACTAGTAGGCCTGCAGCACTGATTGTGCCATCCACATGAGTAGCCCTGTAAACATGGCTCAGACCTGCTACTGCAGTGTCTGTGTGTTCAGTTTTAAACTGCCATTTCGTCCTGGCAAGTGCACCCACTTGCCAGGCCCAAACCTTCCTTTTTACTACATGTAAGTCACCCCTAAGGTAGGTACAAGGCAGCACCTTGGACAGGGTGCAGTGTGATTGAAAAGGAAGGACATGTTTTGGTGTGTTTTACATGTTCTGATAGTGGAAAACTGCTAAATTCGGTCTTCACTATTGCAAGGACTATCTATCCCATAGGCTAACATGCGGATTGCCTTGATATATCTTTTAAGTCTAATTTCCCATTGGGAGCAGATTGGGATGTGGGATTTGGGGTCCCTGAACATCCAATTTAAAAATAAATCTTTTGGTGAAGTTGGTTTTTGAGTTGTAAGTTTGAAATGCCAATTTTAGAAAGAGGGCATTTTCTTGCTTAACTATTTTGTGCCTCTGCCTGGCTGTGGAATACACGTCTGGGTCAAGATGAAAGTTGGGCCAAGAAGAAACAAGCACATCGACTCCAAAGCAACTTCGTGACTGGTGTTGCTCTCCTACTCCATGCTGTTGCGTGCACCGGAACTGTGGTCCCCTCTGAGTGCAGCGACTGATGGTGAAGGCCCTATGCCGCCGCAGCACCTCTGAAGTCCCGTCACAGCGTGACTCTTGAATGCCGTGTTACAGACGTCTGTGAAATCTGACTCTGCCGCTGCACTCGTGACCCTGGGCTGCAATCGTGACACCATGGAGTCGATTGTTCACGTCTCGACCTTTTGGATTCATCAACCCCGCTGGATCGTAAGCAACCGATGCCTCGCCACCGATGCCGCATCACCTTCCCTACATCCATAAGGAACCCACGCCTCACCTCCCCTGCCTAGCAGTAAGGAACCAACGACTTACCTCTCCAGTAAGGAACCAATGCCGCACCAGCCCCACTGATGCCTCACCTGCCCTACTCTATGCAACGTCTTTGTTTCCTTGTTTTCCAAAGTATTGTACCTGGAATCCGTGCGACTACATGACTGGCTTGCACTCCCTCACATGTGGCGTCAGACTATTGGGGACATCTCCATCATTACGCTGTGAAAGCCCCGGTTGGAGCTATTGTTTTTTAAAGTGCTTTACAAAGATTTAATCTTTGAACATTTGTATCTTTCATTGTGAAAGTTGGATTTTTTTTGTTTTGGTCTTGTTTTACTCCGACAAATATTGGCTATTTTTTTTAATGGTGAAGTGTACTTTTGTGGTGTTTTCATTGTGTTACTGTGTGTGTCTGTGTGTGTGTGTGTTGTGTGTACACAAACTTTACACATTGCCCCTGACAGAAGCCTGACTACTTGTGCCAAGCTGCCAAGGGAGTGAGCAGGGGTTATCTTAGCTCTGTGGCTCCCTCATCCTGACTAGAGTGAGGGTTCCTACTTGGACAGAGTGCAAACCACTGCCAACTAGAGACCCCATTTCAAACAATTACCCCCATCTGGGTGCTACCACAGTCAAAAAACGAAGAAATTTGAGTGATCATTGTCCTATCTCTAGGTGATTCCAACAATCCTCTCTTAGCATTTGAACTGATCTTAGGAACCACAGACACACATCCATTCTAGAAAGTATTGTTTGTGGAAGTGTTTTAATCCATTTAACCAGCATATTTGCACATTTATTTAACTAATAAATGTACCCCCACAATTGGTGATATAAGAAACCATATACAATGCATTACTCATATGCAATAAACTCATTTGACATGTGCATTTTAGTACAAATGTGCACCTCTGTATCTGTTCATTGATACTTTAGAAAATCTTGTCCATTGCGTGTTTTTAAGTTCCCTTGTGTGTCATTTTGCTTAGTTATTGGCTTAGCATTCATGAGTGAGAGCATCAAAATTCACTAAAAATGCATTTCCAACATTTTCCATATTGGAAAACAAATACAGATCAAGCAATAGATGTTTTCGGTCTGTATTTATCTGTAAACGTCAGTAAAAGTGGAAAATTGTGGGCATTAATTACATAACATTGTACAGACTTTTTTATCAATCGCTAATTCTAGGGTGGTTTTGCCTCGAGGACTGAAAGAGTTCCTCGAGAATTTAGGACTTTGGGGGTTTTGTATTACCATCTGAGCAATGTACAAAATATCCCTTATTTGAGCTACGGTTCCTGTTATTTTATCACTAGCATGCACTGGCAATAGCACACTTGGGGCCATATAACACAGAGTACCCCAATGGCGCAACGGGCATGTGTGCCCACTTTGTGCCACTCCCGAGGCACTTTAGTATTACAGAAGGGATTGCAGACGGTTGAGTGGCCCCTTCTGCAACACAGATAGTGCAGTGTCACATATAACGCTAGAGCTATCTCAAGAGGGTGTTCCATCATTTGCAGAGGACGTGGCCCCATGAAAATGCCTCTGCACCTGCGCCATGTTATGGATGTGGGCGCAGACATGCCTTTAGGAAGTGCACTGAAAGTGCACCACGAAAAGGTGGCGCACTTACAGTGCGCTTACTAAAGGCAGATCTCTGGAGGAGGGAAAGGGGGTCTGATGGATGCCCCCAGACATTCCCTTAGTTGTGCACTGCACCTGCCTGCAAGGGGATCTCTCACCTTACTCAAAAGTGCAGGCATGCTGCTGCTTTCACAGTGAAACATGGAGTGGCTTTGAAGCAGCTCCTCCATATTTCACTTGACTGTGTTGCAACCACGGCAGCAAGAGTTTGCAGCTGCCCTTGGGGGCTTCACATTCACTGTAATAAGGCACAGTTTCTGTGTTTGCACCATGCGCACCTATTTAAAGGTGCATTGTAGCTAAAACAGGGAAAGCGCACCATATATGTAATATGGCCGTGGTTACTGGTGAGAGATAAACATGCATCATGTTTTCACCCCGAGTCCCCCCACCTGAGTTACAATGATCTATTCCTTGGCCCTCCTCTAATGGAAGCAACTGCAAGGGTGCATTACTCAAATTGGTCATTACGTCAGCCCTTATTCATTATTAGATGACGTTCTTGTCAGTGGCCTAGTCTCTATTGAGTGGTTATCCTTCCTATTGTGTGTTTCTTCTGCTCGGAGAATAGCTTATCTATCCTTGTATTTGATTGGATGGTGTATCCTTCCACTGCTGATGTCATGAAACTCCTTTTTTGAATAACTTTCAGATGTTGTTTAATACTCTTTGGGCGTGCATGTATTCCTCTTTGTCCTGTGCTTCAGAGCACGCCTGTACACTTTGACTTTACTCTTAGTCTCGGCAGTCCTCTGTGGGGAGCCAGCTCTCTCCCTGTGATGCTCCTCCACAGTGCACTTTGCGGCAGGTGACAGCCTTGATGATACCTTGGATGTTGTCCCTCCTCACTTTCCTGTGCTTCTTTGTGGCCCTATTTTTATCATTCTTCCCCCCACCACGCTCTCCTACTGCACCTCTGTGGAGGTATGGTGATAGATACTCTTGCCTTTGCCATTGCTGGATGATCACTGTGTGACAAAGTGTAACAAAGCAGTGCACATTGTGTCACCCGACTCAGCAGGCTTCTTGACAGTAAAGAAAACATGTATTTTCCTATACTTCTACCATAGTTAGGCACCACTATTGGCTTTGTCAATGTTGCACATGTAAAAGCCTCTAGCATTGGCAAAGCGAATAGGGCTACCCGGATGGCACTGGCTACGTAATACTGATTGGTGTTGCCAATGCTACTTTTAAGCAGCTGTTGCTTTTGTTGGAATTTATGAACAATTCATTTTTTATTCTGCACTGCGTGGAGAACCTTGTGCAGGACTTTGAGATAATAGTTAATGTGGTGGAAGTTACCAGTGTTGCGCACAGCTTTACAGTTTTAAAGTTAGATTGGTATTTCTTATCTATTCCATTATTGCTGTCTTTATCTTCACAATGGAAGGAAATGGGTTCTTTTTTATGAAGTATTTGTTATCTGGTTCTGCTAAGCTCAAATACTGATAGATAATAATAAAACAGCCAGACCAGGGAATTTAGAATCCTCTTGCTCAGACTATTGAGCTTCCTTGCATTATTTTAGACTAGTTTACGTCATCAAAAGTCTCATTCTTTTACTCCTGTACATCACTTGGTAGTTTTTAACCTTTAATTGACCCGCATGGAGTTCAACATGACCCTGATTTATAGAAGCACTGTTTAAATTTTATGATGATAACTCAATTTAAAACTCTCTTGCGAGAAAAACCAAACTGCAAACCTTTCAAATGACTCAATAATTCAAAATCAGTCTGCAAATGAATCACCGGGTCAGGTTAACCATTCTAATTAGCCTGAGTTTTTTTTAAAATCTTTTTGTTTGCTTCAGAAATTGCGGTGAAAACTGACCCTTTCTTCCAATATTATTTCATAGTTACTGCACATTACAGGATGTTCTCAAAAGGATGCATGACATTACAACGTATACCTTTACGACACATGCCTTTTCCATGCAGCCTCTGCCAAGCATGCCATCACTACGCAGCAGGGGCTCCCATTAGGGAGGAGCAGCGTTGCCCACTGCCAGCAGCGGTAGCTGCAAAACCTTTACAAGGAAACAAAATAAACTGTGTTTATTATCCTTTCCTTGTGAAGGGGCGGGCCACGGGGTGATGAGCAGTGAGGGGGAGTGCACATCACTCCCCCTCAGAGCATGTGTGTTTGGCGACCATCTTGGGACAGCCAAACACACATGCGCAGTAGGCTGTCTCCATTTCTGCTAACTATGACATCACTTTAACCTTTGTTTTTTTAGTGCATTTCTGTGTTTTCAATGCAAAGTAACATAATATTAACAAACCCAACTATATCATCACTTTACCCTACAGTTTTGCCACTGAGTTTCTAAGTGGTTATTTTAACATAAAGTATCAATATAAAGAGTATAGGTATACCTACTGTCCTTGTCAAAAGGTCAGAATGCCAAAATATGAAAGGTAGGCTTATTAGGTTTTTCAGGGGTCAGCACATCAATATATATAAAAAGACCTATTGACTTTGTTAAAAGTCACTCAAAAATGTATTAATCATAATAAACCAAAGTATTTCTTATACAAACACACAGACAATGCTTAATAGTAATTATTGCCATAGAAAGATTCAAAATTAAACATTTTTATACAAAACCATATACTTGTATTTGAGCCTTTTCTATCTCTCCACAGGCCTCAAATTGCAAATATAGGACCAACAACAAGGGGTCTCCGAACTCCAGCTGAAGAGCATAGAAATGGTAAACTCTCATGAGGACATACATTTAATGATCCAGCGAACGTAAAAAGTTTTGCTGTGCTCATTACAGCACCCCACAACACATTTATATGTTGTTGGTGGTGCCCCTGTTCCTTCTTGAGGCACCACCACAAGTAGAATATTTGACAATAAAGCCCACATTGGGCATTTAGGGACACTCCTGGGAGGTAGTAGTGAATATTTAGTTAGCAGCGTCACTACTTCAGTACTGAAGCAGCGAGGCTGTGACTTTTTTTTTCATTTTACATTTGGATGTCCGAGTCTGGCCTGGGGCACTAAGTGCTTTATTTTAATTTTAGCTAAAGTCAGCTTAGGGAGCCCACTCCCGCACTTCCATGCCTTTTGTTTTGCTGGTGAGAGCCTTGGTCCCACGCAGGGCACCCACCACCACAACATCGGGTGGCATTGGTGGCTGTTGGTGGAGGTCAATGGACCCTGAGCCCCCACTGACTCCCCTACCAGCACCCATCCTCGGCTGCAGGTTGGAGCTGGCTTGTCTTCTTTGCTTCCTGCCTTTCACCTCCTGCCCGGTGGGAGCAATAAGGTCTTCCCTGCCTGCACTCTAGTGTGCAGGGAACTACAGTGTCCTGGAAAAGGAGGTCCCTGGGACACTATCATGTGTTGGGATGGGGGTAAGGGATTACAGCAGCCAAAATCATCTTGGGGCCCCACGCTCCCTTTTCTATCAAAAAGTTGGCTGGCCCTGGTGGAATGGGGTCTCCCGGCCAAATTAGGCTTGCAGAGGGGGATTCTGTACCCGCTCCCTATCAACAAAAAGGGGTTGGCCTCAGGGGACAGGTTATTCAAGGCTAAAATGGACTCAGGGAGGGAGACCTTGTGCCATCCTTGTCATCAAAATACCAGTGGGTCCAGGAAATGAGGTTTCCCGACCCCCAATCCGCTTGGTGAGAGGGCGCACACAAGCCCCCTCCCCTTTTAATAAATAAATTAATATTGCACTGAAACCCCTTGTCTTAGGGGTTTTTATTCAAGGTCGGGAGCCCACCTTTAAAAAAAAATGTACAGCGGATCCATGGATCCTCCATAATACTATTGAAAAAAATATGTTTTTGCCCCATGGAGAGTCTTGCTAGTCCTAGGAGAGTCAGGGTGTCCTTACCCTCCCCATATTATTTTAAGGATTTTTTTCAGAACACAGGGTCTCAATCCCCAAGTTGCTAAAGAAATCTGTGTTCACTTTGTGGCAGCCAATCAGTTCTTATCTTTTCATTTGTGGGCTTTGAGGCAGTGAAAAAGGAGATGGGGAGTGTCCCATAATGCATTTCCCCCATACATTTTTTTCATAGAAAAATTATATACAGCTACAACCCAAATGTCTAAGCCACTAAATTTGGCAGCAATCCAGATCTTGGTCCAGAACGTGTGCTTTTAGTGATTCACTGTAAATCTATTTTGTAGTTTTTGAGAAATTAAGGCTAAAAATGATTTGGATATCTGGATGGTTAGTTTTATGAGAGGCTTGCAAGTGTGCCTTGCTCACGCAAGATCCAAAAATAATTGGCTGAGGGACCTTTTTTTCCTCTTGGCCAACTTCCACCGCAGCTTGCACTGTGGTTAGCTGGCTGAAACATGAAGAGTAATGTTGGCACCACCATTTCAGGACATGGGGACTCTGACCCCATTCTGAAAATTAAAAAAAATGAGGAGCAGTGTAGGGTACTGTGACACCCTAGACCATGTGGGGGTTCCAGAGGGACCCCGCTGGTTCAAAATTTAAAGATTTCTGTTTTTTGTGTTTCCATGATCCTACAGATGTCCTGCAGTAGCCAGCAAGCCAGCAGGACTCCCACGGGAGTCCCATGTGAGTGCTGGGTGCTGCTCTGGCATCTGTGGGACACAGTTGGATTGAAAAAAGTATAAAAAGGGGGCTAGGCAGGTGTGTCTGTGGTAGGTTCCTGCAAAAAAGGATGTTGATTTTGCAGCCTTCAGATTTGTGCTGCAAAGCATTGGCTGTCTACGGCCAACCCCACGATACACCTGGCCAAAGGCCAGGCCTTGGAGCCAACCCCATGCTATGCACGGTCAAAGGTTCTGCACGACGTGGGGTTAACTGCCCACAGGGGGCTGGATCAGGGCCTGGCTGCATGCCAAGGCCTGTGGTCAAGCCCATGTTGCTCATGGCCAAAGAATATGTACAGCATGAGTTTATGTTACTTATGTTATAAAAATATCACTTTGCGTTATAAGAAACCCCAGAAATTCACACAAAAAAAAAAAATGTTAAAGTGATGTTATAGTTAATTATGGTAATAATATCTTCATTTGCATTAACAAAACATAGCATTTCACTAAAAAAAGGGATGTTATAGTTAGGTGAAAATGTCAGTTAAAACATATCAATTTAAACGAACAAAACCACTGAAATTCACCAGTTATAGTTATCTCAAATAACTATAACTATCTCCCACGCCATGCACTGCTTATAATTTCACGTATTACATCACTCATGCCATGTTCAGTGACATCACTGATAACATCAGTGCAACAGCTGCCATCTGAAATTACATCATTGATGACAAAACTGTGCATGGCTGGGGCGCAAGTCATAGTTACTTTAGGGCATGCATAATAGTTAATCCAAAAATGAACCTACTACAAAAAAACAGGATGATAAAGGGACTGCTCAAATTAATTTTAGCCCCTGGCATTCACTCTGGGCTGCATTCTACACTATTGTTTTTCACCCACTGTGCCATTCTAGAAGAGACCCACCTTACGCAGTCTTGGTCTTGCTCCAAAACAGAGCCAGACACTGTTTGCATGTTTTCTTAGTTGATCAAATTTGTCTCCTTGCTGAGGTGCAAGGCTCTGGATCTGTGCCCCAGAAAGACAGTTTCCATTTTACTAAGGCTAAAGAAAATTCAAGTAGCACCTGGCTCTGTGCTGGGAATGATAGACAGCTATCTTGGACTGAGAAGCACTGAGAGATTAAGGAGCTGTTTAAAAGTAAATCAGGACGTGGGGACTGGGTGAGGCGGGGTTAAGAACAATCCTAGCCCATCCCCTTCCAATCCCTTCCCTCCTGATATATTGTTTTATTGGTAAGGTTCTAGGGGTGATGGGAGGGAGGATGGGAGGAGCAGGGCAGTTCCTTCAGCCCTCTCTCCCTCATTCCTCCCACCAACAGAAATAAAATGCCTCAAGCTGGTGGGCTTGGCTAGGGAGTACCTGAGAACAGTAGTAATTACCCTTTGACCCTCCCATGGTATTGACTACCAGCTTGATATTTGGATGGATCTGGTAAGGGTTAGGGAACCCCTTTCAAACCAATCAGGATAGTGATTTCACACACATATTAAAGAAGTGGCTTTGAAGTGCACATTGGATTGCCGCATTACGAAGTTTGCCAATGTCCAGCAAACACCTACCAATCACCCGCAAGCAGTGAAGGATGTTATACCACTGGGGGAAAAAACATTTCTAAAAACCACCACTCTAGGCAAGAAGCACATTATCTATTGAATATATATATACACACCACAACAGTGTCCTGTTGACACCCTTTCATGATATGTAGAGACATCAATAGAGCGGTGAAAGGGGTTTCAGTGCATGTCAATCCAAGTAGGCAACCAACAAATGCAGTGTATGGCTCTTGACCATGCACAGCAATGATGGTCCAAAGGTTCTGGCTCACTCCCAGGCATTGTCCCAACTCCTCTGCAGCCTCCCAAAACTGCTGTGCATAGCCTTTGCAATACTCAGTGGTGGTTGGCGGCAGTACCTCACCTTCAGCCATGCCTTTGTCTGCCCTATCATCTTGCGGGACAGTGGAGTGACAGAGAGAGTGGGTACACTTAGGGAGAGTAGGCACACTGAAGGAGAGAACAGACAGCCTGGGGATGAGTGCATAGAAGAGCTGGGGGAAAGCAGACAGGCTGAATGTGAACGCTCACATGAAGGGAGGTATATTAGAGATATGGGGAGAGTGTGGAGATTTGGAGGGGGAGGGCAGCAATTGTGAGGGAGAGGGGACAGTCTGTGCATTGAGAACTGCAGCAAAAGAGAGGGAAGAGACTTATTGAGAGAGTGAACAGTCTGAAGGAAAGCCAGGAGACTGGGGAGAGGAGAGATTGGGTAAAGAGTGAAGGGACAGGAGGAGGGAGTGGGCAGAATGGGAGAGAAAACAGAGATATGGGGATAGCAAAGAGAATGGAAAATAATTTACATTGTGGAGTAGAATAAAAAGACGAGGCAATAGCAGAGTGACTGAAAGGGAGAGCAGAGTCCTGGGAGAGTGGGGAGAGTGGGGAGAGACTACAGGAGAAAGGAGGGGCTGGAGGCGACCTGTCAGAATAGAAGAGAGAGTGGAGGGAATCGAGGGAGAGCAGGCAAGCTGCCATGGGAGATGATTGGCTAGGAGAGATGGGGAGAATTAAAAGACTGGGATAGAGAGTGGAAGGGAATGTAGAAAGTGTGCAGAGACTTTGAGTGAGAGCAGGCAGTCATGAGGAGAACAGAGAGATAATGAGAGAGGAAAGACTGGAAGAAAGAGCAGTCACACAACAGGAGCAGAGACACTGGAGCATTAGCAGACACTGGCTTCAAGAGTAGTGATTTTGGTGGGGACAACATTGGAGAACATTGGAGAATCTGAGATGTGAATAAGCAGGCTGGGGGATAGAGCAGAATGACTAAAGGTGAATGACATACTGATTGGGAGATCAGAGAAACAGAGAGAGTTGAAAATGAGAGTAAGGGCAAAGCGGGCAAATATTGAGGAGAACTGATAGATTGGGATGAAAGCAGGCACACACAGGGATGAGGGGGCAGACAGAGACAGAGAAAGGACTTTGTTGCCACTGATCCTTGACTCTAGCACTCTTATCCTCTTGGTGACCTCAACTACCACTGGAGGACCTCACTGATCCCAATATGACCAGCCTCCTCAAAGACCTGTCTAACCTCAGACTCACCCAGTGTGTGGAAGAACCCATACACGCTGCAGGACACCTAATGGATCCCATCTTCACCAGTGTCATCTAAATCACAGTAGACAAACCCAAACCATCCACTCTCCTGCGGAGTTTGACAGGGATCCTCAACCAGCCACAACCTGTTCAGCCCCCAAAGCTTAACAGTTTCTTTGAAAGATGATGGTCCGCGTCAGTGTGAATGAATTTGTGTACCAAACTGTCCACGGTGAATAAGCTCTTTGCTGCTATGGGGAGCCAATTAAGTTCCCAAAGAATTTGAGTGGTGTGAACAATACATTCTAGGACTTTAAGTTTGTGGTTTGCAATGGAACAATGGATTCTAAATCACAGCTTGTAAAGTGCTGTTAGATAAAAACAAGACTGGCTGATAGTATCATAAATGACATGGAGCCACGTGGAAGCTCTGTTAAGGCCTAACCATAGGTTCCTGAGGGCTAACACAGGACATTGTTGCTAAGACAGCAGAGGAGTTATGATGTATGGTAGAGGTTGTCTAATGCTCTCCAATGGTTTTAAGGACATTTTGGGGAAATCAACGGCATCTAAGATTTGGCAAAAATATCTAATGGAATAAGGAACATGGGTGAAGAAGGCTGCTACTGTCTAAATTATGTTAGAAAGAATATAGAGTTTCTCTGAGCACTGAAATCGACAGAGGTGGTCAAGAGCTAGCAAAGGATGTCTAAGGAGCTGTAAAGGCCAGCAAATAGAGGGGTGAGAACCAGACAAGAGGCTCTCATAATTGATTGAGGTGCTCAGGGAAGCAACGGTTTAGGTTGGACACTCAGAAGAGGATCTCAAATGAATAGCAGTGGTTCCTGATGGCAGTGAGGGCTAAGACCAGCAATGATGGTCAGTGGTCTGGAGAGCCATGGGTGAGATGAAGGTGGGTGGGATTGTGGGGAGAGTGCTTTTGAAAGGCCAAGAGAGGAGTTCTATTGGTCAGATCTGGCAAAGGTAGTATATGCACTGATAGACCAAACTGCTAAATTCTGCTGGGTCGCCGAAGAGCCATAAAACCCTCACGGATTTGGCCACCGGTATTTCAGAGCAGAAGAAGGAGTTGGAGGGGCTCTGTTCATTGCTAGAAAGTTACTAATGACTGACAAATACTACATAGAAAGAGCATGAAGGCTGGCAGAGTAGCTCAAATTACTAGTAGAAGGGATCAGCATGCTGAAAGAGAGATTATGAAGCACACCTTAGGGCTAAGAGATCCAAAACAGAGCTTCTAAAATCTCTGAGAGGTGATATAGTGGATCAACAGTCTATGAGGACTGGCACCAGTCTGTCAGCCTCTAGAGGGACAACAGGGCTGGGAGAAAGGGATATATTCCTGATATTAGGAGGATCTCAGTTTTCATTTTGAGGACTAGGAAGATTAAGACAATATCACGTTAAGAGATGATATGAAATCCATCAATCTCATACAAAATGTTTCCAACCCTACACACATGGCTGGCCATACCTTTGATCTAATATTCATTAATATTGACATGATCAGTGTTGATGATTCAGTCCATCTCTAATAGTCTGATCACTATTTATTACAATTTACCATCCTTAAAGACATGAAGTGTCTGTGTCTCCTAAGCCTTAAGCCTCTAAATTTAGAGTATGAGATGGGTCAATAACATGAGCTTAAGGGATCCCTACATTTCTTTGAGGGCATAGTTAACATCAACATGGCAGTCAAGCAATTTACTGATCCCATTGCAGGAGCTTTGAATACTATATCCCTGATGCAGATTTGCAGGCAGGTTAAAAAAACAGAGGCCACATGCCACACACTGGATATTAGAGAGACAAAATGCAATTGCAAATGGTTAGAACATATGTGGCGTCAAAAAGCAGTAGACACTGACAAAATTCTGTACAAAGCTAGTTTAGGTTCTATCACAAAAATATACACTAGGTCGGTCATAACTCATTTACTTTGCAGATTAAGGCTAACAAACAATCTTTGAAATAGTAAAAGACTTCACCCACCCCACAGTCTGCACCTAAACTGTTCCTCCATCACAGTCCCCAGGCTTTATACTGTTCAAAATGTTTAGGATCCAGTCAAACATTGTTCCTCAGCCAAACATAGATTCATTGTTCCACCCTCAGGAATACCTCCTTTTCAAACTAGTGTTCACTTAGTCCTTTTGATTTCATTACTACTCTGGAAGTGCAAAGCTTAAACAATCTGGTTCTAAAGAGGACTTGTGTTCTCCTCACATTATTTTGTCTAATGGTACCTGCTTCTGTGCTTACTTGACATATTTATTCAACCTATCTATTTATTCAGCAGATATGCGGCCATCTGAAAGCGTGACAACATGCTACCTCTGCTTAGAAAGCCTTCAGCAGACCCCTCTGATTTGTCCAACTTCAGGCTTATTTCCTTAATCTTGTTTCTGGTCAAAATTCTTGAGAACCTTATTAACACCCAGCTATCCCTTTATTTAAAGCAAAATACTCTGCTAGACCCCTCCCAAACAGGCTTCAGAGCAACCACCTTGGTGGCCACTATGGACATCAGGTCAAGTCTGACGAGAAAAGGCTAATGCCCCTCATCCTACTTGACTTTTTTGTGGCCTTTGTTATGATGTTGCATAGTACCTTGATTAGGAGACTGCATGAGTGTGGCTTTTACAATAAGGCCCTGATGCGGTTTGTGTTCTATCTATCAGCAGGAACTCAATCCATCCATCTGCATCCATTTAAGTCTAATTCTGCACAATCAACTTGTTTCCCAAAGGGATCATCAATTAGTCCTACGCTCTTTACCATTTATATAGCTGCTTTAACAGCTATAGTTAGAACTTACAGCTTCCACATTATGGACCTCATTATGACATTGGCAGTAAATCCCGCTTACGTCAACTTACCGCCGTGGTGGCAGGTATCCGTATACCAAATTATAACACACACACACACACCAATCCGACAGAATACAGCCACATACACAAATCCGCCAGACCAAAGGTCAATGATAAACTGGCGGTCCCAAAACCCATACTGTTTCGTCAACAAAACAACACCCATCACATTATGACCCACGAATTACCATGCAGACATTCAACGGCGGTAAACCATTGGCGGTACATACCGCCGCTCTCAGAATGGACACCCACATACAAAACAGCACCACATTGGCCAATACTAAAGACACACACTGGACACACATACACACACCACACCCATACACGCACACCACTATAAAATACACACTCACATTACCCACAACCCCTTACAAACAACAATTGCCCCCAGGAGACTGAGACGAAGAGCACAGAGGCAACTGGACACACACACCACTTACAACCATACACCCCTCACGCACTCCACATCACACACTCCACCAAATTACCCAACATACCCCTCCCAACACACATCACACAACACCCATTGCACCACAAAGGCACCCCTGTTTCACTGAGGAGGAGGTAAGGGTCATGGTGGATGAAATTGTCACGGTAGAGCCCCAGCTGTTTGGAGCACAGGTACAGCAGATTTTCATTGCAAGGAAGAAGGAACTATGATGGAGAATCATGGACAGGGTCAACTCCGTAGGACAGCACCCAAGAACAAGGGACGACATCAGGAAGAGGTGGAATGACCTATGGGGGAAGGTATGTTCCATAGCAGTGTAGCGTAAGCTCTCATTATTCTAATGAGACTACTGGATTTTGAGTGGCAGAATCGCCTGCGGTTTGGGAGACTGAGTCTGACCCACTAAAAGTGACACCTGTCGCTCCAATCTGGGTTCTGCTCTGGCTAACTAGCAGTGCCTTGCCTCTACCCAAGGACGGGGGTGATTGGGCAACCGAGCGCATGAAATAACTGGTTTCTCAGGTAAGCCGTGGTCACTCAGGTCTCATCCGTTTCTCTCAGTTACATTAGTCTCACATACACAATGACAAACAGAGGCAGTATATATTTCAATAATGCTTTAATAAAGTAACTGCATCTTAGATAGCAAAGAGTGGACTGCAATAACCAGGACGATACAGCATGACAAGATTAAAATTGTGACAAGGAGAGTACAACATAAAAATAATCCTACATATTGTCACTAGAGTCAGAAGACCAATACCTACCAGACTATGATAGAGCACAGCGTGCTAAGCTCTAATGCTGCTGTTCAGGTTCCCCTGGGAAGACATCATCCCCCATACCTGAGCAAAGGCCTGAAGTCTGCAAAACAGCTGCATCAAAGCATTCGGCAATCAGCATACAGTCGTGGTTCTCTAGCCGGAATCTCCCTCTAACGTGTAAGGGACAGGGAAGTGTTTTTATAATAAAACATCTGATGTTCAGAGAAAATGTCCCTACGTAAGGATGTGTATTTTCTATGAATGTCAGAGACTAAACTTATACCACGTTCACCGGCAACCTATCTTGCTGCAGCGTTGGAAGAAGCACAGAGTGAGCAAGAATTTCTTGTTTGAGAACAGAGTGCTGGCCTTGGCAAACAGTCAGATAGAGAGAAAATAAAACAAGACCATAAAAGTGGCTACTGTAACAATAATAAAGCAAAACTGAATAAAATATATCTAGGTTAAAGTGCACAGTGGCAGGCCTAGTATTGTAAAATAACATGCATGGAGCTATAACTAAAATGGCTACAGAACAATCTCCCCTTGTCGGTTGAAGGTGGTTCAAAGCCTAAACATACTTAAAAGCCACTAAACCTCAACCTAAGATATATATATATATATATATATATATATATATATATATATATATATAATGTCAATAATGACAAGTTAAAAGTACACGAGTGCATAAAAAGACAATTTTAAACTGTTAACAAGTGACATAAAAGGGACCGAATTTCAAGAGTCAGAGTTATTTGTAGGATTTCCACTCGATTCCGGGACAATGGAGGACAGAAAATCTTCCACTTCGGCAGGTGTTAAAGTTGGAAAGGCACTGTCGAGAAGGACCAAGGAGCAGGTGTGTTCCATAGCCTGAGCCTCAGCCAAGGCGGCATTCCGTAGTGTGCCCAATGATGAATTAAGAGCCACATCCTCCAGGAAGGGCAACTCATAAGTAGCTTACTGTAGCAAACACACCCCCAAAGCGCATGTCTGGTAATGAGCCCTCAGCGAGAACATCAACAGATCAGCGTCCAAAGAAAGCAAGCGCTGCTTAGAAAGACAAACTTCCAGTGCATATTCCAAAGAGCACCAGAGGCACCGAAACACGGGCTGCACTCAATGTAAAACCGGTCTGAATACAAGGGACCAGTCACACTCCAATTGCTCCAGGAGTGTTGCTTCAAAACACTGCATCATGCGTTCATGACACAGCTGTGCTGATGGTAGTGCTTTCGTTCCTCCTTGTTGCGGCAGGACAGCCATTGCGCCTAAAACAATAGCAACAGCAAAATGCCAACTAGTATAGCCAAAGTTATTGGAAATCCCTTGAAAATACTGGAGAATATTGAGTGGATGGCTGATTGTATTAAACAGAATATGGAGGAGAAAGTGTGAATGAAACCAGAACCCACAGCCTTAAAGAAATTTGCGATTCCAGTAGTACTGGATGCATTAAATATCCGTCCAACGAGTTCACCAAAGTGTCTCGAAAAGTTGGTACTTAAAAGGGACTGTATCCCTGCTGACAACCTTGCCACCTGAAGTGCGTAGGTCTCGCATGCAGATGTAAAAGCCACATGATTTGAAACAATAAAGCCTTGAGTCTGCTCAACTTGTCAAAATATACATTAGAAGTAGCAATATGAGGCCAAATGTCTGCTACCTCTATTATTTTAGTGGGAGGAAAAAGTGCATTCCCGCAGCATGTAACAATCTTAGAGACTAAAACAACATAAACTATTCCGGCTCGCATCCCACAACAGTCTTCCCCTTTGAGGAGAACATAGCTGCTGTATGAAAGCACCTGGAACGTAGGTCTAATCAAGGGGACTGGAACTCCCTTCAGATAACAAGCCAAGTTACATGCCCCATGTAAGGACAGCTGTTTAAAAAACATTGAATGGCTGACAGAAGTCTTGCATTCATTACCGCTAAGAAAGACTTCATTCATGCCACTGAGAAATTTGTATGCGAAGAGTAGCTCCCACACCTCATGGATGTAACTATCTCCCAGTTTTTCGGAATGTGTTTTAAACAGGATGTAAATTGTAGTGTGGAAATAGGCAGATAAATGACCCCGTGTATTAACCACTCAGCAGTTGCTATTTCAGCCACAGTAAGGGGCAACTTTTCTAATTTTTCAATGTTTAGCATGACATAAGTCACTTCTTTCTTAGCCATTAGTTGTTGTTGTCGCTTTAAATTAAAAGAAGAAAATATTTCCCTCGCGCTGACATATTGCCAGGGAACGCGACCCACCTTCAGTGTTTGAAGTGTCCAACCCAGCTGCATAATGGACCTTAGCTGACTCTGTCCATGATGTAAGGAAGACATATCTGTTTGTATAATGTCTATAGCAGAAGAGACAATGTTATTTAAGGTGTATATCCAGTCGGACAGGGTACTAATCCCATTATCTACAACAGCTAATGCCTTCTTTAAATTTTCCTGGTCTATTTGCCTTAACCGGGCAACAGTTTCTTGTTGTGAAACCTTCCAAGTTTCATTATATACTTCAGATAAGAAGCATTTTCTGTGTTGTTTTCTGACAGGAAGTCCTGTAAGTCGGTGTTATTAGACAGGAGACTGAGGTGTTCTCTAACCGCATCTAGTGAGGAAGTCTTTAACCGTTGCTGGCATAGTTTCCCTACACTGTATGTTGCTACTATACAGTACTTGCATGTTCGGATGATATATAGCGAGGGTCTGGCCTACTAGTTCAAAAACTGCCCAAGGAGTTGATAAAACGTTTGTGACACCCATTGGTATCTATTGGCCACAATAACCACCTGCCAGGACGTGTCAGTGAAACATTAAATGTGCCATTCTGGACCCATTTATTGAGTTTATCTTCAGTTGCATCTATATATCTTTGCCATTTATAAAATTTTGCAGGGGAAGGTATACTGGGGTGTTCAATTCCTTAATCTTTGTTAAACCTAAACAACTCATTTATTGTACAGTTTCATTTAAAATTTTAATTTGAACAGGTATCAGGCATGCTCTGAATAAAGCTTCCTTCCCCTGTATTTGTCAATGTCTAGTTTCCCACACACTTTTTAAGTCAATCGACTTCAGCCAATGTTCATACCCTTCTATAGTCAACCGGGAAGCAAAGGAATCCAAATAAAAACATTTCGTATTTTTTTTTAAAATGCGTACATTTTGTGTTGGTGGCAATTTAAAATAATATGACTCAGCATTTTTAACATTGTGCCCAGAAAAATACGTAAACTTTTCAGAGTAAGTTTTGGAGCTCCCTTGTGGTTGAGTCAGCCAATGTTCCCATTGTGTATAATTAAAAACAGTCTTTGGGCTGCTCGCTCTGTGGATGAAATGGTGCCCATAATAATTATAGCAAAACATATTACCATAATTCTCTTTAGATTGATTAACATCTTCATTTTCAAATACAGTATAATACTGCAATTCAGTCATCATAGAATCAACTGTGTTCAGATCCCAATCATCAGAAACAACCCCGGGTATTATTATATCATTCATTGAAAGTTTAAACACATATGGCATTTGAATGACCTCTATGGGGCAGTATATATCGGATGTTACTTTATCCCAAATAATCCCATCTGGAATTGGTATGGCTGAAATGTTCACAAAGGACAAGTCTCTGCGTACCCTGTGAGAAGAAAAATGTGGTTTTAGGACCTCATCCACCAGTTCAACTGTTCATTTTTCAGGAAGAAAATGACCATGTATTAATAAAAAAGAATGTGATGACAAACCCAAAGGGGGAATGCTATTACAGTTAAGGAAAGCCACAGATAGTTCCCTGGAAGAAAGAAGTAAGTTAATTTAAGCCAATTTGTCAGCTTACGTTTTTTGACAGTTCAGGTGTCGAAGAGGCAAATGAGTCTGAAAAGTCAGCGTTGCTGTCGGCAAAGTATCCAGAAGCAGTTTGTGCAACAACTGGAGTCATGTTTGTTGGTGGAATTGGTGTTTCCCGCAGTGGCACAGAAGAAATAGCAAAACCAAGTAATACCCAGGGTCCCTAGACCAATACGGAGAGAGATTTAGGGAAAAGTACACAAGTAAGAAATAATATTGCTCTCCTTCAATCCAGAATGGACAGAAACTGAGGTATAACTTTCTTTGATAATGATCAACATTTATTCACAATATCTATATACATTCAAAATCATATTACTTTAAGCCTTAATCAATAGACCCCCCTTCCCCAGACCTTATAAAAACAATACAGACAAACAAAACCATGAACAATTCACCATACACGACTCCAAATAACACATACAGTACAAATACGACATACGCATCAAATCACATTAAAATCCCCAGTATTGTCCATGTGTAAATTCAGCTCTTGGCTGAATGAAATCCAAATGGTCTCCTAATAATTGTCAATAGATTAAAAACATTGCTTATCGAAGTGAATGTTACAAAGATTGGTGCTGGTACCCACAGTTCGCATATTTACTAACGCTACTCAATGCAGTAAATCTTTGGAATATAGTCCATTTCCAGTGCACATCGTTCACTTCAATCTTATGCTATTAAACTTGCCGAATCGATTTTCGGTGGACTTCTGCGTCGGGGTCAGTCCCCTTATTCACAGCCACCTTCATCAGGGCAGTCAATCCGTAGTGATGCACAAAGTCTTCTCTTCACATTGAGTATCCAGTATAACCCACAACCCAACTCTTCTCAAAACTCCACTCCTCCCCTGTTCCATCAAGCGGGGCTGCAGCTGATCATCCTGGTAGCGGGGGCCAGCCAGATTGAAGAACCGGTTCGGCAGTAATAATGCAGACACACGTTGTTTCTCTGTACTTCTCCGTACTCCGTGAACGCGCTTTACAGAATAAATAGCACCATCCGTCTGTGTCGAAAGTTGAGTCAAATCGATCAGTTATTTCCATATTATTTGATGTCAGTGGAACCAATGCAAGATAATTTCCCACCCTCCCCAAGCTCGGAGAAGTGTCAGTGTTGTTGCTTACAACATGTAGAGGAACTTCTTGACCAGTAGTGAAAGGGATTCAGGAACTACTGGCTGTTCCTTTTGGTCGGCTGTGCAGGATCGGGCACATGGTGTAGTTTGACATTGTCGATGGAGACAAAACGATTTTCTCTGGCACCAGCCAAAGGTGGTAGAATGACAGTTCTGGTACCACGTATTCCCAAGACTGGGACTGGTGCACGATAAGAAGGACCAAATTCCTTTTTCACAGCAACCTTTTCACGTACTAGATCCCGACTCTAGGAATCCAGTGGTAGGCGTTACAGGTACATCCTTAATTCCTGTGGAGGCAGCACTGGCAGAAGAGTTGTTGTCACTGAACTGTTGCAATTCCTGTAAGACAGTGAGAAGTTCATTTTATGACAAAAGGTGTTTCTGCCGCCTCCACGCCATGACCATCAAGATCTGGAACATACATTTGAGTTCCGAACAGGCACTCATATGAAGTACGACCCCCCCAGGGACCTTCTAGACAGATTGTTAAGTGCTCTCTGTACTCAATACAGGTGATTAAGCCAACTATGACCTGTACCTAAGACTCGGGCTGTTAAGGATTAAGGATGCTTTAAATCACGGTTTAATTGCTCCAAGAAACTATTTCCCTCAGGATGAAATGGAGACGAGTACTGGAGTTGGAGCCCCAACAAAGCCATGGCTTCCCTGAAAGCCCTTGAGGCGAAAGCAGGGCTCTGGTCCGAGTGAAAAGCCACAACTGCATATGTACCGATAAAGACTCGCAAATCTTTAATAACAGTCCGAGCGTCAGCCGAGCATTGTGGCCACACCCATAGAAATCTGGAGCAGGAGTCAACAGCGACTAGATGTATTTGTATGCCCTGTCTGGTGTTCAGGGACCGCAATGATCCAAGTACACACATTGTAATAGTTTATTAGAAATTAAGTGGTGTATCTGTGGCGGGCGTTTAGCAGTGGAAACTTTAATTTGTTGGCAGATGTCAAAACAAAGGACATATTGCTTGGCCTCTTTGTATAGGCCTGGCCACCAATAGCAGGCTTGTAACAATGATATTGTAGCTGCCACACCAGCATGGGCAGATGCTACCCCCTCATGCGCTGCTTTAATCAACTCTGTTCTTATATCTTTGTTGGGAATATCCTGCACCCCTATGCCTGGAATCTTAACCTCAGCATTTAGGCAGCCTCCCATTTGGTAGAAATATTTAGCAGGAAATGCTTTTGGGTAGGGCATGCCATCAGCCGTATCTTTCACGGCAGCCCATATGTCTGCGTTAGGTTTCCCACTGAAGTGGGTTACTGCAGCAACAGTGGCCGTAACAACTGCTGACTGTGGCTTCATCAGCCAGTGTATTCCCAGCCACGTGTAGTCCAATGCGCTGGTGTCCAAGTATATGCACAAAATGGACATTTGTAAGCGTTTCATTCAGATGCGCTACTTTCCCCCACAGTAGTCTGGGTTTAATGGTGTTGCCTTTAGAATCTCTGAACTCATTCTGGCGCCAGTAATGCAGGTATTCATTGAAGGACTGGACACAATAGTATGAATCACAAACAATCAGCGCGTGCTGTGCAGGATCAGTATGTTCCAGTGCAATCACCAGAGCTTTTAGCTCTACTAGTTTTGCTGTGCAATCCCCTTGGGTTTGCATTAATGTATGTAGGGAACAAAATGTATTGTCCTCCATATAGCTGCTTTGACTGTGCAAGCGGCAGAGTATTGGTGCTTTGTGCCGATCGCAGGTTGTGCAGAGCCATCGGTGTACATGACTCTATGATATTGTTCGATTGGCAGTGTGTTTGCTGGAACTGAGTATTCTAGTTCATACGGCAAAAATTCTTGAGTTTGTAATTTTGGGTCAAAAATGAAATCTACATCAGTGGCTGTCAAAGACGTAGCCCATTGGATCCAACGTGGATGTAATGCTTTTGCATTAGGAACGCTGGCTTTTGTGACAGCCTCTAGGTCTGGGATTGGAGAAATTACAATAATGCGTTTGCCCTGGGCTTGAGGTCTTTCTTTAATGATAGCCATCTGAACAGCAATGAGTATTTTCTCAGTGGGAGCAAAGCGTTGTTCGGCTGCTGAGTATAAATGTGATTTGTATGCTATCGGGACGCTCTCACCCTCATTAAAGGTTACATAAGTGAAACCAATGGCACCAGCAATTACTCTGATGACCAAGTGTGTTTTGTTGTCCCTTGTGGGTAGATGTTGTGCTGCAAGCATGTCTGCCTGCAGTCTCTGAGAATGCATGTGTGTTCGACTGTCCGAAATGTAATTGAAAAGTCAGGACGTATTAAGTCATATAAGGGTTTTACGCGTGACGCATAATCTGGAATGTAAATTCTGCCAAAATTAGGAAACCCAATAGAGATTGGAGTTTTTTAATCACATTTGGAGGTTGTAATTTTGTGAATTTTTTAAAGAATTGTGGCGCTAGGCTCCTTCCTTCACTCGATAGCTCATATCCCAGAAACAGGAAGCTGAGGAAGGCTATTTTTGTTTTTTTTAAGTTGAATTTGTAGCTAAATTCGGCAAATCCCACAACAATGCCGGCTACCCGTCTTAAATGTTGCAGTAATTCATCATCCAGGCTAATGGAGCCAAGTGGCCGGAGTCCACTTGGCTCCACCAGCCTGCCCCCGTGCCCCTGAACCTCCTGACTGCCACCTGGACAGCAGTTCGAGGCCCTCCTCCACCCGCAGGCACCCGCCTGCGCCTCATCCCTGGTGCCTAGTGGTAGGCTTCTCCAGTTACCATGTAAGTGTTCCTTTTCTGTTTTTGTAATTTTGTATGCCGTATTTGCCGTTTATGTACTTTGTAATCTGTTTATGCCGGTTTTTTTTTCTGCCTTCTTTAATCCTCCTGTTATCCTCTGCACTGTGCTTTTCTGTCCCCATGCCCCTCCCGTTCCGAGCTCTCCCACCCGTTTTCACTCCACCGGGTCTGGACGGTCTCTGTCCCCCCTGCCGCTGCCTCCCTTGCGGCCCGCCCCCGGGCACACCCATTGCCCCCCTCCCTCCTCCCAGATGCTCCACCCTCCCACCCCACCCTCTTAATGGCGCCCGCTGCGCGGAGCCCCGTGTGACTCCCTGACCTGGTTATGGCCAAGAGTCCACTTGGCTCTACCAACCTGCCCCCCTGCCCCCGTGCCCCTGAACCTCCCGACTGCCGCCTGGACAGAGGTTCGAGGCCCTCCTCCACCCACAGGCACCCGCCTGTGCTTCATCCCTGGTGCCTAGTGGTAGGCTTCTCCGGTTACCATGTAAGTGTTCTTTTTGTGTTTTTGTAATTTTGTATGCCGTATTTGCCGTTTATGTACTTTGTATTCTGTTTATGCCGTTTTTTCTTCTGCCTTCTTTAATCCTCCTGTTATCCTCTGCACTGTGCTTTTCTGCCCCCCTCGTTCTGAGCTCTCCCGCCCGTTTTCACTCCACCGACTCCGTCTGGGTCTCTGTCTCCCCTGCCGCTGCCTCCCCTGCGGCCCCGCCCCGCCACACCCATTGGCCCCCTCCCTCCTCTCAGCTGCTCCACCCCACCCTCTTCATGGGTGGACGTGCCGCTGGCGCGACAAGCTCGTCCGCGCCTGGACTGCGCCCAGTGCCAGTCCCCCTGCCCCCCCAGCCAAGACCACCCCAGGCAACACTACTCCTCAAACACACTCCACTCCCTCAACCCAGGACCACGCCCTGCATGCACCCAAACCAACGTCACACACAACCAAGGACCCTTCACCTGTTATGCCTGCCGTTTTTCCTGCTCCACCTCTCACACCTCCAACACCCACATGCCCCACACCACCTCCGGCACCCCCCACACCATACACCACAACCTCAACACAACAGACTCACGCACAACCCCCACACACCCCAACAGGCCCTACCACAATAAACCCCAACACACTCCACTACAACACCCCCACAACCCACAACAACACCACAAGCACCCACACCAACACCATCACACAACACAACAACAACACCCCCCACAAGCATCTCAACTGCCTACTCCTCAACACCCAATCCCTACACAAGCACGCCATAGAACTCTGGGACCTCATCACATCACACTCACCTGACATCGTCTTCCTCACAGAAACCTGGACTAACCACTCATCTGAGCCCGACATAGCCACAGCCACCTCTGACGGATACAAACTCCAACGCAAAGGCCGCCTAAACAAACCAGGAGGTGGGATCGCCATCCTGCACAAAGACACCATTAAGGTCACCACCAACACACACAACATTCTTGACAGCGCAGAACACATGCACTTCCTAATCCACACAAACAATAATACCACCCTCAGAGGGACACTCATATACAGACCCCCAGGGCCACACACCCCCTTCTGCTTCTCCGTTTAACCTCGGACTCAAAAAAGTGGCCAAGGCCCCCACCCACTCAGCAGGACACACACTAGATGCAATCTTCACTTTGAGCCAACACACAACCTACACCCACACCACCGAACTACACTGGACCGACCACCACTGCGTCCATTTCTCCTTTGCCAAACCCCCCACACACCACCAATGACACACCACGCCCTACCGCTTGTCAGACAAGATCCCCACAGAACACCTTAACTCCCAACTGGCACAGAACCCCCCCGCCCACACCAACGACCCCAACACTGCTGCCCACAACCTCACAAATTGGATCACCACCTGCGCAGACACACTCGTCCCCTCAGAAAAAACATCACCACCCGCAACATCAAGAACGCCCCATGGTTCACCACTAAACTCCAAGACTCCAATCGCAAATACCACAAAGCTGAGAAAGCCTGGTGACAGGAACACTCAACCACTAACTTCTCCACCCTCAAAACAACCATCCGCTACTCAATGCAGTAAATCTTTGGAATATAGTCCATTTCCAGTGCACATCGTTCACTTCAATCTTATGCTATTAAACTTGCCGAATCGATTTTCGGTGGACTTCTGCGTCGGGGTCAGTACCCCTTATTCACAGCCACCTTCATCAGGGCAGTCAATCCGTAGTGATGCACAAAGTCTTCTCTTCACATTGAGTATCCAGTATAACCCACAACCCAACTCTTCTCAAAACTCCACTCCTCCCCTGTTCCATCAAGCGGGGCTGCAGCTGATCATCCTGGTAGCGGGGGCCAGCCAGATTGAAGAACCGGTTCGGCAGTAATAATGCAGACACACGTTGTTTCTCTGTACTTCTCCGTACTCCGTGAACGCGCTTTACAGAATAAATAGCACCATCCGTCTGTGTCGAAAGTTGAGTCAAATCGATCAGTTATTTCCATATTATTTGATGTCAGTGGAACCAATGCAAGATAATTTCCCACCCTCCCCAAGCTCGGAGAAGTGTCAGTGTTGTTGCTTACAACATGTAGAGGAACTTCTTGACCAGTAGTGAAAGGGATTCAGGAACTACTGGCTGTTCCTTTTGGTCGGCTGTGCAGGATCGGGCACATGGTGTAGTTTGACATTGTCGATGGAGACAAAACGATTTTCTCTGGCACCAGCCAAAGGTGGTAGAATGACAGTTCTGGTACCACGTATTCCCAAGACTGGGACTGGTGCACGATAAGAAGGACCAAATTCCTTTTTCACAGCAACCTTTTCACGTACTAGATCCCGACTCTAGGAATCCAGTGGTAGGCGTTACAGGTACATCATTAATTCCTGTGGAGGCAGCACTGGCAGAAGAGTTGTTGTCACTGAACTGTTGCAATTCCTGTAAGACAGTGACAAGTTCATTTTATGACAAAAGGTGTTTCTGCCGCCTCCACGCCAGGACCATCAAGATCTGGAACATACATTTGAGTTCCGAACAGGCACTCATATGAAGTACGACCCCCCCAGGGACCTTCCAGACAGATTGTTAAGTGCTCTCTGTACTCAATACAGGTGATTAAGCCAACTATGACCTGTACCTAAGACTCGGACTGTTAAGGATTAAGGATGCTTTAAATCACGGTTTGATTGCTCCAAGAAACTATTTCCCTCAGGATGAAATGGAGACGAGTACTGGAGTTGGAGCCCCAACAAAGCCATGGCTTCCCTGAAAGCCCTTGAGGCGAAAGCAGGGCTCTGGTCCGAGTGAAAAGCCACAACTGCATATGTACCGATAAAGACTCGCAAATCTTTAATAACAGTCCGAGCGTCAGCCGAGCATTGTGGCCACACCCATAGAAATCTGGAGCAGGAGTCAACAGCGACTAGATGTATTTGTATGCCCTGTCGGGTGTTCAGGGACCGCAATGATCCAAGTACACACATTGTAATAGTTTATTAGAAATTAAGTGGTGTATCTGTGGCGGGCGTTTAGCAGTGGAAACTTTAATTTGTTGGCAGATGTCACAACAAAGGACATATTGCTTGGCCTCTTTGTATAGGCCTGGCCACCAATAGCAGGCTTGTAACAATGATATTGTAGCTGCCACACCAGCATGGGCAGATGCTACCCCCTCATGCGCTGCTTTAATCAACTCTGGTCTTATATCTTTGTTGGGAATATCCTGCACCCCTATGCCTGGAATCTTAACCTCAGCATTTAGGCAGCCTCCCATTTGGTAGAAATATTTAGCAGGAAATGCTTTTGGGTAGGGCATGCCATCAGCCGTATCTTTCACGGCAGCAAATATGTCTGCCTTAGGTTTCCCACTGAAGTGGGTTACTGCAGCAACAGTGGCCGTAGCAACTGCTGACTGTGGCTTCATCAGCCAGTGTATTCCCAGCCACGTGTATTCCAATGCGCTGGTGTCCAAGTGTATGCACAACATGGACATTTGTTAGCGTTTCATTCAGATGCGCTACTTTCCCCCACAGTAGTCTGGGTTTAATGGTGTTGCCTTTAGAATCTCTGAACTCATTCTGGCGCCAGTAATGCAGGTATTCATTGAAGGACTGGACACAATAGTATGAATCACAAACAATCAGCGCATGCTGTGCAGGATCAGTATGTTCCAGTGCAATCACCAGAGCTTTTAGCTCTGCTAGTTGTGCTGTGCAATCCCCTCGGGTTTGCATTAATGTATGTAGGGAACAAAATGTATTGTCCTCCATATAGCTGCTTTGACTGTGCAAGCGGCAGAGTATTGGTGCTTTGTGCCGATCGCAGGTTGTGCAGAGCCATCGGTGTACATGACTCTATGATATTGTTTGATTGGCAGTGTGTTTGCTGGAACTGAGTATTCTAGTTCATACGGCAAAAATTCTTGAGTTTGTAATTTTGGGTCAAAAATGAAATCTACATCAGTGGCTGTCAAAGACGTAGCCCATTGGATCCAACGTGGATGTAATGCTTTTGCATTAGGAAAGCTGGCTTTTGTGACAGCCTCTAGGTCTGGGATTGGAGAAATTACAATAATGCGTTTGCCCTGGGCTTGAGGTCTTTCTTTAATGATAGCCATCTGAACAGCAATGAGTATTTTCTCAGTGGGAGCAAAGCGTTGTTCTGCTGCTGAGTATAAATGTGATTTGTATGCTATCGGGACGCTCTCACCCTCATTAAAGGTTACATAAGTGAAACCAATGGCACCAGCAATTACTCTGATGACCAAGTGTGTTTTGTTGTCCCTTGTGGGTAGATGTTGTGCTGCAAGCATGTCTGCCTGCAGTCTCTGAGAATGCATGTGTGTTCGACTGTCCGAAATGTAATTGAAAAGTCAGGACGTATTAAGTCATATAAGGGTTTTACGCGTGACGCATAATCTGGAATGTAAATTCTGCCAAAATTAGGAAACCCAATAGAGATTGGAGTTTTTTAATCACATTTGGAGGTTGTAATTTTGTGAATTTTTTAAAGAATTGTGGCGCTAGGCTCCTTCCTTCACTCGATAGCTCATATCCCAGAAACAGGACGCTGAGGAAGGCTATTTTTGTTTTTTTTAAGTTGAATTTGTAGCTAGATTCGGCAAATCCCACAACAATGCCGGCTACCCGTCTTAAATGTTGCAGTAATTCATCATCCAGGCTAATGGAGCCAAGTGGCCGGAGTCCACTTGGCTCCACCAGCCTGCCCCCGTGCCCCTGAACCTCCTGACTGCCACCTGGACAGCAGTTCGAGGCCCTCCTCCACCCGCAGGCACCCACCTGCGCCTCATCCCTGGTGCCTAGTGGTAGGCTTCTCCAGTTACCATGTAAGTGTTCCTTTTCTGTTTTTGTAATTTTGTATGCCGTATTTGCCGTTTATGTACTTTGTAATCTGTTTATGCCGGTTTCTTTTTCTGCTTTCTTTAATCCTCCTGTTATCCTCTGCACTGTGCTTTTCTGTCCCCATGCCCCTCCCGTTCTGAGCTCTCCCACCCGTTTTCACTCCACCGGGTCCGGACGGTCTCTGTCCCCCCTGCCGCTGCCTCCCTTGCGGCCCGCCCCCGGGCACACCCATTGGCCCCCTCCCTCCTCCCAGATGCTCCACCCTCCCACCCACCCTCTTAATGGCGCCCGCTGCGCGGAGCCCCATGTGACTCCCTGACCTGGTTATGGCCAAGAGTCCACTTGGCTCTACCAGCCTGCCCCCCTGCCCCCCTGCCCCCGTGCCCCTGAACCTCCCGACTGCCGCCTGGACAGCAGTTCGAGGCCCTCCTCCACCCACAGGCACCCGCCTGTGCTTCATCCCTGGTGCCTAGTGGTAGGCTTCTCCGGTTACCATGTAAGTGTTCTTTTTGTGTTTTTGTAATTTTGTATGCCGTATTTGCCGTTTATGTACTTTGTATTCTGTTTATGCCGTTTTTTCTTCTGCCTTCTTTAATCCTCCTGTTATCCTCTGTACTGTGCTTTTCTGCCCCCCTCGTTCTGAGCTCTCCCGCCCGTTTTCACTCCACCGACTCCGTCTTGGTCTCTGTCTCCCCTGCCGCTGCCTCCCCTGCGGCCCCGCCCCCGCCACACCCATTGGCCCCCTCCCTCCTCTCAGCTGCTCCACCCCACCCTCTTCATGGGTGGACGTGCCGCTGGCGCGACAAGCTCGTCCAAGCCTGGACTGCGCCCAGTGCCAGTCCCCCTACCCCCCCAGCCAAGACCACCCCAGACAACACTACTCCTCAAACACACTCCACTCCCTCAACCCAGGACCACGCCCTGCATGCACCCAAACCAACGTCACACACAACCAAGGACCCTTCACCTGTTATGCCTGCCGTTTTTCCTGCTCCACCTCTCACACCTCCAACACCCACATGCCCCACACCACCTCCGGCACCCCCCACACCATACACCACAACCTCAACACAACAGACTCACGCACAACCCCCACACACCCCAACAGGCCCTACCACAATAAACCCCAACACACTCCACTACAACACCCCCACAACCCACAACAACACCACAAGCACCCACACCAACACCATCACACAACACAACAGCAACACCCCCCACAAGCATCTCAACTGCCTACTCCTCAACACCCAATCCCTACACAAGCACGCCATAGAACTCTGGGACCTCATCACATCACACTCACCTGACATCGTCTTCCTCACAGAAACCTGGACTAACCACTCATCTGAGCCCGACATAGCCACAGCCACCTCTGACGGATACAAACTCCAACGCAAAGGCCGTCTAAACAAACCAGGAGGTGGGATCGCCATCCTGCACAAAGACACCATTAAGGTCACCACCAACACACACAACACTCTTGACAGCGCAGAACACATGCACTTCCTAATCCACACAAACAATAATACCACCCTCAGAGGGACACTCATATACAGACCCCCAGGGCCACACACCCCCTTCTGCTTCTCCGTTTAACCTCGGACTCAAAAAAGTGGTCAAGGCCCCCACCCACTCAGCAGGACACACACTAGATGCAATCTTCACTTTGAGCCAACACACAACCTACACCCACACCACCGAACTACACTGGACCGACCACCACTGCGTCCATTTCTCCTTTGCCAAACCCCCCACACACCACCAATGACACACCACGCCCTACCGCTTGTCAGACAAGATCCCCACAGAACACCTTAACTCCCAACTGGCACAGAACCCCCCCGCCCACACCAACGACCCCAACACTGCTGCCCACAACCTCACAAATTGGATCACCACCTGCGCAGACACACTCGTCCCCTCAGAAAAAACATCACCACCCGCAACATCAAGAACGCCCCATGGTTCACCACTAAACTCCAAGACTCCAATCGCAAATACCACAAAGCTGAGAAAGCCTGGTGACAGGAACACTCAACCACTAACTTCTCCACCCTCAAAACCACCATCCGCATTCACCACCAACTCATACGCACCACCAAAAGAGCATACTACAAGGAACGCATAGACAGCAAGTCCCACAACAGCAAAGAACTCTTTACCATCATCAAAGAGCTCTCCAAACCCAAAGCCAGCAACATAGACCCCATGCACACACAACTCCTCTGCGACTCCCTCTCAAACCACTTCCAACACAAAATCCTAGACATACACAATAGTTTCACATCACACACACCCACCTCACACACCCCCACACGCCCAACACAGACCCCCCTCACACCCCTGCCAATCTACTTACCACCTGGGCCCCAACCACCGACGAAGAAACTGAAACAACTATGAACTCCATCCACTCTGGATCCCCCTCCGCCCCCTGCCCCCACCGCATCTACAACAAAGCCAGCCCAACCATCACCCCCAAGCTTCGCGACATAATCAACACCTCATTCGACACCGCAACCTTCCCAGACCCCTGGAAGCACGCAGAAATCACTGCACTCCTAAAAAAGCCCAAAGCTGACCCGGACAACCTCTCCAACTACCTCCCATCTCTCTCCTCCCTTTCCCCACCAAGGTCACGGAAAAACTAGTAAACACACGCCTATCCCACTTCCTGGAGGAAAACAACACACTCGACCAGTCCGGTTTCCGCAAGAACCACAGCATGGAAACCGCCCTTATCGCATGCACGGACGACATCAGAACCAGAGTCGATAAGGGTGAGACGTTCGCTCTCATCCTCCTAGACCTCTCCGCGGCCTTTGACACAGTCTGCCATCACGAACTCCGCACACGCCTTCACAACGCAGGGATTCAACACAAAGCCCTAGACTGGCTCACCTCCTTCCTCACCGATAGAACCCAAAAAGTCTGCCTCCCTCCTTTCCAATCCACTGCCACCAAAATCATATGTGGTGTCCCCCAGGGATCCTAACTCAGCGCCATCCTCTTCAACATTTACATGACCCCACTCGCCAACATCCTCTGACCACACGGAATCACCATCCTCTCCTACTCAGACGACACCCAACTCATCATCTCCCTCACCCGCAACCCTACTACCACCAAAACCAACCTCCACGCTGCACTCCTCGACACCGCCACCTGGATGACTGCCAACCACCTCTAGCTCATCTCCAACAAAAGAATAATTTTTCGACCCAACAAAACCATATGGGATGACTCCTGGTGGCCCACCGCCCTAGGCCCCGCCCCTACCCCTACCCCCACAAACCACGCACGCAACCTCAGCATCATCCTGGACTCCTCCCTCTCCATGACCCAACAAATCAACGCCGTCTCCTCCTCCTGTTTCAACACACTCCGCACGCTGAAAAAAAACCTTCAAATGGATTCCCATAGAGACCAGAAAGAACGTCACCCCCACGCTCATCAGCAGCAGGCTAGACTATGCTGGCATCACACTCAAACTCAAACGCAAACTCCAGAGAATCCAGAACACAGCCGCACATCTGGATCTCCCTCGCCATGAACACATCTCACCACACCTCAGATCCCTTCACTGGCTCCCCATCGACAAGAGGATCACCTTCAAAATCCTCATCCACGCGCACAAATCCCTCCACAACGACAGCCCAGCCTACCTCATCCAAAGAGTGAACTTCCACACTCCAATCCGCCACCACCGATCTGCCGACCTCGCACTCGCCACAGTCCCCTGCATCAAACGCATCACCATAGGAGGCAGATCCTTCTCTTACCTCGCCCCCAAGGCCTGGAACTCGCTCCCCACCAACTTCCGCAAGACCCAGGACCTCCTGCTCTTCAGAAAAAAGCTAAGGACATGGCTATTCAAACAGTGACCCTCCTTCCCCCCTCTCCCCCCAGCGCCTTGAGACCCTAACGGGTAAGTAGCGCGCTCTATAAAAAAGTTTTATTGATTGATTGATTGATCATCCATAAGAAAGAGATCATCTACATAGGACAATGCTTCAGGGTCAATGTCGTGCAAAATTGCATTCACACGAGCTGCGAACAGTTCTGGACTGTTCTTGTACCCCTGGGGTAAACAACTGAATTTTTCTGAGAGCCCAGTGCGCTGAAACTTGTTAAGTCTCTACTCTCAGGCGCTATATTCTGGCAGCAGAAACCATTGGAAATATCCAGCGTTGTTTTGTAATTTCTGCGCACTATGTTGTTCATTAGTGCTGTGCTAAGTGAGTTTTGCATAGCATATGTGCCTGTATGACTGTTTAAATGTCTGTAATCTAAGACTATTCTGTATGAATGGTCCGGTTTAGCTACTGGGAATGAAGGATTATTCGTGGGGAGACACAGGGTTCTATTACGCGCTGGTACTTTAGTTGTGTGAGGACTTCTCTCACGGGTGCTTCGCATCATGTTTAATTGGGTACTGAGGTTGAGGTTCATTGTTAAAGGGTATTACATGGTAGGGGGATTTTCTATCCCATCCTACATGGTTGCGATATAACGTGGGTACCTGCACCAATGCCCAATCGACGGCATAGGATTCTGTGAGTTCCTCCAGAACAAGGGGTGAGAAAGAAGGTAAAATAACCTCTTCCCCATATGGGCAGGTACGGACAAATTCAGGTGGCCAATCTTGTTTGGTCAACAAGATATCATATCTATTTACCACACAATCCCAAACGATTGTGTCTATTTTTCGTTCAATGTCTCTTTCTAACTGTAGCAATACTTTATACACCCTATCAAGAGTGGAGACTTGCATGTCCACAGTTACTACTTGTAGAAAGTCATCAGTTGCTTTCTCCTACAGATGCTCTTGAAGACTCTGGCAAACTATTGTGACCTCTGCCGAGCTGTCTAGCAGCACTAGTGCCCACTTCCTGTTCTTCAAGAGGACCCTCTTCTTGAGCGGCATGTCGTATTGCAATTGCTGCCACCTTTTTATTTTTATATTGGGTTTTTGTTGGGGAGGTTTCTCTTCCTTTTTAACAGAAACCTCTGATGAGCGTTGTGATTCCTGTCTCGGTTTCACGTACTCTGTTATTCGCTCTGATCGCCTGTCTCTCTCACTGCGTTTTTCCGTTGAGTCCTGAAAGGAACGAGATTGGCGTGTATCAGTATATTGATATCTATCAGGCATTTTTATATTAGCTCTATTTCGGGAATTATGGCCCTCATTACAACCCTGGCAGTCGATGATAAAACAGCGGTAATACCACCAACAGGCCGGCTGTAACAAAAATGGAATTATGACCACAGCGGAAACCGCTCACCCAGACAGCCACTTTTTTAACACACCGACCGCCATGCCAGTAGCAACAAGCACCACGGCGGTAACCGCCAACAGCCAGGCGGAAGACAATATACCGCCCACTGTATTAAGACAGGCCTATCCGCCACCTTTTCCGGGGAGGTACCACCGACATCAAAAGCAGAAACAGAACATAGAAGTCAAAGGACTCACCTCTGGAGACTCAGGGAACAACCACGATGCCATGGAGCCTGAGTTGCACATCTTCCCCATGTTTGTCTACCTTTTCCTGCAGTGCGAACATCAACGCCGGCGAAGACCACCAGGGTGAGTACTGAAGGTTAGCACACAAGGGAGGGGGAGGAAAAAGAGAGTGACACACACGCAACACCCCCCACTCCCACCCCCAACACCATACACACAACCAGATGCACTAACATTACATATACACCCCGTACCACTCAGGAATAATGCAAGGACAAAATGATTTGAAGAAAGTGAGAGTAATAAAATAAAATAGTATAAATACGTGCTTTAAAATAAAAAAGTATATACATATTTGTAAGTGGAGGGGCACTGCCCACTCCTCAATGTTCCTGGGCCACAGGGCCACATTACATAGGCCAAGGCCCCACCTCACTCCTGAAACAACACAGAGTGAACACTGCAGGGACATCAGGTCGAAAATACTCAGGCACCTCAGGGGGACAAGGAATTGGGGGGCACCTCAGCCGGCAGTGACAGCAGCTCAGTGGTGACAGTGACATGGCTGGTGGCGTGCTGGCAGTGGTGGGGAGAGGCTCCTGCCCATCTCCTGCAGCCTCAGACGGCTTCCCACTGGAGCTGCTGCTGCTGGCAGTGGTGCTGTTGGTGGTGCTGGCAGTGATGGGGGGAGGCTCCAGCCCATTCCCTGCAACCTCGGATGGCTGCCCACTGGGACTGCTGCTGCTGGCAGTGGTGCTGGGGCGGTGCTGGTGGCGGTGCTGGCAGTGGTGAGGGGAGGCTCCAGCCCTTCCCCGGCAGCCTCGGATGGCTGAACCGCCATGCTTGGTGGTGGGGGCTCCGAATGAGTCCCAGCACCAGGCCTCCTGTCCTTCCTGCCTGCTGATTCAAGGCCCTTGCCCTTCCTTTTGGCAGCTGGTGGTGCCTCCTTGCCCTTCCCTTTGGCAGCTGGTGGTGCCTCCTTGCCCTTCCCTTTATCAGCTGGTGGTGCCTCCTTGCCCTTCCCTTTGGTAGCTATTGGTGCCTCCTTGCCCTTCCCTTTTGCAGTTGGTGGTGCTTCCTTGCCCTTCCCTTCTGCTACTGGTGCAGGCACACTTTCAGTGCTGCTGCCTGGTTCCCTGGAGCCTCTCCCACCTGCAGTGGCTGTTGACACTACTGTGGCCGTGGACTGGGTGGCTGAGGTACTCGCCTGGGTTCTGACCACCCTGGTCTGATGTGAAGGATGGGGGGGGCAGGGAAGAGGTCAACGGTGGAGAGAAAAAGCGTTGTAGGGATATTGGGGTGGGAAGAGGGTGAAGGTTTGGGAGTGGAGGAAGAGGAAGTGGTTGTAAGAGGTGTCTGTCTGCTGTGTTTGGGTGCAGGTGCATGGGCTGGATGCTGTTGTGAGGTGGATGGCTGTTGGGTGTCTGAGTGCTTGCATTTGTGTACTTTGGCAGGAGGGGACACAGACACAGTGGGAGAGGACACAGGGGACATATGCATGGAAGTGGGGGTGGTGACTGCCAGTGAGGGGCGTGTAGTGATAGGCGTTATGGTGGTAGTGGATGAGGATGCAGTGAATGCAGGTGTGAGTGTAGACGCTACTGGGAGCGAGGTGGAAGAGGAGGAGGACGGGGACACAATGGTGGCAGTGAATGTTGGTATGTCTGCATCTGGTTGGTGTTTGTGTGAGTGCCTGTAGGATGATGTGTGGTGCTTGTGTTTGCTTGAGCCACTCCTGTGTGTTGTCTTGTGTGCATGCTGGTCTGCCTGTGTGCTTGGACTAGGTTGGGGTTAAGGGGAATGGGACTGGGAAGAGGAATTTGGAGGGGGGAGGCTAGTAAAAGGCACAATGGCTGCCATCAGAGAGGAGGCCAGAGCCTGGATTGATCTCTGTTGGGCCGCCATGCCAGAGTGAATGCCCTCCAGGAATGCATTAGGTTGTTGCAAATGGGCTGCCAGCTCCTGGATGGCATTCACTATGGTTAACTGCCCAACAGTAATGGATCACAGGAGGTCAATAGCCTCCTCACTCAGGGTAGAAGGGCTAACTGGGGCAGGGCCTGAGGTGCCCGGGGCGAAGGAGATGCCCACCTTCCTAGGTGAGCGAGCATGGGAAACACGCTGAGGGGCTGCTGGGAGGGCAGTGCTGGTACGGGGTTGGCGGCTGTACATGTAGTTGGGGTGGGCACAGAGGTGTCCACCACCACCAGGGAGCTTCCATCAAAGGAGGTATCACTGTCAGAACTGTCCCCTCCTGTCTCCGCCGTGGTGCTCCCCTTGCCCTCTGTCCCACTGGTGCCCTCACCGTCGGCGGATTCAGCCTCCTGGGCCTGTGGAATGCAGTTCCCTCCATCGCCAGTGCCTCTGCTCCTCTGGCGGATGATGCTAATGCACATAAGGACAGCGTGACAAAACAAAAAGGGGGGGAAGATACAAAGGATACACTTGGTCAATGGCTGTTCCAACACCACTATTGGCGTACACCACACACACACACACACACATAGGGAACAGCCCTACGCACTAGGCAATGCACTACCAGTCACAATGCTAGTCACCAGGCCATGGACAGGAATACCTAACGCCACTAGCAGCATACCTGAGACCCACAGACCCCTGCCCAGTAGTGGATGCCTACTAGCTTGATAGGAGGTGGTGTACATCAGACCCTGCCCAACATGGGACTTACCCTGCAATGTCCGGCCTGGCCAGGGGCACCCACAGGCCAATATCCCCCACCCGGAGACCACCCCACCACGCACAAGTAGTATATTGGGAAACTGTACTCACCCCCTTGTGGCTGCTGTGATGGGCCACCACCAGTATGTGGGCAATCAGTGAGGGTCAGGGTTCGACGGGCACCCCTTCCTCTTTGGGAGGCCATCCCCATCTGGGCATCTGCAGTCTTCCTTGCCCAGCGTCTCAGGTCATCCCACTGTTTGCGGCAGTGGGTGCTCCGCCTGCCGTAGACCCCCAGGGTCCGCACGTCCTTGGCGATGACACGCCATATATAATTTTTTCGTATGGGCGCTGACCTGTAGAAAGATACACATAGAAAAAGGGATCAGTCAGACTGTCCGGCCTGTTACACTCATGGCCCCCAATAGCCCTCACACCCCCTTACGCACAGACATTGCCCACCATACATGCAGCATGCTGCCCAGGACCCCTCACCAACTCCCACCCCTACACGAGGTCCTCACACACATCACTCTATGCATTCATGCCCCATGCATCGTGCTCACAGTGTACTCACCTGTTGGTCTGGAGGCCCATACATCATTCGGTACTGGGGTAGGACCCCATCCACCCATCTCTCCAACCCTGCAGTGGTGAAGGCAGGGGCCCTTTCCCTAGTTACACGACCCATGGTCGGTTGTAGACACAGGTCACAGCAGCACTTGCAGTGTAGGTCCTCTCCTGTTGAAGGCCAGGTAGCAAGTGAGGGAACAGATAGAAAATGACGGTCACATCCACGGCAGTGCGTACCGTCACTGCCGGCGTACATCACCATTGGCCACTGTAACCCATAGGGCCCAATGACAACCAATGAGGAGTTGCACGGCAGTACTCGACCGCCTCCCACAACGGCGTACATCAGCAGAATTAACTCATTTCCACATGTCCATCCACACAGGACAGGCGGATGCCATTTCGGGAGGGGGCAGGCCATGGCACCTAACTGCATCACAGTACACATAGGCACCATTTGGGCCTATCCAGCAATATTGTGTTACAGTCACAACATGCAATGCAGTGTAGTGTTTGAAATTGTGGAATACTGACCAGCTACTCCCCCTTTTGCCCCCTGGATTACAGCTGCTGCGGATGAATAGGAGATGAAGACATCCCCCGTTTACAGACCCCTGGTGGACTTGGCAACAATGGAGGACAGGCACATAATCCTCACCTATAGACTGGACAGGGCCACAATCACAGAGCTGTGTGCCCAACTGGAGCCTTACCCAATATCTGCTATTCATCACCCCACCGGCTCTCCCCTCTTGTGCAATTCTTATCTGTGCTCCATTTTTCGGTAACTGGCTCATTCTAAGTGACAGTGGGCTTGCAGCAGGAATGTCACAGTCAATGTTCTCAATAGTGCTGACCAGAGTGTTGGCTGCCCTGATAAAACACATGCGCAGCTACATCGTTTTCCGCCAGGTGGAGGATTTGGCCACAGTGAAAGCTGGCTTCTATGCAATGGGACATATGCCCAACATTATTGGGGCTATTGATGGAACACATATTGCATTTGTCCCCCTGCCGAAATGGACAGGTGTTCAGAAATTGAAAGAGCTTTCGCTCCATGAATGTGCAGATAGTGTGCCTGTCTAACCAGTACATCTCCCATGTTATGCAAAGTATCGTGGGTCTGTGCATGATGACTTTATCCTGTGGAATAGCAGCATCCCACATGTGATGGCTCAACTCTAGAGGCACTGGCTGTGACTAATAGGTGAGCCCTGGTTCCCACCCAGTAGATGTTAGTGTATGGGTATGGTGTTGGCCATAAGGGTTAGTGTGTGTCTAGCAGGTATCCTTCGATATTTGCAGAAGACTCTGGTTACCCCAAACTCTCATGGCTACTGACCCCAGTAAGGAAGGCCAGGACAAGAGCAGAGGACCGTTCCAATGAGGCACATGGGCGGACAAGAAGGATTATCAAGAGGACCTTTGGCCTCCTGAAGACCAGGTTTTGTTGCCTCCATCTAACTGGTGGATCCCTGTACTACTCACCCAAGAAGGTCTGCCCGATAATTGTGACATGCTGCATGTTGAATAACCTTGCCTTGAGACGCCAGGTGCCTTTTCTGCAGAAGGATGAGGCTGGAGATGGGTGTGTGGCAGCAGTGGACCCTGTGGACAGTGAAGATGAGGAGGCAGAGGATGAGGATAAGGACAAAAGAACAGCAATAATATAAGAGTACTTCCAGTGACACACAGGTAAGACACTGTAACGGCACTTTACATTGACAGTTTTGTGTTGGACATTGTACATGGCAGTCAGATTCTCCCAATTCTGTGGCCACTTCCTGTACCCTTTGGCATCTCTATTTTCAGATATCTGTGTCCCACTCTGGCACCTGGTGTGTTGACTGCAGCCTACTACAGGTTATTCCTATGTATACATTCCTGTACAGTTGTTTTACAGTGTTTAAAGCTAGTTAAACAAATAAATAGTTCAATCATTTGACAGATTCCATACCCGTATTTTTTTTAATGGTGTTTTTTAAGTGCCGATAAGTAGGGGGTATGTGCAATGGGCTGGGGTGGTGGTTGAGGAAAGTCCAGGATAGAGTCCAGTCTATTTGTATCACAAGTGCAGTGTCCAAGGGGGCATAGGAAGTGGAGCAATGGCAGTTCAAGATGGACAGGGTGACGAAGTGGGACACAAGGGTGACAATCAGGGGAGTCCTATTTCCTGGAGGGGGTCTTGGCAATGTTCTCTGGCTTCTTCCTGGATCGCAGGGACCGTTTGCGGGGTGGTTCTCCCTCTGCTGGGGGAGGGGTGCTGGTGGCCTGTTGTTCCTGTGGCGGGGCCTCATGTCCACTAGCGGCAGCGGAGGTGGAGGTCTGTTCATTGGTGTGGCTAGTGTCAGGGGCCTGGTGGTGTGCCACTGCCTGCCTCATGGTGTTGGCCATGTTTGCCAGCACCCCTGCAATGGTGACCAGGGTTGTGTTAATGTCCTTCAGATCCTCCCTGATCCCCAGGTACTGTCCCTCCTGCAGCCGCTGGGTCTCCTGCAACTTGGCCAGTATCTGGCCCATAGTCTCCTGGGAATAGTGGTATGCTCCCACGATGTTGGTGAGTGCCTCCTGGAGAGTCGGTTCCCTGGGCCTGTCCTCCCACTGTCGCACAGCAGTCCTCCCAGCTTCCCTGTTGTCCTGTGCCTCTGTCCCCTGAACCGTGTGCCCACTGCCACAGACCCCAGGTCCCTGATCGTCCTGTGTTTGTAGGGTGTTCTGGGGTCCCTGTAGTGGTGGACACACTGCTGGTTGATGTGTCCTGGGGACAGAGGTATGGGCCTGCTGGGTGGGTGCTGTGCTGGTGTTTCTTGAGGGGGGAGGCTCTGTGGTGGTGTGGGACTGTGCCTGGGTAACCGACTGTCTGGATATCCCTGATGGGCCAGGTTGGTCATCCAGATCCAGGCGTTCAGAGCTGCTGTCATCACTTGGGCCTCTTCGGGGGGACACTGGATGTTGCTGGCACCTCCTCTCTGGTGATGTTGGGTGGGGGACCTGTGGGGATGTAAATGCAGTGTTATTGTTTCTGTGTGTGACATCTTGTGCATGGGCGTGTTGCCCCTCTATGGTTGTGATTGCCCTGTCAGCTTTGACTTGTGTGAGTAGTCATTTTGTGGGCTAGGTGATTGTCTTTTGTGTGCATGCTTTAGTGATGTGTGTCCATGCAGGTCTGTGATGAGGGTCCGTGCATTGGTGTTACGTGCAGGGCTTGGTATTGGGATGGGTGGGTTGTGATGGTGGGGTGTATGTGAGGTGGTGAAGTGATGAGGGTGAGGGTAGAGGTGGGGGTATGTGATGGCATGCAGGTAGGGGGGGTGAAAGTAGTATAGAGTTGATTTACATGAGTCCAGTCCTACTGCTACTCCTGCCAGGCACTCAGGATGCCTGATTGCCAAGTCTTGCTCCTCCCATGTTGTTAGTTGTGGGGGAGGATGTGGGGGTCCACTGCCAGTCCTCTGTACTACTATCTGGTGTGTCACTACCATGGAACGCACCTTCCCTCGTACGTCATTCCACCTCTTCCTGATGTCATCCCTTGTTCTGGGGTGCTGTCTCACGGCGTTGGCCCTGTCCACAATTCTCGGCCATAGCTATATCTTCCTAGCAATGGATGTCTGCTGCACCTGTGATCTGAATAGCTGTGGCTCTACCCGGATGATTTCCTCCACCATGACCCTTAGCTCCTCTGAGAACCTGGGGTGTCTTTGTGGTGCCAATGGTGTAGTGTGAGTGGTGTGTGTGAGGCTGTGTGGGGTGAGGTGTTGGGGTGTGTGCTGTAAGGTGCGTGGATGGTGTATGGCTGATGGTGTTATGTGGCTCATGTTCTGTGGGTGCTCTTGGTGTCTCTCTCTCTCATTTGGCACTTGTTTTAGTTGTAAAGGGTTGTGGGTAGTGTGTGAGTGTGTTTTATAGTGGTGTGTGTGTGGGTGTGGTGTGTGTATGTGTGTCAGGTGTGTGTAGTTTGAATTGTCCAATGTAGTGTTGTTTTGTTTGAGTATGTGTATTTTGAGCGCAGCGGTATGTACCGCCAATGGTTGACAGCGGTTAAATGTCCGCTGCAGTGATTTGTGGGTCATAATGTTGTGGGTGTCGTTCTGTTGGCGTAACATGTGGGTTTTGGTACTGCCAGTTTATCACTGACCTATGTGTGTGTCATAATACGGGTAGCGGTAATCCGCCGGCCAGGCGGTATGTTGGCGGCAGTCAGCATGGCGGTAAGCGGGACTTAACGCCATTGTCATAATGAGGGCCTATATCTATTCTGTGGGGTCTCCGTACATGGAGATTCTCCCCTTTCTTTTTTAGGAGTTTGTTGTTTTTTATCCCAGCGTTTCTTGTTACCCTCAGGAGCTTGCTTGGAAAAATCTTTATTAGATTTGCCCTGAAATTGTGGTTTAGTTGGTCTACCCCTAGACTATCTCGACCATCACTAGAATAGGTCTCTGCGATAATCTTGGGCAGCTCGCGTTCCTGATCCTGTTGAGGAACATCACGGAGCCGCATGCGCACTGCTAGTGCGACTGCTTCCCCTTTAAGATTACTTAACGTAATTGAGGATATTGTGGCAAACTTGCCCATTAATTGCATCCCCAAGTCCAGGGCCGGGTCAGCCCCGTATTCATCTTGAAATTGCTTCAACACTTCTGGTAAATTGGCAAGTGTCTGTGTACTGTGTGTGGTAGTATAGAGCGCGGCAAATACCGTGCCCCAGGTATTACAGTTATCTACTGTGGGGACCATCCCAAATAGCAAGCACATCATTAGAATTCTATGTTTATCCTGAGGTCCCGTATGGGGAAATACCGCTTCCAGTGCATTTATTTTTTGAGCTAACCAAAACGGACTTTCCTCTTGTTTGGCAGGTACTTTACCCATAATTGAATTTACAGTTGCAGGGTTAATACCTGTCGTCATTGGATGTGATTGCGCTGGAGCAGCACGTGCTGGGTTTGTATTCAATGTTTGCATTACAAACTGTACTAATTGCCTGTATATCGCTGTCAGTTCAGTATATAAGTGACAAACCTCAGCTCCTGCTAAATTTGCTACTGCAGGGTGAGGTGTATATGTGGCCAATAAAGGCCAGGTATGACCATCATTACTTAGAGGACCTAACCTAACTGGTAAGATCATGTGGGGTAGGGCGCCATCAAGCCAATTAATATGTTCTTGATAAGATAGAGGTATTTCTAAGTATGCATATGCCCTTTATTGTCCAGGTACGTTTGCAAGTGTATAGTGGCGAAATGTGTTTCTGTTCCCATCAACTGCTGGAAATCTGACCCAAGAATAGTAAACTTCTGTTTTATAAGCTGCATGGGCGTCCATCACAAGTGCGACTGGTCCTCTTGGGCCATTAGGCCATTTGATAATAAATGTGCGGTCGGGGGTTGTTTCAAATTGACTGCAATTGCTACCTGTTGTGGATTTGCAATAATAGATGGCAGAGTTAGAGTTCAAGCTTGAACAACCTCCAGCATCAGATAGGGTGTCCTACTTAGCTGAGGAGGACATGCTCAATATCACGGACATCTCCGTATATAGTACTGAGGTGTCATATATAGTGAGACAGAGATACTCAGGAGGACCTGAAAATTAGAGCCTGACCAAACGTTGGCGGCGCCATGTCACGTAGGCTCTCATTATTCTAATGAGACTACTGGATTTTGAGTGGCAGAATCGCCTGCGGTGTTAGAGACTGAGTCTGACCCACTACAGGTGGCACCTGTTGCTCCAATCCGGGGTCTGATCTGGCTAACTAGCAGTACCTCGCCTCTACCCAAAGGCAGGGGTGATTGGGCAGCCGAGTGCATGACATATCTGGTTTCTCAGGGAAGCCGTGGTCACTCAAGTCTCATCCGTTTCTCTCAGTTATATTAGTCTCACACACACAATGACAAACGGAGGCAGCACATTTCAATAATGCTTTAATAAAGCGACTGCATCTTAGATAGCAAAGCTTGGACTGCAATAACCAGGACGATACAGCATGACAAGATTAAAATTGTGACAAGGAAAGTAAAACATAAACATAATACTACCATATTGTCTCTAGAGTCAACAGACTAATTCCTTCCTAGACTATGATAGAGCACAGCGTGTTAAGCTCTAATCCTGCCCTTCAGGTTCCCCTGGCAAGACATCATCCCCCATACCTGAGCAAAGGCCTGAAGTCTGCAAAACAGCTGTAGCAAAACATTCGGCATTCAGCATACAGTCATGGTTCTCTAGCTGGAATCTCCCTCTAACGTGTAAGGAACAGGGAAATGTTTTTATAATGAAACAGCTGATGTTCCAAGCAAATGTCCCTACGTATAGATTTGTATTTTCTATGAATGTCAGAGACTAAACTTATACCACGTTCACCGGCAACCTATCTTGCTGCAGCCTTGGAAGAAGCACAGAGTGAGCAAGAATGTCTTCTTTGAGAACAGAGTGCTGGCCTAGGCAAACAGTCAGATAGAGACAAAATAAAACAAGACAGTAAAAGTGGGTACTGTAACAATAATAAAGCAAAGTCAAATAAAATATATCTAGGTTAAAGTGCACAGTGGCAGGCCTAGTATTTTAAAAAAACATGCATGGAGCTATAACTAAAATGGCTACACAACAGCAGCAAGACACCAGCTCGCAACACATAGGACTGGCAGTGGACCCCCACCTCCTCCCCCATAGCTCACAGCATGGGAGGAGCAGGTACTGGTAATACTGCATCCTGAGGGACTCGCAGGCGTTGCCAGAGGACTGGACACTGGTAAGTCAACATTTACTACTTATCACCCCCAATACCTACATGCCATTTCGAACCCACAGCCTCACTCCCATCACTCCACTCCATCCCACACACTGCATGCACACATCTCCCCAATCCCAATGCCAAGTCTTGCATACCATACCAATGCATGGACACCTCTCCCTGCCCTGCATGGACAACCATCACTAAAGTATGCACAGCATAGGGAAACAAAAAATCCCAAAATACTTCACCATACACAAGCAATAACTGGCAGGGTAACACCAACCATAGAGGGGAAGCTACGGAAGTACAAATGTCATACACTAGGAGCATAATACATAATTTACATCCCCACAGGTACTTCAGACAATGTCAGTGGAGAGGAGGTACCACCACTATCCAGTTCCCCAACAGAAGAGGCACCGAGTGGTGACAGTAACTCTGGACTTCAGGATCTGGAGGACCTACCTGGCCCATCAGGGACCACCGCACAGTCGGTCACCCAAGCCCACTCACAGACCACCACAGAGCCTCCACCATCAGGAACCAACACCACAGCACCCACCCAGCGTACCCACACCTCTGTCCCCAGGACATGACAATCAGCAGTGTGCCCACCTGTACAGGGACCCCAGGCCCCTCCCTATCCCCCAAGACAATCAGGGACCTGGGGCCAGTGGCAGTCAGCACACCGTTCAGGGGACAGAGTCACCGGCCAACAGGGACACTGGGAGGACTGCTTTGCACCAGGGGGGAGGACAGGACCAGGCAACTGACTCTCCAGGAGGCACTCTCCGAGATCCTGGGAGCCTACCAACATTCCCAGGACACGATGGCCCAGATCCTGGACAACGTGCAGGAGAACAGGTGGATGCAGGAGGGACAGTATCAGGGGATCAGGGAGGATTTGCTGGCCATTAACAACAACCTGATCTCCATAGCAGGGGTGCTGGCTACCACTAGCCAGTCCATCGACCAGCCCTCCACTTCCGCTGATGCTAGTGGGCAGGAGGCCTCGCCATAGGACCCACAGGCCACCACCATCCCCCCTCATGCAGAAGGTGAACCAGCCCACAAACATTCCCTGCGAACCAGATAGAAGCCGGAGACATTTGCCAAGACCACTGCCAGGAAATGAGACTCTCCTGATTGTCTCCCTTGTGCCCACACTCTGTCACCTTGTCCACCTTGAACTGCCATTGCTCCCCTTTCTATGTCCCCCTTGGACACTGCACCTGTGCTATAAAGAGACTGGAACAATACCCTGGACTTTCCGCCATCATCACCCCATTCCTTTGCACCTTCCCCTCAATTTCTTAATACTACAATAAACACCTTTGGACAAACTTTGATCAATAGTATTTCATGTATTGCAAATTTGTATTCATTGAAACAGCTACATCCATTGCAAATGAACTGTACATAGCGAGAACATAGAATGAATGACCTGTTGCTGGCTGTTGTGATCACATCAGGACATTGTTGTCATATCACCAGCATCTGAAAAATGACAATCCATAGGTAACACTAAGTAGGGGAAACAAGTAGGTAATGCCAGCATGCCAATGCCACACAGAATACAATAATCATAGAAATGTGAATTTGCACTGTCTCACCTGTGTGTCATTGGAAGTACTGACGGATCACCAATGTTCTGTTGTCCACATCCTCATCCTCTGTCTCTTCATCCTCACTGTCCTCAGGGTCCACTGCTGCCACAGGGGCATCTCCAGTCTCCTTCTCCTGCAGAAAAAGTACATGGTGTCTGAGGGCCAGGTTGTGCAACATGCAGCATTCCACTACTATCTGGCAGACCTTCTCAGGTGAGTAACACAGGGATCCACCTGTCAGATGAAGGCACCTGAACCTGGCCTTCAGGAGGCCGAAGGTTCTTTCAATCATCCTTCTGGTTCACCCATGTGTCTCATTATAATGTTCGTTAGCCCTTGTCCTGACATTCCTCACAGGGGTCAGCAGCCACAGTAGGTTTGGGTAACCAGAGTCACCTGCAAGTATTGGGGGACAACATTTAGCCACACACTATCCTATTTGGCCAACAGCACAGGCATACACCATCATACACTGGGTGGGGACAAAGGCTCCCCTATAAGCCACACCCTGTGCCTCTGTAGTTTGGCCATCACATTTGGGATGCTGCTATTCCTGAGGACAACGGCATCATGCACCGACCCAGGATACTTAGCATTGACATGGGAGATGTACTGGTCCACCAGGCACACCATCTGCACATTAATGGAGTGGAAACTCTTGCGATTAATGTACAATTGTTTATTTTGTCGGGGGGACAAACGCAATATGTGTACCGCTAATCATTCCAATTATATTGGGGATATGTCCCATTGCATAAAACCCGGCCTTCACAGTGGCCAAATCTTCCACCTGGGGGAAAGCAATGTAGCTGCACATGTGTTTTATCAGGGCAGACAAGACTCTTGCCAGCACTATTGAGAACTTTGGCTGTGACATTCCTGCTGCCAAGCCTACTGTCACCTGGAAAGAACCAGTTGCCATGAAATGGAGCACCGATAGAACTTGCACAAGAGGGGGGATCCCAGTCGAATGACGGATAGTTGATATCAGGTCAGGCTCCAACTGGCCACACAGCTCTGTGATTGTGGCCCTGTCCAGTCTATAGGTGAGTATTATGTGCCTGTCCTCCAGTGTAGCTAAGTTCACCAGGGTCCTGTACACGGGGATATGTCTCCATCTCCTATTCATCCACAGTGGTAGGAATCTAAGGAACACAAGAGTAAGTAGGCTGCCACAATTTTAACAACTATACCACAATAAAGGACCACATCGTGCAATCATGTTTTGGAACAGTGGGATTTAAAAGTATGTTCTTTTTATCCTGTGATGCAGCAATTATCAATAGGCCTGTTTCCCCCCACTGAAATGGCGACCGCCTGTCCTGTGTGGAGGGACAGGTGGAAGTGAGGTCATTCTGCCGACGTTGTGCGATGTGGCGGTAGTCTTGAAACGCCATGCAATATTTCATTGGTTAACATTGGGCCCTATGGGGTATAGTGGCCAATGATGATGTACACCAGCAGTATACATCCAGCGGACATGACTGGCATTTTATTTAACAATCATCACTTGTTTCCTGACCTTCCACAGGAGAAGACCTACACTGCATGTGCTGCTGTGACCTGTGCCTGGAACCTACAATGGCCTGTGTGACCGGGGAAAGGACTACAGCCTCACTTCTGAGGAGCTGGAGTGACTGGTGGATGGGGTCCTACCCCAGTATGGACTGCTGTACGGGCCACCAGACCAAAAGGTGAGTACACTGTGGGCACGATGCATGTGGCATGAATGCATAGAGTTGTGTGTGAAGGCATCATGTAAGGGTGGGTGGGGGGTGGGTGGATTTCCTCTTGGCGGTGTACATGTTGTGAGCTGGCCTATGTGTTTTGCGATGTTGATGGGATCAGGTAGGGTGGGCCATGTGTGTGACAGGCTGGTCTGTTCGTTTAATGGTGTTCTCCTGTATGATTTACCTCTGGAGGTCAGCACCCATCAAAAGAAGTGATTATGGCGTGCCATTGCCAAGGAGGTACGGACCCTGGGGGTCTATGGGAGGCGGAGCACCCACTGTCGCAAACAGTGGGAGGACCTGAGACGCTCGGCACGGAAGACCATGGAGGCCCAGCTGGGGATGGCATCCCACTGAGGAAGGGGTGCCCGTCAGAACCTGACTCCCCTGATGGCCCACATACTGGCGGTGGCCTACCCTGAGCTGGATAGGTGCTTGAGGGCATCACAGCAGCCACAAGGCGGTGAGTACAGTGGGTATAGTTACAACCTATGGCTGGTGGGGTGGTATCCAGGTGGTGGTTGTGTTTTTGTGGGTGCCCCTAAGGCCAGGCCAGAAATAGCAGTGTAGGTCCTCTGAAGGGTAAGGGTTGCATGGCAAATACAGGTAGCCCAGCTTGTTAGTATACACTTCTAGGCAGGGCTGCATGGGTCCCAGATGTGCTGCAGTTGGCAGTGTGTGCTTCTCCTCATGTCTTGGTGATTTGCGATATCACTGGTAGTGCAATGCATAGTGCATAGGCCTGTTCCCTGTGTGTGAGGGTGCTGTGTATGCCAGCGGTGGTGTTGGTGCAGTTATTGACCCAGTGTATCCTTTATCTCTCTCCCCCCTTTTTTGTTTTGTCATCCTATCCTTATGTGCATTAGCATCATCTGGCGGAGGAGCAGAGGCACCAGCGACAGAGGGAGCTGCATCCCACAGAACCCTGGAGGCAGAGTCCACCGACGCCGAGGGAACCAGTGGACAGAGGACGAGGGGAGCACCACAGCAGAGACTGGATGAGACAACACAGACTCTGATACCTCCACCGATGGGAGTTTGTTGGTGGTGGCGGACACCTCTGTGACCACCCCAGCTGCAGGTACAGCCGCCACCCCGTACCAGCACCGCCCTCCCAGTAGCCCCTCAGCGAGTTGCCCATGCCCGCTCACCCCGGAGGGTGGGCAACTCCTTTGCCCCAGGCACATCAGGCCCTGCCTCCGTCAGCCCTGTTGCCCTGAGTGAGGAGGCTATTGACCTTCTGAGATCCCGCTCTGTAGGGCAGTCAACCATTGTGAATGCCATCCAGGGGCTGGCATCCCAGATGCAGCAGTGCAATGCATTCCTGGAGGGCATTCATGGTGGTACGGCAGGCCAACAGAGATTGATTCAGGCTCTGGCCTCGTCTCTGATGGCAGCCATTGTCATTGTTTCAACCGTCCCCCACCAACTCCCACTTCCCAGTCCCATTCTCCTCAACCCCAACCCATCCCAAGCACACAAACAGACGAGGATGCACACAAGGAAACACCCAAGAGTGGCACAGGCAACACAAGCACCACACTTCATCACACAGGCAATCACACAAACACCATACCGTTGCAGACACGACAACATGCACAGCCTCCACTATCTCCCCCTCCTCCTCCACCTTCCTCCTAATTATGTCCACACTCACACCTGCATGCACTACATCAACATCCACTACCAGCATGACCACACCAAGCAGAACACACACCTCACTGGCAGACACCTCCACAACATCCATGCACGTGTCCACTGTGTCCTCTCCCACCGTGTCTGTCCCCCCTCCTAAAGGACACAAACGCAAGCACTCAGACACCCAACAGCCATCCACCTCACATCAGCATACAGCCCATGCACCTGCACCCAAATCCAGCAGACATACACCTCCGACAACTACTCCCTCATCCTCCACTCTGATTACTCCTCCCTCCTCCCACCCCAACATCCCTAAAAGGCTTTTCCTTGCCCAACTTAACCTCTTCCCTACCTCTCCCCCCATCCTGCATGTATGGCCATGATACCATGGACACAGCCCAGCACCTCAGCCAAACAGTCCACAGGGACAGTGGTAGCAACACCTACTCATGGTGGTAAGGATACAAGACCTACGACACTGAAGGAGAAGGAGCCAGCTCCACCAGGGATGAAAGGGAAGAGTCCTGCATCAGCTGTGAGGCAGAGGAAGGGGCCTGCAGCACCAGCTGTGAGGAAGGGTAAAGCGCCAGCGTCAGCTGTGAGGAAGTGGAAGGAGCCTGCACCACCAGGCAGAGAGGGGAAGAGCCCATCCACCCCTGCCAGGAAGGGTAAGGGTTCCCCAACCCATGAACAGGAGAAGAGGCACTCTACACCAGCGGAAATGGTCAGGCTAACACCGCCACCACCACAAGCTGTCTCGGGCCCCCACCACCAGATGTGGATGTGCAGCCATCAGTGAGTGCAGCGCTTCCCAGGAGGCTCCCCCAACCACCACCACCATGCAGCATTCACCACTGGCAGACTCCATGTAGTCCACATTCCAGGGGCTACTGTGAGCATGTTGCCCCCTCCAGAACCAGTGGGAAAGACACCCACTCCAGAGACCGTTGCTTTGCACTCCCCAGGACAAAGCAATGGGCATGTTGTATCCTCCAGAACCAGTGGGAAATGCACCCACTCCAGAGACTGTGGCCTTGCACTCCCCAGGGCAAAGCAATCGGCATGTTGCCTCCTCTAGAAATAGTGGGAAAGACAGTCACTCCAGAGACTGTGGCCTTGCACTCCCCTGGATAAAGCAATGGGCATGTTGCCCCCTCCAGAACCAGTGGGCTTGTTCCCACATCCAGCTGAGGTGCCCCCCTCCCCCTGAGGTGCCTGCCTATTTGCAAACTGATGCCCCTGCAGTGTTCTATATTGTGCCCTGTGGCCATGTGGGCCCTTTGAACTTTTGACTGGGCAATGACCATTTTTTGTACATGTGTACATATCTGTTTCATTGCCAAATTGATGGATTCATTTTGATGTTGATCTGATTACAATCACTTTCGTCCATTCCTGTTGTCCTTGCACTATTCTGCCATTTTCCGGGGACAAATAGTTTTTTTTGTGCAGCTGGTTGTGTGTATGGTATGTGTGTGTTGGGTGTGTGTTGTGCATGTGTGTGTCACTCTCATTTTCCTCCCTCCCTCCCTTGTGTGCTAGGCGGTTGTACTCACCATCGTCGTCTTCGTCAGCGTTCGTGTTCCAGGTGGAGCAAAACGTAGAAGATCATTGGGAATACTTGCAGTTTCATGGCGGCGTGGTTCTTTCCTGTGTCTCCAATGGTGAGTCCTTTCACTTCTGAACTCTGTTTCTGACAGGGTTTTGTTTGCATTTGTAAGGCCCTGGAAAAGATGGCAGTTTCCTGTGTTGAAATATGGTGGGCGGTACTTTGTCTTTCGCCTGGCTGTTGGAGGTTATCCGCCATGGTGGCTGTTGTTTCTGCCCTGGCAGTTGGTGTGGTACAGTGGCTGTCTATGGGAGATATCACCGCCATGGTCATAATTTGGCAGTATTTACCGCCAGCCTGTTGGCGGTATTACCACCACTTTATAACCCTCCACCAGGGTCATAACGAGGGCCTATATTCTATGTGGATGACACAATTGGTCATATCTGTTGAGGACAATGGCGAAGTAACGTGACATAGGTTCCTGGACTTCCCTAATAAAGTGGCCAAATGGATGAAACCAACAGGCAAAAACAGCTTGCTCAGATCAATAGACTTAATCCAAGCATAATGAGCGAAAATCTCCTGTGTGGGCAATTTCTCCATTTACGATGGACTTGCAGTTGGATCTCTGATTTTAAGAAACGGGTGGAGTCCTTGACAGAAAAACTTAAAGCCCAGGAGTATCCAGAGCAGATAATCCAGAGAACAAAGAACAAGGCTAGAAACCAGAATAGAGAGGCCCTACTTGAGACACCTAACAAAGAAAATCTAGAACCTAGCAAAAGGAATCAACCTGGGTTTACCATTCACTTGGCAGCTGAGAAGACACACCAACTAAACTCCAAGCATGTGATATATATATAATAACTTGCCCATGTGGTAACAGATACATAGGGATGACAACCCGAAAGGTAAAGATCAGAATATGCAAGCATAGAATTAGTATTTGCTGCATAAATGGCTGAACACTTCGACCCATATTTTTGGGCAATTAGCATAGGGCAGTGCCGCAAGACTTCTTGTGGCACTGCCCTACTAAAGCGTGAAAGAGCAGGAATACACTGTATTTAGGAAATACAGTGCATTCCTGTCCTTTTCCCTTGTGCCAGCGCACAATTTGCTGCCAACGCCAATACATGCAATCTTGCACCATGGTGCAAAGGTGTCTGTGTTGCATGCAGGTTTTTTTTGTACAGGAAGAGGCACCTTCCTGCACAAAAACAATCTCAGGAGGTATTTTCCTCTTTCTGTGTGTGCTGCACAATGCAGCACACATGGTAAGAGGAAAAAACAAGGAGAAATAAAAAAATATTTCTCCCTGTTATGGCACCCATGGAGAGGTGTAAGGTTTTGGCACTGCCCCACAGTTTATGTCATTAGGTAAATCTGGGGCAAATCCCACTTGCGCTGTTTTGCCTTACTCCGTACCTATGACATCATGTAAAGCCACGTAAAGTGGCTTTGAGTGGCCTCATGAATATGGTTAAGACGAAGAGGCTAGCACCAACAGAGCGTCAGAAAAAGTGACATTCTAGTGGTGCAAGCCTCTCGTAAATATGGCCCTTCATTTTCAAGGTTCACACTGCACAACACCTCGGATGGGTAGTAATTGAATAGGTGGGTAGAGATAACAGACAAACTGAAATATATAGGCTATCTACTCATAAGTGAGTTTCAAATGACAACATTCTTTGGTGGAATATACTGTAAGACCTATGGCCAATATTGATGGATAGAACAGAACTTGAGATGCCTTATATTGGGTGATGAATGGAGACCTTTTACCCCCTTCTTTATTGATTGAGCACAGGGAGACAATAGATGACATCTGATAGATGGCACAAACATAAATGTACTGATAATGGTATTCCTAGGTGGATTTCATGACAAGACAGAGGGTCTACTTTTACAAACAGGGTAACCTTTTTCAGGCTTAAGGTATACATTGAACCCTGCAACAATTTTGACCAAAAAACCTATAGAGCACCCATTAGGAAGTGATTTATAAGCTGCATGCATAATATGTAATTCCCTGCAGTTGCCACTAATGTCTTAGCAACTGCAGTTTCAGAAGCATACCATACGCTTGGCCTGGCTTAGACTAGCTTACCCAGCAGGTTCTGTGTCTGAACATCTACCCGCATATGCGTGGCAGTGTCCAACCGTGCTCGATGTAGTCAGTAACACTCTTGGAGTGCACCTTCATACAAATGGAACAGGTTCCATTCCGGCACACCTGAACACGTCATGAATGCACAGGAAATTGGTGTGTTTTGGTATATATATGGGAGCCTCCTGCAGCAGTCGTTCAGATGCAAGGCTTGGAGGACACCCATTGGGTAGAATACAGGATGAATACTTTTGACAAAGTACGTCTCAGAATCATATTTCTGATGGAGACTGCTAGAGATTCATAAGACTACTTCGCAATTCAAAAAGTATTGATTTACAACAATTGTCTTTTCAATTTCCATTGTGTGACTACATGTAATGCCCTCCCCCAATGCTTTATGGAGCCTAAAACAACTTCTTAAGAATGATTGTTGCTTAAGCATGCATGTGAGCATGAAACTTCATTACACATCACATGCTTTGTTTTTGCAATGTGAGATCATTTGAAGTGTGCCTTACCATGAGTGTTGGAATGTTGGGATTTCACATGTGTACATACTTTGACACATACACTCAGCATGTTGTCGCACTTTGACTGTCATGCATGATGGCTCTGTAGTGTGCCAAAAGTGAAAAATCATAAAGAAGTCTCTCCTGTTCTTTTGTTCGAAACAAAAATAGGAAAATCTCCTTAAGTCTGATTTGTACTTGAATGCATGCTTCTGTGTGTGATAGTGTCGCACCATTAGAGTAGACGATAAGTGGGAAAGGATACCACTGTATATTAGGGACTAGACTCACATTGTCCTGAAGAAATTCTGATGACCGTGTGGGGTGCTTAGCAAGGCTGAAACATGTCAACCCAATCTTGATGTTTGGGTCATTAAACCCAGTAACATCCTTTTATCTCAGTTTTTAACCTTGCCACAGGTATGAAGAAACACACAGAGGAACCCTTGGGCAATTTTAACTAGTATAATCCCTGTTTAGGAAGGGCTCCGCTTGCAAAGTGCGTTGAGCACACTTACTAGCACTAGGTGCAGTGGGTGAGGATCTGATGAGGAAGCATGCCATGGGTGGTACCTGTGGGTGTGGATCCTAATAAAAAAATGTAAGAGATTTCTAAGTCTCACATTTACCACCTCCAGGATTCAGGGTACGAGAGGTTAGGATAACTCTCCAATATCTGATTTGGTTCAACTGCCTCAAACTGAAAGGTGAGAAGATTGAAGTCATCTTGTTTGGAAAAGCAAATTGCACCTGGTCAGACACATGGTGACATACTGACCTTGGCTTGGCTTCTAATCCCAAAAATGCGATGCACTACATATGCTATTAACATAACATATGAGCCCCACCTGATGAAAGGTTTGGATTCACTTACTAGCTGTAAGGGGACCTGTGAAGGAAGACATAGGGTTATCAGGCATCTGTGATGGATGGCAAAGGGGTTCAAATTCGTTTGAGGGTCAGTAGATCTGTGGCAGTGTTAGATTTGTGGTTCTGAATGATGGAGGACAGAGAATATGAAGAACAGGAGATATGGGTTCAGAGTTCTGGTGAGGTGAAGGCTGAGAGCAGTGATGGTGTCAGTGGCAGTGATGGTGATCAAACTCTAGCAGAGTGGGGACTACTGGGGCTGTGAAAGTCTGCAAAGGAGTTTGCAATAGGTGCTAGCCATGAGCTTCTGAGCTGAGTGCTCAGAGGCACAGCATTAGTGGCAGCGAGAGTATAGAAAATAGGAAGAAGTCTGAGCATCCCACAATTCCAGCAAAAAGGGGGTGGGGGCTGATGGGGGTTTGATGGACATTTATAGGCTTATATTGTTGACACTGAGGATAGACAAGCTTTTATGTCCACATAGCTGCAGTCAGCATTGCTACAAGGGTCCAAATTGAGGAGTTCTAGGAACCAGAAGCCAGCATGTGTGACTCAGAAGGCTTGGCAGAAGGGCTCAAAGTACGTGCAAAGAAGGGGTTCTGAGGGAAGTCAGGTTGGGATGAAGGTGGAAAAGTTTGTGATGGTGATTTTTGGTAGGTATATTCTTGAATGAGGCAGTGTATCTGGATGATACATTTCAGAGAAGCATTGATGTGTTTTTTTATTTGGAGGAGTCCAGGCAATATCAGTGCAGATGTGGTCTCTTTGCTGTGTACTATCCACATGACTCAATTCTTCATAATCTACTTCTGTAGACAAAATAGTGTGCAGGGTTGTGTGCGAAAAAAAAAAACACAGTGATAATCGTGGTTCTAGACTGATGACCTACTGTTTCAAATCAAAGGTTTTTATTCATCTGTGAGTCAGGATTAGAGGAAAGGGGGTAATACTCCAAGAGTAATATTCCAAGAGGAAGTAGCCAACAATTCCAATCAGCCACCTTCCTCAACAACTGTACTGAATAATAATACAATATTTAGCAACCAGAGGAAAAAAGGGGGAAGGGAAACCCAACAGGGGCACTAGTTTGGAATGGCAGCCAACTGCAGCCTGGGATCATCTCAGAACCACTGCTTGTAATCTTCAAAAAGAGAGCAACATAGAAATAACATGAGGCAGCTGTACAAGATTCAAACCCTCAATATATCAAACTCCTGGTGTTTATGACTTACCTTTCAATTGTGTGGAAATATCAGGACTGGCCCCAGTCCAGCCAGGAATCAGCCCTGTAGTTAAACATGTCAATGAGAGGACTGGGGAATGTAAAGATGGAGTGAAGGCAGAACCTCTACCTTGGACTATGGATGCAGCGGTAGTCGAATGGGTGAATACCAGCCTCACCGAGCTGTGCTGTTCATCTTGGATCAGGTTTAGACTAATTTGTGTAAATCTTGATCCATACTGAGGTGGCATTTTGTGTAAGATCAGGATGGACTGGGATGCAGCCCCAAGTTATTACCTGCAGCTGAGATTATTTCAAGCATTCCAATCATCACTGTTTTTTATACTTCAGTGTGTTGCCCTAAGTGGGATGGATATGCCCAGACGTGGGTCCTATGCACTCTGTGCCACTGGAACCAAGTGATACCAGACTGATAGGCCTTAATGAAGGTGAAACAGTCTTGACTTGCTTTTGTTTCTGTTCAGGGAGGACTTGGTGTGGCAGTTTGAGATGGACTGCTTCAAATTTGAGTAAGGTTAAGACTGGTTTGCACATCACGTTCCAAACTGAGGTGGCATGGTAAACAAAATAGCGATGGACTGGCATGCAGCCGAAGTAATTACTGGTGGCTGAGATTAAGAATTTCTCCCATCACCTTTTGTACACTTCATTTAAACACATTTGGCATGTGTTATCAAAATTATGGTGCACTGCAACACAATGGGCCTAATTCAGACTTTGGCCGCCCGCCAAAGTCCCGCCGACAAATGACCGCACCGCGGTCAAAAGACCGCAGCGGCCATTCTCACATCTCTGCTGGGCCGGCGGGCGCTCTCCAAAAGAGCGCCCGCCGGCCCAGCGGAAATGCCCCTGCAACGATGATGCCGGCTCCGAATGGAGCCGGCGGAGTTGCAGGGGTGCGACGGGTGCAGTGGCACCCGTCGCGATTTTCACTGTCTGCTCAGCAGACAATGAAAATCATGGTGGGGCCCTGTTAGGGGGCCCCTGCACTGCCCATGCCTGTGGCATGGGCAGTGCAGGGGCCCCCAGGGGCCCCACGACACCCGTTACCACCAGCCTATTCCTGGCGGAACAGGCTGGCGGTAAGGGGGTCAGAATCCCCATGGCGGCGCTGCTTGCAGTGCCGCCATGGAGGGTTCCCTGGGCCAGGGGAAAACCGGCGGGAAACCGCCGGTTCCCCTTTTCTGACCGCAGCGTTACCGCCGCGGTCAGAATTGCCCAGGAAGCACCGCCAGCCTGTTGGCGGTGCTTCCTCTGCCCTCTGCCCTGGCGGTGTTACACCACCAGGGTTAGAATGAGGGCCATAATCTTTCCGCACAGTGATCGTTTGATTTTTCACTCTGATGTGCTGTTGTGTCAAATAGTTAGTTTACACTAGTGTGCATTTTATTGATCAAGACTGGGGTGGGCAGAGCTTGGAGAGTTCCACTACGTGGAATTCCATGAAGTGGTTAATGAACTCTGTGAGATCTGCAGAATTCTGCCTGTGGTGAAATTGCTCAACGCACCCATTTGCGCTATGTTTTTCATGTTCAGGACCACGATGTGCTTTCTACCGTTTAAAACATTGAGTGAATGGCACCATGCAATTCGCATCTGCGTGGCTATTTTGTGTTTGCTGTCTCTCTGTGCATGGTGCCGGGCCTAACTTTAATTCACCCTTAATCTTTTCAATCCCACCCTTTTCTAAATTATCCACCCCTTATTTTCCTTTATGTAATCAGTGTGTGTCTTTGTGTTTGTTATTTTACACTTCTGTCATTTTTTGAGTGTTTTTTGTTGCTTATTTGAATACTTTATTTTTTTTGCCTTTCCCTTTACTTCTTTATTTTATTTTCTTCCTTCCTTACTTCTATTTCTTCCCCTTTCTATTTTCCACCCAGCGCCATTGCAGAGCAGGGCAGTAGAGGGAGTGGCAGTGCGGCTGCTAGTCGCTTAACTTGTGGACATCAGTGCTACTGAGGAGTGCAGCTGAACCATTTTTACCGAGGCAGAGGTGGCAGCACTTCTGTTGTTTGTGCAGCACCACCTCGCTTCCATTCTGGCAGAAGGCCTGGGAGCGGTTATGCCCTTCAGGAGAGTCGACTGCTGTGGGTGACGATGCACCAGTGTGTGCATCGACAAACTGGGGTCAAGGACACCCTTAAGCAGATAAAGCACTGCTGGGCAGTCATACTGGACAGCGAGCAGGACCTGCTTGACTTGCTGGGCATTGAGATGTTGGGGCTCGGTGCATAATGGTCATTTATTTGTTGTGTATGTCCCACAATGCTTTTTGTTTCTAATAGCAGATTCTCGGACGTAAGTTAAGTTAATATTACTATGAACATTATGTGATCCAGTTTGAACTAGCCAAGTGCTCAGCTAATGCTTTCTAAATATATTAGTCAACAGGTGTTTGGGCTGATTATTTAAGAAGCCATGCAGACTGAGACTCCTCCTGTCACCAATAATAAGCCAGTGGTGGTAGTAGTAACTAATATCAATGAGGAAGCATTCCCTTCTCTGTGCTTTCCTTTATGTAGTTTATGCAGTCCCTCCCGATCACAATCTCCCATTGATCTGTAGTATGATAATATGTACCTATGCACTGAAAAAAAAGGGAGACTGAGTTGGCCCATCAAAGCTGGTTGAGAAGCAAAAATCATACTTTGCAATATGAATGCATTAGGAGTGGTACATAGTTGCAAATGTAGTTTAGGAAATTTGGAATAGTGCTTGTGCGTAGGAAATTATTAGGTCAATTCATGTGGAGTCGATGCTAATAATATAGGCGATCTGATTTAGAAAAGTACAATGTTAGTGTTTGCCTTTGCCTGCCAAAATAGTTTTTGGGAGATTAACTGTACCACTAATCTACTTTTTATCTTCTTTATTCATTACCTCAACACCCAAGAGGAAGAAGAGGGAAACATCTGAGGTGGGTCCACGAGATGAGGATGCCAGTGCCACCACCAGTGTGGCAGCTGGCAGATATGCTGGCCCCAGTAAGTCTTCTGGTTACATTATTCTTATTTCCCTAACTTTCACCTCTCCTCATTTTGAATAATTCTTCTTTTATTTTTACTGTACACGTCTACCTTGTTTTGTACTTATTTTCATTCTATCTAAGCTTTGTTAAATTCTGGTTATCTCTGCATTTTTCTGTTTCTCATGTTTCTGTACCTGATTTCCTCTAGTTTGTACTAATATGTTACTTTCTTCTGCTTTGTTATGAAGTGTACCTGTCCCTTCTCCCCTTGTATATTTTACCGACTGGTACTGCAGTACTTAGATGGCAGATTTTTAGGACAGGTACTCTACCAACAAGATTGCATGCCCAAGTCAGCTTTTCTATGCATGTTTGTGAAGGGGCTGAGATCATAATGGCCTCTTCTATCTGCAACTCAGCAGACAAAAGCTCATTATGAAGGGATGTCACGAATGATGGGTTTATGGAAAAGGGAACAAAGGATGTGTAGGTGAAGTAAAGGATGGGTGAAATGGTATATGAGTGAAAGGATGTGTGTGGGTGAAATGATGTGTAGGTGGGAGATAGGAAATGCATGGGTGGATAAAAGGATGAATGAAAGTATACATGGATAAAAGGATGCCTCAGTAGATGAAGGGTAGATGAGTAAAAGGTTGCTTGGGTGTGTTAAAGGATGGGTGGATCATAATGAACGGCGTGTGGGTAAATGGATGGATGGGTGGAAGAATGGTTGAAAGGGTGGATACTGGGTAGGTGAGTGTATGGATGGACAGGTGATTATATGGATGGATGGTTTGGAATGGTGAAAGACTGGATGAGAGAGAATGTAAAGCTTAAATGGTGGGTATCAAAGTGCATAGATCACTGAAAATAAGAATGAATAATTGTTTGGATCAAGAAATAAGGGAGCTCCTCTGCAGAGGGATGTGTCTGTTCATCTACTTTGCTTGGTTTGTTTAGTAATCAAAGCTTTGGTCCCAAGTGGGGGGTATTTTAATTTTCTGCTTACTCCCTCAACTCACTGTAGTTGTCAAGCAAGGCAGATATGTATCCTCCCACCCATCATCATACCTCCCTCCCCATTAGTCACCCATGCTGCTATAATGTAATTGCAGCGTGGTTCAATTCGGCAGTACAATAGTGTTCACTGTTCAGTGCACATCTGCTTCAGTTAATGCATCATTTACAATGTTGTCAATGCTTTGCGAACTTCAAACAAGGTATGTTTCCCTTCCCTTCCAGTGCCCATTCTGTCAGTTCCTAGTACTTCAGTCCTTTATTCTTCCCAAAGTTCTGTCCCAGCACCCAAAAAAAGAAAAATCCAATTTTGGCATGCACCACATATATGTACAAATGATTTATATTTCATGGTTTCCATAACAGATTATTACCAATTCAAGTTTTAACCTTTTCACATTTGTCAACTACAGTGAGGCATGTGTGGGTAAAAAAAAATGGCCATACATTAGTAGCAGGCTAGGGCATTAACAAGGAAGACAAAAGGTGCCACTCCCGCCTATGCGTACTCCAGCTGTAGGATTAATCAAAGGGTTATCTATCACTGTCAACTAGTTTGAATGAAAACAGAGAGTTAGTGGTTTGTATTTATATCATAACTTTAGAAAGGCTGAGGCAAGACTACCAGAATGACAGTATGATTGATGACACACAACAAAGAAGACTTGATATGATAGTATAAACTAGCAATATCAACTTCTTCTGAGCAATGGGGTGCTAGTATTTAATGAAAATGAAACTTAGGAAACAAAATCCTCGAGTCAAGAGAAGTGAGCTCAGAGTCAGAAGAAGTGTGGGCAAGGTTAAGCATTTACCCACACACAAGGTCTGAATGATGATGTTGAAGAATGATGTGTGGGTGGTCAAATAGGACAGGTATGGGCTATTGCGCAGGTAATAGAAGATCATGCAGTGAGTTGGTGTTGCTTTCACCACATCCACCCCAGCAAGAGTGTGATCCGTTTATGGTGTAAAATTAAGTCACTTCTCAATAGAAATCTCGCAGCCCGGGGGAAGAGGGTTGGGGTTCGATGAATGGATGGAAAAGGAGATTTGGGGAAAGGAGTAACAAATACACACACTACACAAAAGAAACAACAATATTAATTGGGGCGCTGAGCAGCACACCATCATCAAACTGTTGTGGAAGGAAATGAAAGAATTAGAATGATACAGTTCAGTTACATGCAGTGCAAATAGTCCTTCAGCCCCAGAGAGACCCAAGATAGTATATCTCAAAATGTTCTGTCTTCTAGGTTTGAAAAATGCCAACTATGGAGGAGTGCAGTTAAACCATCCAGTTGGTGCAATGGTTAGTAGTTACCTCTCCTAATCTAAGCACAGTGGTAAATACAAAATTGTATCTCCTTTTTGATGCTAGAAACAAATTTGAGTTTGCCATTGGCACTGGCAGTCTTTTAATCAATGATCTTCTAGGGCAGCTTTGCTAGGTGATGCAAAAAAGGATAGGCAATGGCCTGAAAGGGAGGCCATTGTCTCCAATGACCTGACGGAAATAGCTGACACAAACGTAATGTTCCACTAGCTATTTTCTTTTGCAAAGACAGAAGTTCAACAAGACATAATTAAAAAGTTCTATGGTGGCACTGGCATACTCAGTCTGGGAAGTAGAGTTTGTCCTCAAGCTCAGGTGGTTCACCCAGAGGTTGGTCAGCTAACATATTTGATTCTGATCAATTATCCTCTTCTTGTAGTGTTTCGGGAATGGTGTATTAAGGTGGTATGACATGTTGATTCATGTTGATCATGGTCAATCTCTTCACGTTTTGAGGTGAGAAACTGGGACATCTCACTGTAATAACTATACCAGCTGCATTGAACACAAACTTAGCAGACACACTAGCTACAGGACAACCAGATACTTTATTGCCAACTGGCCATTGGTGCATCTTCCTATATCAATACTCCAATGGGTTTTGATCCTCATACACCTCTTTCGGTCATCCAGATACTCCTGGAACATCCTCTGAACGGATATTGATGCTGCCACTTGCTCGACCTCGTTTGTCTTCACCTATGCACTGGACTTGAGACCTGCCTCTTAAAACCAAGCCAATACAGATGTTGGGTCCAATTCTTCTGTTGCTATTGTTGCCAGTTTTCTTGTTGCTGATGTTGGCTGCTCTGATGAGACAAGGCTGGTGTCTCTGGAAAGTGAAAGAGGTACCCCAGAACTGTGGAGTGGATCTCTAAGTTCCAGCCATTCTTCTTCCTGGTGTCCGGCTTGCTCAACAGTCCACCTCTTATATTTTGAAACATCCCCTTCAGAAAAAGTAATGAAAGTGGGGAGAACCTATTTGTAGCTAGGATCAAGTCGGGTAACACAGATGTACTCTTTAGATGAGATAATTTAATTTTGCAGCCGCAAATTATAAGTCAGGTGATAGCTTAAGCTCTCAACCAAGGCATGCACTTCTGTTTTTTCATTCACACCTCCAAGTGCGAATCTTTTAGACCTTCCTTAGCTGGTCCTACAGCTGATGCAACTATGGGATAGCTCGGCCCATCATACTGTCCTCCTTGCTAACTTCCAGTGTGAAAGCCAAAAAAGGTAGCAGCACCTGCATTAAGGATTTGATTAGGCCCCATTTGTCCTCATCCATGGTCATATCTTTCTCAATTGCATCCATTCCTCTTTGAATGACATAACCATTGATCTGTCTGTACTGCTCAGATGTTCTAAAATATAATAGGTTGAGTTCCAATGTGTTGGCACCTCCTGTATCAGGGCTTTAACTGGTATTCTGTTAGCAGGCTGAATAACCGGCCACTGCTTCCGGGCTTTAAAATAATGGCTGAAATTATTGAAAAATTGTCTGCAAGTGGTCAGTATGTTGCTATGTGTTAATTTTTTACAAAGTCTTGCGCAACCTGATTGATGCAGTGCACCAAACACAGGACCCTGAAATAGCCACCATCTACCATGGCCTTGACTATGTTACTGCCATTGTCCATGGCAACAAATCTAATTCAGAGACCTCTAGATCACAGCCATCCAGACACCTTGCTGTAACATTTGTCCAAGATGTTTGCAATTGTATGTGATTTCTCCATGGAGAACATGGCTACTGTAAAATGCCAACAAACGCTCTTCAAACTTTCTTCAGGGCTAAGACCTGTAGATAGCTTTTGCTTTACCCCCGCAAATAATTTCCAGTGTGCATTGGTGCACATGTAATCAGTCGCCTGACAACTGGTCCACATGTCTGTGGCCAATAAATCAATCAATCAAAAAAAATTATAGCGCACGCTACTCACCCGTGAGGGTCTCAAGGCGCTTGGGGGGGTTAAGCGGGGGGCAAGGAGAGTCACTGTTCGAACAACCATGTCTTGAGGTTCTTTCTGAAGAGCAGGAGGTCTTTGGTTTTGCGAAGGTTGGTGGGGAGGGAGTTCCAGGTTTTGGGGGCGAGGTAGGAGAAGGACCTGCCTCCTGTGGTGGTGCGTTGGATGCAGGGGACTGTGGCTAGGGCGAGGTCGGCTGATCGGAGGTTGAGTGTGGGAGTGTGGCAGTTCACTCTTGCGTTGAGGTTGGTTGGGCCGGTGTTGTGGAGGGATTTGTCTGCGTGGATGAGGATCTTGAATGTGATTCTCTTGTCTATGGGGAGCCAGTGAAGGGATTTGAGGTGTGGTGAGATTCGTTCGTGGCAGGGGAGGCCAAGGACTAGGCATGCGGCTGTGTTCTGGATTCTCTGGAGTTTGCATTTGAGTTTGAATGTGGTGCCGGCGTAGAGGGCGTTATCGTAGTCTAGTCTGCTGCTGATGAGTCCATGGGTGACTGTCTTCCTGGTCTCTGGGGGAATCCATTTAAAGGATTTTTTTAGAGTGCGGAGTGTGTGGAAGCAGGAGGAGGTTAGAGCATTGATTTGCTGTGTCATGGAGAGGGAGGGGTCCAAGATGATGTCAAGGTTGCGTCCGTGGTTTGCGGGGGTGGGTGCGGGGCCTAGGGCGGTGGGCCACCAGGAGTCGCCCCATGTGGTTTTGTTGGGGCCGAAGATGATGACCTCGGTTTTGTTAGTGTTAAGCTTGAGGTCGTTAGATGTCATCCAGTTGGCGGTGTCGAGGAGAGCAGCGTGTAGGTTGGTTTTGGCAGTGGTGGGGTTGCGGGTGAGGGAGAGGATGAGTTGGGTATCATCTGCGTAGGAGAGGATAGTGATTCCGTGTGATAAGAGGATGTTGGCTAGGGGTATCATGTAAATGTTGAAGAGTGTGGGGCTGAGGGAGGACCCTTGGGGGACTCCGCAGATGATCTTGGTAGCGCTGGAATGGAAAGGTGGAAGTCGGACTCTCTGGGTCCGGTCGGTGAGGAAGGAGGTGAGCCAGTCTAAGGCTTTGTGGTGAATTCCTATGTTGTGGAGGCGTGTGCAGAGTGTGTGGTGGCAGACAGTGTCAAAGGCTGCGGAGAGGTCTAGGAAGGTGAGTGCAACGGTCTCGCCTTTGTCGACTTTGGTCCTGATGTTGTCAGTGCATGCAATGAGGGTGATTTCCGTGCTGTGGTTCTTGCGGAACCCGGATTGTGAGGGGTCAAGAGTGTCGATTTCTTTGAGGAAGTGGGATAGGCGGGCGTTGACTAGTTTCTCTGCAACCTTGGCGGGGAAAGGGAGGAGGGAGATGGGGCGATAGTTGGAGAGGATCTCCGGGTCGGCTTTGTTTTTTTTTAGGACAGCAGTGATTTCTGCGTGCTTCCAGGGGTCCGGGTAGGTGGCGGAGTCGAAAGAGGAGTTGATTATGTCACGGAGTATGGGGGCGATGGTTGGGCTGGCTTTGTTGTAGATGCGATGTGGACAGGGGTCGGAGGGGGATCCGGAGTGGATGGAGTTTAAGGTATTTGGTTTCTTTGTGTGTGGTGGGGGCCCAGGTGGTGAGTGTGGTGGGGGCGGTCATGAGTGGGGGTTGAGTTGGGTGAGTGAGGGGTGTGGGTGTGTGGTGAGTGTGTGTGGTATGAAGCTGTTGTGGATGTACAGGATTTTGTGGTGGAAGTGGTTGAAGAGGGCGTCACATAGGGGTTGTGTGTGTGAGGGGTCTATGTTGCTGGCTTTGGGTTTGGCTAGTTCATTAATGATGGTGAAGAGTTCTTTGCTGTTTTGAGAGTTGTTGTCAAGGCGTGTCTTGTAGTGATCTCTTTTGGCGGTGCGTATGAGTTGGTGATGGGTGCGAATGGTGGTTTTGAGGGTGGAGAAGTTGGTTGTAGAGGGTTCTTGTCACCATATTTTTCTCCGCTTGGCGGCATTTGCGCTTGGAGTCTTGGCGTTCTTGATGTTGTGGGTGGCGATGTGTTTTCTGAGGGGGGCTAGTGTGTCTGCACAGGTAGTGATCCAGGGGGGAAGTGTGGACAAACCTTTGCTGCAAAGCTCGTTTAGACAATTGCAACACATCATGATGCAGTGCTGCAATAGCAACTCTGGCAAAATAGGTCCGACTTGGAACCTTCCATTTCAGGCAGATGGCTTCCACAAATTCTCACTCTTTCCACAAAAGAAAAAAGAGGAGTTACAGCGCTAACATTTTTGCCAGCTTCCCATTGTACAAATGTGCTGTTCGGTGATTAGGGTCACAGGGCCACTTCTGCCTAAACATACTCATAACAGAACAGTAGCTGACTTTGCTTCTTTTCTGAGGCCACTGACGTGGGTGACTTTCGATAAGTAGGTGATGATAGATTCAATGTGCATTGGGAGGCAGTGACTGTATGCCATGGTGTTTCCATATGACTCTGAGTCTTCTTGTGCCATCGTGAGGTCACTGAAGTGGGTGAAGATCGGGTTGCTTTACGTGAGGATTTCACCCTCTTCTTCCTCACCTCCCACCATGATTTGACTAGTTGCAACTGTTGTTTCCCATCTTCTCATCACCTTCACCACCACGACCATGTTAAGCAATTTTTTAAGGTGCTCCTCTCACCAGATTACGTGATATTTTTTCATATGGGTCACCTGGCCTCCAGTACCAGGCTTACCTGGGTGAACGCTTGCATGGCTAATAGAGAATATTGCAATGTTCTCCTCCTGTTTGCTAAGCATAAAAAAGTCCCAAACTGAGAAGGAGTACTTTCTTTGTGAGCCACTGCCAATGACTGAAAAATAACTGGAGGTAGGTGGGTGTGTTGTTGAGTGCTTCTCTGCAGTGCATACTTCTACTGAGGTATGGGTGGCTGCAGGTCTCAGCTGGGATCTTACAAATATGGGAACTGGTGGTGCTACCTGTGCCACATCCCTTGGAGCAGGTTTAATAGTAATGTTGGACTCCCCTGTGACAGCTTCCACAAGGACTAGCTCATCATCGTCATCCTCCTCATCATCCCCTTCTATAATTCTAAGGCTTTCAGAAACTTTTGTTCTCCCTTGCCTCTCCTGGCTTCACTCGCACTCTGCCTGGGTTCACTCCATGTCCCTATCATCATCATCAGAAATGGTGCTTGGATAAGAAGGTGGAGTAGTAACCCTTCTTTTTCCTAGCTGGAGATCTGCGAGCCAATGATTCTCAAAGAAGAGGTTCTTACTTGGCAGGAAGCTCAACCTCCTGTTCTGCTCCAACTTTAGGAAGATCTACTATTGCTGCCCACTTGTTCTGTTTCCTGAAGCGATTGGGTACTGCTTTGCTTAAAGGACAAATCAAATTCAGCATCACTGCTTATCGGTGTTGCCATGATTGCAGTGGCTGCCTCACTGACAGACATGGTCTTGGGGTAAGGTTGGGTGGTGCTGTTGATGAAGGAGTGCTGTTCCCAGTTTCCTCTCTGGAGGCTAGTGTGGCAGGCACATGTCTCCCAAAAAATGTTGTGATCTGCACGCCAGTGTGCAAAGCTTCTTCTTCTCACTGATCACACTCTTGAGAGGAAGTTTCTTTGGGCCCATCTTAAAGCTCTGAGTTGGCAGTGGCAGTAAGCTGCACAAGCGGAAGAGAATGGAGGACTGAAATCACTGTACAGGCCTTCTCTTTGGCAGTACTCTGGGTGATGTCTCTTCTTTTCTTGTGCACCTAAAAGCAACCAAGCAAGAAAAACAAGTAGTTAGTGAAACATGGCACTGTTGCAGATTTAACTAGTACACTCAAGTGCAATATTAGTGTGGTTGATTACCTATGCAATAAATAACAATTTATCCATACTTTGTAAAGTCAAGCCACACCACCATACCATAAAATTTCATTCCAAATCAGGCAGCACAACATACAGATATAGCTCTTTGCTTTATCTCCACCTATTCTAAAGGAGACACCTGTGGTAGTTAGAGAGATGAAGTGGTAAATGGCATAATCCTTAATAATCCTATGGTGGCAAGGTGGTCCAGGGGAAATGGAATAATCATTTAAAAAATGAATGATGCTGCTGATGTGTCTGCCATGCACCACAGCCAGAGTGACCAGGAGGAAATGGAATTATAGACCTAAAGAAACCGAATGCTGTAGTGTGGCTGTGCGCTTATAGTGGATAGATGGATGGATGGATCAAGGCAAAATGCTGAATTAAATAAATAAATTGAAAGAATAATAAAAAATAAACTTCTAAACTAAAAAAAAGAAGACATTTTTATTATAAAAAAGGAAATAAAAAAATTAAAATACAAACCTAAATGAAACAAATGATCAATAATTGCTGATGGTTGTATGTGCTTTTTTAACATACAGTGTGCTGACTTACTAAAGGACATGAACTCTTGTTTTCTTCAAAACTAGAAGCTGAATGTAACTATAGTAGATCCGTTCTCATGAAGTTCACCGCTCCTCTAGAAATGTATTAATTGAATGCAACAGTGTAGACTAATATTAAATACAAGGTCGCCTAAACCAGTACAGACAATGGAGCTACTGAACGAAGATGTGCAAAGAATTACAAAAGGATGAAATCATACCGGACATTCTATCTCTAAAGACATCATCATATGGACCAATAAAAAGTCTGAGAACTGATGCGGGGTGAAAAATTCAATAACATTTTACAAATTCAATTGGTTAAAGATAGTGGGGTACAACCCCTTGTCCAATTAGGTTTTAGGGGAATGTACAATGAAAAAGGGATAAAACCCCTTGACACACGGAAGTGACCAGATTGGTTAGGGAAATGCTATTGATTTGATCCAGAAACTTTGTCACTCTGTTTGGTGAATTGCTGGTTTTACTTAAACCTTCCTTTCCTTAGATTGCCCATTTACACTTTACCTCCTTATGAGGGAAGTGCCCCTTTTGCCCTTTTCTGCCCGAGCTGAGTTCCTGACTGATGGCAAATCGACTGATGTCCTGAAGACGAAGACTAAACCTGAGTGCTGACCCCAAGTGGAGGGTAACTATGACAATTAAATTGTGATTGTCTGTTTTCTTTTCCTTTCTAGTTACCAACTGCTACTTTTGACAGAGACCTTAGTTAGATGTTTTCCAAATTGGTGTTCTAAATTGTTTGAATGAAGCCCAACATGCCGATGCTAATTTGAGGTTAGGACAGGTATTCACTAGACTGACACAAATAGACAAATGACTGAATCTATGCTTTGCTGAACCGAAAAATTGATGACACTCTGCTGAAGTTGTTCTACGTTGACGCTGTGTTATGTTCTAACAATTGCGTTCCTTACTTTGATGAAGTCATATTCGAGTTGCCAAATTATGAGTGTTTTGCTTCTGAGATTAATACATTTGCTATTAGAATTGTAACCAATAGGGAATAAACATCATAAAATTCTACCTAACTGGTGTGGTTATTCATGACTGAAAGGTCATGAGTGTGTCTTGAGTTTAATTAAATGTCTTTGACTAAAGTGAATTGCATTGTTATAGTAAATATTGATGACATTATTGACATATTGATTGACATGTTGATTAGCTATCTCGTCCAAAGGTGTCTCTCAACTGGGTCAAAAGAATCATTGGCCTAAAACGAGTCCTGATGTGTAATAAATTGCCATAAAGGGACGCCTTAGCAGCAGTTCTGGTAGCAGAGCGACGGTGTGGCCCTTTGGGGCCCTAGGACGGAGAATCATTGTTTAATTTTGTTTTTCGAGATAATGCAAACTGGAGGTATGATGTGTTTCTAAATTCCCCATGACTTTCCCGGGATCTCGGAGCCTGCCTAAGTGAGTTGGGAATGTTCTCAGCATTTTAGCATGAGTGGTGTAGAATTTGCACTTGCTCAGCTTATACATATTGCAGGTGTTTTGTGAAGTTTGTGTGTTTAGGCCAGGTAATGTTGTTCTAGTAGGAGTGGGCATACTCCACAGTATGAGAGTAGGGAAGTCGGCATACTTCATATGAGTGTGGCGCTTTGTGCTCAAAATTATCCACGTGGTTGTTGTTGGAGATGTACGGACCCGTCGTGGTATAAAAGACTCCGGAGTAGATTGACAAGTGTAAGGAGACACTTGGGTTTATGTTGTAATTTGTACCATTTAATAGGTCAATCGGGCGTGGTTGACAAGTCGAGTTTGAGTCAAATTGTGTGAGTGAAACCTTCGATGGAGATTTGGCAAGTTCTATAGTGCACTAGGACGATCCATTAGCAAGTCGAGTGTAGGGTTTGCGGGTCAAATTCTGCTTGCGGGTGCGGGAGCTGAGAAGGAGAGAGTAACGGCCGAGGCCTCAAGTGAAATCTCTGTAAAGTTCTAAAGTGAATGTGTTCCCCTTCCTGTAGTAAACCGGCAAATTTGAGTTGTTGTTGTTGTTAAAGGTGCTCGTAATATACTGCATTAGTTTGGTGTGAATCCAGAGTGAGGAAGACAAGCCACAAGACTTTGTCAGCTGCAGTGTATGAGTGTGACGTCAGTAGTGCTGCGCTGGGATAGGTCAGTTGCCGAGAGCGGTCGCGCACGGATTGGCAGCCGTCCGTGAGAGTCAATAGGTTGAGAAAGGGGGGTGAAGAGTGTCCTGGGAATTAAAGTCACTTTCTGAATAGATTCTAAACAAAATAAAAGACGCAAAATGAATTTCTTCAAGGCTTTAGAGAGCGCTCTAAAAGGAGACACATATATTATGGCGAGTGAAGGGGAGCCGACACCGCCTGAGGGTACTCCAGCTTATATAGTAATGGAGGAAAAGGGAGTAGCGCCATGTCTTTGGATGAAACAGTGGCGAAAAGTGACTGAGAAAGAGGGATGTTTGGCGTTTCTGGAGCATTGAACGTTCAACACGAGAATTTTAGAAAATTTTAGGTGGATGTTAAGTGTGCAGAAACCACCCCCGAGGCCAGCCCAGTATGAGGCATTAGCAGTCTGGGTTTTAATGGCCATAAGACAAAGACAGCAGAAATTTGAGAGGAGAATGAAAAGGGCAGAGAAGACTTTAGCCAAGGCTAGATGGGACAACGAGAGCAAAATGTGGAGAAGGGGTATAGTTGACGGACTCAAATTGTTTCCAGCAATAACACAAGAAGATGAGACCCAGGGAAAGAAAGCCACCTGTAAGACAGATAAGGGCTCCAGTAAGCCAAAAGAGACTAAGAGGTCTTGGATAGATGAAGATGATTCAGACGATGAAGAGTTTCTTAATCAGTTGTTGCATGATCGCCCGCCACCTTATGCAAGAAATGACAATGCCCGAGCACTAGCGCGGGTCCTCGGAACCAGACACAGAGCAAGGAAGTTACAAATACAGTGCAGACTAGTGATATGTTTTTGATATGTAATGGTATCAGTGTACCCAATGCGCCAGACATGCAGATACAGTTGCAACCTCCGCACAGATACAGAGGATTTATCCAGACGTCCCGGTACTAGAGACTACTACGAGTCTGATAGTGCCGCCCGATCCGATATATACAAAATCAAAGTTAGTGCAGATTGAGCCAACTCTGCAATTGCTGCCCCAGCCGTAGCAACAGCTGATTCCGGGTTATAGTCCAGCGGCAGGACCTCCGTTAGTACCTGCACCAGCTACAGTGAGTCGAGCTTTAGGAGTTACTGCTCCACGAGGTTTGGGACCAGGTCAGACACCTGCTGCCATATCATTACCAATTACTGTTGGTCCACCTGTACCACTGTATGCGCAGGGTAAACCTGGCACATGTGATCAGGGGGTGGGGACCCAGGAAATAATGAAGGGAGGGTTCACAGGAAGCCCCCGATCAAAGTCACCAAGAGCACAAACAGCCGAAAATCTCAGATCCCTGTTAGACCTTAGTCCGATTGTGGCTCCTTTGGAGGCAATGAGACAAGTAGGGACAAATGTGTTAGCCCCACAGACAATGAGTGCAGATATGTCACAGACACCATTGATGCAGTCAGGAAACATCTTGTTGCAAGGTTTTTCCATGCAACAACTAAATGAGTGGTTGGGAAATAACAACGCTTCACAACCTGCTGCAGTGACCGCAGAGAGATCAGAGAGAGATGACTACTTAAACTTTGTAAGACTGGGTGTGGAAGCTTCTGAACTAGTGGAAGGAACAATAGGAGTGAACAGATTAGAATCATACACAGAAGCAGAATTAAGGTTCTGTGCCCCAAAATCACTAAGGAAGTGGGCAAGGTGCATCAGAGGTTGGCGAACCTGGCAGACAAATACAATATTGATATTGAGAATACTAAACATTTGAAAAGAAGATACAGGCTAGGTTTTGACTCTAAAGATTTTGATCACATGAGGTTGGGCGGAATGAAAGAACATCTTAAAGAGATACTGCAAAGTGCACAAATCTGGGGAGCTCTAGAGAAGTGGGAAGGCAGATGAACCAAGAAGAGAGATAAAGCGAAAAGTGACAGTCCGGAATCAAGTCAAGCCAAAGCTTCACCGGACATGGGGACAGTAAAAATTTTACCAATGAGAGAAACAGCTGGAGGGGTACTAGTCCATGTACCGTGGTCTAGAGGAGACATTTTGTCATTCACAAATGATTATCCCAGGTTGAGGGTAAAGCCGATAGAATGGTACTAGCAGACAGACAGGTTTGTGAAACTTGCGAAGTGTCTCTGGTAGGACTTGAATACCCTGTTTGAGATTATTGTGCCACCTGACTTATGGTTTGAGTGCAAGAGAGGTGTGGATTGGCCGACACAAGAGCCGGCATGGGATAAGGTAACCGGAGCACCATCTGAGGAGGTGATGAAGTACTATCATAAAGTGATTGAGTTTTTGAAGCAGAAAGTGTCGCCGAAAGTGACCGGTTGGCAGAAAATAGATCAGACCTCACAGGAGGTCAAAGAGTCGATCCATGCTTATTATGAGAGGCTGTTGAAAGCGTTCACGCATTACAGTGGCACTGAGACTATTGAACCGAAAGACATGAACCATCTTGTGTTCAGATTTGTTGAACGGCTAAGACCAGAGGTTAGCCAGATGATTAAGAATCATTTGATCTGCTGGCAGGCAAAGCCAATTGATGAGGTATTGCAGTATGTGAAATACGGCAGTGATGAGATTGAGTTGAAGCAGAGAAAGTTGAAGGAGAAAGTGATGGTGATGCAGATTAAGGCAGCGCAGGCAGGAATGCAGGGAAATGAAATTCAGCAGATGGTACAACAGCAACTGCAAGGGAATGTCATGTTTCAGACACAACCGAGAGGTCTAGTTCGGGGTTTTGTGAATCGCGGTCCAGACTTGAATACTGTTGTGGTTCAAAATGATACGCAGGGAATGAAGAAGATGTCACCATGTCACGCGTGCGGAGGTGTGGGGCATTGGAAGTGGGAATGCCCAAATGTGATGCAGGATGGTGTCGTTCAACAAAGCAATGATGTCAGCACATTTCAAAATGTGCTGGGTCCAAAATTGAGGAATCAAAACTTCCAGAGTAACATGGTTCAGATGCAGGGGTTACAGCCCATGCAGCAGATGCAAATGCCGTGTGTTCAACTAGCACAAATACAGCAGGTACAACAGCAGGTTCCCATGGTACCTAGACAGCAAATGCAATTACCATCAGCTCCAATGGGACAGCAACAGGTGATGCTTCCTCAGCAGGTCACAGGCCAAATGATGAGTCAAAATAACACAGTACAACAGTTCCCATTGCGTGGTGAGGATGGAATAAACGATGGATGGCCAGATGATAGTTCAGACAGTGAGGAGTGCAGGCTTGCAGTGTCCCTAGAAGTAGACCAGAGGGGTCCCTATGTAGAGGATAAAGTGATGGGTCACAAGTTTTCATTCCTAGTTGACACAGGAGCTACACGCTCTACAGTCAGAAGTGCAGAGGTTCCAAAATTGCCACTTTCGGGGCGTACCATAAGGGTGGTAGGAGTAGCAAACCAGTACCTGACAAACCCGATTACATATCCGGTTCAAGTTGAGATTGGTAACTTCCAGGGGTTACATAAATTTGTAGTTTGTAATTCGAGCCCCGTATCCCTATTGGGAAGAGACTTACTGTGCAAGACGAGGTGCTCAATTACCTGTTCCAATGAAGGAATTGAGGTGCAGGCAAACAGTGATGATGAAGGGGATGATGATCCGCTTATAGAGTTAGAAACGGAGACCGCAAATGAGGAATACCCTTTGATAACCTTATTCCTGATGCTTACAGTGAGTAACTTGCCAGCCGAATTGCAGGGAACTGTGACAGAGAAAGTATGGGACTTGACAGGAAAGGAAGTGGGACTGATAAAAGGAGTAGAACCGGTTAAAGTACAGGTAAAGCCGAATGCAGTGTTTCCCCAGGTGCCGCAGTACCACATGGCACAAGATGTCCTTATTCAGGTATCACAGATAACTGCGGATTTTGTAAAACAAGGAGTTCTAAAGGAGGTATTGAGCAGCCCATGTAATTCACCAATAATGGGTCTGAAAAAGCCTTGTGGAAAGGTACGTATTGTTCAGGATTTGAGAAAAATAAACAAGATTGTGATAAAATGTTGCCCCATAGTGCCAAATCCAGCAGTGATCATGTTTCAGGTTCCATGTGATGCAGAGTGGTTCACAGTTGTGGACTTGTCTCAAGCATTCTTTTCGGTGCCTCTTCATGAGGACAGCCAATTTCTCTTCAGTTTCAAATTCCTGGACAAGGTGTACAGTTGGTGCAGAATTCCTCAAGGGTTTTCTGAGTCACCTTCCATCTTCAATCAGATATTGAAGAAGGATTTGGAGTCACTGGAACTGCCTTTCAGTTCGACTCTGGTACAGTACATTGATGATCTGCTGATTGCGTCCAGAACAAAAGATGACTGCAGGTATGACACAATTGCCTTACTGAACCATTTGGGAAAGAACAGACATAAAGTGTCCCCAAAGAAGCTGCAGTACTGTCAGAAAGAGGTGAAGTACTTAGGGCACTTGATTGAGAAGGGGTCCAGAAGGATATCAAAAGGGTGACAGCCATACTGCAGATGAATCCTCCGACAACAACGAGAGATGTCAGGATGTTTTTGGGAATGGTGGATTACTGCCGTCAGTGGATTCCCAACTTCTCCATTATCTCTAAACCATTGGTGAAACTGACAGGCAAGGAAGTTAAGGATGACCCGAATACCATAATTTTGTCTGAGGAAGAGCTTGAGGCATTCATGGAGTTGAGAGAATGTATGTGCAGGGCACCAGGTTTAGGTATGCCTGATTACACAAAGCCTTTCCTACTGTTTTGCCATGAACGTGATGCTTGTTCTTTGTCTGTCTTAACACAGGTCCATGGAGGTGCAAACCGCCCAGTAGCATATTTTTCAGCTACCTTGGACCCAGTCGCAGCAGCCTTACTGGGTTCCTTGCACGCAGTTGCAGCAGTTGGTCAGTGCCTCACACAGTGTGAAGGCATAGTGATGGGACATTCCCTAACAGTAATGGTTCCAAATTCAGTTGAAATTCCGTTAACCCGAACTAAGACTCAGCATATGACAAACGCTGGGCTGACTTGATATGAGACCGTTATACTGGGGTCTCACAATGTTTCTTTGAAGAGATGTACTGTATTAAACCCGGCAACTCTACTCCCTGTTGAAAATGCTGAGATTATTAATACAGAGGAAGTAGAACACAACTGTCTTGAGGTAACAGAACTATGCACCAAACCCAGACCTGACATCAAAGATACTCGGTTAGAGGAAAATGATTACATTATGTTTGTTGATGGGTCATGCTTGAGAGACTCAGTTGGAATACTGAGAGCTGGGTATGCCGTGTGTACAATCAGTGGTATTCTAGAAGCTTCCTGGCTCAAAAGAGTGTACTCTGCACAAGTGGCTGAATTGATTGCACTTACTAAAGCATGCCACACTGCTGAAAACCTGAAAGTCACTATCTATACTGATAGCAGATACGGATTTGGAATTGTACATGATTTTGGCCAATTGTAGTCACAGAGGGGTTTCATGACCTCTTCTGGTTCACCAGTGAAAAATGGTGAGAAAATTAAGGATTTGTTGCATGCGATTCAGTTACCTCTTGAAATTGCAGTGGTAAAATGCAATGCTCATGTTAAGTCACAAGACTTTGGGTCAATGGGAAACGGCTATGCAGATCAAGTCACAAGGTTTTGCGCACTGAACTGTATATCGTTCAAGGATCAGTGGGAATTGTTACCAGAAACTGAAAATTAAACATGCTTGAACTTTGCATTAAGAGTAGTTGATACATTAGATGAGCTAAAATCACTGCAGGGCCATGCTAGCAGAGAGGAAAAATGCTCCTGGCAAAGAATGCAATGTTCACAAAGAGCTGATGACTTGTGGGTCTCAGAGGAGGGGAAGTTGGTTTTGCCAAACAGTCTTTTGTCACAGTTTGCGAGGCTTTACCATGGTCAGGCACACCTTGGAAAGGATGCAATGATCAGATTATTCAAAATTGATTGGTTCAATCCGAAATTCAGGCAAGCTGCATAGGTTACCTGTCATAGGTGCGTCATCTGTCAACAGATGAATGCAGGAAAAGGATCAGTGGTGACTTTGAGCCACATAGGGAGAGCTGGAGGTCCGTTTAGCAAGATGCAGATGGATTTCATTGAGATGCCTGTGTGTGGTGGCTTGAGGTATGTGTTGGTGATTGTGTGTGTTTTCAGTCACTGGGTTGAAGCCTACCCTACCCATAGGAATGACAGTCTCACAGTAGTCAAGCTGTTGCTTAGAGAGTTAATACCACGGTTCGGATTTCTGGTCTCTTTAGAATCAGATAGGGGCAGACACTTGGACAATTGAGCAGAAGCTGCACTGTAGCTACTGCCCTAAGGCATCGGACTAGTGGAACAGATGAATGGTACTTTGAAATCTAAAATAGCAAAAATGTGCGCAGCTATCAATATGAAATGGCCAGACGCATTGCCCTTAGTACTGATGTCAATGAGAAACACACCTGACAAGAAAACTGGACTATCTCCCCATGAAATACTGATGGGCAGAGCTATGAGGTTGCCCGCAGTACCTGCAAATGCTCTTGTGAATATCACGGGTAATATGGTGTTGGACTACTGCAAGGGTCTGGCTGATGTGGTCCGCTCTTTTTCTCACCAGGTGGAGGCTAACACGTTGCCACCGATCCGTGATCCAGGTCACACCCTGAAGGCCGGTGACTGGGTGGTTGTCAAGAAACACGTGAGGAAGTTGTGTCTGGAGCCACGTTGGAAGGGACCATATCAAGTAATATTGACAACAACCACTGCTGTGAAATGTGCGGGAGTTCCAAACTGGATACATGCCAGTCACACAAAGAAGGTGACATGTCCAACTGATGAGGAACTCAAAATGTCCGAAACAACAACTCCAGAGAAGGAGGTCTCAGGGCCCGAGAGTATTCAAAGAGGAACTGAGACTGAAGGAGAGCCCACTGAGGACAGCTTAGTCACCCAAAGTGAGTTCCAGAAAGGTGACGGTGAGCCTATCTCAGTTGAGGCAGCAGGGGAACCGACACAAAGAGAGGTTCTCCCAGAAGTAGACGGATTCGGGTTTGAACTTGAGCCCGTAACAGACCCTGAAGACGAGAGGGAAGAGACAGAAGGAGGCCAAAGTGCATCAAATCCTTCTGAGCCACTTGCAGGTCCGTCAAGAGAGAACACCATAGCACAAGAGGAGGGCACTGTTCAACGTTCTGAAAGGCCAAGCAGGAAGAAAACACATAAAGGAGATAACTGGCCAAAGCCACAAGCTGCAATAGAGAAAGTGTTGCCTGGAGACACAATAGAGGAAGAAATTGATACAACCAGAAAAGAGGATCTTAGTGAAGGAAAGTTGCAGAGTGAACGCAGACTGAAAAGAAAAAGAGTTGCAAACAAAAGGTACGCAGGTCCTGAATGGGCATATGCAACGACATCTGAATGGCAACCAGAATTCTTGGCGTTTTGTTTTGATCAAGAGGTATCAGGTCAATACTACGGTACCTGAATTCAACCTGAGAAAGAGACTGTGTTAAAAATTGGGAATTGAAAGCTGAAAAGCTGAGAAAAGAGATTGATAAATTACCGGATGTGACACTGATAACCTGAACTGACTCTGAAAACCGATTATGACAAGCTGCTAACCTGATTTGACAAAAGGGTCCTGGGGTGAGTGAAACGCTGTAAATACACGCAGAGAGAAAGAGAGACTTTGCTTTAGAAAAAACAAAAAGAGGAGCTTTTATATCATCCTCAAGTTGATTGTTTATATTATTCAGCTATCTGATTCTTTACAGATCATGGCTTGCACTACGAGTAAGAAAGGTAGGATGTGTGGTTGGTTGAGTGTTGTCTTAGGTATTGTGTGTGCAATAATAATTATAGGTGTGATTGTGGGAATGCCATGGATTGACAAGAAAGTGATTAACAATGCCTACAAATCTGAGACTGCTACATTAACACCATGGGAGAGATTTGAGCAAGATGCAAAATACTTACATGCAGTAACTAACTCAAAAGGGGAACTGTCTACTAATGTCTTCCATCGCCTGTTGAATGAGTATGTTGACACAATGGATGCAAGGAATTGTTATGTGTGTACAAAGATCCCTACCTCAGTACAAGAAGGGGTCACCTACCATAGTTTGCCACTAACCTATGGGATAAGCTGTAGTTTGTTGCTAACAAAATTCTATGACCAGGAACATGTGCAATATTTTTACTCTAATTTAGATGTAGTGTTTTCCTTTGTGCCTGTGATTGAGTTTCTGAACAAGTTAGCTAAGGAGCATAGTGTAAAACTAGTTGGAGGTTTCTTTGAGCCGACACTAGCATTTGGGACAGCTTATGCGCATCGCAACAATCTGACCTGCTTACTAACATCTGTAGAGAAAAGCTTTTTAGATCACACTGATGATAGACGCAAAGCACTGAAAGAAAGGCTAGAAAAGGGATTAGAAAAACGCACATATGCAAATGATTATGCTTACACCGCAATAAAGACACAAGGCAAATTAGCTATAGATGCATTACATGTAGGTAGGCTTTGTATATATAGGCCGAAATCTGAGCATGATACTTTATTTGTGGGACCGAGTGAATGCAGGCATGTGTTTTTGTTTCAGAGTAAATGGACATTCATGTTAAATGGACAGGATCCAGTGATCCCTGGGATCTATTATATATGCGGAATTAATGCTTATTACTGTCTCCCTAAGGGATGGTATGGGACATGTTATTTGGGAATAGTTTTCCAAAAGATTTTACCAGATTGATGACTTAAAACAAATACCTAAAATGTCTGAATTACAACATACTGGACAAAAGAGAGAGACAGCGGCTGCTGTCGTTGGTGACATATTTGGAGCCATAATTCCTTCAGTAGGGGTTATCTTAAACTCCATAAAGATTCTGAAGTTGTCCACTATTGTGGATAACATGCTGACAAATTTTACATGGGCTATACTCCTGATGCTTACTGAACTTGCTGCGGAAAGAGCTATGACTCTTCAAAACTGGCTTGCTTTAGACATTCTTTTAGCGAAGAGCGGTGGAGTCTGTAAAATGCTTAATGAGCGCCATTGCTGTGCGTTCATTCCTGACAATAGTGGAAAGATTAGAAGTATACTTACTAACCTAACTAGAGATAGTGCAGATTTGTAAGATCTGAGGGAACCTGGAGTTTGGGAGAAAGTGGGAAAAGGAATTGTTAGAGTAGGGAATTGGTTTAGTAATATTTGGAATGGGGTTCTTGCAAAAATATTAGGGGGTCTATTAATTGTTGTAATTTGTTTATTGGGTTTATGGGGTGCATGCAAAATTAATTAAAGAATCAAAAGAAATTTGACAAAATGAAGTAAAAGAAATGAAGAAAATGAAAGGAAGAAAATGTTCAATGAAATTTGGAAAAGTTCACACAAAGGTCAAGATGTTGAAATGAGAGTCATGCCTAAAGTGAGAGGTTAAGGGAAAGGTTTGTGTGATGACGAGCGTCATCAGAGGAGGGACTGAGAGAGCGTAGCTTATATAATGTATATTAACATGAAATGCTTATGAACTAATGTATAATAATGCCACATAGAAACTGTATTAATATGTTTTTGGCAAAAACGTGCACTTGAAATGTGCCCACGGGGTGTGGCTGCCAATGTATACGGGGACTAATGAAAATGACTAATGTTCATGAATTATTGATTTTAAATGGTTTCTTCCTAATCAATAATGATTTTGTTATTAGAGTTTTGCTAATAAATCTCTTTAGGCCTTAGTTAGCATGAGTCGAGGCCTAGTTGCCTGACTCTCATATTAAATGTGTTTTTCTAACGTACAGTGTGCTGACTTGCTAAAGTACACGAAGTCTTGTTTTCTTCAAAACTAGAAGCTGAATGTAACTATAGTAGATATGTTCTCATGAAGTTCACCGCTCTTGTAGAAATGTATTAATTGAATGCAACAGTGTAGACTAATATAGTGTAGACAAGGTCGCCTAAACCGGTACAGACAATGGAGCTACTGACCGAAGATGTGCAAAGAATTACAAAAGGATGAAATCATACCGGACATTCTACCTCTAAAGACGTCAATCATATGGACCAATAAAAAGTCTGAGAACTGATGCGGGGTGAAAAATTCAATAACATTATACAAATTCAATTGGTTAAAGATAGTGGGGTGCAACCCCTTATCCAATTAGGTTTTAGGGGAATGTACAATGAAAAAGGGATAAAACCCCTTGACACACAGAAGTGACCAGACTGGTTAGGGAAATGCTATTGATTTGATCCAGAAACTTTGTCACTCTGTTTGGTGACTTGCTGGTTTTACTTAAACCTTCCTTTTCCTTAGATTGCCCATTTATACCTTACCTCCTTATGAGGGAAGTGCCCATTTTGCCCTTTTCTGCCCGAGCTGGGTTCCTGACTGATGGCGAATCGACTAATGTCCTGAAGACGAAGACAAAACCTGAGTGCTGACCCCAAATGGAGGGTAACTATGACAATGAAATTGTGATTGTCTGTTTGCTTTTCCTTTCTAGGTACCAACTGCTACTTTTGACAGAGACCTTAGTTAGATGTTTTCCAAACTGGTGTTCTACATTGTTTGCATGAAGCCCAACATGCCGATGCTAATTTGAGGTTAGGACAGGTATTCACTAGACTGACACAAATAGACAAATGACTGAATCTATGCTTTGCTGAACTGACAAATTGATGACACTCTGTTGAAGTTGTTCTATGTTGACGCAGTGTTATGTTCTAACAATTGCGTTCCTTACTTTGATGAAGTCATATTCTACTTGCCAAATTATGACCATGTTAATGAGAGTTTTGCTTCTGAGATTAATACATTTGCTATTAGAATTGTAACCAATAGGAAATAAACATCATAAAATTCTACTAAACTGGTGTGGTTATTCATGACTGAAAGGTCATGAGTGTGTCTTGAGTTTAATTAAATGTCTTTGACTAAAGTTAATTGTTTTGTCATAGTAAATATTGATGACATTATTGATGTATTGATTGACATGTTGATTAGCTATCTCGTCCTAAGGTGTCTCTCAACTGGGTCAAAAGATTCATTGGCCTAAAACGAGTCCTAATGTGTAATAAATTGCCATAAAGGGACGCGTTGCAAAACCACAAAGAGATATGGGCTTGAGATATTGATTGTGTCTATGCCGACTATCTGTAATGACCGAGAAATGGAATACTGTAATTAACAAAGCAGCTGTGTCTCTATGATCTCTTTTGGTGTATAGCCTTCCTGGACATTACGTGTGATCTGACAAACAATTAGTATGTTGGTAATCGTGTTCTTGCGGAGTCTGAATTGCTTTTATTTCCCCAAAAGATTGAGGTCCAGTGGTGTTATGTTTGACCCAAGGCTCATTTCCATGTGCTTTCTCCCACCCCATCTGCAATTACAAGACAAATTCTTTCGAAATCGAAAACCTATTTTTGTGAGCCGCACTATAGAGGCACCGTCGCAGCCAAAAGCAGCACGAGCAGCATGAAATCTGCACTCTCTTGCTAGTGGCTTGCGAACATTGTGGCGCTCACCAGACAGCACCAAAAACAAATCTTGCTCATGTGAACAAAAAAGCCAACTCCGCTTGACCCCCGAAGGTGGAATTCGGGAAGTGCCCGAATTCCTAAAGCTTCAACAGCGGAGCAAAGTATTGCACCCGGGCCTAATCAAGACCTTGCAGCGGCCATACTTCTTAGTAGATCTCGGCATAGGTGTGCAAGCCACTGATGACCCAGAGTCCAGGTGGGACACAGTTCAGGTTTTTCAGAGACCCGTTTATGTCCCATCTGGTATCAAACGTTAACAAATACTGCATTTGTAGAGGTGACTTGAACTGTGGGGCCTACATTTAGGGGCCCATATCTCAGAAACTACCAGTTGCAGTACACTTTTGTGGTGGTGAAGGAACCCAAAGGACTGTGGGCACCCACTGAACACCACTGAACACCAAAAGCTTTAACAGTTCTCACTGGAAACTGGTAATTAGGATTATGCACCAACTCTAATTAAAATGAGGATATCCCCAAAACCATAAGGGCTAGGGGTATGGTTCTAGATTGATTATGTTGAGAGCCTAAAATCTTCAAACATTTGGGCTGAGATTTTCAAAATTCTCATGCAACGCAGTACAGCACCGAAAGTTGCTGTGTTGCTTTGCATATGTGGGAGAGAGGACAGCACCAAATCTGCTATGATATAACACTATCCTCATCTCACCCTAGCACAGAATTATTCTGCCAAGTGCCATACACACACTTTTGAGTCATAGTGCAGAGCAAACACTTAGACCCTCATTACAACCCTGGCGGTTGGTGATAAAGTGACAGTAACACTGCCAACAGGCTGGCAGTAAATTCCACCAAATTATGACCATGGCGGAAACAGCTCTGACAGACAGCCACTTTAACACACCGACCGCCAGGGCGGAAACAACAGCCACCATGGCGGTAACTGCCTACAGCCAGGCAGAAGACAATGTTCCCCCCACTGTATTAAGACACACCAATCTGCCACTTTTTCCGGGGCGGTACCAATGACTTCAAAAGCCTGGCGGAAACACAGAAGGGAAACGACTCACCTGTGGACACTCAGGGAACAACCACGCCGCCATGGAGCCCGAGCTGCATGTCTTCCCAATGCTCTTCTACGTGCTGCTCCACTACGAACACCAACGACGGCGAAGGTGACCACGTTGAGTACAGCCACCTAGCACACAGGGGAGGGGGCAGAAAAAGAGAGTGACACACACACACGCAACACCCACACCCCGAACACCATAATCACAATCAGCTGCAGCAACATAACATATTTACCCCGTACCCCTCAGGAGTAATGCAAGGACACCTCAGACAGCAGATGGTACAACACCACTGGTCCTGGAGGGGGCAACATGCCCATTATTCTGTCCTGGGGAGTGCAAGGCCACAGTCTCTCAAGTGGATGACTTGCCCACAAGCTCTGGAGGGGGCAACATGCCCTGTGCTTGATCCGGGGGAGTGCAAGGCCACAGTCTCTCAAGTGGGTGACTTGCCCACATGCTCTAAAGGGGGCAGCATGCGCTGTGCTTGATCCTGGGGAGCGCAAGGCCACAGTCTCTCAAGCGGGAGAATACCCTACTGGTTTTGGAGCTTTATCCTGGGAGGATAGGGTGAGTGGATGGCATCTCCACTGGTTCTGGAGGGGGCATCATGCCCTGTAAGCATTGTCCTGGGGAGGATGGGGTGAGTGGATGGCATCGTTCTGGAGGGGTCATCATGCCCTGTGATGCAGATCTTGGGAAGTGCAAGGTCACAGTCTCTCAGGTGGGAGTCATACTCACTGGATGTGCAGGGGGCAGGCTGCACAACAGCCCATGGATGCAGGTCTACTGAATGTCCGCCGGTGGTGGTGGCTGTTCAGTGGTGGCAGTGGTGCTGCTGCTGGTGGTGGTGTGGGGGGAGGCTCCAGGCCATCCCCTGCAGCCTCGGACGGCTGCCCACTGGTGCTGCTGCTGCTGGTGGTGGTGCTGGTGGTGGCTCTGCTGGCGGAGCTGGTGGTGGTGGTGGGTGGAGGCTCCAGCCCATCCTCTGCAGCCTTGGACGGCTGAATCACCATGGTTGGTGGTGGGGTCTCTGACTGAGTCCCAACACCAGGTCCCTTTTCCTTACTGCCTGCTGCTGCAGGCCCCTTCCTTCCTGCAGCACTTGGGGCTGGCTCCTTGCCCTTCCTTCCTGCAGCACTTGTGGCTGGCTCCTTGCCCTTCCTTCCTGCAGCACTTGGGGCTGGCTCCTTGCCCTTTCTTCCTTCAGCACTTGGGGCTGGCCCTCTTTCCCACTAGGAGTTGCTGGGGACACTGCTGTGCCCATGGACTGGGTGGCTGAGGTGCTTGCCTGGGTTTTCACCACCCCGGCCTGACATGAAGGACGAGGCGGAGGGGTAGTGAAGAGGTCAATGGTGGAGAGGAAAAGCTTCTTGGGACAGTGGGGAGGGAAGAGGGAGAAGGTTTGGGAGTGGAGGAAGAGGAAGTGGTTGTAGGAGGTATCAGTCTGCTGTGTTTGGGTGCAGGTGCATGGGCTGGATGTTGTTGTGAGGTGAATGGCTGTTGGGTGTCTGAGTGATTGCGTTTGTGTACTTTGGGAGGAGGGGGCACAGACACAGTGGGAGAGGACACAGGGGATGTGTTCATGGATGTGGGGGTGGTGACTGCCAGTGCGGTGTGTGTCCTGATAGGTGTGCTGGTAATGGGGGCAATGTATGAGGATGTAGTGCATTCAGGTGTGAGGAGGAGGAGGGGAGCCACAGTGGAGGCAGTGGATGTTGGTATGTCTGTATCTGGATGGTGTTTGTGTGAGTGCCTGTGGGATGAAGTGTGGTGCTTGTGTTTGCCATGTCCACTCTTGTGTGTTGTCCTGTGTGCATGCTCATCTGCCTGTGTGGTGCTTGGGATAGGTTGGGGTTGATGGAAATGGGATTGGGTAGAGGAAGTTGGAGGGGGGAGGGTGGAAACAGGGACAATGGCTGCCATCAGAAAGGAGGCCAGAGCCTGGATTAATCTCTGTTGGGCTGCCAAGCCAGTGTGAATGCCCTCCAGGAATACATTGGACTGTTGCATTTGGGCTGCCAGCCCCTGGATGGCATTCACAATGGTTGACTGCCCAAAAGAGATGGGTCGCAGGAGGTCAATAGCCTAGGGGCAGGGCCTGAGGTGCCTGGGGTGAAGGAGATGCCCACCCTCCTGGGTGAGCGGGCACGGGAAACTCAATGAGGGGCTGTTGGGATGGTGGTGCTGGTACGGGGGTGACAGCTGTACCTGTAGCTGGGGTGGGCACAGAGGTGTCCGTCACCACCAGGGAGCTTCCATCGGAGGCGGTATCCATGTCTGAACTGTCCCCTCCAGTCTCCGCCGTGGTGCTCCCCTCGCCCTCCGTCCCACTGGTGACCTCACCGTCGGTGGAGTCGGCCTCCCGGGTCCTGTGGGATGCATCTCCCTCTGTCGCCGGTGCCTCTGTTCCTCCGCCAGATGATGCTAATGCACATAAGGACAGGATGACAAAACAAAAATGGGGGGGAGAGAGACAAAGGATACACTAGGTCAATGGCGCCACCAACACCACCGTTGGCATACACAACACACTCACACACAGCGGGTAGCCCTACGCACTAGGCAATGCGATATAATACCAGTTACAATGCTAGTCACCAGGCCATGGTTAGGGACACATACCGCCAACTGTAGCATATCTGAAACCCACACACCCCGGCCCAGTAGTGGATGGCTACTAGCTAGGTTGGAGGAATTTCACATCAGAACCCTGCCCAACATGGGACCTACTCTGCAATGTCAGGTCTGGCCTAGGGGCACCCACAGGCCCACATCCCCCACCCAGATACCACCCCACCAGGCATAAGTTGTAATGAAGTGCACTGTACTCACCCCCTTGTTGCTGCTGTGATGCCCTCAAGCGCCCATCCAGCTCCGGATAGGCCACAGCCAGTATGCAGGCCATCAGGGGGGTCAGGGTTCGATGGGCACCCCATCCTCGTTGGGAGGCCGTCCCAAGCTAGGCCTCCACCGTCTTCTGTGCCCAGCTTCACAGGTCCTCCCACTGTTTGCGACAGTGGGTGCTCCGCTTTCCGTAGACCCCCAGGGTCCGCATGTCCTTGGCGATGGTATGCCATATACCCTTCTTTTGATGGGCGCTGACCTGCAGAGAAATAGACAGGGAAAGGTATTAGTCAGACCGTCCTGCCTGTTACACTCATGGCCCACCATGCCCCTCCCCATCCCCTTATGCACAGACATTGCCATGCATACATGCTGCACGCTGCCCGTGGGACATCCACCAACCCTCGCCTACATGAGGCCTGCACACACACCACTCCATGCATTCATGCCCCATGCATTCATGCCCCATGCATCTTGCTCACAGTGTATTCACCTGTTGGTCTGGAGGCCAGTAGAGCAGTCGGTACTGGGGTAGTACCCCATCCACCAGTCCCTCCAACTCCACCGAGGTGAAGGCAGGGGCCCTTTCCCCAGTCACACAAGCCATGGTAGGTTCCAGGCACAGGTCACAGCAGCACATGCAGTGTAGGTCCTCTCCTGTTGAAGGTCAGCAAGCAAGTGAGTGAACAGATAGAAAATGGGGGTCACGTCCACGGCGGTGCGTGCTGTCACCGCTGGCGTACATCACCAGTGGCCACTGTAAACCATAGGGCCCAATGATAACCAATGAGGAGTTGCACGGCGGTTCTCGACCACCTCCCGCAACGGTGCACAATGTCAGCGGAATTACCTCATTTCCACCTGTCCCTCCATACTGGACACGCAGATGCCATTTCAGGGTGGGGGGCAGGCCATGGATCCAAACTGTGTCACAGTTCACAATTTCACATTCTGTACATATGCCACCAACATATTGTAAGAATAACAATATGCATTTAACTGTAGTGGTTACAATGTACAGATATGACCAGCTGCTCACTCTTTTACCCCATAGCATGCAACCACTGCAGATGAAGAGGAGATGGAGACATCCCCCATGTACAGAGCCCTGGTGGACTTGGCAACAATGGAGGTCAGGCACATAATCCTCACCTATAGACTTGACAGGGCTACAATCACAGAGCTGTGTGCCCAATTGGAGCCTGACCTGATATCTGCTATCCGTCACCCCACTGGGTTCCCCCCTCTTGTGCAAGTTCTATCTGTGCTCCATTTCCTGGCAACTGGTTCTTTCCAAGTGGCAATGGGCTTGGCAGCAGGAATGTCACAGCCAATGTTCTCAATAGTGCTGACCAGAGTGTTTTCTGCCCTGATCAAACACATGTGCAGCTACATCGTTTTCCCCCAGATGGAGGATTTGGCCACAGTGAAGGCTGACTTCTATGCAATGGGACATATCACCAACATAATTGGTGCGATTGATGGGACACATATAGAATTTGTCTCACCCCCCTGGCAAAATGAACAGGTCTTCAGAAATCGAAAAATGTATCACTCGATGAATGTGCAGATGGTGTGTTTGGCGGACCAGTACATCTCACATGTCATTGGTAAGTATCCAGGCTTGGTGCATGATGATTTTATCTTGCGGAATAGCAGCATCCCAAATGTGATGGGCCAACTCCAGAGGCACAAGGGTGTGGCTAATAGGTGAGACCTGGTTCCCACCCAGTGGATATTGGTGTATGGGTATGGTGTGGTGTGGGCTAACAGTTGTCCCTCGATATTTGGAGGTGACTCTGGTTACCCCAACCTCTCATGGCTACTGACACCTGTGAGGAATCCCAGGACAAGGGCAGAAGAACGTTACAATGAGGCACATGGGTGAAGAAGAAGGATAATAGAAAGGACCTTTGGCCTTCTGAATGCTAGGTTTGTTGCCTCCATCTAACAGGTGGATCCCTGTGCTACTCACCCAAGAAGGTCTGTCAGACCATTGTGGCATGCACTATATGGCACAACCTTGCCTTGCGACACCATGTACCTTTTCTGCAGGAGGAGGAGGTTGGAGATGGCCTTGTGGCAGCAGTGGACCCTGTGGATAGTGAAGATGAGGAGGCAGAGGATGAGGACAACAGAAGTGCAGTCATTTGTCAATACTTCCAATGTAATTTCACTTTTCATTGACAGTTTGGTGTGTGACATTGTCACAGGTAGGCTGTGAATTCCCACTTCTATGCCCACTCACTGTACCCATAGGCATCTCCTTTTGCATTTGTTGGTGCCCCACTATTGCTCCTGGGGTGTTCCGTGCAGCCAACTACAGGTCTTTCCTATGTAAACATTATTGTACAGTTAAATTGCAATGATTGAACCTTGTTAAACTAATACATTTTTAAATCATTTGACATACTCCATACTTGTATTTCTTCAACGTGTGTTTACTGCAGTGCTCTGATGAGAAGGGGCAAGTGCAATGGGCTTGGGTGATGGTGGAGGAAATTCCAGGTTAGAGTCCAGTCTATTTGTAGCACAGGTGCAATGTCCAAGGAGGCATAGGAAGGGGAGCAATGGCAGTTCAAGGTGGACAGGGTGACAGAGTTGGACACAAGGGTGACAATCAGTAGAGTGTTACTTCCTGGTGGGGTCTTGGCAATAGTCTCTGGCTTCTGCCTGGATCGCAGGGAACATTTGCGGGGTGGTTCTCCTTCTGCAGGGGGAGGGGTGTCTGTGACCTGTTGGTCCTGTGGTGGAGTCTCTTGTCCACTAGCGACAGCGGAGGTGGAGGGCTGTTCAGTAGTCTGGCTAGTGTCAGGGGCCTGCTGTTGTGCCACTGCCTCCCTCATAATGTTGGCCATGTCTGCCAGCACACCCGCAATGGAGACCAGGGTGGTGTTAATGGACTTCAAGTCCTCCTTGATCCCCAGGTACTGTCCGTCCTGCAGCCACATGTTCTCCTGCATCTTGTCCAGGATCTGGCTCAGCGTATCCTGGGAATGTTGGTATGCTCCCAGGATTACAGTGAGTGCCTCCTGGAGAGTCAGTTCCCTGGGCTGTCCTCCCCCTGGCGCACAACACTCCTCCCAGCTTCCCTGTTGTCCTGTGCCTCTGTCCCCTGAACCGTGTGCCTGCTGTCACTGACCCCAGGTCCCTTATTGTCCTGTGTTTATGGTGTGCCCTGGGGTCCCCGTAGTGGTGGACACATTGCTGATTGATGTGTCCTGGGAACAAAGGTATGGGCCTGCTGGCTGGGTGCTGTGGTGATGTTTCCTGAGGGGGAGGCTCTGTGGTGGTGTGAGACTGTGCCTGGGTAACCAACTGTCCAGAGGTCCCTGATGGGCCAGGTTGGTCATCCAGATCCAGGCGACCAGAGCTGCTGTCATCACTGTGGGCCTCATCTGGGGGGATTGGATGTTGCTGGCACCTCTTCTCCGGTGACATTGGCTGGGGTACCTTTGGGGATGTAAATGCAGTGTTATTGTTTCTGTGTGTGACATATTGTGCATGGGTGGGTTGCCCTCTATGGTTGTTATTGCGCTGCCAGCTTTGCCTTGTGTGAGTTGTTGTTTGGTGGGCTAGGTGATTGTCTTCAGTGTGCATGCTGTATTGATAGGTGTCCATGCAGGTCTGTGAGTGGTGTCCATGCATTGGTAGAGTATACAGGGCTTGGCATTGGGGTATGTGATGGCATGCAGGTAGTGGGTGATAGTAAGAGAGAGTTGACTTACCAGAGTCCAGTCCTCCTGGTACTCCTGCCAGGCCCTCAGGATTCATGATTGCCAAGACCTGCTCCTCCCATGTTGTTAGTTGTGGGGGAGGAGGTGAGGGTCCACCGCCAGTCCTCTATACAGCGAATTGGTGTCTTGCTGCAATGGAACGTGCCTTCCCCCGTAGGCCGTTCCAGCTCTTCCTGATGTCATCCCTTGTTCTTGGGTGCTGTCCCACGGCGTTGACCCTTTCCATTATTCTCTGCCATAGCTCCATCTTCCTAGCAATGGATATTTGCTGCACCTGTGATCCAAATAGCTGTGGCTCTACCCGGATGATTTCCTCCACCATGACCCTTAGCTCCTCCTCAGAGAATCTGGGGTGTCGTTGTGATGCCATGGGTGTAGTGTGAGTGGTGTGGGTGAGGATGTGTAGGGTGATGTGTTGGGGTGTGTGATGTAAGGTGCGTAGGTGGTGTATAGGTGATGGTGGTATGTAGCTCTGGTTGTGTGAGTGGTCTTTCTGTCTCTCACTGCTGGCAATTATTTGTTGTCATAAGGGGTTGTGGGTAGTGTGGGTGTGTGTTTTATAGTGGTGTGGGTGTGTTGTGTGTATGAGTGTCAGGTGTGTGTTATTTAAATTGTCCAATGTGGTGCTGTTTTGTTTGAGTGTATGTATTTCAAGGGCGGCGGTATGTACCACCAATGGTTTATCGCCATTGAATGTCCGCCGTGGTGATTCGTGGGTCATAATGTTGTGGGCATAGTTCTGTTGGCGTGACGGTGTGGGTTTGGATACAGCCAGTTTATCACTGACCTTTGGTGTGGTGGATTTGTGTGTGTGGCTGAATAGTGACAAATTGGTGTGTGTGTGTGTTATAATATGGTTAGCGGATACCTGCTGCGGCGGTATGGTGGAGGCAGTCAGCATGGCGGTAAGTGGGATTTAGCGGCAATGTCATAATGAGGGCCTTAGTCAGTGAATACTATCCACTGTGAGTTTCTTTTCCCTTATTATGGTAAACACTAGCAAGGATCTCACATGTTTTCATGTAGCTGTGGATGCATGAGTCTTGCATCGGTTTCTTTCTGGAAGGATACCTTTCCAGTACAAAATACTATGCTTAGACTGACTTTACAACTTTTTCTACCCTGTAAGTGTGTTGTACATTGCAGCCCGCATGCAAAGTCAGAAAAGAAAGGAGGAATGAAAGCATTTCTGCTTTTAACAGACACATGAAAGGAGGGAGATGGTCAATCTCTCAGGGTAAACAATCAAGAATGGTGTTTGGGGGGAGGCCCTGAGCACATAGATGTATATGCCGTTCGCTCCATCCTAAAGACAGGCTGCCTGCCGAAGGAGGACATTTTGGGGGTCATTACAACCCTGGCGGTACAAGACCGCCAGGGCTGAAATGATGGAAGCACCGCCAACAGGCTGGCGGTGCTTCGCTGGTCATTATGACCGGTCGCACAGCCGGGGCCGGCGGTTTCCCGCCACAATGGCCCCGGCGGTAGTAATCCGCCAGGGCAGCGCTGCCCCGGGGATTGCGAGTCCCCCTACCGCCAGCCTTTTCCTGGTGGTTTGAACCGCCAGGAAAAGGCTGGTGGTACGGTGAGTCGCGGGGCCACTGGCGTGGGCAGTGCAGGGGCCCCCTGACAGGGCCCCGTGAAGCTTTTCACTGTCAGCATAGCTGACAGTGAAAAGCGCAACCGGTGCAACTGCACCCATCGTACGGCCGCAACACCGCTGGCTCCATTTGGAGCCGGCTCCCATGTTGCAGCCCACATTCCCGCTGGGCCAGCAGGCGGAAACTCTGTTTCCGCCCAGCGGGGATGTCATAATGGGCACCGCAGGAGTGCAGCTGCATTGGCGGCCGTACGGTGGTTACAACTTGGCGGGCGGCAATGTTGTAATGACCCCCTTTGTGCTTTAATGCATAGGTTATTCTTAAGCATAACAGTATTCACTTTTAAACATGCATGTCCAAAACATACACAGATCACACACAAGAGAAAACAGTCAAAAGAAGTCAATGGGGATAGGACAGACCTTCAACTGGAAGACCAATTAGGTAATCACCCCAAATGAATACAGGTAAAAAGGAATGTGGAAACTGGAAAGCAGCCACCCTCACTCACCTTGTGGGTTTAGCATAGTAGGATGTGGAAAACCTCCAGTAAACATATACATTGTTAATTTGCTGGAGGAAAACACTAGGGTATATCAAAATGCATGCATGAGAGGATGAGAGGGCAGCACAGCATTCCCAAACCAGTCAAAGGACATATAACCTTTTTTCTTGGAAAATTTGTTACAGACTGAATAGCTGATTATGTTAAAAACCAGGCCCATGTACTCCATTAGGACCATTGTAGGAAGCTACCTCATGATGTCACCATGAAAAGCCAGAAGAAGATTTCAACAAATGGTAGACAACACTGTTCCTAGTCGAAAAGGAACTGTCAATAATCCAAATAAACTGTTTTATGACTGTAGAAATCAATGTACCACACATGGGCTGCTGAGCGTCGCCCCCGGCTAAGAGCCAGCAGCTCTAAAATAAAACAATATTTCATTATCGTTTTATTGTACAACTGCTGGCTGAGCCAGCAGCATGTGCCAGGAGGGATGGCGCTGGGCCATGGGACGGGAGTGAGGGGGCAGAGAGGGGGAGTGGAGTCTGTGCACTAAGTGAGCATGTGTGTTTGAACGGCCATCTCAGGCCAGCTAAACACACATGCATGTCGGTTTCTCTAACCCGTCTGTTACACAGCCAGATTGGAGAAACTGCACAGACTCTGGTGCGCTGTCTGAGCTGCAGACCACGCCACTCAGACCAATCCTAGCGCTGCTCACATGCTAAGTTTAGCACAAGAGCAGCACCAGATTGCTGGGGAGCCTGTGCTGGTGTCCTGGTGTCCCAGAGAATGCTGGGACACCAGAAGAGAAGAGAAAAGGAGCGAGGCGGCGGCATTGGGAATGGGTGTTTTTTTGTTTTTTTATTATTTATTTCTCTCCCCCATACTCCTCACTGTCCCCCACCCCCTGGAGATTTGAATCCGCTGCTGTTGGCACCACAGCACGACAAAACAAAGAGTGACTATTATAATGAATCCACATTCACATATTTTACAGAGAAAGGAAAATCCCATACATTTTGGAAGCCATTTATCTAACACACATCTTAAAAAATGTAATTTAGAAATTCCCTGGGTGTGTGCGTCGCTAGTTATTTGTATTCCCAAAATTAAACTCCCACTTCAGAAATGTAGTTTTAAAAAACAAAACGTTTAGTGGACAACAGTCAAAACCGACTCTGTCAACCAAACCTTTAGTTCCTGTAAAGTTACAGACATCACCACCGGACCAGCAGTGGTCTCTAATTATGGCGGTTCTTTGTCCTTTAGGGTGGTGGACGTAAAGTCCTCTGCCACTTTGACTGAGAGAGGTAAAACCTCTAAACCTTAAATCAGGCCTTTAGCCTGCACTGCGAAGTGAACTGTGGTTGCATACACTTGTTAGATAATAAAAGCACCAACATGTATGAAGGGAGTGTAACACATTGTTCAAAGGCACGCCAATCCCGTTTCTCACACAGGTTTCATAAAGAAGGTAACAGAGCATGAAATAAACATCAACTGGTTTGTGAAATTGAACCTTTTTTGCTATGCACTTTAAGGTCTGGAGCACACTGTTAAACAACAATAAGTGCAGGGAAATTAGACAATGAACAAGCAGACCCTGAGGTTCTATTCCATTGCTAAGCATAGAAAACAATGTTAGTGGATCATATGGCAATGGAGCACCATTACTGCAGGTTCCACAATGACGCAAGCCGTACTAAAAGTGTACAAAAGGTGTTGGGTGCAGTCCGTTACAATAAGTAGTTCAAAAAAGATCGAAATTCATGACCTGATTTTGTCTTGATCTGCAGCAAAAATTCTTGACCAAAGGGGACAATAGATGACACCTGTTTTGTCAATATTACTTTATCAAGTCTTAGAGCCAGTAAACTAAAACGTAAAAGGTTCAAAGATCCGAAAACCTATTTTTTCTCCAATAGGAATATCCCAATTGCCGATGATAAGGCAGTGTTGGTAACAAGGTACTGAGAAACAAAGTAAGGGGAGATGTAATGCTAAAATATCATCAATTCTAAGACCCGTCTGCCCCCCACAGTAGCGAAAGCAAGCACTAGGTCAGTAAATCTCTATGGTTTTCTTTTCCCTTCTGATGGTGCACACTAACGGTGATCTTACACTTTTTCATGTAACCGAGGATGCATAGTTATTTGAGTTTTTTTTATATATATTTTTTAATGGTTCCAATTTTAATACAGAGTATTGTTTTGATGATGTTGCAGGTGGGCTGGGGTTGTAGGAGACCTCTGCCTGTTTTATTTGTTAAAACATTTTAAATCACTTATATGCATGAACCGAACAATGACCTACTGTTGTACTTTTCTGCTTTTCACCACAGTGTGCCTAGTCGTTATATACACAGAAAAAAAGAAAAAGCAGCAAACAGGTTTTCATGAAATGGGACATGTGGATCTGTCATAAGCTAGTATTCAAATTCTGCGAGTCCATTGATTAAATGTCTCTTGGTCTCTGTAATTTTCCTATTCAAGTGTATGGAAACCGTGGGTGTTTCATTCTTGGAAAGATTTTCACAAATGTCAGGTTCTTTTAAAGGTGTTTTTAGGTCTCTGGTGTTATATGCCTCACAGGATTTTTTTCTAATCTCGGCTTTTACACCACACAGAAGATGGCAAGTGTTACTAGCTTCAATGCTTCTAAATGTTTCTCAACTGTCTTTTATTCTTAAAAAAAAATCACGCTAGGTAATTTAGAAGTGCTTCTAAAATGTTAGGCGTTACTTGAGATTTCAAGTATGATTTTATTTCTGGTGTTTCCGACAACGACATCTCACCGTTCAGCTGCTTCAGAGCCCTGTATGTCAGCTTTGCTTGCACAGTGCTTGGGTCGTCTTTCTGCGGGAAGATACCTGATGTTCTTGGGGACGTTTGTACCCTGTACTGGACAAAGGGCGTCACATGTTCTAAGGAGGTTTCATATGGGTGTGCCTATGGTTGAGATGGTGATACAGCTGGTACGAACTGAACTCCTAAATGATTGCAGGAGATGGGTGGTATCAATTTTCTATAAGGAGGGATCGAAAGCGACCTTGATTTTATCTCTAGGATGTACTTGTGAGAATGTGCCTCTAAGAGGCAGCCCGCCTAAATGCAATTTTCCATATAAGGTGTCTTTATCTTGCTGAATGCATCTGGACAAACTTACAGTGACACCAATGTGAGTGTAAAAGGTCATTTATTTAGGACAGGATTTAAACCGGATTACATCATTTAACTTTCAACCTTTACCCCAACTTTAACAGAACCCCAACCCTTTATATTTCCTCGCTCATGTTTTTCACTTCCAAATCCGCATTTTTCTTTCACTCCCCTAGACACTCCCTTTTCCCTTTCATGCCCTACTTGCCTCATGCATCCCCCCAAGTCTGATCCTTCACCTGCTTGTGATTTCCCCTTGGAAGGGTGGACAAGCCCGCATCTGGCTCTCCACCCTCAACCATCTACTGCCCTGCGCTTATGTCACCACCTGCCATAACTGACGTTCAACCTCCCTAACTAGCCCCTTCTGCCCTAGTGCCTCGCGCTACCCTTTCTCCTCACTAGCTTCTCCAAGTGCCAGGTCGGTGGGCGGCCAAATTTCGATCCGCTTGTAAGTCGGCATGGAAAGAGGTCACTCCCTCCCCCCACACCCTTCTTAACCCTTACCCCTATTCCCTCCCCCACTTACCTTCAGCCTATGCTGTCCCACGGTGCCACTTCCGGTCCTCCCGAATGTGCGCGCGGAGAGACTAGAGTGAGTCTCTCTCTCTGCGGGCCCCTCCATTCTAGTGTGTTCGAGCCACACATGTCACCTAAAACTTGAATGAATACTGAACACGTCTAAATCTATATGTTCTACATCCTTCATCCCCAATGAAATGATCTATTCAATTGAAACCCTGATGTAGTGTTAAGGAATAACTACTTTCTGAACAGATTTACCAGGTTTCCAGAAATTGCTCTGCTGGCTGTTTCTGCTGGACATAAATCTACAGAAACCAGTAAAGCAAGATTTGGGAGAGCGACTTCTTCTCCACTTGACCTGTTTGGACATGATCCCACCACGTTTTCAGAATGCAGAGAGGAGCTGTTTAATGCGCTGTAATCCGATGCCGATTAATTTCGGGTCCAAAGCATATTCATTTATTGTTGCAAGTTCAGTGGACGCCATAATTGGGAGTTGTTTACCCCTCCTCTCCCTTGCATAGGAGTCCATGCTTTTGGCTGCAAAGGCTTGTCTTATTTTAGTTAGAGGAACACACTCTCCTTATACCATCCTGAAGAGGCCTTGAACAACCAGGCCGAAATACATCAACAACTTGGAGTTTACAAGGAGTCCTTAATTACAAGTCTTCATATCATAAAAGAGGAAAAAGAACATCAGCCACAATCCACAGCGAGTGTGAGATATTGGGGTCATCTGGCGACACGGTCTTTGGACTATGGACTATCTTGCAGATGGACCAAATAAGTTGAACTGTATATATTTGGCTGTCTTTTTTAAAAGATTCTAATATAATAAATTGTGTGGAAACATGATTGATTTTAATTTATATTTGCCAACAACTCAGTGGTGTGTTATTATCGACTGTACATACCAAGGATAGCAACGACTTGGATGATTTTTCCTGCACTGTGTCTGTGATAATCTTTTTATATATTATATTAAGCAAAACAAAGTATAATAAAAATGCACACAATCCAATAATAATTGATTTATTATTGTTTACAAAATCGTGTATGAATTTATGCCTCTGTAGTCAGTATTTAGTTTCTAAATTCCTCACCACTAGAGCAGCATCCAGTCTGCCTGGGTCATATAGGGTGGCCAAGTATTGCTCTGGTATCCAGCTCCAGAGGGACCAAAAATCTGGACCAACTCAGCTTTTAAGGAATGGACGCTATAACAAATTGGGCAACAAGCTACCTCATGCACTACTGTTATTCTGGCAGCACAGAGGATCACTCAAATCTTCAGTTAATCTATTCACCATATAAGCACATCCTTAGATGGATTCACCCATCCTTATATTCCCTCTAACTGAAGAAAGCTAACAGATGATAACATATGGGTTATTATTCACCGGGTGAGAGATTCACCAGTAATCACAAGCAATGCCTAGAGAAACGAGGAATAACCCATGCACCACTTCTGGTAGGTTTGCCTTCCTTTCTGGGCTGTTTTTGACAATGTACACTTGGGCAGTATTTTTTATCTCCTGAAATATGCATAGAAAAAAATAATAAACAGAAGTGTGGTTTAAGTGAACAACTTGTAATTTAAATGTAGGCAGCTCTTCTGTTTACTATCCTCTTCACTTCATGTCAGACCCACAGAGTCCATCCAACCATTGTCCCTTCTTCTCTTCAGTCTTGGAATGTCTAGCCTTCAACCATTCAACATACTTTCTTATCTCCAGAAACCTAGTAGTTGACATGCTGTAATCTAATTTCTGAGCCCTATACTGCACTGAAACTGCCCTCTCACCTGTGTCTAGTTTGGTTACCTGAGCCCATGGTAGCAATCTATTGTTCATCCAATGCTCCTGCAGCTCTTAGCTGGATTCGATACTGTTGATCACTACACCTCGAGCTCTGCTCTTCTGGCTTTCAGTATCATTGACAATATATTTTTCTGGTTCCCCTGTGTTGGAAAGTGGAATATTAGCAGGGGCAGGTAGGTACCTACACTTAGTAATAGGCCACAGTCTCTCATAAGTCCCAGTTAAGGTCTCACCAAATGAATCCTTGTTCAAACCTTGGCAATTTGGCCTATGAGCAGTTAGGTCTAATTTAGGTGACAAGTGTGTAAAACATTTAGGGGGTCATTCCGACCCTGGCGGTCCAAGACCGCCAGGGCAGGGGACCACGGAAGCACTGCCAACAGGCTGGCGGTGCTTCCCAGCCCATTCTGACCGCGGCGGTAAAGCCGCGGTCAGAAAAGGGGATCCAGCGGTTTCCCGCTGGATTTCCCCTGCATGGGCTGAATATCCATGGCGGCGCTGCAAGCAGCGCCGCCATGGAGGTTCCGACCCCCTTCCCGCCATCCTGTTTCTGGCGGTGTTTACCGTCAGGAACAGGATGGGGGGAACGGGTGTCGTGGGGCCCCTGGGCAGTGCAGGGGCCCCCTAACAGGGCCCGATAAAGATTTTCACTGTCTGCTTAGCAGACAGTGAAAATCGCAACGGGTGCAACTGCACCCGTCGCACCCCTGCAACTCCGCCGGCTCCATTCGGACCCGGCTTCCTTGTTGCAGGGCCTTTCCCGCTGGGCCGGCGGGCGCTCTTTTGGCGGTCGCCCGCCGGCCCAGCGGGAAAGCCAGAATGGCATCCGCGGTCTTCTGACCGCGGAGCGGCCATTTGGCGGCTCCCGCCGCCCGCCAGGGTCAGAATGACCCTCTTGATATCAACAAAGCAGTAAATAAGTAAATTACAACTCACTATACAATTCCAACACCAATTTATAAAAATAAGAAATATTTTTATTTTTAAAATGACACACAAATGACAAAAATCCAATGTAGGGAACAGGAGATATGAATTTTCAAAAATTCATTGTAAAAATGTGCTCGCTAGTGCCTAAAAGGGAAAAGTGCCAGCTGTGGACATCTGGTCATGCTTGACCCGGGCAAAGTCAATTTTTGAGGCCGACTGCGATAGAGCCAAGTTGGATACACTGAGCGGGAGGTCTCAGTCAAAATTTCACTTTCTGACTTAGGGCATGATTTAGAGTTTGGCAGATTGGGGTACTCTGTGACAAACATGATCCCGTCTGCTGTATTACAATTCCATTATATCCTCTGGGAATCATAATACAGAGAGCGGGATACTGTTCCACCAAACTCTAAATCAGGCCTTTAGTCTTTTTTCTAGAGCTTCTTCTCTCATCGTCGAGCGGGGCTCCTCTTGAGGGTGGCTTGGGATGCAACACTGTCGGTTTGGCAAAGCGCAAGGTCCTGGTCAACTCCCTGAAGTCTTGTCAATGGGGAAAAGCTCTGGCGCTTCTGTGGGAGGAACCTAAAATTCAGGTCGGGTCACAGTTCGACGTCACTGGCTTTTCTCTTCAAAGGGTCAGTCACCTTTTGAGCTTTTTCAAAGTTACTTCAAACTTCTCCAAACTTCTGGATCTTCTTCCAGAAGTCCTTTTGGGGGTCTTTCAGTGTCCACAACCTTGGACCAAGGTTCCGGAAGTTCTGAATTGCTCTTTGGGAGTTGGGAATACAATTCCCATAATGCACCTGGTCAGAATTCTCAAAAGGTCACTTGACGCTGGTCAGCTGGCCTCTTCTTGCAGGGCTTGATGCAGGGAATTCTTGGTCGCTCTTTTCTACCTGTGGTTAAAAATTGAGTCCTTTTTCCTCTTCGGACGTAAGGCAAAGTCCTTTTTGTGGTAAAGACCAGAGTGTGCAGCTGTTGCAGCCCCTGTGGGTCCAGTCCTTCAGGTGAAAACCATGGGTTCAGCAGGGCAGTCCTTATTCTGAAGTCTTTCTTCCTGCAGGAATCTAAGTTGCTGGACAGCCCCTCCATATTTATCCACGTTTCTGGGAGGGAACACACAGGGGCACCACTGACCAATGGCGTGCAGGGGGCCACACTCTGGGGTGGCCACTTCCTGCGAACTATGGCAAAACTCAATCCCAGAAAGCATTGTGCCTTAAAATTCAATGATGGAGAAAATATCTTCTGGGAGGTTAGATGTGGGTGATCCCACCCACTGGTGTGGCTATGTTTCCCTAGCACACCCATTTCAGCCCCTTTGGTAATTTAATTACAGGGGCTCCCATCTGGCTGGGAGGGCAGGAAATGCAGAAGGTCTGGTTTCTATCCTAACTGCCTAACCCTCCTTTGAAGACCGGTTTCGTCACCCACCCCCTTCCTGCTTTGCCATCTGCTACAGCAGGTCTCCACCCATATGATGCTTCCTTTGTTTCAACCCACGCCACTTCACACCTCCCTAAGGTAGCTTGGCTCAGGCTACCAGAGACTGACCAATCAGGAACGGGCACTACAGGGCTGATTTAGAGTTCTAAAACATTTTCCCTGTAATAGTTATAATAGATCTAACATTGGCAAGTTGTTGGGTTTATGTCAACTATTAAGGTGATATAAAACATGAAATATTTAGCTATTTCCTAGCAGAAAAGAGACTTTGTTATTTTAAAATAGAGTCTTCCAATGTTAGCCTATGGCGCTAAAAGACTACAATGGGGAAAAATGAAGTTTACAGTTTATAAAGCAGTTTATAAAGCAGCTTTGATAATGTCCCTGCTAATATCGAAAGTGCACCCAACCCTTGAGGCACCTAGAGCAGACGTTACTGGTGACATATGTGAAAATAAGGTAGCTAAGACTTTGGAAGTACTTTTAATTCCAAAGTCAAATTTGGGGTTAATTTTGATTTAAAACCTGCTAGCAAGGCAGGCTTGTCTTTAAAATGACAATAGGCACCACAGTGGTACACCCAGGGGTGGCCTAACTTCACTGGGGTCCCTAAACCTACACGCCCTACCATGTACTAGGGACTTACAGGTAGGTTGTCAGAGCCATTTATAATAATAATTATGCCCAATTTGCATATACCTTTTTAATCAGAGCACAGGATCAGGGCTTGGTCAGCAGGGCCCAGGGCACAATCAGTCAGAAAACACCAGTATCAGTTAAAAATGGGGGCAAAAAGTGAGGGGGCTTTTGCAACACCCTGTTTTCTCACACCCTGCCATTTTGATTAAACATTCTCTATGTCATGGTGTTCATGACCAACTACACCACCAGTTGGTGCCTTGAGAAGCATTATCATTGGCCCTCTGCTTTTTTTCTCCATACTAGATTGCTCAGTAGCATCTTTGCCTCGTTTGGTTTTCACAATGTCTGTAAACAGATGTTACCCTGATCATCTTCTCTTTTCCAAGTTTAATTCTTGCACTTGAAGGTCGAGTTTTTGACTGTCTCTGTCTTCTAACATTGGAACTATCTATTTCCTTGCTAAAACCACATCACATCTCCCACACACCCCATACAGTTCCCCTATGGCACTCTCAGCCCAGCTCCATCAGCTATACATCTGAGCCAAATATTCAAACTACTATGTGCCTGGCTGGAGTCCATCCTAATGCCCACAGCTAATGCTGCTAGACATCAACTGCTGGATATGATGTTAGATTACATCACTGGGATGGTTTGTAACCTTGTTGGGCTTATCCCTAGTTCACACAGGATACTTGCATCCAAATGAATTAATTGTGGACTGAAAACCCCCAGAAATGGACAACTTGTGGGATCATAGTCAGCAGAGTCAAAGACCTGGTTTATTTTTAACATCTGCCTGTCTGTTTTAATTACATAGGTCAAAGACGAGGAACATGGCACATTTTCCTCTTTCTGCACTAATTCAATTAAAGAGACTATTTTTATGACATTATCCCTAGACTGCACACACACACACAAGGAATTGTTTGGGTTGATAGAGACAAACACCTGTCTTGGCAAATTCCTATGACCTACGGAGGCACAAGGAGGCACAGAAACATGTTGACACAAGATGTTTAAAATAAAGTGCTTTGAATCACACAGGGTACAGTTTGAAATAATTGAAAACAACGATCCCAGAGACATTTTTAGGCAATCAGTAATTGGATAGGTCATACCAAAAAAGCAGACTAATAGACCAGAAATTGAGTGATTCCTTCACTTCATAGGTATAAGGCAGAGATATAAAGAGGTGCTATTGTCGCGTGGGCTCTCATTATTCTAAATGAGACTACTGGATTTCTAGGTAGCAGGATCTATAACGGTGTGGGGGACTGAGTCTGACCCACGTGTAAAGAACTCTGTCACCCTAAATCCGGTTTTTGCTCCGGCTAACTAGCAGTGCCTCATTTCTCCCACGTGGAAGGAATGATTCGGCAGCCGAGCGCATGACATCTTTGGAACTTCTCAGGGAAGTCGTGGTTACTCAGATCCAAACCAACTCTCTTATTTCCAATATGATCTCATATACAAATGACAAAGACAGTATAAGTTTTATATAATGTTTTTAATAAAACGACTGTATTTTAGATATTAAGGCGTGAGCCGCAATAACCAGAACGATACAACACAGTAGGATTGAAATAGTCACCAGGAGAGTAAAACATAAGAACAAAGCTATCATATTGTCTAATAGTTTCTACTCTCCCTCTGCTTGTTCTATTTAGAGCACAGCATGTTAAGCTTCTAGCTTGCCTATTAGAATCACTGTGGAGACATCAGCCCTCATACCTGAGCAAAGACCTGTGATCTTGGTTCAGCATCTGCAACGAGGCAGTCAGCGTCTAGTTGTGGTTCCCTGGTCGGAATCTCCCTCTTCCGTGTATTGGGACAAGGAAGTGATTTTATAACTAACATGTCATCGTGATCACAAAATGTCCCTACACCGGAATGCCAAGTCTAAACTCCTACCACGTCTATCAGCAATGTACCAGACTGTATCCTTGACTGAAGCACAGAGTAAATATGTTATGGAGAACTCCAGTGCTGAAGTAGGCAAAACAGTGTGATATGAATAAAAAACAACACCGTAGAACTGGCTATTTGAAAAATAACAGTACGAACCCTAATAAAAAGCATGCAGAGCAAAGTGCACAGAGGCTCTAAGCTGTCAGCAAATGAATAAAATATATTCAGGGCAAAGTGCACAAAGGCCTAAAGCCTGAAGCGAAAGTGCAATGAATACGTAAAACTAACCACACTACACCCTCCCCTTGTCGGTAGCAAGTGGTTCCAATAATATAAAAGGATGCCCCAAATATAAACAATACCTAAAACAATTATTTCGACAAGGTGAGAAGACAACAAAGTCATAAATTTAGGTAACATGTGATCATAAAGCCAAATTCAATATAGTGTCAATTTCATAAAAATCCAATCGTCAGATAGAAGCAATAGAACGCAGGAGTTCCTCCACTTCGATATATGTCAATATCGGAAGATCTACGCCACAAAGTACCATGGAGCAGGTGTGATCCAAAGCCCCAAAACCATTCAGGGCGGCACCCCGTGCAGGGCCTATGAAAGAGACAATACCATCTTCCTCCAGGAAGGGAATCTCATAAACTGCCTCACGAAGCAAGCGCATCCGTAGTGCACAAGTCTGGGAATGAGCCCTAATCGGGAACATCAACAGATCAGTATCGACCATTGGAGGGCGCTGCAATGAGAGACAGAGAGACAGTGCATGTTCAAACGAGCACCAAAGGCATCGAAACACGGGTTGCACACAATCCAAAACCTGTCTGAATGACAGAGACCAGTCACACTCCAAATGTCCCAGGAGTGTCACTCCAAAATGCTGCATCATGCGTTCACGACACAGCTGCGCTGACGGGAGCAGCAATACAGGATCTCGTTGTGACGGGACAGCCATTGCGAAAAAATAGCAACAACAGCAAGACTCCAGCCAATAAAGCCAAAGTAATCGGGAAACCCCCAAAAATGCTTCCGAAAATAGAATGTATAGCCGAAGGTATCAAACCGAATATGGAAGAGAAGGTATGAGCAAAACCAACACCAACGACTTTGAAAAAATGTGCAATGCCAGCAGTGCTGGATGCATTAAATATACGTCCCACAAGTTCACTGAAGTGATTTGGAAAGTTAGTATTCAAAAGGGACTGTATCTCCGCCGATGACCTTGCCACCTGAAGTGCGTAGGTCTCGCTAGCAGATGTAAGGGCCACATGCTTTTGAAACAATAAAGCTTTTAGCCGACTCAACTTGTCGAAATCAACCTTGGAAGTAGCAATATGAGGCCAGATGTCCGCTACCTCCCTAAATTGAGTGGGGGGAAACAACACATTCCCGCAGCACGTAACGGCCTTGTTGACAACGACGATGTAAACTATTCCGGCACGCATGCCACAGCAGCGTTCGCTGTTAAGAACAATGTAACTGCCGTTAGAGAGCACCTGGAAAGAGTTTTTAATAACCGGGACTGGAACTCCCTTCAGATAACAAGCTAAGTTAGCAATCGAAGCGTTACACGCCCCGTGCAAGGACAGCTGTTTACAAACCATTGAATGGCTGACAGAAGCTTCGCATTCGCTGCCGCTAAGAAAAGCCTCCCTCAAACCAGTAACACATCTGTACTGAAAGGGAAGCTCCCACACCTCGTGTATGTAACTGTCTCTCAATAGTTCATATCTACCCACCGGAATGTGCTTCAAACAAGAAGTAAATTGCAAAGTAGAGATAGGCAAATTAATAACCCCATGAATCAACCATTCAGCTGACGGAATCTCAGCTACCGTGAAAGGCAGTTTCTCTAATTTCTCAATATTTAACATAACATATGTCGCTTCCTTTTTAGCCATCAGTTGTTGTTGACGAGTCAAATTAAAAGAGATAAAGATCTCTCTGGCACGAACGTGCTGCCATGGAACGCGACCCGCCTTCAAGGTCTGAAGAGTCCAACCCAGCTGCATGATGGACCGCGTCTGACTCTGCCCATGATATAAAGAAGACATGTCCGATTTAATAATGTCAATGGCAGAGGAAACAATGCTGTCAATCGTGTAAACACGGTCAGAAAGGGTATGCATGCCATTATCAACAACAGACAAAGTCTGCATCAGATTTACCTGATCAATCTGCCTCAATCAGGCTGCAGCCTCTTGTTGTGACAGCTTCCAAATCTCATTATAAACCTCGTATAAGAACCTTTTCTTCCGTGGTACTTTGGGACCTGACAAAAAATCTTGTAAATCAGTATCATTAGACAGTAACGTGAGATGTGACTTAACTGCATCCAGCGTGGATGACTTCAACCATTGCTGACAAAGCTTCCCCACACTGTATGTAGTTATAATATCAGCATGTTCTGGTGATACGTAACGAGGGTCTGCCCTACTAGTCCTGAACCCCCCTGAGGAGGTGACAAAACGTTGATGACACACATTAGTGTCTAAAGGCCATAATAACCACCCGCCTGGATGTAACGATGAAGTGTTAAGCGTACCATTCTGGACCCAAAGTGTAAAGTCACTAAAAGTAGCATTCACATAGTGCTGCCAATTTTTTAATTTAGAAGGGACAGGTATACTAGGCAAAGTCAACTCCCTAATTGTCGCTAAGCCCAAACAGCTAGTCTGTTGTACTGTGTCATTGAGGAAAATCATCTGCACAGGGATAATACATGCTCTAAATAACGTGTCCCTGCCTTGCATTTGCCAATTTTTTGAACCCCAAACACTTTTCAAGTCAACAGCTTTAAACGCTTTAAACCAGTATTCATATCCCTCGACCGAAAGTTTAGATACAAACAAATTGGAATACAGTAATTTAGTATCGGTCAATAACATTTGCTTATTAGAATACGGTGCAACTTTAAAATAGTAGGACTTAGCATTACGTTGATCATGCCCAGAAAAATATGCAAATTTATCATAATACGTTTTCGAACTCCCTTGTGGAGGAGTCGAGCAATGTTCCCATTGCACATAATTAAACATGGGCTTCGGGCTACTAGCTTTATGAATAAAGTGGTGTCCATAATAGTTGTAACAAAACATGTCACCATGATTATATCTAAACTGGTAAGCATCATCATCGTCATAGACAGTATAATATTGCAAATCCGTTAGCATAGCATCTACTGTCTTCACATCCCAATCATCAGAAACAATGCCAGGTATAACAATATAATTCATTGATAATTTGAGGACATACGGTATTTGAATCAATTCAGTGGGACCATATATATCAAACATTACTTTATCCCACACAATTCCATCCGGAACTGGTATTGCAGAAATGTTTACAGTGGACAAGTCTCTTCGAACCATATGAGACGAAAAATGCGGTTTTAACACAGTCTCCACGTGCTCAATGCCAGATCGATCAGGAAGAAAATGACCATGTATTATCAGAAAAAAAGTAACCACAAATCCCAACCATAATAAAAGAGTCATCACGGCCAAAAACAGCAAAAAATAGTTCCAAGGAAAAACAAAATATGTGCGTTTAAGCCAACCCAGCAGCCGTCGTGGACCGTGGACAGAAGACATCGAGGACGAGGAGCCGGACACATCATTATCAGCGTCGTTGAAGCAGCCAGAAGCAGTTCTTGCAAAAGGTGCAACTGTGAACAAAGAAGCAGATGGAGGCTCTCGCCGTGGCACGCTATAAACCACATGTTCAGAAACATCAGTAGAACGTACAGCAATTTGATCAAAAGATTCCATATTAATCGCCGTCGGTGGAACAATCGCAAGATCATCATCCACCCTCCCCAAGCTCGGAGGGGAAACAGTGTCAGTGAAAATCACCAGCAGCGGGACTTCTTCCCCAGTAGTGAGAGGGATTCCGGAACTACTGGGTGTCCCTCTTGGTCTGCTGTGCAGAATCGGCCACATGTTGTAACTTGACATTATCAATGGAAACAAAGCGATTTCCTTTGGCCCCTCGCAGCGGCGGTAAAATCACAGTTCTCGTGCCGCTCACCCCCAACACAGGGACAGGTTCTCGATAAGAAGGACCAAATTCTTTTTTAACTGCGACCTTTTCACGCACTAGATCCCCAATCCTGGGTATCCAACCAGTAGGTGTTACTGGCTCATCCTTAATTCCTGAGGAGGCAGCACTGGCAGAAGAGTTATCTTCACGGAATTGTTGTAAATCCTGCAAAACAGTGACACGATCATTTATGTCAAAGGGCGTATCTGCCGCCTCCACACCAGGACCATCTAGATCAGGAACATACATTTGTGTTCCAAACAGGCACTCATATGAAGTACGACCCCCCAGTGACCTTCTAGGCAAGTTATTAAGTGCTCTCTGTACTCCATAGAGGTGGGCTAGCCAACCACGACCCGTACCTATAACTCTGGCCGTTAAGGACTGCTTTAAATCACGATTTAAACGCTCCACGACAGAATTTCCCTCGGGATGAAATGGAGACGAGAATTGGAGTTGGACCCCCAACGAAGCCATGGTGTCCCTGAATGCCTTAGAGGCAAAAGCAGGGCCCTGGTCCGAATGAAAAGCCGCAACTGCAAATATATCGACAAAGATGGGCAAATCTTTAATAACAGTTTGAGCGTCAGCCGAGCGTTGTGGCCATACCCACACAAATCTGGAGCACGAATCTACAGCAACCAATATATATTTGTATGCACTATCTGGTGTCAGCGGACCACAATGATCCAAGTACACACACTGTAATGGTCTATTTGAAATCAGAAGGGGCGTCTGCTGCGGGCGTCTAGCCGACGATGCTTTAATTTGTTGACAAACGTCACAACAAAGGACATATTGCTTCGTCTCTTTATAGAGACCAGGCCACCAGTAACGAGCCTGTAAGAGTGAAATCGTGGCAGCCACCCCAGCATGTGCAGAAGCCACCCCCTCATGTGCTGCAGAAATCAATCGAGGTCTCTCAATTTTATTGGGAATTTCACGTACACCAAATCAAATCAAATCAAATCATTAGCATTTGTAAAGCGCGCTACTCACCCGTGCGGGTCTCAAGGCGCTAGGGGGGAAAGGGGGGGTTATCGCTGCTCGAACAGCCAAGTCTTTAGGAGTCTCCGGAAAGCGGAGTGGTCCTGGGTGGTCCTGAGGCTGGTGGGGAGGGAGTTCCAGGTCTTGGCCGCCAGGAAGGAGAAAGATCTCCCACCCGCCGTGGAGCGGCGGGTGCGAGGGACGGCAGCAAGTGCGAGGCCAGCGGAGCGGAGGGGGCGGGTGGGGACGTAGAAGCTGAGGCGTCTGTTGAGGTATTCCGGTCCCTTGTTGTGGAGGGCTTTGTGTGCGTGGGTGAGAAGACGGAAGGTGATCCTTTTGCTGACTGGGAGCCAATGCAGGTGTCTCAGGTGTGCGGAGATGTGGCTGTTGCGGGGTACGTCGAGGATGAGGCGGGCCGAGGCGTTTTGGATGCGTTGCAGGCGGTTTTGGAGTTTGGCGGTGGTCCCAGCGTAGAGGGTGTTGCCGTAGTCCAGGCGACTCGTGACAAGGGCGTGGGTCACGGTTTTTCTGGTGTCGGCGGGGATCCAGCGGAAGATCTTGCGGAGCATGCGGAGAGTGAGGAAGCAGGCGGAGGACACGGCGTTGACTTGCTTGGTCATGGTGAGAAGAGGGTCCAAGATGAAGCCGAGGTTGCGGGCGTGGTCTGCGGGGGTCGGTGCGGTGCCGAGGGCCGTGGGCCACCAGGAGTCGTCCCAGGCGGACGGGGTGTTGCCGAGGATGAGGACTTCCGTTTTTTCAGAGTTCAGCTTTAGGCGGCTGAGCCTCATCCAATCTGCGACGTCCTTCATACCCTCTTGTAGGTTGGTCTTGGCGCTGGCGGGGTCCTTGGTGAGGGAGAGTACAAGTTGGGTGTCGTCGGCGTAGGAGGTGATGATGATGTCGTGCTTGCGTACGATGTCGGCGAGGGGGCTCATGTAGACATTGAAGAGTGTCGGGCTGAGCGATGAGCCTTGAGGTACGCCGCAGATGATCTTGGTGGGTTCTGAGCGAAACGGAGGGAGGTAAACTCTTTGGGAGCGGTTAGCGAGGAAGGAGGCGATCCAGTCCAGGGCCTGGCCTTGGATCCCGGTGGAGCGTAGGCGGGTGATTAGGGTGACCAATGCCTGGAATTGTAACAGTAGCATTCAGCGCACCATTCAAGCAGTAACTATATTTTGAAGGAAATCCTTTAGGAAAGGGCGTGCCATCAACCGTAGCCTTTATGGCAGCCGAAATTTCTGTGTCTGGTTTGGAACTCGAACGAGTCACTGCAGCCACAGTGGCGACAGCCACTGCTGATTTTGCGGCTTCATCAGCCAAAGTATTCCCAGCAACGTGTATTCCAACGCGCTGGTGTCCAAGTGTATGCACAACATGGACTTTAGGAAGCGTTTCCTTCAGATCCGCAACCTTACCCCACAACATTTTATGTTTAATGGTGTTGCCTTTACTGTAGAATCTCTGAACCCATTCATCTTCCAATAGTGTAGATATTCGCTGAAAGACTGCACACAGTAGTAGGAGTCACAGACCAGCAAGGTTAAAAGCGCCGGATACGCGTGCTCCAACGCTAACAATAGAGCTTTGAGCTCAGCCAGCTGTGCCGTGCAATCTCCCAAGGTTTTAGTATAAGTATGTCGGGGGCAGAACACTTCCCCCTCCATAGTGCCGCTCACCACCGCACATGCAGCAGAATACTGTTGTTTAGTCCCAACCGCCGGTTGCGCAGAGCCATCGGTATACATGACCACCTGATATTGGTCAATAGGCAACGTACCAGCAGGAACAGGGTATTCCATTTCATATTGAAGAAATTCTTGAGTCTGCAGTTTAGGGTCAAATATGTAATCTACATCAGTGGCAGTCAAAGACGTAGCCCATTGTATCCATTGCGGGTGCAAAGCTTTCGAATTTGGAACACTCGCTTTTGTAACTGCCTCTAAGGCCGGAATTGGGGAAACGACAACGATGCGTTGACCCTGGGCCAGCGGTCTTTCTTTAATAACAGCCATCTGTACTGCAGTGAGAATTTTCTCAGTCTGTGCAAAACGTTGTTCTGCAGCAGAATACAAGTGAGACTTGTATGCAATCGGGACTGTCTCCCCCTCATTAAAGGTGACATAAGTAAACCCAACAGCCCCAGGTATCACCCTGATGACTAAATGTGTCTTATTGTCCCGTGTGTGTAAGTGTTTAACTGCTAAGAGATCACTCTGTAACTCTCGTAGTATGTGTGTATGTTCAATCGTCCAAAATCTACTCGAAAAATTCAGGCGAATCAACTCGTATAAGGGTTTTATATGCGTCGCATAATCAGGAATGTAAGTTCTGCCAAAATTCAGAAACCCCAACAATGAATGGAGCTTCCGAACCGTATTAGGAGGCTGCAAGAAAGCACATTTCTCCAAAAAATGTGGCGCCAGGCTCTTGCCTCACTCGACAACTCATATCCCAGGAAAATGACGCTGAGGAAGGCAATCTTTGATTTCTTAAAATTAAACTTATAGCCAATATCAGCAAACCCCACAACAATGCACGATACACGCCTTAGATGTTGCAGAATCTCATCGTCTGTCAGATATATGTCATCAACATATGATAACGCTTCAGGGTCGAACTCATGCAGCATTTCAGTTACACGAGCCGAAAACAGTCCTGGGCTATTCTTATACCCCTGAGGCAAACAACAACATTTTTTCTGAGAGCCAAACGCACTGAAACAGGTATAGTCCCGACTCTCGGGCGCTATATTCTGGCAGAAAAATCCATTCGAGATATCTAATGTTGTCTTGTATTTTTTACGCACTATATTATTCATAAGCGCTGCGCTGTGTGAATTCTGTATTGCATATGTGCGTGTATGACTATTCAAATGTCGGTAATCCACCACTATCCTATATGAATGGTCCGGTTTAGCAACCGGAAACAAGGGATTATTCATTGGCGAGACACAGGGCTCAATAACACCCTGATACTCCAATTGTGTAAGAATTTTCCTAACCGATGCCCTTGCTTCAAATTTGATAGGATACTGCGGTTGTGGCTGAGGTTAGCCCTTTATCGGAATTACATGATAAGGTGATTGTCTATCCCACCCCACGTTATTTCTATACAGGGCGGAAGCCTGTGCTAGAGCCCATGATTTACTATAGGACTCCGCTAGTTCTCCTGGAACAAGTGGTGAGAAGGAAGGTGTAATAACCTCCTCCCCAACCGGACAGTCGCGAACAAAGTCAGGTGGCCAATCCTGTTCGGCCAGTAGAACATCATATGATTTTACCACATGGTCCCAAAAAATGGCGTTCATAATACGGTCAATGTCCCCTTCCAATCGCAGAGTCACTTCATACACTCTATCAGGATCAGAGACTCGCATATCCGCCGTCTCGACTTGTATGAAGTCATCAGTTGCTTTCACCTACAGATGCTCTAGAAGACTCCGTCGAACTATTGTGACCTCTGCCGCGCTGTCTAACAGTGCTAACGCCCACGTCTTGTTCGTCAAGAGAACTCTCTTCTTGAGCGGCATGTCTAACTGAGACTGCTGCCACTTTCTTCTTTTTAAATTGCTGTTTTCGTTGCAGCGGTTTCTCTTCTTGTTTAATAGAAACCTCCGCTGAGCGTTGTGAATCCTGTCTCGGTTTCACGTACTCCATCCTCTGCTCCGACCGCCCACCTCTCTCACTTCTCTTTTCCGAGGAGTCCTGAAAGGAACGAGATTGGCGTGTATCAGGATATTGATATCTATCAGGCGTCTTCAAAGTATCCCTATTCCTGAGATTATACTTATTCTGTGGGGTCTCTGGTTGCGGAGACTGCCCACCATCTTTCTTAGGTGTTTGCTGTTTCTTTTCCCAGCGCTTTTTCGAACCCTCAGGTTGTTGCTGTTTAGCATTCTCTTTATTATTTTTACCCTGTAACTGGGGTTTTTGTGGTCTAGCCCCTAGGCTATCACGACCAATACTAGAATATGTTTCCGCTATTATTCTCTGAAGCTCCCACTCCTGATTAAGCAGCGGAACATCCTGAAGACGCATTCGGACTGCTAGTGCTACTACCTCTCCTTTGAGATTACTCAAAATAATAGAAGAAACTGTGGCAAAATTGCCCAGCAACTGCATGCCCAAATCTAAGGCAGGGGCAGCCCCATATTCATCTTGAATCTGTTTAAGCACGTCCGGTAAATTAGCTAATGTCGGTGTACCGTGTGCCGTAGTGTAGAGCGCGGCAAACACCGTGCCCCAGGTATTACAAAGGTCCACCGGAGGAACCATCCCATACGGCAAACACATCGTCAAAATTCTATGTTTATCCTGAGGTCCCGTATGGGGAAATACTGCTTCCAGCGTGTTAATTTTTTGCGCCAGCCAAAATAGAGTCACCTCTCTTTTAGCCGGTACTTTACCCATAACTGAATGTACAGTGGCCGGATTAATACCCGGAACCACTGCCTGTGGGTGCGCTGGAGCAGCACGCGCTGCATTCGTATTTAGTGTCTGCATGACAAACTGAACTAATCGTCTATATGTAGCCGTTAATTCTGTATATAAACGACGAACTTCAACCATTGCCAATTGAGCAACCGCAGGATGAGGTGTATATGTAGCCAATAAAGGCCAGGTAGGACCATCATTACTCAGCGGACCTAACCGAACTTGTGCTACTGTGTGTGGGAGGGCGCCATCAAGCCAATTATGGTGTTCTTGATAAGATAGAGGTATTTCTAAATAAGCGTAAGCCCTGTATTGTCCAGGGACATTCGCAACAGTGTATTCGTGAAAAGTATTTGTTCCCCCATCCACTGCTGGAAATCCGACCCAAGAATAAAAAAGTTCCGTTCTATAGGCTGCATGGGTGTCCACCACAAAAGTGACTGGACCCCCCTGGACTGTCAGTCCATGTGTCAACAGATGTCCCGTGAGCGGGTGACGCATATTAATTGCTATATTCACTACATTAGGATTTGCCATCTTATAAAAAATAGCTCCAGGTCAGAGAAGGCACACCAATATCGGGGTTTTCCTTTCAAAGTTCAAGCTTGAACAACCAACCACTAAGCAATAGGAAACACCTATGCCGTGGCGGCGGAAACCCTCAGCCCCACGAACATCTCCGTATACGGAACCGAGGAGTCAAAATATATATGAGACCAAGAGAGTCAGTTGGACCTAATCATTAGAGCCAGACCAAACGTTGGCGGCGCCATGTCGCGTGGGCTCTCATTATTCTAAATGAGACTACTGGATTTCTAGGTAGCAGGATCTATAACGGTGTGGGGGACTGAGTCTGACCCACGTGTAAAGAACTCTGTCACCCTAAATCCGGTTTTTGCTCCAGCTAACTAGCAGTGCCTCATTTCTCCCATGTGGAAGGAATGATTCGGCAGCCGAGCACATGACATCTTTGGAACTTCTCAGGGAAGTCGTGGTTACTCAGATCCAAACCAACTCTCTTATTTCCAATATGATCTCATATACAAATGACAAAGACAGTATAAGTTTTATATAATGTTTTTAATAAAACGACTGTATTTTAGATATTAAGGCGTGAGCCGCAATAACCAGAACGATACAACACAGTAGGATTGAAATAGTCACCAGGAGAGTAAAACATAAGAACAAAGCTATCATATTGTCTAATAGTTTCTACTCTCCCTCTGCTTGTTCTATTTAGAGCACAGCATGTTAAGCTTCTAGCTTGCCTATTAGAATCACTGTGGAGACATCAGCCCTCATACCTGAGCAAAGACCTGTGATCTTGGTTCAGCATCTGCAACGAGGCAGTCAGCGTCTAGTTGTGGTTCCCTGGTCGGAATCTCCCTCTTCCGTGTATTGGGACAAGGAAGTGATTTTATAACTAACATGTCATCGTGATCACAAAATGTCCCTACACCGGAATGCCAAGTCTAAACTCCTACCACGTCTATTGGCAATGTACCAGACTGTATCCTTGACTGAAGCACAGAGTAAATATGTTATGGAGAACTCCAGTGCTGAAGTAGGCAAAACAGTGTGATATGAATAAAAAACAACACCGTAGAACTGGCTATTTGAAAAATAACAGTACAAAGCCTAATAAAAAGCATGTAGAGCAAAGTGCACAGAGGCTCTAAGCTGTCAGCAAATGAATAAAATATATTCAGGGCAAAGTGCACAAAGGCCTAAAGCCTGAAGCTAAAGCGCAATGAATACGTAAAACTAACCACAATACACTATAAGACCTCATTGAGTGCTCCAAGAGGACCCCATCATGACCAACAAAAATCCCAGTCACAGTCAGGAAGAACCTGATGATGAAGTTTGCCTCTGATATTGGCAAGGGTTAGCATCGTACTTTTATTACTTCACCATTCAGCCAAAGTCTTAAAATAGGCAGAAAGAAATTGACAAAGAACAGACTCATTATCCACTAGAGGTAAGGCCACCTTTCAGATATTTTTCAAGCTCTTTGATAGCAGTGCTTTTAATAGCATAGTAAGCTTACAATACACCACAGATTTAGGGAAATGCTAGCTTGGACACCATGTTGGAAACCCAAGAACCATAAACACGTCTCAAGCATTTCATACGAAAAAATCTAAGGGCCTCATTACGGGTGTGGTGGTCCGAGAACCGCCACACTCATGATAATGGTTGGACTGCCACACTTCAGGTGGTCCGACTACCACATTACAACCATGATGGGTGGACACACCAGGGTACAGCCGTCCCCACCAGGAACATGGTTCCTGATGGGATAATGGCAGTTTGAGTTGTACTCAGCCACAGTGGTGCTGAACTCAGCACCGCCTGGCTGATTACAACTCAGCTTTCACCCAGCCATTCCATGGCTGGGACCCCACCATGGAAAGGCTGGCAGAAAGCCAGTACCAGGACCACAGGGGGGAAATTTACTTCCTATGCCCATGGAATGGCCAGTGCAGGGGCCCCTCTGCACAGCAGAGAGTGCACATTCCAATGGTGCTGATATGCTACGATATTGGCCTTGGCTCCTTTAAAGGAGCCAAGGCCAATATTGTAGCACTGTTCCCACCGGTCAGTACAGCGGAAAGGCGTAATACAATGTTCCTACCGGTCAGCCCGGTGGGGACATTGTAATAAGCTTGGGGGGTACGCCACCGGTATGACGGCAGCATCCTCACGTGAGTTTGGCGGTCAGAAGAACCTAAGCAAGATACAACTAATCGAGAACACCTCTGCCAGACTCATCCTGAACATCCCCTGCTGGGAACACATCACAGGACACCTCAGAGATCTCCATCATTTCCATTTGAGAAGAGGATCAACTTTAAGCTCCTCATACACACTTACAGGGTCATCCACAACCTTGGACCCATATACCTTAACCAGCGCATCACCTTTTACTCCCCTGCCAGACCTCTCTGCTCCTCCCAGCTGTCTCTTGCCACCATAGCCCAAATAAGGAAGTCCTCGAGCTGGAGGGAGATCATTCTTCTACCTTGCTGCTCCACCTCAGACAGTCCCCATCACTACCTCAATTCAGGAAGGACCTCAAGACCTTGCTCTTTGACTGAGCCCTGAGGACAAACCCCACAGTGCCTTGAGACCCTACGGGTGAGTAGCACACTCTAAAAATATTGATTGATTGATTAAACAAGATTGATGTCTACAGGTAACATGTGTATCAGATTTGTGACCATGCAGAGATGACATAGTCAAAATTCATATATATTACATTAAAGTGTTAAAAAAAAATCATATTGCATTATATAATTATTAGTCTGCCTGCCTGAATTGCAACTGAATCTTTGTCTTTCTTGACTGTTGAAAATTTAGTAAGAACAGCAAAATATATCACAATGCTAATGGTTATCACAAGAACTAACATTTCATGTCTATTTTTGACATCCTTCCACTTTGTTAAATAAATCTTCCTAAGTACAATGCTGAATACCTTGGTATGTCACAGGCTATAGGTTGCTAAAATATATTCCTTTTCTATTGGTGCACAAGATCCTGCTTCTGCAATGGAATAGAGTTCCAGAAGCACTAATCCTTTTTGTTCTGGAGTTCCTGTAAAAAACGTAATTATTCAATATAAAATATATATATTGGTCCTTTAAATCAAGTCCCTATATCGCTTCACTTGTGTTTTCAGGTGCTGTTGAGTTAATATATTTGCACTGCATCAGCCAGATTTATGCCTCTCATTGATTATTTGGTTGTTGCAAAACTAATTTACAGCTTCTTTTTATTTTTCTTTACAGATTATGGTTTAATCTAAAAGTCCGGGTATTGCGGAGAACACTCTGGAAAATATTGACTGAAGCACAGAAGTTTCAGACTATGGCACAAGACTGTGCTAAATGATTTTCAACTGACAAAGTTTTCAGAATCAAGAGCTCAGTATGTCTTCTCCTCTTCCTCTGACAATCAATTGTCAGTGTAGCACTGGGCACAGTTCTTTTACCATTATGATGCATGATGGCCACCGAGATCCTGCTAGTGCTAGAGATTTCATTAAAAATGCAATCCATTTCATTAATGACCCATATGAGTGAAATCTAGGCCTAGCCATAAGCTGCTTTTTAAACGTGCACTATCTTTTCTAAACTTTGCATGACCCAAATTTGCCTGAAATCGATTGATTGCTAACGTTGACAAATTCCAAAGCAGCTTTTACTCAAAAGAAATGTTTCTATCTTAACTCTTGCATGGCCTTTGCATGACACATACTTCCTATGCTAACAAAGAAAGCTATATTGTGTTATTTCCTTTTAACCGCTTGACCTGCATTGGAATCTCAAAACCTGTTAAACTAATCTGAAACGTGCTTCTTTACTAATAGGCTTTAGTGTGGACCTGTGCGAGAATAAGTGTGATATAAACTATTTGTCATTATCATTTACATGAGAGTCTTTTCTTTCAGAAAGTAAGACACCTGAGAAAATAATTTGAAGTAGCAACCAATGTAGAAATGTTGGCAAATATATCCTACGGTTAGGACTGTCTTTGTTAGAAGTTACCATCTCAACAGAAACTGTTCTACTCCCACAGATTTGCGTGCTTAGGATTGGCTGTCTAATATTTTGGATGAATTAATTATACTAAAGTGTATTATAAAAGTGTCCCAGGGAAATAACAGATGATCATTATTTTTGATTTTTGATTATTCTTTCTTCCCCACACAGAGCTCCTGACTACATGATGCAGACAGACTTTACTCTCTGCCTAGACTAATTCCTATCAGAGTGTGTTCCAGTATTCTTTATGAGTACTGGTAACTTCGCTGACCAGACTGATTCTTAGATATTTGTTCCTTTTGATATTTTCTGACTAAAATTATTTACTCTTCTCGATTTAGAATGCTAGAATAGGGATAGATTTCAGGACACGCTTTATGCAAAGTTCTGTAAACCTTGTATGACTAATAAAGAAGAGATTTAAAACTGATGATAAATAAGATTTTAAAACTATAACTAAAACTCTCATTATTGACTCCTGAAAAGATAGGTTTGATAAATTGTATTTACAAATTGCACTTTTTATTTCTAGCCCATGCCCAAGATCCCCTCATGGGTGTTAAAGAATTGTGGAGTGTTCTATAAATTTAGAATTCTTCATGCTTCCACTAGTCTTGCAAGAGTTCATGCTTCAGTCCACGCTATGCTCTTCAGACCATACTTTGAGAACTGGGGGTAAAAACCATCCAAAGTTTCAAGTCTCAAACAATTGCTGTCCATCCTCCACCTCTGACACAACTCCAGTAAGTATTGACAAAGGTTAACTGAACCACTATCCACCACAATGTGTGATGATGTTGGCATTTTTCTCCTGTTTCAGGTATGTTAAAATTGAAAAAGTTGCGGATGTTATTGTCCTCTATTTTAATGACAAGAAAACAAATATACAATGTTCACTAGATACAATCAATGATTTCAATTTACAAGATCAATCATAGGAAATCTGAGTTACTTCTTTTCAATGTAATCAGTTTTGATGTTCCTACTGTGACAAAGGTATTCTCTTACTAATCATGTACAACTTTAAGCAATGTATGTTATTTCAATGTATTCTGATTTGTTTAAGCTAAACTATGTAATCACCATGAATAAAGCATGTTTGAGCAATGGTAGCTACTCTCTCTTTCTCAAATACTGTCAGGGATGCTTTTGTTAAAATGTCTATCTCACCACTTTTTTCATTTTTTGTTTCAAATGTCCCCATCAAAATTACTAAAAGATATTTCAATCAAGTCAGCGCAGTAATCAGAAACTTTTCTTGGAAGAATCAACATGCCTATTTACATATTAGTGGTTTACAGCTAATTAAAGAGCTGATGGCTTCACTCTACCATATCCACATCTATTATTCCAGGTTACTCAAGCACCCCTAAATAAAAGGGGGGGCAGGGACTGGGAGGTTATGTGGTCCAGTGTACAATCTCCCAACTATAGTAGTATAAACAAAGGTACACTGTTCCAAGTATGCTCAATGACCTAGGTGACCTAAAATCTCAGGAGCAAGAGCCCTCAAGCATCACAATGGATGACTAGCATCATCATCGGGAAATGCTCCTCACCAGGCCGACACTGCAACGCCTGACGGGCTCCCCGAAAAAGGGGGGCTCTAAGCCGTACTGTTCTAATAGTGACTGGTGGGTTCAAACTATACAGCCAGGAGATGACTGTATTCAGGCACCAGTGCATGTAGGAGAGAACAGAAAAAATATACTTAAAATTGGTTATTCATCTAGTATTAGACATCATAATTTTAATCAGTACAAAGGGATGAAGACCAAGATTAAAAACAGGCAGGAAAGTAACTAAATGAGTTATAATGCTCAATTACTCTCAAAGAGCAACAAACCACAGAGGACTATAATTATTATAGTACCCCTAAACCAGGGTCGACATGTTTCACGTCTTACGGTCCAACCGGATCTAATGACGCTTCATCAAGACCAAAATCAAAACATTTAATCAACTCTTCTCCAAAATAAAGAAAAACCTTAATTTAGGGTTTAGAAAAACTGGTCACTTACATTTAAGTCAGATGGCTAAGTCAGAGTCAGGTCGCCCTAGAAAACAAAAAGGTTAAAAAGACACACACCAACAATACCCAAAATGTGGTTAAAGAGGTGTAAAAGTGAAATGCATGTGTGATGGGTCAAAGACAGAGTGTAATCAGTTAAGCTTACCATCCCCAAGTCGGGAACAGGCTCCTTGGGAGTCACGTTCCAAGGACTCTAATTAACCCTGTGCGTAATAAACGAGAAATGACAAACATACTTGTGCTCCAACAAAGGTTATCTGTGCGAAAAGTATAGTCTGTCACATATTAGGCTTTTAAATTTCAAAAACCCAGAAAAAACCACACACTGTAGTAAGAAAAAGGCAATATAATATAGAGAGTCTCCCCGATAAAACTACATCAATGTGTATACATAAGTGATATATTGAGGTTTGTCAACCGGCATTGTTCAGCGAGGGGCAGAATGCGGAAGTAATCCTGCTCTAGGTAAGATCCTCTGTGATATCGGCAAAAATAAAAAGAACCCCCGTATAGGCAAAAACAGAGGTACTCACGCACTGGTTAACGGTCCTTCGTTATGGACCTACCCTCTGGAACAGCGTCCCGTAGCAGACTGAGAAGGGCGCTGTCAGAGATACTTGAAGACGCCGCGAGAACCGGAAGAAACCGCTTCTTCTGGCTTGCGCGCGTCTCTGATGCACAGTCATCGAGGACGGACTCCCTTACGAGCCTAGTGGGGCCGGGAGTCATAACAATAAAGAAAGGACTATCTTCCTACTGTTTACAGTGTTATATGACGGCAAGCCGGTAAAAGCTTGGCACAAAGGGAACCATTAAATCAAATCTTGTTAGGAACAGAATGGGAAAGCACATGTGTGACATAAAACTAATTATTACTCACAAAGATAAAAAATAATATACTGGAATACAAATAGGGTACAGTATATCAGAACCAATTTGTGTGTACAAAATGATTACTACTCAAAAAAGGAATTAATGGGTAATCCTTATTATTATTATGAGTGTGAAGTCCAGGGGATATCATCATTTAAACCCCGTAAATGGGTCCCTAATTTAAACACCCATCTTTGTTCAGTCCTAAATAGGGACCTTGAATCGTTTGGTCTGACTCTAGGTGCCTCAACCACCACCCACCAAAGGTCATCGGGCGAGTGTGATGTTTCCAAAAAATGCATACTAAGTTTGGTAGTAATTCTATTGCATCGGATATTACTCCTCTGTTCATTGATGCGTATCTTAACTGGCCTTGTTGTCATGCCAATATAACGTAAATCGCATGGACACGTAATCATGTAGATGCAATTCCTGGTACTGCAGTTGGTATGTTTCTTTAGGCGCCAGGTCCCGAAGGGATCTAGATTCAATGTCATGAGGTGCCTAGTAAGAGAACGCACATTACAATTTCCACAGGGGTGGTGACCTTCTACTGGGGGAGACCCCATAGCGTCTTTTGAGTGGGGATATCACGTGGAAGTTGAGTACGGGTGTGGACCACAATGTCCTTGATGTTAGCGGTGCGTTTAAATGCAAAAAGAGGTCTTGGAATTTCACAACCCCCACTAGTAAGAATTGGCCATCTTTTACTGATCAATTTCTTAATTAAATTGGATCAAGGAGTGTAAGTAGACACACATGTTAGTCTGGTCTGTGGCCCCTTCTTAATGGTTGCTAGCAAAGCATCCCTATTGTTATTCCAAGCTCTTTTACGTGCCTGGTTAACAATTCTGGAAGGGTAATGACGTTCCAACAGTTTCACTTGGAGAGAATCAGCCTGATGGTCAAACTCATGCGAGGAACTACAGTTACATCTCAACCGTAGAAACTGACCCACAGGTAAGTTATCCCGTAAGGCTTTCGGATGGTGACTTTCGTACAATAGAAGAGAGTTACGGTCAGTTGGCTTATGATAAATACTGGTAGACAATTTTCCATTGTTGATGGTAATCATGAGGTCTAAGAAGGGTAATTGTGTGGCAGATACGGTGGCAGTGAATTTTAAAAAAGGATCAAGGGTTTTGATCCAGGATATAAAATTGTCTGCAGTTGTCAAAGAGCCCTGCCATATGATTCAAATGTCATCGATGTAACGTCGCCACAATTTAATGTAATTCTGATAAGGATTGACTGGTAGCAAAATGTGCTTTTTTTCAAAGTCATACATATATAAGCAGGCTAGACTTGGTGCAAATGTGCTACCCATTGACGTTCCCCGAAACTGATGGTAAAATTGATCCTAAAAAAGGAAGAAATTCTCTGTCAGGGCCAGTCTAGCACATTGCATAATGAAAGATATGGGTCTGGATAGTGATGCCGACACTTCCTGAAGAGCTGATTCAACCACCTGTAAAGTAGCTTCTTATGGTATGTTAGTATACAGTGCTTCAACATCCAGGGTAATAATCCCCTGTACGGTATCCGAGTCATTAATGGCTTCAATTAGATTAAGGACATCTTTTATGTCTTTCAGGTAAGTCGAGGAACTCCTCACTAGTGGCTGTAAAAAGTGGTCACAAAAAGTTGACAATGGTTCTAAAACTGAACCTACCCCGGATACAATGGGGCGTCCAGGAGGAGGTAGTTTGCCTTTGTGGATCTTGGGTAGACAGTAGAAATACGGAATCCGGGGATGAGGTGTGTCAAGGAATTCAGCCTCTTTTGGTGAAATCCACAAATTAATCCTAGCTTCTTCAATGAGGCATCTAATCTGAATCTGTAATCTTCCAGTGGGATCACTCATTATCTTTGCATAATAAGTAGAGTCACTTAAGAGACGTAAGCATTCACGTCTGTAGTCAAGGGAATTCATGATCACAATAGCGCCGCCTTTGTCAGCCTGCTTAATGGTAATGGTAGAGTCGGATGATAAAGATAGCAAAACCCTCTTCTCATTTGTAGGAGTATTAATGTATGGATGTTTCGGACGCAGTTTGTTTAAATCAGTAAGTACTGCTTTTTTAAAGGTCAAAACTTCACTAGGCATCGTTACAGGAGGTGGGACAAAGACCGAGTTTTTTTTTAGACCTGAGTCAGCCATTTGTGGTTCTACTGGTTTGTCCTTGAAAAAAAGTGTAAGCGGATTTTACGGACAAATTGAGCGAGTTCAATGTGTAGGCAGAAGAAATCTTCCTTGGGGGTAGGGACAAACCCAAGGCCCCTATTAAGCACATTAGTTTCATCCTCTCTGAGCTGTCTACTTGATAGATTAACAACTAGGTTCTCACTGGATGGTTTTTTACTTGACTCCTGGTAACCATCTGGGGTTCCTCTCTGGACCACTGGATATATCTGCCTCTTCCTCTCCTTCTGCGTCTGCCTCTGCCCCGGCCGCGGCCTAAAAAAGGCAAGTATGGCATCATTGGGCGTGGCTGAAAAAATGGATAAGGTGATTGCCAGGGCATGGGTTAATGTACAGGGTATGGAGAATAATTGAAAAAAGTATGGGGCTGATTATCATCTGTGCTCCACCCATCAGACGAGGAACCACTGCTCAAATTACGGTTTTTTTTATCAGAAGAGGTGGATTCACCTGATGACCGTGATTGGTTGTCCACATCGTGGTCATCCTTAATATATGGGTAGACCTTTTCTCTGCTGAATTTTACATTGTCCTTCTGGAGCTTAGTAATCTTCTGTTGAGTTAAAAACTCCTTAGTCTCATTGAGTTCAGCAGTAATTTCAGAAAGAAGGCTTTTAAAAGCTGTCAAAGTAACAGTAGTTTTCAAGGTGTTCTCTATAGCACTAATTTGGATGGTTATAGTGTCAGCCAGACGTTTGGAAGTGTTAATAATTAGAACCAGCCAATCTCTGGTGCACTTCCAGGCTATCTGTGCCCAGTCTTTTCTAAAAGCCAAATCCTGAAAAAATATCCAGGGTATATTGGATACAAGAAGACCAGTAGGTGCGATGTTAGTGCGTAAGTATTCAGTCATGATAGTGCCATGAATGACTGTTTTTATCAGTTCTCGTTTCAGGGTAGATCATTTATCCCAATCAGTTTTTAGACTACCCGTGGGGGCAGACCCATCACTACTGAGGATGGAAGGTGTCTGCAGAATTGCTGATACCATCTCATCATCATAACTGAGGCCCTGGAAATCATCCATTATAGAGATCTCTACATGACATCAAAAGAAATAGTTACAAAGAAATGAAGGAAGGTCCCGCAGCTTCTGCTGTACATAAATCTAAATAAAGGGGGGGGAGGGACCGGGACGTTATGTGGTCCAGTGTACAATCTCCCAACTATAGAAGTATAAACAAAGGTACACTGTTCCAAGTATGCTCTAATGACCTAGGCGACCTAAAATCTCAGGAGCAAGAGCGCTCAAGCATCACAATGGATGACTCGCAACATAATCGGGAAATGCTCCTCGTCAGGCCGGCACTGCAATGCCTGACGGGCTCCCCGGAAAAAGGGGGGCTCTAAGCTGTACTGTTCTGATAGTGACTGGTGGGTTCAAACTATACATACAGGAGATGACTGTATTCAGGCACCAGTGCATGTAGGAGAGAACAGAAAAAATATACTTAAAATTGGTTATTCATCTCGTAGTAGACATCATAATTTTAATCAGTACAAAAGGATGAAGACCAAGATTAAAAACAGGCAGGAAAGTAACTAAATGAGTTATAATGCTCAATTACTCTCAAAGAGCAACAAACCACAGAGAACTATAATTATTATAGTACCCCTAACCAGGGTCGACATGTTTCACGTCTTACGGTCCAACCGGATCCAATGACGCTTCATCAGGACCAAAATCAAAACATTTAATCAACTCTTCTCCAAAATAAATACAAACCTTAATTTAGGGTTTAGAAAAACCGGTCACTTACATTTAAGTCAACTGGCTAAGTGAAAGTCAGGTCGCCCTAGAAAACAAAAAGGTTAAAAAGACACACACCAACAATACCCAAAATGTGGTTAAAGAAGTGTAAAAGTGAAATGTATGTGTGATGGGTCAAAGACAGAGTTTAATGAGTCAAGCTTACCATCCCCAAGTCGGGAACAGGCTCCTTGGGAAGCACGTTCAAAGGACTCTAATTTACACTGTGCGTAATAAACGAGAAATGATCAACATACTTGTGCTCCAACAAAGGTTATCTGTGTCAAAAGTATAGTCTGTAATATATTAGGCTTTTAAATTTCAAAAACCCAGAAAAAACCACACACTGTAGTAAGAAAAAGACAATATAATATAGACAGTCTCCCCGATAAAACCACATCAATGTGTATACATAACTGATATATCGAGATTTATCAACCGGCATTGTTCAGCGAGGGGCAGAATGCAGAAGTAATCTTGCTCTAGGTAAGATCCTCGGTGATATCGGCAAAAATAAAAAGAACCCCAGTATAGGCAAAAAGAGAGGTACTCACGCACTGGTTAGTGGTCCTTCGTTATGGACCTACCCTCTGGAACAGCGTCCCGTAGCAGACTGAGACGGGTGCTGTCAGAGATATTTGAAGACGCCGCGAGAACCGGAAGAAACCGCTTCTTCTGGCTTGCGCGCGTCTCTGATGCACAGTCATCGAGGATGGACTCCCTTACGAGCCTAGTGGGGCCGGGAGTCATAACAATAAAGAAAGGACTATCTTCCTACTGTTTACCGTGATATATGACGGCAAGCCGGTAAAAGCTTGGCACAAAGGGAACCAGTAAATCAAATCTTGTTAGGAACAGAATGGGAAGGCACATGTGTGACATAAAACTAATTATTACTCACAAAGATATAAATAATATACTGGAATACAAATAGAGTACAGTATATCAGAACCAATTAGTGTGTACAAAATGAATACTACTCAAAAAAGGAATTAATGGGTAATCCTTATTATTATGAGAGTGAAGTACAGGGGATATCATCATTCCAACCCCGTAAATGGGTCCCTAATTTAAACAGCCATCTTTGTTCAGTCCTAAATAGGGACCTTGAATCGTTTGGTCTGATTCTAGGTGCTTCAACCACCACCCACCAAAGGTCATCGGGCGAGTGTGATGTTTCCAAAAAATGCGTACTAAGTTTGGTAGTAATTCTATTGCATCGGATATTACTCCTATGTTCATTGACGCGTATCTTAACTGGCCTTGTTGTTATGCCAATATAACGTAAATCGCATGGACACGTAATCATGTAGATACAATTCCTGGTATTGCAGTTGGTATGTTTCTTTAGGCGCTGTGGTTCTAAAAATTCTGGACCCATGTAATTTACTTTGCCACAGCAGTACGATTTTAGTATCAAAAGACCGATAATGACTAGTATACTAAGCATGAGCATTTTCGCTCAATTCCAGCAGCGTTTTCACCTCGAAATCGCCATTTTCGTCCTGCACTCGTGGCTCCCATTTTATACACGGCAGCCATTTTTAAAAGTTGCCCTCACATAGGCTTATAATACAGTCAGATTTGTATCCAAGGACACATACACCTTGGTTGACTTTTCTCTGACCTGGGCAAGCTGGAACCATTGCCTCAGGCCAAACCTGTTTGGTCAGTCCCTCTCCCAGTGGCCGAATCAGATAGCATCAAGGCACACCATGCCATAAAACCCTTATTATCGCTCACACACCCTGCCTAATCTTGCTCACACCTGCACCTGCTCTTTTCTTCTTCTTACTTTACGAGGGGGAGGTGCCCGTTTTTATTGGGGGTCCACACTTATCTGATGTAAAATACTAGGCCTTGCCGGGTAATTTATTATGGGTTGGATGACATGAAATATGAGGTTTCATCATGACACTGTTTTTTCCTTTGTAGTGAAAACATGTGAATGACCAACCAAAATGTCAAGAATGTTTGCCTGATGCTTAAAAAACTGTATATAAGGAAACCTGACTTTGCATTGACACACAGTCTCCTGAGAACATACAAACCGTGCTGTTGTACTTCTAGGACGCTTGTTACTTGGTTGCAGCCAATAAATTTGATCTTTGACTTCACCTAGAAGACTCTGAGTTTCTGTGGTCTGAATCAGGAAAGTACCAGAGGTCTTTGGGTGTACCCTGGCACCACTGGGTTACCGGATCAGTCCCGTTTCTGAAAAACCCAGTACCTCAGTTGGCGCCCAACGTGGGGCGATACCAGCGGTACCAGTCCAAGACTGAGGTCCGTGAGGAGCTTCGTGTGAAAATTCCCGGAGGAAGGCCGCCACTTCATCGACCCCTGCATGTCGACGTGGTCCGAAAGTCTTTGCTGCGAGGTTCCCTGCTTCCCGACGGCTACGAAGGACTGCTGCCCTGGCTATCGCCCTGATTTGGACCCTTGATGTTTGGTAGAGCGAAACGATAAGACGAGTCTTCTGGTGACGTCATCGATATTTTCAGTTAAGTATAAGTGGAGCGTCTCCCAGTCCTTAGTTGGACACTTGGTTTGGTCCTTAGTTGGACATTAGGTTTGGTATCCCTTCGGGATCACTTTGATTTGGAACTTGCAAGTACCAAAGCCGAAGGACTCGTGTATTCACGAGACTATCGTAAACGATAATCCTTTGAAGTTTGAAGCTAGACTAGTGAGCGAAGATGCCTGGTCTTAGCAGACTTGGAAATTTGTTTTGTCTTGGTTGTAAAAGGGACTCCCGGTTGGAGGACTCATGTCCGGTTCCTCAGATTGGAACTCCAACCTATGAACTATATGTGAAGCACGGAGTAGGCCCCATCACATATAATGAAGTATGGATCCGTTACACCAGAAAAGATGGTGTTTTAAAATGGCCCCAAAATGGTAGCTTTGACACAGAAATCTTAGATAACCTCGAAGTTAGACTTTTTAAGAAGAAAGCCCGGCCGGCAATGTTTGATTCTTTCCGCTTATGGCGTAAGGAAGCCAAGCAAAAGGAAATTAAATTAGCTAAGAAAAATAAGAGAGAAAAAGGTATTTTGATTATGCAAGCTGCTATACAGTTTAAAGATAACGAAGTAGAACAGTTGAATGAGCAGTTGCATAGGCGACATAAAATGACAGTAGATAAATGCTATCCAGTTTAGCTGCCTCTTCAGCAAGATGCAGCAAAAGACTCTGAAAAAGATACCCTAATGTCGCATTTGCTAAGTTCGCCACCACCCTATGCGCAGAATGCCACGGCACCTCCGCAACCTCTAGTTGCACAACCAGTGGTTGCATTGCCTCCTGCTCCTCCACAGCACCCACCAGCTATTCTTCAGTTGGTTCCTATTCCTCCGGTGCAGCCTCCTCAAGGGCCACCGGCTTTGACATCTGCTCTGCCTTTACTTCCTACAACTTTGACTACTATAGCGACTACCACTCCTGGTATTGTTTCTGACACTGCTTCTGTCTCTGCCTTGTCTCATTCTGTTTTTCCTCCTGTTCATTTGTCAACCTCTCCCTCTATCCGTCAGAGAATGACAAACACTGTGACTAGTCTTTTATCCCCGCTCTTTGGGTCATTAGCTAAGACCCCAGTTTCAGAGCGTAAACAATTGCGTAGCCAATTGCCTGATGGTAGGGAGAAAGAGACACTGAATTATTTGGCGCATAAATGGGTTACTGAACCAGCTAGATATGAACTAGAGTCTGTTATGGATGTCTTCCATCAGTGGGAAGAACCGAAACAGAGATACGTTTTTGAGAAAATGTGTACTTTTCTTTCTGAGGATTTAGAGGAAAATGGTTTGGAGCCCAATTCGCCTAAGTTGTGTCGTGTACGGTTCGATTTTGCGACAGGTTTGATTGTGGGTTCAGATGTCGAGAAAGCAGTTGCGATGTTATTGTCGTTTAGGACTGAAGGTGTTTCCAGGTTATTGTTTAAATATGATTCTTCTGCTAAAAAGAAAGGGAAACAGTACCCCATGAGAGAAGTTCCCCTACAATGGAGGGAAGGGGACCCAAATGCTAATCCACCTGTCCTGCCTCATTTCCAGCGTGTATGGGTACACGTTCCATGGAAGCGAGCTGAAGTTTTAGCCCTTAAGCAGACATTGCCTGATCCCCGTAAGAATCCCACAGGGTATTACAAGGAATTGTCACAGATTGCGGGGTCTTGCATTATGAATTTAGCTGACATAGACATGTTGTTTGGGAATGTTGTTCCACAGCCTTTATGGGGAAAGATTCGCCATACAGACCATGCTCAAGAGTTAGGTGACACATGGGCTAATATTGCTGCTGCAGATGCCCGACAAATTGGTGGTGCTAAACCTGAGCCTTTAGTGACAGAGCTTCCTGGTAGGATTATTGATTACATGAAAACTATAATGCCTGCGATGCGTGTAAACTGGGATACATTTTCTGCATGTAAGCAAAAGAAAGAAGAAACGGTATCAGATTTCTTCACCAGGTTTGAAGAAACGTTTGTGGACCACAGTGGTCAAGATATGAGCACGGAAGGTGGTCAACGTTTGTTCGTCGATAAATTTGTGCATAATCTGCTTCCTGAGTTGTGTAAAAAGTTAAAAGATTCAGAAAGTTCTTGGGCAGTTTCCTCTTCAGCGCAGATATTGGCTACTGCACAGTACTACGAAAATAGAGATAAAGATGAGAGAGATAGAGTAGAGAAGAAAACTAAAGAATTGAAAACGAAGGTTCTGTTACAACAAGCGTACCCGCCACGTGGTGGTCAAAATAGTGGTGCACAGAGTAACTATCAGAACAACTATCAGAATAACTATCAGCCCCAACCGTTTCAGAGAAACTCGCAAAGAGCCGAGTATGCTCAACCACGTATCCCAGTAGGTCCCAATCAGTGTTCATATTGCAAGGAAGAGGGTCATTTCAAGTATAGTTGCCCTGCTTTGCTACAGCGCGCAAATGGTACTTCTGGTTTAAGAGGTCGAGGTGTTCCACAAGCACCTAGAGGAAGAGGACGTGGATATGTTCCCCAGAGCACGCGCCCATTCCTCCCTCAAAACTCATTGAACAGATTTGATCAACAGGTTAATGCATCTGGTAGGACGGCTCAGTACTATACTGATGATTACTATACAGAGGATGAGCATTTGGACAGTAATGATTGCTAGGACAGCCATAGACAAAGAGAGGGAGTTGTTTCAGTTCCAGTAGATCAGAGTGGGCCTTATGTTAAGGTGATTGCATCAGGTGTGTCAGAACCTTTTCTGTTGGATACTGGTGCTACCAAGAGTTCTATTATGCACTCAAAACTCCCTGGCGCACCTTTGTCTGGCGAAACAAATGTATCAGTAGGGTTTTCCGGCGCCCCAGTTAGAAATCCGATTTCTAACCCTATATCTCTTTCTGTTGGACCTTGTAAATTTGAAACACCCCTTATTTTGACTACAGGTTGTGGCGAGAACTTGTTAGGATTAGATCTGTTAAAGAGATTGTATGCAACATTGTATTGCTCTCCTTCTGGAGTGCAACTCACATTGGGTAAGAAAGTGGTTTCACCAATGTATTTGTCAAAGGACAGATTTCCACCAGAATTTTCGTCTCTTCCTAATACTCTTTGGGCTACTGGACCTAATGATGTAGGTCTTTTGGAAATTCAGCCATATGTGATAACATTAAAAGCCAATGTTAAAATGCCACGTATTCCCCAATACAAGATCTCTAGTGAAGGGGAAAAAGCGTTGTTAGCAATCATTTGTGATCTGATTGAGAAGGATGTAATTGAAGAGACAAGAGGCAACGTTTGCAATAGTCCTGTTTTGCCTGTCTTGAAGCATACTGACCCTACTCAGCCACATGTTTATAGGTTTGTAATTGATCTTAGAGAGGTGAACAAAATAGTTGTGCCACAGTTTCCAGTCGTCCCCGATATCACTGCATTGTTGACAATGATTCCAGCTTCAGCCACTTGGTTTTCAGTGATAGACCTGAAAAATGCTTTCTTCAGCATCCCTATTGCAGAAGAGAGCAGGGACATTTTTGGCTTCAATTTGGGAGGACGAAGCTTCAGATTTAAGAGAGCTCCTCAAGGCTATTGTGAAAGTCCATCTATCCATAGTCAGGCTTTGAAAGCACAACTTGACACTCTTATGTTACCTGATGGCGCCACTCTCATTCAATATGTCGATGATTTGCTAGTTGCTGCAGATACTAAGGAGATCTGCAAAGAAGCAACATTGTCATTATTGCGTCATTTGTCTGATTTACACCACAAAGTGTCCTTTTCAAAGTTACAGTATTGTCAAAAAGAAGTGACCTATTTAGGTCATCTCTTTTCGAAGGAGGGAAGGCAACTGACCCCAGAGAGAATCAGGGCTGATGCAGCAATGAGTGTGCCAAGAACACAGAGAGAAGTGCGTGCTTTCTTGGGTATTACATCATATTGCAGACAATGGATACTTAATTTTTCGTTAATAGCCAAACCCTTGGTGGCATTAACTTGTAAAGATACACCAAATCCCGTCCCATGGTCTGAAGATTGTCAGAAAAGTTTTGTCGAATTACGTGATGCATTATGTTCAGCTCCTGTGTTGGGTACCCCCAACTACAGCAAGCCTTTTACATTGTATGTCTATGAGAAAGAAGGTTGTGCGTTAGCAGTTTTGACACAACAGTTTGGAGACAGGGAGCGTCCATGCGCCTATTTCTCTTCAACCTTAGACCCAGTAGCTAAGGCACTACCAAGCTGCTTAAGAGCGGCAGCGGCAACTGCTGTTTCTATCCGACAGTCTGCTGGTTTAGTGATGAATAACACATAAATCGTAATGGTTCCACATGCAGTGGACACGTTGTTAAACAGAACCAAGACACAGCATTTAACTAGTGCTCGATTGTCAGGTTACAAGTTGACATTGTTAGCAAGCCATGTACATATAAAAAGATGCACTACACTTAACCCAGCTACGTTATTGCCAATTGTGACGGAGTTAGATACTTCTGAACAACATGATTGTCTCCATAGAACAGAAGAAGAAACGAAAGGGAGAATAGACCTTCTGGACACTCCCCTTGCAAAGAGTGATGGTACTTTGTGGGTGGATGGTTCATGCTTTAAGCTCACGAATGGTGACACGACTGCGGCGTATGCTGTGACAACTTTGTGTACGATTGTTGAAGCTGCACGTATCCCACACAATTCAGCCCAAACAGCTGAGTTAATAGCCCTAACAAGAGCATGTACAGTATCAAAAGGAATGAAAGTGACTATCTATACCGATAGCCAATATGCGTTTGGTGTGGCCCATAGTTTTGGGCGTTTGTGGAAGGAACGTGGGTTCCTGACCTCGCATGGAACTAAAATACAGCATGGTCAGTTGGTAAATGAACTCCTTGATTCACTTACTTTACCGTTGCAAGTTGCGATTGTGAAGTGTAGCGCACATAAAAAGGTGACTGATGATGTTGGTCGTGGGAATGCATTTGCTGACGAGGTCGCAAAAGAAACGGCAAGGAATGTGATGAGCCGAATGTATGTCGCGGGCCCTGCAAGATGGATTGGTGATGTTGGAATGTGTGAAGACACGATAGAAAGCGTGAAATCGATTCAAGCTGAAGCCACAGAGAGAGAATTGAGTGTGTGGAGAGAAAGTACGGGTAAATTGGATGCGAATGGTTGTTGGGTCGAGTTGTCAGAACATCAAAGATGGTTGCTACCCGATGCGTATGTGCTTGCAGTAGTTACAATGGCTCATGGAATGGCTCACATCAGTGTGAAAGGGATTTGTAAGTTGTTGGCCCCAGTATGGCAAAATGCAGGAATTCCCAAGTGCGCAGAAAATGTGGTTAAAAATTGCATGGTATGCCTGAAACACAACCCTGGTAGAGGAACCCCAACTCCAGCTGGTCATTTTGCACCTCCTACGTATCCGTTTGAGGTTTTGCAGCTAGATTTCATCCACATGGAGAGGTGCAACAACTTAAAATACGTACTCGTTGTTGTTTGTGCCTTTTCAAGATGGGTGGAAGCCTATCCCCTAAAAGACAATACTGCGCTATCCACAGCCAAAGCCCTTGTGAAAGAGTTCTTCCCTAGATTCGGAATGCCGAGAATGATCTGGAGTGACAATGGAAGTGAATTTGTGGGTCAAGTGATGAAGAAAGTATGCGAAGGGCTAGGCATAAACCAAAAGTTTCACGCTGCAAATCACCCCCAATCAGCTGGATTAGTGGAGTGCTATAATGGCACTCTAAAGCTAAAATTGGCCAAGATACAAGCGAGCTCTGGTCTTAAATGGCCTGACGCTCTACCCTTAGCACTCCTATCAACCAGAATGACTGTGCATTCACGAGTGAAACTTAGTCCTTATGAAATAGTCTTTGGCCGCCCGGCCAATATATGGGGAGTGCCCAGGCCCAAGAAGTTTAGCGAGATAGAGCATCCTGTTTTGCTTGACTATCTGTATGAATTGACGGCTAAATTGCGTGTTTTACATCAACAGGTCCACAACACCCTGCCTCCGGTCTCTGAATCTCCAGGTCATCCCATTGAGCCTGGATCCTGGGTTTTAATAAAGAACATTCAGCGAACCAAAAACGAGCAGCCCAGGTGGACCGGACCGCACCTCGTTCTTCTCTCCACAAGATCAGCTGTTCGAGTAGAAGGGAAGAAACACTGGATCCATGGGACCCATTGCAAAAGGGTACCCCTACCTCTGCCATATGACCGGTGGGTTCAGGAAGGTGTCGCCTACTCAGAGACTGAAACCGTGCCACGTTTTCTGCCTTTCAGCGATGCACGAATAAAAGGAACACTCACTGAGAAAGAAAGTCATGACATTTTACAATCAGCAGTATCACCGTCAGTTCGATTGGACACTACAGAACCTGAACTCCTTTTTCAGGACCACACGATACCTGGGACTAACCGTTATAATCTACGACCAAGAATAAAGGACAAATAAAACAGTTTACTTTTCTTCCCTTTAGCAAAGTTCTCCAATATGGAAAATTATTTTTGAATGACTTTTTGTTTTTTTTGTGTTTTTCGAACCTCCATCCGGGTTCAGCTGTAGGATCGTGGCTGAAAAGACTTAGGGGGGTAGCCTGTGGACACAAGGTCTACAGGTCTGGTTTGTTCTAGGGCGGCCTGGAACATTCAGAACACTCCTCAGTGAAGTAAACCAACCGCCACGAACGGCAACGGTTAGAGGATGGAATCTTTCCAAAATGGAGAACATGTTGAAAGACTGAGTTTCAAGAAGAGAATATGTGAAACGATAACCAGGAAACAGTTTTTGCTGCTGTGCATTTTTATGTTATTTAGTATACTTATGTTTTTTATAGGATATGTTTTATTCTGTTTTAAAGTGATATTGGCACCCACTACCTCGTCTACACCTCCTCCTTCCACTGTTTCCCCACATTCTTTTCAACTCCTCCCTAAACATGAATCTGCTAGGAGACTAGAGTTCATTAATAACTCCTTCATCCAGCTTTTGCACCAACACCAACTAGTGATAAATACAACTAACTGTTGGGTGTGTGGCCTTATGCCTCACACAGCAGATAAAGGTATCCCTTATCTGATCCTGCCTTTCAGCCACAATGGTTCCGTGTGGGCATTCAGAACGATATTCATCTATGCACACTACCCCCTACGTTTTGCGGAAGACAACCCTAAGAAAAATGCTTTAGTTAACGGTATCATAGACATGATGAAGGACAATATCTTCTACGAGACTATCCCCAGAGATGAGACAATAGCATATATAGGATGGAACATGACCGGATATGAAGCCACATTGAGTGAGAAACAGCAAGCTAAGATATCTTCTCTGATTTGGTTGTACCCCATCAGGGTCACCTGTGTCTGCAAGGTACTGGCAAGAATCCCAGAGCTCAGCTAGGGGAAAGCGTCTGCACTGAGACATATGTCTTCGCATCTCAGACCTCCCCTCCGCTCTTTGCAGCTAAGGGTACCTATTTCATCTGCCATGATAGAGCCTTTACATGGTTGCCCCCTGACTTTTCGGGCACATGCTTCGGTTCGTTCCTGTTGCCCCCTACTACACAGCAGCGGCAGATTATCACAAGACAAGGATAGTTAGAGGCGTCTTCAGTGAAGAAGACACTGCAGGACAAGAATTTGGGGACTTCGTAAAGGGTTTTCTGCCGTTCTGGGGACAAATAGGTAACAGCAGGAGCATAAGGCAATTGATAAGAGTGGTTGAATCCACCGTGGCTGAAACCGCTGGTGGCCTTGGTAACGTGACTGCTGAGCTCCAGTCGGATCATCTTATGACCCTTCAGAACAGGGTCGCATTAGATGTCATACTTGCAGACCGGGTGGAGTATGTACATTGATTCAATCGAGTTGCTGTGTTTTTGTCCCAGATAACGCTCCAACAGTATACCAGGCCATCTCCAAACTGCATAGAATTTCCGAATCTATTCAATTAGATAGAGGAGATTGGTCATTAATGGGATGGTTCTGGGAACTGATATCAGCATGGGGATGGAAGATACTGATGGTCATTGGGATGATCTTGGCCATTCTTTTCCTGTTCTGTCTATGAGTGCAGTGTGCTCCTGCGATATGTGGCCTCTGTGTTACATCATGCATAAGGAAACCTGCACCAAGAGACGAGCTAAATACTAGGATGATGTTACAGCAACATCTCAACGACTTTAGAAACATAGACCTGGACTCAGATTAGCATGAGAATAGGTTTATTGCCTATGTAAGGGCAAAAGGAGGGTTTGTGGTTCTAAAAATTCTGGACCCATGTAAATTACTTTGCCACAGCAGTACGATTTTAGTATCAAAAGACCGATAATGACTAGTACACTAAGCATGAGCATTTTCGCTCAATTCCAGCAGCGTTTTCACCTCGAAATCGCCATTTTCGTCCTGCACTCGTGGCTCCCATTTTATACACGGCAGCCATTTTTAAAAGTTGCCCTCACATAGGCTTATAATACAGTCAGATTTGATTCCAAGGACACGTACACCTTGATTGACTTTTCTCTGACCTGGGCAAGCTGGAACCATTGCCTCAGGCCAAACCTGTTTGGTCAGTCCCTCTCCCAGTGGCCGAATCAGATAGCATCAAGGCACACCATGCCATAAAACCCTTATTATCGCTCACACACCCTGCCTAATCTTGCTCACACCTGCACCTGCTCTTTTCTTCTTCTTACTTTACGAGGGGGAGGTGCCTGTTTTTATTGGGGGTCCATACTTATCTGATGTAAAATACTAGGCCTTGCCGGGTAATTTTTTATGGGTTGGATGACATGAAATATGAGGTTTCATCATGACACTGTTTTTTCCTTTGTAGTGAAAACATGTGAATGACCAACCAAAATGTCAAGAATGTTTGCCTGAAGCTTAAAAAACTGTATATAAGGAAACCTGACTTTGCATTGACACACAGTCTCCTGAGAACATACAAACCGTGCTGTTGTACTTCTCGGACTCTTGTTACTTGGTTGCAGCCAATAAATTCGATCTTTGACTTCACCTAGAAGACTCTGAGTTTCTGTGGTCTGAATCAGGAAAGTACCCGAGGTCTTTGGGTGTACCCTGGCACCACTGGGTTACCGGATCAGTACCGGTTCTGAAAAACCCAGTACCTCAGCGCCAGGTCCCGAAGGGATCTAGATTCAATGTCATGAGGTGCCTAGTAAGAGAACACACATTACAATTTCCACAGGGGTGGTGACCTTCTACTGGGGGGAGACCCCATAGCATCTTTTGAGTGGGGATATCACGTGGAAGTTGAGTACGGGTGTGGACCACAATGTCCTTGATGTTAGCGGTGCGTTTTAATGCAAAAAGGGGTCTTGGAATTTCACAACCCCCACTAGTAAGAATTGGCCATCTTTAACTGATCAATTTCTTAATTAAATTGGATCCAGGAGTGTAAGTAGACACACATGTTAGTCTGGTCTGTGGCCCCTTTTCAATGGTTGCTAGCAAAGCATCCCTATTGTTATCCCTAGCTCTTTTACGTGCCTGGTTAGCAATTCTGGAAGGGTAATGACGTTCCAACAGTTTCACTTGGAGAGAATCAGCCTGATGGTCAAACTCATGCGAGGAACTACAGTTACGTCTCAACCGTAGAAACTGACCCACAGGTAAGGTATCCCGTAAGGCTTTCGGATGGTGACTCTCGTACAATAGGAGAGAGTTGCGGTCAGTTGGCTTATGATAAATACTGGTAGAAAATTTTCCATTGTTGATGGTAATCATGAGGTCTAAGAAGGGTAATTGTGTGGCAGATACGGTGGCAGTGAATTTTAAAAAAGGATCAAGGGTGTTGATCCAGGATATAAAATTGTCTGCAGTTGTCAAAGAGCCCTGCCATATGATTAAAATGTCATCGATGTAATGTCACCACAATTTAATGTAATTGTGATAAGGATTGAGTGGTAACAAAATGTGCTTTTTTCAAAGTCATACATATATAAGCAGGCTAGACTTGGTGCAAATGTGCTACCCATTGACGTTCCCCGAATCTGATGGTAAAATTGATCCTTAAAAAGGAAGAAATTCTCTGTCAGGGCCAGTCTAGCACATTGCATAATGAAAGATATGGGAGTGGATAGTGATGCCGACACTTCCTGAAGAGCTGATTCAACTACCTGTAAAGTAGCTTCTTGTGGAATGTTAGTATACAGTGCTTCAACATCCAGGGTAATAATCCCCTGTACGGTATCCGAGTCATTAATGGCTTCAATTAGATTAAGGACATCTTTGGTGTCTTTCAGGTAAGTTGAGGAACTCCTCACTAGTGGCTGTAAAAAGTGGTCACAAAAAGTTGACAATGGTTCTAAAACTGAACTAAACTGAACTGAACCCTATTTGTATTCCAGTATATTATTTTGATCTTTGTGAGTAATAATTAGTTTTATGTCACACGTGTGCCTTCCCATTCTGTTCCTAACAAGATTTGATTTAATGGTTCCCTTTGTGCGGAGCTTTTGTGCGTGAGTACCTCTGTTTTTGCCTATACGGGGGTTCTTTTTATTTTTGCCGATATCACCGAGGATCTTACCTAGGGCAGGATTACTTCCGCATTCTGCCCCTCGCTGAACAATGCCGGTTGACAAACCTCGCTATATCAGTTATGTATACACATTGATGTGGTTTTATCGGGGAGACTCTCTATATTATATTGCCTTTTTCTTACTACAGTGTGTGGTTTTTTCTCGGTTTTTGAAATTTAAAAGCCTAATATGTGACAGACTATACTTTTGACACAGATAACCTTTGTGGGAGCACAAGTATGTTGATCATTTCTCGTTTATTAAGCTCAGTGTTAATTAGAGTCCTTGGAACGTGCCTCCCAAGGAGCCTGTTCCCAACTTGGGGATGGTAAGCTTGACTCATTACACTCTGGGGGTCATTCTGACCATGGCGGTAATTACCGCCATGGCGGAGGTCGGCGGTAGCACCGCCAACAGGCTGGCGGTGCACCGCTGGGCATTCTGACCGCGGCGGTTCAGCCGCGGCCAGAAACGGAAAGTCAGCGGTGTACCGCCGACTTTCCGCTGCCCGTCTGAATCCTCCATGGCGGTGGAGCGCGCTCCGCCGCCATGGGGATTCTGACACCCCCTACCGCCATCCTGTTCATGGCAGGTCTCCCGCCATGAACAGGATGGCGGTAGGGGGTGCCGCGGGGCCCCCGTAAGAGGGCCCCAAAAAGTATTTCAGTGTCTGCCCAGCAGACACTGAAATACGCGACGGGTGCAACTGCACCCGTCGCACCTTCCCACTCCGCCGGCTCAATTCTGAGCCGGCATCCTAGTGGGAAGGTTGATTTGCCCTGTGCTGGCGGGCGGTCTTTTGGCGGCCGCCCGCCAGCACAGGGCAAATGTCAGAATCACCGCCGCGGTCTTTCGACCGCGGTGCGGTGTTCTGACGGCGGTACCTTGGCGGACGGCCTCCACCGTCCGCCAAGGTCAGAATGACCCCCTCTGTCTTTGACCCATCACACATGCATTTCACATTTACACCTCTTTAACCACATTTTGTGTATTGTTGGTGTGTGTCTTTTTAACCTTTTTGTTTTCTAGGGTGACCTGACTCTGACTTAGCCAGTTGACTTAAATGTAAGTGACCGGTTTTTCTAAACCCTAAATTAAGGTTTTTCTTTATTTTGGAGAAGAGTTGATTAAATGTTTTGATTTTGGTCCTGATGAAGTGTCATTAGATCCGGTTGGACCGTAAGACGCGAAACATGTCGACCCTGGTTTAGGGGTACTATACTAATTACTGTATAGTCCTCTGTGGTTTGTTGCTCTTTGAGAGTAATTGAGAATTATAACTCATTTAGTTACTGTCCTGCCAGTTTTTAATTTTGTTCTTCATTCTTTTGTACTGATTAAAATTATGATGTCTATTACGAGATGAATAACCAATTTTAAGTATATTTTTTCTGTTCTCTCCTACATGCACTGGTGCCTGAATACAGTCATCTACTGTCTGTATAGTTTGAACCCACCAGTCACTATCAGTACAGTACGGCTTATAGCCCCCCTTTTTTCGGGGAGCCCGTCAGGCGTTTCAGTGCCAGCCTGGCAAAGAGCATTTCCCGATGATGATGCTAGTCATCCATTGTGATGCTTGAGAGCTCTTGCTCCTGAGATTTTAGGTCATTAGAGCATACTTGGAACAGTGTACCTTTGTTTATACTACTCAAGCACCCCTTCATAATTTTTTCAGCACCCTGTTCTAGTATAAACATTTTCTTTTTCTAATGATCGAGGACGTAGGGATAAAATTACCCACCTTCTTAAAACCTTCCAAGCTTGAGAAAAGGACACAATATAAGACCACTCATGTATTGGCATTTCACAAATAGTAGCTTTTCCGGGAAAAAAAAATCCCACATTGCAGTGAATATATGTCACTTAAAGAGTGTGCCAGTTTGGGCTTGATCCTATCTAACAATAGGAATGATATCAGATTAAAAAATTTAGCTGACTTTAGCCTGAATACTTCCTGGAAGACAGAGGAACAACTGCAGTGATCAGATTGTCAGAAATATACGCCGTTCTTTTTTAGTTTTCTTAATATTAGAAGAACACTCCAGATATATCTGGTAGTAGAGGACGACAAGCCACCATTTTGAAGTTGTTATTCAAGCATAATCTCAAAGTGGTTGGGTGCTGGTATAGAGTTCTACGTTAAAAAATGCAAGGAAGCTGGTTGTATTATTGCCATCAACAAATGACTTGCAATTTCTCAATTCAGCTACAAGCTGTCCAGAGCAACCAATGTTACAGGAATTGATTTTTTTTCAAGGTGAGTGTTCTATTATATCCCCAAAGTAATCAATAAAGTTTTACCATCTTCCCCTGAACAATGTTTTAGATGTCAGGGTATTTGTAGGGGAGATTGGCTTGGTGCAATAGCTACTTGCCTCTCCCAATATTCCTTTTGGAACCAGTTATTTCAGTTTATAAGTTTTAGGCCACGTAGGAATTTCACTCTAGACTCATCCACTATTCTATTTTAATGTTTAAAAAATCATAACTATACAAAAGTGCAGAGCGAAAGTTATTTTTCATTTCTATATTCCGCACAGTCTCATATTGCAAATTTGAAAAACTCCAAATAAACCTCGTCTTACACAATGGCAGGAAAAAATGCAATGTGTGAGATTTTTTGAAATAATGGGGGTCATTCCGACCCCGGCGGGCGGCGGGCACAGACCGCCGGGCGGAAACCGCCCAAACACCGCACCGCGGTCAAATGACCGCGGCAGTGATTCCAACTTTCCCGCTGGGCCGGCGGGCGATCTCAAGAAGATCGCCCGCCGGCCCAGCGGGAAAGCCCCTGCAAAGAGGAAGCCGGCTCCGAATGGAGCCGGCGGATTTACAGGGGTGCGACGGGTGCAGTGGCACCCGTCGCGATTTTCAGTGTCTGCAGAGCAGACACTGAAAATCATAATGGTGCCCTATTAGGGGGCCCCTGCACTGCCCATGCCAGTGGCATGGGCAGTGCAGGGGCCCCCAGGGGCCCCATGACACCCGTTCCCGCCATCCTGTTCCTGGCGGCAAAAACCGCCAGGAACAGGATGGCGGGAAGGGGGTCGGAATCCCCATGGCGGCGCTGCAGGCAGCGCCACCATGGAGGATTCTCTGGGCCAGGGGTAAACCGGCGGGAAACCGCCGGTTCCCCTTTTCTGACCGCGGCTTTACCACCGCGGTCAGAATGGCCCAGGAAGCACCGCCAGCCTGTTGGCGGTGCTTCCGTGGTCGTTGACCCTGGCGGTCGGTGACCGCCAGGGTCAGAATGACCCCCAATATGCCCTAAAAGAAATATTCAGGTGCTCAAAAATCAACCTATCTGGCAATTCCTTCATTCATATTAATAATAATTATGATTCTAGTCTTCAATGCAATAACTGTTTGGACTTTTTGGATTTGGGCTCAGATTTAAGAAGAACTTGCACCACATTAGCATAATTTTTTTATGCTAATGTGTGTTAGGCTTCAAAAATCGCCACATCATATTTGCAAAGTGGCGCAATGCGTGCATTGCACCACTTTGTAAACCCTTGCGCCATATTATGCGTGCGCCATGCATAATGTGTGCAAAGGGGACATTCCCCTGTTAGGGGGACCACAGAAATGTCACAAGAGATTCCACTGTGTGTTTTTTTGTGGCTACTTTTAACACCTGCTCAGAGCAGGCATTAAAAGGGGCACACCATTGGTTACAATGGGTCCCTATGTACTGTTCAGGGTTAGCGCCAACATTTTGCCATGGTGCGATGTACTCTAAATACGGCACACACATGTTTGTGGTGGGGGGTGATAAGGGACGCAAGAAAAGTGGTGCTGCAATGGGTGCAGCACCACTTTTCTTAAATCTGCCCCTTGGTGCTTTGACCACGGGGTAATTGTATATTTTTCTTTACATGCTAATGAATTTCCCTTCTCATCTATTTGATTGTGGCATGTTTCCTGGTTTCAAAATGTTCATACTTCTTTTTTTTGTATTCTTTCTGTTTGCTAGTATTCGCTGTTTTTGACACTACCCAATTAAAACAATTCTGAGGCCCACTAGAGACCTGTGTAATGCCACTTTTAATTACTGCCTGTGCTGCTGGTTGGCAGAACCCACCGCACTTGAAAAAGCTGCAAGGGTGGGTTGCGTAGGACGCACAGCAGGCAAGCTCCCAAAGAGAGGAGAGTAGGGGCGGGGGTGTCGTCAATAAACAGTACACGGCGCTTACGTGATTGCTCACAATCAGACTGCAGTAAGATTGCTTGGTGGGTTAATGCACTTGACTCAGTGCCACACCTGTACCAGGAGAGCTCAGGTGATGAACGTCTGTGCATCTTTTGGTAAGAGGTAAATCATGTTGCCTGCAACAAGGCGTACAGAATAACCAGTATACATTTCTTCCTGGCTCTGCTGTGCCCCAAGAGTCAGAGCGATGTCACAATTCATTCAAGTGAGGTAGTCGGGATTGCAGCTTGCAATCCGAACGCTTCCGCCATCTCTCTGTATCCAAAAGATCACTATTTGCTAGAGCATCGCCCAGCGGTGTGGGTGTGTGGGAGGAAGATCACGTGCAAACCTAAACGTCGTTTATTGATGCCGAAAGTCTCTCCAGATGATGATAGCCAGCTTCTACTCCCGGCTATCCGTCACCGAACTGTGTGATCCTAGTGGGCATCATTTCATCTTCCTTTGTTCACATTTCCTCATTTGAAAATGAAACTGTAAATGCGCACTTAACAAATAGATGCGGAGAACGTTTGAAAGGTAAGGCTTTCATGGTGGCTGGGTTCCAAAAATCAGAAGACCCAGTGTTCTTGTCGACTTCGTGCTGAGTAATGTATGGCTTTGCCTGACAGATAGTTCAGTAATAGTTTACGCGCACACAGCTGAGGTCAGAGGCAGATCACACGTCAGAACTTCGACAAAGTGGACTCCTCCTTTCAACCTTCCAAGGACAATAACACACACGAACTGGATTTGGAAATAGCAACACTTGTTATAAACAACACAATGAGTTGTGTGATAGCAAGCCATAGCTTTAAAAGGTAAGATAGGCATTGCTATTTTTCCATTAATGATATCGAAACTCAATTCTTTTTTGACGGCTGGTGTCGACATTGAATAATCCTCTAATACAAGGGATAAGCTTCCTCTGGCTGGTCATCTTTTGAGACAATTATATATTTCTGTCTAAAATCTTTGACCAAGGTGACGTGGACAAACTTACAAAAGGGACTCTAGTCATTTGACCTAAACATCTAGTGGTATTATAGAAAACTTCATAGTAGCATGTGGCTTCTTTTCTATGCCCTTCCGGTTTTGACAGATATTGAGTGAAGGTGCGAAGTTTAGACCCCAGTACCCTTACATTTTAGGACTTTGATTCAGTCCCTACTGTTCATCTCCACAGTGCCCCAGTGACTGAACAAGATCACACCAGAGGCCAGGACCATTTCCTTTTGAGGCTCTCAAATTGGGAATATTTGCGAATCTCACTTTGCAGTTCGCAAAAGGAAATGTATTAATGTATCACAGACACTTTTAGCAATTCCAAATGGAATCCCAATTGACGTGCCTCAACAATATTCATAAGGCAGGTTGCAATTTGCGACCCATTCGGAATGGGCAATAACACAGGGATGGTGTCCTGCTGGGGACAGCAGACCACCATGTCTGTGTTTGCTGTCAAATAAAGCAACTTTTTATTTTTTGAAAGGCAGCCTGTTTTCGTTAATGGAAAACGGCATGGGGTTCAAGAAGAGAAATGAAACATTTCTGTTTCATGTTTTAAGGGTAGGCAGTGGTCAGTGAAACCACTGCCAGCTCTTAAAAACATTTTTGCTACCATTCACAATGGAAAGGGGTCCCCTTGGAATCTCTTCCCATTTGCGACTAGCTTACCACCTACTTGAATTAAGCTGTAAACTGAAATTGTTTTGCGTCTTCATTGGTCGTAAAACAATTGTACATCGCCCTGCCACTCGCTTTTAGGAAGGAATGACCTTGGCAAGCCCCTTCCTAATAACCACTCACAAACCCTATTTTATGAGTTGGTAATAGGTTACAGACTTGCAAAATATGGTTTGTAAATGCCAAAAGCCATTTTAGCAGTCGCAAACGGGCAGAATCTCCATTTGCAATCGTTAAAAACAGTCATGCGTCTGGCCCCATATAGTGAAGTGATGGTGCTAGATTTAAGACCAAGTCTGTCATTTTAAATTATTCAATTTACCCCCTAGACTTCAACTCAGCATTGCTCAACTGACAGCACAATATCACGCAGTGTAGTCCTGTATTTAAAGTAGTCAATTCTGCCCCCAGTCTTCATCTGTGTGTTGATCTAGTAACTGCAAAAAATGACATAGTGACTGATTACGACTTTGGCGATCTGGGGACCGCCATGATGGCGGGTGACCAAACACTGTAGTATTGGAAGACCGACTGCTGTATTACCATACATGCGGTTTCTTAGAAATGGGGCCTCTGGTTGGCAGTCAGTTTGCATTCTGTCGAATTAGGAGTGCTCACTCTAGTCAGAGTAGGGAGATACACACCTAGGGTAACCCCTGCTCACCCCTTTGGTAGCATGGCACTAGCAGTCAGTGTTATCTCAGAAGCAAGGTGTAAGGTATTTGTACAAAACACACACAGTAGCACAGTGAAAACTCCAAAAAGGACACCACACAAATTTAGAAAACTAGCCAATACTTTTCTAAGTAAAACTGGACTAAAACAACAACAATCCAACATACACAAGCAAAGATATTAATTTTTAAAGTAAAAAGAGTGTTAAACCATAGAATTCAATGGATGCATTTTTTTTTTAACACCAAGTACCTGCTGTGCGTCAAAAATAAAGCTCCTCTCCTTTTAGTTAACATGGGGATTGCCTTGAAATATCTTCCAAGTGTAATATACAGATATGGAGTTTGGGATCTCAGTTCTCACAATTTAAAAATACATCTTTAGGTGATGTTGGTTTTTAAATTGTAAGTTTGTAAATGCTACTTTTAGAAAGTGGCTATTTTCTTGCTTAATCATCCTGTACCTCTGCCTGGTTGTGGAATATACGTCTGGGTCATGATGCCAGTTGGGCTGTTTGTGAAGTCACTCAAGACATTCCACAGAGGGAGCTGATGGGTGCCCTGCATATCCTGAGTGTAGAGTGGTAGGAGGAGTTGGCACATGTCCTTACTCAAAGCGGTCTCCACATGAACTGTATACCCATCATACAAAACTAGTTTCCAAGAGATTTTGGCATGTACGCATATGTGGTGGAATCAGACATCATCCAATGAAGACAAGTAGATCATGTGTGGGACAGTAGTGGAATTCATACTACAAAAGTGCAAGGTACACATGCTAACATGTAGGCACAAATACTGTTGCCAACAGTGATGTTACCCAAATCACTTAACTGTACATTCTGTGCTTACTAAGGGAAAGTAATGCTTGGTGACTGCACACAAAGAGCAGTTTATGGTACGTCATATGTATGATGTCTACCACTACATGAGAGATCGTAGTGAGGCACCAGCACTCTTGACACACTGAAGACAGATGCCAATATACTCTCTTGAGCAGACACATGGCTGAGTACAGTTATCTATTACCCCGTGTTGTTTGATGTTGGGCCTGACATACAGAAGACAAATGGACTGTTGGGTACAAATGACACCCACAACATGAGACATCATGAGATGATTGATCACTGCACTCAGCCATGTGCCTGCCCAAGAAAGTATATTGGAAGTAGACTATACTCTGTTGTGTCATTGGTCACTAGGACAAAAGGCAAGGCACATCACCATGCACCAACTACCATACCTGCACAAACAATTTCTCATCTTGTGTATTGCACATTGGCCATCTCCTATATTCATGGGGAGATGGCTGCCACTAACACATCGACCTGGCAATTTAGCTAGTAGGAATCTGCCCAACACTAACCCCCTTTTAGCTGCTGTGCTCCCCTCAAACACCCATTGAGCTTGGGGTAGGCTACCACCAGTATACAGGTCATCAGTGGGGTCAGAGTCCGGCGTGTGCCCCGCCCGCATTGGGAGGACAGCTGCAACTGGACCTCTGTGATCTTCAGGACCCAGCATCTCAGGTCCTCTCAACTTTTGCCACAGTGGATGCTCTGCCAGCGATAGTTCCCCAGGGTCTGCACCTTCCAGGCGATGGCTCTCCAAATCCCTTGCTTCTGATGGGCGTTGACCTGTGTGGATGCAATAGACAAATGAAGAGGTCACAATTGCTCTTTTTTAGGGTAACTGTTTTTTTAACATACATTTTGGAAATACTTAGTACAAGCATTTGTAATTGTCAACACACAACATGTATAAAGCACACATGGTGATAAGTACAGGGACATGAATAACACTTTTGGTGTCATCTGCTGACTATCCACAAACCTGGTCATGGCCTACGCTGACTAAGCAAGCCCACTGACATCTTGTAGCCCAGGGCCAAGCAACATGTACTGTGATTTGAGCCACTAGGAAACACAACACATCATTGTGACCTTCTAAAGGGTAAACTACTTATGCATGACTGTACAGACACATTTACATCCAGGCACATTGACTTGCTGCATACGGTCCATACAGGCAACTAGTCTGGTACAGACTATGCCCAGAGACTCTGAGGACAATGAAAGGGCTGGCACGGGTGTCACTGAATGCTTCTTCTCTGTGGATGTGTGGACATGTGGTCTACATAATGGAATCTCTAACCACTTCTGAGTAGTTTTGTGTGGTATGTACTAGTATCACAGGAGACACCTATTACCATATGTGGCACTCCTACAGAGATGACATTCAACATACCAAGGTATGTTTGGTCTGATTGGTTTCATGTAACAAAGCTAGTGATTCACATCATGATGTCCCCTGCATTAACCAACTATCAACACTGTGGGTTTGTCACTTGTGTAATAGACTTGTATTGTACAAACATGACTTCTGGAAAGGTGACAACAGACGTGTGGGAGTAAGGGACCTGTCATTAGTCAATGACACACATTGACAATGAGGTGTCAATAGAAATAAATACCAGGTCAGGCAGTTATCTCAGTGCCCATTACTGGTGTAGTCAATGTAAAAGAATTCAGGCCAAATCTTGCTTCTGAAGAATCATTTTGGCTAAATCCAAGGATCAGAAGGTCTACAGGGAGTGGGCCCAGTGCCTCGGTTGCATAGCCACAGTTACTGTGCACCACCCTGGGCTATGTCCCATACTATGAAAAGGCGATGAACAGACTTGCTTTCTGCAGGATGAGCATAAAGAACCTACATGAACAGATCATTTCCATCACTCCCATGCGTGAGAGTACATCCTGTGGCCATCCCATATGTGTGTTCATGGTTGTGTGGCACTCCGAAAGGCTCAGTGAGTTTTATACTCACCCCCTACCACAGTTTGGCAAGGTGTGATCTGGGCTAAGTGATTTGTGAGATTTTACACATTGCTAATAACATCCTCAACTGACTCAAACAGTGTACATACATAGCTCATGCTGTAATGCAAATACATTTATTGTGTTACCATCATCAGATCATCAGATATGTCATTGTTTGGCTGTAAAGTTTACTTGCATAGATATATGAATGCAACACCAGGAGGATCTAGGGCACATCACACATCCCACAACATAATGGTCATTTGAAATACTCAGAGTACAGGGCTGCACAATTCACAACCTGTACATCCTATGTATGGATCACAGATTGTGACAACAGGCGCCCAAATAACTCACTGGGACTCAAAAGCACATTTTAACCTGTGAGGAAGTAAAGGATGGTGTAAGAAATGGGATATTTGGTTGCCAGTAAGGTTACCCCCTGTGCAAGCAAGGTCCCTCACTCTAGTCAGGGAAAGTCACACACAATCCAAATTGTCCTGTGCCCACCCTAAGGTAGCTTGGCACTGAGCAGTCAGGCTTAACTTAGAAGGCAATGTGTAAAGAATTTGTGAAATAAATCATACAATAACACCATATAGCACCACAAAAATACGCCACACAGTGTTTAGAAAAATATATAATATTTATCTGATAAGTTGCAGATCAAAACGTTTAAAATGCAATAAGTATATGTTGAGATATCACTGTAAAAGTGATGTAAAGTGTCTTAAGTCTTTTAAAAGCAATCAAAGTCTCTTTCAAGCACAAAGTACCTGGTTTGTGTGCAAAATCTCTACAAAGAACTGCAGAGGAGGAGATGCATAGAAACAAAGGGGGTGTGTATCGATTTCTTGGGCTGCACATGGCGATGCGTCATTTAGTTTTCACGCAGGGACGGCTGTGCATCGATTTCCGGCGCTTGGTCGTGGACCCTCTTTGGGTTGCGGGGTTTTCAGATGCCCCGGGGTCGATGAGTGGATTTCCTGCACTGGCAGGACGAAGTCACAGGAGCTGCATCGATTCGGAGGGCATTGCATTGAATTTTAGGCCACTTGGCAGGCGCTGTGTTGATTCCTCTCTGTAAGTCGGGCTGCGTCCTTCCGGCTCGGCTGTGCATCGATTCGGTGGGCTGCGCGTCGAATTTCCGGTTGCTACGCTGGCACTGCTTTGATCTTCTTGTTGCGAAGTTGGACTGCGTCTTTCCGGTTCGGCAAGCGGTGAAATTTTCACTGCGTGCAGGCTGTGTGTTGTTTCTGGCAGGCTGTGCATCGAATTTTGCCGCACAAGGAGTCCTTCTTGTAGAGATGAAGTCTTTTTGGTCCTGAGACTTCAGGGAACAGGAGGCAAGCTCTCTCTAAGCCCTTGGCGAGCACTTCTTCACCTCAGCCAGAGAGCAGCAAGGCAGCAGGACAACAGCAAGGCAGTAGTCCTTCATAGAAAGCAGACAGGTGAGTCCTTTGGGCAGCCAGGCAGTTCTTCTTGGCAGGATGCAAGTTCTGGTTCAAGTTTCTTCTCCAGGAAGTGTCTGTGAGGTAGAGTGTCTACCCCAAGAAGTGTCTGAGTTGGTAGGGGCAGAGGCCCTGTTTAAATACCAAAATGTGCCTTTGAAGTGGGGGAGACTTCAAAGAGTGGCTTAGAAGTGCACAAGATCCCCTTTCAGTTCAATCATGTCTGCCATGATCCCAGTAGGGGTGTGGAAGTCCTTTGTGTGAGGGCAGGCTACTGTCTTTTGACATACAAGTGTCAGGCCCTCCACCCTCCCAGCCCAGGAAGGCCCATTCAAAATGCAGATTTATGCAAGTGAGGCTGAGTAATCTGTGTTTAAGGTGTGTCTGAGTGAATGCACAAGGGAGCTGTCAACTAAACCCAGCCAGACGTGGATTATAAGGCACAGAAGGGTTTAAGTGCAGAGAAATGCTTACTTTCTAAAAGTGGAATTTCTGAAATAGTAATATTAAATCCAACTTCACCAGTCAGCAGGATTTTGTATCACCATCCTGGCCATACTAAATATGACCTTCCTACTCCTTTCAAATCAGCAACTACCACTCAAACAATGTATGAGGGCAGCCCCAATGTTAGCTTATGAAGGGAGCAGGCCTCACAGCTGTGTAAAAATGAATTTAGGAGTTTTATGCTACCAGGACATGTGAACTACATAGGTACATGTCCTGCCTTTTGCCTACACAGCACGGTGAACACGGTGGGAAAGAACGCTCTGCCGGCAATGGCGGTAACTACCACCAACAGTCAGGTGGTCTGGGCTGTCAAATTATGAACCACCTGAAAAACAGGCAGCCTGAAAAGCACTCACTGCCAGCAGAAGACTGCCGACAACGACGGCAAAGGCTGCCCACAGGCCGACGGAAAGGCCCTACCTGCCCATCAAATAATAAAGGACTAGACAGCCGTCAGTTCCGGGGCAGGAACCACCTACATGCAAAGCCAGGTGGAATGAACCAAATATAAGGAAACACTCACCGGAGGCTCACAAAACACGCCGAAGCAGACATGGATAGAGAGTTGCAAATCATGCCAATCCTGCTCCTTGCCACATACCTCCACGACCGAGACCGCCGACAAAGCTGATGACGGTAAGTACTGCAACCTTCTAAACAAGGGAAGAAGGGGCACAGTTACATACCCACCCACTCCATCCACCCCACAAAGCACCCACAACCCCTCACAACAGCACAAGCCATACACCCCAGTGCAAGAGGTACTTACTCGACACAAGACCAAGACAACCTGCCCAAAGTACACACATGTGCACAACACCCCTCTACAAAGAAACGATGAACCACAAATCCAGAGTGTGCCAAAACCAACACTGGCCACACAAACTTTTTATTAAGCTCCAGGAGCAACAGAAGTCCAACAGAAGGCCAATGGCCAGTCCATAGTTCAAAGTCCGATGGGCCCAAATGGCCCCAACCTGACTCCCACAAGTGCAAATGGTACTCCACCTTAAAGGGGCAACAATCGGACATCCAGGCACCTCAGGGAACAGGGGCAGGGGTGGTGGGGACTCACGACTGGGGATGGGCTTGGCTTTACGTTTGGGAGGTGGAGGGGGCTTGGGTCTGGTCTTTGAAGCTGATGGAGCGGCCTTGGACTGGGGTGCGGAAGATGTACCTGGGCTAGCACGGGGTCTCGGGCTGTGACATGGGAGGAGTGGATAGGGCAAGGAGGTGGGCACATTTAGGGACAAGACGGTGTGGGCCAGTGGGTTAAAATAGGTCAACAAGCGATAGTAAAAGTTTTTTAGGGGTAATCGGGGTGGACCTGGAAGAAGGCGTGGGAGTGGAGGTAGAGGGAGTGGTCATGTCAGGTGTAGATGTGCGGCAACACCCCGTCCGCCTGGGACGACTCCTGGTGGCCCACGGCCCTCGGCACCGCACCGAACCCCGCAGACCACGCCCGCAACCTCGGCTTCATCTTGGACCCTCTTCTCACCATGACCAAGCAAGTTAACGCCGTGTCCTCCACCTGCTTCCTCACTCTCCGCATGCTCCGCAAGATCTTCCGCTGGATCCCCGCCGACACCAGAAAAACCGTGACCCACGCCCTTGTCACGAGTCGCCTGGACTACGGCAACACCCTCTACGCCGGGACCACCGCCAAACTCCAAAACCGCCTGCAACGCATCCAAAACGCCTCGGCCCGCCTCATCCTCGACGTACCCCGCAACAGCCACATCTCCGCACACCTGAGACACCTGCATTGGCTCCCAGTCAGCAAAAGGATCACCTTCCGTCTTCTCACCCACGCACACAAAGCCCTCCACAACAAGGGACCGGAATACCTCAACAGACGCCTCAGCTTCTACGTCCCCACCCGCCCCCTCCGCTCCGCTGGCCTCGCACTTGCTGCCGTCCCTCGCACCCGCCGCTCCACGGCGGGTGGGAGATCTTTCTCCTTCCTGGCGGCCAAGACCTGGAACTCCCTCCCCACCAGCCTCAGGACCACCCAGGACCACTCCGCTTTCCGGAGACTCCTAAAGACTTGGCTGTTCGAGCAGCGATAACCCCCCCTTTCCCCCCTAGCGCCTTGAGACCCGCACGGGTGAGTAGCGCGCTTTATAAATGTTAATGATTTGATTTGATTTGATTTGATTTGACGTGGGTGCAGGTGACTGTACAGTATACTGAGGTGTGGTGGATGTGTGTTGGGTGGGTGTTCTGGACCGTTTGAGTGTCTTGGGAGGCGGGGGGTGGACACAGTGGGACAAGACAGGCTGCCAGTGTAAATGGATGTTGTCTGTGTGTCCGCAAGTTTGGTGAGTGTGCTGCATGTGTCAACCAAAGTCGTTGTGGTGAGTGCAGGTGTGGTGTCTGGGGTGCATGAATGGATGTCTGATTTTGGGGTGACTGCCAGATTGGGGTCAGCAACAATGAATGAGGGTGCAGTGCCTGTGAGTGTGCATGTAGAGGTGACAGACAGGGAGGCGGAAGAGGTGGACACACGGGGGAAAGCGGATGTGTGTGTGCCTTTGTTTGTTGGCTGTGTGTATGCCTGTGGTGGTAAGTGTGGTGCTTGTGTTTTTCAGTGTGCTTTTTGTGTGTTGAGTTGTGTGCATGGCTGTCAGAATGCGTGCTTGGGGCGGGCGAATGGAGTGGGGTGCTGGAAGGGTTAGAGGTGGTTGGAGGGGGGACAGAATGACCAGGGACACTGGCTGCCATCAAAGAGGAGGCCAGAGCCTTAAAAGATCTCTGTAGGCCAGACACGGCACTGTGAATGCCATTCAGGTAGGCATTGGTCTGCTGCACCTCTGATGTTAGCCCCTGGATGGCATTGACAGTGGTTGTCTGCCCTACAGAGATGGTCCTCAGGAGGTCAATAGCCTTCTCAGTAAGGGCATCAGGGCTGACTGGGCAGGGGATGAGGTGACTGGGGTGAAGGAGACACCCACCCTTCTGGGTAAGCGGGCACAGGCAACTCAGTGGGCAGCAAAAGGGAGGGCAGTGATGGTATGGGGCTGGTGGAAGATGACAAAAAATGGGTGGGCCCACTAGGGTCCACCACCGCCAGGGAGCTCCCATCGGAGGAGGTATCAGAGTCACTACTTCCAGTGGTAGTTGCCTCCCTCGTGGTACCCCCCTCGCCCTCCAACCATCTGGTCCCCTTGGAGTCGTTCGACTCTGCCTCCATGGAACCATTGGCCGCTGCATCCCCACTCACCAGTGTCACAGCTCCCTCGCCAGATGATGCTGATGTACACAGACAACACAAGAGAACAGGGATGGGGAGACAAAACAGGAGAGACACTTGTAAATAGGTGAATGGAGGTACAAATGGTTCCCACATACGCCCACCCTGAAAATATTCCACCATGCAGCACTTACCGCTATACACGTGGCTATGCCCCCGACCAAAAGACAGCATACATACTACAGCACACTCACACATCCATCAAGGAGGCATACAGTGGTTTCTGTACTCACCCCCTTGTGTCTGCTGTGCAGCCTTCAAGTGCCCATCGAGGTCCGGATACGCCACCGCCAGAATGTGGTGCGTTAGGGGGGGTCTGGGCCCAATTGGCACCCCTTCCTCGTTGGGAGGATTTCCCCAGCTGGGCCTCACAGGTCTTCCTCGCCCAGCGCCGCAGGTCCTCCCACTGCTTCCGGCAGTGGGTGCTCTGCCGGTTGTAGACCCCCAGGGTCTGCACCTCCCTGGCGATGGCATGCCAGAGCCCCCTCTTCTGATGGGCGCTGACCTATATGGGACACACAGAAAAAGTAACACAGAGGTCAGATAATGCCCATTAGATACAGCTGGCTATACTTCCCCTATGCGATGGACACTCACAACAACAGAACATGACCTCACACACGCAGCATGTCATGAATCCCACAACTGTACAGTGTAAAACATACACACATGCTTACAGCCATCTACCACCATTACACACATCCATGCCGCCAATCCACCTACTCACCTGTACCTCGCGTTTACCATGGAGCTTGGAGTACAGGGGTAGGACCCCGTCCACAAGCTTGTCCAGTTCCTCGGTGGTGAAGGCCGGGGCCCTTTCCCCTGCCACCCGTGCAATTTCCAGGACACAGCAGCACACTCAGTGGAGTACCTGCATGCACGTGATCCAGGAGTCAAGTGAAGGTGGGGTGCCGAAATGGCATACCCTCCGCTGCGGTGTGCACCGTCACTGTCGGCGGCGATCATGATACGCTAATATTCCCCATTGACAACCATGTTAATCAATGAATGGTCACATGGCGGTGAACACCGCCTTACACTATTATGCCAACCGCTAGCGGTATAAGGTCACTTCCACTACAACATTTCTGGATTACAGGGGGCAGACATTTGGCCATTACTACGCAGTTATTAATTTCTCATTCGCCCCATGCAGGCCCTATTGTCCCCAACCCCCATAGGCATGAACAAATATACATTTAGGGCCAGATGTACAAACCGTTTTGCATGGCGCAAACTGCAAAATTTGCAGTTTGCCAAACGGCCATCGCAATGCTTATTCCCATTTTGCGAGTCGGTACCGACTCGCAAAATGGGAATGCGACTCGCAAATAAGAAGGGGTGTTCCCTTCCTATTTGCGATTCGCACCGCGATGCAGAATTGCTTTGAGACCGCGAACGCGGTCACAAAGCAATACGCAGTTAGCACCCATGTCAAGTGGGTGCTAACTCATTCGCAATAGGGAAGGGGTCCCCATGGGACCCCTTCCCCTTTGGGAATGTCACCCAAAATATTTTTTCAGAGCAGGCAGTGGTTCAATGGACCACTGCCTACTCTGAAAAAACGAAACCAAATGGTTTTGTTTTTTATTTTGTAATGCAACTCGTTTTCCTTTAAGGAAAACCTGCTGCATTACCAAAAAAAACTGCTTTATTGAAAAAGCAGTCACAGACATGGAGGTCTGCTGTCTCCAGCAGGCCACCATCCCTGTGAGTACAGGGAATCGCAAGGGGGTCGCAAATTGCGACCCACCTCATTAATATTAATTAATGAGGTGGGTCTTTGCTACCCCCTTGCGATTAGCAGAAGGTGTCTGAGACACCATTCTGCATACGATTTTGCGAATCGGAAATTGCGAGTCGCACTGACTTGCAATTTCCGATTCGCAAAAATGTATCTTGCTAAATCTGGCCCTTACTCACCACAACAGTCCTGATGTATCATTGAAGACATGTCACTCCAGTTTAACATCCTACTATGCATATGTGCCATCACCTTGCATGCCAGCAGTGCTGAATATTTAACATGTTGGCAGATGTATGTGTGTTCCTCACATGTGTTCTCAACTCCTCCTAGGTACAGACCCATGTGGCGAGGGAGAGCCCCATCGGTGTACAGACCACTTGTTGATTTGGGGACCATGGTGGAGCGTCACATCATTATCAATTACAGACTCAACCGTGCTACTATTCATGAACTTTGAGCATTCCTGGATCCAGCACTGAGACCGGCTAATTTGAATCAGCATGCCATCCCTACTGAAGTGCAAGTGCTCTCTGCACTCCATTTCCTGGCCACGGGCTCATTTCAAGTGACAATGGGCATGGGTGCAGGTTTTTCACAGCCAATATTTTGCATTGTACTGTCCAGATTCCTGAATGCATTTGTACGACACCTGCAGTCCTATGTGAGGTTTCCCCAAAGTGCTGACCTCCCTGCCATCAAGTCGGACTTCTGTGCCTTTGCCAACATTCCCCATGTGATAGGTGCCATCAATGTAACCCACATAGCTCTCATCCCCCCAAGAGTGAGAGAATAGGTGTACAGAAACAGGAAGAACTTTCACTCCATCAACATTCAATTGGTGTGTACTGCTGAACAGTACATCTCACATGTGAATGCCATGTTCCCTGGATCAGTCCATGATTCCTTTGTGCTGATGAACAGCAGTGTGCCACACATGATGGAACACCTACAAGGGGACAGAGGATGGATCATAGGTAAGTGTGTTTGACACTTTTTGGCACATAGCAGACATCCAGGCTGTCTGCAACTGAGGGTTGTCAGTGACAGTCCTGTTTTGCCCCCTTTTGCAGGTGATTCTGGCTACCCCAACATGCGTTGGCTCCTGATTTCAGTGAGGAATCTTAGGACAAATGCAGAGAGGAATTACAATGAGGCCATAGAGGTACTAGGAGGGTGATAGAGCGCACAATAGGTCTCCTGAAGGCTAGATTCCATTGCCTCCATATCTCTGGTGGGTTCCCTGGCCTATGAGCCTGGAAAGGTGTGTAGAATAGTGGTGGCCTGCTGCATGCTGCACAACGTGTCTGTGAGAAAATCTAGTCCCCTCTTGGAGGAGGAGGGGGCTGTATATCCAGACCAGCTTCCTCAGAGAGGGGATGAGAGTACTGGTGATGATTAGGAGGGAGAAGATGTACACTCCAGGAACCAACTGATCCAACTGTACTTCCAGTAACTAAGTAGTACTATTTGATGCTGTTGCTGTCTGTGCAGCATACTGTCAGTATGCCTTATCCTCAATGGAGGTGTTGGGTCTATAGACATTGTCACTGTGACCAGGTTTGCATGGGACATGTGACATTATGGACAACTTGTTTGACATTTCTGTTGGCACAACCCCATGTTATGCGTGGGGTGCCATTCCTGCAATTAAGAAATTAATAAGATTAGATTTCAATGACCATTGCATGCACACTTCCATTTGTTTCAACATAATGGCAGGGGACATTTACATTGGTGAACAGGTGCTTTATTTGGTGTCAGGGATGCCATGGTGCTCTTTACAGTGATGGGAGTGGGCTACTGGTGGATGTCCATATTGGCTACATGGTCTCAGGGATTGCTGGCAGTGGTAATATGTCCATCTGTTATTTACAGTTTTTGGGTTTGTTATTGCACGGTGTGGACGTTGATTCAATGGCACACTTGAAGGACAGTTCTTGTCAGAGTCCCTTCTTAGAGGGGACCTTGGTCTTGGCAGGTGCTCCAGTGCTATATCTGGGCCTGAGGACCGTTTGGGTGCCTGGTGTTGCCCTGTGCGGGTTGAGGTGCAGGTCTCCTGTGTGTCCTCAGATAGTGGCACAAGTCCAGTTGCTGCTGTTGTTGGCTGGGCTGTATTTTGGCCTGTAGTAGGGGCTTCCTGGTCTGTGGTGGTCTCAGGCTGGGCTGGGACAAGGTGCAGCAGTGCACTTGCTATGATGGCCATGGTGGTATTGTGCAGTTTCCACTGCTCCATGGTTTCTTGGTGTTGGACTCTCTGCAGCCTTTGACTCTGCTCCAAGGTGGCCACAATCTGGGCCAATCTTTCCTGGGTATGGTGATATGCTCCCAGGACCTCAGAGATCACAACCTGGGCTACAGCATCCATCCTGTGGCCTCCCTCCTGGGCCACTGATGCCCTCCCACTGGGCCTAGCCCCCTGTGCCTGTGTCCCCTACACACGTCTGGGGGTACCACTTGTACTTGGGCCATCTTCTTCCTGCCTGTTGGTAGGTGGTGACTGTGGCCTCTGTCCTTGTGTTCCACCAGACTGTGGCCTGGATACACAGGTGTGGGTCCGGTTGTCCTGGCCTGATGTTGGTGGGTGTGTGGTAGGAGTGTCAGTGGAGTCCGGGGTAAGGCTGCTGGATGGTGACAGTCCAGGACTGTGTGAGGGGCCAGGGTAATCCTCACTGTCCAGGGTTCCCTCTCCAGTGTCCTAGGTGGTGCCTCTGTCTCCATGTAGGGCACTGCCACTCCTTGTTCTGTCCATCAGGGTGGCATGGGTGGTAGTGCCTGTTGGGGGGAATGGACATGTCTGGTACAATTGCATAATCGGATGGGGTGCACAGGGCTGGGCTGTTTTGTGCAGGTTTTAAACTTTTGGGCCATGCAGGGTATCTTCGTGAGGTTGCCATAGCATTTTACTGAGGATGTGGAGGTGCATTGTGGGCTGTGTAGTATCTTTGTGATTACTTGCAGGGGTAGGTGGCTGTGCACAGGGGGAGGTATGCAGGCCTGTTGGTGAAATTGTATGCATGCAGGGTGACTGGATGTTGTGAATGTGGCCTGGGCGGGGTAGTGGTCCTGGTGGATGTTGGAGGGGTGGAGTCGTGCATGCATTACAGGTGTGATGGATATGGGGTAATTGTAGACGACTTAACCGAGTCCATTCCTCCAGTGAGCCCAGTGAGGCCCTCAGAGTGCAGGATGGCCAGTACCTTTTCCTCCCAGTCAGTGTAGTCGGGTGGTGTTGGTAGAGGTCCTCCCCCAGTCTTCTGGACTGCAATGTTGTGCCGGGATGCCATGGACCTTACCTTCCCGCATAGGTTGTTACATCTCTTGCGGATGTTGTCCCTCATGCGTGGTTGATGTCCCACTGCATTGACTTTGTTGACAATGGTCTGCCATAACTCCATCTTCCTGGCGATGGGTGTGTGCTGGACCTGTGCCCAGAATAATTGTGGCTTGACCTTCAGTATCTCGTCCACCAGGGTCCTTAGCTCCCTTTCTGTGAAGCGTGGGGGTTGGGGGGTGCCATGGTGTGTGTTGTGAGTGGTGTGTTGTGTGTTGTGTGGATCTAGGTGAAGGTGCTGTTGTGTGTGTGATTCGTCTGTTGTGGTGTTCAGTGTCTGCTTGTGGAGTTCTCAATGTCAGTTGTCCTATTGGCGATGCAAAAGATTGTGGGGTGTGTCTCTGAGTGTTTTGTAGTGTTGTGGATGTGTTTCAGGTGTGTGGGTTTCAAACTTGCCAATGTGTGCAATTCTTACTGTTGGGTTCCATTGCTGGCTGTGGCGGTCTGTACCTCCAATGGTCGTTCGACTTCCACTGACCGCCGCAGTGATTTGTGCATCATTATTTGGAGGACGGGGAGTTTGTGTGCTCTGCGGCGGTTGGGTGGGATGTCCTGCATTTGCATCTTTATATGGTGGGTTTCTGTTCACCGCCAATGGCGGGTTTCTGTTCATCGTCGCGAGGGCGGGGAACGTGTTTATCGCCTTGTTCATTATTTTCCAAACCTGGCGTACATGTATGCCACAAACAAGGGCCATTTACCATCGCCGGGCACAGCTATTGTGCTGCAACCGTCACAATCAACATTGTTAGCCTATGGCTGTATCTGCCACGGTTGATACCGCCCACCTCACAGTTGAGTTCCACGGGTGTCAGGAGGTTTCTAAAGTGCAATGAATGAGGTCAGGTGTCTGCCATTTTGGCAGTTGAAACTACAGTTTCGGTGACTGTTAAATGCGTTACAACATCTATTAAGGTATAATAACATCTCAACAAATGTAAAGCTCCTGTGATGTGTAGATTCTTCTACACAATTGTTAGACTTTTCATCCTTGGTGTGGTCTCTCTTAACTTTTTGCCACAGTTTCCCAGGTTGTTGATGTGTGCTGGACTCTGATTTTGCTGTTTTTGTTACTCTGGGCACTTTACCACTGCTAACAAGTGCTAAAGTGCAAGTGCTCCTTTGCAAAATGTGTATGTATTTGGCTTATCCATGATTGGCATATTTGATTTATTAGAAAGTCCCTAGTACAGTGCACTAGAGGTCCCCAGGGCCTGTAAATGAAATGCTACTACTGGGCCTGCAGCACTGGTTGTGCCACCCACATAAGTAGCTCTGTAATCATATCTCAGACCTGCCACTGCAGTGTCTGTGTGTGCAGTTTTTAACTGTAAATTCAACTTGGCAGGCCTCAACCTTCCCTTTTCTTACATGTAAGGCACCCCTAAGGTAGGCCCTAGGTAGCCCCAAGGGCAGGGTGTAGTGTATGGTTAAGGTAGGAAATATAGTAATGTGGTTCATATGTCCTGACAAGTTAGTAAAGTTGATTTTCAGATTGTGGGTTTTCTTGCTTATAACATGTCTGTGACTCTTTCTGTTTGTGGATTCACTGTCTGTGTCAGTTTGACAGTTGGTCTAGTTGCACCTCGCACTAGACAGTGACACAAAGGGAGCTGGGGTGTAGTCTGCATTTCCTGATGAGCCATCTGTGCTAGGAGGGAGGGGAGGAGTGGTCACTCACACCTGAAAGGGCTGTGCCTGCCCTCACACAATGCAGTCTCCACCCCGCTGGTGAGTTACTGGGACCTGGCCTGGGCAAGGCAGGGTTTCACAAGAAAGAGAGACTTTGCTTTGAAGTAGGCGTACTTCAAAGGAGAAAATGGGTAAAAGAAGGGCACCCAAAACCACAGACTTTAGAACACTTCTGGAAACCAAGAGGAACCTCTGCCTAGAGAAGAGCTGAAGAGCTGGGGAAGAAGAGCTGCCCTGCCTGGAGCTATCCTGCAGTTGCTGCTTCTGCCATAGTAAGAGGGAAAAGACTGGACATTGTGTGTCTTCCATCTTGTGAAGATCTCCAAGGGCTTGATTTAGAGCTTGCCTGCTGTTGTTTGAAGTCTCAGGGACAGCAAAGACTTCTCTCTGCCAGCACCTGGAGTCTCTGGAGAGACTCCTACTCTGCTCTGTGGTGCCCATCCAGTTCCTGGGCCCCTGTGAGGAGAAGCTGGCAGCCTAAGAGGAAGAAATCGACGCACAGAACGCTGTGCGGGGAAAAGATCGACGCAACTCCAATCTGCGGTTGAAAAATCAACGGGCCACCAGCTTCGCAGTTGAAAATCGCCACTCACCTGCAACGCAACCGAAGAATCGATGCACGGAGCTGGTGAAATGACACACAGCATCACTGACGGAGTCTAGTGAGATCGCAACCCGTGCTGCGTGGTTTTCGTATCATCGTGCAGCTGGATTTCCGATGCAAGTACCCCTGGGTGTGTAAAAACAATGCAAGGCCTACCAGGACCCAGGAGTGCTGACCGGATCGACGCATCACTCTCCTGCGGAGAGAAGAAACGACGCCCACCCCCAATCCGACGAAAGGAGAAACAACGCAAGGTCTTGCTCATGAGTGAAATCGACGCATCACAAGCACTTTTTGACGCTCACTCACCCGTGCAGGGTTATTTTTGACACACCCAAGGTACATTTTCACGCTAACAGTGTTAGTGTTTGTTTAAAATAACATGAAGAGTATTTTTGCTTTTTAATTGATAACTTGACTTGTGTATTGTGGATGTTTGTCGTTTTGGCCTTGTTGTGTTTAGATAAATATTCTCTATTTTTCTAAACCTGTGCTGTGCCATTTTGTAGATTTTTCATTAAGTTACGGTGTGTGCTGGTACACATACTTCACACCTAGCACTCTGAAGTTAAGCCTACTGCTTGTGCCAAGCTACCAAAGGGGTAAGCAGGGGTTAGCTGGGGGTGATTCTCTTTTACCCTGACAAGAGTGAGGGTCCTTGCTTGGATGGGGGTAGCCTGACTGCCAACCAAAGACCCCATTTCTAACAACAACCATCAGTGTAGTGCATTGCTGGTCACAATGTCTTATAACCGCGGTGCACTGAACCCTGCTGGTGACGGTATTTTTGGCGGTCTGAACATATTTTACAATATCAAGAGGCACAAGAGGAGCAGATAGGTGTGTTATATGCACATATATCTTGTAGATACATGTCCAGACAACCATGAGGATCATAACTGGACCTTGAATAATAGACAGTTTTGATGTGCAATGGGTTTAATGTATTTCTAGTCAGTAATGTTTCGTCATATGACTTTGGTCTTACTCATCAGATATGTTGGTATGGACACAGTGACTAATGTTCCAACTCATTTCATTCCACAAATAGTTACCCTGGGAAGGGAGGATGTGATAACCTCCAGCCTGCCACTCATTTCCAGACCATGGAAAAACGTGACTTGATAAAGCAGTTCCATCTGAATAGGCAACTAATTCAAGGTCTGTGGGGGTCATTTCAACCTCGGTGGTCTTTTCACAAGACCGCCGAGGGACCGCCGTGCTGAAGACCGCCAGTGCTGGCGGTTTTCCGCTCAGGGAATTATGACTGCTGGCAGCCCTCCGTCCATTTACGGATGGAGAGCCGCCAGCAGCAATAATGGCGGTCGGCGGGGAAGTGGAGGTTGCTCCACCTCCACTGCCTCATCAACAGAACACAGCCCACCGAATCACGTTACATGATTCGCCGTGGGGGTGTTCTGTTGACGGGGTGCTGGCGACAGAGCAGCCCCCATGGATCCCGTCCCCTCCCGGAGGATCAACGGACCAGGTAAGTTGATTGTCCGTTAGGGGAGGGGGGTGGGGGTATGTTGTGTGTTGTGTGCGTGCATGGGGGTGTGCGTGTGAGTATGAAGAGGGGGTGTGTGAGTGTGTGTATGCATGCAGGGGGTGTAGTGTGTTTGAAAATGTGTGCATGTCTGCCTGTATGTATGTCTGTATGGATGTGTGCATGTATGTCTGAATCTGGGTGTGTGTATATGACTGTGTGTGTCTGTTGGCATGTTTGTTCGTGTGTGTGCGGGTATGTGTGTTGGTGTCTGCATGCGTGTGGAGTGTGTGTCTGTATAGTGATGTCGGGGGTCGGGGTGGTAGGGGGGTCCGGCCACCATTGGGGGTGGTGGCAGGGGGGTGGGTGGTGTCGGGGAAGGACTTGGGGGTGGGGGTGGGGGTGGGGGAGACCCCTATCAGTGCCAGGGAGGGGATTCCCTGGCACTGATAGTGCTTACCGCCATGGATTTCATGGCGGTGCCCAACCCCATGAAATCCATGGCGGTCAGCCAGGTCATGATGCCGCCGGCGGTCTTGTGACGGCCGCCGGGCTGGAGACCCAAGTCTCCAGCCCAGTCGTCGTCTCCGCCATGGCGGTCGGTTCGGAGAAGTGGCGGATGACCATGGCGGTAACCGCCATGGTCATAATTCAAATCTTTTTACCGCCAGCCTGTTGGCGGTAAGACCGCCACTTCTCCGCCAACGCAAGGGTTGTAATGAGGTCCTTTGTCATCAGCTGGAGCCAGATCTCATGCCTCAAAACAATAGTCCAACATGAATACCTCCTATTGTGAGACTCATGGCAGTATTACACTTCCTGGCCACATGGTCATTTCAGTATACAGTGGCTATATCGGGTGGTATGTCACAACCTATGTTTAGTGGTGTTTTATCCCCTTCGCTGCCAGGCCTTTTCCCCCTCCTGTGCCAGGCCTTTTTTTGCCTATTTGGGGCAGTTCGCACTTAGGCCCTCATAACATTTTGTCCACATAAGCTAACCAAGCCAAATTTGCGTCCTTTTTTTCCAACATCCTAGGGATTCCAGAGGTACCCAGACTTTGTGGGTTCCCCTGAAGGAGGCCAAGAAATTGGCCAAAATACAGGGAAAACTTTGTTTTTTTCAAAAAAATTGGAAAAAGTGGCTGCAGAAGAAGGCTTGTGGTTTTTCCCCTGAAAATGGGATCAACAAAGGGTTTGCGGTGCTAAACTCAGCAACTTCCCAGCTTTCAGGAACAGGCAGACTTGAATCAGAAAACCCAATTTTTCAACACAATTTTGGCATTTTATTGGGACATACCCCATTTTTGCAATTTTTTGTGCTTTCAGCCTCCTTCCAGTCAGTGACAGAAATGGGCATTAAACCAATGCTGGATCCCAGAAAAGTAGACAAAATTCTGAAATCAGCAAGGGGTCATTTGTGTAGATCCTACAAGGGTTTCCTACAGAAAATAACAACTGAAAAAGAAAAATATTGAAATTGAGGTGAAAAAAACATAAATGTTTCTCTACGTTTTACTCTGTAACTTTTCCCTGCAATGTCAGATTATCGAAAGCAATATACCGTAACGTCTGTCGGACTCCTCTGGATGCGGGGATATATAGGGCTTGTAGGTTCATCAAGAACCCAAGGAACCCAGAGCCAATAAATGAGCTGCACCCTGCAGTGCGTTTTCATTCTATGCCGGTTATACAGCAATTAATTTGCTGAAATATAAAGAGTAAAAAATTGCTATCAAGAAAACCTTTGTATTTCCAAAAAGGGCACAAGATAAGGTGTTGAGGAGCAGTGGTTATTTGCACATCTCTGAATTCCGGGGTGACCATACTAGCATGTGAATTACAGGGCATTTCTCAAATAGATGTCTTTTTTACACACTCTCCTATATTTGGAAGGAAAAAATGTAGAGAAAGACAAGGGGCAATAACACTTGTTTTGATAATCTATGTTCCCCCAAGTCTCCCGATAAAAATGATACCTCACTTGTGTGGGTAGGCCTAGCGCCCGCGACAGGAAACGCCCCAAAGCGCAACGTGGACACATCCAATTTTTTGAAAGAAAACAGAGGTGTTTTTTGCAAAGTGCCTACCTGTAGATTTTGGCCTCTAGCTCAGCCGGCACCTCGGGAAACCTACCAAACCTGTGCATTTCTGAAAACTAGAGACCTTGGGGAATCCAAGGAGGGGTGACTTGCGGGGCTTGGACCAGGTTCTGCTACCCAGAATCCTTTGCAAACCTCAAAATTTGGCTAAAAAAACACATGTTCCTCACATTTCTGTGGCAGAAAGTTCTGGAATCTGAGAGGAGCCACAAATTTCCTTCCACCCAGCGTTCCCCCAAGTCTCCCAATAATAATGATACCTCACTTGTGTGGGTAGGCCTAGCGCCCGCGACAGGAAACGCCCCAAAGTGCAACGTGGACACATCCAAATTTTTTAAAGAAAACAGAGGTGTTTTTTGCAAAGTGCCTACCTGTAGATTTTGGCCTCTAGCTCAGCCGCCACCTAGGGAAACCTACCTTACCTGTGCATTTCTGAAAACTAGAGACCTAGGGGAATCCAAGATGGGGTGACTTGCGGGGCTCGGACCAGGTTCTGTTACCCAGAATCCTTTGCAAACCTCAAAATGTGGCTAAAAAAACACATGTTCCTCACATTTCTGTGGCAGAAAGTTCTGGAATCTGAGAGGAGCCACAAATTTCCTTCCACCCAGCGTTCCCCCAAGTCTCCCGATAAAAATGATACCTCACTTGTGTGGGTAGGCCTAGTGCCCGTGACAGGAAACGCCCCAAAGCGCAACGTGGACACATCCAAATTTTTGGAAGAAAACAGAGGTGTTTTTTGCGAAGTGCCTACCTGTAGATTTTGGCCTCTAGCTCAGCCGGCACCTAGGGAAACCTACCAAACCTGTGCATTTCTGAAAACTAGAGACCTAGGGGAATCCAAGATGGGGTGACCTGCGGGGCTCGGACCAGGTTCTGTTACCCAGAATCCTTTGCAAACCTCAAAATTTGGCTAAAAAAACACATGTTCCTCACATTTCTGTGGCAGAAAGTTCTGGAATCTGAGAGGAGCCACAAATTTCCTTCCACCCAGCGTTCCCCCAAGTCTCCCGATAAAAATGATACCTCACTTGTGTGGGTAGCCCTAGCGCCCGCGACAGGAAACGCCCCAAAGCGCAACGTGGACACATCCAATTTTTTTAAAGAAAACAGAGGTGTTTTTTGCAAAGTGCCTACCTGTAGATTTGGCCTCTAGCTCAGCCGGCACCTAAGGAAACCTACCAAACCTGTGCATTTCTGAAAACTAGAGACCTAGGGGAATCCAAGATAGGGTGACTTGCGGGGCTCGGACCAGGTTCTGTTACCCAGAATCCTTTGCAAACCTCAAAATTTGGCTAAAAAAACACATGTTCCTCACATTTCTGTGGCAGAAAGTTCTGGAATCTGAGAGGAGTCACAAATTTCCTTCCACCCAGCGTTCCCCCAAGTCTCCCGATAAAAATGATACCTCACTTGTGTGGGTAGGCCTAGCACCCGCGACAGGAAACGCCCCAAAGTGCAATGTGGACACATCCAAATTTTTGAAAGAAAACAGAGGTGTTTTTTGCAAAGTGCCTACCTGTAGATTTTGGCATCTAGCTCAGGCGGCACCTAGGGAAACCGACCAAACCTGTGCATTTCTGAAAACTAGAGACCTAGGGGAATCCAAGATGGGGTGACTTGCGGGGCTCGGACCAGGTTCTGCTACCCAGAATCCTTTGCAAACCTCAAAATTTGGCCTAAAAAACACATGTTCCTCACATTTCTGTGGCAGAAAGTTCTGGAATCTGAGAGGAGCCACAAATTTTCTTCCACCCAGCGTTCCCCCAAGTCTCCCGATAAAAATGATACCTCACTTCTGTGGGTAGGCCTAGCGCCCGCGACAGGAAACTCCCCAAAGCGCAACGTGGACACATCCAAATTTTTTGAAGAAAACAGAGGTGTTTTTTGTGAAGTGCCTACCTGTAGGTTTTGGCCTCTAGCTCAGCCGGCACCTCGGGAAACCTACCAAACCTGTGCATTTCTGAAAACTAGAGACCTAGGGGAATCCAAGGAGGGGTGACTTGCGGGGCTCGGACCAGGTTCTGTTACCCAGAATCCTTTGCAAACCTCAAAATTTGGCTAAATAAACACATGTTCCTCACATTTCTGTGGCAGAAAGTTCTGGAATCTGAGAGGAGCCACAAATTTCCTTCCACCCAGCGTTCCCCCAAGTCTCCCGATAAAAATGATACCTCACTTGTGTGGGTAGGCCTAGCGCCCGCGACAGGAAACGCCCCAAAGCGCAACGTGGACACATCCAAATTTTTGAAAGAAAACAGTGCCTACCTGTGGATTTTGGCCTGTAGCTCAGCCGGCACCTAGGAAAACCTACCAACCCTGTGCATTTTTGAAAACTAGAGACCTAGGGGAATCCAAGATGGGGTGACTTGTGGGGCTCGGACCAGGTTCTGTTACGCAGTATCCTTTGCAAACCTCAAAATTTGGCTAAAAAAACACATGTTCCTCACATTTCTGTGGCAGAAAGTTCTGGAATCTGAGAGGAGCCACAAATTTCGTTCCACCCAGCGTTCCCCTAATTCTCTCGATAAAAATGGTACCTCACTTCTGTGGGTAGGCCTAGCGCCCACGAAAGGAAATGGCCCAAAACACAACGTAGACACAACATATTTTTTCACAGAAAACAGAGGTGTTTTTTGCAAAGTGCCTAACTGTGGAGTTTGGCCTCTAGCTCAGCCGGCCCCGGGAGCGGGGGGGGGGGGGGCAGAAATGCCCTAAAATAAATTTGAGCCCCCCCACCCCCTCCCAAACCCCCCCTGCCCGGGAGCGACCCTTGCCTACGGGGTCGCTCCCCCTGCGTGACATTGGCGCCAAAAAACAAATCCCAGGTGCCTAGTGGTTTCTGCCCCCTTGGGGGCAGATTGACCTAAAATCGGCCAATCTGCCCCCAAGGGGGGCAGAAATGGCCTAAATACAATTTGACCCCCAGGGCAGCGACCCTTGCCTGATGGCTCGCTCCCCATCTCTAAAAAAACAAACAAACAAAAAAAAACACAAAAAAAAAATTCCCCTGGCGCCTAGAGGGTTCTGCCCCCCACTGGGGGCAGATCGGCCTAATAATAGGCCGATCTGCCCCCAGGGGGCAGAAATGGCCTAAAATAAATTTGCCCCCCCAACCCCCACCCCCCCCCCCGGGAGCGACCCTTGCCTATGGGGTCGCTCCCCCTGCGTGACATTGGTGCCAAAAAACAAATCCCAGGTGCCTAGTGGTTTCTGCCGCCTTGGGGGCAGATTGACCTAAAATCGGCCAATCTGCCCCCAAGGGGGGCAGAAATGGCCTAAATACAATTTGCCCCCCAGGGCAGCGACCCTTGCCTGATGGGTCGCTACCCATCTCTAAAAAAACAAACAAACAACAAAAAAACACACAAACAAATTTTGCCCTGGCGCCTAGAGGGTACTGCCCCCCCCGGGGGCAGATCGGCCTAATAATAGGCTGATCTGCCCCCAGGGGGGGCAGAAATGGCCTAAAATAAATGTGCCCCCCCCCAGCCCCCAGCCCCCACACCCCCCTGGGAGCGACCCTTGCCTACGGGGTTGCTCCCCCTGCGTGACATTGGCGCCAAAAAACAAATCCCCGGTGCCTAGTGGTTTCTGCCCCCTTGGGGGCAGATTGACCTAAAATCGGCCAATCTGCCCCCAGGGGGGCAGAAATGGTCTAAATACAATTTGCCCCCCAGGGGAGCGACCCTTGCCTGATGGGTCGCTCCCCATCTCTAAAAAAATAAACAAAAAAAAACAAAAAAAATTTACCCTGGCGCCTAGAGGTTTCTGCCCCCCCTGGGGGCAGATCGGCCTAATAATAGGCTGATCTGCCTCCAGGGGGGGCAGAAATGGCCTAAAATAAATTTGCCCCCCCCAGCCCACAGCCCCCATCCCCCCCCGGGAGCGACCCTTGCCTACGGGGTCGCTCCCCCTGTGTGACATTGGCGCCAAAAAAAAAATCCCCGGTGCCTAGTGGTTTCTGCCCCCTTGGGGGCAGATTCACCTAAAATCGGCCAATCTGCCCACAGGGGGGCAGAAATGGTCTAAATACAATTTGTCCCCCAGGGGAGCGACCCTTGCCTGATGGGTCGCTCCCCATCTCTAAAAAAATAAACAAAAAAACAAAAAAAAAATTTCCCTGGCGCCTAGAGGTTTCTGCCCCCGGGGGGGGCAGAAATGGCCTAAAATAAATTGCCCCCCCCAGGGAGCGACCCTTGCCTAAGGGGTCGCTCCCCTTGCATGAAATTCTAGTGTCTAGTGGTTTCTACCCCCCTTGGGGGCAGATTGGCCTCATCAAAATAGGCCAATCTGCCCCCAAGGGGGGCAGAAATGGCCTAAATATAATTTGCCCCCAAGGGGAGCGACTCTTGCCTAAGGGGTCGCTTCCCACCTAAAAAAAAAAAAAAATACGTAAAATTTTACGCCCCAGGGGGGGCAGAAAAGGCCTTCCCGAAAACATGCCCCCCCTGGGAGCGACCCTTGCCCAAGGGGTCGCTCCCTTTTGTCAGTATCAGTAAAAAAAAAAAAATCCCTGGTGTCTAGTGGGGTTTCAAAAGCCGGATTGCAAGCAATCCGGCTTTTGAAACCCTCAGAGAGACTTCAAAGGGAAGGAAATACATTTCCTTCCCTTTGAAGCCCCTCCGGGCCTCCCCCACGTGATTGAAAGAGAAATGCTTAGCATTTCTCTTTCAATCGCGCTGGAAGCTCTGCTTCCAGCGCGAGCTTCCAGCGCGATGGGGGAGGCCCCTGTGACTAATCAGCGCGCGCGTGCTCGCGCGCTGATGTCACAGGGGGGTGGGGGGGGGGTCAGGGGTGGAAGGGGAAGGTCTTCCCCTTCCATCCCCGGCTTGGGGGGGGGAGGGGGGTGCACGGGGGGCGCGCTGGCGCTCCCCCAAGTTCCCCTGTGCCATGGACGAGATGATCTCGTCCAAGGCACAGGGGAACTGTAGCCTTGGACGAGATCATCTTGTCCAAGGCACAGAACAGGTTAAAAGACGTGCAATCAGCAATGATGAAACACATTGACAGTTATATCAGGTTCCCCAGACATGAGTATTTAGCCAGTGTGAAGGTTGACTTCTGTGGATTTGTTCACCTCCCACATGTTGTGGGAGCCATTGATGGCAGCTGTATTTCATTGGTGTCACCACATGCCAGTGCACAAGTCTATCACAACAGGAAGCACTTCCATTTGATTAATGTGCAAGTTGCCTGCATGTCAGATCTGTACTTGTCAAACGTCTGTGCCCAGTTCACAGGTTCAGCCCATGATTCTTTTGTTATGCGGAACAGCACCATACCCCAGCTGATGACACAACTGCAACCGGAGATGGCCTGGCTTGTTGATAAGTTACATCTGTTGTGATCTTGTGTGTGCAATGTCAGGTGCTACAATCAGGTGTGTGACTTACTGTGGCACTTATGTCTCATTACAAAACAGGAGACTCAATATAACCCAACCGTCCTTGGTTGTTAACACTGCAGAGAAATCCAAGTACACCAAAGGGAAGTCCACTTCAGTGAGGCCCATTGAAGAACATGGCAGCCAGTTTAGCGGTCTGGACAGTACAGCAGGAGCCCTCCTCTAATCACCCAGAAAGGTGTCAAATCACCGTGGTGTGCTGCGTTCTCCATAACATCACCCTGTGAAGGAATGTCCCTTACATCCCAGAGGGGGGGAGCCTGCGGTGCCACCAGATGAGAATCCTGGAATGCCAAATAAAGGTGATAATAGTGAAGAGGAAGGAGATGACTTGCAACAAGATCTCATCAACAGCTTCTTCTCATGAGCGGATGTCATGAGATTCTTGACTTTGACTGTTCGATGAACTCTTACTGTGATGGTGTGAGGAGTTTGTTGAAAATGTTAGGAAGCTGAAGCTCTGGCAAAATCTGGCAAAGGGTGTTTGGTAAGGAAGGTTTTGAGACATTCTCATTTTGTTGATGTTGCTTTGTTTATGCCAGATTTTTGTCATGGACTGCGTTCTTCAGAGGTTTGCTATGTGAATTGTGTCATCAGTATAGTTTCATAGCTAAACTCTTCATACTTGTGTTTAGGTACCTTCGCCATGGCATCTTTCTTTGGACATTTCAGAGTTATGACATTAGCAGGTATATGATGCTATTGGGACATATGAAGTGGACATGGATTGTTCCTGACAATCTATATCACAGACCTTGGCTGTACAAAACCTGGCCAATACAGCTTTCACAGCGATAGACTGGAAGTTAAGGAGACTCCATTGGACTTGTTCCTTGTTGTGCGGTGGCCACAATGCACTACGTGTGTCATCATGTGCTCCAAAAATATGTATCTGTAGGCTTAGTTCATGTTTGTTTCCCTTCACATTGGCTAAATACTATTTCTGTATGAACTGTATGTAGCTGTTAATGTGTTTCATCATTGTATGCCAAACTGTCTGTGACACATCACTGACATTTGTTTGTCATACCACCTGATGCAGAAGCACTGGATTTGAATGACCCTGTGATCAGAAACTGTTGTACTGTTGTACTGCACAGGGCAGGCATTAAACAGATGCTCTGATATTAACCTAGGGTCCTCCCTGAGCATTTGCTGGACTAGTGTCATAATTTATGGCGCTAATCCAGCAAAGCGCCACAATAGCGTTATAACGTATGATGCTATTGTGCTAATGTGCGCCATGGTGCTCTGTATAGTAGATACAGTTCTACAATGGTAAAATTAGGGGGGGTGCAAAGTGATGCAAGGAAAGTGGTGCATCAGAGATGATGCGCCACTTTCTTGTAAATATGACCCTATGGGCAAGCCCCTTATGCCTCTTTGTGATGCCCTAGTATAATTGTTTATGCTAAAGAAGGATGATCGGAAACTGTTGGACTGCCATCTGTCAGAATCTTGCTTTATATCATGTTTTATTTCTTTTGTGAGGCAGGTGTTATGGCTTCAGTGGATGAGATCAACCAAATTCATCTTTGCCTATTCTACAGGACAATGGGACACATTTACAAATCCCCTGCGCCTGCTTGTGCAGCCCTTCTTTTTTTTACAGTAAGGATGCATTAAGGAGGTCCCCACCAGATGCAATATTTACAAATTTGGTCAATGCAGCGCTACAATGTTGACATTAGGGGTGCACAGGGTGACACTGGAAAAGTGGTGCATCAGAGCTGCTGTGCCACTTTCTTGTAAATATGCCCCTATGTCTGCTATATCCCTTCCTTTCATGTTCTGGAGGTCTGTACTTGTAAATGTTATCACTTGCACAGTATGAATCAAACTTATGATTTTCCATGTTTTTGTCATCTTGACAGCCCATGCTTGGAACAATGTAACAAAACTTTTCTTAGGCAATCCACTTGTATGTATGTGTTGGTGTGGCATGGTTGTGATCCTGAGCTAAACATTCTGTACATGCAGCATATCCCTGCTTCCACAAATAGCATGCTTTTACATTGTATGGTTCACATGTTATTCATATCTACACTGCTAAATGTGATATTTAAGACAGCAGACACTGAGTTTGCGAAAGAGTAATTTATTGCAGTGCTAAGGATGAAAACAAACTTGTGACAAAAAATGACATAAATGAAAAGTGATGGGGTCAGTCATGATGAATGAAATCATAGGAGCAGATGTCACACCATCAGAATTCCAAAGTCCACCGTACACCTCACATCAGAAATGGAATTGGGTGCAGAATCAGTCGACAGAGTCAATATGTGACGCCCAAAGGAGGACATTAGGGATGAGGTTTCTTGCTGGCAGTGATGGGTGTTTTTCCATCTGCACTCCTAGATTTGTACATAGGCATCACAATTTGTGAGGGGGGTTCAGCTACTGCTAAGGCAGGGGTGTCTGAGAGTGGTTGGTCTTCTGGCAGGGCCTCCTTTCCTATTTCTGCCACAGATGCCCTTGACCTTAAGGTAGTTGGCCCACAGGAAGGGGTAGATGGTGATGGAAAAGCCCTGCTCAGGGTTTTTATGGATGCCCTCAGCACCACCGGTGGCGTGCCCATATTGGAGTTTGTGTCCCCATATGTTGGTTTATCTCCCTCCACAACAGCTTAATTTCACAAGGTTTGGTTAGCATCTGGCCCATCATGGCTTGGGACTCATGATAGACCTCTAAGACTTGGCTGATGGTATCCCAGTCATCAGTGGCCACAGTGGCCTCACTCTGCTGGCCCACAACATCCCTCCCAGAGACCCTACCCCTAGAAGCCTGTGCCCTTGGCATAGGGTGCCTTCTCCAATTGGGTCTCGATACTCAGTGTCAGCATTGTTGCTTTGCACCTCAGGATCCAGAAATGGGGGGCACAAGATGGTAGCAACTCTGCTAGGTACACAGGTTGGAGGGCACATTGCTGTCTGTGATGCTGAAGCCATTGGGGTGGTAGGTGCTGTGGCTCAGTGAACCTCACAGTTGTCATCTGACCAGGCTGACCAGATGGGCCAGGACCGTCATCCACGTCCACATATCCAGAAGGGTCATCATCACTGAGGGCTTCATCCAGAGGTGGGTTGGGAGTCGGTGGGGGGCAATGTCTGGCCAGGTGCTGTGCCAGCTTGATCTGTTGAGAAAAAGAGTACACTGCTATTGGTGGAAGTGTGGAATCTACATCCAAATAGTTTTATATCACTGTAAGTAGAGGCCTTGGACAGTTTTAAGTGGTAGGTTTACTGGTTGTGCTATGTTACCATGATATTGAAGTTGTTGTTATGACATGTGAAGCTTGCATAAACTATTAGACTCAAGCAGTTCATTAGACGTGCTGATCAGTCGCACTTTAGACGAGGGAATTAACCTGACATCTTAGAAACAGTTAAGCCAGCACAGTGGAGAGGAGACAGGTGCATTTGACCATTCCAAAGCCTAGTTGTGTGAGATACAGGTGAACACAGAACTATGTTGTATATGTTGCTGTAGCCATCATATGAGCAGTGCTGAGTCAATGTGTTAACTGCCACTACCAATCTGATGAAGAAGCTTAATGCCTTAGGAATGCTTGATGTACAAACTTGGCAAGGTGTAATTCCTGCCCTCAGTAGTTTCATTTTTGGGTACCAGGACAAGAGCAAGCTAGGTAGACAGACACGTTCTGAGTTGAGAATGATATGTAGATTGCTCACATCCATGTGAGTGAACATCATTTAAGAAATGACACACAGGTGTATATGGACAAGTGCAGAAAGACCTGTTGGTTTGAGGTACAGAAACAAGGATCTCCTAGTATTTGTAGTCATGTCACTTGCTGACTCCCCACACTACACTAATGCTAAACTCCCAGGGGAGGGTACATCATTTGAGAGATGACACACAGGTATATTTGGACAATTGCAGAAAGGCCTGTTGGTTTGGGGGTCAGAAACAGGACTTCCTGGTAGTTGTACTTGTAGTCATGTCACTTGCTGACTCCCCACACTACACTAATGCTAAACTCCCATGCGAGTGAATATCATTTGAGAGATGACACGCATGTGCATTTGTACAAGTGCAGAAACTCCTGTTGGTTTGAGGTACAGAAACAGGGCCTGCTGGTAGTTGTAGTCATGTCACTTGCTGACTACCACACTACACAAATGCTAAACTCCCATGTGAGTGAATATCATTTGAGAGATGACACACATGCATATTAACACGTGCAGAAACTCCTGTTAAGTTGAGGTACAGAAGCAGGGCCTCCTGGTAGTTGTAGTCATGCCACTTGCTGACTCCCCACATTACACAAATGCTAAACTCCCATGTGAGAGAACATAATTTGAGAGATGACACTCATGTGCATTTGTACGAGTGCAGAAACTCCTGTTGGTTTGAGGTGCAGAAACAGGGCCTGCTGGTAGTTGTAGTCATGTCACTTGCTTACTCCCCACACTACACAAATGCTAAACTCCCATGTGAGTGAACATCATTTGAGAGATGACACACACATGTATATTTGTACAAGTGCAGAAACTCCTGTTGGTTTGAGGTACATGAACAGGGCCTACTAGTAGTTGTAGTCATGTCACTCTCTGTACTTCCCAAAACTTGACAAATGTTTAGTCTTACATATCTGTTGCCACACTGTAGTCAGGTTGGACCATACATTTACATGTTAACATATACCATGAGGTCCTGGGGGGATCCTTTGATACTGAAACACTTACAGACCCCATTCCAAAATTTGGCAGGATTGATACATGTGATGTTATGTACGACAATGCTGCCCCGTAGCTGATTGGAGGAGCTTCTGCTGTGGCTGGCGCCCAGGGCTAGATGGAGAGATGCGTGCGAGAGTGGCATGGATGGACATGGGAGTGGTGAGGGACTGAGCCCCTGAAGAGCCTGGCCAACCGGGGGATTCGAGTATCGCCCCGCCCCTCCCACATAGGGGCATGTGAAGGAGACAAGGGGTCCCCTAGAAATCCCACGAGTACAGGTGGAGGTGGTGGGGGTCTCTAAACCTGCCAAGTGGAGGTGAGCGAGGCAGCCCCTAGGGACGTGCTGGACCTACAGTGGAGGGGCCCTGCCTGAAGCACACCGGCTGCGCCCACTACACCTTGGGGAGGGGCAGAGACCCACCAGCAGAGGACGCCTATGGTGAAAACAGGGATAGGGACCAGCGAAACACAGGGGTGAAGGGGGAATATCATTGGTGGCAAGGGGTCCCCTCTCCAGTCGCCTCCCACCATGGCCAGCCAGACGAGTATGGGAACAACCACAGCACCCCCAAATGAGGAAACAACGCCTTAAATCGCAGGCACAGAGATCACTTAGCCCTGACAGCGAACAGGGTGTAGGAGAGCCGATCCTACACCAGCCTACGCAACCCCCCTAATGCCAGCCACCGCACAAAAGATACTGGAAGTGATTGAGGAATCTAAAAATGCCCTTAGGCAAGAGATCGGGATGGTGTCGACGGAGCTAAGCCACCTAGGGGCAGACCACCCTAAGCTCTCTGACAGAGTAAAAACCACTGTGGAAGAATTGACAAGTCTTGGAACCCAGCAGCTGTCACACAAGACACAGATAGCCCATCTCACCTACAAAGTGCAGAGACTAGGATATCGGGTAGAGGACGCAGAGGGCCTCAGTCGCTCCACCAATGTAGGCATTATAGGGCTCCTGGAGGGGGCTGAGGAGGCTGATATGGTGGCCTTCCTGGAACCCTAAATGAAATCCCTCTTCGGTGAGTAGCAGTTCACTTCACTTTTCACACTTGAAAGAGCGCACAGGGTGCCGCCTAAACCCCCAGCGCCGGACCGGTCTCTTAGACTGGTAGTGGCTAAGATCCTACATTACAGGGATCAAGTCATCTTGTTACAGAGAGCATGAGAGAAGGGCCCTTTTACAGTAGAGAACAGCAGAGTCAACATGTTTCTTGACTACACAGCAGTGGTGCAGGTGAAGCGGGCTGCATATCTATCCGTGAAGAACGCACTGCACGACAAAGGGGTCCACTATGCGCTGCTCTTCCCCTCCAAGCTGAAGATAATGTGGGAAGGCAAAACACATCTTTTGCCAGACCACGGAAGAAGCATGGGCATGCCTTGGATCTTTCAAAGGTGGTAAAGTTGACTGTGCAGGGAATGTACCCAATGCATCTGGATGTCATAGGAAGAGGCGCAGCTCTAAGGATTGAACTGTCACAGACCGCCTGGTGTGACCAACACAACTACAAGTAACTCAGGAACGTGTGGCGATCCAGACTACAGCATCTCTGAAGGAGTTGCCGGCCTCTGATGGGGACAGAAACTATTCCACTGATGTACACAAAACAGAGGACACATTCCACCTTGACTCTATCGCCAGTGTGATTGAGGAGCTCTCCCAAGTGACACCCCATACCGCAGAAGACATATTCTGACATTTGTCAGAGGGCCTACCCTCGCTCGGCTAACGGCTCCAGGCGGGAGCGGCGGCTTGTAACTGGGGCGGTGCCAGTCCAGTCACGTTTGATGGTCTATAATAGGCTTCCAGACATTTTACCCCCACTCGCCCTTGGACTGCTCCAGAAGGGCGATGATGAGAGACTGTAGAAATTCGTATTTGCTGGTTTGGGCGGTTGGCCATTGCTGGACTGCTCTTGGGTTGGGGAGTTGGGTTTTCAATATGGTTGTTCTTGTTGAAGCCCAGATATACAATAGGTGTGGGGAGTTCGTGGTGTGAGGGGGACTGGGTGTGCGTGGGGGGGAGCCGGGAAAAGTAGATCAGTGGACACTGCAAAAATATGCTGAATAACAGTACAGCAATTAAATTGATGTCCTGGAACATCCGAGGGATGGGGACCACACAAAAACTGCACAATGTACTGACCTACATGAAGAGGAGAGGGGTCCAAATAGCATTCCTACATGAATCCCACCTCACCAGGACAGAGGCTGATGGTCTCTGCAGGCGCTGGCGGGGGCAACTCTTTGCTACTACTTATTCAGCTTATGCAATAGGTGCAGTGTTATGGGTGCAGGGGGGTGCCCTTTGAGGCTACCAAACTAGACGTTGACACAGAAAGGCGATATGTCCTGGTGGAGGGACGCCTTAATGGCAGACTGATAGTCTTGGAGATTGTATATGCCTCTAACCAAGACCAGAATCTTTTTGGGCAGGCTTTATCAGGCTCTATCATCTGGGCGTGATTCCCAGATGGGCTCTACTTGCTGGGGTGGGGGATTACAATAGTGTCGTTGACCCATACTGGGATCGCTCCTCTTCCCCTCTGCAGGGAGCCGCAACACTTAGAGTGGCAAAAGGCCTGGTTCAATGGATAGATCAATGGGGTATGGAAGATTCATGGCGAACGCAAAACCCTCACAGTAAGGTATACTCACACTACTCTTCCCTCAACCAGGTACACACAAGGATTGATCACATGTTCTGCTCCACAACACTTATGAGGGATGTTCTATATACCAAGTACCTGGCTCTCTGACCACAGCCCATTTCTGATGACATTAAAGACACTAGGGAGGCGGCCACCAATTCCGACATGGCAACTGTACCCTAGAGCACTTGAGGACGAGGTTGCTGACATTAGCAGAGCAAGACGGCATGGAATTGGTGGCACATATATGTGACCAGGACGTGGGAACTGCCATCAAAGCCCTGGCGAAGGGGAAAACCCTGGGAACAGATGGCCCCCGCCAGAATTCAATCAGAAATTTGCTAGAACTCTGGCACCCGGACTGGTAGAGAAGTATACAGAGGCCTACGAGACTGGTGAACTGCCACCATCCACTAGGGAGTCCTTGGTGATACCTCTCCCCAAAGGTAAACAAACTGACATGATGGTGGCTGATTACCACCCATTATCAATGTTGAACACTGACATTAATGTGCTTAGCAAGGTCCTCGTAACCTGGTTACTACCGCACATGCAGACTCTCATACATACAGATGAGAATGGGTTTATACCTACGTGTAGTAGATCACACAACTTATGGAGACTCTATTCCCTACTTTACGATGACCTACATCCCCCGAGATGATGGCTACGATAGTGTTGGGGGACTTTGAAAAGGCCTCCGACACGGTGCGATGGGACTATCTAAAAGCGGTGATGATGCGAATGGGGCTGGGGCAGCGATGGACATGATGGGTTAATCTGCTTTACACCTGGCCCATGGAGTGAGTGAAGACAGGACACACAATCTTGAGTAGTTATGGCATTTGAAGGGGAACCAGGCAGGGCTGCCCTCTCTCACCCTTATTGTTCACCATTGCGATTGAACCACTACCGGAGAGCTTCCGGTCTGTGGCCAGAGAGTGGAGAGTGATCAGGCAGGGAACACCGCACATTATCTTCCTATATGCTGATGACCTTCTCATTTATTTGCGAGATGGGAAAGCTGTGCTGCCAACGGTGCTGCAAATGCTGGAGGACTTTGGCAACCTCTCAGGCCTGCACCTCAATCGACGTAAGACGTTTGTCTTCCCAATGATAGCAGGGATGCCAAGCCCTCTCTCCTGCCCAGACAAAGTCCAGTGGGCCCTCCACACCTTTAAGTATCTGGAAATTCAAATTTATCACAACTTGAAAGACCTTCGCAAGGGTAACCTGGGGGCAGTATATCGGGCATTGAAATCTGCAGTAGCCTTTTGGCAATCGTTAAAACGTCCCATTATGGCACGGATCGCCCTGTCCAAAATGGTGATGCTTCCAAGACTTCTATATTACTACGGCAATTTGCTGTTGCACATCCCAGTGTCCTGGTTTCGCACCTTGGAAGGGCTCTTACAAGAGTTGGTCTGGGTCATGGTGCAACAATGAGTAGCCCTGATGATTCTCCCCTTGCCACCAGGAGAGGGTGGAAGTGGGGCACTCAACTTTGAACTATACCATTTGGCAGCTCAGCTTCAGTGCCTGGTGAGATGGCTCAATGGGTTGGACTCCTCGATTGTCTACTTAGACGAGGGGCCTACCCAAGGGGTGGGACCGTTGGCTTGCCTACTTCGTGGGAAACAGCCCCTTCCAGGATCAAATATAGTGGTGACTGCGGCACTCGCAGCCTGGCGCAGGGCCCTCAGATGAACACACAGGACAAACCCCTACGCCCCAGCCGTCCCGCTCGTCAGCCTCCCATATGGTGAACCTTGCTCCTCCTTTACCGCACAACAGCTACAACAATGGATGGAGGTGGGGATAGCAACGGTGGGGTACCTGTCCCAGGGAGGGATGTTGATCCCCTTCAGTGACTTGACAGACCAAACGGGCTTGGTCGCCAGCCAGTTCTTAAATTATGAGGCCATGGTACGAGCCCTGGAAGCCATGTGGGGGGATGGAAGTCAGGAACCCGCTGCAACTGTGATCTTACAGTCTATGCTGATTCTAGGAGGTGGATCCCACCTGGTAACGTGGTTCTACAGAGCCATGATTTTGAGGATAGGCCTATCACTGGAGGGACTAAGATGCAAGTGGGACACCGATCTAGGGAAACAGGTGACGGACGCTGAGTGGACTCGAACCCTGGCATACCCACACAAAAACTCACAAAACACATGCTTGAAGTATACCCAGTATAACTATGTCCATAGGACCTATCTTACCTCGCATTGAATTAATCGGATGTATGGAGCAACATCAGGGGTATGCCCAAGATGCGAGCTGAGTGACACAGACTTCTGCTATATGACTTGGGAATGCCCAGTGTTGCAGCACTTCTGGGGGCAGGTTATTGCTAGACTCACCTTCACCGTGGTCAGACAGATGGATAACGGCCCAGCTGTCTGCTTATTGGGATTTTTTGATAGCCCCCCCAAAAAAAGGTGGGGAACAGATTTACTGTATTGACTGACCTGGCACTGGGACTGGCACGTAGGAGGGAAGCGATGGCCTGGAGAAAGAGCAATGGACCTTGGTTGGGCACACAGGTGGAAGAGGTTACCTGCTGGGCCAGGGCGGAAGAACGGGCCATCCAGAGCGAAGAAATGAGAGGTATAAGGATCAGACCGATAGCCCCCCAGTGGGCTGAGGTGGTGGGAGTAATGGACACCCCTGAGGTGGCTATGGACGAGGCCACAGACGGGCTGCTCACTCAGCGGAGTTAGGACCACAATAGCAACAGACCCCTGGGACCTCTCTGAATGATCATGCATGGCCCTTGCCTCCTGCCCCCCCCCTCCGGCCAGACCCACCTGCAGTCACAGCCGCAGCCACACCTGCAAGCAAAGTAGCTTGGTTCATATTAATGGGCAAGTTGTATGTTTTGTTTGTTAGTTATTGTATTCAGAGTAGATAGGTACCTAAGAGCCAAGAGCTGAAAGTGGTGGTGCACAACCACCCTGCTTCATGGATACACTGCACTTACCGGAGAACCACCGGCAACCCCACTTCAACTCTTTCACTTGTACACAGAGCTATATTAGGAAACACCCTCAAAGTGGGGGTAATATAAAACAATAGCAGTGCCGGTTAACTGTTTAAAAGTTGTCATGAAAATGTGACTTGTACGGCCATGTAAGATGTTTTGATCCTGTGACTCAGATGATGTACCAACTGAAATGCCAATAAATAAACATGTTAAAAAAAACTCTTACCGGTTAAATTGGCCAAACTGATTGCTAAGATTCACAGGCTTGGGGGAATCATACTTTGCTCTTCATTTTAATAACATAAATCAATGTGAATTTTAACTATATGAGGAGGTTCATGATATTGGAGCGATGGACAGAATAATAATGATATGGGCTTGTGATGAAGTAATAAATGATAATTTGGGGATTACTAATATTTTACAGAACTGCAGATTTATTGATGTTTTTAAATGGACTTAGGTGCAACATTGAAGAAGTTTTATTTTGAAAGATTATCATGAATAGGTCCCCCTGTCATTTTGTTGTCACTTTAACGTAACGCACCAGACTTAAGTGATACCATGCACGCTGTGGATCACTGACATGATATCAATCCATATAACATGAAACACATAAATATTAGAAATTAAATATTGATTGCAAAAATATGGCTTCCTATGCTTAACCAGTAAATCCAAAAATAACGAAAACACAAATGTTGTTTTTGAAAATATTGATTTTTAACTATAATGAAAACAAAAATATTGGAACAAAAATATAATCACATTTAAATAAAAATATAATAAATCTAAAAAAATATTGATACACACAATATCAATACCACTAATATTGCCAACATAATTAAACACTTTTAACATTCAACAATTACCTAAAATAAAAATAAAACATTGTATGCACATAATGACTTTTTTGTTAAATAAATATATATTAAATTTACTTTTCGTCCCAACAATGTGACTATATATATATATATATATATATATTTATATATATTTTCCTCAAAAAATTCCTATGGTGCTGGGTATGGGCACCTGCTTTCCTTTCCATGATGGGGTCCCAGCCATGGAAAGCTGAGTACAACTCTGACTGTCCTCAGCCCATTGGAAACAATGTTCCTGATGGGGATGGCAGTCTCCTGGTGGTTCGACAACCAGGCTTGCAAAGTGGTGGGCGGAGCGTTTGGAGTACGGCAGTCCTACCATCACCTCAAGTCTGGCAGTCCTTGGACCGCCAGACATGTAATTAGGCCCTGAATGGGTGATATTTGCTAGTCCCACTGCAATGTAAACCAATTTGGAGAAGGAGTTGGACATTAAAGGGGTGACATTTACTATTTCCACCCCAATCTAAACCAATTTTAGGAAGGTATTAGACACTAAAGGGGTCACATTTACTATTACCACTCCAATCTAAACCAATTTGGGGAAAGGTGTTGGACACTAAAGGGGTGACATTTGCTATTCCAACTACAATCTAAACCAATTTGAGGAAGGTTTGGACACTAAAGGGGTGAAATGTACTATTCCCACTGCAATCTAAACCAGCTTGGGGAAGGTGTTAGACAATAAAGGGGTGAAATTTACTATTCCCACTCCAATCTATACCAACTTGGGGAAGACATTGGGCAATAAAGGGGTGAAGTATACTATTCTCTCTCCAATTCAAACATATTGTTGGAAAATAAAAGAGTAACATTTAGTAATTCCAGTCTAACTAAGGATATTTGAAAAAGGTGTTGGATGCTAATGCTGTAAAATACACAATATCCCTTTTAATTCTAAATAATTTTATAGAAAGTAAAACAGATTGACAGTTTCAAAAAACAATCAGTACTCCATAATCATTCACATTTTTAATATATTTTCAACTATGATTGTATCTAAAAGCAACCAAAACTGACTATGGACTAATATATACAACCTAGATTATTACAATTGAAAAAAGGATGTAACAATATTAAAAAGCTAATTATTCATTAAATTCTTTTTATACCATTTAAAAACTATAAAACATAAACTAAGAAATAAACTTTGATTTTAAAATTAACAATCATAAAATCAAAAATAATAACATTTTATATTTTTATATGGTTAAAATATATTTTTGAAATAAAATTACACTTTCCAAAAATATTAACACATTTCTACAATTCTGAAAACAAATTTAAAAATATAAAAATATACATTTGCAATTATAAGATAATCAGTCAAATGTTTTGATTTTTTTTCTTTTTTAACAATATTTCCTTATACCATGAACGATTATCTCAATGGAAAAATGTTTGATATATATTACAAAAACAATTTAAAAAAATCTAATTTATACATTTGTATATTTTCAAAATTAGTGACAATATTTTCATTTTAAAACATACTTATTTTAAAAATGCCCCCACCTTTGTCCCATAGAAACTCAATATTCTGCTGCTAAAAACATATTCAACAATAATTTATAATTATTATTCCACTAAGTATACCAATTTCAAAGATTTCATAACTAAAAAATTAGGTTACTAAAAGCAGTAACAAAAAAATATATAACCATATATATAAAAGAACACAATACTATAAATTACATACTAATTGACACTGACAAATGATATTACATGCAAAAATATTTTCTACATCCATATTTTTTACAACAATACTAAAAAACACAATATTTTTGATGTCCCGATATTCCTGACCAATATTTTTGTATCACAATTTTTTCTGATATTCTGTCCAAAAACCTGTTGGTTATCCCTTCACAGCTGATGCACCTTTAAATTCACTGTGGGCTAGGTAGGTGAGAAAACAGTTTTGTGTGTCACATTTGAGATTCAGTTGTAAAACTTGGTTAATCTATTATTGAACATGTGTGACTCACCCTAAATGGCTTCATCTGCAATGCGTACAACATGATAACAAAAGTCCCTTTTGATGTCTTCGGGTGTTTACGTGGTGAATCAAGTGGTGGAGGAGATTTGGTACATTTGTATACAGTTGGAATAACTTTGGTTTTTATAGTATATGGTTTCTAGCACTGATGAAGTCAGTAATGAAGAAATACAAGTTGGTTTGAGCCGATTTTTATTGTTGGACTATTTGTTTTGTGAGAGGAGTACTCAAGGGTGTTTAGCATAATCTTGAAAAGTATGACTCATTATTTTATCATAATTAGTATGTGTGTTCTACATTTATAGCACATTTACAGGAAGAACTTTAATAGAGCATCCTGATGCAAACAGTATTGTCCATCACTACTAGCATTCACTTCATTGATGTCAGAAGCATGAAAGGCTAAGTATTTCATGCAGTATTTTTAAACTGTGCCCAGCAGATGGCTTAAAGGTTATAATTCACATAGGGAAGCATTTGTGGATGATTGTAGAAAGACTCTCACTCTTCCCTTCAACAAAAGAGATTAACAAACCTATGATGGTGACTAAATGCAAAGTAGAAAAACAGATTTGTTGGTGTACTTTGTGTGCATGAGAAAGAAACTGACTGAGAAAGTTGCTCCCACACCCAAGTTTAGACAGAATCTCTTAGAATTTCCATAGATGAGTATAAAGTGCTTGTCTCACCATAAGTTTCCTCATAAACCTTCATCAAAACATCTGAACAATGATTGGTGCTTACAACGGGAAATGTTTTAGTACTGTTTCCAACTTCCCTATCCTAGACACAGTCCATCCCACACAGAAGTCTGGGTAGCTCAGCGACTTGATGCTGTGCAATGGGCACAGTGGTGCAGATGCCTCTTCCAAGTTACAAAGCCCTCCCTGGCTGAGGAACAAATGCTGCCACTGAGGGTGATCTAAGTTGTGCTAACAACAGATTTTGAAAATAAAAAAAATGGAATGTACCTATTTTGTGTGTAAATAACAATACACCTCTTATCTGGAAGTTTGAGTGAAGTCATGCTAAGTTCAGCCACACTTGTGCCTGGAAGCATTTGTACAAACTGTCTTTGTGAATAGCTGAATGTCTATGCTGTCAGTTTCTGTTAGAGATCTTTAACCCTATCTCCATTAGGAATCGCTACATTCATGGGTCTTTTGCCTTTGTGCAGCCGGCTGGAAAAGGGAAAATAATGCTGCAGCACAATACAACTGTCAACACTAGGCTTGTCAAGACATGCTACTATATACAAAGCAGCAAGGGAAAATCACCCAAAGCCTGGGGACTAGTTTCAAACCCTCTGTGAGAAGTGCATCTTAAACTAAAGATGGTAAATTGTGGTGGACATTCCCCCATATACTACCGGTTCAACAGCAGGCACCCGCCCTGCTTTGCTGACCACTCTTGAGAAGCATCCCAGTCTGGTTCTTCTGATGGTTAAAGTACGCTCCTGTCAACACTTTCACACATCTTTGGTTGGCAGTATTTGCATATTTTTAGGTCTTGCCTACAGACACCTTTTAGATGTTTTTTGTCAAAGACCTACTGTGGACAATACCAGCATTTACAATGGGTTTTGGTTCATCCCATTACTTCACATTGGTTTACTTTCTTTGGCAGTCTCATTTGATTTGCTTTTTATTCCATGGCTTCCCTTAATCTTCTTTACTTGTCCTTTGACTGGAGCATAGCTTTTTTACCATCCTTTATACTGGACAACTTTAATCCTTCAACTACTTACATTAATGAAATTACACTTCACTTTTTCTGTCAGTACTTCATGGACGGCAGGTGATTTCTTGATCTATCCCTTGTAGGTTTCCTCCATCAAATCCCCTCCATGCTCTTTGTGTTGCTCTCTACCTCATTGACCCCACTGAGCTCATCCGTTGCTACCACCGTCAAGTCCTGTCTGGCTTTCTTCTAATGTTTTCATTTTTTTCAAACCTTACACCATCAACTTGTCTATTACTTCCCTGCTCCTCTCTATTACTCCAGCCGATCAGTGAGTGCCCCCTTGCACTTCTTCTATCACTGTTCCCCCACCCCTTCCAGTCACAGTTTTGTTTTTAAAACATGGTTTTTTTGTGGGGTATGGGAGCTGTGCAGCTACACTTTACTACCAGGCTGCTACTTTTGCTTTGATGTGCTCTTGTGCATTTTTTTCTACAAAATGTACTTCTCTAATTTGAGTGTCCAACATCTTGGAAAAGTAATTGAAATATAAATAACATTACTGTGTCATAGTGCTACCATATTTCTTTTTTTTCTAATGCTGTTGTGCATTGAAAAGCACACATCTAGGCCCGTATTTACAAGGAGGTTGCGCTGTTGCTGCATATTTTTATGATGCAGCAGTGGTGCATTCAGTACTCCATATCTACAAAGTGACAGATTCAGGTAAATGCATCACTTTTGCCTGTCCAGCACCAGTTTTAACTTGCTCAACTACCAGCTGCGTCAGAGCGTTCCTCCTTAAAAACTCACTCAAATCAAACGCATCCACATTTACAAAAATTTTTGAAAGTGTTGCTTCGCTAGAAAAGGATGAGCTGATGCCAAAACGCATCGAAATCCCTGGCCATTGGAAACAGAGGTGTACAAATTATGCATTGCCACTGGCACATAAGCAGAACATGAACAAAACACTCCGGCATGCTTAACTATTCCATGGAGCTACTACTACTCCAGCTTGGTGCACCAAGAAGACACACAGTTTCCGGATCTCAATGAGAAAAGAAACTGACTTTCCTCATGGAAGGGCACGAGAAGAACGCTTGGGACAAATAAAATAACAGAAAACCATTGTGCTTCACATGGTGTCTGAAAAAAGATTTCTGCTGGATTCGGTACCACGGGACAACAGAATACCACAATTTTGTTCACCTTTCGCAAATCCTGTACTATGCGGTATTTCCCAGTTGACTTTCGCAATCCCATAATTTCAGAATTACACGGGCTACCCATCATTTATTTCAGAACTCCCTACTCGAGAAAGTCTGTGATTATTGGAGTAATTCCTTTCAATTATTTCTGAAGTCATGTTATATTGTGGCATTCTGGAAAAGACTGCATTTGACTTTACAGTTACTTTGACTGGCTCAACACTTCGTATGAGTCCAATATCTTTTCCAGAGAGATCCCAAACTCTCAAAATTACTGTGACTTGTAATTCATCAGGTAAGTCTCTTACTGTCATGTCCGGAAACAATGAAATTAAGGGATACATCTCTTAAATGTAGCTGGAAGTTTCATCATCACTATTTGTTTGAATTGCTATCCCTACATGAGTACAAGTACTGGAGCATTTTTATTTGCTTAGCATGTCCCTTCCTAACAGACTCACAGGACTTGAATCACAGACTACAAATTGGTACACGTCCTCAAAAGTTCCTATTTTAACTGGAATGAACTCTTATGGGGTTTATCAAATACTGATTTGCTACTCCTACTACCTGAACTGTCCTGCCAGAAAGGGGCACATTAGGGATTTCTGCAGATCTGACAGTGGAACGAGTTGCTCCTGTGTCAACCAGAAACAAACTATTGTGACCCATAATACTTGCATTCACATAAGGACCGTGCTGATCTGCCTCCAGCGAGACAGCCAACACACATTCTTCATCTTCTGAACACCAACTCAAATATTCTTATTTCACTTCATCATCACTGAAATCCATCAATGGGTATTTTGTGATTAACTGATTTACATTTGCATTTGATCTTTGGTTTGTGTTCTGCTGAGGAATCTGTTGCTATGCCATAAGAGCCTGAGGTATCTGCATTTGCTGTGGGGCCTGAATTTGCTTTTGGGGAAGTTGTACTTGTTGAGGAATATGCATTTGCTCTCCTCCATTAGGAACATTCATGTTCTGTTTTTGGGCCCTTTGAATTCTTTGGTTTTGAAATTGACTATTGTCAACCATCTGTGCAATACCACCACCTTGCACTAAATTATTTATGATATTTTATGGACACTCCTGTTTCCAATGTTTGACGTTGCTACACACATGACAGGGAAGCGTTCTCTTTATATCAGCAACAGTAACATTCAAATCTAGTTGAATCCCATGACCTCTGAACTTACACCATACTGCCTTGCTGTTGTGATCCCTGCATTCCTCCTGCGTTCACCATTCCCTGTGATCCCTGCATACCTTCTGGTTCTGCAGACTTGATTTGCATCACCATCGCGTTCCTCTTTAATCTTTTCTGCTTTAATTCAATTTTTTCACTGCAGTATTTTGTGTAATGCAGTACTTCATCAATCAGTTTTCCTTGGCAGCAAATCAAATGATTCTGAAACATATTGCTACTTTCAGGCTTCAATCCTGGAACAAATCTGAACACAAAATGAATCCTATCTCTCGCTTCAATAATATCTGTGCCACACTATTGTTTAAAGGCTTGCAACAATCTCTCATAATAGGCATGAACAGACTTTTGACTCCTGAGCTGCCCTGTCAATCCTTTGCCAATCAACCTCTTAGGGAAAACTCTAGTTTATAGAAATGCAATCACCTTTTCATCACCTCTTCAGACGGCGCACCTGTTACTGCATCCCTTGATAAAACTCCACTTACATTCAACCCACAAATCTGCTGGAACCATAATTTCAAATAACGTGTTTAAATCTTCCCACAAGCACTTCACAAGCTTAACAAACCTCTCCGTTTGCTGGTACCTTTCCACTGCTTTCGCAGCTTTGGGTAATCATTAGTAAATGACAATATGTCACTTCTGCTCCATGGCACATGAACACAATTCCCTCATGGAATTTCTCTCAATAGGATCATTTTTACAGCTCCCTCATCCTGCTTTACACCAATTTAAGATGTAGTCTGCTTTTTCTTCTGTTTTATTTTCTTTGCCAATCTGCCTTCCCATTTATCTAATGCTCCTCATGTTTAGATGTTCTTACTCAATACCCTAATGGGAATTTTCATACCAGATGATCATGTTCGCAATGTCTCTAGAATCAAATTCTAATCTGTAACTTATTTTTAACAGGTTTGATTTTTTCTCAACTTCATACCTTTCCTCCAAATCAGCTAATTTCCCATAAATCTATACTGCTCTAAATGTAACATCCTTGCACATGAAGCACAATTTGTTTTAATTGTAAGAATCTAATCTGTCCAATTCGAGTGTTAGCTCAATCATTTCAATCAATTCCAATTTTCTCCTTCTCCTGTGTTTTCTGAAACTGATACTCCACTGAAACTATCGAACCATTCAGTTATTTGTTGACCTGTCAATCGTTGTAAACAAATATTGCTAAAATTATCTCAAGGCGTAAACTGTGGAATATTACATGGCGCTCTCATGGCTTGCCCCTGAGCCAGTACAGATGATCCCATTGAACATGGGAGACGTCATATCAATCAGTGGACCTACTGTATGATATGTCTTATTAGAACCAAAAGAATTCATAGGAGTCACGGCTGGCAATATAGTGCTCAGTCTCTCAATTTCTGAATGAGTTTCAAAAGGGGATTTTATTGCTGATACCGGATTTGGAATCTGGAGACCATTTTCATTATTTCCATGGGCATACAGTGGGACAACTGGACCTATTGTCACAGGAACTGTCAATGCATCTGGTCCTGACAAACTTGTTTGACTTGGTGGGAACATTAGTCCTCTACCTTGACCAGTTAATACTGTACCAGAGGTCTGATTCAATTGATAGGGGCAACATTCCGTGGTGTTGTTACTGGGAAATACATGGACATTGTCTGTTTCTGGTTCACGATCTGTATAGGTGTGTGTGTACATTAGGTGTAGACTCAAATAGAGCCATTCCTGAACTCTGAATTGGCTGTGACATAACTGGAACTGTGACATTCTGAGTTGTATTAGCAATTGGAACTGTCAGATAAACCGCTGGCATCTGTGCAACATTAGCAGTAGGTACATTTGGAGTTGTCTGAACCTGGCTTGGTACAACTAGAGCTGTAGCTATACTCGGGACTACAATCTGATTTACTGATTCAATGCAGTATATGGTGGGGGACAATTCTGCAACAACTGAGTTATAAATTCATTGTCTGTCTCACTTTCAAAGGCTGTTACTCTTTTGTGCTCCTCTGTCTTCTGCTCTAAATCTTCCACAGGTTTCTTTTTGGCTTTAGATCAAAGACTTCCATCACTGTCCTGTGTTATTGCTGGGAATAATTTCACTGCATGCAATGTTTCTTCTCCCCACATTCTTTGCCTTATTCTCCTCTTGAATTTCTGAGCCTCCTTCTGCCTCACAACTAATTCCCAAATGGCAAGTGCTTCAAATTGTGCAGTACTGGGAAGGGGTTTTGCCACATACAACCCCCTCCTCAGATTCTCTAATATTCTTAAATTAAAAGTTCAGTAAAAGGGAAAAGGTAAGGTGCCTTCCTTCTCAGTTATTTTACACCATTGCTTTACCCAAAGACATGCTGAAACTCCTCTTTCCACCATCACTTCAAATGCTGATGTACCCTAAGGTAGAGTAGGCTCACCCTCTCTAACTGGAATAAAAGCATCTCCTCTCAACAAATTCCTTAAAGTTTTAAAAAACTTCATTTTTTCAGAAAGTTATTTCACAAACACAAATTCGATGAATCCATGAAGTAATTTAAATCCCACAATCCTCTTCACAAGCAGTTCTCAACCTATAGCAGCACAGTCTTGTCCATCAATCCATGCATGGCTTTTCTCACCAGCTGAACAATCCAAGCACAGACAAAATGACGTCACACTCACTTCACTCTTCAGCTGCGACTCACTTCAGAGACATCTCATGCACCTCTCACGCATACACTTTAAATGTGAATATTGCAAGCACAAAACCAAATATGTCTGCTCACTACTGATTGGACTCAAACAATTGGAAACCTGTACGGTTACATTTACAACTGTGGCTTTCGCACATATGCAAGTAAGATTTGACCGGCAAATCTCACTCCGGTTGATATGGATTCTCGCAGTGCACTCAGGATTCACTTAATACCAACCAACTCACACACTCAAGGAATCTACTGGTATTGTCGATATTAGTCAATCAACCAACAGTTCTCTGCAAACAATAAATTAACCAAGTGTCTCTATACATTTGTGTGGTGCTCTGGAGTCTTAGGCCATGCAGAACCCGTAAACAATTGGGCCCGTATTTATACTCCGTTTGCGCCGAATTTGCGTCGTTTTTTTCAACGCAAATTCGGCGCAAAACGAACGCCATATTTATACTTTGGCGTTAGACGCGTCTAGCGCCAAAGTATGGGCAAATAGCGTCATTTTTTTGCGTGAATGCCTTCCTTGCGTTAATGAGATGCAAGGAAGGCGTTCCCGTCTAAAAAAATGACGGCGACGCAAATGCGTCGTATTTATACTCCCGGGCAAAAATCACGCCCGGGAGGTGGCGGGTCAAAAAAACCCGCATTTGCGCCACTATTTAACACCTGGGTCAGGGTAGGCGTTAAGGGGCCTGTGGGCTCAAAATGAGCCCACAGGTGCCCTCCCCTGTCCCCAGGGACCCCCCCTGCCACCCCTGCCCACCCCAGGAGGACACCCAAGGATGGAGGGACCCACCCCAGGGACATTCAGGTAAGTTCAGGTAAGTATAATTTTTTATATTTTTTAATTTTTTTTGGGTGGCATAGGGGGGCCTTATTTGTGCCCCCCTACATGCCACTATGCCCAATGACCATGCCCAGGGGACATAAGTCCCCTGGGCATGGCCATTGGGCAAGGGGGCATGACTCCTGTCTTTACTAAGACAGGAGTCATTTAAATGGCGTCGTAAAAAAATGGCGCAAATCGGGTTGAGGCGATTTTTTTGCCTCAACCTGACTTGCCCCATTTTAAGACGCCCTAACGTCATTTTTTCCCAACGCCGGCGCTGCCTGGTCTACGTGGTTTTTTTCCACACACACCAGGCAGCGCCGGTCTGCTTGCGCCGGCTAACGCCATTCCATAAATACGGCGCCCGCATGGCGCTTCAGAATGGCGTTAGACGGCGCTAAATTTTTTGACGCTAAACTGCGTTAGCGCAGTTTAGCGTCAAAAAGTATAAATATGGGCTTTGGTACTTTAAGAAAAATTGTTGTGCTCCGCTAAAAATCTTTAATTAACAACAACAACCACATGGGCAATTTTTAGCACAAAGTGCAACATTCACTGGGAGTACGCAAACTCCCCACTTTCTTAATTGGAGTAGGCAAACTCTGTACTCACTTCATATATTACACTTCACCACCATTTAGCCAGAAGCATTGCATGTGCAAACCCTACTCATAACACATATCGCACACTTGTATTACAATGCTGAATTTCATCAATACCTACACTTCACCAAGAACAACTCACAATCCGGGCAAAATCCACTTCTCCTCCTCATGAGGCAAAACCATAACTCTGCTACCAAAACGGTAGGAGTGCCCGCAGAGGTCTTCTTCCCACCTCGGGTTCAGAAACCGCAAGCACTCTGGTGAGACTCCATAGCTTATCCCACCTACTGGAAGTCGACAAGATCTTTGGACTCAGTGAGGAGTGTGGTAAATGGATTCATTCAATATAAACCAACAACATGAGATACATAAACAATTTTAAACACCATGATCAATTTAACCATAAAACAAAAACCCAAACTGAATAAGGTTTCAAATCTTTATTACAACCACAGAGCCTATGTAACGTAAATGGTGTGCAAGCCTAAGTTATCCGCATACATGAAAGCATAGGCTGACCAAAACATCTGAAGAGATTAAGCCTACTTAGAATCCATACTATTAAGCACTACAAAAGAATAACACAAATTCACAAAACTATAATATGCACATTCAAGTCAGATTTCAAAACAGATGATGGTGACATCAGTAAATCATCAAAATTCAGTTAGTAAGAGTCAGTTTTCAGAGCTGGGCGATCCCTATGTCTAATATGAATTTGGACTTGCATCTGTGGGCACAGGATAACACATGCGGGAAAAAAAAGAAAAGACAAAAATAACTTGGAAAAATCATCTAACTAGAGCAACTCACTACAAAAATACACTGGTGTAATTATCTAAGCTGAAAAGGAAACAAGAAACCACATTATCAATTATACCTCTCCTCATGGGACAGAAGACAGGAATGTTACATCAAACAGAGTGTTCACAGTTTTGCAGTATCAGTAGACAGCAGAATCAGGGCAGAACACAGCCTACACATAGGGCAGGACAGCAGTTCAGAATTGATTGGGCATATTAGTACTGAACAGCATATGTAAATGGGACATATAAGACTAAAAGGAAACTCATAAGACAGAAGACTTTTAGAGGGACAGGAGGTGACAGAATGAACACCCAAGAAGAACTCTCTTCCTAGGGCAGACTGCAGCAGACTAACTAAAAGTTTCAAAATTCTCTCCCTAGCTAGAAATGTACACCCGTTTCCAATTGGTCCCCCAGGTGGGCTAATCTTGCACCCAGCAACCAACATCCTGTGGTAGCCACTGACACGATAAAGTTTGCAGTTATTCCGTATCCTCTCAGGGAAAATATGTGTTCATTTCGATGACTTCATACAGTTCCACCAAAATAAGATACTTATTATTTGATGACAACTTTGGGATCCTTTCCCACAGTACACAGGATGAGTTGAATAATTCTCACACTAAATTAATAAGGCTTCCTGTCTTGTACGACAGCTAGAATAAATACTGTTACTTTGTTAACATCAAAACATGTTCTCGATCTTTAATCCGATAGGGCATTCAACAACACTTTAGCAAACTAGGAAATAATTCTGGTCAGAGGGAAACAGAATAAATAAGTAATTTTCCTCTACTGTTGCAAAAATGAATCCTCAGGCCTAGTCTATCTAAGAAAGCTTAAATAAACATTAATATAGTGAATACACATAAATCCTATTGCGCATCTTACAATTTGAATCAAGTATGTAAAGCAAATTCTTTAATTGCAAACATTATTTAGGACATATTAGAACCCAATTTTAAGCATGCATTTATTTCTCTGCATACATGTAACTCATGTCAATAAATTCATTTAAATCAGTATAAGTATGATTAATTCATGCTCATAATGTACTTAATTTCTAATATTCATCTAATAATAATAATTTTAACATCAATTCATGTTAATAGCTCATTCGAATATAAATGCACAACATCTTTCATGTTAAAATGCAATGTCAAATGCGAATGAAGTACACATTTTCCACCGTATTTCTAATCTGCACATTTTACATTTTGTGTTAATTTCTCTGTTAGACTTTTAAATGAATGTTTAAAAGTCACCAATTGCTAACTTCTATGCCACTAATCTATTAGTAAAGTTTGATCTCTGTCACTGAAATTTCTGGATATGTCTGTGATGCTCTGGAGTGAAATAAATTTCCAGGCAACGCGATTACAGTAGAGTAAACGGGTTGTTCTAAGTGGCCCACTTGATCTGTATTGTGATGAAAATGTAATCTGACTGGAACTAGGCTTAAAAGTCGCAATTCTAATACATTGGGTGTTCAATTCTATTGTAAAATTGAAATTATTCTTGCAAATGAAATAGAATAAATAAATATTTTTTTGAAGACAGTGGCATGTTTCCAAGTGTGCCCTATAGACTTCACTGTTTCGCAGGAAACAATTTGTGCCCAAAACTGCCACTGCCGTCCGAGTCATCAGCATCTTTGAAGCTAAGTCCCATTGCAACTCGCCAGTATTCTTGTTAGTGCTATACAAATTCAATGAAGGAGCACTGTGCCCAAGTTGGTAGCTGTATAAACATTTGTGATTTGATAGAATTAGGTGCCTCATTTACAAGGCCTTTGCGCAACCGTTGCATAATTGTTTTAGAATCAGGTGTGGCACTAGAAGTGCTGTACGCTGCTTCAGATTTACAAACTGACGCTTTGGGCCCAATGCGTCATTTTGTAAACCCTTGCGTCACATTATACCTGCGCAAGGTATAATGTATGCATGGTAGGTGTTCCCATGGGAAAAGCCACGTAGAACTGATGCAGTGAATTTACATTTCACTGCATCATTCTGCGACTTCACAATATCAGAATTTTATCACTTGCTCAGAGCAGTCGTCATTTTTGATGCATCTGTGAAAACGTGCACCATGGAGCTCTGTATTGTAAATATTGCGCATCCATGGTGCCATTAGAGGATCGTAGGGCAGCACAAGAAACCTGACACCTTAGGACGATGCGTCCGATTCTTGTAAGTGAGGCCCTTAGTTTCCTATACTGGGGCAAAGACCAGCGCATTCCAATACCTCTCTCAGGAATCCCCAGCATGACGGCTAGGATGTTTTTGTGTAATTTTTTTTTCTCTTGGTTGAGCTTTCTATCATATGTTACTGGAGCCCTAGCATTCTTTTTTGACGTATACTTTATTGGGTTCTATTGGAAGGAAAATCATGCATCTGATATATATTATTGAGGATTTTAGTGACACTTCTAATGTCTGTGTTGAGCAGAGGAATTAATCTATAAGAGGATTCTGCCGCATCCTGCCATGGCTTCAAAATCAAGGTAATATCAGTTACAGTCAAACAGTTGCTAAAGTGGCTGAAAAGGGTTGTGAAGTATTCTCTTTTCTGTTGTAGAAAGAGTTTATAAAAGGACATCTAAGCTTTTCTATCACAAATTAGAAAGAACATGAACCCATTCCCAAGGAGTGCCTCCTTCTCGTTCTGCTATCTGGATTACTTCCACAATGTTTAAAATTGCACATCAAACACACAGTGGGGGTGATTCTGACCCCGGCGGTCACAGACCGCCGGGGCCAGGGTCGGCGGGAGCACCGCCAACAGTCTGGCGGTGCTCCGCAGGACATTCTGACCACGGCGGTATGGCCGCAGTCAGAACAGGAAAACCGGCGGTCTCCCGCCGGTTTTCCGCTGTCCTGCAGAATCCTTCATGGCGGCGCAGCTTGCTGCGCCGCCATGGGGATTCCGACACCCCCTATAAGAGGATTCTGCTGCATCCTGCCATGGCTTCAAAATCAAGGTAATATCAGTTACAGTCAAACAGTTGCTAAAGTGGCTGAAAAGGGTTGTGAAGTATTCTCTTTTCTGTTGTAGAAAGAGTTTATAAAAGGACATCTACGCTTTTCTATCACAAATTAGAAAGAACATGAACCCATTCCCAAGGAGTGCCTCCTTCTCGTTCTGCTATCTGGATTACTTCCACAATGTTTAAAATTGCACATCAAACACACAGTGGGGGTGATTCTGACCGGTCGGCGGGAGCACCGCCAACAGGCTGGCGGTGCTCCGCAGGACATTCTGACCGCGGCGGTATGGCCGCGGTCAGAACAGGAAAACCGGCGGTCTTCCGCCGGTTTTCCGCTGTCCTGCAGAATCCTCCATGGCGGCGCAGCTTGCTGCGCCGCCATGGGGATTCCGACACCCCATACCGCCATCCTGTTCCTGGCGGTTCGCCCGCCAGGAACAGGATGGTGGTATGGGGTGTCGTGGGGCCCCCGTAAGAGGGCCCCACAAAGAATTTCAGTGTCTGCTGAGCAGACACTGAAATTTGCGACGGGTGCAACTGCACCCGTCGCACATCCTCCACTCCGCCGGCTCCATTCGGAGCCGGCATCCTCATGGAGGTGTGTTTCCCACTGGGCTGGCGGGCGGCCTTTTGGCGGTCGCCCGCCAGCCCAGTGGGAAACCCAGAATCACTGCGGCAGTCTTCTGACTGCGGAGCGGTGTTCTGGAGGGGGGAACTCTGGCGGGCGGCCTCCGCCGCCCGTCAGAGTTAGAATGACCCCCAGTGTGTTTAGGAAGAACCAGTGAAGGCATTTGGGATTAGATGACGCCTTTCCGTGGAAATGGTTTACACATCCCAGTAAATTATTTTCACCAGCTTTGCTGGAACAGTACCCTCAATAATCTACTTTACTGCTTTATTCTAGTCAGCAAATCCATACTTAGAATGTGATTCAAATTCTTTTTAAAATTTTTGCATTTCGATTGTCGTGCATTTAACTTTACTAGATGATAAATGTGTTTTACATCAATTATTATCATGTATCATGCAGGCCCCAAATGCCAAATGAAATCAGTTTTTTCGACAATAGACTTCTGGACTGCGATCCCTCTTCCACCATGTGATGTGTTACTATCTTTTGAAATGCCTATGGAAAGGGAACTATAGCATGATTCTGTTTTTGATGACCATTACATCAGAAAAAATAATATTCATGTTAATTGGGATTAACCATTAATTGTATTCAACAGAATGTTTTTTACTATCCTCTGTGCACAGGGCTGATTTATTTACTTTCCTACATTCAAGCTTTCTGTAGTAGACAAACCAAACCAGGTATTGCGTCGGTATCCCAGATTAATAAATAGAGCAATACTACATTTTCTCAATCAATCAGGAATTTGTAAAGCGCCCGTGAGGGTCTCAAGGCACTGTTGCATCTATAGGTGTCTATTTGCTTATGACATTCTAGGCACTAAAGCTGTTTCCTAGATATTTGTATTCTTCCATTGGCTTCGACACCAGAAAACTAAGACACCCACCACTTTGGACCAAAGCTCTGATGGCATCAAGCAAGAACAGGAGAAGAGCTTGAACCCCCCTACAAGTGCTTGCTTCCATCCACACATCTATTGATTCTTTCACCCTTCCATCCACCCTCTGTTATCCACAATTTCCCCCTTGGATTCAGTTATCCGTTCATTCATCATCCAATCGTTCACCATTTCATCCTTTTCTACATAGATCAACTATACATGCATCCATCTGTGCAGACATCAACACAAACACATCTATTCTTTGACTTGTACATCAATCAATAAAGGCTTTCATCCATCAATTGATCCTTTTTGCCATCCATTATATTTCCATTTACTCTTCCATGTTTCAATCGTTCATCCATCACTCTCTCAGATTTCATTTACTCTGCCACCCTTTCATCTGTCCAGTCAGCTCTAGATTCACCCACCCATCCACCCACTCATTCATTTACCCACTCATCCATGCTGTCACTCTTCCTACTTTTCTTTCACGCTTCCTTCAGTTCACCGTTGCTTCTTTTTAATGTATCATCCTTCTTTCCCTTTTCTATTAACTCTTGTTTATTTCTTCCTTAAAATATTAATTGGGAAAATGTGTCTTTCAAGCAGCAGACAGAAGAGATTCATAAACAACCCCATCTCTGCTCCGCTGTAGCTGCTAAGGGTGAAGGAATAGGGAGAAGGAGGGGTTCACGAGGCCCCTTGTTTCACAATATGGGGGAGGAAGCGAGTTGAACACCTCAGCAAACGCCTTTTACCATTTAAAAATATGTGTTGCAAAGTTTTGTCAAAACCTTGCATTGTAATATACATCATAACTTCATCAATACTACACACCTTATTTATGAAAACTATAAAGAAAAATGGCTCTATCGAATGTTTGATTTAGAAATGGGTGGGAATAAAAGTGTTTGCACTTTTAGAAGAAAATGTGAAACAAGGCGCACAATTTACCTGCCTCACGTTTGCCCCTACAGGGAAAGCAAGTTGTGAAATTTCCACTGGCGGAATCACAGGTCCTCTAGAAATCGAAGAATCTTCTAACTCCCACCATACATGGTGCCCTACAACAAAAGAAATGTACATTTATTCAAAACAAAGAATGGAACATAGTTTTTGTCTACATAATATGAACATCCACCCTTTGTAGCAAAGTTAGTTACCTACACCCGAAAGTAAAAACTGTTTTCTTCTCCTCTGCAATATATTTTTAAGAAATCTTAAAGCCATTCCAAATGCTTATATCAACGTTGCTACAACACAGGACACCCTGGCACAGCCTGCTTTATTGTGCAAAGTGTCTATGTCTGAGATCACAGATCTGAATTAAAAATTAGTCTGTACAAGACAGAAAATACTTCATCTAATTGAAAGTCAAAGTCCTTTGTGTTTCAACCAAAGCTGCCATGCACAAGTTATTTGAAAACGAATAAATTATTTTTAAATATTTAAAATCCTTGAGCATACTGTGTGGGGACAAATAATTCTTCAGATTTTTTTTTTAATCATAGGCATTGACTTATCTAGGGAAAAGAAATCTCCTATTTCTTAGACCCCAGAAATGGATTAAATAAATAAATGAGGTCTGAATTGTAGGAAGCAGCCTAAACCACGACGGCGGTACAAGGGTCGTTGTCCATGAAAGTGGAACAACGCTTTCCGGAACAACGACCCTGTTTTCCTGTGCCCTAACCACACATGTCCGGAACAACGAACATGCGTAGTTAAGGCAGAGGAAAACAGACTCCAGATCAGAGAGAACGGGGTCAGGTAAGTGGGGCTGGGGTAGGGTTGGGTTTGGGGGGTAGTTTATGGGGTGGGGGTCATTTTAGTTTTTAGGAGCAGGGGTGGGGGTTGGGGTAATTTTTGGTTTAAGGGGCTCGCAGTAGTTTTAGGGGCAGGGTGGGGGTTGGGGTACTTTTGGTTTTAGGGGTGGGGTGGAGGGTCAGTGTAGTTTAGGTTTTGGGGTGGGGGTTGGGGTAGTTTTAGGTTTTAGGGGCATGCAGGGGCCCAGGGGAGTCGCATGCTGGAACCATGCATGCCATTCCACGCATGCCTTTAACAGGAATGCCTTTACAATGAAAAATCATTGTTAAGGCATTCGTGGTAAAGGCATTAGTGGTAACAATGCGGTCATTGTTCTGACCATGTTGTCCAGGCATGCGTGGTTCCAGCATGCGTTGTCCCGATATGTATTCCTGTATTGCTTGTTACTATCAGAACGGTCGGAACAGATTGTACATATTGTCCTTCTGGTATAAAGTAAAAGATTCCTATGCTGATTATTTCATCAAACACAACCCCATCACATCCTTTTTAGGAGTTTGTGAAATTCACACAATGAGCTTTTGAGTGATTACACAAAATTTTGGAAACAGTACTTGAAATTAAATGCAAATCACGTTACATGTAAACTGTGAAGCCATTACTTAGCACTGTTTTAGCTTGAAATGCATCTTTGCATCAATTTTTGATGCAAGGATGCATTTTGCACTAAAACAATAGTGCGAAACATCAACTGCTTCGAACAGCAGCTGTTCACGTTCTAGTTGGTTGCGTGTTATGGGATGTGGCGTAATTACATCATTTTGTAAATTGCACAAATGTATGGCAAAATTCTTGAAATTATGCAAATAATGCTGACGTAATTTAAATTTTGGCTTGGCCTATTCTTTATTGCCCTAACCAGAAGTTTAGGTGTTAAAGCCTAGGCCAATCTTCATAGTTTACCCTTGATGATCAGAAAAACCTTTCCGAACTCACTATCCTATTCCCTTGAACAATTTTCATAGATATTGGGTTCGGGTGGGATGTTGGCAGGGATTTCCCTTGAACAATTTACATCAATGTCAAAGAGAGGTGGGGGGCAGGGATTTACAGTGAAAAGCTCACATTTTCCTTTCTGTGGTGATTCTATTGTATTCAACCATGTGCCTAGAGGATGAAGGTGCCTCAGGTATCTTTGTTACGGAGTTGACCTCTGATTTTGGAATCTTGTTGTGAGATCCACACTGAGGACCATATTTACAAGCGGCCTGCGCTGCTGGTGCATCACTTTTTGTGACGCACTGGCAGCTCAGGCTGCAGGGCCTGCCATAGGGACAGCTAGAAGGCCATGCAAAACCCCTTTGTGTGGAGTATGGCAATGCAGCACAAGTCACTGCATTGCCTAGCTCTGCATCATAGAGGCATTCCATGGGTGTTGCGGTGGGTGTTCCCATGCAACAGCCATGGATTTTGACAAATTCCCAGATTTACAAGGTTTTGTAAACCTGGGAATGTGTCTAAAGGCTACTCCTACCCAGGGGAGGAATAAGGGAGGCACAACCGGATAAATAACATTGTTTCTGGCTGTTTCTTCTTGCTTTTTCTATGTTTGCTTCATTCTGCAGCACACATAAAAGGAGGAAATCGCCTCCATTGATTGTTTTTGGGCAGGAGGGTGCCCCTTCCTGAACAAAAACAATCATGCCTGCAATGCAGACACCCTTACACTGTGGTGTAAAGGTGCCTGCATTGGCACATGGCAGCCCATTGCACACCAGCACAGGGGGAGAGGACAGAAATGCACCACCTCTTGTAGATACAGTGCATTTCTGCCCTTTCCCAGTGGAGCAGGGCAGCACAGCAAGGCAATTGCTGCACCACCCTGCGCCATGAGCCTTGTAAATATAGCCCTGAATATTCCAGGCTTGGCAATTACTACTTGAGTGTTAGTGGGTGAAGTCTTATTAAAAGTCTGTGTTCTTGTATTTGGCCTTTCCATTCTACACTGGTGATGAGCTGACAGTTGGTGTATGACTTGGACTTCCACATTACCTCTGTTCCTGTTTTGAGGGATATTTGCTGCCTCAAGCTTCAACCTCCATTTAGAATGTTTTACTGAGCGGCTAATTCCACCAAGCCTTTGATCTCCATAGCGTCACTTTAATTGGTTCAACTCTGTGTTCTGGGGGAAGTGGGTCAGGCTGTGTCCTGAATAATTAGGTCATGTTGGATATGTGCCAACATCATGCACATGCGCTGCTGCTGAAGGGCGATGCAGCTTCCGGCCCTCAGCTCTGTAACCCTCTTCTCCCAGCCTTCTGGCCAATTGTCTCTCTTGGCTCTCGGCCACGGACAGGACAGAGGCCCCCTGACTCCTGAGGCCCTTTGACTTTGAGCTCTGACTCCATTTCAGTGGAGCGGATCTCCAGTAGGAGATTTGGTCAAAGCAGTGTGGCTTGGGGGAGTATGGCTCCTTGCTCCCGATCACGGCTGCCTGTTTGCCCTGAGGGTCTGTACTCACAGCCGTGGTTTTGGCTCGCCCCGTTACCCCCATTGCTACCACCAGGCTCATTCAATGTGTTTGGCCCCCTTTGGGGGTGAATTGACAACCCTCAACACCCCCCCACAGGTTCCCCATAATGTACATGCAGCTTACACTCCAAGTATGGAACCCAAACACAACTGGACACGGCTGCACCAGGACCAGGCATCTGAGTGCATCTGGGTGCAGTAAGTGACACCTTTTCCCAGTTTAGAACAGCAGCCACCCTGGTAGGTGCCCGAAGTATTAAGACACAGGCACAAATAATGGCTGTATGGAAGCGGCTGGTGTAAGGCCAGTGCAGGTTGCACGCAGTTAGGTGGCCAGCACCATACTACCCCTCTCACAGGCTTTTAACCTTTACCCCTACAGTGGTTATCTCAGAGTCACAATGCAACGATCAGCAGCTCCCCGTAAAAAGCAGTTAGGAGTCTGCCCACAGCTCCTTTCTTGGAGATCACCCTCCAACGCACTGCACTCTTCAGTTTTACCTGACAGGACATTCCAAACCCCTCACCTCATCATGCTCATGCCCTCCTCTGTACTTTTGTTGAAGGCCATCACTCAGGGGAGGTGTGACAGTGCTAGAAGAGGTTCTTCCTGCCTCTGACAGGATACTCTAACCCCTCAACCAGCGTGCCCGTGACCCTTACCTGCACCCACATTGAAGGCCATCATTCAGGGGAGATGAGGTGGTGCTAGTTAAGGTGTTTTCAGCATCAGAGCATCCTCCAGATGTCCTTCAGGTGTCTGGGCAGGAAGCCATGAAGTCAGAAAGAACAAGGAAGGAGCCCCCTAACTGCCTCAAGGTGCAGGAGGAATACGTTGAGTCATGTGAACAAGGAGTTCACCCCTTCAGTGTTCCCCACCTTCCTCACCTGCTTTAGCTCCCAGAGTGGATCCGGCAAAAACAAATCCCATGTGTTCGGAACCCTTTTTCACGGCTGATCGTAGCTTGGGTGTTTTGTCTAAACCTTGCGAAAGGGCGGATCCCTTTGGACCCCGTCCAACAACCATTCTAGACTTTTTTTAAATGTCAGCCAAAGTTGACAATGCAGGCTCTCCCATAGGAAGCAGGGGTGAGTCTTTCACTCACACTAGTTCAGCACAGATGAAAATTGGGCCCCGCAATGAACATTCAGGCCCACTAACATGGCCTATCCCAGTCTACAATAGGATCATTAGTGGTGAGGTGACTGACGAGGCCGAAGCTGAGATGGCAGAGACTGAGAAATCAACTGCCCTGCCAGCCCCTTCGGCCGCACACTAGCAGGCTTGTCAACAGTTACCTACTTGGGTTGCCACACCCTCTCAAGATTTTGCATCCGCCCGCTGCACCAGTGAGGTGGAACAAGATCCAACAACAACAATATCAGCATCAACCCCACCTGCTAAGTCATCACACTGGGCTGTGCATGGTTCGCAGATTATAGCTCATTTTCATCCAGTAGCTCACTATTGGTCTGAATAAGCATCAGAGGCAAGTTCAGACTGTCCCTTCAGCCTGCCATTGGCTGAATGGGAATATAATATTATTCTCACCCACAAAACCCTCCTACCTGGATAGTGCTGGAAACCCAGATCACAGACCTGGGGGTATGGAACTAAATGATCTATCTCTTCTGGAACTGTCTTTTCTTGTCACTGACCCCTCTCACATACTCTGGCCACCAGGTAAAGCCGTTTCAGACATGCCCATGATCTGGCCACAACTCCTGCAGACGCTCCAATCCACTGGTTCTGCCCTCAATTACCACTCTGATAAATTAGTCCTTTGCTTGCTGTCTTTATTGCAGGAATTGTCAGCAAGATTGATAATTCAAACAAATTGTTTCTTAGAGCGCAATCCACTGCTAACCTTTTCAGTAAGCTTGTTGTACGTCCCCATCATACACAGTCAATCTTCACTTCCAACCTTTCTCAATGATGTTGTATCAGAAATCAAGGGGCTTGCAGTAGGTTCTGGACAATGTTAACAATCTACAAGTTCAGTCCTTTCACAAGCTCCAGAAGTGCATAATATTCAATCTCCAGACTTGCAAATTATGTCCATTGGCTCTAGTCCTGAAATTGTAGACTCTCAGCCAGCTACTAGCCATCCATTCAGGGACAACTAGTGTAACCACCTTTTGGGCTGGTGAAGGCCTTAACTGTCCCCCAATGAATGGACACACTCAGCCAACAAGTTGAAGTACTGCCACAGTTATCAAGCCAGCTCCTGGAAATACCACTTCAGATGGAACTCAACCGCACCGTCCACTTCAGAAGAGGGAATGGAGGAGACTCCAGAAGTATCAAACAAGATCAGTAGCAACCCCTCCTTAGCTCGCAACCTATTCCATTTGTTTACAAGTAAAAGAACCAGGCCTACCCTGTCTGAGGACGAAGAAAGTAGCTCCCACTAGATAGCACATGCCTCATTCTCGACCCAAACAGAAGGTCCAGTGTGCGTTGATTGCAATGCTCCATTAGGTTCTCCGAGCAGCGGGCAACCCCAATTAATAAGAAATTCCAGCTCACGTCCAGAAGTTGTAACATCAAGAGCCCCTGATGTGGGCTCAGGTGCACTTGGGCTGATGACAAACCATAGTCACCTCACTGACCAACCAGGGCTTTCTGCACTGGTCTACAGTGATCCAGCCCAGGCCACGAATTACATTCTTTGAGTGACTATTACAAGGACCCAGAGATTCCTGAGCCATCAGTTGAATCCAGCTCTTATTATTGAGCCTGTCCTGGTTGGATTGCAGGACAGGGATCCCAGGGAACCACACATGTGCCTTCCTCCACTCAGGTGGCCGATGACTTGTCCAGGTCACACGGCCCTCCACAGCAAGAGGTAATTGCAACTTTTAAGTGTCAAGCTGTTGTTCATTCTGGAACACCACTCGAAAGGTCCCTAAGACATTTTAAACAGGGGAAATATTCTAAGGTTAATGAAGGCCATCCCCAAGCTGAGTCACCTGGAGTCACATAGCATTGTGTAAATTGAATTCCATCCTACCAGGGGTCCTCAAATCTCAGAAGCCACACTGGTAACTTTTGCTTCGCCGACTCTCACACAATTAATCCGAGCCAGTTCTACGGTGTTCAATGCATTGAGCATTAATATTAGTCCCTTTAAAGTCATTGGTTACCCAGTGGTCCTAGCAAAACCTCAGGCTCCTGCAGATCTACCCAGGAAGGAACCCTCCTCTATCTTCAAAAATGCCCTGTGTCATACTCTTACTGACACTGGTAAACATGCAGTGGAGACTTATGCCCCATCAAAAACAATTAGAGTTGGCTGTTGTCAGCCCTATCCCATAAGCACCATGATTGAACCAATCCTATATCCCTGTGCTGCAGTCCCTCGACTTAATAGCTTTTTAAAATGGCTTTAATAGTATCACACTACAGGAGACTTGGGAAGAGCACATTTGCACGATAACAGGTTTCATCAAGCACAGAAAGCCAGCCTGGAGGAAACACACGCATAGTAGATCAAAAGGTAATCTGTCCTTGTATACCTCTGTAAAATTAGAAGGGAACATTGATCCAATAAAATGTCAAGAGAATTGGTTGCTTGAAATCAAAATCAGCAATTGGAGATTGTGGTGCTTGCTTTTGCTGATTAACATCTACATCAACCCTAGCACAATGGTGAAGAGGTTAAAACGTAACCGTCTAATAGTGGTCCTGTGCGATACATCCAGGGTTTATCCTCTAGCAGACTGTGGGGCACATTTACAAGCAAGACGTCATCAATGTAGCCATTGTGTGTGTATATTGTACATTATGGCCCTCATTACAACCCTGGCTGTTGGTGTTAAAGTGGCGGTAATACCGCAAACAGTCTGGTGGAAAAAAAATGGACCATGACAATGGCGGAAACCGCCAACATAGACAGACACTTTAAACTCCGACTGCCACAGCGGTAGAAACAAACACCGCGGCGGTAACCTCCAACAGACAAGCGGAAGACAATGTACCGCCCACCGTATCACAAGAGGCCTATCCGCCACATTTTCCGGGGCGGAACCAACGCGAACAAAAACACGGCGGAAACAGTACACGAAAGGGAAAACACTCACCGCTCCACACCCCATGAGGAACCAGGACGCCATTGAGCCCGAATTGCAGATACTGCCGATGCTGGTCTTCCTTCTCTTCTATCAGGAGCACTAAAGACGGCGGCGACGACCACGGTGAGTACTGCACCTACAACACAGGGGATGGGGGAGGGAAAAGAGAGTGACATTCACACGCAACACGCAACACCCCCACCCCCACCCTCAACCACAACACCATACACGCAAATACATGCAGCAGCATTACACATACACCCCCCACCTCCAACCCCCTGGAAGAACGTAAGGACAAAAGGAAATGATTTGAACAAATGTAATCATGTGAAATATCATTATCAAAGTTCAAAATCCAGTAAATACAATTATGTACACCAACTACACAAGTCCGGATAGTGCACCAATCATTGTCCGTGGACCACTGGGTCCAAAATGCATGGGCGAAGCCCACACTAGATACCTGACTGGAAACGGAGAGAACACTGCAGGGGCATCAGATCGAAATGAAACAGACACCTTAGGGAGAGGAGGAGGGGGGCACCTCAGCCAGATGAATGCACGACGCCACTGCTGCCAGAGGGGGCTCCATGCCCACTGCTTTATCCTGGGGAGTGCAAAGCCACAGTCTCCCAAGTCTCTCCAGTGAGTGGTTTGCCCACTGCTTTATCCTGAGGAGTGCAAAGCCACAGTCTCTCAAGTCTCTCCAATGGGTGTTTTGCCCACTTCTTTATCCTGGGGAGTGCAAAGCCACATTCTCTCAAGTCTCCCCAGTGGGTGGTTTGCCCACTGCTTTATCCTGGGGAGTGCAAAGCCACAGTCTCTCAAGTGGATAACAGTCTCCACTGGTTCTGGAGGGGTCCTGATGCCCAGAGTGCTTCATCCTGCCAAGGACTGAGGTAGTGGATGTGATTATCTACTGGTTCTGGAGGGGGCCTGGTGCCCAGAGTGCTTCATCCTGCCAAGGACTGAGGTAGTGGATGTATCTCTCCACTGGTTCTGGAGGGGGCCTGGTGCCCAGAGTGCTTCATCCTGCCAAGGACTGAGGTAGTGGATGTATCTCTCCACTGGTTCTGGAGGGGGCCTGGTGCCCAGAGCTCTTCATCCTGCCAAGGACTGAGGTAGTGGATGTCATTCTCCACTGGTTCTGGAGGGGGCCTGGTGCCCAGAGTGCTCCACGTGCAGTGTGACTGGTACAATTCACTCACCTTGGTGTGTGTGGCACGACATTGGCAAAGTACAAGTAGCATGATACGCCATGGAGGCAGCGACATACCCCACACTGCTGCAGCTTCGCATTCCACCTGCAGGTGCCAACAGTGATGACAGTCATGATTCATGGAAGCTGCCCAGGCTCCTGGAACTCACCACGAGGCTCGGACGACTGACCACTAGGGATGGTAGGTATGTCAGCGGTGGTGCCACTGTTCGAGGACGTCGCGGGGCCGCTGGCGGTGCTTGCGGCGGTGTCTGTGGTGGCGGTGCTGGCGGCGGGTCTGTGGTGGCGATGCTGGCGGCGGGGTCTGTGGTGGCTGTGCTGGCGGCGGGGTGTGTGGTGGCTGTGCTGGAGGTGGGGACTGTGGTGGCGCTGCTGGCGGCGGGGTCTGTGGTGGCGGTGCTGGCGACGGTGTCTGTGGTGGCGGTGCTGGCGGCGGGGTCTGTGGCGGTGGGGCTGGCGGCGGGGCATTTGTCAGCACCTGCTGAGGGAGAAAGCAGGATGTCTCCTGCAGTGTCGGATGGCTGCCCACCTGGAAAGAGGCTGGGGACTGTCGCAGCGGCTGTAGATGTGCCGGAGGCGGTGCAGGTGGTGGTGTTCGCCGCCGTACAGGTTGGCGTGGACGTGGACAGAAGGTGTGACACTGGTCCCTCAGTCTGTGCCACCATGCCCTCTACTGACCTGCCCTTCTGTTTTTGGCCCTTCCCCACCTTGGATGGTGGCACAGTTGTCTTGCCACTATCCCTTTTCGTTTTCGCTGACCCCTTGGTGGCTGGTGGTTTCGGCTTCTCCCTCTGGAATGTGGGCACCTTTTTCACCTTGGCAGGTGGCGGAATGTCCTTGCCCTCGCTACGTGGCACACTGGCAGCCGTGATGGTTGGCACACTCCATGACCCCGCAGTTGCTGGCACCATTGTGCCTGGAGATGTGGTGGCTGAGGTGCTGGGCTGGGACCTGGAAAGCCTGGCCCTGGGGGGAGGTGTAGTGAAGAGGTCAATGTTAGCCAGGTAAAGTTTTTTAGACACACTGGGACGGATAGATGGAGGGGGTTTGGGAGTGGAGGAAGAGGTAGTGGTTACAGGAGGTGTACGTCTGCTGAATTTGGGTGAAGGTGCATGGGCTGGAGGCTGTTGTGAGGTGGATGGCTGTTGCGTGGGTGTGTGCCTGCGTTTGTGTACTTTTGGAGGAGGGCTCACAGACACACTGGTAGAGGACACAGGGGATGTGTGAATGGTAGTGGGGGTGGTGATTGCACGTGAGCGGTGTGTGGTGTTGGGCGGGCTGGTGATGGAGGTAGTGGCTGAGGATGTAGTGTATGCAGGTGTGAGTGGAGACGAGACTGGGAGGGAGGAGGGAGACGTGGAGGAGGGGGACACAGAGCAGGAGTGGATGTTGGTATGTGTGCATGGGTATGGTGCTTGTGTGAGTGCCTGTGGGATGTGCAGTGCTTATGTTTGCCTGAGCCACTCTTGTTTGTTGATGTGTGTGCATGCTGGTATGATGGTGTGCTTGGGATAGGCAGAGGTACAGGGGATTGGGTCTGGGTGGAAGAGGTTGGAGGGGGGAGGCTGGACACAGGGACAATGGCTGCCATCAGTGCTGAGGCCACAGCCTGAAATGCTCGCTGTTGGGCTGCCTGGCCAGAATGAATGCCCTCCTGGTATGCATTTATTTGTTGCAAATGCCTCTCAACACCCTGGATGGCATTCAGAATGGTAGACTGCCCAACAGTGAGGGATCTCAGGAGGCCAATTGCCTCCTCACTGAGGGCAGCAGGGCTGCCTGGGGCAGGGCCTGAGGTTCCTGGGGCAAAGGAGATGCCCACCCTCCTGGGTGAGCGGGCACGGGACAGACGCTCAGGGGCTCCTGGGAGGGCGGTGCTGGGAGGGGGGTGGCAGCTGTACCTGTTGATGCGGTGGGCACAGAGGGGCCCGCCACCACAAGGGAGCTCCCATCAGAGGAGGAGTCGCTGTTGCTGGTCTCTGCTCCTGTCCCCGCCATGGAGCTCCCCTCGCCCTCAGTCCCACTGGTGGCTTCAGACTCCGTAGCTTCACCCTCCAGGGCCAAGTGGGATGCAACTCCCTCCTGCTCCAGTGCCAATGCTCCTCTGCCTGTTGATGCTATTCCACACAAGAACAGGGAGACCACAGAAAGGGTTGGGGGGAAGACAGAAGAAAGACATTTTCAGTGCATGCTACACCACTACTGTTGGTGGACACAACAGACAGTGAGCAGCCCTCTGCACTACGACATGCACTTATAGTTCCTAGATTTTTCACATGCCCATGGGGTACAAGGCCTAAGCCCAATTGCTGCAAACCTGGAAGTCACAGGAGCCTGACTAGGTGTAGATGGCTCTTGCCACTAGTAGGGTTTGGGTACCACATAGCCTGCCTCACAAGGGACCTTGCCTACCAAAATCTCCCTAGCCTAGGGAAACCCACTGCCCGCCTCCCCCGCCTAGACACCTTGTAATGCGCACAGAGTCAGCTGAATGACAGTGTACTCACCTTGTGGCTGCTGTGATGCCCTCAAGTGCCCATCCATCTCCGGATAGGCCACCGCCAGGATCTGGAACATCAGGGGGGTCATGGTGCGACGGGCACCCCCCCACGTTGGGAGGCCATCCCCAGCTGGGCCTTCGCCGTCTTCTTGCTCCAGCGGTGCAGGTCCTCCCAACTTTTACGGCAGTGGGTGCTCCGTCTGTGGTGGACCCCCAGGGTCCGGACGTCCTTGGCGATGGCACGCCAAATAGCCTTCTTCTGGTGGGCGCTGACCTAGAGGAATGGTACAGAGGGAAAGGACATTACTCACCCGGCCGGACCGTCATACTCATTGCCCACCAGTTCCCACCCATGCCATGATGCACATAGACTCCCCATCCGCACGTGTAGGCCTCAGCCCCCCCCATGTATCTTCCAGCCACACCACTCAAAGCAGGCATTGCCCATTCAGCATGCTCACAGTGTACTCACCTGTTTGTCTGGAGGACCGTACAGTTCTGTGTACTGGGGGAGGAGCCCATCCACTAGTTTCTCCAACTCCTCCGAAGTGAAGGCAGGCGCCCTTTCCCCAGACACTATAGCCATTGCCGCTTCCAGACACAGGTCACAGCAGCACTTGCAGTGTAGGTCCTCTCCTGTTGAAGGTCAGGTATCAAGTGAGTGAACAGACGGAAAGTGGCGGTCACGTCCGCGGTGGTGCGTACCGTCACCGCCGGCGTACATCGTCATTGGCTCCTCGGACCCATAGGGCCCAATGTTAATCAATGCTGAATTGCGCCGCGGTCTTTGACCGCCCACCGCGACGGTGTACAACGCCAGCGCAGTTACCTCATATCCACTTGTCCCACCTTACAGGTCAGGCAGCCGCCATTTCAGGGGGCCACATGGCATTAATAATTACTGTGTCACACCTATCTAGGCCTGGAATATGCACAGTTACAGGCACATTGCGGATCAATACATTTCTGCAAATGACATTTTGTGATACCTCAGTGTTGGCTGACTCTCTGCTCGCTGTTCTCTTCCACAGGGCACGTCTGCTGGGGCAGGTGATGAGATGGCGGCATCCTCTGGTGTACAGACCCCTGGTGGACCTGTCGACAATGGAAGAGAGTCACATCATAGTCACATACAGACTTGATCGTGCAACAATCCTGGAACTGTGTGCCCAGTGGAGCCAGACCTGATGTCAGCTATCCGCCATCCCACAGGGATACCCTCTCTAGTGCAGGTCCCGTCAGTACTCCATTTCCTGGCAAGTGGTTCCTTTCAAACAACAGTGGCCATTGTATCAGGGATGTCCCAGCCAATGTTTTTTAACGTGTTGTCCAGAGTGTTGTCTGCCCTGCTGAAACACATGCGCAGCTACATCGTGTTGCCTCAGGTGGAGGATTTGCCCACAGTGAAAGGTGACTTCTATGCCCTGGAACATATCCCCAACATCATTGATGCCATTGATGGAACACATGTGGCATTAGTACCTCCACGCAGGAGTGAACAGGTGTACAGAAACCGGAAGAGCTACCATTTGATGAATGTGCAGATGGTGTGTTTGGCAGACCAGTACATCTCCCATGTGAATGCCAAGTTTCCTGGCTCAGTGCATGACACTTACATTTTGAGGAATAGCAGCATCCCTTATGTGATGGGGCAACTCCAGAGGCACCGTGTGTGGCTAATAAGTGAGGCCAAGGACCCAATACAGTGTGAATAGGTCTCTGGGTATGGGGTTGTCCCTAAGGGTTAGTGTGTGTCTAACAGTTGTCCTTCGATATTTGCAGGTGACTCTGGTCACCCCAACCTGTCATAGCTACTGACCCCAGTGAGGAATCCCAGGACAAGGGCAGAGGAACGCTACAATGAGGCACATGGGCGAACTAAGAGGGTGATCGAACGCACCTTCGGCCTCCTGAAGGCCAGATTCCGGTGCCTCAATATGACAGGTGGTTCCCTGTACTACTCACCAAAGAAGGTGTGCCAGATCATCGTGGCCTGATGTATGCTGCACAACCTGGCTTTGCGACAGCAGGTGCCTTTTCTGCAGGAGGATGGGCCAGCTGGTGGTCTTGTTGCAACTGTGGGCCTGTGGACAGTGAAGAAGAGGAGGCAGAAGAAGAGGATATCAACAACCGAAACAACATAATCATGCAATACTTCCAGTGAGACACAGGTAAGAAAATGTCACTGCCTCCCACATCTCATACTATTGTTGGAGCTAGCATAAGTCTGTCATTTTCACTCAGTGTATGGACCCTGACTTGTCACTTTGCCTTTCCATTTCTCAGATGTGGGTCCCACTTTGTGCCCTCTGCTATAGTTCCTCCTGGTCTACAGCTGTGTTACATCGGTATGTGCACAAGTACATTGACATTGCTATATTCCATGGTTATTACAATTACACATTTGTGAAAGCACAGACTGACTTCAGATTGTTTTTTGATTGAAGTGTGTTTATTTATGTGCTAATAAGTGGAGGGGATTGTAAAATGGGCTGGGGGGATGGTGGAGGAATGTCCATGGCAGAGTCCAGTCTATTTGTTCCACAGGTGCATTGTCCAAAGGGGCATAGGAAGTGGAGCAATGGCAGTTTAAGGACGGACAGGGTGACAAAGTGGGACAGAAGGATGACATTCAGGGGGTCTCATTTCCTGGCGGGGTCTTGGCAATGTTCTCTGTCTTGTTCCTGGATCTCAGGGACCGTTTGCGGGGTGGTTCTCCATCTGCAGGGGGTGGGGTGCTGGTGTTGTGTTCCTGTGGCGGTGCCTCCTGTCCACTAGCGCTGGCGGAGGTGGAGGGCTGTTCATCGTCTGGGCTAGTGTCAGGGGCCCCTTGTTTTGCCACTGTGTCCCTCCTGGTGTTGACAAGGTCTGCCAGCACCCCTTCAATGGTGACCAGGATGTTGTTAATGGACATCAAGTCCTCCCTGATCCCCACGTAGTGTTCCTCCTGCAGCTGCTGGGTCTCCTGAAACTTGGCCAGTACCGTTGCCATTGTCTCCTGGGAATGATGGTAAGCTCCCATGATGTTGGAGAGGGCCTCGTGGGGAGTGGGTTCCCTGGGCCTGTCCTCCCCCTGTCGCACAGCAGTCCTCCCAGCTTCCCTGTTGTCCTGTGCCTCTGTCCCCTGAACTGTGTGCCCACTGCCCCCAGGTCCCTGATCGTCCTGTGTTAGTGGGGTTGTCTGGGTTCCCTGTAGTGGTGGACACACTACTGATTGACGTGTCCTGGGGACAGAGGGATGGGCCCGCTGGGTGGCTGCTGTGCTGGTGTTTCCTGAGGGGGGAGGGTCTGTGGTGGCTTGTGACTGTGTCAGGGGAACCGACTGTCCAGAGGTCCCTGATGGGCCGGGCTGGTCATCTTGATCCAGTTGTGCAGAGCTGCTGTCATCACTGTGGGTCTCTTCTGTGGGGGGACTGGATATGTCTGGCACCTCCTGTCCGGTGACGTTGGGTAGGGGTCCTGTAGGGGTGTAAAAGGATGATTATTGCATCTGTGTGTGCCATTGTGTACAATGGGTGAGTGACCCTGTACTCCAGTGCTTGCATTCTTGGCTCGGTCCTTGTGTGATAGTTGGTTTGGGGTCTGTGTGGGTATCTGTACTGGACATGCTTTGGTGATGGGTGTCCATGCATTGGTGTTACATCCAGGGCTTGTTTTTGGGATGTGTGGGTTGTGTTGGTGGGATATCTGTGGGTTGTTGGGGTGATGGGTGGGAGGGTAAAGGTGGGGTATGTGATAGCATGCAGGTAGGGTTGGTGATAAAGAAGTAAAGATTTGCCTTACCAGAGTCCAGTCCTCCTGCTACTCCTGCGAGGCCCTCAGGATGCAGTATTGCGAAGACTTGCTCATCCCATGTTGTTAGCTGTGGGGGAGGAGGTCGGGGTCCACCGCCAGTCCTCTGTACTGCAATCTGGTGTCTGGAGACCACGGAACGCACCTTCCCCCGTAGGTCATTCCACCCCTTCCTGATGTCATCCCTAGTTCTTGGATGCTGTCCCACTGCGTTGACCCTGTAGACAATTCTCCATCTTCCTTGCAATGGATGTGTGCTGCACCTGTGATCCGAATAGCTGTTGCTCTACCTGGACGATTTCCTCCACCATGACCCTGAGCTTCTCCTCAGAGAACCTGGGGTGTCGTTGAGGTGCCATGATGTGGTGTGGGTGATGTGTCAGATGGTGTGTCTTGTGATGTGTGAGGGGATGTGTTGGTGTGTGTTGTTTGAGGTGTGTGGATGTTGTGTAAGTGATGGTGTTGTGTGTCTGTGGATGCTGGTGTTGTTTAAGGTAGTGTATCTCTCTGGCGTGGTTTCAAAATTCTGGTAGTAAGGGTTTGTGGGTGATGTGGGTGTGTGTTTTAAATTGGATTGGGTGTGTGGGTGTGGTGTGTGTATGTGTATCAGGTGTGTGGATTTCAAATTGTCTAATGTGGAGTTGTTTTGTATATGTGTGTGTATTTTGAGCGCGGCGGTGTGTACCGCCAATGGTTTACCGCGGTTGAAAGTCTGCTGCGTTGATTCGTGGGTCGTGATAGTGTGGGCGTATTCTTGTTGGTGTGACGGTGTTGGTTTTGGTATCGGCAGTTTATCACTGACCTTTGGTGTGGCGGACTTGTGTGGGTGTCTGTATTGTGGCGGATTCCGAGATGTGGGTCGTAATACCTGTAGCGGAATTCCGCGGCCGCAGCAGTATGTTGACGGTCTTCTGCACGGCAGGAAGCAGGATTTACAGCCAGGGTTGTAATGAGCGCCAATATCATCAAGGTGCATTGAGGAACGCAACAGCACTGTTGGGCATCACTTAGGCTCATTCTGGTGCCCTGCACATTCTCTACAGTTCAAAGGTATCAGTACACTTGATGCATCACTGTCATGAAGTATTATGGTTCATTTGTCAATGCAGTGGTTCATCCTTGGAATGATCATGCGCTTGTTACCTTTCTTCTTCATAGTGGGGATTCCAGTATCCCAGGCCTGTGCTGGCACCTCAGCACATTGGTAGAGCCTGGCACAACTTAATAAACCATTACAAGGCAGGCGCTTTAACCTGCCGAATGTACGAAATCCTGACAGCACAGTGGGTGAAAATTATAATGCTTATGAGAACAGTATTGTGGGAGCCCCGGATGCAGGTATACCACTAAAGAATCCGAAAATCCCCAGCAGATACTCTGCCCCCTGGCACAACACATCTTCGTAACAACTCAAATAATCCTCTAAAAAACTAGAAAGGAGGTGGTGCCTATTCTATAAAGAGGAAGATTAAATAAAAACCTTTCAAAACTTAATATATTAATACAAAAGAGAGATTGGAAAGGTTAAGGTGATTTATTATGCTGATGCGATCCTGGCTGCCTCTAATAAATTGAAAAAAGTTTTTGACACTGTGTGTAATGTCTCTAATCCGGAGTGCATGAGCCAGGCAGTAACTTCCTCACAGGAGCTCTGTGACTAACCTTCTGATTTTTTTAAGGACAAGATCTGCAAGATCTTGGAGACTATTAGTGTTCCTCATCTGCCAAATGATCCAAGACCTGAGGCCGCTCTCCCTATTAGTAAGGATACCCTTCAGTATGGGAACAAGTTGGACTGGTTTTAACCACTCACAGACGATCTCTTCTATACCATTGCAATTTCTACCTCTTCTGGCTCTCCTCCCAACCCTTTACCTCACATGGTCTGGAAAGAATTAGAAGATGAACTTGTCCTCCCCTAATGCAGCTTTGCAATCAGTCACTTGAATCTGGCACTGTCCCTCTAGACTTGAAGAAGGCAATAGTCACTCCTATACTAAAAAAGCCTTCCCTGGACCCAGGGGTCCTTAGTAACTATAGGCCTACTTCTATCCTGCCATAGCCAGTCAAAATTCAGGAATGTTTTTTTTGCTCGACACTGTCTCTATTTGTGGAAGACAATTTTCTCCTTGAAGGAGAGCAATTTGGCTTTAGGCTGAATTATGGCACAGGATCTTCCTTGCTTATGGCACTGGACGAACTCAGAATGTGAGCTGATGGAGGCTGTCCGGGTCCTTTTAGATCTTTCAACCACATTTGATACAATGAACCACATTACTCCTTTGGATCAGCTTGCTTTAAATGGGATATGTGGCATCATACACAAATGGATGCACTCTCATATATCTGAATGCTCTCAGGCAGGTGCTCTTTCCCCTTACTGTTCCAACTTTTTTAAAGAATGTGGATGACTGAGTTCCCCAAGGCTTAGCTTTAAATACGGTCTTATTCAACATCTATCTTAGAACTCTGATCACTTTCATTATACCTCATTATGTCAGTGTGCTTAACTATGCAGATGACACTCAATTAATTTTGCCTCATGACAATGTCCAATCAGCATCTGTCACCACTTTTCATAACTGTATAAGCAATGTCATCAGCTGGCTTAATCTTAACTCCTTTAAATGTAACAGGGATAAAAATGAGCTCCTGTTTTGTTCCACAAGAACAGTCCTGATTGCAATTCCTTCAACCTTCTAGCCTTCTGATGTAGAGTTATCCTCTTCTGAATCTCTTAAAAACTAGAAGGTTACTTTTAATAATAAACTGTCCATGAAAAGGGATGTGAATAAAGTAGCGGACACCTGTTTTTCACTATTTCAAGGTCTCTGGAACATTCTCCTGCTGATGCCTCCTACTGTTAAAACACTCATTGCTCACAGTGTTATTTTCAGCAGGATCCTTCTGCTAGGTGCACCAAAGTATTTTCTAAATATATTGTACAGAGTCTAGGTCTCTGCTGCCAAGTTGTCCTTAAACAGACCCAGGAGGTCATCTGCCTCCATGGCTTTGAAAGATCTGCACTGGCTTCCGCTGCATCAGTGCATAGATTTTAAATCACTTTGTATTGTTTTTAAAGCTCTCCAGGGTAGTGGGCTAGTGCCACTACAAAGCAGATTAAAAAGATACTCCCCTGGGAGGTGCATTCCAAAGGTCAGACATTGCAGATGTGCTTTATGGTGACAGCAGCCCAGACCTGGATCAGTTTCCTGCTCCCATAAGACCCCTGATGGATCTCCTGCAATTCAGAAAAGCCCTTAAAACGTGTCTCTTGCCAAAGTAATGTCTGCTTATACTGTAGCATTTTATGTAGCATGATTTTTATCACTCTTGGTATTATCTCAGTTGCAGCTTTTTTTCCTTTCCCCCTTCCATCTCCGTCCCTTATGTCTCAGTGGGCTCTCTACCAGCACCAGGATACCAGTATGGTCATAGAGCATTTTCAAAAATGTTTTAAATAAATAAATATATTTAAACAAATCGATGAAGAGGATGACTGAGGAGCTAAACCCTTGTATGAAGGAAAGCATCAAAGCTATGTTTGTTCACTTCATTGACTTTTTCCCTGATTTTGGAGGGGTTTCCTTTCAGTGTATGCTCTGGGTGACCCTATTTCTTCTCCTAAGGTGTCATTTATGAGGCTTTGTTTCCTTGCTCGGCCAGGTTGCTACTTCTGTTCAGATGATGTTAAAATTGGTTGTAAAGTGCTTAACAAGTTTAAAGGGTACTTGTTTTCTGTGTAGTTTAGCATGAGGCCTCTAGCAAAACCAGCCCATTTTCGAAGGCACTGTGCAACTGGGGTGGAAGAAAGGGAAACACAAGAAGGAGATGTGAAAGAATTCTGAAAAGATGTGGTTTTAGAAGTGGGAGGAGGGACAAAGGGTTATCCTTCTGGCTTGGTATATGTAGTGAATGTTATGTATATTAAAATGCTGTTCATCTCAGTTTTAAATCTTGGCATTTTTTACAGATATTCAAGGAAGATTTGAGCATTGGGTTTTCTTACCTAACATGATATTAGATATTAGCTTGTGAGGTTATGAGGGGAGATTTTTTCCCAACTACATACACAAAATCAAATTAAAGGAAGAGGCAAAGCTGCTATTGTTAAAATCCAGATGGTACATTTGAATGTGAAAGATGCAGTGAGCTGGCTGAGGGTACCAAATGGCTGGCACCTGTTGTGATAGCACAAATTATGTGTCAATCTGTGAGACCTCATCAGAAAAAATCATGATCGATACATTTCTCTTACTTAATCTGACGGATATGCTATCCATTGTTTCTGGTGCACAGTTCATTACCACTTTGAACCATTCATCAACTTTTCACCAGGTCAGGTTTCATAAGGAGTTGCAAGATTTTATGTAGCTCATTAAACCAATGGGTTCTTAGAAGATATGATGGAGGAGAAATGCTTCCTGGATGATGTGCTTATTTTCAGTAGGTCTTGGAAACAGAACAATTATTCTGTGCATCATGTTTAAAAACACCTCTAGAAAATTGGCTTAACCTTGGAAAATGAGAGATATCTTGTGTTTAAAGGCCACTTTAACCCTTCTATGACCTATCTATGTCAGATGGATCTGGCTCAGGCTATGAAGAAATTTCCTAGCTAGGTTATAGATTTGTGTAAAAGGTGTGAAACCAAAGAAAGAGTGCAGGATACTTATCACGTTCTAGGAAGAATACAACATACTGTGTCTCTAGAGTAGTGTCAGAAGCAGTTTCTGAGGTTGATGGAAAGACTTGGTGGAGGAAAGTGTTTGTGTAATTACTGAGGGTCAATTTTAGAGGACACTTGGAAGGAAGAAGTTCATAAAGATGAAATTCTGAAGACTTGCCGCAAGTTCATGAGGCAAGGGTGGCCATGAAAGAATTTGATTGGTTCAAAGATTCATTCTTATTGGAGTGTTGTTGAAGAACTCACTAAATGAAATGGAGTGGGTCTGTGGCTTAGCCCACAAGAGACATCTGGACACTGTAAAGTCAAAAGTACTGAGAGGGTGTAGCATATATAATCAATATTAACATGAAATATTTATGAACTAATGTATAATAATGCCGCATAGAAACTGCATTAATGTACTTTGCTAAAACGTGCGCTTGAAATGTGCCCAGGGGGAGTGGCCGCCAACATATACGGGGACTAATGAAATTGACTAATAATGTTGAAATGTTATGTTATGATATGATTTTACACTAATAATAATAGATAAATGTAATGGTTTTGCTAATAAATCACTAGGACCTTAGTTAGCATGAGTCGAGGCCTAGCTGCCTGGCTCTCATATTAAATGTATTTTTTCTAATGTGCAGTGTGCTGACAGGCTGAAGGACATGAACTCTTGTTTTTTCCAAACTAGAAGCTGAATGTAACTGTAGTAGATCCGTTCTCATGAGCTAATGTGAAGTTAATTGGTTAAAGATAGTTGGGTGTAAACCTTTGTACAACCAAATTTTAGGGGAATGTACAACGAAAAGGGGATAAAAAACCCTTGACACCAGGAAGTAAATTAGAACTAGGGAGTGGGAGAGGGAGAGATGCTGATGCGATTTGCTATGATCCAGACACTTTTTCACTTTGCTTAGTGATTTGCTAATCTACTTAGAACCATCCTTGCCCTTAGATTGCCCATTTACACTTTACCTCCTTATGAGGGAAGTGCCCCCTTTTACCCGATTGCTGAGTTCCTGGCTGATGGCGAATCAATTGATGTCCTGAGGAAGAAGACCGAACGTGAGTGCTGACCCAAACGGAGGGTAACTATATGACAATTAAATTGTGATTGTCTGTTTGCTTTTCCTTTCTAGTGCCAACTGCTTCTTTTGACAGAGACCATAGTTAGATGTTTTCCAAATTGGTGTTACTAAATCGTTTTGCATGAAGCCCAACATGCCAATGCTAATTCGAGGTTAGGAGAGCGGTTCACTAAACTGACGCAAATAGACAAATGACTGGTTCTATGCTTTGTTGAATAACGTGATGATAATACTCTGCTAAAGATAACCTATGCTGACGCTGTGTTATATTCTAATGTTTGTGATTCTCGCTTTGATGAAATCTTATCAGAGTTGCCATATTGTGACTATGCTAATGTGTTTCTTGGTTTTGAGACTAATAAATTTACTAGTAGAATTGTAATCAATAGGGAATAAACTTCACAAAATCGTATTAAACTGGTGTGGTTATTCATGACTGCAAGGTCATGGTGTTTTCCTGAGTTTCATTAAATGTCATTGACTAAGATGAATTGCATTGTTTTAATAAATATAGATGACGTTATTGACATATTGATTGACATGTTGATTAGCTATCTCGTCCTAAGGTGTCTTCAATCAGGGTCAAAAGATTCATTGGCCTAAAACGAGTCCCAAAGTGGGTAAATTAGTCATAAAGGGACACGTCAACAGTACGTTTGAGGGAGGACTTCAATTTTGGGGTTTCTAGAAGTAATGTGTTTATTCCTACAGTTTCACTAGTCTAATAGATAGTAACAGCATTTTAGGTAGGTTTGTGTATTTCGCAGCTAGAAGGTCTCGTACTTAAGACAGACAATTTTACAATTCATTCTGGGCCTTATATCATGTAGAAGTCAGACATGTGTTGCACAAGGTTTCAGAATCCATTTGCTCAATTTTCGCTCTGGTGCAAAAATATTACTGTGATAGGGACTGGAGCAGCATTGCTTTTTTCTAATCTGCATAAAACAAGCAGCGAAGAGGTGCAAAAGAGTTTAAAATGTTATATTGTACTGTCAATTTAACATAATTGTCTTTCATGGTCTATGATCTGTGGGCCTTAGTTTAATCATAATTCAAGCTGACCAAACACAAGTGTTTGATGTAACCCGAGGACTGTGGTTTTCCAGATGTCTGCTGAACTGTGATAGAAGGTATTCTAGTTGGTTCCAGGTGCACTGTGATACGGTAATTTGTATCTGTTGCTTTAATTTGCTTTTTTTAGTTTTGTCAATAGAATGTCCCTTATTTCCTACCACACACATATTGCCAAGTATTCAAAAACAGTGCTGGCCTTTTACATCCAGAAGAATCTGTTGTAAATAGCTATGTGGCTCCGTACAAATAATTAACCATTCTTCTATAAGCAACTTTGGAAACTTAGCTACAGCTGTAGGGAGGCAGTTTTACTTATTTCATAACGTGACACATTTATCAGGCAACAATGCACACTACAGAGGTTTCCTACAGCAGTAATTGTGCTCTGCAAACAGAAGCCTTAGGGACTTCAGAATATTTTGAATTTTAAAAAGAAATTAAAGCATTATACTATAGTCTTTGTTATACCTATTAATCTTTTATTTTCAACCGCATTGCATTTATTTATTACTGTAATAATACTTGCCTCAAAAATACACTGTCTCCCAAATGAGAAACAGGAGCATGCAAACTAATATACCATTCCAGACTACTTTTCAGGCAGCATGTTTATGCTATCATAAACAAGAAATGTTTTCATTGAGATTTGTGTGTCATTTTTACATCTTAGCACTTTATAGATCATTGCAAAATGTGACAGGCACAACTGGAAAATGCGATACAGACAACTTCAAAATGACATAAAACTTATGTAATAAACCGACACAAGAAACCTTTCAAAAGATGAACAGGATAACAGCTGTAGAAAGACTATTTTAAGGATAGAGAAAAATCCTATTTCCCATGTCAAATGATCTGATTTCAACTCTTATATCATACCTCTGAACGCAGTGCACCATTTTCAGAGTCCTTCAATGTGGAAACACAATGTCAGTAGCATTAGCTATTGATTCCAAAAAGAGGAAACACAGGGAAACTGTTCTATAGAATAACATTCTCAAAATAGGCACATATGGAGGTAAGTTGCAGTGAATTTCTATAAGACATATTCAAGAATCGAGATAATCCATAGATGTATGCATAGCTTCATGCATTTAAACACAGGAGTGCACGAAAGTATAATTATGTGTGCAACATTTGGTAAGGTTGACAAACGTCACTACTTCATGAAGGTGCAAAGGGTATCGATTTTACAAAATGCCTCTACTTAGGGAAGGTTTCCTGGCAAAACATTTTAACAAAGCATGAAAATAGTGTAGGTATGTTTTCCTGCTCAATATGTTTTTACTGTTTTTCATTTCCAGCAGCACTGTGATTACAGCCTTTTCATGTGTTGTGAGCTGTCTGGAATTGCTCAGAAGAAGATTATTTTCTAGTTGGTAACAGAGTTTTTTAGCGAAAATGATTAAATTAACAATAGTGGCCTAGCTTCGAATATATTTATTATAAGGAATGCCTACACATCTCGACTGGGTAATGGGTAAGTTACTTAAGGGACAATCGAAGAAACCAAAGCACCAGTGATGTTTATTTGTGTGCAGGACAAACGATGGATGATAAGTGTGAAGATTGTTAAAGGATCTCATTTTTAAAAACAATTAATTCCTGTAAACCTCTGACAAGGTACAAATATGAGTAATTAAATACAGGTGATGTACATTTATCTCAATACACTGACCACCTTGATATTTTGGTACTAATGATTTTTGCTACTATTTTTGTTGCACAAAAGTAAATATTTAATGTGCTAGCGAGAAAAATGATGACAACAGCACCATACTATTTGCCTGTAGTAGGTAGGCTTACAGTGTTTTCTGATTGGGAAAACATAACCAGATAACAGTGAGATGAACATGACTGGAAGAGACTTTAAAAAAAAAACAGGTGAGGTCTCCTAAACTTGAGAGAGCGTTTTTAATTAAAAGAAAATAATACCTCATTTAAATACATTTTAGTAAGCATAACTAGGCTTGAGTTGACATGCCTAGGCCAAAGTCAGCTTGCATTGTCATTCATTTTACAGTGAGAGAAAGAACTGTGCTTTTAACTTACACAAACACGCTTTCTGCGTGCATGTTTCTCTTCTGTGTTTTTCTCAGTTAAAAAAATAAGAGAAGTAGAGTTAATTTAATATTCAAGTTAATGTTAATTTAATGCATTTGAGTTAATTAGTGAATTAATGCAAATATTTTTGCCCCAAGTCTCATCTAAGAATCATTCATCTGTGGTGCTATCAATTGTTTTATTTGTTGCACAAATCTCATGTAATGTCCTTCATTTCCTACTTATGTCTTAATTATAATTATGCATGAATGTAGGCTTTTCTAAATGTTTGCTATCTGACGTACAATAATTTCTTGAAAATGTAATGATTTTTTTGTGTATGTAATTTTATTTGTACAGCCCTATTATGTCAGATCTCGCCATGTCATGTATTTGTCAGAAGCCTATAAAATGTGCCCTTTCATTGAAGAAAATCCAGACTTTCCTTGCTTTTCAAACTGAATAGTCTGTGTGTCATTGTTTGTTGATTTGGTCTTAGAGAGCAGGTTCTGCACCAGTCTGTCTGTTGGCATTACTTTTTAAGCATATACCATGTGAGTCCTCTTGCTGAACTATACTTTAGTTCTTGCTATTTATTTGCTTTGGACGTTGACCTTATGTTGATCCTCTTCCATTTGCATTGTGTGATGCATTATTGATGGGGTTTTTAATTTGAATAACTAACCACTTTTTGCCTTTAATGATTCTGAAATGTGAATATACGTTTTTAGTTTTGACTTTGAATTTTGGCCAGTGAATGTTTCTTTTATTTGCACAAGGGCAATCGCCTTATAAGGCACACACAGCCCAGGATCTACATCTCAACCCTTTTTATTAATTAATAGCTTTGACAAACTCAAATGGGTAGGGATTGAGACAGGACCTCAATATTTGCCTTGCCTTAGGTATATTCAAGAGGGCCATCACAATGCATATCAGATTGATCACTATTTTACTGATCTCTGCATGGTATGCTTCCAACCATGGATTCACGAGGATGAAGAAATTATTTTACTGGTGCAGGGTGGCGTGAAGACCAGCCAATAAATTAGATTAGGATAGCAGTAACGATAATCTCAAAATATGTAGTCATTACAAAATGTAGCCAAATTCTGAATACCTCGGTTGTGTGTTCCATAAAGCCAAAGACATTAAAGATTTGAAAAACATGGTGGGTGGTCCTTTTGGAGGACACATCTGTCCAAAGGTTAAAGTCATTTACCCCCAGAGTTATTTCTGTAATTGCTGATAACTCTACATTATGTATGAAATCCTTATGTGAGCAGTAATATTGCAATGACAGTAGCAAAGTTGTTGTCCAAGTTGCTTCGCACTGCACGACTCTCAAATAAAATAACTCTGAAAACAAAAGTCTCTTCACAATGCTGAATAGTCAGGTAACAAAGCAGGTCCCCTTTGCCCTTCTTGTGTAGTCTGTTATTTATGTGATATTTTGAGCCAAAGGAATACTTTCATGAAGCTTGTGTATTACATTATCAGAAATGTTGGTTTCAGCTATGTTGAGCAACTGCATGGATTTGTATGAGAAAAATGACAAGGACAAAAACAATACTTTAAAAATACTCCAGTGTACGTTTGTTTTGGAAGGAACAGATTGATTTTGTCAATGTGAAGCTGTTTTTAGAACAGCCATAGGATTGGAATCAATGAATAACTGAGAAGCATGATTTTAATAAGATAAGACAAGAAAAAAAATCAGTGCATTGTTTACAATGTATGGGTGTTTTGTTGGCACTAGGCTTTGGTTCAGACCCTCGTAAGAATATCTGATTTGTTATCATAGTGAACTATGGCTTCTGCTTCCTGAATTTCTAACTATGAGACTCAATATTGTAACCACCCTCAGTGATAAGGTAATGAGAGGTCAAGATGTGATAGGAAGTTAAATTGAAATTTCGGCACAATTGCCTGAATCATTAGTGGTTCAGTTGGGGGATCCGGTGGTTACTGCAAATATCAACACTGTGAGGTGGACAATGGAACACATCACACAGAATTCATTTTGTACAGTGCCAAATTCTTCCATGAATTGGTATTTACCACTATTTTCCCAATACAAATTGTTCTAGTTTCAGCGTGCCAAAATGTTCTTTGGGAAAATTTCTAGAGGGTTTGTAACCACTGCTATACATGGATATGTGCAACAAATGACCTTACAGCGCATATTAGAATTTACTACCTACTAATGGATTAGTGCAAATTGGACATAATGAGGATGATTCTTGCTTGTTTCATTTGTTCTTCCGAAAAGACCTTCAAAATGGCAACGCTTGAGGCTGATGTAAATTCAGATAGTATTAAAATGCAAATTTGGACACTCTTTGTCATCGCTAGTTATGTAAATGTTTCTATCAGATTGCAAGGCAGAGATGCAGGGACGTAGGAGAGGAGCTGTGTAATCCCACGCTGTCAGTCATGCGGCCGTGGCTCAGGATCCTGCTTTCCAACCCACTTTCTGAACCCCACCCTGGCCCAGAAATGTGCCCAAAACTGCCTGCCAGCCACACAGCTTCACACTCGGCATAGCCAAGGTCCATGGACAACCTGCAGCCCATGGCCTGTGGCCTGCCCTAAACTGGCTGCTTGCCCGCTTGCCATTGCCATTGTCCATCTCTGCTGCCCCAGCACATTTCTTCCACCACCCTCGCAGAGCAGCGGGCCCACGGCCTTGTGGGGCACACACTGAAAGGTCTGGACTAAAGGGTCAGAGGATTGACTGGAACATATCACTCTGACTAATTACTCCCTGACCAAGAGGGGGTGGCATGGGGAAGGCAAGGAGCAGACGGCAGTGCATATGGGGTCTGACCTGGTGGTTGTACTCAACCGCTGTAAGTGTGAGCCCAGGACCCCCATGGAGGTGCCCTCGGTAGGCCTGGGTGCAGGTTGTGGGAGACGTGATGAGCTCCTGGTCAATGCCCCCTAACTCATGGCTCCTATGCACACACTGTCAGGTGATAGGATGGCTGGACCTCAGAGAAAATAAGGAGCACAACAAGCAATAAAGAGACAATCCCTCCTCACCTGGAGCATCCCATCACACCTCAGGTGCTCTTTCTTGCCCTAATTCTCCCCATCTCTTCCTCTCTATTGCCCACTCACCATCTGGGATACGAGTGGGCCACAAAGAAGGAGACATAAGGAGACAACAGCAATAAAGATGAAGTGAGGAGAGGGTGGGCGCAGGGTTGTAAGCCGTGGGATGTAGCAAGAAGCCTTGCTAGTAAGCAGCAAGCAGTGCTGAGGAGAAGGGGCCCAAACTGGTGTCTTTGATACCACACCACATCCAGCTCTGTAGCCAAATAGCCTCCCAAAGAGCTCCCACCACCTGAGGAAAAGCAGAAGAAAGAGGTCCTACATAATTCAAAGTAAACAAGGTATCAGCTAAAGGGCCCAAAGGGAAAATCCTGCCTCAGAAAATAGCCCAGGCAGGTGTAGCCTTTTCACTTCGTACCCTACTACTGCCCTCAACCTCCTTCATATCCTCTACTCATGAGGTGGTCGATCTGGGGGGTCAAAGGGAGGCGCCAAACGAGAACACCTTACTCAAGTGGATCAAAAGAATCTATAAGAGAAATCCTCAACAAAATCTCTAATCACATACCACGGGGGTCAGCCATTACTACCACACGGTTCTCAGCTAACTTCCACAAGAATTTTCACACTGTTAGCCAAGAGGTCCTACTATCCATAGGACAAAAGGACTGCAGGTTGCACTCATGCCCAGGGCTTTGTCTGGAGGAACCAAACATTGAGCAGCTGCCCCAATTCCACTTAACTCTCAGAAACAATGAGAACTACAAACCTGGAACCACCAATGAAAGGCAATTATGGACTGAGATTATCGCTTTCACCAGCCTGGTCTCAGCAACAGAGGACTGGCAAAGCAAGCAGATAGTGGTTGGTCAAGTTAATGCAAGGCTGTTCAGTTCTTTGGGCCAGTGACAGGAGCAGGAGTCCAATGCTTCTCCCACGGCAACTGCGCCATCCATTAGGGGTTCAAGGAGGGAAAGCACAATAGACCAATAACTCAGACTGCATTCTCCCAAAATGTAAGGCCCAAAGACACTGACTCATATCCCTACATTCATAAGAGATGAATTGGATAGGACCTCCTGTCCAACTCAGGTTCCTTTGTCCCCCGCTGCCTTGGTCACTATCAGGGCCTCATGAAACATGACTGCTGTGACACTCCTCTGGCAATCTCAAAAGATCGAGATGCAGATAGATTTAATACATTCACTACCTACGCATCTGACTGACCTGGGATTTAAAATAAGCTCACTTGAGAGGCTCCTAGGGTCGTCTCGGAAAAAAGACCACGACCCTGCTCCCTGATAATAGATAAATGAAATACTTTACCCAAGATGTTATGCACTTTAGTGGAAAGCACAAAGAACAATACAGATAGAGATTTAACAAATAAACAGGATGCAACTCCAGCAACAATTGGCCCTGCTAATACATCTGTTATGGTCAGAGAGGCACCACCTGGGTCAGCAAGGGAGACTAATACTTAGCTCACATCCTCCCTCCATGTCACGGAAGACGTGGCCTCTTCGAGCCTGCCCAATTGTGATACATGTGGGAATAGTGTAGCACACAAGACTCCTGTTAACTCAGTACCTCCTTTTTCTCTGGCAAACACCACTCTCTCTAGGAGAGTGAAAAAGCAGCCAAAGAAACAGTGCACCTTAAAAAGAGATCCCTGATTTCAGGGGCATCTAACATCCCAGCAGCACACCCAGGGATTGGGCCCACAAAGATTTTTTCCATATTTGTTCCAAAAACAAAGCCAAACACTGTGACCTCACAAAGTAATATCCTAAATGAGGAGATCCAAGAAGCAAAACAAAGCAAAGGTGTCACTGAGATCACCACGGCCGAACTGACTATGGATGTTGAGATCACGGGCACATTAGTCAGTTCCTCATCCAATAGTAGCCTGACTGAACAAGGAGAAGGGGCAACAGCCAAATACAGCCAATTCTGTGGCTTCTGCAAATGGCTCAACAGCCTTATTAACCCCTGAAAAATGGACAATAGACAGGGTCACAGAGTCAGACTGCCTGCACTCTGGCTCAACAAACAATCCCCAATATGGCGAAGAGACCAGAGGATAGCACTTAACGCCGTCACCGCTGTGTATTTTTTCAACAGCAGTAGATACCAAAATGGACAAACCATCAATGGCCCCCGCTGAACCTCCTTACTGCGGAGCCTCCTTTAGACAGATATAGGTAGGTCCTAGCCAATATAAGGCCCTCAGAGCCCCTGCACCTAAGAAGCATAGAGCCCTCACCTTCCACACTCTACAGGGCTGACTATGAGGGACATCCAGAGTTGGACTTTATTCCTCACTATTTCCCTAAGGGTTATTATGACACATTCAATAGAGGAAATCTCTTACAACTATTGCATGTTATTTCCTCATTGAAAGATCTCACTTCAGATGATTTAGCTTTGGTAAAATGTATAGCCACACCTGTAAGCGTAAACATGGAAGCCACCATAACAATCTGGAAGAGTGAAGATCATACAGATGCTGTTCTGGGTAAAAAGAGAACAGCTGTAGGCTGGGGAATTGAGCAACTAAATCCATAGCTACCCAAATACCTCCACGTGCAATTATCTCAAGTGCAACCTAGAACAAACAAGAGCATGTTGAGGGGTGCTTCTGGTGGTAACCATGACAGGACTCCAAGAGTGCCCAATAATGCAACTACCTTAATAGAGTCATGCTCGCAAAGCCAAAAAAAAGTGAGCTGCGACAGAACAAGCAAAGAGCACAGCAACTGAAGGTGGTTGGCACACTCCCTTTCGAGGTGTCTGGAGCAGCATCCCTAGTACCAACACTGATACCAGTCTTCAAAGACAGGTATTGTGTCCCACCTCACAATAACATCATGGATCATTGCTGGCCACTAGACCAGCAGGACAAATAAATCTGCACTAGCCTATCTAGATAAATGTGACCTTCGCTGTCTGCAAGAGACTTTGGCCCATATTTATACTTTTTGCCGCAAAACTGCACAGTAGGGAAGGAGGGGGTTGTGCATCAGAAAATGATGCTACCCTGGTCAGAGGCAAAAAAGATGCCTCTAATCAGACTAGCATCATTTCCTGGTGCAGAACCTCCAAAATCATGACTCCTGTGTTAGGAAATACAGGAGTCATGCCCACCACGCCAATGGCCAGCACAGAGGACAAGTGTCTCCTGGACATGGCCATTGCACCCTGCGCCATGCAGGGGGCTCCAAGTTAGGGCCCCCGATGGCAAAAAAAAACAAAAGAAAAAAGTACTTAACTGGACTTACCATGGATGGGGTCCTCCATCCTTTGGTGCACCTCTGGTGGGGGTGTTCCTGGGGCTTGGGGAGGGCACCTGTGAACCAATTCCAAGGTGTTTAACCATGGAAATGGGTCCACTGGTCCCCTAACGCCAGGTCACCTAACGCTGGTCTGACCCAGGCGTTAAATAATGGTGCTAAGCAAGCAAGCTTAGCGCCATTATTTAGCCCCTCCTCCCACCAGTGCGTCATTTTAGCACAGGGGATAAATATGGGGTTTTGGGGATAGCACCCTTTTTTGGATGGGAACGCCTAGCATGCATCTCATTGACGCAAGGTAGGTTAACTCATCCAAAAAATTGTGCAAACTCCTATATTTTGACGTTAGACACGTCTAACATCAAAATATAAATATGGAGTTAGGTATGCACCAAATGTGTGTCAAAAAAATTAAGCAAATGCGGTGCAAAAAAAAGTATAAATATGGGACTTTGGGTCTTACACCATGAGTGATACAAGAATTCTATGGAATTTTAAAACCAGCTCCCCATCCCGGCCGCTTTCACCACCCTTCAGCCGGCTTGTCTATCTTTGTTAAATATACATGCAAGCTAGAGGCTACCCCAATCAAGTCACCTCTCCAGTGCTAAAAGCATTCACAAGAACAAACATTAAGCATAAAATAACACCTCTGCTGCTCCTAAACTGATATCTCAACACATCAAAAAACTTGAAGATGTCCATAGTGGAAGACCTTTGAGACAGCTTGGAAGATGTTTTCACGGATTTCCCAACCACCTAAATCCCGCTGGCAGGCGACTTCAACATCTGTGGATTAGGGAACTGAAGTGAACTTCTTGCATACACTAAAGAATAAGAAAGGATGAAGGACTTTCTGATAACTCATAAACTGACCTCGGTAAAACAACAGTTTGAGGCACAAGCTCCCCACCGTCAGTGCCCTACCACCTTCAAGGGAGTTTTACAATGATTACATTTTCATGTCATAGCCCTTAGTGAGCCGTCTCGCCAACTTTGAGATTGTTAAGAGACCAGAAAGCAATCACAGCCCTTTGAGCCTGCTGAACTAGATGTCATAATTAGAAATTATTAATGAGTGTTTTTGTATTTTGAATAATGATTTATGTAGAAAATGAATAATGCGCACATTTGAAAATATGACCTCGCAGAATGGCCACCAGTGTTCACGAAATATACTAAATAATTATAAATACATATGAACTAATGAAAACATGTTAGAATTAACGTAGTAATATGTCATATTGAGGGTTTTGAAGTATGTTTTAGCTTATTAATTGTGGGCCTTAACTTAGCAGATGTCTTGGCCTTGTTGCCAGGCCTCACGCAGAAGCTGTATTTCTTAGCATTTAATAAAAATGCTGACAGAGTGAACTGACTGTGAAATGCTCATTGTCTTGTTAAAAGTGCTTAGCAGAAGCTTTCCATGAGAACTGACTAGCAGAAGGGAGTGTTCTTAAAACTGTAACAAGCGATGTGTAATGTGTGCGAGAGGTTCTTTTCTAGGACGCAAACAATGAAGACACTGACTGGAGACGAAGATGCAACAAATTCGATACCTGATGAGCCGGATGATGAGGACATCGTAAAGCGAACCAATCAATGTTGTGTGAAGAAAGAAATATTAGAATTCATAGATTTGGTATGGAAAAATTATTGGGTGGAGTAATAACGTATGATTTACTGACCAATAGGGAATTAGTGGATAGTTTGGGTGACTTTGATATAAAAATGTGACAGAGGGAAAAGACTTCAGACTAGAGAGAGAGATTTTAGACAGATTTTACCCCGTTGTGAGATGTGATATCGAAGAGACTCGAGATTCTGTCATTGGGCTCATATTATCTGACTGAGAGCCTGATGGTTTTGCTGATTGGTAAATGGGATTGGGAACAGAAGAAATGGAGATCAGTGACATTGAGGATGTTAAATTGTTTCCAGCAATTACGCAGGGAGATGAGACGGAAGGAAAGAAAGTAGTAGAGGAGGAATTGGACGATGATGAGTTCCTTACACAGTTATTGAGAGATCAACCACCACTATAAACAGAACATGAGAGTGGTCCAAGTACTAGTGTTGATCTGGCAGCCCCAACACAGGTTAATGGGACAGCAAGTTCGGTGCAGGTTGATGCTAACCTGACACAGAATGAGGTGCGAAGTGGTCTTAATGTGCCAACTACTCTTGTAGTGCAGACTCAGATGCAGCCACTACAGCTGCAGAGAACTTATCCTGATGTGCCCATTATGGAAACAACATCGAACTTAGTGGTGCCCTCGGAGCAGGTGATTCCGAGACCAATACTGGTTCAGACTAAGCCGACTCCAATTTTGTTGCCCCAAGTTCAGCCGCAGGTAATGCCGAGATTTACGCCAGTGACAGGGACGCAGTCAGACTTGACTTCGAAAAGGAATCAAAGTATGGGAGTTACTCTCCCACAGAGTACAGGTCCAGAGCAACCCCAGATGCAATATTGCTGCTGATTCCTGTTGGTCCAGTGGTCCCATTATTTGCGCAAAAGAACCCAATTGTGAATGAACAAGGAGCAATGTCTCAGAGTTTAATGAGGAGGGGACCAACTGAACAAGTTCAGGTAGTCTCTTGCATGGGTCAGACTTTCGATGGATCTAGATCATTGTTAGATCTCAGTCCGCTTGTTGCACTTCCAGATTCTATGAATCTATCAAATGCAGGTCAGAGTTTGAAGCTATTGACACCACAGACTCCGAGTGCAGTGGGTACAGCAGGCGCCACCAATTCAAGTGAGTAACATTTCGTTACAGGGACTGACAGCTCAGCAGTTGACTGAATGGTTTGACAAGCTGAATACCCCACAGAATACTTCCAAGGGAGAAGAGCAGATAAAGCATGGAAGCGGGTGAATTAGTTCAGGGAACAATGGGGGTGAATAGATTAGAATCCTACACAGAAGCAGAGTTGAGAAACTTATGCCCAAGGATTACAAGAGAAGTGGGCAAAGTGCATCAGAGATTGGAAGATTTGGCAGAAAAGCATGGCATAGAAATTGAGAAAATGGAGCATCTGAAGAGAAGTTACAGATTAGATTTTGAAGCAAAAGATTTTGAACACATTAGGTCAGCCAGAATGAAGGCACACCTTAAAGAACTACTGCAGCGTGTTCAGGTTTGGGGAGCATTAGAGAAGTGGGAAGGCAGATGGGTAAAGAAAAGAGACAAAAGAGAAAGAGATTCTCTAGCGGTGACTGAGAATGTACAACAGGGTAAGGATCCATAAATTTTTTTGCCAATGAGAGAAATTCCAGGGGAAAATTTTGTTCATGTTCCTTGGAGTAGGAGTGATATTTTGTAATTTAAGAATGATTACCCAAAATTGAGAGAAAAGCCAGTAGAGTGGTATCAGCAGACAGACAGGTTCATGAAGCTCGCAAATTGTTTGTGGGAGGACTTGAACACATTATTGGAGATAGTGGTTGCAGCTGACTTATGGGTCGAATGTGAGAGAGCTGTAGATTGGCTAACAAGTGAACTGGACAGAGATAAAAGTACAGTTGCACCGTCTCCTGAGGTAATGAAATATTACTATAAGGTGATTGAGTTCCTGGATACAAGGATTTCACCCAAGAATATTGATTGGCAGAGGATGGATAGACAGTGCAGGAAATAAAGGAGTCGATACATGCGTACTATGAGAGATTGTTGAAGGCATTCAAGCAGTACAGTGGCGAAGAAGCAATTGAGCTGAAAGACATGCTGCATTTTGTGTTCAGGTTTGTGGAAGGATTGAGACCCGAGATAGGCCGATGATTAAGAATCATTTGTTTTGCTGGCAGGCAAAGACGATTGATGAAGTGTTGCAGTATGTGAAATACTGTAGTGATGAGACTGAGTTGAAACAGAAAAAGTTGAAAGAGAAGGCAATGGTGATGCAAATCAAGGCAGCTCAAAAAACAGGAGTGCAGGGAAATTTTGTGAAGCAGATGCCGCAGCAGCAGGGAATTGTCATGTTTCATCCTCAGGTGAGTGGTAGAGGTTGTGGAGGCAATATAAATCATGGTCCAGATTTGAATACCGTTGTGGTTCAGAATGATGTGCAGGGAATGAAGAAGCTATTGCTGTATCACATTTGTGGAGCTGTGGGACACTGGAAGCGGGAGTGTCCAATGATGGTCCAGGAGGGTGTTGTTCAGCAAGGTAACCAAGAATGAGAGGTCAAAAAATAAATGTTCAGAATAATGTGAATCAAGTACAGAATTTCCAGCCTATGCAGCAGGTGCAATTGCCCTGTGCACAAGTGTTACAGTTGCAGCCAATGCAGCAACAGATTCCTATGGTACCTAGACAGCAAATGCAGATACCCCAAGCCCAGATGGAGCAGCAACAGATCCTGCTTTCTCAACAGGAAGAGGCAGGACAGAAGTAGTAATACAGTGCACCAATTCCTGTTGCACAGTGAGAATGAAATAAATGGTGAATGGATGAGTGACAGTTCGGATGAGGAGCCATGTGTGCTTGCAACTTCTTTAGAAGTAGATCAAAGGGGACCCTATGTGAAGGGAAAGGTAATGGGTCACAGAGTTTCATTCTTGGTGGACACAGGAGCCACACTGTCTACAGTGAGAAGTGCAGAAGTTCCAAATCTGCCTCCTTTAGGAAGAACAGTTCAGGTTGTGGGGGTAGCGAATCAGTTTTTGACAAACCCGATTACAGATCCGGTGCAAGTTGTGATTGGCAATTTCTAGGGACCATAAGTTTGTGGTCTGCGATTCGAGTCCAGTATCCCTACTGGGAAGCGACTTTTTGTGTAAGACAAAGGCCCTTATTACAACCCTGGCGGTCAGTGTTAAAGAGGCGGTAATACCGCCAACAGGTCGGTGGAAAAAAAATGGAATCACGACCATGGCGGAAACCGCCAAAATAGACAGCCACTTTAACACTCCGACCGCCACGGTGGTAGAAACAAACACTGTGGCGGTAACCGCCAATAGGCAGGTGGAGGACAAAGTACTGCTCAATGTATCACAACAGGCCTATCCGCCACCCTTTCCAGGGCAGAACCAACGATCTCAAAAGCATGGTGGAAACAGTACACAGAAGGGAAAAAAACACTCACCTCTCGACACCCAGTGAGGAACCAGGACGCCATGGAGCCCGAACTGGAGGTGTTACCAATGCTGGTCTTCCTCCTGCTCTATAAGGAGCAGGACAGACACTGTCGACGACCACAGTGAGTATTGCACAAATAACACAGGGGAGGGGGGGAGGGAAAAGAGAGTGACACACACACGCAACACGCAATACCCACACCCCCTGCCTCACCCACAACAACATACACACAAATACATGCAGCAACATTACATATACACCCCCGCCCCCTGGAAGAACGCAAGGACAAAAGGAAATGATTGTAATGATTGTAATCATGACAAATCTGATAGTGAAAGTTCAAAACTCAGTATATACAAATGTGTACCCCAACTACACAAGTTCGGATAGTGTACCAATCATTGTCCATGGACCAGTGGTCCCAAAATGCATGGGTGAAGCCCACACAAGATACCTGACTCGAAACAGAGAGAACACTGCTGGGGTATCAGATCGAAAATGAGCAGGCACCTCAGGGGGAAGGTAAGGGGGGGCACCTCAGCTGGATTAACGCACAACGCCACTGCTGCACGAGGGGGCTCCATGCCCATTGCTGTATCCTGGGGAGTGCAAAGCCACAGTCTCTCAGGTTCTGGAGGGGGCCTGGTGCCCAAAGTGCTTCATCCTGCCAAGGACTGAGGTAGTGGATGTAATTCTCCACTGGTTCTGGAGGGGGCCTGGTGCTCAGAGTGCTCCACATGCAGTGTGGCCAGTCCCATTCCCTCTCCTGGGTGTGTAGCATGATACGCCATGGAGGCAGAGACATACCCCACACTGCTGCAGCTTCGCCTTCCACCTGCAGGTGCAAAAAGGTGATGGAAGTCATGCCTCATGGAAGCTGGGCAGGGTCCAGGAAGTTTCCTCCAGCCTCGGACGACTGACCACTGGGGAAAGTAGCCATGTCAACGGTGGTGCCACTGTCCGAGCACGTCGCGGGGCTGGTGGCGGTGGTTGCGACGGTGTCTGTGGCGGCGGTGCTGGCGGTGGTGCATGGGTCACCACCTGTTGAGGGACACAGCAGGATGTCTCCTGCAGCCTCGGACGGCTGCCCACTGGGGAAGATGCTGGGGACTGTTGCTGAGGCTGCAGACGTGCCGGTGGATGTGGAGGTGGCAGTGCAGGTGGCTGTGCAGATGGTGGTGATGGTGGCGGTGCAGGTAGCGGTGCGGGTGGCGGGGCAGTTTGCGGTGTTCACCTCTGTACAGGTTGGTGGAGTCGTGGACAGAAGGCTTGACACTAGTCCCTCAGTCTGTGCCACCGTGCCCTGTCCTGACCTGCTCTTCTGCTTTTGTCCGTTCCCCACCTTTGATGGTGCTGCAGGTGTCTTGCCACTGTCCCCTTTTGTTTTGGCGGAGCCCACGTTGGCTTGTGGGTGCGCCTTCTCCCTCCGGGATGTGGGCACCTTCTTCACCTTGTCTTGTCCTTGCCCTCGCTATGTGGCACACTGGCAGCCCTGATGGGTGGCGCACTCGATGACCCCGCAGTTGCTGGCACCACTGTGTCTGGGGATTTGGTGGCTGAGGTGCTGGGCTGGGACCTGGAAAGCCTGACCCTAGGGAAAGGACGGGGGGAGGAGAATGGAAGAGGTCAAGGTTTGCCAGGAAAACTTTTTTAGACACACTGGGATAGGAAGATGGAGGGGGTTTGGGAGTGGAGGAAGAGGTAGTGGTTGTAGGAGGTGTACGTTTGCTGAATTTGGGTGAAGGTGCATGGGCCAGAGGCTGTTCTGAGGTGGATGGCTGTTGGGTGGGTGTGTGCCTGCATTTGTATACTTTGGGAGGAGGGCTCACAGGCACACTGGGAGAGGACACTGGGGATGTGTGCATGGTAGTGGGGGTGGTGATTGCACGTGAGCGGTGTGTGGTGATGGGCGTGCTGGTGATGGAGGTAGTGGCTGAGGATGTAGTGCATGCAGGTGTGATTGGAGATGAGACAGGGAGGGAGGAGGAGGACGTGGAGGAGGGGGCACAGTGGAGGCAGTGGATGTTGCTGTGTCTGCATGGGGATGGTGCTTCTGTGAGTGCTTGTGTGATGTGTGGTGCTTATGTTTGCCATGTCCACTCTTGTGGGTTGATGAGTGTGCATGCTGGTCTGATGGTGTGCTTGGGATAGGCTGAGGTACAGGGGATTGGATCTGGGTGGGTGAAGTTGGAGGGGGGAGGCTGGACACAGGGACAATGGCTGCCATCAGTGCTGAGGCCAGAGCCTGAAATGCTCTCTGTTAAACCGCCTGCCCAGAATGAATGCCCTCCAGGGATGCATTTGTTTGTTGCAAATGCCTCTCAACACCCTGAATGCCATTCAAAATGGTAGATTGCCCAACAGTGAGGGATCTCAGGAAGTCAATAGTCTCCTCGCTGAGGGCAGCGGGGCTGACTGGGGAAGGGCCTGAGGTGCCTGTGGCGAAGGAGATGCCCACCCTCCTGGGTGAGTGGGCACGGGACACACGCTGAGGGGCTGCTGGTAGGGTGGTGCTGGTAGGGGGGGTAACGGCTGTACCTGTTGATGCGGTGGGCACAGAGGTGCCCGCCACCGCAAGGGAGCTCTCATCAGAGGAGGAGTCGCTGTCACTGGTGTCTGCTCCTGTCCCCGTGGTGAAGCTCCCCTCGCCCTCCGTCCCACTGGTGGCTTCAGACTCCGTTGCCGAGGTGCAAGTGGGTTGCAGCTCCCTCCTGCTCCGGTACCACTGCTCCTCCGCCAGATGATGCTATTGCACACAAGAACAGGGAGACAAAACAAAAAGGGGGGGAAGACAGAAGAAAAACATGTTCAGTGCATGCAACACCACTACCGTTGGTGGACACAACACACAGGGAGCAGCCCTCTCCACTACACGATGCACTAACAGTTCCTGCCAAATTCACATGCCCATGGGGTACAAGGCCTAAGCCCAATTGCTGCACACCTGGAAGTCACAGGAGCCTGACTAGGTGTAGATGGCTATTACCACTAGTGAGATTGGGGTGCCACAGAGCCTGCCTAACAAGGGACCTTGCCTACCTAGTTCGCCCTGGCCTAGGGGAACCCACTGCCCACCTCCCCCCCCAGACACCTCGTAATGCGCGCAGAGTCAGCTGAATGAGAGTGTACTCACCCCCTTGTGGCTGCTGTGATACCCTCAAGCGCCCATCCAACTCCGGATAGGCCACCACCAGGATCCGGTACATCAGGGGGGTCATGGTGCGACGGGCATCCCTTCCACATTGGGAGGCCATCCCCAGCTGGGCCTCCGCTGTCTTCTTGCTCCAGCGGCGCAGGCCCTCTCATCTTTTACGGCAGTGGGTGCTCCGTCTGTGGTAGACCCCCAGGGTCCGGACGTCCTTGGTGATGGCACACCAAATACCCTTCTTCTGGTGGGCACTGACCTCGAGGAAAGGTACAGGAGAAAAGGAAATTACTCACCCGTCCGGACCATCATACTCATTGCCCACCAGTTCCCACCCATGCCCTGACGCACATACACTCACCATCCGCACATGCAGGCCTCAGCACCCCCCCATGTATCTTCCATCCACACCACTCAAAACAGGCATTGCCCATGCAGCATGCTCACAGTGTACTCACCTGTTTGTCTGGAGGACGGACCGTACAGTTGCGTGGACTGGGGGAGGACCCCATCCACTAGTTTCTCCAACTCCTCCGAAGTGAAGGCAGGGGCCCTTTCTCCAGACACTGTAGCCATCATCGCTTTCAGACACAGGTCACAGCAGCACTTGCAGTGTAGGTTCTCTCCTGTTGAAGGTCAGGTATCAAGTGAGGGAACAGATAGAAAATGGCGGACACATCCACGGCGGTGCATACCGTCACCACCGGCGTATATCGTCATTGGTTCCTGGGATCCATAGGGCCCAATGTTAACCAATGCTGAATTGCGCTGTGGTCTTCGATCGCCCACCGCAACGGTGTACAACGCCAGCGCAGTTACCTCATTTCCCCATGTCCCACCTCACAGGTTGGGCAGCCGCCATTTCAGGGGGCCACATGGGATGGAAAAAAACTGTGTCACACCTATCTAGACCGGGAATACAGACAGATACCGGCACATTGCGCATTACCAAAGTTTCAGCAAATAACACATTGTGATACCTCTGCGTTGGATGGCCCTCTGCTGGCTGTTCTCCTCCATAGGGCATGTCTGCTGGGGAAGGTGATGAGATGGCGACATCCTCCGGTGTGGACCTGTCGACAATGGAAGAGAGACACATCATAATCACATAGAGACTTGATTGTGCAACAATCCTGGAACTGTGTGCCCAGTTGGAGCCAGACCTGATTTCAGCTATCCGCCATCCCCCCTCTTGTGCAGGTTCTCTCTGTACTCCATTTCCTGGCCAGTGGGTCTTTTCAAACAAGAGTGGCCATGGCATCAGGGATGTCCCAGCCAATGTTCTCTAACGCATTGTCCAGAGTGTTATCTGCCCTGCTGAAACACATGCGCAGCAACATCGTTTTCCCTCAGGTGGAGGATTTGCCCACAGTGAAAGGTGACTTCTGTGCCCTGGGACATATCCCCAACATCATTGGTGCCATTGATGGTACACATGTTGCATTTGTCCCCCCGCAGGAATGAACAGGTGTACAGAAACCGGAAAAGCTACCATTCAATGACTGTGCAGATGGTGTGTTTGGCAGACCAGTACATCACCCATGTGAATGCCAAGTATCCTGGCTCAGTGCATGACGCTTACATTTTGAAGAATAGCAGTATCCCTTATGTGATGGGCCAACTCCCGAGGCACCATGTGTGGCTAATTGGTGAGACCAAGGTCCCAACACAGTTGACATAGGTGTCTGGGTGTGGGGTTGTCCCTAAGGGTTAGTGTGTGTCTAACAATTGTCCCTCGACATTTGCAGGTGACTCTGATTACCCCAACCTGTCATGGCTACTGACTCCAGTGAGGAATCCCAGGACAAGGGCAGAGGAACGCTACAATGAGGCACATAGGCGGACTAGGAGGATTATAGAATGCACCTTCGGCCTCCTGAAGATCAGATTCCGGTGCCTCCATCTGACAGGTGGCTCCCTATACTACTCACCGAAGAAGGTGTGCCAGATAATCGTGGCCTGCTGTATGCTGCACAACCTGGCTTTGCGACGGTATGTGCCTTTTCTGCAGGAGGATGGGCCAGATGGTGGTCTTGTGGCAGCTGTGGAGCCTGTGGACAGTGAAGAAGAGGAGGCAGAAGAAGAAGATGTCGACAACCGAAACAACATCATCATGCAACACTTCCAGTGAGACACAGGTAAGAAGATGTAACTGCTTCCCACATCTCATACTATTGTTGGAGCTAGCATAAGTCTGTCATTTTCACTCAGTGTATGGACCCTGACTTGTTACTTTGGCTTTCCATTTCACAGATCTGGCTCCCACTTTGTGCCCTGTGCTATGTTTACTGCTGGCCTACAGCTGTGTTACATTGGTATGTGAACAAGTACATTGACATTGCTATATTCCAGAGATTTAGCAATTACACATTTGTGAAAGCACAAACTGACTCCAGCTTGTTTTGTGATTCAAGTGAGTTTATTTGTGTGCAAATAAGTGGAGGGGGGTGTAAAATGGGCTGGGGTGATGATGGAGGAATGTCCATGGCAGAGTCCAGTCTACTTGTTTCACAGGTGCATTGTCCAATGGGGCATAGGAAGTGGAGCAATGGCAGTTTCATGTGGACAGGGTGTCAAAGTGGGACAGAAGGGTGACGTTCAGGGGGGTCTTATTTCCTGGCGGGGGTCTTGGCAATGTTCTCTGTCTTGTTCCTGGATCTCAGGGACCATTTGCGGGGTGGTTCTCCATCTGCAGAGTTTGGGGTGCTGGTGACCTATTATTCCTGTGGCGATGCCTCCTGTCCACTAGCGCTGGCGGAGGTGGAGGGCTTTTCATCATCCAGGCTAGTGTCAGGGGCCCGTTGGTGTGCCACTGTATCCCTCCTGGTGTTGAGAAGGTCTGCCAGAACCCCTGCAATGGTGACCAGGGTGTTGTTGATGGACTTCAAGTCCTCCATGATCCCAAGTAGTGTTCCTCCTACAGCCGCTGGGTCTCCTGAAACTTGGCCCATGGTCTCCTGGGAATGGTGGTAAGCTCCTATGATGTTGGAGAGTGCCTCGTGGAGAGTGGGTTCCCTGGGCCTGTCCTCCTCCTGTCGCACAGCAGTCCTCCCAGCTTCCCTGTTATCCTGTTCCTCTGTCCCCTGAACCGTGTGCCCACTGCCACTGCCCCAGGTCCCTGATCGTCCTGTGTTAGTGGGGTTGCCTGGGTTACCTGTAGTGGTGGACACACTGCTGATTGACGTGTCCTGGGGACAGAGGGATGGACGCACTGGGTGGGTGCTGTGGTGGTGTTTTCTGAGGGGGGAGGTTCAGGGGTGGTTTGTGACTGTGTCAGGGGAACTGACTGTCCCGAGGAGCCTGATGGGCCAGGCTGGTCATCTTGATCCAGGCGTGCAGAGCTGCTGTCGTCACTGTGGGCCTCTTCTGTGGGGATACTGGATATGTCTGGCACCTCCTGTCCGGTGACGTTGGGTAGGGGTCCTGCATAGTTATTGTATGTGTGTGTGTGCCATCTTGTGCAATGGGTGAGTTACCCTCTACTCCTGTGCTTGCATTATTGGCTTGGCCCTTGTGTGATTGGTGATTTTGGGGCATGAGTGAGTCTCTCTACTGGACATGCTTTGGCGATGGGTGTCCATGCACTGGTGTTACATGTAGGGTTTTGGGATGTGTGGGTTGTGTTTGTGGGGTATCTCTGGGTTGTTGGGGTGATGGGTGTGAGGGTGAGGGTGGGAGTATGTGATGGCATGCAGGTGGGGTGGGGGGATAAAGTAGTAAAGATTTGCCTTACCAGAGTCCAGTCCTTCTGCTACTTCTGCCAGGCCCTCAGGATGAATAATTACCAAGACTTGTTACTCCCATGTTGTTAGTTGTGGGGGAGGAGGTGGGGGTCCACCACCAGTCCTCTGTACAGTAATCTGGTGTCTGGATACCACGGAATGTACCTTACCCCGTAGGTTGTCCCACCTCTTCCTGATGTCATCCTGTGTTCTTGGATGCTGTCCCACTGCGTTAACCCTGTCGACAATTCTGCGCCATAGCTCCATCTTCCTTGCAATGGATGTCTGCTGCACCTGTGATCCGAATAGCTGTGGCTCTACCCGGACGATTTCCTCCACCATGACCCTGAGCTCCTCCTCTGAAAACCTGGGGTGTCTTTGGGGTGCCATCATGTGGTGTGGGTGATGTGTAAGGTGGTGTATGTTGTGATGTGTTAGGGGATGTGTTGGGGTGCGTTGTTTGAGGTGCGTGGATAGTGTCTGAGTGAAGGTATTGTGTGTCTGTGGATGCTGGTGTTGTGTTAGGTAGTCTCTCTCTCTGTCCTTCTTTCAAATTTTTGGTTGTAAGGGTTTGTGGGTGATGTGGGTGTGTGCTTTATATTGGATTGGGTGTGTGGGTGTGGTGTGTGTATGTGTATCAGGTGTGCTTATTTTGAATTGTCCAATGTGTGGTTGTGTTTTGTTAGTGTGTGTGTATTTTGAGCACGGCGGTGTGTACCGCCAATGGTTTACTGCGGTTGAAAGACCACTGCGTTGATTCGTGGGTCGTGATACCGTGGGTGTATTCCTGTTGGTGTGACAGTGTAGGTTTTGGTATCGCCAGTTTATCACTGACCTTTGGTGTGGCGGACTTGTGTGGGTGTCTGTATTGTGGCGGATACCGAGCTGTGGGTCGTAATACCTGTAGCGGAATTCCGCTGCCGCAACAGTATGTTGGCGGTCTTCTGCACGGTGGAAAGCGGGATTTACCCCCAGGGTTGTAATGAGGGCCAAAGTGTCTCATTACTTGCTCAAATGATGGAATTGAGATCCAGACAAATAGTGATGATGAGGAGGACCCAGCACCAGAAACAGAGTGTGAATCTACAAATGAGGAATATCTCTTAATTGAGTTTTTCCTGATGTTCACAGTGAAAGAGCTTCATTCTGATTTGCAGGGAACAGTACAAGAGAATGTGTGGGATTTTGACAGGGAAAGAAGTGGGTTTGATTAAAGGAGTGGAGCCGATTGAGGTTACTTTGAATCCGAATGCAGTGTTTCCAAAATTTCCACAGTACAACATGACCCAAGATGTCCTGATGAAAGTGGCTCAGATAATCACAGATATTGTGAAGCATGGAGTTTTGAAGGAAATGTTGAGCAGCTCATGTAATTCAGCAATAATGGGTTTGAAGAAGCCATGTAGAAAGCTTTGAATTGTTCAGGATTTGAGAAAAGTTAATGACATTGTGGTCAAGTGTTGTCCCATAGTGCCCAACCCAACTGTGATAATGTTCCAGATTCGATGTGAGGCAGAATGGTTCACAGTTGTTGATTTGTCACCAGCGATCTTTTCGGTGCCTCTGCATGAGGATAGTCAATTTCTCTTTTGTTTCAAATTCCTGGATCAAGTCTACTGCTGGTGTAGACCACCTCAAGGGTACACAGAATTACCTTCCTTGTTCAACCAGATCTTGAAAAAGAATTTGGAGTCATTAGAATTGCCTTTTCAGTCGACTTTGGTACAGTGCATTGATGACCTATTGACTGCATCCAAGACAAGGGACAAGTGTAAGTATGACTCAATTGCCCTGTTGAATCATTTGGGAAAGTATGGTCATAAAGTGTCACCACTGAAATTGCAGTACTGTCAGAAGGTAGTGAAGTATTTGGGTCACCAAATTGAGAAAGGGACGAGGAAAATATCCAGGGAAAGGATCACAATGATACTGCAGATAAGTCCCCTGACCACACAGAGAGATGTCAGGATGTTCCAGGGAATGGTGGGCTATCGTCACCAACGGATCCAGAATTTTTCAGAAATCTCGAAACCATTGCAGAAGTTGACCCATAAGGATGTCACCAATCCCATAGTGTTAGATCAAGATGAAATGCATTCACTGGGTTGAGAGAGAGTTTGTGCAGAGCTTCAACGTTGGGTATGACTAACTACACAAAACCTTTCACATTGTTTTTTCATGAGAGTGATGCATGTTCATTGTCTGTCTTGACTCAGGTCCATGGAGGTGCTCATCGCCCAGTAGCCTATTTTTCAGCTACCTTGGACCCAGTTGCGGCAGCCTTACAAGGTTGTTTGCACTCAGTGGCCGCAGTTGGTCAAAGTCTTTCACAGTGTGAAGGCGTGGTGATGGGATATCCCCTGACTGTAATGGTCCCTCACTCGATTGAAATGTTGCTGACAAGAATGAAAACCCAATACCTGACTGGTGCTAGGTTGACTAGGTATGAGACGAATATTTTGGGTGCTCCAAACGGGACACTGAAAAGATGTACATTGCTGAAACCAGCAACTTTACTTCCAAGTGATACTACTGAAATTGAGAAAGAGGAATATGTTGAACATGATTGTCTCGAATTAACTGAGTTGTGTACAAAACTGAGACCTGACATTAGACATACTCGATTGGAAGAAAATGACCAATTTGTCTTTGCTGATGCTTCTTGTTTGAGAGACAAAACGGGAATATTGAGAGCAGGATCTGCTGTGTGCACAATTACAGGTACCTTAGAAGCTCCCTGGTTTCCAGGAGTGTATTCTGTCCAGGTAGCGGAATTGTTCACTCTTACTAGGGCGTGACATATTTCTGCTCGATTCAGAGTCACTATCTACGCAGATAGTCAATACAGACTCAGAATAGTTCATGATTGTGGTCAATTGTGGTCGCAGAGAGGATTTCTGACCTCTACTGGATCACCAGTGAGAAATGGTGAGAGAATAAAGGAGTTGTTACATGCAATTCAACTGCCTGAAGAAATTGCTGTGGTGAAATGCAGTGACATCTAAAGTCACAGGACTATGTGTAATTGGGGAATGGATGTGCAGATCAAGTTGCAAGATTTTGTGCACTGAACTGTATATCGTTAAAGGACAAGCGGGAATTGTTACCCGAAGAAGACACAACGTGTACAAGTTTTGCATTAAAAGTAATTGACACTTTGGAAGAGTTAAAATCTTTACAGGGTAATGTTGACAAAGAGGAGAAACGTTCATGGAGCAAAATAAAATGTGTTCAAAGACAGGATGAATTGTGGGTTTCAGAAGATGGTCAGTTGGTTTTGCCCAACAGCCTATTGTCCCAGATGGCAAGGTATTATGATGGTCAGGCACACATTGGGAGGGACGCCATGGTATGTCTGTTCAAAATTGATTGGTTCAACCTCAATTTTAGACAAGCAGCTGAAGCAGTGCCATCGCTGTGTCATTTGTTAGCAATTAAACATGGGGAAAGGGACAGTGGTTAATTTGAGCCACATTAGAAGAGCAGGAGGTCCGTTCAGCAGAATGCAATTGGATTTTATTGAGATGCCTGTGTGGGGAGGTTTGAGATGTGTTGGTGATTGTTTACATCTTTATCACTGGATTGAAGCGTACCCTACATGGAGAAATGATAGTCTCACAGTAGCGAAACTGTTGCTTAGGGAACTGATACCGCACTTCGGACTTTAGAATCAGACAGGGTAACTCACTTCAATAATGAGGTGATTAAACTATTGTGTGCAGCATTGAACATTGAGCAAAACTTGCATGGTAGTTATCGCCCTGAAGCATCAGGACTAGTGGAGCAGATGAATGGTACCTTGTAGTCAAAAATTGCAAAAATGTGCGCAGCTACGAATTTGAAATGGCCTGATGCATTGCCTTTGGTGCTGATGTCAATGAGAAATACACCTGACAGGAAGACAGGACTGTCACCCCATGAAATCCTCATGGGAAGAGCAATGCGAGTGCCAGCAGTTCCAGCCAATGCAATTGTGAACATTACAGATGATATGCTGTTGGATTACTGCAAGGGTCTGGCTGATGTAGTTCGCTCTTTCTCTCAGCAGGTGGAGGCCACCACACTGCCACGATCCATGACCCTGGGCACAATCTGAAAGCCGGTAACTGGGCTGTTGTCCGGAAGCATGTGTGCAAGACATGTTTGGAGCCTCCTTGGAAGGGACACTACCAAGTGGTCCTAACGACTACGACAGCTGTGAAGTGTGCTGGGATCCTGAACTGGATTCACGCAAGTCATACAAAGAAAGTGGCTTGTCCACTGGATCATGAAGAAGCGTTGTTTAGAGTACCAACAACAATGAGACAAATTACAGCACCGGAACAGGAGCAAGGAAGAACTGAAGCTGAACCTGTGCTCGTCAAAGACGGTTCCATTACTCCTCTGAGAGATGAGGGTTGGGACCTCCAGGAGGGTGCTGAGGAACCTATCGCGACTGAAACAGCAGGAGAGCCTAATGTAGAGGGGGCTATCCCAGAAGCAGACGATTCCGAGAGACAAAGAGAGCAATTGCCAGACCCAGAAGGGGAAAGAGTTGAGGTGGATCAAAGTCAAAGTGATCTGACTCTTCCTGAACCAGTTGCAGGTCCGTCAAGAGAAAACACCACAGAGAAAGAAAAGGATTTGAGTTCAATCCTGAAGAGAATGCTGACAGAAGGTCAGTTGAAAGGAGATAACTGGCCAAAATCGCAAGTAGAGAAAAGGAAAGAGGTGGTTGTTGAACCAACAATCAAGGAAGAAGTAGATTCTTGCTGAATTCGATGTATGTGATTACTTCATCACAACTGGCTTTGTTATTAATCTGCACCGTTGCTTTAGAATGCATTGTGATTCAAGCCTTGATTAAATTGCGTTTCTTCCGTCGTTTTGGTCAACCAGTGCTGTTTTTTATATGTGTTTCATTTCGATTTTGAGATTAATCTACATTACTTTAGCATTGTAAATTTAAGGGAAATAAAATTACTAAACTTTACTAAAGGTGTGGTTATTCATGGCAGAAAAGTCATGGTGGTTGACAATTACTGACTCCATTGATTACTGATTTGATTAATGATTATTGCTTGTTGCGTATTGATTATTGTTTCTGTTCTGGAACTATGGTAAGAACATCTTAAAGGAGTCAAAAGGTTGATAGACCTCTACGCGTCCCCTCGTAAGTTTACTTATTAAGGACCTATGCGCTAACAAGCCTCACCCTGGAACTAACAGTATCTAAGGTGGACAGATGTAATAATTTGGGATCCTCGACACAGGTAGAATCAGCAAAACTCATGAGGAGAATCAAGTGGAGACTGGAAGATATTAAAGGTTACCACTTGGTTAGGGAAGCAGATTACAGAGGAAACCAACTGCCAATCGAGTATAATCCAACTCCCTTATAGGACTTGAGAGCCACCCTTCTAGACCATGACAACACACAGGTTTGACCATGGAATGGATGGCAGGGGAGGTCACAACTCCATCACAATAAAATAACTGTCTCCACATGAAGATCCCTACAGAGTGCCCTTGGCGCCCTCAAGCACAACCCCACAGCAAAGACAGCCGCAGCATTTAATAAAACCACTCATCCTGCATAAAACACATGGGAACAAAAGATCGCCATGGATCAAAAGCAAGGGGTAATATCTTTCAATTAGCTCTGTTGTATGTACTTGTGGCACAAGATATACCTTTCACCATATGTGGCACTGTTACATGTATAACGGAAAAATACAACCATTTTTTTAATAGTAGAAATTTAAAGTGAAGAAAAACTGTTCTGCAAAAGTGTTCAGAAAATGTCTTCCACTTCGGTTACAAATATGGCATCGTGTTTACCAGCCACGGGGACCAAAGTGTCCTCTCTGTGTAAAATGTATATTCTTCACACAAAGCTCTAAGGTATGCCAGGTCACCATCCCTCTCCTCAAAATAATCAGCAAAAATATTTTAGCCACAGTATGTTATATGTGCCTCCTTTCTTTAGCCTTCTCATATCTACAGGCATGACTTCTCTGCCTCTGTCATTATCAATCCATACTTTTCCAACATCCAGACTTAATCTGACCGAACGTACACCGTAAGCCATCCATTGATTGTCAGCTGCTGCTGCCTAATTTCGAATCTCTCCGTTACTGTAAAACACACACCCTCTGCCCTTTTCGACTTTGTCAGGGATTCCTTTGTGATGCTCAACTCTTAATTTGTTTTTAATGGGAGAGCAAAACATGTCCTTTTTAGGAGGTGGTCATTTGATCCTAATTATGATGCTACAACATGCCTAGAAAAAAACCCACAGCAATCTACACACATTTCGTCGATAGGGTGGTGATGATGAGTACTTTTATTATTGTAGTAATCAGAAATATTACAAGAAAATACGGAACAATATTGATAAGAAAAATATTCAAAGCCACACTTGAAGAGATATTCAGCATCCAATACACATCGGGAACTTCTGTTGAGATAATAATTAGGATCACAATTGATGAGTATGATAGGAGAGTTGTGGAGCAGCTAAGATGGCCGCTCGATGGCAATGCTCCCGAGCTGCCGAAGACGTTTTTATATTGGAGGGAGACGTTTTTGACAGCTGGCTGCTTTTTTTTCCCAGAATTGGAAGTTGGAACAAGCAGGGAGTAGCATGGTGAGTTTTTTCTCTTTTAAAACTCTGATGTTTTACAGAGTTTAATCTTTTTAACCTACTGCTCCCTTTCTGACAGGAATGCGGCCGCCATTTTGAGAGGATTTTTTTTCCTAAAAGTTATTTTCTTTTTTTGTCTTTTGGCTACTTGAATTAATGTGGAGATCTTAATACTTTTTGGACACTCTTGGATGCCACTCTTGAAGCTGTTATAGTCATTTTATTCTGGATTTTCTTCTAAAAATTTTAACATTTGTCCTCTGAGGTGACTTAATTGGCGTTACAGGAACATTAACTAAACTATTGTACTAAATATATACTGTGTGGCTGAAATGGAAGCCCCTCATACTTCCAAATCATCTGTATCCTCTGTCTCTAACTCTAATGGTCGTAAAGACTCCAGGGGCCACAAAAGAGTTAAAAAAGACCCATCCTCTCCAACTAAGTCTCCATTGCCCCTCACATTGGATGACATTATGGATAAGCTCAAGCTAATAAAGCCTTTTGTTATGGAGACGAATATTGCGCTACAGCGAATTGAGGAGAAATGGTCACGTCTGGATTCTCGACTTTCTGAGGTGGAACAGAGGATTAGTGACATACAAGATACTACTACTAAAGTTGATACCTTGACTAAGTAAGTCGCACTACTTAAAAAACAGACAGAAGATTTGGGAAATCGCAATCGGCGGAATAATCTTCGCATTTATGGCATTCCGGAAGGTTCAGAAGGCCAAGATTTGTTAACATTCTTGCAAACTCATATTCCAAAGATTGTCGGTCATCAGAATAATACTGCTCTCAACATCCAGAGAGCCCATCATGTTGGTCCCTCTTCTCCATCAAAACCGAGAAGAATTATCGCCTACTTCGTACAGTACTCAGATTTAATGACTATTTTGACTGCCGCCAAACAACGTAAACAACTGTTGTGGTCGGGCCAAAAGATTTTCTTTAGCCAGGATGTGGCCACGGCGACCGTCAAGCGAAGGAAGGAATTTCTGGATCTCCGATCAGCCTCAAGATCCATGAATGCTAGATTTGGCCTAATTCACCCTTGTTTTTTTAGGGTCACCTTCAAGGACAGAAGAACTACTTTTGAAAATCCCTATGATCTGAAACAGTTTATATATACTCACAAAGGGGAGGCAATGGAACTCAGCAAGACTTGATCGGTTAATGTGAAATTCTTAAATTATTTATTTCTTCTTTACAGATATTGGAACCATTGAAATCTCAGGTTGAGAAAGTCCCCTTTCCGATTGTGTCTGTATTCCTGTATATCTCGACATCATAGTGTTCTTTCCCTTGTTGGTAAGTCATGTCGTCAGTTCATAGTGTAATATATTTATTTTGTTTCCTCGTCTCTCCTCTCTCTTGTTATACAGTCATTGTAGTTCCTCGGGGGTACTGTTGCTGATTGGCCTCTATTTCTTTTCTTGCTCCTCCCTTTCTCCCATGCAAAGTATTTTTCTTCTCTTTAAGACAATTATGACTGAAGTTTCTTGGCTCCTTGTCATCTTTTCTTTCTTTTATCAATGGGGTGCTTTTGCTACCCTTTTCTTTTTCTCTCTTTCTGTTTTTCTCTCTTTCTACTTTTCTTTCTACCTTTATTATTTCCTACGTCCTACAATGCAAGATTGGCATCAACACGCAATCTTATTTAGATATATGTTCATATGTTTCCTTTCCACCTTCTTCTATGATTCACATGTTATTTGTCTCTTAGGTTTCGGTAAGGCTTTGTTGTCTAAATGTCTTCTACTAGTTAAACGACCAGTCTTCGAATCATCTCATGGAATGTTAAAGGTTTACGTAATCCAGTTAAGAAACCAAGAGTGCTCCAGCATCTCTTTAAATTGAATTGTCAAGTTGCTCTTGTACAAGAGACCCATCTTAAAGAGCAGGATTTTAAAAGTTTCAATAGAAATTGGGTTGGTCATGTTTTTGGCTCCTCTGCAGCTCATATTAAGAATGGGGTAATATTATTGTTTCATAGATCTTTACATGTACAAGTTGTAGAGGAGACTAAAGATGATATAGGAAGATGGATTTTATTGACAGTTAAGATTTGTGGTTTGCTGTTTTCCATTTGCAATGTTTATGGTCCAACTGGAGTAGAGCCTCGATTTTGGGTGAATTTTTCTTCTTTATTATTATCTTGCAACTCTGAAAATCTTTTGGTAGGAGGTGATTGCAATCAACTTATGGATCATTTTATAGATCGTCACTCTCAAACTCGTTATATCCCTAATAAAATGCAAAAAACATTTTATCAAGCAATCTCCTCCAGAGGTCTACGTGATGTATGGAGAATTGCTCACCCAGATGTACCAGAATTCACGTTTTATTCTCGAGTACATCACTCATATTCTAGAATAGATTATATCTTTGCTACACAAAATGTTATACAAACAATTTCACATGCTGATATTGGGTCTATTCTCTTATCAGATCAGGCCCCAGTAATAATTGATATGAGCCTTCCAGGAAATTCCTCCTTTTCTAATCGCTGGAGGGTTAATAACACCTTATTGCAAGATCAGTTATTTATTGAACAATTTACAATGTTTTCTAAAGAATTTTTTATGGACAATTTACCTTCAGAAACTCAGATGAATTTTATATGGGATGCATTTAAAGCTACTGCTCAAGGCTTTATTATAGATTATGTTGCCATTAAAAAGAAATAAAAATCTAAAGTTTCCTCTCAACTGCTCACACAAATAAAATGTCTTGAGCATGAATATTTCTCATCTAAAAAAACAGACACCTTATCCAGGTTGATTGATGCTAAACTACAATATAATAAGCATTCCTTGGAAAGTGCATGTGGAACTCTACTCAAAATAAATTCCAAAATTTACGGGGGGAAAAATAAAGCGGGTAAACTATTGGCAAATTATTTAAAGATCAAAAAACAAAAGTCTAAAATTACTGTTATCACAGACACATTTGGAAATAGACACACTAAAGATTCAGAAATCCTGGAATGCTTTACTGACTACTGTACCACATTATATACTCCCAAAAATACTCCTAATATGACTGAAGTGGATGCCTTCTTCCACTCTATTCCTTCGAAACAAAAAGTAAATTTGTCACAATAAGACTCTGACCTATCTGAAGCAGAAATTAAAAATGCCATTACCAAGCTTCCTAAAGATAAGGCTTCTGGCCCGGATGGCTTTTCAACAGAATTTTACTCAACCTTTGCATCTATTTTAGTTCCTAAGCTATTAACACTTATACAATATTTCATATCAAAAGATCAAGCAAAGGGCACTTTTTCTGAAGCTGTGTTGTGTTTGATTCCTAAAAATGATAAGGATTTATCCAAATGTGGTAATTACAGACCTATATCCCTTATTAATGTCGATTGTAAAATCTTTGCAAAAGTCCTAGCCTTACGGATTAATCATTTTATCCCAGACCTAATAGACATTCATCAGTCAGGTTTTGTTAAGGGGCGATACATATCAGATAATTCTAGAACTTTTCTCAATATTATCCATCTTGCCTCTAAGTCCAGGGATCCTATAGCTGCCATAACTCTAGATGCTGAAAAAGCGTTTGATCAAGTTTGTTGGGATTTTATGTTTGGAGCATTAAAATGGCATGGTTTTAGTCCTCATATTATTAAAATTATTAGACTTTTATACTCTTCACCCTCTACATCAATTTTAGTCAATGGTAAACAATCTCATTACTTTCCTCTACACAGAGGTACTAGACAAGGTTGTCCTCTATCACCTCTGTTATTTATATTAGCCCTTGAGCCCCTTCTAGAGAAAATACATTGGTCATCTGATTTTTATGGGTTTAAGCACAAAGATACTGAGATTAAATTCACAGCTTATGCTGATGATATTTTACTTTTTATCTCTAATCCTCACAAGACTATTCCGGATTTTTTTTAATTATTACAAGAATACTCAAGTGTCTCAGGTTATAAGCTTAATGTAGATAAATCAGAGGTTTTGCCATTAAATGCTTACTGTCTACCAGACATGTTTAAAGACACTGGGTTTAAGTGGAACTCTAAGCATATCAAATGCCTGGGCATATCCTATTCCAACTCTCTTAAAGCCACTATTCAAACTAATCTCAAAGAGGTAGAGTCAAGGATTGTGAAATTACTTGATGGATGGTATGCTCTTTATTTAACTTGGTGGGGACGACTGGCCACGACTAAAATGATGTTGTTGCCCATTTTAAATTTTTATTTATCTATGCTTCTGGTTAAACTTCCTTCTAGTTGAAAAAAAATTATAAATGCATTATTTAAGATATTTTTATGGAACAAACGTAAATCTCGTATATCTCTAGTCAAATTGCAGGAACCTAGAGACAATGGAGGTGTAAATTTTCCATGCCTTAGAAGATATCACTCTGCATTTGTTTTAAAACAAATATGGTTGTCCCTCTCTCCCACTTTTCATAAAGGGACCTCTGTATGGAGTCAATTGGAACACTCACAAATTACACCATTTACATTTAGAGATGCAGTTCGGCTTTCAAAACATTCTAAATCTCTTTTCTCTCCGATAATAACTCAGTCTATTTCTATTGCCAGGCCATTACTTCTTGCCTCTCGCTCCTTATATGAGAACCTTAGGCAAACTCCTATATAGTACAATAATGATATTAAATTTCATAATAGAACTTTGGTATGGAAAGAGTGGATGCACAAAGGCATTATAACTTTAGGTCAGTTAATTCTAGATAATGCTGTACTTGAATTTCAAGATATTCAACGGACATTTCATATCTCCACTTATTACGCTGTGAAATATCAAACTCTCTATGCTATCCTCTATAACTTATTGTCTCAATCTTTGGAGGCTCCCTCTTCCACACAGCCTAATTCCCAACCTTATAATTTTTCCTCACAAGTCCCGGCGTCTTTTATATACAGAACCATTACACATACCACTCTTGTGAGACCAAAATCTAAAATAGAATTAGCATGGTAGCAGGATTTCAATCAAAGCATTCCTATATGTACATGGAAAAAAATATGGTCAAAACTCCATACAACATCCCGTTCAGCATCTACAACCCAAACGTTATTTTATTTTTACAATAGGTTGTACTATACTCCTGTAGACCTTTATAAATTTAAACTTACTACAGATAGCAAGTGTTGGTCGTATCTAAAGAAAACAGTCATTATATGCACATATTTTTTGAGTGCCCTGCAGTTCATACTTTTTGGGAACAAGTTTGGGATAAAGTTAATCAGATTTTCTCCATGAATTAACCTTTCAATGTATTACATGTTCTTTTGGGTAGTACTTCATCTATTTGGTATTCCCAACCACTGCTTGGTAAATTGGCTGATTTGCTCATTGCTGGTGCACTGCAAATTATAACTTCTAATTGGAAAGGTACTACGAAAATATCAGTTGTAACTTGGTGGAATCTGATCTGTTATAATCACAGAATGGATCGAGCAAATGCTAATACAACTCAACTGTTAATTAAAAGGGACATACTTTGGTTTCCCCTCACCTCTTTCCTTTCGCAACACAAGACTTTACATACTACTGTTAATACTTAATGGTTGCTTTATTGTGACTATGTGATTTTTAACTTGCATTGTTTTACTTTTTCTTTCTTTCCTTTCTCTCTTCTCATTCTTTCTTTTCTAAAACATAACAAAAATTGCTATTATTCTACGGTACAATATTACAGTCTGGTTGGGTATACAAATTGTTTCTTATAGATATGATTATCTTTATGATTATGATTAATCCTTTTTTAGTTTTTTAATTGTTTTTTCTTCTGGTTGCAAATGTATTTATTCTACTGTACCAGTGTATGCTAACTTATTCAATAAAGCATTATTAAACTAAAAAAAAAAAAAATTGATGAGTATGTTTAAGAAATCTGTACAATACAACACTTTAAGTAGAAGTAAAAGTGACGCAATTCACAATGTGCAAGATCTAAGAATTTAATGAGTGCACTGATAAAAGTTAGAGATTGAGATCTAAAAAGGCAATTCATTGTTTCTTTAACTGTCCTTCCTTTTGGGTCATTAGAAAAAAAACTACACGTGAACTTTTCGTGATATTGACCATTTTGGGAAAATACACATGTGATCTATAGTTACAGATTTATCTGACCCCGTAGCTGGCGTGTGACTTTGCCAATGAGATTAAGTTTCCAAGTACCTTCAAAACGGTGCAGTGGGATGGGAAACAGATTGAATCTCAGATACTTCAGCTTTTTGCTACATCTAGATTTAAGTGGAGATACTCCTGTTTGAGTTTTTAAATCAAAGTGATAAACCAGATGAGTGAGCTTCTAATTCAATATCATTTCAAGATCCTTCAAACGATAATTATGGTTCGGTCAGTTCTTTTTATCGGTAGCTTGTGAAGTAGATTAGGCAGTGTAGAAAGCACATTTAGAGCAAGAAGATTACGATGACTGATTATGTTGTCAATATCATCCTAGTTCATGGACATAGAGCAATGAGCAGAAAAGGGGAAAGCTTTGTTGTTTATGCTTTGATTGATTGGCTGACAGCTAGCTTTTCCTGTGTATAGTTTGGCAAATCTTCTCACAACTTTGGAAATTGAAGAGCATGAGTACCTCAATACAGTTTCTTCAGTCTCAACACGCAGGGCAGTCTCACATGCAAATCAACATTCTAAACCAACTCTATATGGAATGTTCTAACTACAAGTTAATGGGGGGGAGGAAAGGTGAGGAGGACCGAGCATAATTAAGAAATAAGGTAATCCACAACATATCTCCCTCCCTTCAGCAGAAATAAGTATAACATATAATGGCAAAACCAAAGCTTTACAATGGTAGAAGGCAAAAACTAAAGCTGTACAATGGTTATTCCAATAGGAGCTTATGAAAAAGAACAGTAAAGCCACACACATAAACATATGGTAGATCTTCTCATCTAGAATATATTCATTGTTTCAATCATAGGGCCTGATTACAAGTTTGGTGGTCGAACTGCCATTTCACTGCACCGGTGTCCCAAGTGCTCTGTTGACTTTTTTTGCCCACCAAATTACTATGCATGCAGGCTGAACCACCGACCACGGCAATTGATTGTGTCCAAGCTGCGATGCGGCGGACTGCAATGCTGGGGATTTGTACTCCGGCGTTGTCAGGGCCATGGATTCCTGCTGAGCAAATTAAGACACGGAAATTAAGAAAACACAGTAGCACTTGCAGTCCCCTTGCGGCGGCAGGCCACTATAGCACATGCTCAGTAAAGCATCATAATAGTGGCCATTGGATGGATACAAATACAACACACCTGATGTGCATTGCCCAAGTGGATATACCTGCAAATTGCATTATAAAACACACTCGATTTCAGACCATGATCCTTTGCCATTCCACTGCAGCACAGCAAATCTGAGACAACATTCTGGTGAGAGTAGACAGGGCTTTTTCCCCATCCCTTTTACCACTCTCCACACACTTTACCAGCACATTTTCTTTTCATCCCTTGGTGTATTTGTGGTTGCATTGTCACTGACTTTAATTTGGGGAAATGTCAAGGCGAACAAATCCACGTTTTTCAGAGGCAGAGTTGTCAGTCATGGTGGATAAAATCATAAGAGTGGAGCCACATTTGTTTGGAGCCTTAGAACAACAAATTAGTATCAGTCAGAAAAAGGAACATGTGACCCAGAATAGAAGACAGAGTGAATTATGTAGGTACCACCCTGAGCATGCAGGAGGAAATTGTGAATAGGTGGATTGACCTGAGGAGGAAGGTGGGTTCCCTGGCCTCCAAGCAACACCTGGAGGCCAATAGGACAGGTGGTGGTCCTCCCAGCACTCCAATCAAAATGTTTCCCTGGGAGGAGAAGCTCTTGCAGATCCTACATCATGAAAGCTTGACAAGAATACCTGGGGGAGTGGAGTCTGCTAATTTATACTTCACTAACTGCACTAACTGCCACAATACCTCAATGTCCTGTTTGCTCTCAACTCAGCTTTTGCCATAGTTTCCTAACATGCAATCCCCAAAGTATTACAGATGGTAAATTGCCTGTGTCAATGTGTAATGTTGCATATAAGATCACATGTATCAATCTCCATTACATGCCACATGTTGTAATGGTGCCGGTAAGTTTATTTCTGCAAAAATTTAATTCTAAGACCCATGATATGTTTAATATGTAAATGTATGGTCCTCCCTAACTGCATTTTGTGAACAGGTATGTTAGACTGCTCATTTTGTACGTTTTGGCAAGTAGAGATTGAAATAACTATAACTACCATTAGGCCCTGTTTCTGTACCTCAAAACAAGATGACATTGTGATTTTGCCCATTCTCACTTGTCTGACAAACTACAACTAGTGATAATTTCGGATGGAGTGAGCAATCTACATGCAATGTTCTGCTCAGATACATTTCTTCTTACTTTGCGTTATGTTGTCCTGGTCTCCTCAACTTGAAACAGTTGATGGAATGAGTGACACCATACCAAGTGTGTGGCCCAAATATCTGCGAGGCATGAAGTTAAGTCAGCAGATTAGAAGTTGCATGTGACCCATTGACTCTGCACTGTTCCCATGATGACTAATGCTAAATATACAACCAAGTTGTGTGATTGCCGGTTTTGTGCACAGTTAGGCCTTGGAATGGTCAAATACACATGTTACCTCTCCAATGTTTTGGCTTGAATGTTTGGGAGATGTCAGGTATATCCCTTAATCCAAAATGCACCATCTCAGGACATCTAATTAACTGCTTAAATCATGTACATGTATCTAACATCTACAACTGTCTTGTTAACAAGTTAACCACTGAAATATATCACAATGTCATCTCTACCTATTTTGTTGATTGTAGGTTTCTACTTACTGTGTCACAAAAGATTTTGAGGTAGATACCACACTTCCACCAATAACAATGTTCTCTATTTCACAACAGTTCAATCTGGCAGGGCACCTCCCCAGAGCTTGTCCACAGAAGAAACACCCACTCCACCCTTGGACCAAGCCTTCAGGGATGACAACACTCCTGGTGCTCTGGATGAGGATGACAGTGCTGATCCATCTAGTCAGCCTGGCCAGACCGCAACAGTGAGTGTCACTGGGCCCACAGCAACACCTCCCACCTCAGCCAACCTCAGTCCCCACAACCTGTGCACCTAGCACAGTAACAACCATTGTGTGCCCGCCAGTCCTGGATCCTGAAGTGACAATCACCACCCCAGCTACAGAGAAGCCAGGAACCAGTGGGAGAGGTCACCTTGGGCCAAGGGCGCAGGCTTGTGGTGGTAGGGATCATGGGAGAGTACCTGTGGGCGGGCAGAGTGAGGCTACTATGGCCACTCACACCCAGGACACCATCAACCAAGTCTTGGGAGCCTCTTTCATGAGTCCCAAAGCATGATGGGCCAGGTACTCACTGAAATACAGGAGATGAAGCAACTGCAGAGGGGCATTCACCATGCGATGGAGGCCCATAACTCATACATGGGCTCCCTAATTGTGGTGCTGCAGGACATTCACGCACACCTGCGCAAGGCTTTTCCAGCACATCTACCTCTTCCTGTGGTCCAACTACATCAGGACCATCAACATCTGCTGCGGCCACAGGAAGGGAAGTCCTGCCACAGGAAGATGCACCTACAGGCAGCCCCTTCCCTGCAGTTGTGCATCCCCCCCGCACTGGCAAGTGGCGACATCCACGCAAATTACCAGGAGGTGCGGATGGCAAGACCTCCAACACCAGCAGCAAGAAACCTCAAACCTAATTTCCTCCAGTGTATGTAACACATTCACTCAGTGGGCTATTTCTGGACACATTTACCTTTCTGATGGCAGTAGTATTTTTGAAATGGGACTTCAAACAATTTGGCATCTACAACTATGGTTTCATTCACCATGACTGACTTCTTCACTTTTCAGTTTTCCTGTTTGTTTTTCACAATGTTTTTTTCCTCCTTGTTCACTTAAATGTATTCATTAGTCTGAAACTCATTGGCTACTGTAGTATATCTAGCAATGTTCATATGTACTCCCATATGGATGTTACCATGGCACAAATATCTACTTGTGTAAGCTTGGATATGTTGCATGTACACAATGTTTAGCTTAGGATCACAACCGTGCATCACCAAAACATAAATACAAGGGTGTTCTCATATGCCATCTTTATTCTATTGTACCAACAATAGGCTGGCATTGTGTCAGAAACATACCAAGTCATACATGCAAACCATAATCTGTGCCAGTAGTCACATTTTCAGTTGCAGACATTAACAAAATGGAAACAGGGGAGACACCTGACAATGTCCTATTTAATAGGCAAAATAAAATTACTCTATGTTATCAGCTGGACCCATATCACCTAGCTCATAAATGGAATCCTACATCAATAATGCTTGGCAGTACTACATTTTCTGATCACAGGATAATTCCAATCCACTGTTCCAGTATCTGATGGAATGTCACAAACACATTTCTTTGGTGTCCCACAAGCACTTTGCCCTGCAATGAGAAGACAAATCAACAGCTGCATACACTTTACACACAATGAGGATTTAGCCAATGTGAAGGGAGTTAATAGCATGATTTGACTCCATAACAACATTTTGTTGGAGCACATGATGTCACACATGTTGTATTAGGACCACCACATGACAAGGAGCAAGCCCAATGGATTCCTCATAACTTCCCTCCTATCACTGTGCAAGCTGTCTTGGTACAAGATATGTACACCCAAAGTCTGTGTCTCTCATTCCCAGGAACAACCCATGTCCCCTTTGTATTGCCAGACTCCATCATATACCCACAAATGTCACAACTCTGAAATGTCCAAGTAAAGAAGCCATGGTAAAGGTACCTAAAACAGACCAAAACTAAGAAATTACCTTTCAGACCACACATATTAGACAATTCACATAGTCAACTTCAGAAGACCACAGTCCATGACAAGAAAGCTGAGCTAAATAAAGCAACACAATCAAAATGAACATGTGTCAAGACCTTGTTCAACAAATACCTTTCACCTGGATTTCCCAGAGCTTGCCCTCCCTAATATGTTCCCTTAACATTCTCCTCTCATCATCACAACAAGAGTTGCTGTAACAGTCAAAGGTGTGACATTTGACAAAAAATAATTACACTTATGAGAAGTTGTTGTTGAGATCTTGATGCAAGTCAGATCCTTCCTCTTTGCCACTGTTGGACATGGCCCTTTCTACAGGATCCTTCAGCAAACGTTTTGCCTTCTCCTCCTTATTTTTTTGACCCTTTTTGGCTGACATTATTACTCTGGGCACTTTGCCACTGCTAATCAGTAATTAGTGCTAAAGTGCATGTGCTCTCCCTTGTAAACTTGGTATGATTGGGTTATACTTAATTGGCATATTTAATTTACCTGTAAATTAAATGCTACTAGTGGGCCTACAGCAATGCTTCCGCCACCCGCTGAAGTAGCCTTTCAAACTTTTCTCGTGCCTGCTAGTGCAGGACCTGCGTACGCAGTTTGCTGCCACAGGGACCTGGCATATAAATCTACTTGCCAGGCCCAGATCTTCACTTTTACTACATGAAGGCCCTAGCTAGCCCTATGGGCAGAGTGCTATGGATGTAGAAGGCAGGACATTTGCCTAGTAGTGTGGCCTGTACTGGTAGTGACAAACAACCTATTTTGTTTCTCACTGCTGTGAGTGCTGCCTTCTCACAGGATTGTATTTTTAAATGCCCTGCCTTATGTCTAGTGATATTGTCTGATTTATGAGGGATAGAGTAGTCATGTTTGGCATGGTTGTAATGGTAGTGAGAAATGCTGCTTACTGGTGTAGGTAGATTTTTTATTATCATTACAGAAATGCCACTTTTAGAAAGTGAGCATTTCTCTGTGCTTATGACTCTGGTGTTTATCAGCTTGACTCCAATCCACATCTGGGCAGAGTGATGGTTGGGCTTTGTGCATCCTTCTCCGACAGCTTGTACACAGGGAGGGTGGAGGTATCACAGAGGTGCATCTCCATGAATAGTCTTTCTGTGCTGAGAGAAGGGAGAGGCAGGGCACCCATGCATCTGTAAAGGCTGTGCCCCGGCCTCACAAAAGAGGGTTGTTTACCCCCAACTGATGTCTGGAGCCTGTGCTGGAGGAGAGAGGGGACACCCCTGAACAAGTTGTAGCTGGTTGAAACCCCCTCTCCTCTGCATTGGAAATGCTTTCTAGAACTGAGTATAAGTACAGAGAATTTTGCCCCCACAATTTGGTGACATTGTGGAACAGAAACTTACTTGTAACTGGACACAGAATGCTGCTGGAGGGACTCACTTGGAACCGCCTGTGACTGCTGCTGCTGCTGTGCTGACCTCTGACCTGCTTGGTCACTTTGAGGAACTGCCAACAGCCTGCATCCACCTTGTGCTGGCCTGCTGCTGGGCCCTCTGGCCCTGTGCTCCATTCTGCTGTTGTTACCCAGGGGCTGTATGCTGTGGCCCCTGACCCCAGCCATCCTCTGTTGAAGCAATCAGGAGAGTGCTTCTCTTCATGCTCCCCAGCGCTTTGAGAGCACTCTGTTTATTTGCCTCAAAGCACCTTGGGAGCACTTATCTTTTGATTCACCCCATGCTCTGAAAGCGTGTCCTGGTGCCCAAGAAAACTTCCCTCAGCACCTAAAAGTGCTGCCAGGAATCACCGCCGCAGCCCGGCCGGGCTGTTTTTCCTAAATGCGCCAGACCGCCGGGGCACCACTGAAAGTAAGGAAAGGAGCGAGCGCGCTCCTATTGTACCCCTAAGGTGGAGTACACTCCAAGGAGCGCCCCTGGGGGATAAGCAGGCACTCACTCTGGTGCCTGCCGTCTGCTATGGCCCGGACGGGCTGCAGCCTGTTGTTGTAAGCCAGGCGGGGAAGATGGCCTCATTGGAAGCTCCCCACCCCACAGGGCCCCCTTTGTTGCTGTGAGGACTGGAGGGGAGAAGGAAGCCTCATCAAAGGCTCCCCCTCCCCATCAGAAGCTCTGATATTTCTCTTTGAGACCACGGGCAGGATGGAAGCCTCGATGGAGGCCTCCTGCACCACCAGGTCCCCAGTTCGTCCCCATACCAGTGTTCTGACTTTGGCTCCCCCTCTGGAGGGCCAGTTGCAGCCTGGGAGGGCCCCCAGAGATCGTGGGACCAAGGGGGGGTGGGATATAAAAGCAAGAGGGGTGCGTGTTGCCCCCTCCCTCCTCACATCAGTGCGAGGCCCCCATGGAGTGCAAGGAGCACTGTGGGCCCCCTTATGCCTCATGGCACTGGAAGTGCCTTTTTCATCAGATAAACAGGTACTCTTTCTCTGGACATGGGATTTCCAGCTGTTCCTAGTATGGACATTGTTGAGTATTGTGTTTTCCTGTCTCTTCTGATGATGTGCCATATGTGTATGCTGGTGTTTCTTTTATGGACAGTCTACACTGATATGTTTTACTGACTTTCCATATGTTTCATAACATACCTGATATGGGCATTTATGATATGACTATGACAAGTACATTTATATATTAATGTGATTCCTGTCTACTGCTTATGTTGCATGTAGGAAGCTGGCTCTGTATATACTGTGTCAAAATGAGATATAGGGGGTCATTCCGACCCCGGCGGGCGGCGGGCGCCGCCCGCCGGGCAGAGAATGCCAGAAGACCGCACCGCGGTCAAATGACCGCGGCGGTCATTCTGACTTTCCCGCTGGGTGGGCGGGCGACCGCCAAAAGGCCGCCCGCCCGCCCAGCGGGAAAGCCCCAGCAACGATGAAGCCGGCTCCGAATGGAGCCAGCGGAGTTGCTGGTGTGCGACGGGTGCAGTGGCACCCGTCGCGATTTTCAGTGTCTGCTAGGCAGACACTGAACATCTTCATGGGGCCCGGTTAGGGGGCCCCACGACACCCGTTCCCGCCATCCTGGCTCTGGCGGTGTAAACCGCCAGAACCAGGCTGGCGGGAAGGGGGTCGGAATCCCCATGGCGGCGCTGGAGGATTCCCTGGGGCAGGAGAAAACCGGCGGGAAAACCGTTGGTTCCCCTTTTCTGACCGCGGCTTTACCGCCGCGGTCAGAATTGCCCCGGAAGCACCGCCAGCCTGTTGGCGGTGCTTCCGCTGCCCTCTGCCCTGGCGGTTACAAACCGCTAGGGTCAGAATGAGGGCCATAGTGTGCACACAGTCCAGGGGTTCTCCAGAGGCTTAACAGATGCTGAAATAGATAGTACTAATGCTTTATTTGTGGTAGTGTCGTCAAGCAGTTAGGCTTATCAGAGGGTAGTGTTAAGTGTTTGTTGTACAAACACAAGCAATAGAAGAAATACACACTCAGGTGGTCATTCCGACCTCGGCGGTCTTTTCTCCAGACCGCCGAGGCCGGGGGAGACAGAATACCGCCATTGCCGGCGGTATTCATGCCTCCCTATTCCAACATTTCCGCTGGGCCAGCGGACGGTAACACCGTTACCGTCGGCTGGCCCAGCGGAAATGGCACATCAACATTGCCGCCGGCTCGTAATAGAGCCGGCGGCAATGTTGATGTGCAGCGGGTGCAGTAGCATCCGTCGCGCATTTCACTGCCCGAAATTCGGGCAGTGAAATGCACGATGGGGCTATGCCTGGGGGCCCCTGCACTGCCCATGCCAAGTGCATGGGCATTGCAGGGGCCCCCAGGGGCACTCCCAGTCCCCTTACCGCCAGCCTTTCAATGGCGGTGTTTACCGCCACGGACAGGCTGGCGGTCGGGGACTCATAATCCCCAGGGATTATGCCCGCCAGGCAGAAGCCTGGCGGGAAAGTGGAGGGGCCGGCGGTATGACCGTGGCTTTTCCGCCACGGTCAGAATTGCTGGCGGAACACTGCCAGCCTGTTGGCGGTGTTACCGCCAACATACCGCCGGCCGCCAGGGTCGGAATGACCCCCTCAATGACTTAACTCCAGACCAATAGGATTTTATATTTTTAAATTAACAAATTTGTTTTGTTAATTTATTTCTAGAGCCACAAGATTCAGTTTATAGGTAAGTACATAAAATAAAAGGTACTTTGCATGTATATGATCAGGACGTTGACTAGAATCGTCAATGCATACAGTTTTTCTTAAAATGACAAAAAATGCTATTTTAAAAGTGGACACTGCAATTTTCAACAGTTCCTGAAAAGATAGTACAGTTTTGCAGGTAAGTATACAACTTACAGTTCTTATCTCCGGGGTGTAGGTAGTTAGTCGTTGTGGGTTCAAGTTAACCCCAAACACCCAGCACCAGCAACACGGGCTGGTTGGGTGCAGAGGTCAAAGAGGAACCAAATTAACATGGGCTCCTATGGAGACAGGGGGTGCTCGGAATCTGGTCAGTCAGCAGGTAAGTACCTGTGATTCAGAGGGCAGGCCAGGGAGGATCAGAAGAGCACTGGAAGGGCCACAAGTATGCACTAAACACACACGCTCAGCGGCACAGGGGCAGCCGGGTGCAGTGTTCGGTGTGCAAACAGGATAATGGGTTTCCATTGCAGGTCGATAGGGAGACCTCAGGGGTCACTCAGAGGCTGCAGGTGGGATCCAGGGGGGTGTCTGGGGCACACCACCGGTTGGACAAGGAGGGCCGCCTGATGGATGATGAGGCACCAGGAGTTGGTTTCTCTAAGGCCTGGGGGCTACGAGTGAAGTGTGTCTTTTAGGGGACGGATATCTTCGTCCAGAGCTCGTGGTCAGGGGACTCCTCTGGATTCCTTCTGCAGGCATCGTCGTGAAGGGGTAAACCTAGGCTGGGCACTTGCTAGCAATCACCTGGGGACCCTATCTTGCTGGATGAACCACCTAGACACGGGCCATGGGCGTCAGGTGCACAGGGGTCAAGGCTCACGCATCTAGAGTAAGGTGGGAGTCCTTAGTTGTAGGTTTCTTGTAGACAGAGCCACTGTCCTGGGGAGCTCTTGGTCCTTTTGGGTGTAGGGCAGTCCTCTGGAGTTGGCAGAGGTCGCCGGGCCCGCTGGACACGTCACTAGTCTTTTTGCAGGTTCTTTGAAGCAGGAGACAGGTGGGTAGGGCTGGGGCCAAAGCAGTGGTCGTTCTTCTCTGCTGGGGGTTTCAGCTTAGGAGTCCTTCTTCTTCATGTAGGTCGTCAGGAATCTGGTGAGCTGGGTTCACGGAGGCCCTTAAATGCTAGATTTAGGGGCATGTTAGGGGTCAGAGGGCAGTAGCCAATGGCTACTGTCCCTGAGGGTGGCTACACCCTCCTTGTGCTCTACTCCCTTTGGGGAGGGAGGCACATTCCTATCCCTATTAGTCCCTGTCCTCCAAACCAAGATGGAGGATTCTGCAGAGAGGGGGGTCATCTATGCTCTGGACACCTTAGGGGTGGTCCTGGCTGAGGTGGTTACTCCTCCCTGTTTTCCCTAATTTTCCCACCTCCAAAAGAGGGGCTTTGTCTGGGGGGTGGGCATCTCCACTAGCTGGAGTGCCCTGGGGCACTGTTACCCAAGGCTTGAGCCTTTGAGGCTCACCGCCTGGTGTTACGGTTCCTGAAGAGGAAGGTGTGAAGCACTTCCTCCCAAGAAAGGCTTTGTTTCTGACTACAGACTGCACAAAGGCACTCACCGAATGTGGTCAGTAACTCGTCTGAAAGTGGCCGGCTGGCACAGACTGGTCAGTCCTACACTAGCAACTAGCCAGTTGGGCTAACACACAGGGGACATCTCTATGATGCCCTCTGTGTGCATTTTTCAAGAAATCCCACACTGGCATCAATGTGGGTTTATTATGCTAAGAAGTTTGATAGCAAACTTCCCAGTATTCAGTGAAGCCACTATGGTGCTGTGAAGTTCGTAATGACAAACTCCCAGACCATATACTCAATATGGCTACACTGTGCTTACAATGTCTAAAAATGGACTTAGACACCGTTGGGGCATATTGCTTATGCAGCTATGCCCTCATCTGTGGTATAGTGCACCCTGCCTTAGGGCTGTAAGGCCTGCTAGAGGGGTGAATTACCTATGCCATAGGCAGTGGTTTGTGGGCATGGCACCCTAAGAGGGGTGCCATGTCTGCTGTGCCTTTTTCTTCCCACCAGCACAGACAAGCTGCCAGGCAGTGTGCATGTGCTGAGCGAGGGGTCTCCTAAGGTGGCATAATATTTGCTGCAGCCCTTAGAGACCTTCCCTGGCCACAGGGCCCTTGGTATCATGGGTACCTTTTACAAGGGACTTAACTGTGTGCCAGGGCTGTGCCACTTGTGGAAGCAAAGGTACAGTTTAAAGGAAAGAACACTGGTGCTGGGGCCTAGTTTACAGAGTCCCAGCACACTTTCCATCAATGTTGGCATCAACACTAGATAAAAAGTGGGGAGGTAACCATGGCAACAGTTGCACTTTCCAACAATGCAGAATAGTAAGTATGCTGTGTGTTAATTGTGACTACTGCTGGTTCGGCAGAGTAACTATTGAGTAACATTCTGACAACTGCTTGAGTAGCAGGGTATTACAGACATATTGGCCTTCATTACAACCCTGGTAGTTGGTGTAAAAGTGGCGGTAATGCCGCCAACAGGCTGGTGGTAATTGCTGCCAAATTATGACCATGGTGGTAAGAACTCAGATAGACAGCCTCTTTACCACACTGACTGCCTACAGCCAGGCGGAAGTCAATTACCATATTTCAACCACACAATCTGCCACCTTTTCCGAGGCAGTACCAATGACATCAAAAGCCTGGCAGAAACACTGCACAGAAGGGAAAGGGCTCACCATTGGAGACACAGGGAACAACCACGCTGCCATGGAGCCCGAGCTGCATGTCTTCCCCATGCTCTTCTATGTCCTGCTCCACCACGAACACCAACGATGGCGAAGATGACAACGGTGAGTACAGCCACCTCACGCACAGGGGAGGGGGAGGGAAAAGGGAGTGACACACACACTCACCACACACACCCCCACCCCCAACACCATACACACAATCAGCTGCAGTAATAAAACATATTTACACTGTACCTCGGATGAATAATGCAAGGACAACAGGAATTTACTAAGGTGAGTGTAATAAGATCAACACAGTATAAATAAGAAATATGCAATGTGACAGATATATACAATTGTACAGTTCAAGGGACAGTGCCCAGTCCTCAGTGTGCGTGGGCCACAGGGCCACAGGCCAAAGTCCAAGACCCCACTTGTCACCTGCATCAACACAGAGAGAACACTGCAGGGGAATTATTTGGAAAATAGGCAGGCACCTCAGGGGGACGGGGGATGGGGGGGCACCTCAGCCGGGAGATGGAACAAGGCCACTGGCTCTTGAGAGGGCAACATGCCCTGTGCTTGGTCCTGGGGAGTGCAAGGCCAAAGTCTCTCAAGTAGGTTCTTACCCACTGGTTCTGGAGGGGGCATCGTGCCCTGTGCTCTTGATCCTGGGGAGGCTGGGGTTGGTGGGTGTCTTCCCCACTGGTTCTGGAGGGGGCATTGTGCCCTGTGCTCTTGATCACGGGGAGGCTGGGGTTGGTGGGTGTCTTACCCACTGGTTCTGGAGGGGGCATCGTGCCCTGTGCTCTTGATCCTGGGGAGGCTGGGGTTGGCGGGTGCCCTACCCACTGGTTCTGGAGGGGGCATCATGCCCTGTGCTCTTGATACTGGGGAGTGCAAGGTCATAGTCTCTCAGGTGGGTGTCCTACCCATGGATGCAGGACTACATACCGTCTGCCGGCGGTGATGGCAGCTGAGTGGTGGTAGTGGTGCTGCTGCTGCTGGTGGGGGGAGCCTCCAGCACATCCCCTGCAGCCTCGGTTGGCTGCACAACCATGGTTGGTGGTGGGGGCTCTGTCAGAGTCCCTGCCTGAGGTCCTTTGTCCTTCCTGGCAGCAGCTGGGGCTGGCTCCTTCCCCTTCCTGGCAGCAGCTGGGGCAGGCTCCTTGCTCTTCCGGGCAACGTCTGGGGCAGGCTCCTTGCTCTCCCGGGCAGCACCTGGGGCAGGCTCCTTACCCTTGAGGCTGCCTGGTGCAGGCTCCTTCACCCTCAAGACATGTGCCCTGGATCCTTTCCCACCACAAGTGGGTGTGGTGACTATTGGGCCCGTGGACTGGGTGGCTGAGGTGCTTGGCTGGGTTTTGCCCACCCTGGCCAGACGTGCAGGATGGGGGGGAGGGGTAGGGAAGAGGTCAATTGTGGATAGGAAATGTTTTTAGGGACATTGGGGCGGGAATGGGGAGAAGGTTTGGGAGTGGTTGTAGGAGGTGTCTGTCTGCTGAGTTTGGTTGCAGGTGCATGGGCTGAATGCTGTTGTGAGGTGGACAGCTGTTGGGTGTCTGAGTGCTTGCGTTTGTGTACCTTGGAGGGGGGGCAGGCACAGTGGGAGAGGACACAGGGGACATGGGCATGGCTGTTGTGGAGGTGTCTGCCAGTGAGATGTGTGTTCTGCTAGGTGTGGTGACGCTGGTAGTGGATGAGGATGTAGTGCACGCAGGTATGAGTGTAGACAGAACTGGGAGGGAAGTGGAGGAGGAGGGGCACCGAGTGGAAATAGTGGATATTAGTATGTCTGTACCTGGATGTTGTTTGTATGAGCGCCTGTGGGATGAAGTGTGGTGCTTGTGTTTGCCTGTGCCACTCTTGTGTGTTGTCTTGTGTGCATGCTCGTCTGCCTGTGTGCTTGGGATAGGTTGGGGCTGAGGGGAATGGGATTGGGAAGAGGAAGTTGGAGGGTGGAAACAGGGACAATGGCTGCCATCAGAGAGGAGGACAGAGCCTGGATTGATTTCTGTTGGGTCGCCAAGCCAGTGTGAATGCCTTCTAGAAATGCATTAGTCTGTTTCATCTGGGCTGCCAGATGCCAATGGTTGACTGCCCTACAGAGATGGATCTCAGGAGGTCATTAGCCTCCTCACTCAGGGCAGCAGGGCTCACTGGGCCAGGGCCTGAGGTGCCTTGGTCGAAGGAGATGCCCACCCTCCCGGGTGAGCGGGCACAGGCAACTGGATGAGGGGCTGCTGGGAGGGTGGTGCTGGTATGGGGGTGGCGGTTGTAACTCTAGCTGGGGTGGTCACAGAGGTGTCCGCCACCACCAGGGAGCTTCCATCTGAGGAGGTACCTGTGTCTAAACTGTCCCCTCCAGTCCCCACCGTGGTGCTCCCCTCGGCCTCTGTCCTACTGGTGCTCTGAACGTCAGTAGACTCTGCCTCCTGGGTCCTGTGGGATGCAGCTCCCTCCGTCGCCAGTGCCTCTGCTTCTCCGCCAGATGATGCTAATGCACATAAGGACAGGGTGACAAAACAAAAGGGGGGAGAGACAAAGGATACACTTGGTCAATGGCAGCACCAACACCACCGTTGGCATACACAGTACACACAGGGAACAGCCCTACGCACTATGTATTGTACTACCAGTTATATTGCTAGCCACCAAGGAATGGGGAGGGGCACATACTGGAAAATCCAACACACCTGGGACCCACGCAGCACTGACCAGTTGTGGATGCCTACGAGCTAGGTAGCAGGATTATCTCTTCAGGACTCTTGCCACCAGGGGACCTACCCTGCAAGGTCAGGCCTGGCCTAGGGGTACCCACTGACACACATTCCCCACCCGGATACCACCCTACCATGCGTAAGTTGTAATGATGGAAACTGTACTCACCCCATTGTGGCTGCTGTGATGCCCTCATGCGCCCATCCAGCTCAGGATAGGCCACCACCAGTATGCGGGCCATCAGGGGGGTCAGGGTTCAACGGGCACCCCTTCCTCGTTAGGAGGCCATCCCCAGCTGGGCCTCCACCATTGTCCGTGCCCAGCATCTCAGGTCCTCCCACTGTTTCCGACAGTGGGTGCTCTGCCTGCCGTAGACCCCCAGGGCCCGCACTTCCTTGGTGATGGCACGCCATATACCCTTCTTTTGATGGGCGCTGACCTGCAGAGGAAATACACACAGGAAAATAGTATTAGTCAGACAGTCCTGCCTGTTATATTTTTGGCCCACCATACCCCTTCACACACATGGCCCAGCACACAACCAATATGCCTCCCAGAGGACATCCACCCACCTCCCTACACGAGGCCTTCACACACACCACTCCATGCATTCATGCCACATGCATCGTGCCCACAGTGCACTCACCTGTTGGTCTGGAGGCCCATACAGCAGTCTGCACTGGGGTAGGACCCTATCCACCAGTCACTCTAACTCCACTGAGGTGAAGGCAGGGGCCCTTTCCCCAGTCACACGGGCCATGGTACATTCCAGACACAGGTCACTCACAACAACACATGCAGTATAGGTCCTCTCCTGTTGAAGGTCAGGTAGCAAGTTGGTGAACAAATAGAAAATGGTGGTCATGTCCCCGGCGGTGCATACCGTCACCGCTGGCGTACATCACCATTGGCCCCTGTAACCCATAGGGCCCAAAGTTAACCAGTGAGGAGTTGCATGGTGGTTCCCGTCAGCGGAATTACCTCACTTCCATCTGTCCCTCCACACAAAACAGGCAGACGCCATTTCGGGGGGGGCATGCCCTGGATAATAACTGCGTCACTGTTAACATTTGGGCATACAGAACAATTCTTACTGACCCATTACAAATTGACAGCATGCATTGTACTGTTGTAGCCCCATTGTTCAGTGTGTGACCGGCTCCTCACTCTATTCTCCCTTAGATTGCTACCACTGCGGATGAATAGGAGATGGACACATACCCCCGTGTACAGACCCCTGGTGGACTTGGCAACAATGGAGGACCGGCATATCATCCTCACCTATAGACTTGACAGGACCACAATCACAAAGCTGTGTGCCCAATTGGAGCCTTACCTAATATCTGCTGTCCGTCACCCCACTGGGATCCCCCCTCTTGTGCAAGTCCTATCAGTGCTCTATTTCTTGGCAACTGGTTCTTTCCAAGTGACAGTGGGCTTGGCGGCAGGAATGTCACAGCCAATGTTCTCAATAGTGCTGACCAGAGTGTTGCCTGCCCTGATTAAACACATGTGCAGCTACATTGTTTTCCCCCAGGTGGAGGATTTGGCCACAGTGAAGGCTGACTTCTATGCAATGGGACATATCCCCAATATAATGGGGGTGATTGATGGAACACATGTTGCATTTGTCCCTCCTCGTCAAAATGAACAGGTGGTCCGAAATCGTAAGAGTTTACACTCCATGTATGTACAGATGGTGTGCTTGGCGGACCAGTACATCTCCCATGTCAATGCTAAGTATCCTGGGTCAGTGCATGATGCCTTTATCCTGTGGAATAGCAGCATCCCAAATGTGATGGGCCAACTACAGAGGCACAGTGTGTGGCTAATAGTTGAGCCCTGGTCCCCACCCAGTATGTGTTGGTGTATGGGTATGGTGTGGGCCATGTGGGATAGTGTGTGGCTAAATGTTGGCCCTCAATATTGCAGGTGACTCTGGTTACCCCAACCTATCTTGGCTGCTCACCCCTGTGAGGAATGCCAGGACAAGGGCAGAAGAACGTCATAATGAGGCACATGGGCGAACCAGAAGCATAATAGAAAGAACCTTTGGCCTCCTGAAGGCCAGGTTTCAGTGCCTCTGTCTAACAGGTGGATCCCTGTGCTACTCACCAAAGAAGGTCTGCCAAATAATAGTGGCATGCTGCATGTTGCACAACCTTGCCCTGAGATGCCATTGTGGCTTTTCTGCAGGATAAGGAGGCTGGAGATGGCCGTGTGGCAGCAGTGGACCCTGTGGACAGTGAGGATGAGGAGGGAGAGGATGAGGATAACAGAGCAGCAGTGATACGACAATACTTCCAAGGACACACAGGTAAGACACTGTTACTTCACATTTCCATCAATCAATCAATCAATCACGTAATTTATAAAGTGCGCTACTCACCCGTCAGGGTCTCAAGGCGCTGGGGGGGGAGCTACTGGTCGAATAGCCATGTCTTGAGGCGTTTCCTGAAAGTCAGGAGGTCCTGGGTCTGGCGTAGGTGGAGCGCTAGGGAGTTCCAGGTCTTGGCGGCGAGGTGAGAGAAAGATCTTCCTCCGGCGGTGGTGCGGCAAATGCAGGGGGACAGAGGCGAGGGTGAGGCTAGCGGAGCGGAGCTGGCGGACGGGAGTGTGGAAGGTGAGTCTGTCGTTGAGGTAGGCCGGACCTGTGTTGAGGAGGGCTTTGTGTGCGTGGGTGAGTAGTTTGAAGGTAATCCTCTTCGATACGGGTAGCCAGTGTAGGTCTCTGAGGTGGGCAGAGATGTGGTCGCAGTGGGGACATTGAGGATGAGTCGGGCAGAGGCGTTTTGGATACGTTGCCTTTTCGTTTGTAGTTTGGCCATGGTTCCTGCATAGAGTGCGTTGCTGACCAGGGAGTGGGTGACTGTCTTTCTGGTTTCAATGGGAATCCTCTTGAAAATCTTGCGGAGCATGCAAAGGGTGTTGTAGCAGGAAGAGGAGACTGCGTTGACCTGCTGAGTCATGCTGAGTGCTGCGTCCAAGATGATTCCCAGGTTTCATACTTGGGTGGTGTGTGTAGGTGCGGCTCCTAGGGAGGTAGGCCACCAGGAATCGTTCCAAGCGGAGGGTTTGCTGCCGAAGATGAGGATCTCTGTTTTGTCTGTGTTTAACTTGAGGCGGCTTGATTCCATCCAGTTGGCGATGGCGTGAAGTCCATTGATGAGGTTGTTTCTTGCGGTTGTAGGATCTTTCGTGAGGGAGATGATCAGCTGGGTGTCGTCTGCATAGGATACTATGTTGATGTGGTGGGATCGTGCGATGTTGGCGAGAGGAGCCATGTAAACGTTGAAAAGTGTTGGGCTGAGGGAGGATCCCTGGGGGATGCCACAGATGGTTTTGGAGGATTCGGACAGGTATGGTGGAAGGCGGACTCTCAGGGTTCTGTCGAGAGGAATGAAGAGATCCAGTCGAGGGCCTTGCCGCGGATACCGGCGTTGTGGAGGCGTGTTCGAAGGGTGTGGTGACAAACGGTGTTGAAGGCTGCAGAGAGGTCCAGGAGGATGAGCGCTGCGGTTTCGCCTTCATCGAGCATGGTCCTGATGTAATCTGTAGCAGCAATGAGTGCGGTCTCAGTGCTGTTGTTCTTGTGAAATCCGGATTGGGAGGTATCAAGTGCTTTTCTGTATTTCAGGAAGCGGGATAGTTGGCTGTTCACGATTTTCTCAATGACCTTCGCTGGGAAGGGGAGGAGGGAGATGGGCCGGTAGTTTTTGGGGTCATCTTGGTCCGCTAGGGTTTCTTCAAAAGGGCATTGTTGTTGGCGTGTTTCCAGCGCTCCGTGAAGGTGGCTGTCTCGAAGGAGCTGTAGATGATGGCGCGGAGATGGGGGGGCGATGATGTCGCTGGCTTTGCTGAAGATCTGGTGTGGGCAGGGGTCCGAGGGGGAGCCAGAGTGGATGGAGGTCATGGTGTTGATGGTGTCTTCATTGTTGACGTGGGTCCAGGCGCATAGAGGGTTGATGTTGCTTGGTGCGTTGGGTTCGTGGCTGTCTGTGGTTGGCTGGTGGATCTGGGGTTTGAAGCTGTTGTGGATGTCTTCGATCTTTCGAAGGAAGTAAGTGGCGAGGTAGTTGCACAGCTCCTGTGATGGTGGGGGTTCGTAGGAGCAGGGCCTGGGGTTGGAGAGTTCTTTGATGATGCCGAAGAGCTCTATGTTGTTATGAGCGTTGGTGTCTATACGGCTTTTGTAGTAGGTTCTTTTGGTGGTGCGGATCAGCTTTTGATGTTTGCGGATGGCAGTCTTGAGGGCGATGTGGTTGGATTCAGTAGGTACAAGGCACAGGGGCCGGATAAAGGAAAGTCCTGAATTGCGACTCGCAAATTGCGAGTCAGAGCGACTCGCAATTCAGGATGCAGGATGGTGTCCCTGACACCATCTGTGACTTGCAAGGGGGTCACAAAGGCCCACCTCATTAATATTAATGAGGTGGGTCGCAATTTGCGACTCGCAGCACTCACATGGATGGTGGCCTGCTGGAGACAGCAGACCAACATGTCTGTGACTGCTTTTAAATAAAGCAGTTTTTTTTGTAATGCAGCCCGTTTTCCTTAAAGGAAAACGAGATGCATTACAAAATGAAAAAATTAAACGTTTCAGTTTCATTTTTTCAGAGCAGGCAGTGGTCCATAAGACCACTGCCTGCTCTGAAAAAATGTTTTCCAGGTCATTCACAAAGGGGAAGGGGTCCCCTTTTGTGAATGGGTTACCACCAGTGTGACACTGGTGGTAACTGCGATTGCTTTGCGACCGCGTTCACGGTCACAAAGCAATGCAGCATTGCGCTCTGACTCGCAAATAGGAAGGGGAACACCAGGTTACTGACTCGCAAAACGGGAATAGGGCATTGCGATGTGGGTTTTGCACATCGCAAACAGCGAAATTCGCTGTTTGCAATGTGAAAAACCTTTACTACATCTTGCCCCAGGTCTTCTCCATTCTTCGGCATTCCCGTTTGGAGGCCTGTAGGTCGGGGGTGAACCAGCTGGCCTTGGATCTGTGGTGGATGTCCGAGGGTGGTTTGAGTGGCGCGAGGGTGTTGGCGCAGTCGTCTATCCATTGATGCAGGTTTGTGGCGGCTGAGTTGGGGTCCCGAGTCCTAGGAGGAGGTACCTGGGTGAGATCAGCTGTTCTGTGCTCCAATAGCGGCAGGGTGGTTGAGTGGTGAGGTGGTGAGTGACCGGCTTCTGGAAGGAGAAATGGATGCAGCGATGGTCGGTCCAGTGGAGTTCGGTGGTGTGGCTGAAGGAGACGTGGTTGCTAGCTGAGAAGATGGGGTCGAGTGTGTGTCCTGTGGTGTGGGCGGGCGACGTGACGAGATGCTTGAGGCCAAAGTTGGTGAGGTTGTCGAGTAGGTTGGTGGTGTTGATATCGTTGTTGTTTTCTAGGTGGAAGTTCAGGTCGCCAAGGAGGATGTAGTCAGTTGAGGAGAGGGCTTGGGCGCTAATGATGTCGGCGATGTCATCACAGAAGTGAGGTTGGGGGCCCGGGGTTCTGTAGACCAGTGTTTCTCTGAGGGTGGTGTTGGCGTTCATTTGGATTTTGAAATGGAGGTGCTCGGCAGAGTTGATGGTGTCATGGGAGCTGGTGGAGACTCTGATGGTGCTTTTGTGGACTATGGCGATTCCTCCTCCTGGTTTGTTGGTGCGGTCTCTTCCAGTGATCTTGTAGCCTTCAGGTATGGCTATGGCTATGTCTGGTTCCGTGGCTGAATTCATCCAGGTTTCGGTGAGAAATGCGACGTCAGGTGATGATGAGGTCAGTAGGTCCCAGAGTTCGATTGCATGCTTGTGGACGGAGCGGGTGTTGAGCAGAATGCAGCTGAGATGGTTGTCTGCGGCTCTGTATCAGAGCTTGGTGGTTAGGGTGCAGGTGAAGTTGCAGGCTCTGCAGGAGAAGGGTCCTTTGGTGTGCTTCGGAGTGGACTGGAAGCAGATGGAGGAGCATCCGGGATTGAGGGCATGGAGGTCATTGTCTGTGTAGCGGTGATTGGTGGTGTGGGGGGCGCGTGGGCCGGGGGGACTGGCTCTGTGCGAGGTCTAGCGCGGATGTGCCCAGACGGGCTTGCCCCGGCTGCCATATTAGAGGAGGTGGGAGGGAGTGGCAGCAGGGAGGAGGGAGGGGTACAGTGAATGGGAGAGCAGGGGGGCGGGCCTCAGGAAAGCAGTGGAGGGAAAAGAGAACTGAGGTGGAGGGAAGGGGCTGGGCCGTGGGGATGCAGCTGCAGGGGCCGAGGGGAGTGGGAAAAAAAGAATCCAAACTCACGGGCACCTGTAGCAGAGGCAGCGGTGCAGGGGAGCGACCTGCCATTGTCATTATTTTGAAAATATTTGGCACTGGAATACTGTTATTTCCCACTTCTATGCCCACTTACTGTACCCTCTGGCAATTATGTTGGTGCCCCACTATAGCTCCTGGTGTGGTCACTGCAGCCAACTACAGGTGTTTCCTATGTGCTCATTTACTGTACAGTTGAATAGCAATGTTTGTACCTGGTTGAACGTATACATACTTGAAAAAGTTGACATACTCCATACTTGTATTTTTTCCAAGGGTGTTTATTGAAGTGCTAAGAAAAAGAGGGGCAAGTGCAATGAGATCCGGTGATGATAGAGGAAAGTCCAGGGTACTGTTCCAGTCTATTTGGAGCACAGATGCATTGTCCAAGGGGACATAGGAAGGGGAGCAGTGGCAGTTCAAGGTGGACAGGGGACTGAGTGGGACACAAGGGTGACAATCAGGAGAGTCTCATTTCCTGCCTGGTGTCTTGGCAATAGTCTCTGGCTTCTGCCTGGACTGCAGGGAACGATTGCGGGGTGGTTCACTTTCTGCAGGAGGAGGGATGCTGGTGGCTTGTGAGTCCAGTGGCGGGGCATCCTGGCCACTAGCGGCAGCGGAGGTGGAAGGCAGTTCAGATGTCTGGCTAGTGGCAGGGGCCACCTGTTGTGAGACTGCCTCCCTCATAATGTTGGCCATGTCTGCCAGCACCCCTACTATGGAGACCAGGGTGGTGTTGATGGCCTGCAAGTCCACCCTGGTCCCCTTTTACTGTTCCTCCTGCAGCCACCTGTTCTCCTGCACATTGTCCAGGATCTGGCCCATCATGTCCTGGGAATGTTGGTAGGCTCACAGGGTCTTGGTGAGTGCCAGCTGGAGAGTCGGTTCCCTGGGCCTGTCCTCCCCCTGGCTCACGGCAGTCCTCCCAGTTTCTTTGTTGCCCTGTGCCTCAGTCCCCTGAACCGTATGCTCACTGCCACTGACCCCAGGTCCCTGATTGTCTAGGGTATGAGGTGTGGCCTGGGGTCCCTATAAAGGTGGACACATTGCTGATTGATGTGTCCTGGGGACAAAGGTATGGGTACGCTGGGTGGGTGCTGTGGTGGAGGTGTTTCCAGTTGGGGGAGTCTCTGTGGTGGTGTGTGACTGGGCTTGGGTAACCGACTATCCAGAGGTCCCTGATGGGCCAGGTTGGTCATCCAGATCCAGACGACCAGAGCTGCTGTCATCACTATGGGCCTCTTCAGTTGGGGGAACTGGATATTGCTGGCACCTCCTTTCCACTGACATTGGTTGGGATACCTGTGGGGATGTAAATGATGTGTAATTGTATTTGTGTGTGACATATTGTGCATCTGTAGTTGCCCTCTGGTTGTATTTGCCCTGGCAGCTTTAACTTGTGTAAGTTGGTATGTGGTGGGCTAGCTGATTCTCTCTTTTGTGCATGCTTTGGTGATAGGTGTCCATGCAGGGCTGTGAGTGGTGTCCATGCATTGGTAGTGCATGCAGGGCTTGGCATGGAATGAGTGGGATGTTATGGTGGGGCGTGTGGGAGGTGGTGGAGTGATGGGAGTGAGGGTGAGGGCGAGGGTGTCGGTAGGGGAATGTGACGGCATGCAGGTAGGGGGGTAGTAGTAGTGGAGAGTTGACTTACCAGAGTCCAGTCCTCCTCCTACTCTGACCAGGCCCTCAGGATGCATGATTGCCAAGATTTGCTCCTCCCATGTTGTTAGTTGTGGGAGAGGAGGTAGGGGTCCACCGCCAGTCCTCCGTACAGCGAGGTGGTGTCTTGCTGCAATGGAACGTACTTTCCCCCATAGGTCATTCCACCTCTTCCTGATGTCATCCCTGGTTCTTGGGTGCTGTCCAATGGCATTGTCCCTGTCCACGATCCTCCGCTATAGCTCCATCTTCCTAGCTATCAATATCTGCTGCACCTGTGCTCTCAATAGCTGTGGCTTTACCCTGATGATTTCCTCCACCATGACCCTTAGCTCCTCCTCTGAGAATCGGGGGTGTCTTTGTGGTGCCATGGGTGTTGTGTGAGATGTGTATGTGAGGGTGTGATGGGTAATGTGCTGGCGTGTGTGGTGTGCGGTACGTGAGTGGTGTATAGGTGTGAGTAGTGTGTGGCTCTGGTTGTGTCAGTGGTCTTGCTGTCTCTCTGGTGGCAATTGTTTGTAATGGTAAAGGGTTGTGGGTAATGTGGGTGTGTGTTTTATAGTGGTGTGAGTGGGTGGGTGTGGTGTGTTTATGGGTGTCAGGTGTGTGTAGTTTGAATTGTCCAATGTGGTGTTGTTTTGCATGTTTATGTTTATTTTGAGCACAGAGGTATGTACTGCCAATGGTTTACTGCCGTTGAACGTCCGCCGGGGTGATTCATGGATCATAACATGATGGGCATTGTTCTGTTGGTGTGATGGTGTGGGTTTTGATACCACCAGTTTATCACTGACCTTTGGACTGGCAGAATTGTGTATGTGGCTGAATAGTGACGGATTGGTGTGTGTGTCGTAATATGGTGAACGGATATTAACCGCGGCTGTGGCATGTTGGCAGCTGTCAGCATGTGTTGTGTGGGTTTTGCAAACACTTTACACATTGCTTCCGGGTTAAGCCTGGCTGCTTGTGCCAAGCTACCAAGGGGGTGAGCAGGGGTTATCTTGGACGTGTAACCAGAAATAGCCACTATCTTCATCATTTGGTATTTCAGGATAGACACCCGGTGGCCATTCATGGTCTCCATCCTTTGAGAAATAAGGGATGTGCAATCGCAGGGTTATCATGCAGGGCATGCAGCAGGCCATGGTCTATTGACACACCTTCCTGGGTGAGTAAAGGAGGGCTCCCTCAGTTTTTTCTAGATGTCTAAATCAGGCCTTCAGTACCCCAAAAGCCTGCTCCACTGACAACTGTGTCCTTCCATGGGCCTCACTGAAGCAGACTTTCCCTGGCATTGTTGGATTCCTCAGCAGTGCCAACAACCATGGATGGTTGGGATAGGCTCAGTCTCCTAGATGGAAGACAGACATAAGTGCAACAATACGTTAAACACTTTCAGACTATACTCCCTTACATTACCCACACAAAGTTACGACAGGTCATACTTACCAACAAGTCAAGCCCTTTCTGGCAATAGTTGTGTCATCAGCTGGGGTATGATGCTGTTCCACAGTACAAAGGAATCATTGGCTGATCCAGGGAACCGGCACAGATGTTTGAGATATACACAACCGGTAGGCAGACAACTTGCACATTGATAGGATGGAAGTTCTTCTTGTTACGGTAAACTTGTACCCTGGCTTGTGGTGGTTCTAAAGCAATATGGGTGCCATCAATGGCTTCAATCACATGTGGTCAGGGAGAGAATCCATAGAAGCTAACCTTCACATTGGCTAAATCCTCATGTTTGGGGAACTGGGTATAGCTGTCAATGTGTTTCATCATTGCCGAAAACACATCCAGTAGTACACCACAGAAACTTGGTTGTGCCATACTAGCAAATCTGCCACAGTGCATTGAAAGGAACCCATGGCCAGAAAATGCAATACTGCCATAACGTTCTCAATTGATGTGAAAAATGTGGAATTAGTGTTCGGAGGCAGGAGAGCAGGCTCCAACTGATGACATAAATCCAGTGTGGTTTGTATATTCCACCAAAACCTCTTAATGATCTCTCTTTCTTCCATGGTTTGAAGGTCTGGATATTGGCTGTACACTGGATGCTGTCACCTTTGCCCTCTCCCAGGGAGCTTATGTGTGAATTCAAAACAGTTTATGAACATTGGTCACAATGTCCTCAGTAAAATCTGTGAAGAGTAAGCCACAACTCATGCGACAGTACAGAACTGTTTCAGATTGCAATATAAGCATATCACTTTAAAATAGTGTATTGTGCAACATCAATCACAAATCCCCATTGTGGCCTCGATAGGTGACCCGACCATTAATGTGTAAATAATACATCTTAGATGTATTATTTGCACACTCTTTAAAAAAAATGTTTTGGACAAAGTACCGTCAACAGTGGTGTGTGATGCACCACGCTAATATACCCTATACGCACACTAACGCACTAGACAAATGAAAAGTGTAGTTAAATTTCAATGTCAATGGATTTGTGCATATTTAAACATGTAACCCCTTGTTTGGAGTGGTGGTGATGCAGTAAACAGTCAACAATACTGTGCTTTGAACTGCTAAAATGGTGGCTGCCTGACATTGCATATTGGACATTGGACATCTGATGCCGCCGGCGGAAGTCTCCATGACAGACACAACAATAAGATAACATTGGTGATTGTGGCATTGGAGGGCCAATGACTGTGTCTGTAAATGTTGATGACTACGTACGTTACATATATGTACGCCATGGTTTGAAAAATGCCTCACTTGCCTCCTACCACTGCTGCTATCAAGACCTCCTCCATTTCAGCTGCTGTTTGCCACCTCTGGGAACAATCATGGCAGGCCAAGCAGGTGAGAGGGTCCATGCCTTCTCTGAAGAGGAGCTGGACCTGCTGGCTGATGAGGTCCTTTCTCTGTATGGCCAGCTATATGGCTCACCAGAGCAGCAGGTAACTATCTTACATAAATATGTTACTCTGTTTTACTCCATAATTTCCATTCCCACAGGCAATAATGTGTCTCTGAGTTTGTGTTAAGTCTAATTGCTGTTGTAACATTTTGTCATTCCTACATAGGACAATCATGTAAGGAATTGTCGAGCGCTATACATTGTGTACTTAACATCACTATTGGGATGTGTGAGGTGTGGGATACCCTAGATTTTACTTGTGGTGCATGTAGACATCTATGCATGTATACATTTCATGGTCCCTATGATATATTTACTATACAGAGCATGCTAACTGTGCACACACATCTAGCCTTTACAGCATGATCTGTGAATGTATTCTGTAAAACAGCAGTTGAAGATGATGTTAGGTAGGTGTACAGTCCCATATATCACTCAGCCTAGATCAGGGCTCGCCAAACTGTTGTGTGGGAGTTACCACTAGCTCACAGGCCCCTTCAGAGTGCCACACAACCTTTAGCTCAGGTTTTGGATGGACACAAGCTGACATTTTTTATGTTGAACTGGTGGAAATTTGATGTTCATGCGGGATCAGTATGTGCAGCATGCAGAGAGCAAGGCCAGACTGAGTTGTGCCTAGTCTGAACCATGGCCAGGCTGGGGCAGAGTTTTTGTGGCAATACAACTGACGCACAGAGTAAAAACATTGTAGACCGGTAGATCCCTGGATGATCACAAAATGAGTTCTCACAAACAATAGTATCCCTGACTGGTGTTACAGGGAGTACATTCGAAATGATGACTGAGGTAACCCTGTGACCTGATGCTTCAGTCCATTGACCCTCATTGTCAATGTGTGTCATTCACTAATGACAGGCTCCTTACTCCCACAGGTTTGCTTTCACTTTTCCATAAGTCATGCTTGCACTGTAAAGGTCTATTTAACATGTGACACATTGACAGTGCAGATAGTTGGCTACCTCAGAATCACCAGCTTTTTTACATCCAACCAATCAAATAAGAAATACAATGGCATATTGATGTCATCCCTGTAATAGTGCAACATATGGCAAAAGGTTTGTCCTATGATGACAGCACATACAACACAAACTCAATCAGATGTAGTATCACATTGAGTAGTCTACATGTCCACACATCCCCATAGAGGAAGCTCTCACTGACACACATGGCAGCCCTTCCATAATGACCTAAGTCTTAGGATGTAGTCTATACTATGGTTCCATGCTCTATGGACCACATGCTTCAAGGCAATGGACCTGGCTAGAAAGGAGTCTGTACAATAATGCACAACTAGCATACTCTTCAAAAGCTCACAATGGTGTGTCGTGTTTCATAGGAACTCACATCACAGTACATGTATGATGGTTCAGGGCTACATGATGTCAGTGATCTGGTTTAGTCAGTGAAGGACATGACCAGGGACGAGGATGCTCAGCAGATGACTAAAAAAGTATGTATAGTCATGTATTTGCAGTGCTCATCATATGAAAACCACACATGTTGTGTGTTAACTTTTGATTTATGCTTTTGCTAGATGTAGACAAATTGTGTAACAACAAATCATATATCCCAAATGTTGCAGTGATATACAGTTTTTTGCCTCTCTTGTATGCATACAGGTCAACATTCATCAGAAGCAGGCCATTTGGAAGGCCATTGCCTGTAAGGTGTAGACTCTGGGGGTCTATAACCTGGCAAGCATCCATTGCAGGAAAAGGTGGGAGGACCTGAGGCACTGGACCTTGGAGATCGCAGCTGTGGAAGTTCTCCCAATGTGGACGGGGAGTGTCGCAACCTGACCCCTCTAAAGGCCCACATACTCAGAGCCTAACAGCAGCTACAAGAGGGTGAGCCCTAGCCATAGTTAAACATGCTACATTGTCAACATTTTTTTCTTATAGGCAGCCATTTGCCTATCAACATTGGGGGTACGCCATGTCCAACACTCAAGAAGAGTTCTGGATTGTGTATATCTGTAGTAAATGCATGATGATGTGCTTTGCCTTTTGTCTTTATGACCAGGAACCCAGCAGAGGCCAGTCCACCACCAATTTGCTGTTTTGAGCAGACACATGGCTGAGTAAAGTCATAATCACCTCATGCTGTTTGAAGTTCTCAGTGCCAGTTGTACCAAACAGGCCACTCGTCTTCATTGTGTCAGGAGTGATGCTCACTCACTACTATGTCTCATGTTATGGTAGCCTTATTAGATGTGACATAGCATACAGTGCACATTTGCTGCCAATGGTAATTTGGGATTCTACAGTAACATGATAGTGCAAATATCACTGGTGCAATCAGCATTAATGTCTACATGTTGCCCAGTGTACCTTTCTCTGTTGTTTCATCTGCAATACTGTTCCAAAATTCATTCTTTGACTAGTGACATGCATCAGGGAGTGAGATTTAGAAATGTAGAGATAATATCTGAGTGTCAAACTGAGTTTTACAAGGCAATTGGTGTTTGCAATACAAAATGGTGCTATGATGTGCCATCCTATTAGGACTGATGTGATTCCACCTCTTAATGTCATAGACATCCACTGACACACAACAACCTTCAAGGGTGTATTGGCTATTAGGAATGCAATCTAAGAATGGTGTTGTCACCAGTACCAAGCAGGATATGGGATGTTCATAGGGCTATATGAACTCTTATGATGTGTGCATTTGTAGTATGTATCTTTCAATACTTTGGCCATGAATGTCTCCAGGCTGCATTTCTATGCTACAGGTAAAATATAGAAAAACTACCTCAGTACAGCTTTCATTTGGATGTTTTGACAATGGACATATGAGGAAGGTTCAAGGAAAAAATGACATCAGTTTGAAATGAGCCTTTGCATGTGACATGAATTCTGCTACAGCACATATTGCAGCTACATTGCTGAATTACTTGACCATCATCACATCATGGTGTTCTTTAAGGTAAATGAGCATTTGCTGAATTCAGGGACTTGTGTGGACACTGTGGCAATATTTTTGTTTGTAGCCATCCTATTTGGTGACATCAGCTCAGTATGGTATTCTACAAGGGCCAAAGTATACAAGGTGATCAACTACCCTAGTATATACATAAGGATCGAGTGTAGAGAAGTTAATTCATGGTATTGGAGCTGTATGGGGTTATGACATCATTGTGACAACTGTTTTCAGCTATTGTAGCATGCATGCATGTGCTCATGCTAATTTTGAAACCCATGTAGTGAACCATGAAGCTGGTGTAATCTGTGCACTTTTGTAATGTTTTGTGTTTGAATCTGATGGTCTGGTGTGTTGATGCAGATGCAATTAATCCATTTTTGTGTGTCGTCTCAGAATCATCCCAGGCAAGTGAAGGCGAAAGGGCCATCATTTTGGGGGAAGCAGCTGGCTACAGTGGTTCTGGTGCTGACAGTACCGACACACAGGGACCCTGTGGCTGAGAGGGTGTAGAGAGTGCCACGGCGAATGCAAACTCTACTTTATCATCTCCAGAGTCATCCTCCAGTGGACACTCCCAAGTGGTGGCGAACCCCATAGGATCTGTTCCAACTTCATCCTTGTCTACCACCCCCAGTTCCATCATCACCCTCACTGTTGCTCCCCACCCAGTTGGTCACGTCTGCTCCCCTAAGAGAGGACCGTCTTCTTGGCTCGAGGCATCTCAGCTCCTGTCCCTGTTCCCTCCGCTGCAGAGAGTGAGCAGGCTGTTGACCTCTTGGGAAACATCTCTATGGGTCAGACTGTAATACTGAATGACATCCAGGGGCAAGACAGCCATCTGTAAGGCATTCACAGTGAAATGTCTGGCCCACAGAGATCCTTTTAGGCTCTGGCCTCCTCCCTCAGCCGTTCTTTTATTCCTCCAACTTTGTGTCCCTCCCTCTGCCCCTTTCTCATACCAATACCCTATTCCCAATCCTGTCCAAAGCACATGCAAACATTTACACACACCACTCTTACAGACCCATGCAGTACATCTTCACATAAACACAAACCCCAAAAAACCAAGCACACATCCAAACAGACGGACACCGCACTCACAACCACACCCACAGACACCCCCACCACCATTATATCCACAACCGCCACTGACAACACCCCACCCACATCCCCACACAGCCCATATGACAGTACACACACATGCAAACACCACACCCCCACCACCATATCCCCAGCCAACACAGGCAACACCAACCTTAAATGCACCCCCAACCACATCACATCCATGCACACACCACACACAACCACACCCACTGTCACTACCACATCAACATCCACAACACCCACACCCAGCACTTCCACTCCAGCAACCTCCACAGATCCACCATTCACATTCTACTCAACTTAGAAACACAAATGCACACAATCAAGCACCCAACAGACACCACAGATATAAGGCACACCTATACTTGCAGAACATACACCTGGCACACATGAACCTGCACCCGCAACAGGCCCAGTCACATCACACACAGTCACTCTCTCCAACACCCTACTCCTTCTCATCCCCACTCCTAAGTACCCTATTGAAGATCCCTCCATTTTCCTTGCCATCAACCCTCCAAAACCTCCAACCACCACTCCCAAGAAGGTTTCTACCCTCCCACACACATGACTACCTCTTCCCCCTCCACACACACCCCTATTATCCTCCCATCCACCCCTTCCAGGTCCCAATGCACATCTACCAAACTTTGTTCCACCCCTTCCACTTCCCAAACCTCCCTCCTAAATGCATGTCCACTCCTTCCTCTTCTTAACCCACCACTTCCCAAACTAAGGACACCTCTCCCAAACCCAAACATCTCCCTCCAAAATAACATCTTTGAGGTACCTGCCCTGCCCAATGGATGCCCCTTTGTGAGGAGGTTACCCTGGCAGTGTCATTTGGGGCAGGTTTAGTAGTACTGCAGGGTGCTAACACACACAATTTCAATTTGGACTGGCCATTGGCTGTTTGTTATGTTTTTCCTTAATGTTTTTATGGGAAAAATTAGTTTGTTTTTTTAACACATTGGTCCTTGAATTACGTTTCCCTAGCTATTTTTGGAAACGTAGCAATATTGCATCAGTTAGAGTGTGACACAATGTCACTGAGTTTACACATTATGGCAGGTTATACTACATATATGTTTACAGCGTACTTTGTTAAGTACATGCACAATTTGATATGGTATGTGTTGGTGATTGACTTTTATGGGCAGGCATTCATCGCAGTGATAAGCACTTGCACCCTCTAATTGATGTGATTTGATACATTGGGATGTGTGACTACAGGAGTGTTTGTTTTACCCTGATTGGTGGGCAATATGACCAGGTTTGTATATTTAGAGTTTGGGACCAGTGCAGAAGTTACAGAGGACAAGGGGAGATGTTCCATGGATGGATATGTAGGATGTATGCAAGCTGAGCCATACAATAATTTGGGTGTTTTTCAAATGTTAAAGGTTTCAACTTGTCTTGAGCAATGTCAACCTCATTTTGCTTGTCCTTCTCCCTATAATGAATGTTGGATATGTGTTGAATGTGTGCAAGATAGTTATTTGTTTATCCACACCTGGTGGGTGGTTCGTTCTCATATCTTTTTGTCTTCTTTTTTGGATATGTGTCCATTATTTTGTGTGTACCTTACACCTACTTTACTTGACCTTGAAGAATGTTGATGGTGATGCCATTGGTTGTCCCTAATATACATAAAGCCAGGAGGTCTGTGCGGCATGGGCAAAGTGGGCCCAGACATTCGGGTAGCCCCATGATTGAGCCAGCCATGATCTACAGAGTCTTCCCATGATGATCTTGAAATACTTCTTTGTATTTTATGATTGTTTTAAATACCATTTTCACAGAATTACTTTTTAATGTGCCTAATGCGTGGGAGTCTATTACAGAAATTTTGCAGAGCACTTGTGTTTCTGTTTCATGAAACATCCCTACTTAAGTTTATTTTCCATCAATACAGGGCCTAGCATGTGAGACATTAGAGAGTGTGGCAGTGATTATTTGCTATACTGTTAATGATGACCTACTGTTGTGTTACAATATTGTAAACACACTTCACTATCCATGAATATTAGATGTGAACATATTTAGAATTTGGAAGGATGGCCCTGTGCAGTGTCAGTGACCTAGCCAAAGAGGCCATAAAACAGCTGAATTTGGATCATACATTCAAAACTGTTCCAAACAGGGACCCACAAAATAAGTTTGGCCCAGTGCCCCATACTCCTTAAGATGTACCAGCCTATGCATCTGTTAATTGAGGAGTCAATGAAAACAGGTAAGATTGTGTCTCACCATTGGTTATGTCAATGACGGTGTGGGTTTTGGACATTATCAAGCAGGAGCATTAGTGGCACGACATGTACGATTGGCTCTATGGTGGCAGGGAACGTCTTAGCTGTGTACATGTGAGTTTCTACCTTTTATCCATTCCTTCCCACCGACTAAGGTGTGGAGGTTGTGCCGCCACAGTCATGCTGGCAGGAAGGGACATCATGATTGGGCCTACGGTTAAGCTGGTGGTTTGCCTTCCCATATACGCATTGGCCTATCCCGCTGCCATACCGGTCGAGATTTCCTGGCGGCTATGGTGGTGCTTACTCTATGCACCCGCTTGCTTTGTAATTGGGTGGGCGGACTGCCCAGTTGGCTGCCAGGGAATCTGATGCTGTTTCAATGGCAGGACCCTTTTTGCCAAACTTGTAATTAGGCATGTAGTTTGTTAGCCAATTTGAAGGTCATGTGTTCCTGGTACTCTTCCTCCTTTTTGGTGTTTCTGATTTATTCTGACCTGTTTTGAGTTGGGGACATGAATTATTCACTATGCTCTCCGGACAATGAGCTTTCCTGTTCATGTTCCAAATTCTTTCATCCTCAAAAATCATGACATTTTGTTTTATTTTACACATTTTAGATGGTTGAGAAAATGTCTTAAGTTTGCTGTTACTCTTGGAGGTAACTGTTACTACTTTCTATTGTCCTATCTTCCATTTCTGTGTTGTAGTCCTGCCTTTTTTGTTGTGCCGGGACTTGTACTTATGTTGGTCAGTATTGACTGATCCGGCCACGCTTATTTATTGACCACACATGTTGTCCTCCATTCAAATAACTGGGAGTGAGTTTGGAACTAGGCTTCCTTCCTTTTAGAGCTGTAAAGGGAGATATCCCTGTAATGGAATTTGGAGAGGAGTGGTAGGACCATAACATGTCTTTTAAAGTTTTCTATAAAGATTTGCATGTAGTGTAAACTAATTGTATAGATTCTTTTATCATTCTGTGTGTTCTCTCCACTAATCCATTGGCTTTAGAACAGTACAGAGGTGTTCCTATGTGATTGATAGATAGGCGCTCATTATGAACTTGGTGGTCCAAAGGCTGCCAGGGCAACGTTGTGGTCTCACGCCCAAAGGGCCGACGGTGAGGACTGCCACATTATGAGCATGGCATAGGCCAACCTGCCACATCCACACCTGTCCCAGCAGGGCGGTTGTACAGCCGGGCCAGAGATTAGCATCTCTGACCCGGTTGTCCACTGAAGACCGCCGGTGGTATCACAAGTCGGCTTACCACCAGGGTTTCCGCGGCTGTAGCACCACCATGAAAACCCTGGTGGAAAAGCTACCGGTGACAGTAAATCAGCACACAGCCAAGCCATATTACAGGTCATAATACGGCTGGTGGAGTCCTTTTGGTGGGGCGGGGCCAATGGTGGAACTGCCCATGCGCCTCCGACTGCCAGCATGACTACTGGAGGATTTCCGTCCAAATTGTGGAGGAAATCCTTCAATATTCATAATATGGTGGTCGGAAGACCGCCAGCACTGCCTGTCTTCAGGCGCCCATGGCTTCGGTGGTCTTCTGAAGACTGCTGAAGTCATAATGAGAATCATAGTCTCTTTAAAAATGTTGTGATTTCTTCCACCACAAATTGTACCTCCTTATCTGTTATGTTAGGGATACCCTCTTGTGAAAAGGTGTCTGGAAAGAATTCTATCAATGGCTTAGTGCTCATGTTATTCACAAATGTGGTGGTGATCCAATGTGAGTGGTAGTCAACCAGTACGAAAATGAATTTTTTAATGGTTCCTGTAATTAAGACCTATCAAATCCAATCCCAATTTGTCCCAGGGATTAGATGGAAATTCCACAGGGGAACATGGGACTTTGTGTATCACTTTGGTTGTATTAGCTTTCCCACATGTGTAACAATCCTTTACTTTGTTTCCTACCATTTTATCTATGTTGGGAAACGAGTATTCTGCTCTGGTCTTGTTCTTAGTTAGGTTCCTTCCTAAATGCTCCTCATGGGCAATGTCCACAATACACTCTCTTAAAATCTCTGGATGTATAATTCTGCTAGCTTTTAAGATATACTTTCCTTGAATAGAAAATGCATTTCTTACATTCCAATATGGTTGAAAGTGTTCAGGTAGTGTTTTGCATTTGTCTAGCCATCCCTGCAAAATGTACTCTTTAACTGATAGTAAGGTTACATCCTTACTGATATGTCAGGTGAATGATCAGTAAATGATCATCTGGATTTGCAGCTAAGTTCTTTGCTCCTGGTACATATTCTGTTTTGAAGTTATTGCCTTGTAATCCTAGAATTAATTTAGCTATTTGTGGGGTGGTGTTTTCCATGCTCCTGGTGAATAATACTGCAATTAAAGGTTTATAGTTAGGTTAGTTCTTAGCAGAAATGGAAAACCCCACAAATAAAATTTGAAATGATTAGTACCCCAGGAACAAGCTAGCAACTCTTTTTTCATAGTGGAATAATAAAGTTCATAACCTTTTAGCTGCCTGGAAGTAAAAACAATTATACTTTCTGTTTGGGATAAGGTAACCCCTAAACCCTTGTTAGTGGCATCAGTTGTTAAAATAATCTTGGGGTTCACATAAACTTTTCCAATATTGGGTGCATTTACAATTGCCTTCTTAACTTTTGTAAAAGCTTCAGTGTGTGTGTCATTCCACTCAAATGAGATGCCTTTTTTAAGTAATAAGCACAAATGTTGTATTGTGTCTAAAAGATTTTTCACAAACTTAGACATATATTCAGAAAGTCCTAAAAATAATTTACATTCTTCTTTGCTGGATGGAAAAGGTGCATTTCCTACTGAGTCTACAAGGCTGATTTTAAGCTTCATACCTTTACTAGATATGGTGTAACCTAAGTAGTCAACAGCAGTCACACCAATTTAACATTTCTCTCTTTAAATGGCCAAGCCAGCTATTTGGAGTTTACTAAGAACAATTCTCAACTTTTCATTATGTTCTTTCTCAGACGATCCATGGATCAAAATGTCATCCTGAAAACATAATGTGCCCTTCCATACTTTAATATGTGTAGCATCACCCTATAGAAAACTGCAGCAGCCAATGCTAATCCATTGTGCATCAGACTGAGCATTTAGTTTATTCTGGGTAGAGGATGTCTGTCCACCCAGATGTTAGAATTTAGGTCTCACAGATGTACACATAACCAAATATTTTTAGAGTTGTTCTAGGTGGTGATAACTGTAGAGGCAAACTATTCTGAACTTTCTGTCTTTTGAATTACACCTTGAGCTTCTGATTTGTCTAGTTCCTTTTTTAGGGAATCTTTCATAAGTAATGGAATGGGTCTAGTTTTGTGACCCACTGAGGTAGCATTGTTTTCCAGCTTAATTTTTGGATTTTTCTTTTTTTATAGACCTAATCTACCTATAAACATTCCTGGAAACTCTTCACATACATCTCTGCCTTCAATGGATCTATCAATCATAAGCACTTGCTCCTCGTTGTTAATCAAGCTTCATACCTAAATCCTTGTGATGTTTCCATCCTAATAGATTCAAATCCTATTTAGTTATGTACACCTTTCCCCACTATGCGTCTGTCCTTCAACAACATTCTCATTTTAACCATTCCTTCCATTGGGGTGGGATCTTTATCATAACCACCGGTTTAATGTCAGGTGGCTATAAAGTGTAATCTTCTGTGCAAACGTATCTTTGAAACTTTTGTTATAAATGAGGGTGTACAGAGATCATGAGCCTACATAGACATTAAATATCACTCCATCCAAGGCAATATCCCGTGTAGGGTGGGATACATTATTATTTTTCTTAACAGAGTTTACCTGGAAAATTATTCTGTTCTTGGATTCAGAGTCCTAATACTTTACAGATTTCACCGAATCTATTTCTTTAGTCTCAGAGGTTTTACATACTTATGCAAAGTGTGCCCTCTTATAAACATTTTTACACAGTACAGTCCTTGCAGGGAAATTAGGATTGTTCCCTAAACGATTAGTGGTACCACATCTGTGGCACCTTAACTCATCTATTTTAATAATCCTTTAGATAGGATTATGTCACTGCAGAATTTTCACTTTGTATATTTAATCTTTCAACCATGCTGTTAACTTCCCCTAACTCATTCAGAAATGCAATATTGTGTAATAACACATGCAGTTTTCTTATTAGAATAAATGTATCCCCCTCCAATTGTGATAAGGTAAGTTTCAGAAATTTGTATTCATCTTTCCCACTACAGATCTGGTTCTCCTACTTCATTTAGGAAAGGCGGGGGTTGATTTGCACTAGCTGCAGCCATGGTGGGTGAAATATTTGTCACACTAGTGACTGAATGACAACCAAGTTATAATATTTGTTTGTCATACGTTCACCTATAATGCACATGTGGAGCTGTTCATTATAATAGGATTACTGTCACAACAGCTTTGTAATCCACAGTGTGCTTGTATTTAACTTGAACGCTGTTAATGGTTTTACTGATGATACGTAATGACTGGTGCAGGAGAAAGTTCCACATAAATTAATGTTATAGTTATTTATCTGATTAAGTAAACATTTGCATTTATATAGGTTCCCAACCCGGAGATTTCTGTGGTTTTTGTAGATTATCATATGTGCAGGTTGATTGGTTTAGCAGAGAGGGCAGAGACAGGAGTGAAATACCCTGCAGAGTTCAGCTTGCTTCACCTCATGAAGCATTTCAGTGAGAAATCGAACACCAAATCTGCCTCACCTCATACAGCACGGACAATAGAATGTGCACGGCTGCTGCCTCATGGCACCCGCCTACCTCCAAGATGATCAGATGCTAGTGGGGAGCGAAGGCAGAGTGGCCGAAGGAGAATAATGTTGAATCAGAGGCAATGTAGCAGAAGGCAAGGAGCGGTCTTGACGCATGGCGTGTAAGCTTCACTTTGCCAGAAGATGATTGGAGGCAGGTAACAGCAAGTTGAAGGCAAGTAAAGTGTGCACCCACTTTGCTTAACGTTAGGGTGGGCACAGCGAAGAAACTCAGCTGAAGGCAGCAGAAGGCAAGGAGTGTCTCTCCTGCATACTGTGTTTGTTTCCCTTCACAGCTGTGATTAAGAAGAAGGGGTGTTTGAAATTTGCGTTGACTATCAACCTGGCAGGGTGATGTTTTTAAGCTTGCTTTCCTAGCTAAGATGGACAGTGCTGCGATAATATCATTAGTTGAGTAACTTGCACGAAATCCAGTTTGGGTGAAGGAAAGGAGATCTTCTGCCCATGTTGTTAACCAACCAATGTCACGGTCTGCACGATGCTTCTCACCTTTGGCTGAGGAACGTGAAAGAGCACCCGGTCTTCTGCTGGTTCTGGACTGACCAAAATAAGGGCGACCCTTTCTAGTAGCAACGATGCTGCTTGACAGGGAATGCCTAAGCAGACCGTACCCTCCAGAAGGAGTCCCAGAGGAAATAAAAACCAAAATGTGGGAAAAACCTCTACACAGGAACTCCTGAAAAAGAGGAAAAACAAGGAATAAAAAAAGGGTGAAAAAAGGGAAAAAATTGAAAATTTAAATCAAAAGCAGCAGGAACTGGAGAAAAGTACGATGAAACAGGAGCGAGGATCACCACCAAACAGAAGTGTTTGCAACGCAAAGAAGACTAGGACTGAATGAATTATATACCAGGAGACAAGAAGTGACAATACAGGAAAATCTTGGATTGGGAAAGGCCAAAAGAAAAGAATAGGAAAAAGGTAGCAGTATAAAAGAAAAGAGCATGCTGGGAAAAAGGAACTCAAAAAAGACAACATGGAGACCAGAAGAAAGAAAAGGCGAAGGGCACAGAGAAAGGTAAGAAAAAAGAGAAGAAAAGAAGAGGAGTCCCCCCACCAAGTAGAGAAAGAAGATATGTCAGGGAGACAGGCTATAAGGGTAGCGCAACCAGGAGCACGAAATGTGCTTCCCAAAACGTGCCGTAAAATAAAATACAAAAATGCGGGCTACGGTAAGGACGGTGCTCTGATACTCGGAGTGGTGGCCCGACCACAGCTAGCAAAAGAGATGCCACTGTTAAGCAAGGCGTCACAACCAGATGTATGTACTTTTGGAGCCATTGTTTCATGAGTGGTCCAGGATTCTTGGTAACAAATCACTTGACGGCTGTTTAAGAACGTGAGTAAGTTGTTGCCACAGGAATAAAAAAAACTGGTCGCTCTTGCTATATTCCATGAATAAAATAAAAATAAATAAAAAATGATTTGTGATTGGGTATTATATCTGTTAAGAGTACTGTAAAAATGGAATTTATTGCTAAATGTTAATCATACTTTTATCATGATTGTGATTCTGTGGAAGAATTTATTGGTTGTGATTTGAAAAGTCACATAACCAATTGGAAATTCAGGGCCTTTCATGTTGCAGATTCTTGGAGATGAGGGTAATATAGAATTGCGGCTTCTGCTCTCCTGGCAATATGTTGATATTTTGATTTTCAGCTATGAAACCTATAATATCCTAGTCCACAAGATTGGTTCTTCCTGCTCAGATTCTGGAAACAATTGATGCTCAGGCCCACTTTGTTTGAGTAATTTCACCATTGTACCTTTAATTCCTGAAGAATCCTACACTTGTTAGGCACGTTGAATGTATGTCCCCTAATTCTGCATTTCAGTCTTTTTGGAACTCTATGATGGTTTAAAATACTGTGTTGATTTTCTGACTGGAATGTCGGGCATAGGTTTAGTTTCAACGTTGCTTGGTTTTCATTGTGCAAGGTGATCTGTAATGAATTACTGTTTTGAGTGTGAGTATGAAACACAATGCTATTTATAGAACCATCATTTAGTGCAGTTGTGGTTTTAGGTTGAGAGTATATTTGTAATCCACCTTGCCTACTGTCTGGTGACCAAAGAGATGGTAACAAATTGAGATCCATGCAATTTTTACAACTGACTGAGGCTGTCTCTGTAGAGGATATGTAATCAGTTTTGGGGAAGTAAGCGTCTTGGGTAGGAAGGGAAATCTTTTGGTTATAGTTTTCACTATAGTAGTTGTGCTAGGTGACGGAGAGTGTGGAGTACTTGCATGTCAGGTGGGACTAGATCACGCTGACTGAGTAACTGATTGCAGAGCCATTGCCACAACTTGGCCATAATGGAGAATTGAATCAGTGTTTATGGCAAAAGAAGGAGAATCAGTTGAGGCATGATTAAAATCTAGATCTGAAATCTATAGGTGTATTAGTAGAAGACTCTGGTCAAGTTGGCTCACTTTGACTTGGTTTGTTAAAGATTGGATAGTTTTTATTGTGTTCCAGGGTTGAGAGAGGTGTTTTTTGCCTTTTGTGGCTACTTTTTTCTAAGTGATTAAATTTCTTTAAATGCAGTGTATGGTTAAAAACCGGAAGAGTAGTTTGATAAAGTCAATGATGAATTAACAACCTCAAATCTGTAGTTTAAAGTCAAGCTTTGGGTTCTTATTCAGTTTTGAAACTTCAAAATTACATATGAGGATGTTCCTACTAGAGAGGTCAGCATTATTTTGCATATTTTGAGGAAAGGTTAGCCCTTGAGTCTTTTCTATTAGATTTTTGATTTTCATTGGAAGAAGTTGTAACAGGTCAATGATATTATTGAGGCAAGACTTATTGCTGCTGCTTGTTTCAAGAACAGTAAATATTTATTCATGTTTTTTAATTATTTGGATTTGTCATGCAGTGTTTTTAAGTCAGTGTTAATGATTTTCAGTATTGTGACTTGTTCTGTAAGCAGTGATAATTGGTTTGTAAGGATGTCTGACATCTGAAATAAGGTGGTGCTTATTGTCCCCATAGTGCTAAGAACTGGACAAGATGGGAGCATTATCTTGATATTCCTTTCATACTACAATGTCTGGTGCTTGGCTGGTCTGGAGCACTGTGGATATACTGGAGAGTTTGGATGCTGGTCGGATGCACTTCGACCAGTAACTTCTGTCAGAGTTATCTAAACATACACCACTATGGGCTGGAATAGGCATGGCTAATTGACTCAGCTATCCTGGTCACTTTTATTCCATGGAAGAATGGAATCAGTTTCTTAGTTATTGTCAACATTGCTACAGAGTGTGCTCATTGCATGGGAAGTTATCTTTATTTCAGTGATGGTTGTTACAACATGTGTTCATTATTTTAAGTGCTATTTAGGGTTTCAGTTGCTTCAGTTGTGTCTAAGGAGAAAGGTGAAACAGGTTCTGGAATTTTAGATTTTTTTTAGATATTTTTAAACATCTTATTATGGTCCACTGCAAATTAGGAGTTGAGGTGAAACCAGCCGCACATATGCATTCAACTTTAATAGTAGATCAAAGTCCGGTGCACGAATCTAAGAGGCCAACTCTTTAGCCTCCTGGTATCTGAATTCAATACTGCTTGCATACAAGATTCAGCACCAAATGTTATCCTTATTTAATACATATCAGTGTTCATATCCCATTATATTCAATTTCCAAATGCTCCAGTAGTTCGATCATAATCCAATATTTTATTGATCCTTTTTAATTATTTGTACTTATTTTGAATCACCCATTCAACTTAAAACAGCCATTTGCCGACGCGTTTCGTCCTCTTGGACTTCATCAGGGCTGAAACGATACAAAATAATATTCAAATTATACATTCTATTTTACCACCACCTTCCTATTTACACACATCAATTACAATCAGATTAAATCATCTAATTTACATGAAAAAATAGTACTATGTTTAAATATTTGGAATACCCATACAATCCTATCTGGAGGCATGAAAATCCATATCCAAAAGTATAATCACCTTATACATTCTACTCAAACAGCACCTCAACTAGTTTATTCAATTCCTTGTCTTATTAACTAATGGACCCATATTTCCAGGGACACATTAGTACATCATATAATTCTCATAACTATTGATCTTATTATTTGATTCAACCGTCTCGAAACTCATTTCCTGACATACCTGAACCCACACACATGTTCGAATCTATTTGGCTTCACATAAAATTCATTGCTTTACCCACAAGTTAGTGCCATATCGAACTGATGTTATCCTTAATACTTCTATCTTTGAGGTATCATTTGCCATTCCTCAGGTCTGCTAGTGACCATCAATAAGTTTTAAACACCAAATTTTGTCCCGTTTGCGTGCGCACATCTATTAGCCTTAACACTTCAGTCAGTTTAGAATTATGCTCTCTACATATCCCAACATTTACTAATCGGTGTTCCCTTTAGAACCAGGTCTTTCATTTCAGATTACTTCCCAGTATTGTATTAAACACTTTCACGTGGGACAAACCACCCATCCAATCGAGTTTATGTAAAGTATAGCTGCGCTATATCACCAGTCTTCTCCCAAAGTGTTCGGGCATTCGTGGTACACTTATTTATTTATTGTACTTATTCTACAGTGATCCTGTCATCTACCCTATTGTATTACGCTGGAAAATGTTATCTAGAAATAATCTGTTAGAAATAAGTTCAACTTCCCAAAACGCCGTAACAGCGTCACTACATCCTCACATTCAACAGTACCTTTGGCATCCACTGTTGCTCTCGCATGCTCACTTTGCGTTTCTTCAATTGGCTGTCAAACCTGTCTTTCTTCTAATCGTCTTTTTAAATTGTGCCTCATTAACTATCCCCAGCTGGTTGCCTACCGACTTCTCCGTATTTCGCCCGAAACATGGTGGCCATTTTGAAATGACCTCCTTTCAATGAAACGGACTTAATGTATATCTATACAAGTCTAATATCTTCTTGTTAACCGCAAACGGTGATCTATTTTCAGTTGTTAATCGTTACTGCATGTGCACACAATTGATTACCAAACCATGTCTTTCTTCTAATCATCTTTTATATCACACCTCATTAACTATTCCCAACAGGTTACTAGCCAACTTCTCCGTAGTTCGGCCAAAACATAGCGACCATTTTGAAATGTCCTCCTTTCAGTAAAAAAGACTTAATATATCCCAAAATACATCTCATCTCTTCCATTGGCCACACACAATAACCTGTTTTAAGGTGTTGATAGTTACTCGAAACCATATGATGATTTTAGTTAGTAACATATTGAACGTCCATAAATCATTATTTTACGTACACTTCATGTTTCGTTCAGAAACACGGTGGCTATTTAAAAAAAAGTCACAATATATAAATAGTGAATTCATTCACAGCTAATCGATCCCTAATATCTTTATATATCACTACTGGGCGACAACTTCCTTCCAATATAAACAAATCTCCAAATATTTAAACCTAGTACTATTTTTGAATGTAAATTAGATGATTTAATCTGATTGTAATTGATGTGTGTAAATAGGAAGGTGTTGATTAGATAGAATGTATAATTTAAATATTTGTTTGTATGGTTTCAGCCCTGATGAAGTCCAAGAGGATGAAACGCGTCGGCAAATGGCTGTTTTATGTGGAATGGGTGATTCAAAATAAGTACAAATAACTAAAAAGGATCAATAAAATATTGGTTATGATCGAACTACTGGAGCATTTGGAAATTGAATATATTGGGATGTGAACACTGATATGTATTAAATGAGGATAACATTTGGTGCTGAATCTTGTATGCAAGCTTGATATTGTCCATTTGCTTATTTTCTTTGGTGCTAAAGTGCAGAGTTTAGAGTTGGATGTAGGTCCGGACTAGTCAACTGTCATAAATATCTGATTGTGGTCTAGTCTTTATTTGATTTAAAGTAAACTGCCGCAGATCAGGGTCCAAATTTCCCTGCCTCAATGTCTCACAGATTTTGGTTGACTGAGGCTTTATAGATAATAGTTCCAGCATTATGTTTGGATGCTTGGTAAAACTGCAGGTAGAATTTGCTAGTTTGTGGTACCGAGTTGTTATTTTGAGTGAGGTAATAGACCAGGGTCAGGATCAGCAAAATTAGGGCCTCATTTAGATTTCGGCAGATGGGTTACTCCGTCATAACGGTGAAGGATATCCTGTACGCCTAAATATATATTCCATTATTCACTATGTGATTTATATTTCAGAGGATGGGATATCCGTCACCGTTTTGACAAAGTAACCCATCTGCTGAAATCTAAATCAGGCCCTAAATCACAATTAGTCACACGTGGGCTCTTTGTTCGATTTGATATTCAGGCATTAATCTTGTTTTTCTTTGTTTTTCCTTCTTCAAGATAACCATTTCTGATTATACGGCCACGGTCTCCAATAAGGTCTCCTATTGGTGCAACGATGGTTGTCACCACCTGGCATCAGCACACCACAAAATAATACATAATGGTTCCAAAAGAGCACCTAACTTCAGCTCCAGTAGTGTTGGCGCTGCGAGCTAAGACGTCAAAACACCAGGATGCATGCCTCTGCTGACAGCCATTGCCAAATGGGTGGTGGAAGTGGAAGCAGCTCATGATGTCTCGTGGTGTAGTGGGGAAAAGGTAGGCAGGTATGGTGACAGCAAATGGCAAGAACTGCAGCCCTCAATTGAGTTAGGAAGCGAGGATCAACAGGATTGAGAGAGTGTATGTTCAGAACTGAATTCCAGGAAGGCAGATATTTAGACTCAGTGAGTTTCTACAGATAAAATGGGTTGTTGGTTGATCACCCCAAAAAATATTCGAATGGCTGGCTGGTCTCACAGATAATGGTCAATCAGCATCTTCAACCCAAAACTTTGAAGATAACTATCAATAATTCTACCATGCCTAGATGTCGTATCAATAGCATAAACCAGCCAGGGGTCATGGTACCTTCAGGCAGCCTTGCACCTCACCTTCTCCCATTCTAAGGAATTGCATGTCAAATGGAAAAAAGTGAATTGTTAGTTGGGGTCTATGGAAGTCCATCACTAGAAAAACGTGTTGCATCTGGTTAAAGATTTCAGTAATTTAAACCTGTGTTTAATCCTTGGCAGCTATGGCACAAACCAGACAGATAAAGCGAGCAAAACCGTTAGAAGCGCCAAAACAGTTGTAAAGTCAAAACGCAACAAATAAAGATCCCACTCCAATTTATAGCAAGAGACACAAATCTAATAAGAAAATGACACAAAAATGAAAAAAATTCAATAAATGGAGCTGGAGCTTCCTAACTTTCTTCTGGTAACCAAACAACCATAGTAGTACACGTCTATGGTCCCAGCACCTCGGGAAAGGCACTTCAAGACCCTCGGATGTCAGGCAGAGGCCAACTGCAGGGTACAATCCAGGTCCTATTGCAACTGGTCAGATAGCCATAGTGTGAAAAAGATATTTTGTAGCTTGTTGTATCCCTTTAGCCACACAGAAGGTCTGTCAACTGACCCTTGAAGTCCACGTCTTTGTCCTGGGTCAGCCCTTAAGGTATCCTCACAGGTCTCAAACAGCAGAGGCAGTACTTCTGTTTTTTTTTACAAGTCCAGAATGAGTCCTAAGGATGATTCCTTGGGGTTGCACAGTTATGCCTGGCATCAGCTAGCGGGTGGTGGTGACTCCTGGTTCTTCCTTAACCAATGGGGCAAGAGTAACTAGAGCCATCCCTACCCACTTTTACAACTGTTCCTGTTTGACTCACTGCAAACAATCCCAAAGTGCATGCTATTCTTAAAACCCAAGATGAGTAAACCGTTCTCCACTTGCACAGAATCTGTGTGCCTACCCATAGGTGTTGCTTGGGTAATGAGCAGTCCCCTTCTCTGTGGTCTCTCAAAACCATTTCTGAGGATATCTTTCCTCCCACTGGTTTTGGTGCTAGCCTTTCTCAGGAACAAAGGTTGGGGCCTTTACAGGTGTAACCTGATATTTACTTGTGAAAGGACAGGCAACTTTGAAGTTACTTCAGTTCCTAGGGCATTCTCAGCTGGTCTTCTCTCTAGGGTAAGAAAACACCACCCAAGAGCCAGGCCATTGTCACTGTTTTAGGAGCAGTTTTTACAACCCATTAAAGTCAAGCTCTTGATTGATAGCTGCTAGGCAGCTAAAACAAATTAGAATCCAGGAGTTTCAAACAGGCAAAAGGTAACATTCTAAATGCTACTTTTCCTAATTGTTGGTTAAACAATACCAATATTGAATTAGGTTTTTAATTAATATTACATTTTAAAAAGAGACATTGAATTATTTTTCTAGCTAGTCTCAAACTTGAGATAAGGAATTTATATTTTAATCTGTACTCTAGTTTCTCCTAGGGCAGCAGGACCTTCCGTGGTAAAAATAGGTTTTGGGGGCTTTTGTTAGGAAAGGATCTGGCTGTAACACTCCTCAAGTCCAAGGAATGTCTGTCTATGGAAGACGTGTAGTGATGCAGAAGAACAGGCAAAGCGATACAACAGGAAAGAACAGACACAAACAGGGTAAAGTACAGGAACAGGAGAGAGAAGGCAAAGCAACCATAATGCGATGAAACACGGAGAGGAACCGATAATCAGGGTCACTGGAGTTATGTGTGTTGGGTTGCAGGGTTGGCTGAATTATGCAGCAAGAAAAGGTAAATTATGTGGCATACTTTGGCACATTTTATAACAGTATTGATTCATTATGCTTTCATTTTTACACACGGTAACCTTGTCTAGGCAAAGATCACACCACACCTTATTAGCACCTGATTAACAACCAAATGCAGCAAAAAGCATTTGAAAGATGACATGTCAACCTTTGCAGAGGCTTTCCACTGCACAGGGACACGTATCGGCACACTTTTAGTAATGTTTGATCCGTATGTGCTAGAAGCATACTTTTTTGTTAAAATGTGCAGACCAAGGAGCCGATGATGATTATGTGGTAAATTATGTAAACCCATATTCATGGTGAGAATGTTGAGGTTGCAGAGTTGCAGAATTCCAGCCGCCCTGCCAATAACAGTCAAACACACTGGGTTATCACTAGGATTCTAAACGGGTAAGTCTCAGAATTGTCCAAAGCAACATGGAATGTCAGAGTCTCTGTGCAGATTGCTCTAACTGATATCACCCTGCAAACCCCCTAGAAAGAAAGCAACACGTGTAATTGTGTATCTAGACCTTTGGACACAAACAAGGATTATACATACATATACATGAAAAGCCCTTATGGGTCCAGAAGGAGGCACAGTGCTGATTCCTAAGAAATTACAAATATCATTACTTCACAGTTAAGGCACTTGTGAGTACATAGAACACAAAACAAACAATAGAGCTGCAATTGCTTCCTTGAAATCAGGAGCTAACACCCTAAACAAAGGGAATATACTTATACGTAGGTTTGGAGAAAATAGCACACTTAACAGATGCAAGAAAGCAAGAGGGGACAGAGCAAGCACAAGAAAGGAATCTAAAAGCTATAGTAATTAGTCAAGAGCAGGGCATTCCAAGAACAACTGGATAAGAAACAGGGCAGGACAACCACAAAGATACTAGAACTGGTGCAAACAAGAGACTGTAACTACAAGGAAACTGCAAGAGAAACACAGAGAAAGTGCACATAAGCAAGGAATTGAAGCTAGGAGACTGGGAGATATACAGGTGCTATGACAAGCAAAAGGAATAAGCGAAAGGAAATAATAGCAGGAACAGACGGAACTAATGACAAATAGAAAAGGAGCAGCCCAGAAGCTACACCTGATTGAATTAAAAAAGGCAGACAAGGGAGTTAAGCAGAAGCAATAAAAGACTGAGAAAAAACTGAAACAAACAGTGCAGGAACAGGACACCGGATCTGGCTGAAGCAAGGCAGGATCAGGCCAGGAAGTGGGCACCAAGAGATCTCATATACAGTGGTGCTAGCGTCAATGGACACAAAGGAGCTTTAAGCAATGGCAAATTATAAGCAGTTCCATGGCAGAAGGAATCACTGAGCAAATTCGCATGACTGGGCTGGTAAGGCAAGTTTTATGTTCGTGCAATTCCTACATCTCACAAGGCTTGGATTAAATAATCCAATGCTGAGGAACAACAAGACTACTCACATTGAAAGATTGAAAGTGGATGCTGGTTTGCATGGATATGGGAGTGCCTTCTGGGATCAGTAGTCAATGGAAACAAACATATGTTTTCCAATGAGTCGAAGGCTGAAATGGGAATCAGAGACAAGGACTTTGGATGAGTCTTAGTGGTGATTTCTAGGCTGCAGTGTGTCCATGTACAGTGACTCAAGAAGCAGAACAATGACATTGCAACAGCTTGTCACTGCAAGGAGCTGGTGACATTACATTTCTACATGTTCCATTTTTAAATACTATGCACCTTACTTTGCGGGTGACACAGCCTACAAAGTGGTGACTTCTTAATATGTAAAAGGAAGTAGTTTTACCTGGTCAAACGGGTGCATTTGGTCAGGCTGCAGGTTTAAATTTCAGCAGTTAGGCTACACTGGTAAGAATTAAGCCATGTTTTCCCTGCCCCACTAGTGGATGGCACAACAAGAGCTCCAGTCCACAGGTAATATTTAACTTATTATACCATTGTTGCATTTTCTGCACCAAATGCCATTACCGTATACTAAAGTTAAATAGGCCAAGCAAAGAATAGCCAATTTCTTCATGTGTTGGAGGTTAAAGTATACATAGTGAGCACTGGACTGCAGTACCCAAGGGTGCAACGTTTAATAACCAGCAATACAATTCTGCAAAAAATGAGGGTGACCACACAAAAAGGGGATTCTCATATCAATCATTTTAGTAGATGATTATTTCTCAATAACATAATCAATACTACCATGTCAGATGACTCAGTCTGAAGTTTTTTCTAAGTTTGCCTTGGAAAGTATTACTGCTTACTGACAAGAAGAAGAATGTCTGAGTCATGTGAGCATGCCATGGAAAGCCATGTAACAGCCAGATATAATCTATCATATATCATGAGATGGCCCTGACCCAATCTACCCATAAAATAGATGGTGAGCTGCCGCTCCAAACAATAGTAGAATGCTGGTGAGGGGGGACATTGCAACACAATCTGTTTCTACACAAGTCCATGAGATGACATCCATTGAACAGAAGCCTAAAAAATGGGCAGAATATCCCAGTGTATTTCACAGCGTTTATGCCCTGGATGTTTGTATTTGAACATGCAAAACACAAACATAGATGTGAAGGCAAAACGTCATTCATATAGTTAAAGGAAGGAAAGTAGGTCAGTTCAGGATTGGATGATGGATTATTTCAGAACCTCGTTGCATAACTAGAAAAGTATAATCTTCTGTTTTTGTTTTCTTTCACCCCTTGATTGTCAGTTTGGTGTTATCTTGGCTCTGTGTGATTTTGTTATGGTGTCAGTACTAAAAGAGGAAAGAAAGACCCTCATTTAAGGATGGGGAGTGACAAGATATGCTAAAAACATTGGCAACTGTCCTGTCCAGCCACACATCATACCCCAATATCATCATGAGATAGAGAATTACAAATTTCCTTAATGTGATTACCACTCCCCGCTCATGAACATTCAGTCAGAATGTAATATAAACTTATTTGCACCTAGGCTTTTCACCTGCCATTTTTAGCTAAATCTTTTCTAATGTTTCGGAGTCTCCAAGAGATCTTCTGGGAGCCTATCCTTTTTAACACGTAGCTCAACTTATGCATTTGTTTAGCTTTTTTTTCATGGTCTAATCAGACATCCTAACCTTCCTTTTCCATTTGGAACAGGGATCTTCTGTTGCATCAATTTATAAAAATGCTATGTTATTGTACTCACCTGGATGAACGAAAACTTCTTGAAAACAAAACATCGATAAAATCAAGATCCGGAGCCCTGGAAAGTACTAGTTTGTGGACTACGAAATTTGATCCCACTGTGTTGTAGTGTCTGAAGTCTGTTTTATTAAACAGTATTTGTCACTCTCTACTTAGTTTAATATGATCTCTTCCTCTTGCTTATTTCAATTGTGTCTCTAATGCAGAATTTCTTCCCTTTTAAGGTTCGTCAGGCTATAGCCTACAAACTGATACGTCTTGACTCAACTAGTGTAATTCCCTAGACCTTAGCCTCACTGCCTGAACTCTTGACTGCCTTTATCACATCAACATGCTGCATTTTACTTGAACTTTAACTTTCCTAGGCATTCTTCTCACATCTGCTTGTCCATGCATGCCCTTTGCTGTTTACCAATATCAAGGTGTATTATTTTTAAATCCCTTTGTTTGGTCTGTTGAGCTTTTCACACTCTGGGACTCCAATAGCTTTACCTCAAATATATTCATTACTATCCTTCTCCATCTTCCATTTCTGTATTTCACTTCGCAGGATTCTCCATTTCCAGAGCATAGGTTGGTCTTTCTTTTTCCTTGCCACCAACGTCTGGAATTGTATTCTAGTTTCTCCCAGACTCACTGATGATCATCAAAACACATAAAACTCTACTTTTCAGGTAAGTATTCTGACCTACTGTACTGCATCTAGTTCTGAGCTAATCATTCAATGCCAGGATACCTGCTGGGTAATAAGACACTGTAAAAATAGCATATCATTATTATCACCATGGCTCCTCAAGATAGTATTTTTCTCAACAAGTTCCCAACATAAATCGCAATAGGAAATGACATTGTCTCATTTCTGAGCATCGGTCTCCCAATGGAGTAGCACCACTGCATGTCCAAGCATCCTTCTCAACAGTAGTGACATCAATAGTTTCCTGTTAAATTAATATTAAATATAGAGAAACTAGACAAAAAAAACACAATTTCCCAACATTCACCTTTATAGAATGTGACATCACTGCATTTCCCAGCATCCATCTCTACAAGAGTTAACATAATGTGTTTCTCAACAAAAACATCTTTAAAATGAAGAAATTAGAGAGAGGCTGTATTTCCAAGCATCCATCACACATTTTTGCATACTCTAACACCCACCTCAATAGGTAGCAACATTAATGGTTCCCCTCCAAATTCAATGTGACAGGGCTGCTGCTGCGACCCCTGCACACGGAGTGAAACAATGAGCAGGAACCCGAAGGAGTCCCGAAGGAACTTTGGAAATCCTGCTCCCTGATGTGCCTATTAACATCTGGGTCATAGGAGGAGAGGACACAGAGGAGGAGAACGCTGGAAGGAGCCAGGGAAAGACAACGGAGGAGAAACCCAAAGAATCCCAGAGAGAGCGACCGGAAAGAAAAGCGTATCCGGCAGAATTACCACCCGACGAGGAGAGCACGGAGCGGAAGAGTAACATGGACCCCACCGAAGACGGAACTCCATCTGCGAGAGCCGAGAGCACCAGAAAGGTCAGAGAGAAGATGCCAGCCTATGCGGAGACCCCTCAGGAGCCACAGAAGGGCCAACCCTCCCACCACGTCTCTGGAGCTGGTCCCGGTCACTGTTCAGGAGCAGTGGTGGGAGAGGGGGAGGAGGATGCAATGTGAAGGGAGAGGGTTTTGGGGACAACAACAGGGAAGGAAAAGGAAGCGTATGCCAAAGTTCCCTCACGTAACCTTGCTACAACCATTAAGGAGGTTTTTTCCCCATTTTGGCACATTTAAAACTTGCGCGACCACCCTGGTGAGCACTTCCCTCTGTCCCTCCCACACAGGCCCTCACTATCCTTCACAACCCTTCTATCCTAACCCCCCTATGAGAAAGAGGCCTTACCTGATGGGCGTTTCTTGATTATTCTGAGGGACAGTCACCTGTGATGTCCAGGAAGCCTGAGGAGACCACTTGAAGATGCACAGGGGATTAAGAAAATCGAAGAAGAATTGAATTATCAAGGGAAAAGAAATAAGGAAAAAGAGCCTGACAGCCCACTTAAGCAATAGAGGTTTCTTGTCTATGAAAGGAAAAAGAAAACCCTTAAAATCCACTGAGCTGTAATCCATTCTTCCTTCTTTCAGCAAAGCGTCCATCTAAGAGCTACCCCGTGACACCCAATTTTAAAAATAAAAAAATGAAAAAGCAGACCTAACTTCTCAGAATCCACCTTGACATGCAGTATTATCAGTACATTTCTCAGCCTCCATCTATAAGGCAATTACTTCACCACATTTCCCAGCAATCATCTCAACAAGAAGTGGCACTATTGTTTCCTACTGAGAGTTTTTATCCCTGTGTAATTCAGTCAATTTCTTAGAGCTTCTAGTGCTAAGGATTGCCACACAAGAGCCTCTCCTGTGTGGTTCTAGTAGGACAGGATGGACATGGGCCAGAACGGCTGCCCCAAAGTAATTCAACCACATCATATGCTTCACAAGCTATACATCACAACTAACACTAGAACTCAGACCTGGGAAAGACACACGCTCTCACATCACACTTGTATGGCATATACCTAATAGCACTCACCAGCATACAGGCACAACCAAAGTCGTACAACCTCCACCTAAAGGTAATCAGTGAACACACAGCCACCGTTTAACCAATCAAATTCACATGACAGTTAGAAGAGACAGTCATCCAAAGATGTAACTGGGCTGGCTGCCTTAGCAATCCCTCAACATTCAATAATTTGAACTTACCTGTCACTTTCCCTTGTTAACATCCAAGACAGCCATCTTCAACCTGATATACAGATCATTTACACCCATCAAAGATTTGTCCAAACAATAACTGACCTAATCATATCCACCTCCAGGCAGCATATCAACCTCATATTCCTCATAGTTTTCAACATGCCCACAGATTGAGCCACCAATATAATGAATGAATGAATAAATCATTTACACAATCCTCAAAAAACCTTTGCCTTCAACCAACACATCTCTGCAACAACCCCTCCACTGGAATTCTCTTGATTTCATCATACCTGCCTCACCCATAATAAAATGCAGATGCTCAAAGTCTCTTGTCTGAATCAAAGCAAACAGCGAGAGAGAGCAAAATGGGCACCGGTGGGGGTTTCATGGAAGCACAGAGCAGCGCAAAACACAAGCCCTCATATGGAATGCTTAAAACCAACAAAAAGGTTGCTTTAAAAATGGAAGAAGTACTTAGTTCATGCTCCAAGGGAGGGTCAAACATAAGAAGAAGACATGACACAGCAGTCCCTGACAAACGGGAACAAAGCAAATGAGAGAGGTGCTAAAGGTAGCCAATGAACAGCAATGGGCAGTCTCTGTGTGCCTCGTGATTGTAAACATAATGGCCCTCATTATGACCCTGGTGGACGGCGGTATTTTGGAGAAGAGTACTGCCAACAGGCTGGCTGTACTCTTCCCCAAAATATGACATTGGCGGTGTGGCTCAAGCCAAACCGCCAATGTACCACTCCGTCCGCCAGGGCGGTAACAGCCCCCGGGCTGGAGACTTTAGTCTCCAGCCCGGCGGCTGTCACTGTCCCACCCGCGGGATTATGACCTCACCTATCGCCATGGTTTTCGTGGCTTCCTTACCACCACGAAAACCATGGCGGTAGGCACTATCAGTGACAGGGAATTCCTTCCCTGTCACTGATAGGGGTTTCCCCCAACCCCAGAGTCCTCCCCCACCCTCTCCCTCCCACCTCCAGACCCCCCACGACATATACGCATATTTATGCACCATTATACACATGCATACACACACTCATACCCACATTCACCCACGCATGCATACATCCATTCACACACACATCCACACACACTGACAGACATACATACACGCACCCACACATGCACACAACACAACGTACACGTACACACACAACCATGCATGCACACACGCATTCCACACGCCACACACCCACATGCACTCACACACAAACATACACCCACACCCCCAAAACACAACACCCCCCATCTGCCTCCCCTGTCAGAGCTCCCGACTTACCTTTTGTGAGAGGGTCCTCCGGCAGGAGACAGGACGGGGCGCTGCTGCCAGCAGCAGAACACCGCCACGCCGTATCATGTGTCGTGATACGGTCTGTGGCGGTCTACTGGTGTGGCACTGCTGCTGGCAGTAGCACCACCTTACCGCCTTCCGCCCGCATGGACGCAGCCGGAATAGCGCCATTTTTGTGGCGGAATTCCGGCTACGGTCATAATATGGCAGACGGTAGGTAGCCGCGGCGAAGGTGTTTTGGCGGCCGTCGCCGCCGCGGTAGGCGGTCAATACCGCCAATGTTATAATGAGGGTCAATGTCGTGAAGAGACAGAGCATGCACTATGTGAGGCCTAAAAATAGTAGCACATCCATTTTCTTTTTTTTGTTTTGGCCATGACCTCGCTGGAATCCCGTAGGATTGTGGCGAAAATTGCCATTTTTTGTTTATAGGGCAGGTCCCTCTGGGTCCCTTCCAGAGGACCTAAGGGGGCAAGGTATCCCTACTCTGTTCCCTTATATTATTTTTACACTTCAGGGGAGAGGACAAAGTCCCCAAGCCCTGTAATAGCTGCCAACAACATTTTCTCATGTGGCTGGCAGCTAATCTGAGCCTATGTATTGGGTTCAAGGGACTCTAGCGAGAGTCCCTCAAACTCAACTGTCCAGATAGTCCAATATTTTTGGACCTTTTTTTTTCAAAAACTACTGAACAGATTTACATCAGATCACAAAAGCACAATCTATTGACCAAGATCTGGCTTCCTGTCATGTTTGGTGTAAAACCGTACATCAGTTTTTGTGGCAGTGCTTCTTAAAGAAGTCTATGGAAAATACATGGAGATTTTGCTTTTGGGACCCCTGTTTTTCTCAACCCAAGTTTGACGGATCACCTCGAAACCTTCCGTGGACAAACTAGGCAGAGAATAGCAGTTTTTTGGAAAGTTTTGTGAAGATTTATCAAACTGTGCCAAAGTTATAAGGAAAGCAAAAGAGGTATTTCCTATGGGAATGCTGACCTAATTAGAACTACCAGGCGGTGACCCCCTACCCTCCCTCCTCCCCTTTTTAGATCGATTTGGTTCCAGGGAATGGGGTATCTATGGGATAAGAAGGCTTGGGAGGGGGATCCTTTGGCCTCACTCCAGTTTTATTTGAATTTGGCCCCGGGGGGATGTGGTCCCTGGGGCATAATGAGGTTCAATGAGCAGAGCTGTATCCCTTCTCCACTTAATATAATTATTGCTTGGTGGGTGCCTCGGGTGGGCAATGGGGCACCCATCCATAATTTAGAGAGCCCCGGGCATTGGGGTCTCTAGGTCACAATAAGCTTGGGGAGAGGCACCATATGGCACCATGGGGGTCATTCTCAGTCCCAACGACAGCGGAAGCACCGCCAACAGGCTGGCGGTGCTTCCGGGGGCATTCTGACCGCGGCGGTAAAGCCGGTTTCCCGCCGGCTTCCCGCTGCCCCAGGGAATCCTCCACGGCGGCGCTGCAAGCAGTGCCGCCATGGGGATTCCGACCCCCTTCCCGCCAGCCTGGTTCTGGCGGTTTTCACCGCCAGAACCTGGCTGGCGGGAACAGGTGTCGTGGGGCCCCTGGGGGCCCCTGCAGTGCCCATGCCACTGGCATGGGCACTGCAGGGGCCCCCTAACAGGGCCCCACATAGATTTTCAGTGTCTGCGTGGCAGACACTGAAAATCACGACGGGTGCAACTGCACCCGTCGCTCCCCTTCCACTCCGCCGGCTCCATTCGGAGCCGGCATCCTCGTGGAAGGGGGTTTCCCGCTGGGCGGGCGGGCGGCCTTCTGGCGGTCTCCCGCCAGCCCAGCGGGAAACTCAGAATGACCGCCGCGGTCTTTTGACCGCGATATGGTCTTCTGGCGGTTCCCGCCAGGCCGGCGGCATCCGCCGCCGGCGGGGGTCAGAATGACCCCCTGAGTCCCCAAGTCCTCAAGAAATGGCTGGAAAACATCTTTGTTGATGTGGGGCATCCAATCATATTTTATCTCTTGATCTGCTGATACGTGGAACTCCTGCATCTCTAGATATCTATGAATTGTGAACCATAGTTTCTCAAACACTACTGAAAGATTTATAATATCACAATGTAACAATATCACAAAAAGTATGATTCATGGTTAAAGACTTAGCTTTCTGTCAAATTTGGTGTAATTCCGTTTAGCTGTTTTAGCTTAATTTGTGTCTAAATTTTTTTATTGAAACTGCATGGCAAAAACATGTTTTGGGACCCCCTTTTTCTCTGACCCACTTGATGGATCTCCATGAAACTTTCCATGAGGGAGGTGAGGTGGATGAACTTTCCTTTGGAAAGTTTTGTGAAGATTCTGCACACAGACAAAAGTTATCAGTAAACTATGGGGCATATTTATTCTTTTTAGCCAGCGCTAAACTTGGTCTAGCATCTTAAGAGAAGACGCTAGCTGGGTGGGAGTGGCAGTAGGGAAGGAGGGGGTTGTGCATCAAAAAATGATGCTAGCCTGGTAAGAGGCACAAAAATGCCTCTAACCAGACTAGCGCCATTTCCTGGTGCACAACCACTAAAAACATGAATCCTGTATTAGGAAAGACGGGAGTCATGCCCACCACCCCAGTGACCAGCAAAGGGGACAAGTGTTCCTGGGCATGGCCACTGCACCCTGTGCCCTGCAGGGGCCCCCAAGTTAGAGCCCCAATTGCACTTTTAAAATAAATTAAAAAACACCTACCTATACTTACCCTACTCACCTGGGATGGGGTCCCCCATTCTCTGGTGTCCCTCTGGTGTGGGTGGGGGTGTTCCTGGGGCTTGGGGAGGGCACCTGTGGATTAATTCTATGGCCATTATTTGGCCCCTCCTCCCACCCGTGAGTCATTTTAGCACGGGGAATAAATATGGGGCTATGGAGATAGCACAATTTTTTTAGATGGGGACACCTACTTTGCATCTCATTGACGCAAGGAAGGTGCAGGCATCCAGAAATTGGTGCAAACTCCTATATTTTGGTGCTGGACATGTCTAACGTCAAAATATAAATATAAAGTTAGGTTTGCACCGAATTTGCGTAAAATAATGACGCAAATTCAGCTCAGAGTATAAATGTGCCCCTATATGTATAGCAGAGAAGAACCTTGGGTATTTTTCAAGTTTAGGTGGAGAGCAGCTCTTATATGTTATATAAACCGTGTGCCGTGGGGGTTGGCCGTGGCATGTCTCTCTAGGTGTGAGAGGGTTTATCTGGGGTGAGAGGGGTTATGAGAGTGTCTATCTGGGTGTGAGAGTGGGTGCATCATTGCCTTAGTGGGTGTGTCAGTTTCTGTGTGGGTCTGTGAGTGGGTGTGTGAGGGTTTCAGTGGGTGCACAAGAGTCTGAGTAGGTCTGTGAGTGGGGTGAAAGAGAGAGAGAGTGACAGGACCACGGGGGTCCTAGCCAGCTCCCCACATTCTGTGGGAGCTAGCATTGCTCCCACAAGCAGGGAGCTGCTCTAAGTAGAAGCTCCCTGCATGCAGAAGCTATTTTTTCATCTATCTTCCCTGCACACGTACTTACCATGCAAACCAGCAGGCGGGCTCCAAGCCCTTTACTGAACACAACGGAGTCTTGCATGTGCTAGCGCATGCCATGCACTTACAGGCTCAACCTTAAAAAAGATATATATATATATAAATATATATATAGAGAGAGAGAGTCTATATGTATGTATATAATATAGAGAGGGGTATTTTATGATATATATATATATATGTGTGTGTATATATATATATATATATGTGTGTGTGTGTGCATGTGTATATATATATATCAGGCATAGATAGCTTTGAGGCAGCAATAAAAATGGCAATATAACTCTTGTGATTATGTTCCTGCTAGAGAAAGAGATTGGACTTTTGTCTAGTGGCAATTTTGGTGCCATAAAGTAGCAGAGAAGGTTTATATGCCTGATGTAAAGAACAGATCTGTATTATATAGGAGTAGTTGAATGGATTAGTAAAGCCAGTCTTTACGTGCACTTTAAAACTGAAAATGAAATGTATGTGTGAGGGGGCTATGGAGAGAAGAGGGGCACTTTTGCTGGGTGATAGTGGAGGAAAGCAGGGAGGAAGTCATGGGACGAGAGCACCAAAAATGATTGTCGAACAGAGGGCCACAGTGCTAAAGGCTGTGATGATGAGTATGTGGCAAGGTGAAGTAATAGTGTGTCTTTTTTGCTCTTTTCAGTGTCTTCAGGGAATCTACTGATTGAGAGATGAAGCGAAGGTGACTGAAATTTAGTGTTGCACACATCACACACACACACCAACAATTTTGTGAACCTACCTGTCTTCTACGTAGGCTAGTGCTTTAGAGGGACAGTTTAGCCAGAGCATATATGGTGTCTCATTGGATGACTGTTGTTCAAGCCCTAACTCAGCTTATGGATTACAGCTCTGAGGCAGGATCAGAGAGTGAGACAGCAGATACCGAGATGGCATCTGAGGGAGAGGACAATGGAGCAGAATCTGGGAGTGGACTCCCATTTCGTTGACTGAGTTGAAGATATTTTTGGGCCTTACGCTCAAAACGGGGTTCGCTATGGCATCAAGCTGTACATGCTGTATGAGAACTCATCTGGCTATGTGTACAGCTTGAGAGTGTATACAGCCTCGGACTACAAGCTAAAACCCTGTAAGTTGCCATCCCACTTTATGGGTCACAGGGAAGATTATATGGGAGCTTGTCCAGCCACTCATTTACAAAGAATATAACCTTTGTGTAGACAATTTCTTTACAGGAGTAGAGCTGTTCAGTGAGCTCTACAAAGCTGGTACTGTAGCCTGCAGTACAGTTAATTGTAACCGCAAAGGATACCCACAGGAGTTTGTTTGCAAGAAGCTCCAGAAATCCCAGAGCACTATGTTGCGCTCCAATGAACTGCTCGCAGTCAAGTTCTCAGATAGTGTATGTATACGTGCTCACTACAATTCATGGTGAGAGCACTTCCCCATCATGGTTTGGGGTCAGATGGCTGAATTCCACAAGCCCATCTCTATACTTTATCACAAAAAGTACATGGGTGGAGTGGACAAGAATCACCAGCTTCTTCAACAATGCATTTAGTAAAACTCGTACTTGGTACAAGAAACTGTTAACCGCGCTGATCCAAATGGCAACATACAATGCGTATGTTGTTTCTTGTCAGATAACCACAGGAATACTCATGTCTTTCCTTGACTTCCAGTTGTCTGTGATTAAAAGCCTCACTGCTGCTACAGAAGCAGCAGCCTCCACTTCGAAAGTTCTGGAAGATGTGGCAAGGCTGCAGGAGTGACACTTTGCTGCTTGCATTCCTAAAACACCCAAAAAGGATCGTCCATGTCATCGCTGTAAAGTGTGCTTGAGGCAGAGAAAGTGGCAGGAGAGTCATTATTACTGTCCCCATTGCCCATCTCAGCCAGGCCTCTGTTTCCCTACTTGCTTTACGCTGTATCATACTAAAGCAAACTTCTGAGAAATCGACTGAGCTGGAGCTCCTGCTGGGTAAACCTTTAAGTGGTTGTACATGGATACCAAACGTCCATGGGCCACTGCTTTGTTAGGCAAGCAGCCACAGAATTTTAGTTCATCTTTTTCAGGAAATCATGGACTTCCTTATGTCCTGCTATACACCTTTATCTGCCATCAAAATGTGGTAGGTGTTCTGTTTGATTAACCTGCATTATAGTCCCCATGCTGCACATAGTGGACAGAACATATGCCACATTGTCACGGAGTACCCTGTGTGGCAAAATGTTAAAGGTGTGACAGAAATTTGAAGTGCTTGTTAGGGAACGTATGTATGCTACACAAGGACCACCATGATTGCCAACGAGTAAGTGTAATAAGTCAAAAAATTTAAAATGGCAAACAAATATCCTGTGGGACATATTCACCAACATTGTTTGAGAGTGTGCAACCTCAATTTGTAGCTTCACCTTCAAAGCAAAATTAGAAGTGTTGGTGAATGAGTCCCACAGGATATTTGTTTGACTTTTTATTTTTGAGACCTTTCGTAGTATTCACCATCATGTCTGCCTTATTTTCAACAATATATATGCTTGCTCAATTCGAGGAATAGTCCTCTCAAGGCATATTCGCACACCCCCAACTTCATTCGACACCTGGAAGGAGATGGATTTACCACAGTAAGTGCGATGACGGCGCATGAAAGACATGTTTTCTTGAGCTTCAAGTAGCTAGTAGCTAATGGTGGAAGGCAATAGTATAGGTTCACTTGGCAATTATACAGGATTAGTCAGGACTCTGATGAGAACAGAGACATGAATGGGTAAAAAAATCTTATGGTAGGTCTGCATTTCCAGGGATATTGCACAGGTAGAACGCAGATAGTAAAGGTAGTACAGATGCACATCATCTACACCTATGGATTCAAACCCTTTGGTACCAGTCTGGCACTGAAGGACAATTACACATAGGGATCAGTGTTTGACCTGCTTGCCATTTTCATCCTCGGTCAGAACTTAGTAGATGCACAATTTGCTGTATGATAAGTGCATTACAGTCACAGCACTGCACATAACAGTGGCTGGGACATATGCTAGGTTCTCACGGACTACCCTGCGTGCCAAACACTACCCTTCTTCATAGTTTATGACATTCTCAATAGAAAACTTTGTGAAAATACCTCAGCATGTCTGCCTTAGTTTCAATTGTAGATATGCTCACTCAGTTCGATGGATAGGGCCTCACAAGGCATTTTTGGACATCCTGAGCTTGCATCCACAAACTGGAAGGAGTTGGATTTAGCAGAGTGAGTGCACTAAAGGCACATGAAAAACATGTCTTCCTGAGCCTCAGGTGGCTGTCATTAGTAAAGGTCCCTTGCGCATGCCTTCGGCAATGTACAGGAAGAAGGAGGTGGTTACTTGACAGGTGGTAAAATGTAGTCAAACGTATTCTGTCCTGTGGAATATGAATGTGATGGGCTTTGTCTGGCAACGGTAAGTTGATGTGAGTGCAGTGATTGGTTGGATTGTGCCCATGATCGGCAGTATGAATGTATTGTGTGTTGTGCGTGATTGGCATGTGAATGGACCATAATGCGGTCGGTGCCATGAAGTGGCTTTATGGCTCACCTTCAGAAGGCTTGGTTTCAATATTCTGATACTTTGATAACAATTAATGCTTTGAAACCATAATTTCTGGAGATGCTAAAACCGACTATTGTGAGTGGTGTATTAACATTAACATACTGGTACCAGGGGAGTCCAAGGGTGCAGGACTTGCGTGGCTCCCACCAGTTTTCCTTTGATCAGAATCCCTTTGAAATCACACATTTTCTTAAAAAACTAAATTTTCTTGCATTTCTGTGAGGGAAAGTTCTGGAATGTGTAGGCAGCCACACATTTTCCACCATTCAGCGTTCCCTAAGTCTCCAGAGAAAAACGTTGCCTCACTTGTGTGGGTGGGCAAGTGACAGCGACAGGGAAGTGCCCAAAACGTATTGTGGATATACCTATCACAAAACAGCCTAGTTTTGTAAGACGGTCACCTGTATCTTTGGTCCTGGGCTCGGCATCCATATAGGGAAATCTACCAAACCCAGACATTTCTGAAAACTAGACACCCGGGGCAGTCCACGTAGCTGTGACGTGTGTGGATTCCACAAAGTTTTCTTACCCAGAATACTCTGCAAAGGTGAAATGTTGATTAAAAACACTATTTTTCCTTGCTTTTCCCTCACATAAGCTACAGGACTATGCAGGGATCCACAAAATTCCTACCACCCATTATTTTTCCACTTGTCATGATAAAAACACATCCCCACTTGTTTTCCTGTGCCTAGTGCCCACGTCAGGAATGGATTGCTCTAGGGTCAACAGTAGCCCTCATGCAAAGACTACCATTGACCCTTGTGTGATCCATTCCTTTCATAGGCACTAGGCCCAGGCACACCAGTGGGGTAGCGTTTTTATCAGGACAAGTTAGAGAATGCTAGGTGATAAGATGTTTGTTGATCCATGCATATTTCTGTAGTTTACTTCACAGAAATGCAAGGAAAAATACTGTTTTTGTTCAATGTTTCACATTTGCAGGGTACTCTGGGTAAAAAAACTTTGAGGAATTCACACAAGCCACATCATCGTGGTATGCTTCCCTAAATGGTTCCAGATCCCAGGACTAATTAGTACACTCACCTCAGTTATCATTATTGCCACAGTAAGTTTTGGCCATTTCCTGTTGCGGGTACTAGGCCTACCCACACAAGTGAGGTACAATTTTTATTGTGAGACTTGGTGGAATGCTGGGTGGAAGATAGTTTGCGGTTCCCCTCAGATTCCAAACATTTGCAGCATCGAAATGTGAGGAAAGAGTGTTTTTTTAACCCAATGTTGTGGTTTGTAAAGGATTCTGGGTGGCAGCACCCACTGTGAGCCCCACAAGTCACCCTATCCTAGATTCCCCTAGGTGTCTACTTTCCAAAAATGTACAGGTTTGGTAGGTTTCCCTATGTGCCCACTGAGCTAGAGGCCAAAATCCACAGCTAGGCACTTTGCAAAAAAACACATCAGTATTCATTGAAAAAATGTGATGTGTCTGCGTTGTGTTTTGGGGCATTTCCTGTTGCGGGCACTAGGCCTACCAACACAAGTGAGGTTCCATGTGGCTCCCCTCAGATCCCAGAACTTTGATGCACCAAAATGTGAGGGAAAAGTGTTTGCTTATCTAAATTTTGAGGTTTGTAGTGAGAGCCTCACAAGTCACCCCACCCTGGATTTTTCTAGGTGTCTAGTTTCCAAAAATGTACAGGTTTGGTAGGTTTCCCTAGGTGCCGGCTGAGCTACAGCCCACAATCCACAGCTATGCACTTTGCAAAAAACAATTCAGTTTTCAATGGAAAAATGTGATGTGTCCATGTTGCATTTTGGGCCATTTCCTATTGCGGGCATTAGGCCTATCCACACAAGCGAGGTAACATTTGTATCGGAAGACGGGTAATGATTTGACTAGAAGTGTAGGGTACAGTCAGGGTTGGCTTTAGTGCTGGTGGCGCCCGGTTCAACAACATTGTCTGGCTCCACCTTACCTCCTCCTCAATAGATTTCTAGACTACCTCACTTCTCCATAGCTGCTCTGTGACAATCTTTTCATTTTTGTTATATTGCTCCTCATAGTTCACTGACAGTCTGTGTCCTGCATAATACACATCATTTTCAGCAGGCACATTAACCCACTGAGCTACTTTATGATGAGCCCAAACTACCACTAAACAAAATTCTGATCTCTCACTAGTAGGAACATTAACCCCAAGAGATATGTTGACATTTTTACTGTTGCCTGAAAACCGCTGAATGCACAAGGAAGTTCACATACTTTGAAACCAAAAATTATTTTTAAACACAGCGCCACACACCAAAAGACAGCGCCAGGTGAGGCTGCACCGGTCTGAGACAGTTGTCCGACGTGGTAGGGATTGACAAGGTATCGCTCAGTGGCTGTAGCTTAGACCTGAAAAGCTGCATTTTACTGTGGCAACAACTGCCGAAAATTGTTTATTTACTTTAATTAATTACATTTCCTCTCAGCATTCATCAAATTTCATATTTGGAAATGTTCTTAAACCTCTGAGTACTCTTGTATTTTAGGTATGTATGATTTTGATCGCTGATTAGTTTTGTGTTGAATATCTGCAAGGGACACAGTAACAACTAATGGAGCACAAGGAACATCAATATTTTGAACACCCTCTTCATTACATTTAGACCCGAAACATCAACATATGTGGAAGAAATACTATAAGAGCAGATCTGTAGGAGTGATTTTATATTCATGTCAGCAAACTTACTGTAACTATTTCAGGGACAGTTTAGATCAAATATACCTTTTAATATAAAAAACTACAAAATACTACAAACCTTTTTTAGGGTACTTCTGTTTATTAACTATAAAATCTATGCCTATGTGGATTGCTGTACATGCATGTTGCTTATTGTAATTGTAATTGTAATTGTATTTATATAGTGCTTATGACCACTGACAAGGCGGTTGAAGCGCTTTTCGGCGAGTAGCACGCTACTCCGTAACCCAAGAGGTATTAGTGGTGGATTAGTATAGGGAAATATGAGTACAGTATTAGCATTATTATGAGTTAATTTGAGCAGAGGATATGTGAGTTTGTTAGTTGGATTGACTAGAGTGATGAAAGGATAGAGGAGGGAAGAATCCAGAAGTGTTCATTGGGAGTTATATAGTAATAGGATGAGGCTTGGAATGAGTAAAGGAGAGATGGAGGAAATAAAAGATTAGTGAGATCATAGTAGCAGGAGGGGTTTTGGATGAGTCAAAGGTGAGATAAATGAGGGACAATTTAGTAGGGTTGTTTGGGAGATCATGGTAGCAAACTGAGGTTTGGGGTGAGCTAGATGCGTTAGAGGACGGAAGAGCTTAGGCAGGGTTATTTTGGAGAAGAAAGTACTAGAAGGGGTTTGAGATGAGCAGAGTGGGGATAGAGGATAGATTGATAGAAACAAAGGGTGATGGGGAGACAGAGTAAAGCTTACAAGAAAGTAAATTTATATTATTTTTATTTATTTAGTATTGTATTTATGTATCATTTTTTTACATTTGAATTTTCTTTTATTTATTTTTGTATTTATAATAATATTTTTTTAATGTAAATTTATAATTTGAATTGTATTTTATTTATTTTTATTACATTTTCTCTAGTACAGTAGGAGCAGAGTAATAAATAAATAGATATGTAAATACAAAGTAAGGGAATATATGTGCAAGGAATATAATAATGGGTATAATAATGTGAGAAGAAAAGTAGCATTGTATGAACACAAACTTTCAAGATTTTAATATTTGAAGTTAAATAATAAGTGTACTTTTCTAACATTCATTTATCTTCTCTCAATTTTTGAATAGCGAAATGCTTATGATAATAAAACATTTGATAATTTTTATATAAAAATTAAAGCAGGGATTCATAAGTATCTAATATAACAACTTATTTAGGAGCTATGGAATGACCTAATAACATGTTAAGCATAGAATATTATACACATATATATGTATATTCACACACATATATACATTCACACACAGATACACACACACACATATATTTATGTTAGTTATTTGTTAAACTGGCTTAAAGAGTATGTGTAATTTATTCTTCTGAAATAGTAACAACACATATTTCCTAAAGAACTATACATATCTAGAGTATACACATAATCAGATTATATATATTTATCAACACAGGCATATGCAGTCCATTGTCCTTTGAACATAGTGTTTCTGAAGGCGAGAGACAACTCTTGAGTAGTCTTCTGAAGGCAAGATAGTCATCTGTGGATTTTATTTTTTAGGGTAATGAATTCCATAGTTTGGATGCTTGAACGGAGAAGGATGTACCACCTATTGTCTTCTTCTTGTATGGTGGTGTTCTAAGGCGGGGTGCCAATCTTGAGTGGAGGTTCCCTGTTTGAATGTATTTGGTTATTTTGTTTCTAATGAAAAGCAGTCCTGTTCCATGCATAGCTTTGTGGGTGATACAAAGCAGCTTGAAGGTGGATCTTCTGGCACCGGGTAACCAGTGCAGTGCTCTCAAGGCAGGGGAGATGTTGGCTTATGGCTTTACATGTAATAGTAGCCCGGCAGCTGAGTTCTGAATCTGTTACAGTTTTTTCATAATAGATAGAGATGATCCATGGTAGAGGCCATTGGCATAATCCAGTTTGGATAGTACAAGAGCGATAGTAGCCTGCAATTTGTGTGGAAATCTGAGGTGGGGGAAGATGTGTCACAGAGTCTTCAAGGTGATGAAGCTTGATCATGCTAATTTTACCACTTGGGCATTCATTGTTAACCTGGAGTCCGTAGTAATTCCAAGGTTTTTAACTTCCTTGGATACTTGAGGAGGTGATCCGAGATCCCCAAGTAAGGCGAACAGTGGATCATAATTTTTCCAGTTGCCACATGTGATTGTTTCTGTTTTGGGTCTAGATTTGTTTTCTTTAATAACGGACGTATGTATGCCTTTTTCAGGTTTTCAGGAAAAGTTTCTGTAGTTAAAGAGTTATTGATGATTCTTCTTACAGGTGTGGCAGCAGAAGTAGATAAAAGAATGTTCTTGAAGATGTGTGGTGGCCAAGGGTCAGAAGGGCAACCGGAAGGCCTGCTTGCTTTGATCAAATTTATAAATTCACCTTGTGATATTTGTTTGATGGAGTGCAGAGGCTGGGTTGGTTTATTCTTGGAGGGGATTTTAGGAAAGGGATTGGTGCTGATGGTTTTCCTCTGTTTTAAATAGGAGTCCAATGTGTCTGCCTTGGTTGTGTAATGAGTTGGCAGTTTGTTTGTGAAATCTTCAGTAGTGGGATGACTTCCTTCCATGCATTTAGGTTTTCTATATTCATCGAGAATTTGATAAAAGTCTTTGGTTACAGAATTAGCATTCAGAATTCTGTCTGAGCTGTACCTTGTTTTAGCTTTTTTGATTGTTGCTTTGTATATTCTGTTAAGTTTGCATCTTGAATGTTGTTTGTTTTGAGCCAGGTCTGTTGCAGCCTTCTGGTTTGTTGCTTTACCTTTTTAAGTGCTGTGTTTCTCCAGGTGTTGGTTTTCTTTTGTCCTGTTTAGTTTTTCTGAGTGGTACTAAGATATTGAAAGCTTCCGTAGCCACTCATAAAGTTTTAGAACATAATTAATTGTATCTAGATCTGTGTTGGCTGTTAGTTATGTTTCTGCGTCTTCAAAATTGAGTTTGCTCCATGGTCAGTAGATGCATGTATGTAAATTGCTATGGGGTGTGTTGATTTGTGATGTTTCATGTTGAAAATTTATCAGATGGTGGTCTGACCATGTGATTGGTGTGATGCTATGAACGGTAACTAGTTCCGGCTCTGCAAAAATTATATCTAGGATGTGTGCAGTGATGTATGTGGGATTGTGTACAATCTGATGTAAGTTCAATGTGGCTCGGGCAGCGGTGATAGCTTTTGGATGGGTCATATTGGGTTTATCAAACCAAATGGTTAGGTCCCCAAGAATGCATAGGTTTGAGTATAATGTTATAAGGTTTGAGACTATAGCTTGAAAAGTGTCTGGGAATGTTGAGTTGTAAGGTGGAGGTCAGTAAAGGAGGAGAAAGTTGTAGGAGGAAGTTGGTGTAGGTTTGTATGTGGTGAGGAGAGCCTCACAGCCTTGTATGGAAATGTTGTCTGTTTTACTGAGATTTATTGCTTGTTTGAATGTAATATCTAGTCCACCTCCTCTCTTGCCTATACAGTTTTGTGTGATGGTTTGATAGCCCGGAGCAACAGCTTCATGCAACACTGGGGCCATCTCATCTCCCAACCATGATTCTGTTACAATCAGTAAGTCAGGTTGTGTGTTCGTGAGCAGGTCACAGATGTTGTGCTTGTTTTTTTAGAGTGGTCGAGTATTTATGAGCAGGCAGGTTAGAAAATGTGTGTTAGTGGCTGTGTTGTTTTGTTTTGGGGAAGGGTTGGCAGTATATCCTGAGCTTGTATCAGGTGTGTTGTTAGTCGTGATAACTGTGTGAGGGTTACAATAGTCCTGTTTTTCAATATAGTGTTCCTCTTCCAGCAGGCTTAGAAGGCATTTTGTTGGGTCTGTGTGTTTTGGTGGTGGACTTGGTGGCTGAGAAAGACATGGAGAGTGTACTTTTTTTGTAGAGTAACCTCATTATGTGATCGACATAGGGATGCAAAGTTGTTAAGAGTGGCATGTTGTTTATTTTGTTTGCGTCTGTTTAGTGTGGAAGGAGTATGGGTTAGGGGTGGTGGAGGAGCAATTGGATGATAATGTAGGGCTCTAAATTGTTCAGTGGATGAGAGGCGGGTGAATGAATGTTGCTGTGTTGGGGTGCTTGTGGTAGATGTTTGTGAAGAGTGAGAATGTAGGGGTGAAGATTGGTCAGGATTTGTATTCTTTGTGTAATAATGACGGTGGGAGGTGGTGTGACGGAAAGTATTAAGAAAGTTTGTGTTATTTTGATGTGCTGATGTGCGTGGTCTGTTTTGTTTTTGTGGAATAGTGAGAGGAGATATGAATGTAGTGGTTTTCTGTGAAGGATTTGTATGTGAGTTGGTGCTGGTGAGTGGAATTAGAATAATACAAGGGGTGTTGATGTTTTTTGGAGAACAGTGTATGAGGTATGTAAGAGGAGATAGTTGTGGGTCAGGGATGTTTGTGTTAGTTGTGATGACTGGAAGAGGTAATATGTGTGGTGGAGTGGAGTGTAAAGATTGTATGGTTGTGTGTAATTGGTGAAGAGAGGGGGAGGGTGTTTGTAGATGGTGTGTTGGAAGGCTGGGTTTAGGTATTGTCATGATAAAAGGGGGTCTGTGTGGAGCAAATAGAGGACAGTGCTGTTGGTTTGTATGAACAAGGAGTGCGTATATGGATGGCTGAAAGTAACGTATAATGTGTTTTTGTGTTGTGTGGGGGATGGAAGGTTGTGTTAGTTGGCATAGACAGAGTAGTGTTTGCTGTGAGAATGAAGGAGTTTTTCTGTTGTAAGCGTGGTGGATATGTGTATAGGTGTGGTATGTGGGATATTGTCTTGGTTGATGAGGCATTGCAATCTGTATGAGGTCAGTTTGTGATGTAATACTTGGATGTCTTTGCTGTCTGTAAGTTGATAGATGTGTAGGGAGTAAGGTCCTTTCTGGTAAATGGAAAATTGGGCAGCATTTTTTGCCCTAGGCCCGAACAGGCAAATGCCCTTGTCCTCTTCGCCCTTCGCCTCTCCGCCCGGGCTGAAACGCCCTGAGCCCTTGGCTTAAATAGCCCTATTGGCCAATAGAAACCTAGTCCTAACCCTAACCAATCAGATTTGTAACCCTAAACCCCACAACCAATAGGAGACCCAGCCCTATTCACCAACACAACCAACCTAGTCCTGATAAACAAGCACAATACTAACCCTAAAACTACAAACCAATAGGGATCCCAACCCTAGTACCAATCACAACACCAACCCTAAAAACATGAACCAATAGGAATCTCAACCCTAGTACCAATCACAACCCCACCCCTAAAATCATGAACCAGTAGGAATCTCAACCCTAGTACCAATCACAACACCAACCCTAAAAACATGAACCTATAGGAATCTATGAATTATTGTACTAATTCGAAGCTATGCACTGGTAAACTGATCCACTTGGTACAGTTTATTGTTGAATAAATGAATGTACAGATCATACTGACTGGTTGTTGCAATGTATAACCTGATTGCAGTTCAAACATACAAACATCAATGCAGGAAAGTAATAACATTGGTAATTACGGTAGCCACCTCTTCCCAATGGCTGACTCAAAGGAGGATGGATGGAGAGTTAAGTATTTATTAGTTCATGTCATTACAAATCTGATAGACTGAGACTTTAAAGAACGCAGATATTATACATAATATATAGCTTATACACATCTCAAATTCAAACAAGGGAACAATCTGTTAGATTACCAAGACTTTAGGCACGATCAACCATTACGCAGAATAAGTATCTCTTCGATTACACATTTTATAGCCTTGGGTCAAAGTTTTTTACGTTACATAGATTTTATAAGCCAAGGATTCAGGGCTGACAGATGAAATGCAAGAGTTCTACAGGTTCATGCCACAGACCGCAATGCCAAGAAACATTACACAGATCTTTCAGAATCTGGACAGACATACCTCAGGTAAAATGAAATGCAACAAGATAAGGCCTCAGACTGAACTTTTATCTGTTAGTTTACAAACATCTCAGAGGACGAACATTGGGGCAGCAAAGCTACTTAGGCTGCACATATTTTACAGGCTAATGAGAGTTCTTTAGGGCACATGGATGACACAGGTTCTGGAGGTAGAGCTGCCTGCAGGACTACTGAGATCGTTTGAGCTGGTATTTCAAACCTTTAGGACATTTCGCTTAGGCTCTGGACAGGAAATCTTCCCCTTGTATTTCAAAGGTTGAACAGGCTGAGGTATTAGCACATGGATTTGAGCTTTTAGTAGCAGAGCTTTCTCCAGGGTGGCACATATTTAACATGCTCAAGCAGTAGGAATGTGGGGGATGAAAGAGGAATATGGTGGTCCTGAAAGCCTTAGGCCCACAGTTAAGGAAAGTTAGCGTCACCTTAGCATCATTTATTTTGGCGCTAAAGTGGCACTAACTTAACTCTATAATTATATTCTTAAACTAGACCATCTAGCGTCAAAATATTGGAGTTAGAGCCATTTCTAGGAAGCGCCAACCTACCTTGCGTCAATGAGATACAAGGTAGGTCATCCCTTCCTAAAAATTACGCTAGCCCTCCAGTGCCATATTTAACACCTGACGCAGAAACAACATGCAGCGAGGAGGTGGGCCTAAATAATGGGCCTAAGCCCGATTAGCGCCATTATTTAAATATGGCACACACACGGATGGTGTTAGGGAATGGCGTTTGCTCGCGTTAAATCAAATGACGCACAACTGCGCTAGTGCCTTAGTCCCTGGCCTAGCAGCTCATCTCCACATTCATGGAAACGTCAATTGCCAATGGAAGTTCAGAAATTAATGGGCAAGGTTGCTTTAAATCTTCAACAAGCACAAACAAACTAGAAGGGAGATGAGCCAGATAAGATTTCCAGTCACATTTTGTGCCCAAAGCCATTCCATCATGTCTGTGCGTTTTTGCATGTGAGGGGTGAGAGCGAGGAAGGTGGATACTGTATATAAGGTGATTTGGTTTTGACACCCAGAGGTTAGCTGTTCCTCCATGCAACATTACGTGCAAAACCTCTCCCACTGCCAACAAAATAAGCCTGGCAAGTAGACAATAACCGAAGCAGTCGAAGTAAAATATGTAGATGAAAGCTTGCAAAAAAAACGTGACTGGTCCTGCAAGCATGGAAATGATCATCACCTCTCCCTTCGCCCCAGGTGAAATAAAACATGTTTCAAGTGGATGTGAAAATTCCACACATCTGAAAGTTCCCAGACAAATGAAAGGGGAGGATTCTTTAGAGGAGGCAGTCCAGCGGCAAGACCGCTTGGAGTTGGAATGCAGAAACCTTCCATCAATCATGCAATGAAGTGTGGAACAGCCAGCTGGCTGCTCTGTCTCATCTCGGCTCCTTAGCAGGCTCACCCGCTGACGTGCTGTGTTATCGCCGTGCTTACGGCCGGCTTGTCACAGTATGCGCATGCTTCTGAGAATGTCATTATCTTTTCCAGCACATAAATCCCACTCAATACGTTGCTCATTTATTTAACGTTTATTGAAAAGTAGCAGGCTCGCAAGGGTGCAACGTACCCTTCTTTAACAATTAAAAGGACCCTCGTGTCCACCCTGTTTGCTATAAAATAACGACAATAGTTATGTTGCAGAAAGGTCCTTCGACTCCTGGCCATGTCATGTGCTGCACCTACCGGCGGTACTCCTCTGATAAAAAAAGGTCAAACAGGAAAAAGTTATGCATATGTGATATTTAAGTATGTCTAAGGAAGTCTATATAACTCTAGCGATATTAAAGTTTATTCGGCTCAATAATTGTTTGTAAATTATCTTGCTGATTTGTGTGTTATTATGATGTCTGTCTGTTCAAGATGGCACGGATGCTAAAATTTCAACTTGCTTAGTACCATTTGTAGATGCTCTTTGTCCGACACCATGTGGCTGTATTTGGTATTACGTGATTGTTAGTAACTGCATTATGGACGTTTTTATCGTAAAACATATTCCGAACTACAAGTATGCCCACTATTCTGATTATAAATTAATGTTAAACTAAATGATAAAAACCCGGATTCTGATAAAAATGACTTCATTGCTCATTGGCTGTAAACCTTTTATGTAGGATCTAAAACGAGCCTACAAAGCTAAAGACAAATAATGGTGCTTGATTGAAAGGAAAATTACATTTTCACTAGGAACACGTAACAGCACATTTCTCTTGCAAAAATCCAACGAAGGTGTCAATAAGTGATGTAACTATATCTTGGACATGCATGTTACATTCATGATCATTGCAAAGAGGCACGCGCCACTCTCCAACGTTCCGATGGCAGAAAAATGAAAACATTAAAATTCATAATTGTTACAGAAGTATCTTAACATATTTAAAAGTGGCAGCAAAGCAATACGAAGCGCTGTATAAAAAAAATTGAAACACGCTAGGTAGTGCTGGTTGCCTTTTGTAATAGCACAAGTAAGTTAAAACAATAGTATATGATGAGCACACAGTTATAACAAGTAGGTCAGATTAATTCAAGTATTTCAACTCATCACTTTTTACGCTGTCTAAATGATTTACTCTAAAAGCGTTGGAGATTGCCGGACGTGGTCCCCTCTTTCCTGTGTCACATAGAATTAGATACATGACACTAATGAAGTTCAGCAGGCTGAAATTGGCCTTGGACTACCAAAGGCCCCAAACAGAGCGGCCGTGGCACATCAGTTCTGGTGAGGCTGTTACTATTGGACAAGGTTTACTGTAGATTTGCATGTGACTGGATCACAGCCGAGGGCAAAAATGAACTAGAGGCGATAGAATGGAATGCACCCAGAGTAATTACCATTGAATTATGCGAACTCGAACATCTAATTACATCGCCTTTTTATTAGTATACACTTGGGGGGTACAGAGGGCATTTCCTTTTGTAAACTAGCATGATGCAGATTGATGCAATTGTTTTGGAGTATACCTACTTTCATATCAATACAAGGATTGTTCCTAGTTTTGCAGCCCACCTGGAAAGCATACCGCCCAAATGCAATTAAATGATGTTGCTAGCTAAGCTCACTAGCTGGTTAATTTCCTTGGAATTTACAGTGCTGGACTACAGCGAGGGAGCCCGGCTCTCCAAGGTTGACACCACAGTTCACTATAAGCTGCATCCCTGAACAGCCATTCGGGTTGCATTTTCTCTCCACTAAGGAGGCCTGCCTGAAGCGCGCATTACAAAGGGTCTTCCTGCTGTGAGTGGAGCTCAGTCACACCAAATAAGCAAAAGACCAAGGGGTCCAGCATCTGTAACATCTAAAGAAAGTTCTTGCTTCTTGAATAATGTTAGAATGTTAGACTTTTCTTACACTCTGGAATCACATTCCTTTCCAGTCCCACACTCTACCAGTCTCTTACCACAGTACAGGTGATGCATTGCTTTAACTTGTTTGGCTAATTTAAATAAATACAAAATATGTGTGGCCTGCCTGAAGCTGTGAAGCAAACTTATCCCTCAGAATGCTGTTCCATGAAAGGATGGTCAATGGGATCTCTTCACTCAACATTGTTTTGCTAATGTATAGCACTGAGGTGTTGAACCACTTCTCATATCATTCAGTTTGTTTGTGCTGATTCCAACAAAAAAGATAGTCTGTTTTCCCTTAGAATTAACTTTGCACGTTGTTCTTTTGAAAGACTTCTTACATCAAGTCAATTTAAAATGTGATTTTCTAAACACTAATGTAATTTATTTCCTGAAAAAATCTAAACCTAAGCCTTCACTTTTGCTTGAAGAGAAAATGAGATATCTAACCAATGGCTGCATTGCACAGTGTCTGACAAGAGCTAAAATCCCAGTGTTCCTGCTTCAGCTGTGATCTTAAGTAAATAGCATTACTTCGCTGTACCTCATTTTCTGTTACCACCGAATTTGAGGACATCTTGAAATAATTCAGTTCTTGATGCATGCTATACAAGAACCTCTTGTGTGTGGATTAATAAACAATAATACAAATATTTTAGGTGAAATGTAAACGTTTCAGTAATATTTACAAAGACACGCTGATTTGTGTGGCCTTACATTGCTTTGTAAAGAAATGTAATGCAAGCCAATTAGTTGTGCTGAGTTAGTTACATTTCAACTTGGCAGGCATTCCACAAGTGGAGCATGGGTGTTCCTACGCATCCATCCATGGATGTTCGCACATTCTCTGAATTACAAACACTTGCAAACCTGAGAGTGTGTCAGAATGCTACACCTTCCCAAGTGTGGTTAAACAAGGAGATTTTTGCCTCTAAGTATTTTGTTTTGTGCATGAAAGTGTCCCACTCCTGCACAAACAAAATTCTGTCCGTTTAACACAGGGACCCTTGCACTACAGTGCAGCTAGGCTGCACACAGTGTGGTAGTGCAAGGAGAGAGCAGCAATGATTTGTGTCTTTGCAAATATGGAGCATGTCTGCTCTCTCCCTTTCATGCAATGCAGTGCAGTGGCTTTGCTTGTTGCCCTGCCTTACGTAAATGTTTAGTAAATGTGCCCCTAAGTTTTTCTTGCCAATACTGTTGAAATAATGAGATTTAAACTTAATATTTACCCCTTTCCTTTAAAAACAAATGTAGCTCTCTTGTGTAGCCATTTTAGTCATAGCTCCATGCACGTTATTTTAGCATACTAGCCCTGCCGCTGTGCACTTTAACCTAGATATATTTTATTTGGCTTCATTTTATTAATGTTATAATAGCCATTTTTACGGTCTTGTTTTATTTATTTCTATCTAACTGTTTTTGCCTAGGCCAGCACTATGTTCTCAAACAAGACATTCTTGCTCATGCTGTGCTTCTTTCAAGGCTGTAATAAGATAGGTTGCCGATGAACGTGTTACAAGTTTTGTCTCCGACATTCATAGAAAAACACACATCCTTACATAGGGACATTTTATCAGCTCAGAACAGCAGTTTTATTATAAAAACACTTCCATGTCCCTTACACGTTAGAGGGAGAATCCAGCCAGAGAATCACAACTGTATGCAGATTGCTGAACGCTTCGCTACAACTGCTTATGCAGAATCTAGGCCTTTGCTCAGGTATGGGGGATGATGTCTTCCCAGGGGAACCTGAAGGGCAGAATTAGAGCTTAACACGCTGTGCTCTCTTATAGTATAGGTAGGAACTAGTCTATTGATTTTAGTGGCAACACTGCAGCGTTATTTCTCTGCTTTACTCTCCTTATCACAATTTTAATCTTGTCATGCTGTATCATCCTGGTTATTGCAGCCCACGCTTTGCTATCTAAGATGCAGTCGCTTCTTTAAAATTTTATTGAAACATATACTGCCTCTGTTTGTCATTGTGTATGTGAGACTAATGTAATTGAGAGAAATGGATGAGACCTGAGTGACCACGGTTATCCTGAGAAATCAATTATGTCATGCGCTCGGCTGCCCAATCATCCCTGCCCTTGGGTAGAGATGAGGCACTGCTAGTTAGCCAGAGCAAAACCTGGATTGGAGTGACAGGTTTCACCTGTAGTGGGTCAGACTCAGTCTCCCACACCGCAGGCGATTCTGCCGCTCAAAATCCAGTAGTCTCATTAGAATAATGAGAGCCTACGCGACAACTCGATGCCTCTCAGTGATTGAGAGGTAGCACACTCGCTTGCAGAGTCTCTCATGGTATGTCTCCATTTTGCACTCTACTCAGAAAAGTTCACTCACAAATATTGCATTAATGCATGCCAATAAAAGTATAAGAAGGAACAGTGATTGAGGTATGGCCACTATTTAACCTGCATGCACATTACTTTCATGTCTAAACCAGAAAAACAATTCATTGTATAAATGAACACAAGCCAGTATTTTTCTATGTTTTCAATATGAGGATCAAGGCTGATGTGTATATGGTTGGTCCTCATTTGTAGCACACCAGGCAAAACAATGCTGACCTGGAATGTGTACTGCAATAATTTTTAGGGTCAGTCATTCATTCAAGTATTCTTTCACCTTTTAATTATTTTCAGTGAAACTCCCTAAGTGCAATGGCAATGCCCAGTTGTAGCCCTAATAGCTCACTGGGCCATAGGACACAATATGAAGTGAGGAGTGCAGGAAGCTGGCTTGGTGTGTGGTGAGTATCTATGGTATTATCACCTTATACCAGGTCCAGGTTTCCCCTTATTAGTGAAGTGTAGGCAATGTCTAGAACCCAGGCTCTCTAGAGGTAGCTGTGTATGAGCAGCCAAGGCTTATCTAGAAGACATGCAAAGCTCATGCAATGCCACTGTAGTCACACAACACTTACACACATAAAAGAAAACATTCAGGGCCTGATTCTAACCCCGGCGGTCTTTGACCGCCGGGGCGAGGGTCGGCGGGAGCACCGCCGACAGGCCGGCGGTGCCCCGCAGGGCATTCTGACCGCGGCGCTTTGGCCGCGGTCAGAAAGGGTAAACCGGCGGTCTCCCGCCGGTTTACCGCTGCCCTCAGAATCCCCCATGGCGGCGCAGCTTGCTGCGCCGCCATGGGGGATTCTGACCCCCCCTACCGCCATCCTGTTCATGGCGGGAAAGCCGCCATGAACAGGATGGCGGTAGGGGGGGTCGCGGGGCCCCTGGGGGCCCCTGCCGTGCCCATGCCGATGGCATGGGCACGGCAGGGGCCCCCGTAAGAGGGCCCCGCAAGGTATTTCAGTGTCTGCCTTGCAGACACTGAAATACGCGACGGCTGCTACTGCACCCGTCGCACCTTCCCACTCCGCCGGCTCGATTACGAGCCGGCATCCTCGTGGGAAGGGAGTTTTTCCCTGGGCTGGCGGGCGGTCTTTTGGAGACCGCCCGCCAGCCCAGGGAAAAACTCCTAATACCCTCCGCGGTCTTCTGACCGCGGAGCGGTATTATGGGGGCGGAATTCTGGCGGGCGGCCTCCGCCGCCCGCCAGGATTAGAATCACCCCCTCAGTGTTACAAAAATAAAGGTATTTTATTTTAGTGACACAGTTACCAAAAATACTGGATAGGCAATACCCCAACAGGAGGTAAGTAAACACACTAAATATGTACACTAATAATCAGAAATAGGCCTAAATAGGAGTAGAAAACAGTGCAATGGAAATAGATAATAGTGACCCTAAGGGGAGCCCAAACCATATACTAAGAAAATGGAATGCAAATGCCGAACCCCACCTAGGTAAGTGGAATCTGTAGAGGGGAGCTGGAAGAACTAGGAAACCCCAAAGGGAAGTACCACAGTGCCCCCCAGCAACCAGGAACAAAGAAGTAAGTTACTGAATTTTTCTCAAACCACCAAAAGGAAGGAAAATAAGGATAATGCATCGCCCAGAGAAGACTGCAAGAAACCAGTGGTGGATTTGTGAAGAGGAAGACCTGAAAAAGAAGAGGACCAAGTCCAGAACTCGGAGAAGTGTCCGTTGGTGGCAGGAGCCACTACCCACTTATCTGTGGTTGCAGGAGTTGGTTGAAAGTAGGACGAAGATGGTCAGCAATGCAGCCCTGGAGTTAGGAAAGAGTTCCTGGAGAATGCAGTTGATGTCCCATGCCAGATTGAAGATTGCAGTCTGTCTGTGGCATGGAAAAGCCACCAACAAGCCTTGGCAAAGAGAAGAGTAGCGGTAGATAAAAAGTGCAGCTACCGGCTCAGCAAGGCAGAGAGTCCACAGAAGAAAAGGCAGCCCCCACAGAAGACCCACTGGAAGAAGACCCAGGAGTCGCAGAGGAGCCCCCGCAGCACAAGTGGAGAAGGATTCCACGCCGCAAGAGAAGCACATAGAGGGCTGTGCATCACAGGGAATAAGGCTGGGGGCTGGTGCTACATGGAGGCTGAAGATCCCTTAGAGCAGATGCCAACAAGCCTTGGTAGCTGCAAGAGATGCGGCGCATGGGGGTACCAGCCTGTGTGGGAAGGCAGGGGCTTACCTCCACCAAAGCTGGATAGCTGGTAGAGAGGACCAAGGGGAGCACTCCAGACCGCCACCTGTGATGCAGGATCCATGCAGCTCAGGAAGCGAGGAGATCCATGCAGCTGGTCATCATTGCAGTTGGTGCCTGCGGATGCAGGGGAGTGACTCCTTCACTCCAAGGGAGATTCCTTCTTCCTTCTCATGCAGACTGAAGACTTGCCATCCTCAGAGGATGCACAGGCGGGAAAATGTTGCAGAAGCTGGAAGGAGCCGTGGAAATGATGTTGCAAGCAGAGTCTTCATTGTGGATGCAGATTGGTGGTTTCTGGAGGGTCCAGTCACAGTTCCAGTAGCCAGAAGTCGAAGTAGAGGTTGCAGAGGAGACCTGCTGGAATCTTGAAAGCTGAATCTGAGGACTCAACCAAGAAGGAGACCCTAGATAGCCCTGGAAGAGGGATTGGTCACCTAGGAGGGTGACCACCTATCAGGAGGGGTCTGTGTTGTCAGCTGCCTGACCTGGCCACTCAGATGCTCCCAGTGGTCTCTGCACACCTTGGATTCAAGATGGCAGAATCCAGGGTCCATCTGGAGGAGCTCTGGGCACCACCGCTAAGGTGGTGATGGACAGGGGAGTGGTAACTCCCCTTTCCATTGTCCAGTTTCACGCAAGAGCAGGGGCCAGAAGTCCCTGAACTGGTGCAGACTGGTTTATGCAAGGAGGGCACCAAATGTGCCCTTCAAAGCATACCAGTGGCTAAGAGGCTATCCCTCCCAAGCCTTTAACACCTATTTCCAAAAGGAGAGGGCGTTACCCCCCTCTCTCAAAGGAAATCCTTTGTTCTGCCTTCCTGGGCTTGAGCTGATAGCGCAGCAGGAGGGCAGAAAACTGTCCGAGGGATGGCAGCAGCTTGGGATGTCGGAAATCCCAAGAAAGCTGGTAGGAGCAATGCTGGAGGTCCTCTAAGGAGCCCCCAGAGTGCATGGAATACTGGCAACAGTATTGGGGTATGATTCTGACATGTTTGATACCAAACATGCCTAAGTTCAGAGTTACCATTATGTAGGTGGACATGGGTAGTGACCTATGTTCAGTACCTGCTTAAAATTACCTCCTGCACTCACAAAGTCCATGCAAAATGGAGTTGGAGTTCGTGGGGGCACCTCTGCTCATCCAGGACTGCCCTCACACACAGGTACCTGCATCCTGCTCTCTGGGCTAGGAAGGCCTACCAAAGGGGTGACTTACAGTGATCTGGCGTAGTGACCTTAAGTGAAAGGGTGCATGCATCTTTTAACGCAGGCCTGCAGACACATTTTACATGGGCACCCATGTGTCGCATAATACATGCTGCAGCCCATGGGGTACCCCTGGTGCCCCAATGCCCTGGGTACCTGAATACCAAATGCTGGGGACTTATAAGGGGGCACCAGTATGCCAAATGTGGCCCAAGCAACCAAGTTTACAGAGAGAGAGCACAGTCACTGGGGTCCTGCTTAGCAGAATCCCAGAGAACACAATCTAAGACACTGGCAACAAGTAAAAAGTGAGGGTAACCATGCCAGAAAGAGGGTACTTTCCTATAAGGAGGACTAATACGTCTGAGACCGGTCTGGAGTTGCTTGTGTTTCCACTGAGGTTGGACATGGCTGGACTGTTCCTAGCCGAGCAGGACCATGACTGATTGGTAGAACATTGGTCCCTGACAGTAGTAACACAGTGAATAAAAACCTGGAATTGATAACAGATTTGAGCTGTTCCCAAAAGGAAGCCTCATCGAGTGCGAAAGCAAAAGACAAACATGATGGACATCTTTTGTGCTGGTTTCCTACTCTATTAGCACTGATTTGTTTATACAAAAATAATGTCTGGAGTCCAGGGGGAACTTCAGGGCTTCTGAGAAGGGCAAAGCATAGTAATGCACCATACTGAAGCCACTAAAGAAACTGAAAAGTAGATAGTGAGTCGAGGTCTTTGAGAATCTGTTCATTAAATACATTTGCTGATTGTGTCTATTTCCTTAACTGACAAATCTTATATTAATGTTTACATTTTTTTTTGCTAACTAATGACTTGTAATACAATTACATTGTCAGAAAAAGGAACACATATCCGTGAGTTTGAAATGCAATACCTTTGAATGATTTTGTTACCCATCAAGGCACATAGCACTTGCTGCTTTTACTCTCACTCACTCCAACACCATCGTGGCTAACTTGCCTTTGGTGACATTATTGATCTTGGTCAGGTTCTGATCTAGGCACACTGTGCAAGGAGGTGCAAATAGAACCATGTGCTAGGTGGAGTATGCTTTTAAAAAAATAAAAATAAAACATTTTATTGGGTTTTTCACAACTTATACCATGCAAATTGTGAATCTGATTAGATCATCATCCAAAAACTGCTGTAATATTTGGCAAAACAGTTGTATAGAATAATAACCCCCCCAAATAACATCAAGTTGAACTCCCACCCCCTAAGAGTTGCAGCTATAGTGTCATCATATGTATTGCAGATGCCTACACTCCACTGCCTCTAAAGTAGTATGACGATTCGTCGAGTTCGTCCACTTTTCACCCTCTCTACACCATGTAAGTGTCTGAGGGCCTCTAGGGGACTTCCAATTCCTTGTGATTTCCCGCTTGGCCAATATGAAGGCCAAGTCCTGGAATCTACTAGTAAGTGTGGGGGAACCAACTTAGAAGGCATTGACCTGGGGTGCAGGGAACCTCTTTTTCTAGTATTGTTGACAGCACTTCCCAGTACCCATGCAAAGACGAAAAAGACCAGAAAATGCGGAGGAGGTCTGTTCTTGCCTCCCACATTTCGGGCAGGTCACTTCGATCTCCTGGTAGTGTTTGTGGATGCATGCTGGTGTGAGATATGTCTGGTGGAGGATGTAAAAATGAATGAGTTTAAAGTGAGCATTTCTCAATACTTTTGGAATCCTACTCACTACTATATCCCAGTCTGTCTCACTGATCGGGGCCCCTAGGTCTTCCTCCCATCTGTCCTTCAGCCACTCCAGTAGTTGATGTATATCCTCCCCCGTGGCTCTATAGAAGCATGTAACAGCTTTAAAGGTGCAGGATGAGAGGAACATGTATTGACAACTCTTATACGTTTGAGGTTCAATAGTGCCAGACTGCCAGTGGTTCTGGAGTGCCGCTGTGACCACCCTATTGTGTACAAAATGTCCCTGCGGGACCTCAACGTCTGTGCGGAAATCTTCAAAAGGAAGCAGCTCAGCCATAGAGATCTCCAACCGGGGTCGCTCCGGTGGCCACCCACTCTTTCAACCCTGTCCATTCTCCCACATGTGGGAGCTCTGCTAGCATATTGAGTGGTATGTCTGGGGCATATGGGACCATAGTGTGTGTCTTTTGCAGGCATCGGCCCCAGCACTTCTAAACCACTCAAAATTCTGTGGAATCTGCGTCCGGGACCATCTCTCTCATTACAGTACTCATATAAGGCACAGGAGTTCTGGTACAAAAGGGCCTATGTCTCTACCCGGTGTCTGTCTGCCTGCCAGCAAGATCTCAAACCACTGGAGCTGGGCTGCAAGGCAGTATGCCTCAAAGTCGAGCACTGCTAGGCTCCCCTCTAATATTAGGTGCTTCAATCTGGAGAGGGTGACCCTCCTTCAGCTCGATCCCCAAATAAAAGCAGTAATCAGTGAATTAAGGTCCCTGAACACTGCCCTGGGAATCCAAATGGGGAGCATCCCAAAAAAGTACAGTAGGCGCGGCAGGGCTATCAATTTCAGTAAAGGATATTCTGCCCAGCACCGACAGCAGAGGCGTTTTCCAGAATTCCATGTTTGCTCTGACTGATCTGACGGTTGATCCCACGTTCCCCTCTAGTATATTGGATCGATCGTGGTAAGATTTGACTCCCAAGTAAGACCTGGGTTCCCAGTGCAGTAGTCGGGAATAGTCGAGGTGGCTGCCAGTTCACTCGTAGACCCGATATGGAGCCAAACTGTTCTAACATTGAATTGGCTCCATTTAAATGTCCACGTGTGTCTCTGAGAAAGACCAGTAGATCGTCCACACACAGGCGATCCTATGCTGATCCTCACCAATATGTAGTCCCTGAAAGTGCATCCCCACTCTTGCACATGCGGCCAGGGGTTCCATAGCCAGGGTGAAGAGCATGGGTGACAAGAGGCAACCCCGCCATGTTCCCCACCCCACCCTGTAACTGCGTGAGCCAGTCCTGCCTTTCCAGACTTGAGCTGTTGGATCCATGTAAAAGAGCTTGGCCCACTTCAAGAAGCACTGCCTGAACTGCATATGAGACATCACTGTCTCCTGGCTCCATAATGGACAGAAGGCACCTAATGTTAAGTGCAGTGTTGCGTCCGGGAATAAAACTGGCCTGGTTGGAATGGATGAGATACGTCATGTGGGGGAGGAGCTGGTCGCTAATATTTAGCTTAAGTTCTTGTAATCTACTTTTAACATTGAGAGCAGTCCTATGCCAGCTTCCCAGGCTTTCATAAAGGGACAATCACTGCATCATTGGTGATGGCTGGCAGGGACCCAAATGCCCTGGCTGCATTATATAAAGCTTCTAGCTTGGGAAACAGCACTTCAGAGTAGCTGACATAAAATCAGGCCGGCAATCCATCTTTCCTCGGAGTCTTGCAGCATACCAGGAATTTGATAGATACCTTTATCTCCTGCAATGTGATGTCTACTTCAAGCTCCTCAGCTTCCTCTACAGAAAGGGGAGGTAATGGCAGGCCGGTCAGTTAGGTTTTAACCTCTGCTCGATTATGCTTTAAGGTGCACTGGTAAAGCTCTGAGTAATATTGGTGGAAACAATCATTAATTCCCTCCTGTCTATAAATTCATCCTCTAATCTACCTGCCACCACCACATATCGGCCTTCCAGATCTACCAGTTGTCTAGTTGATTGAATGGCACCCCGCTCTCACCCATATCAGGAGAGCCGTGGCGAAAGCTGTATAGGTAGTATTTTATACCTAGCTTCTTCATCTCCTCTGGTTGGCTCTCCCCTCCTTGGCTGCAAGGTGTGTTTCCTGCAAGAGTGCCACCTGTACAATTTGTCTATTTAAGTATGACAGATCTTTATGTGTGTGCATTGTGTGCATTCTTCAAATGTTCCATAAAAGGAACCTATAGGTCGTAGGGGCTGGCATTAGTGATGTTCAGTACTATGTACTACTTATTCCCTCTCCTTCCCCCCTCCACCTTGTTGTGCCCAAAAGGCGGGCATGTCTAATATTCAGAATGTCACAACTCACATCCCCAACAGTTAAACTTGTTAATCTCAACCCAACTTCCATTCTTCACAACAAGCAGGGGTTCGCCCCTCATCCAAACAATCAACATAACTAACGTTGTATGCAGGATTTCCCACAAATTATGCAATGAGCAGGGTGAATTCAGGCATAAACTATCCGCACCCAGGTCTCCCATCCAGCACCCTCAGTGATCGTGAAGCTTCAATGCCCTACGAGGCAATAATATGTTTGTCCCTCTAGTATCACCATAGTGGCAGTGACATTTAGATTTGCGATCTGATATGTCTCAATTCAATGTCACCTATTTCTCCAGTCCATCAGATGGTGTCATCTGATGTTTCTGGCGTTGTGTGGCCTTTGCAAACTAGAGTCATCTGAATCGCCAGAGAAACTGCCAGGGGTCAGAGTCCTCTTGCGCCCTATCAGCCACAGGGGACATGATCCCGTGCCGGAACCACTCAGGGAAGCCACCGCCTCCATCTCCTGTCATCTTTCCAACTGCATCTCATCTTGGGTTGAGGCAGCACAATTATGGGGTCTTCCCTGGTGACCCCTCTTGGCTTTGTGTTGACACTAGGGTCGGGGGTCACCGCTGAAGCCTGGTTGAGGTGAAGCCAGTCCCACATGTCTTGCGGGGAGTTGAAAAATCTGGTGCCATCGGAGATAACCACCCTAAGCCGGGAATTAAATTGTGTATTGTAGGCCCAGTTGTCTGAGCTTCCTCTTGGCCTCCTGGAACATAGTGCCTTTTTTCTGCACTTTGTGAGAGAAATCTGGGAAAATCTGCACTTTGCTATTATACACTAGAATGTCTCCTTTGCGGCGTGCTTGGGCCAGGATGTAGTCCTAATCCTTACAAGACAGCAGTTTCACCACCACTAGTTAAGGGGTTGCCCCAAGAACATGCCCCCACATGGGTACCCTGTAGAGCTCTCTCTAGGGCAAAGAATAGAGACCAGCCCTCCCCCAGCAGCTCTGCCCAGATCCAGGTTTCCAGATATTCCAACATACTGTTTCCTTTGATCTGTTCCAGTAGGCCCACCAACTGAATATTATTTCGGCGTGACCGGTTATCCACATCTTCAGCCCAGTGTTCTTGGGTGTGGATGTTAGGGTTTGTACACAGCAAAGAGCATGTCCCCTCTCACTGTACTAGTGGGTTCTGTAATAGCTCCCTTTTAAACTTACTATTGAAAGCCTTTCTTGTTATCTCACCTTCCCCCCCCCTAGGCTTCTGTGTATGTTGTTTAATGTGCTGTTTTGTTTACACATTGGGCCTTGCTTTTACCAAGGCTTCTTTAAAACACTCCTCCCTAGGCCATGTGTTAATCCAACTCATTTGCATAATAACTGAAACTCTGCACACCTTTCAAGAACATGTGCAGCATGTGAGGACCACACCCAGCTCTTCAAACCACACCCAGCTATGCACACCTTCCAAGAACATGTGCAGCATGTGAGGACCACACCCAGCCCTTCAAACCACACCCAGCCCTGTCTATAAAAGGCATCCCCGAGCCTCACCCAGTGCTTGTGCTCGTCTACCTCCCGCTTACCTGAGAACAGATCCCTCAGCGCTGGCACTCCTGCTCTTTACAGACTTTCATTGACTTCAATGGGCGCAGCTTCTGGCTCTTCCTTCTTCCGGTTTCCGGTTCCTCCTTGCTTCAGCCTCTCTCCTATGAGTAACCTGCAAAAGAGAAAGAAGACAAGGTTAGACTGATCAGTATCTCTTGCCAGCAACAAGTAAGTGCAAAACCTTTTATTACCTGAAAGAACTTTGACAACAATTTCTGGATTCGTGTATAGACAATTTGAAACGAAATACCTTCCACGAACATTGTGATTCAAACTCTTTGTTACAAGAATATTTTGCAGAACTTTGTGAAGCAAACATTGTTTTTTCTCATGGAACTTTTAAGAATCGAACAGTGGAAACCATTAACAGCAAGGCAAACAGTAAATCAAGGACTTGCACAAATTACATGCTGTATTTTGATGTAAAAGTACAGTATTTGTTTTATAAAAGATTCTGGAAATATGGGAAAAAAGTTTTACAGTAATAGAAAACACATCCCAGAGCAGTAACACATTCCAAACCTGGAAACTAGAGACCAGGATCCAAGAGGTACTTTTAGAAGAGAATTTCTAATAAATAAAGGGATAGTCAAGAACCCATTTAGGAATAGGTTGCACTTATCTGTTCTTTGTTTATGTTTCATTAGGCACCAGTTTCTACAGAAGTCAGAAAGGGCCGCAGATTTGTGCAGCACTTCAACAGTGGAAACGCAAGAACGGTGTTGTCTCTCTTTTTTTTATTTTATCCACTTCCCCCCTTCCCTTGAGCTTCTGTTCTTAGTGCACTGTTTTAAAAACTAGTGTGCTGGAACAAGCAGTTTCAGGGTGGGGTCGGATTGTCTTCAACCTCCATCAGAACTGAACAAGAACTCAGGTGAGCTGGGCTTTGACAGAAGCACAAGCCTTTAAAAAATTTCAGTTCTGGTGGACGATGAATACCGGGGAAGAAATAGAGGGCATTGTCGTCACGGATATGGCGCAGGCCCTAAATGAGGACTTGGCTCATAATGAATCAGTGTCTGGCATCTTGCAACATATGCAAGAGGAAATAGAGAGATTAAAGATGGAGAATACCTCTTTAAAACAGGATTTAAGCAGGTATAAATTTAGGGGATCTCAGTGGAACACAGCTTCTACGCCTTTGTTTAAAACCTCCTCAGAGACAGGGGCGCCATCAAAACATACAACTTTGCCTTCCCCAGTTGAGGTTACTGTTAATGTTCCTAATGTTGTGCCCTTAGCAGCACCTGAACGTTTTCATGGAGATAGTAACAAATTCCATGTTTTTATCAATCAATGTCAATTACACTTCATTTGTAAGCCAAAACAGTTCCCTACTGATGATACAAAAGTGGCATTTGTCTTGTCTTATTTGGGTGGCACAGCAGCCAATTGGTCAATTCCTTTCGTAGATAGAGATGATCCCATCCTCCATAATTGGAATCAATTTAAACGTACCATGACCAGCCTTTTTGCAAAACACACTTTCATGCAGGCAAGTGATAATGAGCTTTTAAATCTTAAACAAGGTAACAAGGATTTATTGACCTATCTCACTAGTTTTAATCGTTTACTCACCGAGACACAGTGGCCAGAAGAAAAGCGTGTCTCCCTTTTTTATAAAGGTTTGAGAGACGAGTTAAAAGACGCGCTGGCTCATATCGTTGATTTGCCAAAAGACTATTCAGACTTTGTAGATTTAGTTGTGAAATTAGAACATAGACTAGGAGAAAGAAAGGGAGATAAATACAAACTGGAATCACGGTTAACTTTTATTAGACACGAGAAGAAAGACACAGATAATAAACTCCCTGAACCAGAGCCTATGCAAATAGGGACACTCAGAGGTCCACTCAATTATGTTTATATTGTGGCAGGGCAGGTCACTTTGCCAGAGAATGTCCAGTAAAGCCTAAAACTCCACGAAAGGGTGCTGTTTCCTCCACCTCCTCAACTGAATCGGGAAACGATTAAGCTCGACAAGGGGAGAGGTTACTTGTTCGAGAAAACATCTTAATCAAACCTCTAATGCTGCAGCCTTCAGGGTACCGCACATACCTAGACATTTCATAATTCAGGTCGTTTTAATTGTTACTACCCAAGTGAGGCATTCTCTCCCTGTCCTACTGGACTCAGGCGCGACAGGAAATTTTGTGGATAATAAGTTAGCTGAAATCTTAGGACTTCCTATGTGCCTAAAGCCTTGTCCAGAAGCAGTATGTGCAGTGGATGGGTCAGAATTGACCTCTGGATTAATCACAAAACAAACAAGTCCACTTGTTATGGTCTGTCAGAACGGACACACAGAGGTGATTAGCTTTGATCTGATAGATACTCCTAATTTTGGTTTGATTCTCGGGGTACCCTGGTTAACAACTCATAACCCAAAAATTGATTGGGTGAATAGAACTGTTACTTTGGATTCCTCTTTCTGTAGAACCAATTGCTATCAAGAAGCAGGTACAGAACAGAGCACAGTATTACACTGTGCTAGTGTTACACAAGATGAACCAAGTCTCCCTCCTGAATATTCTGACTTTAAAGACGTCTTTGATCCAGTAAAGGCTAGTGTGCTGCCCCCACATCGGTCTTATGACTGCCGTATAGATCTTATCCCAGGGGCTCCTTTACCTAATAACAGAGTATATGCTTTGACTGACGAAGAAACCAAATACTTAAGAACCTACCTAGATGACCTACTACAGTCTGGGTTCATCCGTCATTCCACATCTCCGGTGTCATCTCCACTCTTTTTTATCCCGAAGCCGGATAAATCCCTGCGCGCGTGTATCGATTATAGAGGACTAAATAAGGCTACAATAAAGAATAAATATCCTCTTCCTCTAATACCTGTGTTGTTGGATCAATTAAGACATTCTACTGTATACACTAAACTAGATCTGCGGGGAGCTTACCACCTGGTCCGAGTAAAAGAGGGGGATGAGTGGAAGACAGCTTTCAAGACAAAGTTTGGTTTATTTGAGTACACAGTAATGCCCTTTGGGTTATGTAATGCCCCTGCGGCCTTTCAGTTCTTTATAAATGAGGTCCTACACGAATTCCTGGACGTTTGTGTCATAGTATACATAGACGACATCCTCATTTACTCTAAGAACTCAGAAGAACATACCCAACATGTTCGTGCAGTATTATCAAAGTTGAAAGAAAATCATCTTTTTGCTAAGTTAGAAAAGTGTACTTTTAATGTCAACAAGGTGGACTTTTTAGGATACTGCCTGTCACCTCAAGGAATAACTATGGATGTAAAGAAAATTAGTGCTATTGCTGATTGGCCAGAACCATCCTCTGTAAAAGATATTCAGAAATTTCTGGGTTTCGCCAATTTTTATAGGAGGTTTATTGCACATTTTGCAGACATTGCGGCCCCAATAACTACCTTGTTGCGGAAAGGGCAACGATTTCTTTGGACTGATGAGGTGGCACACGCCTTTCAACTCCTAAAACAAAAGTTCACTTCAGCCCCAATTCTGAAACATCCTGATCCTGACTTGCCCTTTTTTGTTGAAGCGGATGCTTCACAAGTAGCTTTAGGAGGTTTAGGAGGAGTTCTCTCTCAACGAGATGCAGTAGATGGCCAGTTACATCCTATAGCCTTCTATTCCAAAAAGTTATTGCCAGCTGAACAAAATTACACTGTGGCTGAAAGGGAACTACTAGCTATCAAAGTAGCCTTTTCAGAATGGAGGCACCATTTAATGGGAGCCAAGTACCCAGTTACAATCTTTTCTGACCATAAGAACCTACAGTTTTTTGGATCACTTAAAGCACTAACACCACGTCAGATGCGCTGGTTAAATTTTTTTAGCACATTTGACTTTGTTATAACCTATAGACCAGGTGCACAACAAATTCAATCTGATGTGTTATCTAGATACGGACATACCTCAGATATGAAACAAGATAAAAAAGGAGAACCCATTATTCCTCCCCAAAAGTTGTTGGCACCAGTACAACAGAAGGATTTCATCACAGATCTATATAATGCACACATGCAAATAGCACCTCAGGATTGGTTAAAGGATTCCCATAACACAATACAACGAGGTTTATTGTATCACGACAACATGCTGTTAGTGCCCACCTCTGAATTACAAACACAGGTGATAATTTGGCATCACGCCTCACCCTTGGCAGGTCATCCTGGTTGGGTAAAAACCCTGGAAAATGTGCAAAAACACTTTTGGTGGGACACTATAAGAAAGGACATTAAGCAATTTGTCACTACCTGTCCAATTTGTGCAAGACATAAATCTTCTCATAAGGCTCCTGACGGTTTGTTAATACCAATGCCAACACCCAAACAACCTTGGCACACTGTGAGCGTAGACTTTATTGTAGGTTTACCACCTGTAAAATCCTTCACAACAGTGTTGGTTATAGTGGATTTTTTATCTAAAATGGCACATTTTGTACCATTACGGAAATTACCCACGGCGGCAGAATTTGCCGATATTTTTATAAGGGAAATTGTGCGTTTACATGGTTTGCCAAGCAAAGTGGTTTCAGACCGAGGGAGCCAGTTCAACTCCAGATTTTGGAAAAAATTATGTGAAAAACTGAAAATAGATGTGGCCTTATCCACTGCTTTCCACCCAGAGACAGATGGACAGACTGAACGACTGAACCAAACCTTACTTCAAACGCTACGTTGTTTATTGGATGATTATTCTAGTGAATGGTTGGAAGCTCTCCCTGTAGCAGAGTTTGTTTATAATAATACTGAGCATTCAGCTCTACTTTGCTCACCATTCTATTTCTTGCAGGGGTATCATCCAAGAGCTATACCCATTTTGTTAGAAGATTCCCTGTTGCCTACAGTAACGGATAGACTAACGAGGTTAGGTGACATACAAGACAAAGCCAGGAAACATTTATTAAAGTACAAGGAAAGCATGAAAAGACAAGCAGACAAACACAGGTCTGAGGCCCCAATGTATAGAATTGGTGACAAGGTATGGCTCTCCACAAAGAACCTAGACATAGAGGGATCCCGAAAGCTGCAACCACGTTTCATTGGACCCTTTAGTATAACTGCCATAGTAAACCCGGTAACAGTAAAATTAGATTTACCAAAAGAATATCCAGTACATACTACATTCCATGTGTCCTTGCTTAAGCCGTACAACTCAAAAACCCGACCTGAACCACCACCTCCACCCATACCAATTAAGGGAAATCTGGAATATGAAGTGAAAAGCATAAAAGACTCAAAAAGAATTAGTGGACGTCTGTTTTATTTAGTAGAATGGAAAGGATATGATGAATCTGAGAATTCATGGGAACCAGCATCATATGTACATGCCCCACAGCTGATTAGACGGTTTTATTTAAAAAATCCAGGAAAACCCCGTCCTGTAGGAGGGCCTTTGAGGGGGGCAACTGTTAGGGTTTGTACACAGCAAAGAGCATGTCCCCTCTCACTGCACTAGTGGGTTCTGTAATAGCTCCCTTTTAAACTTACTATTGAAAGCCTTTCTTGTTATCTCACCTTCCCCCCCCCCCTAGGCTTCTGTGTATGTTGTTTAATGTGCTGTTTTGTTTACACATTGGGCCTTGCTTTTACCAAGGCTTCTTTAAAACACTCCTCCCTAGGCCATGTATTAATCCAACTCATTTGCATAATAACTGAAACTCTGCACACCTTTCAAGAACATGTGCAGCATGTGAGGACCACACCCAGCTCTTCAAACCACACCCAGCTATGCACACCTTCCAAGAACATGTGCAGCATGTGAGGACCACACCCAGCCCTTCAAACCACACCCAGCCCTGTCTATAAAAGGCATCCCCCGAGCCTCACCCAGTGCTTGTGCTCGTCTACCTCCTGCTTACCTGAGAACAGATCCCTCGGCGCTGGCACTCCTGCTCTTTACAGACTTTCATTGACTTCAATGGGCGCAGCTTCTGGCTCTTCCTTCTTCCGGTTTCCGGTTACTCCTTGCTTCAGCCTCTCTCCTATGAGTAACCTGCAAAAGAGAAAGAAGACAAGGTTAGACTGATCAGTATCTCTTGCCAGCAACAAGTAAGTGCAAAACCTTTTATTACCTGAAAGAACTTTGACAACAATTTCTGGATTCGTGTATAGACAATTTGAAACAAAATACCTTCCACGAACATTGTGATTCAAACTCTTTGTTACAAGAATATTTTGCAGAACTTTGTGAAGCAAACATTGTTTTTTCTCATGGAACTTTTAAGAATCGAACAGTGGAAACCATTAACAGCAAGGCAAACAGTAAATCAAGGACTTGCACAAATTACATGCTGTATTTTGATGTAAAAGTACAGTATTTGTTTTATAAAAGATTCTGGAAATATGGGAAAAAAGTTTTACAGTAATAGAAAACACATCCCAGAGCAGTAACACATTCCAAACCTGGAAACTAGAGACCAGGATCCAAGAGGTACTTTTAGAAGAGAATTTCTAATAAATAAAGGGATAGTCAAGAACCCATTTTTATCTGTTCTTTGTTTATGTTTCATTAGGCACCAGTTTCTACAGAAGTCAGAAAGGGCCGCAGATTTGTGCAGCACTTCAACAGTGGAAACGCAAGAACGGTGTTGTCTCTCTTTTTTTTATTTTATCCACTTCCCCCCTTCCCTTGAGCTTCTGTTCTTAGTGCACTGTTTTAAAAACTAGTGTGCTGGAACAAGCAGTTTCAGGGTGGGGTCGGATTGTCTTCAACCTCCATCAGAACTGAACAAGAACTCAGGTGAGCTGGGCTTTGACAGTGGACTTTAAATTCCATGGTAGCGAGCCTTTTGTTCATTGAGGATATAGCGGGGTATGTCTGCAAGCTCTCTTTCCGTTGTGGTGACCCTCACTGCCAGGAGGCGATGATTGTTTCTAAGTAGGCCCAAGTATGTTCCCAGGGAATTGATTTTATTTTCTATCACCTCACAGGTGGCCGTTATGGCCTGCATTATGTCCTGAAGTGTGGGGTTCCCTGGTTGTCCCAAGTTAGGATCCAGGGTGCTATAGTAAAGCAGGGAATGTGCAGGGTCACCCGCTGATTGGTCCGCTAACCGGGCCACCGCTTCTTGTTCTAATTTTTTCACAGCCTTGCCCATGACGATTGACACCACAGGAATAATCGTCAAATCAAGGGCCAATATAGGGTATGTAGTATAGAATTCTCACAAGGCTGGTGTCTCAGAGGAACCGTCTTTTGTTTTTTTGAGCCCTTAAGCTGCAATGTCTGAGTGAGCTAGGAGTTGAAGCAAGTGGGACAAGTGATGAGTGGGCTCTCCTCCTTTGTATCAGTCCCAACAAATAAATTCCCATAGGATCACTCTCCCATCTGCCACCTCTCATTAAGCTCCTCAGTAGTGGTCTCATTGTGGGTCTCCTTAAATTTTCCAGTCAAGGAAGGAGAGGGTGACTCCTCTCTGTCATCTGTTTCCCAGTAGGGTCTCTTCATTTGCCGTGGTGAGGCAATTGTTCACTAGTCCCAGGCCCCACGTGAAACTAGTCTCCAGGAGCCCGGCCTTGGAGCACCACTTATATGCTCCAAGGCTCACTGTTGGTGTGGACTGGCGCCCGAGGTCTCCCTTGGGCCCACTCCGCTCATGCAGTTTCAAGTGCCCTCATGCAGATCTCCCCTGTAATGGCAAGCTCCAGTCCTCACCTTCAGTCAGGGCTTCCCTGCAAGGAGAGTCCCACCTGTCCTGAACCAGAAGAGTCGAAGTCAGCAGACTTGCACTTGCCCCTGGGGTCTGTTCCAAGGGCCTCCAGCACCCCAGGTGTCTGTTAAGTAGGCGTCCATTTGTTCTGTCAGCTGTCTGTACCAGCCAGTGTACTAGGACCTCGGTGTTGGCCAGGCCAGGTCCCAAGCTATGCAACCAGGGTCATCTGTCCTCCCCTTAGTCTCTGCTGTGACAGTCTGCTAAGCTGCCTCATTGCATTGCCATCTTGAATTGCCCTACTGTCACTCTGGGTCGGCCAAGATATTGTTGCTTTTCCTACTATGTGGCACCTTACAGCAGCAACGCTGGTTGCCCACATCCTTGGTAGGCAATATACTGCTCAGTGTTGCCCTCAAGTTGGAGCTTGAGGCTCAGTATGGGACCGAATAAGGCCTGGGTTTGCGGAGCGCTCCTTACCCACTGCCTACTCCATCGGCTGCAAACCTTGCCCCGACAGGAGGAGTCTGCTTGATATTGGATTATAGAAACTATAATGTGATGAAGTTCAAGGGGGAAACATGCAACTGGGACAATATACGAAAGCACACAGTGGAGGTCTTGTTTTTATGTATTTATATTGGGCATTTTAGTATCTTAAGTACATACAAACACAAAGCGGCACATGATCTTTTTTCAAAAATAGAAAGTAGAATAGAAACCAAGGCCAAGATTTACAAAGGCTTTGCGTCAGGTTTGTGTTACTTTCATAAGGCAAAGCTGAAGGAAAACATTTTTGGAAATTTGCAAACCAATTCAAATTGGTATTTACATTGGTTTGCCAGGAAAAGAAATGCAAACCAGCATGAAACACTGCTCTGAATTACTTAGCTTTAGGGGGCATTACACGGGTGGTACATGGGTGTCCTCATGCAACCATTCATGCTTTGTGATGCAAAACCTTTTCTTCTTTCGTTAGTAGACAGGGTTTTTCACCAAGAAATAATGCTGCCAGAAAGCAGGCTCTAAAAAGAAGACATGTTTTCATTTCTCCTTTCTTTTCTAACTTTGAATGTGTGGTGCACTTTACAGCACACATACAAGGTAGAAAAAGTTTGAAAACTTTTCTAGTCATAGTATGTGTTACTGGAAGGGTACACTGTCAGTGCAAAAGCTATGCTGAACTCACACACACGACCTTACACTGTGGCTTCAAGATGTGTGAGTGGCACTCAGAAGCAAAATTCTGCAGCAGCAATGGGGAGAGGAGAGGAGAAAGCTATATCTCTGTAGATATGGGGCTCTCCTGCTCTCTTCTTGTCACACAACACCCGCAGCATCTTTAGGTGCTGCACTGCATTGGCTAGCATTTTTGTGAATCTGGCCTCCTAGTCTCCAGATTCAAATGTAGGAAATATAGCTAGCAGACCACAGCTTACTATTGCTTAATAAAGTAAGACACTGTACTGTGAGGTGTAAAGCCTGATTAATGTAGCTCTTGATTCATGTGGAATTTCATTTTCTAAATTTTTGTTGATGACCTGGCTTAAAGAGTAGTTTTGCAGCTGAAAAGGGGAGATGAAGGAAACCACCACCACTGACAGCCTCCCAACTCATGCCAAGTAATGCAAAGGGCATAGGGGAGGAAGATGTAACAACCACTAGGTCACAAGATGCTATAAAAGAGATCTACAAAAAATACTTATGATCTATCATGAGTTAAAGAGGCACAGATGCCAACCTTAGATTGAGATACTTTTGTAAAAGAGGCTGTTTAATAATCACTTCAGGAATCTCTATGTGGCTTACTTCTTTACTCAAGTAGGTAGTAGACACAGAGACCAACACGTGTTCTCCCCGCGAAGTCCCACCACAACTGTCTTCTTAGAACATATCCTATATTTAAATAACTACAACCATGTGCTACTAATCTACCTACTGATGTCAACGCAGTATGTGGCACAAGATTAAAACACCACTCATCTTCTCCTTATATACCATAATAAATACAAATATAATAAATTAACTCAATGAAAGATAATTTATATACATTGTCTTCACAAAATGCAACACTAGTTTTCCGTATGATATTTTTTGACAAAGCCCTTCAAATATATGGGACATTTGATTCTTCTTTGCGACCTAGTGCTTAATCTTTCAACACAACATCCATCCAATTGCTCCCTTTCCTCATTCACTCCAACTCACAATCATTTTGAACTGCCACACAATCATGAACCCAACTGTAGTCACTTCCTCTTCTTATACCTTCCACTTTCTTGTTACCACTACATTTTATCATTGTAGAAAAGTTCCACACATGTCCATCACTCAGATTAGCAAATTTTGTGTATACTTCTTCAACCTTAATTGGTTCAGCATATCTACTGTCACCTTTTTTTACTCTCCATGGCAACTTCACATGAACTACATCACCCCGTTCCAACAGTACATTCTTACTGCCTCTTTTGTTATCAGTTTAGCCTTTATATTTACACAGTGCCTTCATGATGTTCTTCCTTACAACTTGAGGAGACCGTTGTTGTAAACAAGATTGAGTAGGTAAACCAATTAGGCCAATACCCTCTAACCCTTATGACCAGGGTAATAAATGTGTTTGCATTGGAGGTCAGTGTAAGGGGGGAAGTAACCTAGACTTCCGCGGGATACAAAAGACTTAAGAAGTTCTCTGTGTACCATAAACCCCGTAGACCTTGGGACTTTGCCATGTCTTGAAGATGTCCCTGATCACCAGATTGGTTCTTTTCAATGGAATTTAGGTGCTACCAATTGGATTATCCTTGTCCTGATGATGACCCTTTCTTGACTCACCTTATTACGGGGTCAAAAAGTCGAATTATCTCCAATGAGTGGTTGAGACAAATACAAAGAAATTTTGTGAAACTTCAGGGCTTCCTGGACTGAAGGAGCCACTTGAAGTTCATAATTTTCTTAAAACCACGCTCTGCACTGACTGTATATATCACCTTCACTTACCTGCACTTCCACTGTTTTTAGGAGCACCTATTGAAACGAATGTGAAAATATAATCTATACTATCTCAAGAACAAAATTACATGTTCAATCAATATTCACATGTAAAAACCTTTTGGATTAATATGATCAAAGTAATATATGAAGTAATACATTTCTTTCGATATCCCATTTATGGTACACAGATAATTTCTTAAGACTTTTGTATCGCGCGGAAGTCTAGGTTACTTTCCCCCTTGCACTGACCTCTAATGCAAACATGTAAACAAGATTGAGCCATCAATCCATGATTAACTTTCATGAAAGGAACCCTCCCTTTCATAATATAAAAAGGGCTGTATCATGTGACACAAAGTGTGGTACGGTACATCCATATGGTTCTTTTAATACAGGTCATCCAGTTCAACCCCTTACTTTTTGCCAGCTGTAAAGGTCCTTTTATCACTCAATTGAATCTCTCTACTTCACCATTGCCACTGGGATGATAAACGGATGTAAATTTGTGTTCAAAACCATTTCAGCACACAAATACCTCCATCATTTTACTCCTGAATTGAACACCATTGTCAGTAATGATCTATTTTGGTAACCCTTCCCTCTGAAAAATATTGCCATAAATGTTACCACATTCTTTGTAGTACTACTGTTGACAAATGCCACTTCTGGCCACTTGAAAAAATAATCTACCGATACTAAGGCATACCAAGGTTCTCCACAATTGTCTTCAATAGGTCCCATAATGTCCACAGCCAACACTTCCCAAGCCATTTCAGGACAAGGAACATGACTTAGATGTGGTTTTATCTGTGCTTGTGATTTATATGCGTCCATGCACAATTCACAATCCATGACCATTCTCTCAATTTCCATTTCCGTACTAGGCTACCCATAATCCTCTTAAATCCTTCTTTTCATGTTGACAATCCCTAAAAGCCCTTCGTGGCACAATTTTAGGACAGCATCCCTCCTTTCCTTAGGCGGAACCAATTTCACTCCTCTCAGTACATTCTCCTTCTTGACTGTGAGTTCCCAAAAGTTTCTACAACTGTCATCTTACCATTTTTCCCAGGCCACCCTTCAATAACAAATCGTTTCACTTTCTTCAAGGTGACATCTCATTCTCCTGTCTTGCACCATTCTTCTTCAAATATACCAGCAATTCTTTCGTCTCCCATCCATGCCACACACAACTTCTTTCTGTTGTCCATAACTTGCTCCCCTAAAGGCAAAGGTAATATACTAAGGCATTTAGCCACTTTATTCTTAACTACTGAAAGATACTTTAAGCTGTATCTATAATCCAATAAACATACAGACATTCTCGCAATTATTGGTGTGGCATTGAACAAACCTTCTGCGGACAATACCTTAAGTAGGGGCTTATGGTCATATCTTACTTCTACTTCGCATCCCCACACAAAATTTCTGAAATGTTCCAGACCCAACACCATCCCCAAGGCTTCCTTTTCTATTACAGAATATGGTTTCTTATTCTGGTGTTAAGGCTCTTGACGCAAATCCCACAGTATATTAATTTCCTTTGAATTATTTTTGAGACAAGACCGCTCCTTTCACATTGTTACTTACATCCATATATAATATGCAATCTAGTTTCAAGTCAAAACCTTGTAAATATCCAGCCATACAAATGTCCTCCTTGATCTGTTAGAAATCTACTTGCAAGTTATCAGTCCAAGAATATGTAATCTTTTTTTTGAGAAGTTGTGGTAAATTATAGATATTTTCTTTAAAATTGTTTACAAACTTAGAGTAAAATTCCAGCAACCCAAGAATGGATCACAGTTCATCCTTATTGGTCAGTGTTGGTGCCTCCTTTACTACACTAAGCTTTCTCCCATGACTAAAATATCATCCTGGAAGAACACCACCCCTGTTATGATCTTCAACAAGTTATGCATGAGCTTCTGAAAAACTGCTGCATTTTCGAATGGCATGCACAGAAATTGGTAACATCCATGGGGTGTAATAATGTGGTTACTGGTTTACTCTCTTCGTGTAATTTTATGTGATGGTAAGCAGAGGACAAATCAATCGATGAAAATCACTTCATGCCCTAAGTCACCATCAACAATGTGTTAATTTTAGGAAACAGGAACCTCTCCATTACAGTGTTACTATTTAGATACCTAAGATCCACATACAAGTGGCGTGCCTAGCTGCTACCAATGGAGCGATCCACTCCGCAGTGGCTACTGGTTCAATAACCCCTTCAAGAAGTAATATTTCAGTTTCATTGTTAACATCTTCCCTCAGAATCCATGGAATTTCTATGACTTTTTGTACCTTAGGAGTATCATTTTTTAAGTACAATTTTGTGTGTTAACCCTTAAAGAGTGCCACTGTTTCCGTGAACACCTCTGGAAATTCTTCCCTATACATTAAACCTTTTTTTCCATCCTCACTTATGACTAACACTTTTTCCTTACTGTAGGGGTCCAAAATTATGTTTAATGCCTTCTGGTCCAACCACTTAAGACCTGAAGGTCCTTCCTCCACCACATAGAGTTTACATAATGCCTTTCCCCTTTGAACTCAAATGACAACTTCCTAAACCCTATCATAGAAATAGGGTCTCCTGTAAAACTTGTAGGGAATACAATTTGGTTTAGACAGGGTGTTCCCTAAAATTTCTGCAAGTTTCCCCTCCCAAACACTCTTATCCACAATGGTGTAAGGGGACCCTGTGTCTGCCACTATATAAATCTCCACCCCACCATTTTGTATGTCACAAACTGACTTTGACCTAGATTGTCTACAAAGTAAATTATTCTTGTTACTTTAAACATGTTCTTTAACCCCAAGTACACAATCATTGTCTTTGTGAATTGACTTTGTATCCGATCCATCAGAGACAGAACTTGACTCCGACTTCACATTTACTCTGGCAACCATTGTTGTTTCCTTCGTCTTCCTGCATACTTTCAAAAAATGTCCCTTGATACCACACTCTCTAGATTTCTGTTCCATTGCTGAACATTTTTTACTAGATGCTAAGTGATCTTTAGTACCACATCTATAGCATCTGCTTCCTTATTTTTACTCACACTTTTTTTGTATCATATTGCACTTTAAATTTATCTTTTTTGGTTTTCTGTTTGAATTTACACACCACTTCTATGCACTCTTCCTTTGTGGATGTCACTACCACCCTTGCACATTTATTTGAAATTTCAGCTTTTTTGACTACTGCAACCACATCAGCTAATGATGCCTCAACATAAATCCATAATCCCTCTTGTATATGTTAATTATTTACCTACATAGTGATCTGGTCACACATTAGCTCATCATGCAAAGATCTAAATCTACATGTAAGAATCAGTCTTATTAGTGCTGGGACATAGGCAGTCATTCTGACCCTGGCGGTCAAAGACCGCCAGGGCGGAGGACCGCGGGAGCACCGCCGACAGGCCGGCGGTGCTCCAATGGGGATTCCGACCGCGGCGGTAAAGCCGCGGTCGGACCGGCAACACTGGCGGTCTCCCGCCAGTGTCCCGCCGCCCCATTGAATCCTCCAAGGCGGCGCAGCTTGCTGCGCCGCTGAGGGGATTCCGACCCCCCCTACCGCCATCCAGATCCCGGCGGTAGGGGGGGTCGCGGGGCCCCTGGGGGCCCCTGCAGTGCCCATGCCACTGGCATGGGCACTGCAGGTGCCCCCGTAAGAGGGCCCCTAAATGTATTTCACTGTCTGCTGCGCAGACAGTGAAATACGCGACGGGTGCAACTGCACCCGTCGCACAGCTTCCACTCCGCCGGCTCGATTCCGAGCCGGCTTCATCGTGGAAGCCTCTTTCCCGCTGGGCTGGCGGGCGGCCTGAAGGCGGCCGCCCGCCAGCCCAGCGGGAATGTCTTTCGACCGCGGAACGGTAACCTGACGGCGGGACTTTGGCGGGCGGCCTCCGCCGCCCGCCAAGGTCAGAATGAGGGCCATAATATTCTACAGATTCTAATTTGTTCTGTTTTCCCCTAAAGAAATTAAGTTTATTAAATGCAATGCATACAGATGTATAAGAAAACCTATCCATTCCTCCAATGTGTTTTGAAAAACATTAACGTAATCTGGGTTATGTGTTGTTTTTCCATCGCATTATATGCAATGAGACATTGGGGACCTAATGAATGCAAATGTATTTTCTTTTTTTTCAATTGTGACAGTTCCTCATCCTCAATGGTGTCAATATAATTAAGAAAATAAGAAAATATTATTTCCATTCATGCCACTTAAAGGGCAGTTCACCTGAAGATGCTAAAAATGGTGAAAAAGTATGAGAAGCACACATGCTTAAACTACACTTCCCCCTAACGAACTAACAACTATTGCTGTATAAGTAAGTTAATAGCTGTTTTTTTTTTACTGAGCAGGAAAGCACAGTTGTTGTAGAGATTTGATGTGCCTGTCACTGCTGTAAAATTGACATAGGAAACGTCAAAGGTATGTGTTTCACCAATGCACACTCACCAATAATTCAGTACATATGTATGTATATCTGTAAGAGGTGTGTGTATCACCGATGCATACACACACAAGTTAAAACAGTACATAAATACAATGCACACTGTTATCTGTAAAAGGTGTGCGTATCACTGATGCGCACACAAATTAAACAGTACAGATATAGATGTACCCCTCACCAATGCAGCGTGTAGATAATGAGTAAACACTATGCGCACTAAATTTATATCACTTACTGGTGTGTGAATCACCGATGCGCCTGTACTGCTTGAGTAACTCCTGGTAAGTACAAATTTTGGCCAAGAAGGGGGAAGTATAAAACTAGACTCCCACAGTAAATTATAAGGTCATCACAAAATATTGGGGAGAAAACATACTTATATTAGAAACAATTAGTTTGGAATACCAACCAATACTGATTGAGCTTAATTCTTTTAAGCCTCCTCTCTTTGATAATTGAATTTTGGGCTGATCTGAATTGATTTTGCGGTTCTCTCCTGTTCCCAACTTGAAAAATTAGCCACAAACAATCATTTGACTGTACAGACTAACATTGTAAATGCCATCAGGCTTGTAAAATAAGTTTCACACAATGAAAGAATAAAAGAAGGATTGGCATGGTGCCATAATAATAACAGATACATTTTTGCAAATAAACTGTAGGAATAAGATAAACAAACCGATGTGCAATCACATAAATATAAACATAATTTGCCAAGCGAACTGTCTTAATAGCGGCACAAACGCCCAATAAGATTATTTCCACACAAATTTGGTTATTGGAAATTTTAGGCGGGCCAGAGTGCAAACAGGCACAATAGCGGCCTAAACGCTAAAACAGACTCACCTTCTACTCAAATCAGGTATGCAGAAAATGTAAGCGGACCAGAAGGGAAACGGCAACAACCTTTTTTAAATATACTTGCTGTAAATTATGGCAATATTTTTATAAAAATTGTGGACCCGAAATAGATACACCTTAACAAATTCATTACCATACTTGATATACACATAATACATTATTCATTATATCATGATGCACTTTCTAAATGTGGACCAGAAAGAGGACCGCGAACGTGGCGATGTTAACGCTATACCCGACTGCCTTCTACTTCTATGGCAGCTCATTGTGCGGACCAGAAAGGGAACTGTCAGAGTGGCGACGTAAATGCCACGTATGACCGCCGCCTTTTTAACCGCGGGTTTGCCGACCCCCCTTTTAGAACATTAATAAGTGTCCTGCAGCCCGACGGTCACATACAAAAGGAAGTAAGTTCAAGATCAAATGTCCTTTTTTCTTTCCGCTTTGTAGGTCACAGAGGTACATTTTGGATTATCCTTATTTTCTTTCAGGGAATCTAAGCCTTAAAGTTGCACTTCGTCACAGCAGCAAAGTGTAAGACAGACAATTTGATGCTAATCAGAACATCTCCCATTCTTTCATGGGCACCCCTAAGAAGAGAATAATTTTTTTCAAATCTTGGATTGATGTAAGTCTACAATAAGATATTAAAAATAATTAGACCTTCAGATATAGTTTCATTCTGTCGATTTCACCATAAATATTTATCTCCAAGAAGGTTAGCATTTGCTTAAAAGAAAATAATACTTGCTACCACTGCCTGAGATGAATTTCTCAGTGATGGCAAAATATAAGACCTAATTGGCCTGTTTAATTATTTATTTTTTCCTTTTTCCTTTTATTAGGAAAAGGATAAATATTGCTGATAACCTCACATAAGAAACATACTGGGATTATTGCATTAGATGACCCTGAACAATATAGGTGAGTGGTCTATTGCCCCTCATATTTTATAAAGTCAAACAATTTAAATTACCCTGGCAGGATTATAATATAATTCCCCTTGTCTCTAGGTGCTACTAATTCAGAGGAATCCCCAGTACTGATGATGACCCATTTCTAATTTATGTCTTAATAAGGGTCGAAACGTGGACAAAAATGATCAATGTGGATTACTGTATAAACAATATAGTGACTTCAAGACTCCTGGATTGAAGGAATCCTTTTGAAGTTCATTGTATGTCTTTTTAACCACATTTTTATATATATTGTACATAACACTATTCACTTTCACTGTGTTATTAGTTTTAGAACACCGTGAAATTATTTTCAAGTTTATCTATAATACAAGAGGTCATATTGGATGTTGTTATAAAGAAATAAAATGCATAACAGCTTAAAATTAACAGCTTAAAATACGATATTGAATAGAATCATAATTTGTTTACTGTGGGAGTCTAGGTTTATACTTCCCCCTTCTTGGCCAAAATTTGTACTTACCAGTATTTTTCTACCCAGGTCTAAAGGTTATTCGGTGATACCTCTTTTTTCCTATATAAAAGAGTAACTCGTGGCAGCTGACGAACTCCCTTAAGAAAAAATAAAGGGGTCTGTTTCCTAAAATGGCCGTACTACGTAAACCTTAATGTTGCAAAATGATGCACACAAAATACACAATGTAATGTGCACAGCAGACAGATGCAATGCAACATGTTGTCCTGGCAACTGCGAATGACTCTGGGAGTGCAAGAAGGACCCTTGCCTTAAATTACTTGTTTGGAACTAACCTTGAACTGCAGGTATATAAAGTATTTAAAATTACTGACAAAAAAATCTGGAAGTGCAAGAAGGACCCTTGCCTTAAATTACTTTTTTGTAACTAATCTTGCACCATTAACAATGATATTAATAGTGATTGGTTTTGAATGTTTGAATGCCACATATTGCTGCTTTTTTCACCAGTATTATTGAAGTGTATTTTTTTGGCATGCATGATTGAATCTTTCAATGTGTTTTAAGGTATTTATGTGGACTGTATTTTTATTATATGTATTCAGGGAGAAATGACTTCTGTGCCAGTGATCTTATATTTGGACACATTTTATGGATGTTTTGTTTTTACTTTATTGTGTTTTACTCTGTGTTTTATTTTATTTTAATGTGGTTATTGCTAAGATTTTAATTAATTGTGCAAATAAAGAAACTTATCTAGACCCTGCAAATGCCGTTCTGCGTTCTCCTTTCCCACAGCAAGGATTCCAGTGAGTTTGTTTTCTTTCAAAGCGTGCAAGTGTGATGTTCTCGTAATGATGCGCACGCCCACACCCCCTAACACGGAGGTCCTTCTCTGTACCTTCCAAACTCCTGGGGTGTGCAGCTCGTGATGGTGCACACGTACAACGAAGGTCCCAATCTGAACCTCTCAGACTCCGGGGGTATCTCAAGTGTTGGTCTCTTCTATGCGGCGTGACCACTGAGTGTCAGCTCCTACAAATTCACTGAGGAGGGACGGCACCGCAATCATCCTGGCACTAGATTAAAGCACAACAGAGGCGAGCCCTCACTTCATTAGAGAGGCAGCAGTATGTCAGAGCCACGCTCTCTACGGTCATCACATGCTGACCGCTACAAACGTTTGGTAATATAAACATTTTATAACCTAGCGTATTTTATCATCCCCTTCGTGGTAGGCTACTTATGCTGAGATACCAACACATGCTAGAAAAACCCTACTTTTAACCAAAAAAAACACAGTCAACGTTCTCGCAGCAAATGTAAATAATAATGCGCAGTGACTGCGTAAAATGAGAATGTTGAGCATTTTTATTACAGGATATTTCTGCTGGTAAAGTGTCCTTAAAAACTGCTTCACAGCTATGATCGTTTAGGATCTCATGATTATCATAGGCCTCTGCACATGTGATGTGTATAATATCTAGCTTCCAGTATTACTGGAATTCTGAAAGACTGGAGACTGTTCAGTCGTGATGTGGTTGCCCTCATCGATTTCTGCCACCTGGTACCCTGTTCTCTGAGCAGTGAACGGGTAACAATCACGCTCCATTTCTGTCTTTAAAGCTGGAGCAGAATCACAGCAAATCACTGTGTGTCTGATTCACAGACTGATGTATGAATAGGAATGATTTACGTTTGTAGTGTTGATGTCTTACTCATGAATCTCAGTATTACGCCAGAAGTGCTCTCTCTTTACCCACGGAGTTCAGGAATTCAGGTGTTCAGGAATTCCACAATGGAAATTGACAGCAAAATCTGAGGAGGCTTGCAATAACATTAGAATGTATATCGCAATGCTACATTCTTCCATGTACTGAGTGGGCGAGGTAGCTTTTCGTGGAACTGCTTGTCCGCTTTCTTTGTGTGGGCTCTTCCTGCTGTGTTTGGTCATGCAAAATGTTAGACTGCTGTGCGTGGCCTCTCCCTGCTGTGCTTTCCTTCTTTGCATGGCATATCCCTTCTGTGTTTGGCCTCCCCTGTGGGACTAAAGCACAGTACGTGACCTTCCCCTGCAGTGCTAGACCACCATATGCTGCCCCCTCACAGTTATGTTGTATGTGACTGACCAGCTTAGATGCGACATCATGCATGGCCTCTTCTCTGACTCAGAGGCCACTTTGCTGCATTGTTAGATTCTTCCACCATGTTTGATGTGGCAGAGGGAGATGGAAAGCGACCATTACACTGGCACTGACAACCGTTTGCCATGATATAACTACTCGCTTGCGGATGTTCTCATATCACAACATGCTTGAAATAAAAAATAAAAAACTTGTGTTGCTTCCATTGCAGTAAAATTACAGTTTGACACTCAAAATAACAATTTATAACCAGCTCATCAAAGGCAACATGAACTGTAATTGGACTCGATGTATCTTGTTTGGTTACTTATCTGACCTCCCATCTGTGTAGGTGAACTTCACTTTGACGTTCAAACCTGTTTAGAAGGAGTCTCCTCCCTTTATCATCTCTCCCCTTCAGGAAATCTATAGTTTTATGTGTGGGTTCGTTCCAACCTATTGTTCTGGAAATATAGATCCACATGTATGGGTGCAATATCATGATACCGGCCACCCAGTTTATTTTTCTAACAGTTAATCACATTGTCAGGTTCCTCAACAAAAATAAGACTGACTCTTATGTTCAAGGAACTTGTGGAGCACCATTCACACCAAATTTCAATGGTTCAGCAGAACATTTATCTACTGTCGCTGTCATTTCATGCTAGATCAGTCTAAATTACCTTTTACCTTCACGTTTGCCTTTTCCTGAGGTGCAGTGTCCTCCCACTGTGCTGTGTATGGTGTTCATCCATGCCACTCAGTGGAGGTATATTCTGTGAAACCTTAAGCAACCATGTTATGAAGAGTTTGACTGCATAGCTAAGGCTGATATTCTTGTCCAATCTTGATTTCTTCTTTGTTCTATGGGATACTTGAGAGGCACAATTGTAAACACTGTAGAAAGCCTGCTTTAACCTGTTATTCAGTAAGGCAGTATTCAAGGGACAGCAACGTTTGCCAGATTGGATACCCACCTTGAACTCCACTTTTTAGCCCAATGGTTTAAAGAATTTCCACTTGAACAAGTATCTCTTCCCTTTCTCTCATTCCCTCTCTTTCTTGAATGCGAAGAAAAAGTAAAATCCTTTCAGATTGTGCCTCTTCTTTTCTTTTTAGAGTCTGATTTGCTTTTTATCACCCTTGGGCCTAGTCCCAAAGGTAGGACGCCATCCATTCTGAACCTAGTAGGCAGTCTCAATGGCATCTGAGCAGTGTGGTATAGAGCTGACTGCTTTGCATGAGTGATAACCCACAAGAGGAATTCAGACTTCGGAGGTTGGGTACGGGAGCCAAACTAGTGTATCTGTTGAAGTGCCACCTTCACTGCACATCACAAAATTATGTTGACACTTTCTCTTCTCCATTAGGTACTGTAGCAATCAGTTCACCTGCGATTTGATGTTTTGTATATGAGAATTCTTTGAAGGCTATGAGCTGAGATATTCACTATGTTAGGTAATGACCCATGTTACTGTGATAGCTTGCCATGTCCTCATGATGTCAGGACTGGGATGAGGCAGAGCAGCAAAATGGAGAGTCCCAGAAATTTAGGATACATTTCAAATGCACTGAGCGCTACTGTTCATGTCAAATTTTAATTCTCTGCTCCGACTCAATCGTTGAGTGTTAATTTATCATCCAAACTTGATAAGACTGTGGAAGGCAATTTGGAACTAGCAAGGAGGGTGTTCTGTTTAGATCCCCAGAGAGAAAGACGAGCTATGAAGAATGTTTTTATTTTGAGCTGTGAGAGGTAGCGCACAGTGCCTGTCCCAGCGTTTAGGTCCCTCCTAATGAAATAAGGACTCAACAGTTTAATGAAAATTACCGATGAGCAATCAGGACATATTTGAAGATCTGTGATGGTAGTGTTAAAGATTTTTATAATGTGCAATTTTGTGTGACAGTGTTCAAACTAATGATTTTATGATGAACATAATTGTAACCGATTAATTAATGATGCTGCACTTGAAACAATTTAAGTGTGTTCAAAAGTGTGATTGTTAGAGCCACAATGTTATTGAAATTGATGCAGTTTATGGTGTTCTGCTCATCATGCTCCTTCTCATACCCTACAAATCAATATCCCCCTGCGAGCCTTCTCTTCCCCAGTTTCTGTAGACCACAGCACACAGTGGTGCAATTTATTTTCCCGAGAGAGCATGTATTGCGACTGAAACTTTACACTGTGTTCGCTGGAAGTTCCAATGTACGCTTGCTAGCAAACTAATGTCTGAGACTTTCTATAAGAATGTTTTAAATTGTATTTTACATCTCCGGATTACTGTTGCTGTTGAAGCTAACAGAAGGAGCCTTCTACTTGACAAATGGGTCACTGTTAGAAAACCTTAAATTACAATCCTTCTTCTGATTTGCCCAATATGTGCCAATGATAGTCATGTTATGCTGAATCCACAATTTTGCTAATTGTTTGTGTGTAAAATGGGTATAAAAAACCTGGATTTTGAGGGTGTAAGGGAAAACTTTGTTTTACTACCAAGGCTGAGTCCGGTTGTATTAAGAGATTTTGCTTTCAGTACTCCTTATGGGTTTGACAATTAAGATTTGAGAGACATTACTGTTTATTAGTATTTAAAAGATTTATTATTTTGTATCTGTATCTGATCCTTCGGAATTTTTCTGCATTCCTTTGTATTGTCTTTTTTTGCAGTTTTGTATAAAACCCTTTAACATTTAACATTTTATAAATCTAGAACTTAGTCGTTGAGTGGTCCCAGTCAATATTTAATTTTACTCTGCCACATTTTTGGGCCTGGTGCTATGGAGGGTGGAGACTCATTACAAGATCAAGAGTGGTGAAGCCAAACCACCTTAGGTAAATTTTGGGGTGATCAAAATTTGGGGATCATTGATTTATTGGAGTTTGGGTTCCCACGGTAATGCAAACACAAATCTGAACATGTGCATTTGTGTGCAAGCCTTCATGTAAATGTTTCTTAGTGCCACTTATATGAAATGTGTGCTTTAGACTCAAACATTTAAATTGATTCCGTTTTTGAGATTCAGATAAAGGCAGACACTCAAAGGCATGACCTTGTCGGGATTATTCAACACATTAAGTTTTTTTTAAAAAGCAAAGCACAATGGCTGCCTTTAACCCTTGGAGGGTCTATTAACCTTCCCTTCAGCAAAACAGGCTCCGAAGCCAGAATTCATGCTGATGACACAAATCTTCAATCAAAACACGCGCTGTCTTTGAATAGAAAAAGTGAAGGCTTTAACTGGCCCAAAGCTCAACAGCTTAGCAGGAGTTTAGAGATATGCGTTAAACCATGGGTGGCTGCACACCCCGCCGCCTCATAAAAGAGATGCGCAGCTTTTACGATTACAGTGTTGGCGGTGAAAACAGCAATTCGTTCTTGGGGGTCATGTGAGTTTACATTTAGTTTGAATATACACCATAAATTCGAGATGACATTCATAATCGGGAGCAAAGGAAATATTTCTAAAACATTTTGCGGTCCTGCATGTATTTCGCCAGTTACAGAGCACATTAAAGTAGTTTGTAGAATGAGAAAAAATGGGTTAATGAAAATATGACAAGTAATTAATGAATCAGGAGTATATTATAAAGCACTAAATTATTTATGTATCCTAAGCAGTGCCAAAATGTTTCTAGATTACCAAGCAGGCTGAGGGCCCGACGTACAAAGCTCATTAGCGGTCGTAAACGGTGCGATTCGCGGAATCGGGCCGTTTGTGATCACTAAAGAGTTTTGGTATGTACAAAGGACCTATTAGCGATCCGGTAACCTATAAACAAATCTCAAATGAAAGCATTTCTCCTCGTTATGCCATGCTAACGCCACCCCTGGGGTGGCGTTAGATTTTGGCGCAGCCTCAGGTTTATGAAAACTCCTAAATCTGAGGCAGCTTAAAAATGCAATGGGTGTTGCTTTGGCACGCCTACAGCAACACCCATTGTATACCCCTTCCATGCAAACTGCTGCGTGTGAAGGGCCCTGTTTACAAGGTGGCGTTAGGCCACAAAAAGTGACTTAAAGCTACCTGGTAAACACAGCGCAAGGCATTGTGCCACAGGAGTGTCACCAAAAGTGATGCTCCGGTGGCGCTAGGGGCTCTTAAATATGCCCCCAAGTGTCTGAAGTGGGCTGACCCATTTCCCCCTTCTGTATGCTGTGATGGGTGGAAACAAAATGTAAATTATGCTACAACAGAACAATGTATGAAGAGATCTGACTGAAAACCCCATATGTGTGTGTGTGTACATATATTTAAATATTATACTTATTTAGGAAAACCAAAGAATTTTGCTAAAGCCAAACGTAATAAAAATGAGCATCAAGACGAGTTTTTCAAGAGCTTTATTTTCGTCCTTCATTACATACAATATTGTGAGGTCTATTGAGTCAAAAATATAGGAGAAATCTAGAGACTAGACAGTGCTGAGGAATAAGTTAACTTACATTTCTTTCTGCCATCTAGTGGCCAGAACAGAATGAATTATTAGGCAGAATATGATTCCTTTTGGGTTAAATATGAGTCTTTATACACCCGGGGCACATTTATGAGAAGCTTGCTCCACCGTAGCATCACTTTTTTGACGCTCCAGCAGCGCAAGCCTTTCAACCATATCTATGAGGCCACAAAAAGCCACTTTGCATGGCCTCATAGCTATGGAGTAAGACAAAGCAGCACAAGCTTACTCTGCCAGGTAGGTGTTCCATGGTTGTTGCGCAACACTTGTGGAGTTTGATGCTGCCCCCGAATTACAAAATCACGTAAACCTGGGGCAATGTGAAACCTTACACCTCCCCAGAGCAGGAGTAGCAAGGAGAAATATGTTCATTAGAAAGAGGAAAACACCTCTCGGAATTGTTTATGCAGGAAGGTGTCCCTCCCTGCACAAAAACAATCCTGAATGCAACACAGGCACCCTTGCACCACCCTGCAAGGATGACTGCATTGGTGCTAGGCTGCCAATTGTGCACCAGTGCAGGGGGAAAGGGTAGGAATGTGCTGTGTTTCATAAATACAGTGCATTCCTTGCCTTTCATATTGGCATAGGGCAGCACCGCAAGAAGACTTGTGGTGCTGCCCAATGCTAATTAATCATAAATATGCACCATGATTTCCTTGTATTTTATAATAATTTTGTTATTGAACCTTAAAATGTGTTCTCACTGTACCTATCATACTTTTTGGGGTATATTTATTGAGATTTGGCGGTCATCCTGCTGCACTGCCCTGCACCTAAGTGAAAGGGCAGGAATGTACCATATTCATGCAATACGGTGCATTCCTGTCCTTTCCCACTGTCCTGGTGCTGCTTCCACAACCTAGAGCAAACAAAGGCACCCTTGCACCATGCTGCAAGGGTGCCTACGTTGAATGCAGATTTTTATCTATGCAGAAGGGGCACCTTCCTGCACAAATCAATCCCAAGAGGAGTTTTCCTGTTTCCATGTGTGCTGCACAATGCAGCCCACATGTAAAGATGAAAAAACGGGGAGATATAAAAATATTTCTCCTCGTTACACCTCACCTCAGAAGGTGTAAGGTTTTGGCACTTCCCGAGGTCTGCGTGTTTTTTGTAAATCTGGGGCAGAAACAAAATCCATGTGTGTTGTGTGGAAACACCCACCACAATGCCCATGGAACAGTGGCACAGTGAAAGGCAATGCAGTGACTTGCGCTGACTTGCCTTACTCTATATCTATGAGGCCATGAAAAGCTATGCAAAATGGCTTTGTGTGGCTTCATAGATATGATTATGTAGTCTGGACTGCTACAGGGCCAAAAGAAAGTGCTGCTCCGGTAGCTCACAAGGTTCATAAATATACCCCTTTGTGTCTGCATCATAGCAGTAATTGTAACAATATAGTCAGTATAAGAGGCTGCATTTACTATTGATAACTGAATATGTGTTTCCTAAAACATTTTTTGTATTAGTATTCGCTAGATTTTGTGAGGGTTTGTTCTTTATAGCATAAATGTAATAAAAACAGTACTAAAATAACATTTTGTGCTTCTGCATTCTAATATTAAATAGTAACAGCATTGTTGGAAACTTAAATGTCCGTTTTACGAAATTATTAATGATGAAAAATAGCCCCGAATAAGAGTTCTTCAGAATTCAGAAATATGCTTCCAGAAATGTACTCAGCTCTGGTACATTTAAAATTCAATATCTGTAATGATTTAACAAACAACATACCTAAATGCTAAAAATGCATAACACTGCAATGTACGAATAGGTACATGATTGAGAAATAAGCAAACATGCACACTGATCTGACAGCTCACCACCCTGAACAGCAAGTTGAGGAAGACTGGAACAGCAAAGTGTCGGTCCAGGAGAATGTATAAATGCATCTTTGGCCACGCCGTGCTGTGTTTGGTCTTACTTGCAGCTGCAGCCCCTCCGTCTGTGTCCAGGACCAGTACACAAGCCATGAATAATGTTGCTCTGGTCGCAATGTTTTTTACAGTGTGCTGCTTTGATTTTCATATGTAGTTTGTCAAATTGATTAGTACACAAGGACAAGGTTCCTTATGAACTGCTGAGCATCATTTTGTTTGTTGATTTTATGTATTGTTGCTGTAAAGGAATGCTCAGTTTATGAATTTGTCAAGCGCCAAATAATGTCTTATAAACGTACATACACATTTTGCCTTTTTTCCACATTACAGCTATACTTTTCACGTTTGTGCTGCCTTTGACTGGTGGTACTTATCAATAATTCTTTAAACATCTTAAACATAATTATATCAGTGTATTTTTCGTTAAGTGTGATATTTCGAAGCATAAAAAATAATTGCATTTGCAAATGCAATCACCTTATTTCTCATCTATAAGTTAATACTATTTATGGGAGAATTTACCGTTTAACATGTCTGTAGGTACGGGGAAATTCCATGGTGTGAACCTTATCAAAAGACAGCTCAGCGACAGGAGCAAAGACCAGCAGAATGTCAGCCAGTGAAAGGAGAGGTAGTTGGTGTGTGGACTATTGACACATTGTGATTAATCGTTCTTTAAAGAGGTGTGTCTTCAACACATTTCTAAACTAGAGCAGAATTGGGGTGGTCCTGATGGATATGGGGATGTCATTCCAGATCCTGAGTGCTTAAATGAAAAAGACCTGCTACCTTGTTTTTTTCATACTGCTTAGTCTGCAGTATGATGGGGTTCTGGCTGCAGGTGCGCCGAGATCCATGGGAGATTGTAAGCTTGTCTGCCCGGTAAGCAGGGTGCTCGTCATGATGACTTTGTAACTTATGCGGCTGGTTTCCAACATGGTGCATGCCAGCATTTGTAGGAAAAAGAGTTCCATAAAGCTTGGGTGATGTGATCATATTGGCCTGATGAGACATACTGTGGTGGGTAGGATGCTCTTAACTCTCAGAGGCTGAGGAGCCAGGGCGCCACCAAATCCAGATGGGAGAATATGATGGCCTAAACAGCATTTCTGAAGTCACTTTCTGAAGTATTTGTTTTACTTTCTTTAGAAGAGAGAGTTGATAGGAGGCCAACTTTATATTTTTTGGCAATGTGTTCCTTGATAATGGGGTTGGTGTTAAATAGGAATCCAAATCCCTTGGCATTCAGTAAAAGTTGGGGTGTGAAGAGTCACAGTTCCTGTCATTGTACCAGGTTTGTACTCTTGCATGATTTTTATTTTTGCCATTAAGCCAAAATCAATGGTTAAGCAAGTTTCAGGCATTTAGGGCCTGATTACGAGTGTGGCGGTCCTTGGACCGCCACACTCATGGTGTCTGTTGGACCGTCATGGTTGTGGTGGTCTCACTGCCACATTATGAGGTTGGCGGACAGCCAACCTGCAGCTGTCTCCACTGGGATCTTTGATCCCGACGGGCTGACGGTGGCAGAGGTCAGAATCAGACAGGGCAAATTGCACATGTCCAATTGATTGTTTGGACAAAATACTGAATAATAGCTATTATGATGCAAAGATATTGTGTCAAGAATATTGGGATGTCAAAAATATAATTGACTAGAAAATAAAAAGTAACAATATCCTTTAAGTGTTGTTTTTGATATCCTTGTACAAAATAGTGAGTTAGAAATAATCATTGTGCACAATATCTTTTGTGTTATTTTGTATGCATTTTATTGTAGTGTTTGTTTTTATATGTTTAACACTGTTTCTATTTGTGTGTTTAGTAAGATAATTTATTAATTAAGAAATGTTGCAAATTTGCATTTTCAGTTGTATTAATGTGTAATTTTATTTTTTTTAGTAGCAGGATTTTGGGCTTATGGATGATAAGGGTGGGAACATTTTTTTAAATTAATTTAAATGTGATGGCAATTATGTTAATGGTATGCAAATTAATACTGTAAAATATATCATTCATTTTGTGACAATTTTTCAAATTAATATTTTATAATTATTTTGAATGTATATATACATTATATTAAATGTGAAAAATGTATTTCATTGTAAATATTAAGATAATGATTTAAAATATAATAATTGGGAAAAATGTTGACAATATGAAAATGACGTTTAAAAACATAAAATATTTGTAATATTTTTATAAACTTTTATATTTAACATCGTTTTATTTTGTTTTAATTTTTAATATTTAAGGATTTTTATTAAATGGTGGAAAATGTAATGCCATTGTAAATAAATTGTTTATTTTTTTTTAACATTTATTTTAAATCAGTTTGAAATAATGTCTAACTCAATTATGAAAATAGGAAAAATATTTATTATTTACAATGTATAAATTAATATTTGGTTGTATATTTACATGTAATAGGTTTATTTATAAAATATTAATTAAACAAAATTTTAATATTGAATTTGTTAACATAGTTGATAGTAGAATAAGTTCTGTGATGGGCATGTATATTTCAAAATATATTAATGTAAAATATAGTAAATATTTGATTTGAGAATTACTAGTACATTTTGTTTGACTTTTATGATTTTCAATTTTGGGGTATGAATTGTTTATGATACGCTCCAAAGTTCATGAATAATAATACATGTTGACAAAATATATTAATTATTAATAGTGAAACACTTTTTTTGTATGTTAATGTTTAATTATACTTATATAGGTTTTAGTGTGGGTTACAGCGTCTTAAGTAATTTTTATTTTATATTATTGATTAAAAATTATGTGTGAGTACCAAGTACTAAATTTGTATATAACATTTTAGTGTCCAGTACCCCGTACAAAAAGCTTTAGATTCTAGTAGAAAGAGTACATGACCCCTTTAGTGTCCTCCACCTTCCCTGAATTGGTTTTGATTGGAGTGGGAATAGTAAATGTCACCCATCAAGTGACCAATACCTTCCACAAACTGATTTAGATTGTAGTAAGAATAGTAAATGTCACACCTTTAGTGTCCATCTTTTTCCCCACAATTGGTACAGAATGGATTGGGAGTAGTTAATGTCACATCTCTAGTATCCAACACTTTCTTCAAAATGGTTTACGATGTAGTGTGATTATTTAATTTAACCATTTTTAGAGGGAATTACTTTTGACATTCTATTTCTATGTAGAAGTATTTGTTTATCTCATTTATTTTTATTGATGACTGGGAAGAGAATTAAAAAGCAGTTAGTTGTAAATTTTAATAAGTTATATTATTATTTACATATATTTTTATTTACTTATTCAAATTTTATTTAATGTATATTTTAACATCTTAACATATATATATTTCTAGTTAAACCGTTTATAAATTGATAAATGAAACAACTTTTAACACATTTTTATAATTAAATAAACAATGTCAATCATATTTCAGAAATATTATATGTTGCACCTTTTCCTATTTTTTCTATTGTTAAATTTTTTCTAACATTTCTTAAAGTGTTTCATATACATATTTTTAACATAATTTTAACAAACGTTTTTTCAATATGTTAAATACTTGTATATTTTTACACTATTATTTAATGTATACTTTACAATTGTTTTAACAGTGTTGTGCAACATTTTGTGACGTGTTTTGTTTATTACTTTTTTGCATTTCTAAAAACATTTATTGAACATTTTTTAACTTATTTCCCCATTCATTTCAATAGGGAGATATGCTTTATTTTATTTTCAATTAGCAGCTATTTGTTTTATTGCTACTTTCACTTTAATAGTCTGGTTATGTCATTTTACACCTATTTTCTAGGATCCAAGCTGCAGAAAGGTTCTGCTGTTCATTGGATAGGGTAAGTCATTTTTAAAGATTCTTTCATGGGTTTTGAGGGTATGCAGGATGTAGGCTGGAGGACTTGCAGTTAGTTATACTGCTTGAATATTTTTTGCACATTTAGATGTATTTATAGTAGTGTTTTTCAATAGTGTGTTAGTTTGAGTTTTTGCACACATTGTTAGCAATGATTCAATATGTTATGTTATATTCTGTTATGTTACTTGCCTTATGATGATTAAGCATAATGTATGTGTACTTTTGGGAATGTAATCTTTTTTTGTGGGTGGGTTTTCTGTTTTACTTTGCAGGGGTTTCTCTATGAACATGTACTATAGGCATTTGTTTTTATGTATTATTAAGGAAATCTCTTTTGGTTTATTATAAACCAATACTTTTTACTTAGATTTTCAGTGTTTTTGAGTTGCTAGGAGCATTGCTTTTTTAACAATGTTTCCTGGTATTATGGTTTCTTGTTACTTTGGATTGCTTTGAAGGATCACTATTGGATTAGTTTTAATTTAGCATTTTTGGGGGGATTTTTGAAAAATATTTTTCATGTTTTTGACGGATTATACTTTTAGACTAAATGAATGCAGAGGATGATCTGCAGCTGCAAAATAGTAAGTTATATTTAGTTTCTTTGTTTTGGGTGGAAATTATTATATTTTATTATTTGTGCATATATTATGTGATTGTTATTTGGAAATGCACATTTTATGTGTTGTAATTATTTTATACAGTAGAATGGATTGCTGAAGTTTAGATTTGTAAAATAAATAATTTATATATTATTTTTTATATCACTCTTAGGGCCAGATTATGAGTACAGCAGTCTTAGTACCGCTGTACCCACAGTGGCGGTTCGACTGCCGCATCCGACTGCTATATATGGATGCTTGGCAGTCGGACTGCCACAAGACCACTGCAACTGGCAGGATCAGAGATCGTGCAGTTGCAGCAATGCATAAAGCCGTGGTCAAGCACAAAAGGGCTGATGTCCGCACTGCCATGCTGATCATGATTTGCCTTTCTGTTGGACTTTTCCTGGTGGGGACACTGCCATTAAAAGGCTTGCAGAAAGGTAGAGATTGGGCCACAAGGGGACATCTGCACCCCCCAAGCCCATGTTGTTGGCAATGCAGAGGCCCCACTGTCAGCAATGGCAACAGTGCACATTCTGACTGTGCTGGTGGCACCAGCAGTGCAGTGACATTGGCCTCGGCTCGCCCTTAAAGCTGAAGCCAATGCTGCTGCACTGTCTCCACCATCCGGCCCCACTGGAACATCATAATTCTGCGGTTGGGAGGCCATCGACTTCGCAGTGTCTTCCTGATATTAATCTTGGCGGTCCGAGGTTAGGACCGCCAAGTTCGTAATCAGGCCCTAAGACAAGATTGGTGTTTTATTTAATGTTGTGACTGATACAATAAAATGTTACATATAAAATATATAAAAACATGATTTGTCATGTTAGTTAAGATTATGTTATACTTTTATGGGAGTTTCATAGGTTAATATTTATTCTGTAATATGTGTTTGGCTACTTTTTTCTAAGTGATCTACTCCTTTGCTGTACATGAAGAGTTTGACTTTAAATTGTATCATTCTGTACATTCTTTTGGTTTGTTTGGAAGGTTTAGGTGCAAATTGGGTTATAGATTGCTCCATTCACATTAGTTGGTAGTTTTGTTCTTTTTGTAATGCTTCAATAAATTCATAGAGAGCAGGTTGAGTCCTGCCTAGTGTTGATTGAAAGGCATTGCACCATTTTTCCACTGCATTGTTTGTTTTGGCTTCCTGTGCCAAGTGCTGTCATAGACATCCCACCATGGATTTGGAATTTGGGTTGGCTTTTGTGTCTGGAGTGATGCAGTCTGCCAATCCAAGTATCTTTGAAATAATCCATTAGGGGACTGAGTTTGTGTTAATTATGTTGGTAGAAAAGGCTTTCTATTAGTAATTTGTAGTAGTTAGCTACCTCAGTGACAAGGACTACAAACGTTTTCACAAGTATATATTTAGTTGTAAAAATGTTTGTAGTTTATGAAAATATGCTTTTAATTATATTCTTGTGTATTACGTTATATTTTTGGGGGTCTGAATTCTAATTATTCTTGCGATATAATATATTTTTCTATTCACACATATATATTGGTCAATGTTTATGGTAATTATTTAGTTAATGTAAAAATGTTTTTTAATGTTTTTTAATGATATATAATTTTTTTGACAATATTATTGTAGTGTAGTAGATATTGTGTGATGATACTTTTGACATTTCATATGTTTATTTAAAGGTAAAAATATTTTTGTTCCTGATATTTGTCTTTTTAATATAAGTAAAAATCAATATTTTTAACAATTATATTGGTATTCTCAATATTTGTGGTTTTATTAGTTAAGTATAGGAATACAATATTTTTGTTAACAATATTTATTTTCTGCTATTTTTACATTTCAATATTATGTGCATCAATATTATGGCAGTGATCCGTTCAATTGGCCAAAATGTATTTATTCTTTTAACAAAGAAAAGCTACCCAAAATCAAGCATCGTGGTGAAGATTATTATTGTGTTGTAACCGGGTTGGCACGGAGGGATCACTCAGAACTCGCTTGTCCTATATACAAGAGTTTTATTGATTCAATTTGGCAATTGGTGAGTTAAAGTACAGGTAAGTTTTTAATCTTGTCTTCGGGTACGGTGGTTGGGATGGCTGTTTCTCTTGTGTTTCGTTCTTCACTCTTTACTCCCTCTGTCTCCTTGTCTCACAGGTTTCCCCGGGAAGCACATGTGGAGAGAACAAAATAAATACGGTAAGTGGTCAGGGTCTCCTTTGTTTTAGTCTTAATTTGTCTCTCTTCCTGTCTTTTCTCCTTTCCTCTCTCTCTGAGTTTCGTTATCTGTCCCTTCTCTGTTTTTATTTATGTCTAGGCGCTGTCCTCTTGTACTCCTTTTTGCCTTGTTCTATTGCTTCGTGGCTTTTTTCTTTATTTTGCCCGTATCGATCTTGTGCGCGGTGCCTTTGGTGTGAAATACGCTAAATACAGTGCTTTATTGTGATTGATGGTGTTGTTTTTTCTCCCCCCCTCTCAGTGCCCGTGCCTTTCTTTCAACCCCCTCCCTCCCCTTCTCTCTTCCCGTTCTCTCTCACTTTCTCACTCGTTCCTCACAGGGACGTGGTCCCACGCACCTGGAACAGCCACGCTTCTCCAGAAGCATGGCGGGCTGGAACGTTCCATCCTCCCGGTTGCCTGTCTTCGCTGTTCTCGTCCGGCGCCTTCGGATGTCTTCTCGCGTGTAAGACTGGATTCGCTGTCTCCATTTCCTGGGCTGACACCGTTCTCCTTCTCCCTCGTCCTGTCTGGTTTTCACCGTCTCCCTCCTCCTGTGGCCGTTCGTCTTCCTCCTCCTGTGTTCGTTCGTCTTCCTCCTCCTGTGTTCGTTCGTCTTCCTCCTCCTGTGGTCGTTCCTCTTCCTCTTCCAAACCTCCGACAACTGCATGTTCTGCTAGTGGCAGTTTTGACCTCCCGGCGGCCCACCACCATCGATCATCCCACCAATCACGGGACGAGAGGCTTGCAAGGTCGAGGGTGCCAGCGGCAGAGTCAGCACAAGACAGGGCCATGTGCGGGCGATCAGGATCCAGCCCGTCACATGTGTATTACAGAAAGAAAACATTATTGGAAACAATGATGTATATTATACATAGCACACTTCTGGCATGTATTAACCCTTTAAATAGCAGATGTTACTATGATTAAATGTCAGATCACTTAATTTGGTAATTTTGAGAGGATGGAAGGCTTAGGGCCTCATTTCAAGTTTGGCGGACGGAAAACTCTGACTGCCAAACGTCCGACAGGGTGGCTGCCGCAAATGCGGCAACCTTTCCACCGGTGTCATTAAGAGTTTCCTGCTATGTCAGTGGGCGGAAACCTATTGGGAAACAGGCTACAGCATTGTCTCCGGCTCGTAATCTAACCGGAGACAATGCTGAAGTCAGCAGGGTGCACCAGCACCCTTGCAATGTTCACTGTCTGCTTTTGCAGACAGTGAACAATGTGACGGTGCTGGGCGAGGGGCTCCTGCATCTGTTCTCTGCCAGCCTTTTCATGGTGGTGTTACCTCCATGAAAAGGCTAGCGGAGAACGAGGTCTTAATCCGCAGGGCAGCACTGCATGCAGCGCTGCCCTGGCGGATTAGGCTCTCTGCCACCGCAAGACCATTGGGATCCAAAATCTCCATGGAGCTGGAGGCACCCTGTGGTTGGACTGCCAGGGTAGTAATGTGGCAGTCAGACGGCTGCATCTGTGGTGGTCCAGACTGCCACTGCAAGTGTGGCGGCTGTAAGACCACCACACTTGTAATGGGGGATTTAGTCTGCCTTGCCCAGATTTTACCACATGATCTTTGGAGCACTACACAAGTTGTGAGGGGTTTCAACCCACTGAGTCATCTTTTCAGATTGGTCCCACAAGAATCCTCCACATTACTAGCATTTAGTTATATGTTAAATGGTCACATATCAGCAAAACAATGTTTAACTGAACTGTCAATCTGATTTCCCCATGTTGTGCTGTAGCCTGCGTGCAACCTCAGCAGCCATACTAAAGTATACACCATGTCTGATGTGGCGTGAATTACCACTGCTTGAATTCCATGTCTCGCAGTCTGAGTTTAAAGTTCTGAATTATCCTTTGTTGGGGATATAATGCTTCAGTGCGGAAGTCCACACAAGAAGTTTCAAGCATAAACCCAGGATCAACTGACATGAAACCTGGAATGGTGTACAAAGGAATACTGCATGGGAAGCAAAATATAGAACAAAGTTAAGAATTTAATTTTTAGGTTTTTTTTCGATGTTAGTGACCGACACTGTGCTTAAGGATCTTAAATACGACCTTCTAAAGAATGTTCATTAGTTGTATTTTGATATATGTTGAAGAAATTATGTTGTTTCCTAATCAAAACTGTTTTTTCTTGGTGCATAAAGGGGCAAAGTTAGTACTAGAAGGGTTTTAATTACACCATGTCTTGCATATGTCTTTGTTGGTATCTTCTTTGTATTCTTTTCAATGTGATGTCATCAGCATAACTCACCTAGTATATCTGTTACAGATACTTGTAATTCTATGTATAGCATATTCCTGTCTTCTTCAAGCCGTCACTGTTGTAGAGTCCTGCTGGATACGTTCTAGTGTTTCACCAGCCACTCAGCTGAGGGCTGGCCTTACACTCACACTCCACACGCATCCAACACAGGCGTCACCAGTCAGGTGAACCTGCCAATAAAAAGGGCTGGGCGCATGAGCCCAGGGATAGTTCCATGAACCCCAGGTCCGTGTCACCATCATTTCAGTAGCATGAAGGCCTAGGGCCCCCAACATTACAATGGAGATGAGTGGGTCTACCCCTACGAGTGCGCTAGCAGCAAACTCACCATTGCTCCCAAGCAGGGAAGAGTAGCATGTGAACAAGGAACCCCCTCCAAGCGCAAGGAAACATGACAGCTACCCCATACGGAGAGTGCGCATTCAGACTTATAGGCCCTGCAGTTGCTGGACTGCTGAGACCCCAATAAAACACGCAAGGTCAGGAGATGTGCCCGCTGACCCGTCGGGTGTGAGGTAAGCCCCGGAGATGCCAGCGTGACACTGAGATGGCGTGAGAAAGGAAAAGGGGGTGAAATGCCCTGAAGCCCGAAATGGGCCCCATAAAAGAGCCCCCATCTCCACCTGCACCATGGGGGCGCCCCACGAACTAGCATGGCACCCGGCGGCCCGCAGCACTGAGAAGACTGCTGCTGCCGCGAGGGAGAAAAGCCCCATGGTGCAGATACGCACCAACGAATGTTCTCCCATGTCAGCAAAAACTAAAAAATGGCCCGCAACATCAGGGAAGTCTGCCGTGGCCACGACAACGTGGTGCTGCTGTGCACCAAAGAAGATTTGAAAGTAATGCCCAGGGCCACCCTCCCCCCCAGACATGCCATGAGACCGGCCCGCAGCATCAGGGAAGGCTGCAGCAGCCTCTACAAGGAAGCTGCAATGGTGCTGTTGTGCACAGAGAGAGTATTTAAAAAAAATGACCAGGGCCACCACCCCCTCCCAAAGTGCCAGGAGACCAGTCCGCAGAGTAAAAGAAGGCTGCAGCGGCTGGGAAGAGGAGAAGCGACTGTGCTGTCGTGCACCAAGGAAAAAGCAGGAACAGAAATGCCCTGGGCTGACCCCCCTGCAAAAAAAACAAACAACAAAAAAAATCCCAGAAAGGCCTAAGAAGGCCAAGACATTGGCCGCAACATGAGGGAAGACTGCAGCGACCACATGCATGGAATCCCGAGGATGCAGAGATGCACTGGCAAAAAAAGAAACTGTAAAGTGCCCACCTCAAAGAGCATTGTGTAGTGTGCCTGCCTCTTACCACAAGGCTGTGATTTTTTTTATTGTTTAGAAAGAAAAAAAAGAACAAGAAAAGAAGAAAGGAAAAGGAAAAACGGCACTTACCTGTAGCTTCGGGACCCCCACCAGCCTGACAAACTCCTCCCTGGCAGCATGGCTCCTCACCGGCATCTGTTTGGACAAACGAGGCCCGGTAGCAGGAAAGACTGTCTCTCAAATTGAAAAGAAGCACCACAGTGGCATCTAGTTGCCAAAGAAAGGTACTACACCCTTTTTCTATTTTAAAGCAGGAGACAAGCACAAGCAACAGCGAGTTGAAAGCAGCACCCCCAGAGAGTGACTGCGCAAGACCAGCAGCGCGCCCATGGATGGAAACAGCGCAGAAGACGGAGAGTGAGGTGTGCAACCACTGCACAGCAGGGAAGACTGCAGCTGTCTCAGCCAAACTGCAACAGGAATAAATAAATGCAAGTGCCACGCGAGGCACTAGGAGAGCGAGCATGGCCTGCACAGCCCCTGGCGGCCGTCCGCTGCCACCACTGAAAAAACATGCCCCAGCAGTGATGGACATCACCACAAGATATAAGAGGGACATGCCAGGCATCAACAAAGGACACCCAGAAGGAAAAGAGACAATGTCAGAGGTGCACAGAGAGCTGCGCCACCGAAGTTGACAACACGGGCAGGAGCCTGAGAAGATGGACAGAGCACCCAATAGTGTGACGTAACACATGGGACAAGAAGCCGTGCTATCTGGCCACGCAACAGAAGATGGCCACCGTTGGCCCATCATGGAGCAGGTCAGAAGAACTGACCGACCCTCCCAAGCAGATGGAGGTAGGAGTGAGTGCCGCAACAGGGCAGTCTTGAGGTGCAAGAGTGGTGCCCTCGAGTGAAGAGATGGAGGAAAAGAATGGTGACCCTCCTGCCACGGAGCGGTCCACCAAGGGGATCCCAGAACAGACCAGACCGGCGGGAGGTCTGCCAGAAGATCGGATCAAGTTCTACTGACAGGACTCAGCCTGCGACAGGCTGCGACCGAGCAAGATGCACCCGCTGAGGTGCAGAGATAGGTCCATGTGACTCAGCATGCGACCTGTGGTATGACGCCACACCAAGGAGGAAAGAGGAGAAAAGAGCGTGCCACAATGCCACAACACAAAAGGACGAGAAGAAGAGAGGAGTGTGCAGACTGGTCACACAACTGATCAACTTCATCACAGGTGCTCAAGCGGCAGGAAGAAGAGCAACACAACTGAGGACTCGTGCGAGCAGATAAGAAGGTATCCATCAGCACAAGACAGCCACCGGGTTGAGCAGATGTCACTGAAGACAGCTACCCGGGTGGCCCCCCATGCTTCTCAGTGCGACCGTCGTGCTACTTGTCACCGTCTGCTTGGCTGCGATGGTATCACTGTCGCCAACTGCACAGGCCAGGCAAGACCCGCCAGTGGCCACAAAGTCCCTCACGTGATCCTTTCCCTGGCGAAAACACCGCCACCTGTCTGATCTGCAGAAAGTTGAAAAATTATCATCACCTTGATGAGGTGCATCGTCCAACCATGAAGGAGCACAGCACCATCCGAGTGGAGCCAGAGTCAGCAACAAGAACCGATGCTGACAAGGCTTCTCTGGCACTCTGGAAACTAACCACCCAAACACCTGCCATGAGCCCCATGATCCAGACACCTGCCGGGAGAGAGCAGACCAGACCATTTGGACCATCCACCCTTGGGGCTGCACAAGACTTGGATGTGGCCCTGTTGGGAGTTCATTGCGACTCCTTTGGTGCGGCCTACGTTGCCCTGCACAGCCAACGCAGTCCTGTGGCAATCTAGCGGCAAGGGCCTCTAGGGAATTCCAGTGAGAGAGGAATCCCACCGTGAGAGATGCGTCTGAGACAGCTCCACGCCAGGCATCGGGAAGCACAGAGGTCTCATACAGAGACTGGTCACCCAAAGACTGTTGCACTATGGCTAGAGCACCTGAATCCAGAGGCCTCGAGCAAGCTGACTCTGTGTCAACCACTGTTGTGGCTCCATGTGAGATTAGGATGTGGTTCTGTAGGTGGTTCCTCTGCAAAGCCTTTGCTTGGCCTGTGATAGGCCCGCACAGTCCACACAGTCCTGTGGCAGCCCGCCAAAGGGCCTAGAGGAGACTCCTGTTCGATGGAGTTCTGGCACAAGTTTCTTATCAAGTAGATGTGACCCTCACTATCCCTCTGCCACGTTCCCTTATCTACATGTCTTGTTTATACACCAATTACATATTTTGTTGAGAATCAGTTTCAATGTTTAGGAAATTTCACAAACATGCAGTCTGAATGGTGCGGCATCCCAGGAGAAACTTCATAAAGAACTGCAAGTCACGTAGCAGCTTGTGTTCTTGGCACTATCCAGTTGCCCTCGGCCAAGCATATCTATGCACGTCTCACGTTCTAGCGAGCCCCACATCCACTTATGTGGTTAGGGCCCAGGCAACCTCAGCTGGGGGTCGTCGGCGTAGGAGATGATGTTGAGGTTGTGTTGTCGTGCGACGTAGGCGAGGGGGGCCATGTAGATATTGAACAGTGTCGGGCTGAGGGAGGATCCCTGTGGGACGCCGCAGATGATCTCGGTGGTTTTGGAGCGGAAGGGTGGGAGGCGGACGCTCTGGGTTCTGCCGGAGAGGAAGGATGTGGTCCAGAACAGGGCCTTCTCTTGGATACCGGCGTCATGGAGGCGTGCTGATAGGGTGCGGTGGCAGACCGTGTCAAAGGCTGCTGATAGGTCCAGGAGGATGAGGGCGGCTGTTTCTCCTTTGTCCATCAGGGTCCGGATGTCATCAGTGGCGGCGATGAGGGCGGTCTCGGTGCTGTGGTTACTGCGAAAACCGGATTGGGAAGGGTCCAGGATGTTGTTGACTTCGAGGTAGCGGGTCAGCTGTTTGTTGACAATCTTCTCGGTCACTTTTGCCGGGAAAGGGAGCAGGGAGATGGGCCGGAAGTTCTTGATGTCCTTGGGATCCGCCTTGGGCTTCTTCAGAAGGGCGTTGATCTCGGCGTGCTTCCAGCTTTCTGGGAAGGTTGCTGTCTCAAAGGAACAGTTGATTGTTTTCCGGAGGTGGGGCGCGATGGCTGCTCTGGCTTTGTTGAAGACGTGGTGAGGGCAGGGGTCCGATAGGGATCCGGAGTGGATGGAGTTCATGGTTTTGATGGTGTTTTCGTCGCTGACGCTGGACCAGACGGTCATGCGACTGGTGCGAGTGGTAGTCGCAGGGGTGGTGGACTCGGTGGTGGGTGCGGGGGGGTCGGAGTTGAAGCTGTTGTGGATGTCGGTGATCTTGCGGTGGAAGAAGGTGGCCAGGGAGTCGCACAGGTCTTGAGATGGCGGGATGTCGTTGGTGATGGAGCTGGGGTTGGAGAGTTCTTTCACGATGCTGAAGAGCTCTTTGGTGTTGTGTGCGTTGTTGTCTAGGCGGTCCTTGAAGGCGGTCTTCTTGGCAGTCCTGATGAGTTGGTGATGTCTGCGGATAGCGCTCTTGAGGGCTGTGTGGTTGTCTGGTGTTCGGTCGTGGAGCCATTTCTTCTCCAGCTTCCGACAGGTGTGCTTGGAGATCCGGAGGTCCTCGGTGAACCAGGCGGCTTTCTTGTTGGTGTGGTTGGTTGTAAAGGTCTTGAGAGGGGTGAGGGTGTTGGCGAAGTAGTTGATCCACTGTGTGAGGTTGGTCGCGGCGGTGTCTGGGTCGGTGGGGTCGGTGGGTGGTCTCAGGGCGAGGGCGGTAGTCAGTTGGTCCTCGGTGACCTTGCCCCAGCAGCGGCGTGGTAGCTGTTGGGTGCAGTGGTGTGTGGTGGGTTTTCTGAAGGTGAAGTGGACGCATCTGTGGTCTGTCCAGTGTGGTTCGGTGGTGTGGTTGAAGGAGACGTGGGGGCTTGCGGAGAAGATGGGGTCGAGCGTGTGTCCAGCGGCATGAGTGGGTGTCGTTACAAGCTGTTTGAGTCCGAGGTTGGCGAGGTTGGCGATCAGGGCGGTGGAGTTGGCGTCGTTGTTGTTCTCGAGGTGGAAGTTCAGGTCCCCAAGGAGGATGTAGTCCGTGGAAGCGAGGGTGTGGGTGCTGAGGAGGTTGGCGATGGTGTCACTGAACTGTGGGCGGTGTGGATCTGGAAGTGTATGTGCTCGGCGGTGGTGAGGGTGCCATCGGTGTTTGTTGAGATTTTGATGGAGTCTTTGTGGATGATGGCGATTCCTCCTCCCACTCCGTTGGTGCGGTCTCTGCGGGAGATCTTGTAGCCCTGTGGGATGGCTATGGCGATGTCTGGTGCTGAGGTGGCGTTCAGCCAGGTCTCTGTCAGGAAGGCGACGTCGGGGCGGTGGAGTCTAGGAGGTCCCAAAGTTCGATGGCGTGCTTGCGAGCGGAGCGGGTGTTGAGGAGGATGCAGTGGAGGTGGTTGGGTCTCTGGCTGGTGGTGTGGAGGGTTGGATGCTGGTGAATCTGCAGTTCCGGCAGGTGAAAGGCCCCTGGGTGCGTTTTGGGGTGGCCCGGTAGCAGGGGTAGTCTCGTCTGGTGTTGAGTGCGTGGAGGGTGCTTGCGTCGTAGTGCAGTCTGGCGTTGCGGAGGGTGCGGGTTCCAGGGGTTCTGGTGCTGGGTGCGGTCCAGGCGCGGACGGGCGCAGACGGGCTTGCCTTAGGCCTCCATATGAGGGCAGAGGGAGGGAGGAGCAGCTGGGAGGTGTGGAGCGGGGTGGCCAATGGGAGTGAAGGGGGCAGGGCAGCAGGGGCTCAGCAGCAAGGGAAAAACCCGGGGAAAAACCCGGGGAAAAAACGGCGGGAAAAGACAGCGGGAAAGGGACAACAGAGCACAGGGGTACAGAAAGCAAAACACAGGGGCACAGAATGAAAAAACTAAGTGGCACAGAAGCCAAGTGCAGGGGTACAGAAAAAAGGGAGCGAGTAGTCAGGCGGCAAAAGCGGCAACAGAGGTTCAACCCACAGGGGGCTGCATGGCAGATGGGGGGAGCGACCTGCCTGGTGACAGAAATGCATTGGGTGCTTAATGCAAAAAAGTGCTCTCTTATAAGTGATAAATACAAGTGATGAATTATTGTCAATATGTGTATCAGTAGAACAAGAAATGCACAAACCGCTAATGTAAAATACAAACGGCCAGATTTAACAGCCCTTAGCGCCACCCGAGTGTCACTTTTTGCGACCCTCCAGAGGCGCTGCCCACTGCTCCATACTTACAAGGAGGTGTCACGCAACTTTTTGTGGCGTTACGCCTCCTTGTAAAGATGGGCCCCTCTTACGCAGTTTTCTGCATCAGACGAGGCATGCAGTGGGCGTTCCACCGACACACCCATTGCTTTTGATGCTACCTCAGATTTATGAGTTATCATAAACCTGAGGCAGCGCCAAAAACTAAAGCCACCCCAGGGGTGGCCTTACCATGGCAAAACAAGAAGGAATGCTTTTATTCCTCCTCGTTTTTTTGCTTTTTCTATGTGTGCTGCAGCATACATTGAAGTACTAAAATGCCATGTGAGATTGCTTATCATTCCGAAATGATGCTTTGCTGCATTTTGCAGCACACATGGAAGTGCCAAATCGTCATAATAGATTGTTTATGTGCAGGAAGGGACACCTCCCTGCACATAAACAATCACTCCCCTCAATGCAGACATCCTTGCACTATGGTGCATGGATGCCTGCATTGGCACAGACAGCTTAATTTAGCACCCACACAGGGGGAAATGAAGGGCTATGTTGCATTCCTGTAAATATGGCACATTCCTGCATTTCAAAAGTGGCGCAGCACAGCGCTGTTATTTTTGGCGCAGCACAACGCTGCGTCACTTTGGCTTAAATCCGGGCCAAGTTACATGTGATTCATGTTTGAGAGTGATGACGTATTGATCCCTGTGAGAATTCCCTATGAACGAGACTGGCTTCTTCCCTTCAACAAGATGTTGGATATGCCTCTGTAGGAGCTGGTGAATGCCATTTTACTATTGGTCTCAAGAAGTGCTATTATGAAGCTCAAGACTTTTTAATTACCATCAACAAGGAACTTTATTTATAGACTGATTTGACTGCATTATTTACAAGGCGAGATAAAGCTGGGAGAGTGTGGAGAAGATGGTTAGTTGTAGCAACAGCTTCCCAGATAAAATCGATTCTGTGAGGACAAAAATAGCCCAAATTGGTGTTTCACTTAAAAGTCGGGGTAACAAAATGGACGGTCCCAGATTTGCGGAAGTCCATGTGGTAATACATGGTGAGTGAATACCTGGGCTCTCATGAAACCCATTGATACCATTTGAGGCGATTAATAGTAATTATTAGGCCTGTAAAGTAGATTGACTCTTCCTAGAAGATGCAATAAACAACGTTTTGATATAAGATCTTGTAGAATCTATTGACCAGCACCGAGGTGTTTATTTGGACATAAAGGAAAATATGTGAACCATTTTTTCATCATGATCTCTCCTCGAATATATTGATGTACTTGAAATTTTCCATTGACTTTCCAACCTTATTGTATAAAGTTCCTATTGAGGAGCAACTTTTTAATAGTGCTCCTATGAAGGGTATATTTGTGATGTAAATCAAAGTCATCTCTATTAAAAAAAAGTTCCTGCTTGAACTGTAAACTACATTTTTTTAAATAAGAATTACATACGATGGAGATTAAACATTAAGGAACACGTCTGTGATTTGTTTTATTTTTGGAACCATAAACAATAAGTGTGAGACAGCTATTACATTTATCGTTGTTGTATTTATTTTTGACCTACCGAACCTATTAAACAATTAAAAATACATATAAAATCAATGTGTGATTTTAAGTCATTTAAGTAACTTTCTTCAATGGTATTTGTGCTTTATATTTCTTGACTTTTTTTAATGGTTTTCAAGGCAAAGTATAGGATGGAGAGCACAATTATATCTATTTTTCACCATACTTCCTAAAAACAAAATTTGACACTTTTTCACATGTAATAGAGGTACCGAGTGCATAAATGCTTTTGGACACTGTCCGTCCTGGTTAATGATGTCCTTACTGGTGAGACACCTCATTCATAGACTATTGCCTTAGGCATTCCCTCATTACGGGACAGTAACAAAAAAATAAAGAGATCTGAGAATGAGAACACATAGGGGCATATTTATACTCCAGTTGCGCCGAATTTGCATCATTTCTTTTTACGCAAATTTACTGCAAACCTCACTCCATATTAATATTTTGACATTAGACATGTCTAACGTCAAAATATTGAATTTTGCACCATTTTTTGGATGCGTGAACCTGCCTTGCGTCAATGAGATGCAAGGTAGGCGTTCCCATCAAAAAAATGGTGCTATCCCCATAGTCACATATTTACCCCATACTAAAATTAGGCACGGTGGGAGAAGGGACCAAATAATGGTGCAAAGCTTGCTTTGCACCATTATTTAACACCTGGGTCAGACCAGGGACAAGGGGACCTGTGGAGCCATTTCCATGGTTAAACACCATGGAATGGGTCTACAGGAGCCCTCCCCAAGCCCCAGGACCAGCCATACCCCCACCAGAGGGACACTGGAGGATGAGGGACCCCTATCCTAGGTAAGTAGGGTAAGTATTGGTAGGTATTTTTTTTTTTTTCATTAAAGTGCCATCTGGGCCCTAACTTGGTGCCCCCTGCGTGGCACAATGTGCAATGGAAATGCCCAAGGAACACTTGCCCCCTTTGCTGGCCATTAGGGTGGTGGGCATGACTCCTGTCTTCCCTACAATAGGAGTCAAGTTTTTGGTGGTTGTGAGTCAGGAAATGGTGCTAGTCTGGTTGGAGGCATTTTTTTTGTCTCAAACTAGGCTAGCGCCATTTCCTGGCACAAACCCCCTCCTTCTTTACCACCACCCCACCTGGCTAGCGTCTTTTCTTAAGACGCTAGCCCAAGTTTAGCACCTGCTTGTGCCATTCAATAAATATGGTGCCCGGCACCTTGGTGCATCAGGTAGAATCACACACTGACATGAACATTCTGCTACCCCTGTAAGCAGAAGCTTCTAACAATGTATTCTATTTGTATTGTGAGTTCTCAAAGTAGAGTTAACAATCATTGTATACCTCATTTGCCAGCACCCTTTGTCATATAATCAAGCCTCTTGTTTCATGGTGAATAAATCCTCAAATGTACCTTTGCTGTTGCCTTCTTCCAATAATTGGCTCCAGACAGGAACTTGGCAAGAACTACAATTCAGCGGAAACACATCACCCACACTTCCAAACACACACTTGGGGCATCAACCATGCCCACAAAGGGCCTTACTCACAAAGGCAAACTTACATTTTTGGTGCCAGTTTACTATTTTTTTGTGCTATTCACAAACCATGAGTGTAGTTTTACATGTAGTGTTTCCTGACTGCAGACTGTCCTATCTTTTATGTACAGAGGTATCTGCAGTTGTAAATATATTTCACATAAAACTACACTCGTAATTTGTGAATAGCAAAAAATTATATTCAAAAGACGCCTAAAGCAGGAATGTGTACTGGTGCCCCTGGTTTTTAACATATGCATTGAAGACCTTGTCACTGACATTATTAATGCCAATATTTTTCGTCCCAAAATTTGCAATCAAGCCGTATCTATTTTGCAATATGCTGATATGATCAGTTTGCAATGAACATTATGGGGCAGATTTAAGAAAAGTGGCTCTGCTTTTCTTACGCCCCTTAGCGCCCCCTAAAGCCAGCATTTGTGCACAGGGTAGAGGGCAATAGCTTTATTTCTCATGACGCTATTGATGTACTCTGCAGGAGTAGTGCCAAAATATTGGTGCTACTCCTGCAGAGTACATACAGCCCCGTTCTAAAGAATGGAAGCCCCCTTTTAATGCCTGCTGTTGAGCAGGCGTTAAAAGTGCCGTAATAAATGGTGTAAGGAAATCTCATAGATTTCCTTATGCCATTTTTCTGGCTCCCCTAACGGGGGAATGCCCCCTTTGCATACACTAAGCCTGGTGTAGGCATAATGTAGCGCAAAGGGTTACAGAGTGGCGCAAAGCATGCATTGCGCCACTCTGTAAATACAGCACGGGGATTTAGGCCTTGTTGGACCACATTAACATAAAAAATAATGACGTTAATGTGGTGCAAAGTGGCGCTAGGGCATTATAAATATGCCCCATAGTTTGAAGAGACAAATGGTCATCATATATGTCTTCTTTGAAGGCAGCGGCTTCAACACTAAGGTGCAGATTTATGGAAAGTGGTGCGGCACTGAGTGCAGCACCACTTTCCCTGCGCCTGGTAGCACCCCCCTACCACCACTATGTGTGCAGCGTAGTTAAAATACGGCACACCGTGGCACAGGGTAGGGGGCAATAGTATAATTTTTCATGATGCTATTGATGTACTCTGCAGGAGTAGCGCCAAAATATTGGCGCTAATCCTGCAGAGTACATAGGGCCCCATTCTAAAGAATGAAAGCCCCCTTTTAACGTCTGCTCTTGAGCATAGATTTCCTTATGCCGTTTTTCCGGCTCAACTAACAGGGAAACGCACCCTTTGCATACATTGTTCCTGGCACAGGCATAATGTAGTGCAAAGGGTTACAGAGTGGCGCAGTGCATGCACTTTTGCCAGTCTCTTAATATGGTGCTGGGATTTAGGCTTTGTTGGACCACATTAACATAAAAAATAATGACGTTAATGTGGTGCAAGGTGGCGCTAGGGCATTATAAATATGTCCCTAGCTCTTGATCGTTCCAGTTCACTATTAAGCTCAGTATTAATAGTATTAAGCCCTAGCTAATGCCAGAATCGACATAGGACTGTCGCACTTCAACATAGAATGTTTTTGAACCGATGTAGTAGTGTCGATTGTAGTTCTGCTTTACTGATGGTACCACACAAGACATTACACACCAGCAATTTGCTTTTTTGATGCAAGATTGCTCGCTTATGGACAATTGTGATCTTTATATACTGAGCGTTAGATAGGCCCCCAAATGTTATATTAAAGCATTTAATCCTGGTGGAATTAAATAAACCATCTATTATTAGACGAAAAACGTCGACAGATTACTTGTGGAGAGTATTATTGCACTTAAAATTAATTAACCTGGGATAGTTCATTTCAGTCTAACATCTTTAAAAAGTTAGTTAAACACTAAGGCCCATATTTATACTTTTTTAGCGCCGCATTTGCACCACTTTTTGATGCAAAAACAGCGCACACTTACAAAATACAATTGTATTTTGCAAGATTGCGCCGCGTTTGCATAAAAAAATGACGCAAATGCGGCGCTAAAAAAGTATAAATATGGGCCTAAGGTTGATATACTTATAGAAGATCTTCATCAGGTTAAGCAAAGGAGCAATGCCTGGTGATTGCACATTCTGGGATATTTGAGCAAACCAACTTTGTTTGCACAAAAGTGTAAATTAGCTTGTCTTCGCTCTCAGGTGTTCCTAATGAAATAATTCTATGAAGGGTGGAAATATGCAAACAGAAGTGCTATCTGTCGTGTACGTAGCTATAAAGTTCAGTCCTTGGTACATACAGTTTACTTATGTCCATTTTATTGATAAGAAGGCGACTTTTAACCCGCTTTTTATTCATTTAGATTTTCAAGCACGCAAGGACTCTAATATCACTCCTTCAGGTTCAAATACATTTTTATAAACATTTTAAACATCTGCCGTACAATGATCTTTGGGGTCCAGCATCCTGGGCCCCACTGTAGACAATATGACATATGCGGTGTAGTGGAAAGAAGCACTAACAACCTCACGCCTCCCTCCCCACTCGGTCTCCTGTGTCTCACCCAGAACTCGCCTCCTCCCCTACCCGCTCTCAGCGTCCTTCACTTGCAGGCACCTTGTCCCCCTCAGTGAGGGGGCGGTATCTCATTGCAATCATAGGAAGGAGGTCACGCCTTGGACTGAAAGCTATGGGGTTGGTGTAATAGTTGCCCAATTTGGAGTCATCTTGGGGCATGAGAGTTATTTGTAGTCTGTGCTAAAATAAGTAAGAAGTGGACTCCTTTGCTTGGCATACGTCCATTCTACAATGAGCTTGAGCAGCCAGTTTTTCTATGCCCAATATCCACCATAGTCTTTCTAGCTAATTCTGTTCCAAATGCGGGATGTGTTGCCCCCACAGGCATAAAATAGTCTTTTTTTGCTACAAGTAGCAAGTGGGACATTAAGCATCACCTCGGGTCAAGTAGCGGGAAGACATCCGGGGTTTGGAGGGCCAGTAATATCACCTCCGGGCATATGGCCAAGGCTGAGCCCATGATAGCTGCCATTATTCAAAAGGGCCTCATCTGGGGCACAGACACAATATATGTATCAAATCTCATGCGCACTGGGGATAATGCAATCCAGACAATATTTTCAAGGAGGACTCTGGCTCCTGCATGGGAGGTAAAGTTTGTGGCTCGTGCCATTACTTCTCCCCTTGATCCTGGTTGACAGTTATGCCCAGCTCCCTCTGGATGCTCGCCAGAATGGTACTTTCAGGTCCCCACCCCTTGCCTTCAGCATCTTGTGTACGTGAGTTATGCGATGGTTATTCCATGTGCAGTGTGACAGATATTCTTCAAATGGGGTAAAGGGCTGAATTGTCCCTTGTTTCATTGTTGGGGTCATGAGCTAATGTCGGACTTGTGGGTGGTGCTCAAACTCTGGGAGTGCAGAATTGTTTTGCAACTGAGGGAAGGTTTTGACCATTCATTAGTCAAACATATCTCTAAGTGTCTGGCAACCCCCCTCTAGCCACTTCTAGAATGGGGTTCTATCTGAAGAAACTCAGAGTTGCCCCAGAAGGGGTAAATGGAGATGGACAATATGTGAGCTCTCGCTTCGTTGCCACCTTGCCCCAAACCTTTAATGTTGCTCTTGTGACGGGAGATTGGAAGAGCATTGTGGTCTAATATGGTTTTGGTTGCCAGCGGTTCTACCATAGTGGTCCCGCCACTATTGTGTGGTCAGTCATGCACTACCCCTTTCTCATTTCCCCACGCTCCCATTGGATCGTAAGTGTGCCACTGCATAATAAGTGACAAAGGGCACATGATGAAGAGGAAGATGCTGTCTGAAAACTTCTTGAGCTTGATGTCCTGAGTGCCAAATGTGATGCTTGCAATGCAAGGGCTGATCCTAATGTGCTGTGGCAGAGGTTCATCATGAATGTGAAGAGCAGGGGTGAAAGAGGGCATCCCTTTCTCGTCCCCTGTTCGATTGGAATCCAGCGTGTGTGGAGATGAGAGACACCCTCATTCACATTGACCATAGGGTGTCTGCCATAAACTCCCAGTCTACCCTGTTCAAACTTGCTTCACATCCAGGGCAAAAAGGAGTGAGTGTTTGGCCGCCGAATCCTTGTTATCAAGGAGGTGAAGTGTCTTTTTGATATTATAATCTGCTTGCGTCTCTGGAATTAACTCTGATTGGCCAGGGTGGACCAGCTTGTCCATCAGCAGCTGCAGCTGTAGGGCCCCAGTTTTAGCGTATAGCTTAGTGTCTACTTTAAGCAAAGCTATGAGCCGGTAGGAGCTACACTCCAGGGGGTACCTAGACAGCTTAAGGATAAAGGAGATGGCGGATTTGGCCTTGGAGGATGTCACCTGGCCCTTGTCTACCATATTTTGGAAGACTTTGTGTAGCAATGGAAGAAGGAAGGGTGCAAATCAACAATAAAAAGTAACTGTCAATCCATCTGGACCTGGAGTTCTGGGGAGGTGCAGTTTCAATATGGCCTGGAGAATCTCCTCCTTGGCTATAAGCTTTTCCAGCTGTTCCCTGTCAGGGCACAACACTTGTGGCAATGCTGCCTTTGCTAAATATTTAGCTTATGCCCGGGCATTTGTTGGTTCCTATGTGTTCAGGTGTATGTAGTATGCATGGAAACAGCAAGCCTCATCCTCGTCTGCGGAGTGTACTCTACTGTCCAGTGAGCGGATTTCTGCTATAAGGGTTTTAGACCTACAGGACAGCAGTAGATTAGCTAGAGGTTTGCCTGGTTTATTACCATGTGTGTAGTATTTGAAGTCTAGCTTGTTGAACAGGTATGCTGCTCTGTTGTATTCTAGGGTCCAGAGCCACCCCCTACCATTAGAATTTTCTTCCAGAGTTTTTGCGAGTGGGTGCACTTGTGGTCCTGTTATAGTGTCTGAATGTCCTCTAGCTTCATCATCAGTGTATCTTTCTTTTTCTGGAGCTGGGTTGCCTCCACGATAGATTTGCTGCACAGCACTGCTTTCAGTGTGTTCCATAACGTGGCCACTTTTTCCTGTCCATGTGTCATTGTAAGTAATTTAGGCCCATATTTCTACTTTTTTTGTGCCGCATTTGCATCATTTTTTGATGCAAAAGCAGTACAGATGTACAAAATATAATTGTATTTTGTAAGTTTGCACCACTTTTGCATTAAAAAGTGACGCAAATCCTGTGCAATATAAGTATAGATATGGGCCTTAGTCTGCTATGCTCGCTTTTTATTAGCAATCGTCACTGGGTCATGCAGCTGAGAATCGTGAAGTTGCCATGTGTTGTCTGACCCCCGGGACACAGACCCCTGACCACTAGCATACAAGTGACCTGTCCGTCATCTGAAAGTGTGAAGGCATGTTTCACCATGTCTAAAAGCTTGGGCAGCAGCTTCTCGTCTAGGAGGAGATAGTCTAATGTAACATAGGTCTTGTGGGCTCCAGAGTAATGGGAGTAAGCCCAGCCCAATGGGTGTCTAGCCCTCCAGGAGTCCACTAATCCCAGATCCTCCAGATGCTCTCTACCAGCCGGCAACAGAATTGTAGAGCCTCCCCTCCCACCAGTGTGGGCTGCATAGGCACCTGCCTAGAAGACTAGGTAGAAATCACCACCAACCACCAATGGCGCTTTGGACCAAGCTGTCAGTATGCAAGTGTGTCTGTCAAAAACCGTTCCTAACTGTGATTTGGGCAGTAGAGCCAGGCCAGCATCCATGGGGTTCCCTTCAGTGTCTTAGTTATGGCCACAAGTTGGCCTGCCCTATATTTATGGGTGTTAGAGTAGAGACCTGGACAGGGCATCTCCTGTGGATTAAGATTCATAGACATGCCATTTTCTTTACCCCAAAGAATGGAACTGCTGCGTGAAGAGCATAGAGTTTAAACAGGGTTGATCCTCCCACAACAGGTGGGTCTTGTGGATAAATTCTATATCAGGGTCTAGATGAGGCAGTTTATGTAAGATGGATCTCTGCTTGGCGGGGTTATTGAGGCCCCTAATGTTGTATGTGGAAAGTGTTAAGGTGGCAGTCATCAAGAAATGCATGGTGTGTGGAAGGGTTTGCCCCGCAGAGGATCCCTGCACTGTGTCGATTGTGTGGACCATGGCAGACAGTACCATCCGTCCTCATCCTCCCCAATCCTTCTAAATTGAAAACATGGTAACCTTCAACACCCAAAGGCATATAAAAAACAACTGGATCACCGAGGGGGTCTGTGGAACATTGAACAGTGCCCCCTCCAGTCCTACATCTTGCACCCCAAACGTACGTGTAAGGTGTTTGGGGTGTAAGGCCTCAAATGTCCGTGGTCCAGTAAGTGGGTTGCACTGGGCCACAGCTGTCTTGTCATCTAGCAGAGCAGGTCTAACTTCTCTTAAGCCCCAACCCTCGCAGTCTTGGGCCTGTTGTCTCCTTTATTCCTCTCCCTCTGGGACCCTCACTGAAGGGCCAGATGAGGCACATTCCGGGTAGCCCAACATCTTGGCCTGCTGACCTTCTGGACCTCTACCTCTGTCTTTGGGGTTCTTCGGGTGCCGCAGCATTCTACTGTCATCCATACCTGTCCTGTGGGTTTGGGCAGGTCGACAGGGTTATCTGCTTCCTTCTCAGGGGGTGGAAGGCAACAAAACCTGTTGGGCCTCCCAGTTCGATTTGTTAGTGTGCTCCTTGCCCTGTCATTCAAAAAGAAGTCTGGAGGAGTGGTACTTAGGAAGGCAGTGACCTCATGGAAAGTCCTTCTCTGCCTTAGGGTCATTGTTGATTAGTCTTGGAAGATTTATAATGAATCTCCATTGCAGCACATGGGGCCTTCCCTTCACACCACCTCAAAGAGCACTCCCCTGTCCCCAAATTTTATGGAAGTAGGCCCATATATCTGGTTCTTGCCACCTGAGCCTGCTTGGTGTGCTCGGTGTATGTGCAGGGGGCTAGGACCATGTTCCTCAAGCAGTGCTTCACTAGGCCCTGTACATAGCGTTTGAAGTCATCCCCTTGATTGCCCCGGGGAACATCTTGTATGCTCCAGTTGCATCTCTGGGCCTGCTCGTTCTGGGTGGTGTCTCCAGTGAGTCGACTCTTTGCCCCAGATCATCCAAATCATGATGAATTTCTGTGAGGTTCTGGTTGATGCCTGCCCAAACTGTTCCAATTTCTGATTAGAGGTCTGCAAAAAATTGGAGCATAAAGCCTGTAGTAATCAGCTCCTCCTCAATGGAGAAAGGGACCACACTCAAATTGGCTCCTGGGTCCTCCTGTCTGAGCTGTTTGGGGTCCCTTCTCCTTTCTTGTTTGGGTAAATTTGCAACAGGTCCTTTACCTAGGCGTCACAGTGGTGCCTGGTGCTCGCCTTCACAGCCTGGGACCATTTCCCATGTGATTCCTGCTTCTCCATCAGCCCAGATGGTGTGGATCCTCAGGTCCTGTGCTCTGCTAAACTTCTGCGCAGTTGTTCCAAGTACCTGCCACTGTGCAACAAAATCCAGTCTTAACTTTGGGATTCCAGTTGCAAACGTTGCTACTTCCTCAGTTGGCATCTGGTCTGTAAGGTCCTCTGAGTCCTTCTCCTGGGCTAATGGCAGGCCCTGCACTCCTTATATTGTCAGGATTACTAGGGCCCTCCCCCTGTGGTCCAGAAAATGCACCATGATACACATTCATCAGGAGTGGCCTGGGCCCTTCCGCTTCACAACACTGGTTGCAGTTATTGGGTATGTGGGGGCATACCGTTGCCTGTTGCTCCCTCTACCAGTCCACAGAACCTCTTGTGTTGGGCCCTGGAGCAGACAGCCACCAGGGAGCTGTTATCCTCGTGACTCTGTTGTCCCCGCCAGACCTTGGTTCTAAATGTCTTGCAGTAGGCCGCCTGCTGGGATCTCCCATCTTCTCCAGCCTTCACTGGCAATCCCCTGGCCCGAAGCTCTGGTTGCTGCTCTTGAGGGAAGTAGTTGGCTGTGGACCGTGCTTTATCAGGGTGGCCTCTGACTTGCAGCCGTTAGCACCTCCTCCACATCAGTCCATCAATTCATCATTAAGTGCCACCTCTCATCAACACAAATCCATGAGCCCCCATGAATAGGGTCATGGGGTTGTCGCATTTGCGTCGGCCAAGAAGGAACTCCTAGTCTACACATCTGGTGTTATCTTGGGCTTGGCCATGCTCCCTTATTATCACTCGTTTAATAGGTGAAATTCCACAATTCACTGCCTGTTTCTTAAAGTTAATGGACTAAAGGCTAATGCAGCACCTGGCCCCCAGCCTCAATTTACAGCTGAGTTGGGTGGGGAACTCCGCTAGTCGCATTTTTGGCACTCTGCTTGGAGTGAATAGTTCATTCAAAAGCTCTGCTAGCCCTGCCAATGGAGCGGAGCTACACGGTGCGCACTGCAGCCCAGTTATGGGATACACAGTGCAAGTGCAGACAGTCTGCACTTGCGCTGTGCAGCCCATAACTGGGTTGTAGTGTGCACTCTCTGCCTGACCGATGATGGCGCGTCAGCAAGGAGCTGCTGCCGGCACCGGCTCTGATCCAACAGACCTCCTCCGCTGACCTGGCCCAGGAACAGGGGGCAGAGGGAGGCAGAGCGTCAGGCCGCTGCAGAGAAAAGAGGAGAGGAGGGCCTCTTGGAAGACCCAGGTAAGTCCTTGTCATCTGTCTTTTCTTTTTCCTTGTTTGTGCACACTGGTGCACAAACAAGGACTGAAACAGCCTGAGGACCGTAGGCAGTAAAAGCTGCCGTTTCAGGTCTCTTGTGCACCAGCCTGCCCCATGTGCAGTGCAAATGGGCAGGACAGTGCAGAAGAGGCCTAGCAGCATTCGCTGCCTATGTCCCTGGCCTGAAGAAATGTGGCGCATAAGGACCAATGTGCCGTTTTCTTGTAGATTTTGCCCTAGGTTTTTTAGGTCAGTTTACAAAGGCCCTAAAAAATTGCCCACTGGTGACCCCAAGGCACCGGCCCATGCCCGATTGCCCGCCTTCCTAATCCGACCCTGCATGTACAGCCCTTATTTTCTCAACGTTACTGTTTTTTTTATTTCTATTTTTAAACCTAAAACTTAAATCTGTACGGATGATTGGGTGCGGTGACTCATGAAAAGAGATAATTCTCACATAATCCATTGTTTTAACAACTCATGTTAATCATCGTGAAACTAGTTGAACTTTGTTACAATTTTACTGGTATAAGTATGCATGCATTATTAATATGAATTTAACTTCTGTACGTAGATGGACAGAGCCAGGGGTAATCCAATAATCCCCTAATCCAATAAGGATCTATTACGGTCTACAAATCCAGCACTTTGAGGTTGAGTTTTTATCTCTAGGCTATCTAGAGCAAAACAAGCACATACAGATACAATGGATCTCAAAAAGCCCCTTTGTTTTTGTGAAATTGGCAGTCAGCCAACCCTTGGCTGTTTAAGAAAGGCTTCAATTAGATGAGTAATGCAGCAAAATAGCAAGTAATCCGTGAAGTGGCCGATGCACTTTCTCATCCTGACTGCTGCACCTTCTTATGTGAAAGTCAAATAATCAAGATGTCCTAATGTTTTTACCAACAACTGTATGTAGTCCCTATATGTGACCAGGTGGTGGCAGCAGAGGAATACATATCACCAAATGAAGTGGCAGACTGTAGGCCCCATTTACAAAGGTAACATACTTTTAAGTAATTTAGACTTTTGAACACTTTGCTACTTTTTAATTATTCACAGAATCTGAGTGTCAGGCTTAAAAAAAAGAAAAAATCAGTAATAAGTGTAGCAGCGCAGATGGCCAGCCACTACTACTGCAACACCTTCCCATAGCAATAATTTTAAATTAAATCATTTAAAATAGTTAAAATAGATAAATACATTTAATTTATGATAAAATATATGCATAGTGCATATTAATTATTGAACTATGCAAATCATGTAATATCCTTAATTCGAATTTAAAAATTAATAACAGTAGTATATACTAAAATAAAACTAATTGTAATCAATTCTGTACATCAATTTAACTAATTATTAATGCATAGTAAAAATATTTTTTCTTCAGGTGGGGATTTATTTTTGAATTAAAACTTCAGAAAAGTAACTTACATTTCATTTAATATCTTACCATAAATTAAATATTTTTTAATTGTGCTGGAGCATTTTGCAATTTCGTTCTACATTTAAATTAAATATTGAAAACAGATTTACATTAATATTTAACATAGAATATTTGTAATAATTATTTTTGAGTTAAATACATTTTGAAAATGTTGGCTATATTTTGCCACAGGGTACCTCCACAGTTAGGGCTGAGATATTCAGGGCAACTTTGTAGCATATGTATTTCTGGCATCATTGCAGTATATCATGTCCGTCAGTCAGTTTTTAGTTTTGTGCATCATCCACAGTCCTCAAATCGCTGCTCTTCAGTTAGCCAACAGATCAGCTATGACAGGAAATGTCAGGATGCTAATTCATATATTCTTGGCAACACCTCAGAATGTTGCAAGAGGGGTTGGGATTTAGAGGATTGCAGCCATGTCTCTTTTGGCAGAAGTCTGCTAACAAGGGTCACAGCCATGCCAAATGCATGAAGTCCACTTCTAGGGGACAACAGCAGTTGCACATCATGTCCACTTCAGTCTCAGTGGTCTTCAGTGTCAACTGGTGTCTGGCACATTCTAAGCAAAAACTTGAAATATTAAAAGCTATGCCTGCTATCATGAACCACTCCCTCTTCCCCCAAATCCCTCTGTCACTTGCATCTTGCTCCAGGAATTTAGAACTATCTCAATCACACATAAGATTTATTCGGCCAACCGACCATCAAAGCAATACAATACAATACAATATAGATATAAATAAACATCATAATATCAAAACAAAATTTAAAAAGAATAAAATCCCTGTTTGCCCGACTTAGAACAATTTCAAATCATTGTAAATAAAAGATGCGTATGCGCCATGCCGTTACTAAAAACTTGCTTACTGCATAAATAGTCACATTTGAATTATGGCTTTTTAAAATTCTCAATAATAAGCTAAAACATATTTCCTTAACTTCAGTTCCCGACAGATTTTGCGAATCCATTTAAACCTTGGGGTTGAGTAAGCGGGACAAAAAAACATAAAATATTCTACTGTTTCGGGAGAAGTGCCACATGCAGGACAAATATCAGAGCTTAACTTGGGTCCCCATCTGCTCGTCAAGGCCTTCAAAGGTAATGAACTATCTAAGTCTGACAACAAACGTAGTGTATAGGCAAGATTAAACACCAACATATGTATCACTAGCAAGCAGTTTGGTTACAGTTATAAATGCAATTTGTTAATTCAGTAATACAGGATAGCATTCTCGAGATGAATGTGTAAATGTAAAATAGAGGAGAATTATTACATGGGGTTATCTAACCCATCTCATTGAAACTGATTAGTATCATAACGTTTCACTCTGGGCAGAGGTCTCCCATCTTAGTGGGGTTATTCTCATCAGATGCAATAGGGATTTTAATTCAATGATGACCATTTGGAGGGGATTCTTCAGCAAGAAATGTTCAGAAGAGTAAACAGTATCAGCCCCAACACTAGAGAAGAGTTTATGCCAAGCCACCATTCTACAGGCCACCGTATTAATCAGCACACTTTCTCAGAATATGCCTGGTAAGTATTGTGTTCTGTAGATAAGGAGCTGCTATGTCAGCCTCTCCTGCCATGGAGAAGCAATGACCCATATGATACCAGCCATAGCATGTTGTGCCCATTCAACCCAATGTATTGCTCAATATTGGGGGTGAAAAAGACTACCTTCTTGTACAGTAGGATCATTCTATCCCATTTTAACTGGGGCTAACCTCTGGTCGATACGCATTTCAAGATTAGGGCGTGCAGAGTTAAAAAAAATAATTTACTCAGAGTAGCTGCTATACGATGAAATGATACAGCAGTTTAGAGAGTAACATTATTTTGAGTCTACTGGCCTTGCCAGGAATAATGAGAAAGTCAGGTTTCCGATCTTGATATCCAGTATTTTAGCATCTGCAGGGGCATAGGGCCTAATTTAGATCTTGGTGGTATCTGTTCCACCGTCGGTTTTTCATCAGAAAACCCATCCGCAGGCTTGGTGGTTCCTCTGCCCGAATTAGATGTTGGTGGTCCCATAGACAATAGACAATCTGAGTCCCGCCGACTCCACCAGGAATCTCCACGAGCATCAACGGTGCTACTCAAAATAGTGACTGGCCAGCCACCCTTACCGCCAACAGGGGCATAGCTTTAGAGTGGGTGTTTGGTGTGTTACACCCCCCTAATAAATTTTTTTTTTTATAAATAGTTGGGTGCAGGGGCTTTCAGCCGAGTATGGTGAGGTGTCTGTCGGAGTTCACTAGGAATTTTTTCATACACACAGACAAAAATGCACACACACTCTCCCTCTCTGTTTTTGAAAGTCCTACAAAATGTTAATTATTTTACAAAATATTATGTTTTCTCCCACTTTGTACTCCTACCAATCCACACTTCTCTCCCTTTCCATTATCCTTTAGGCCCATTTCGTGCACCCTGCTTGTTGCATAATGTAATTTAACATTACATGCCAGCGTGATTTTTGGAAAATCTGAAGCTCACCCCCCAATTTTACTGGCCAAGCTAAGCCCCTGACAACTGAACAGATTTCAATGTGCATTACAGCAAAGTCAACTGTGGCGGTCTAACCTCCATACCTGAGTTAGCAGATTGGAGGAGAAATGAGGTAGAAAATGTACCTTTTTCCCGATTCCACTTACATTTTTGACTAGACACAACTGGACAAGATCTTCTGTTACTGCTGTTTCCACTGGACCGAAGAGAACTCACGAACCCCCCATAGCTGGACTTGAAGGTAGGGAATCCGTATTGCCTGGGTATGTTGTGTGGTCACTGCACGTGAGCTCGGGACCACTGCCATCATACACATGTCACTGTATTTTTTTTCTTTATTACTGTGACATGCATATGTTGGGAAAACAATTGGGTCAAACATTGATGGTGACACACTGGTACAAGATACATAGCACACACATACACAAATGTCATTTTGGTGTCAGGATTCATTGCCAAATGGTGCAGGCAATGACGTGGAGTTGGTCTGCAGCGCCGGTTCTGAAGTTGCTCTGAAGGCGTTGTGCCTAGTTTCTTCTTGGTTGCACCAGAAATAATTTCCAAGGGCCCAGGGACTGGATTTGGCAACATTAGGCAAGTCAGTACTCTCAGAAAGAAAGCCCAGATGCTTGCAGATGAAGTCTTTGTTCTCCCTGAGGCTTCAAACAGGAGGCAAGCTCAGTCAAAGCCCTGGGAGAACCTTTGAAAACAGGATGTAGAAAGAAAAGTCCAGTTCTTTCACTTCAAGGACAGAAGCAGCAAGCAGCAGGCCAGCACAGCGCATCAAAGCAACAGGCAGAGTGGAAATCCCTCCTACAGCAACCAGCTATTCTTCTTGACAGAATCTATTCAGTCCAGAAGAATTCTAACTTTGTGGGGTCCGAGGTCCAGTACTTATACCAATTTCTGTCTTTGAAGTAAGCAAACTTCAAGGAGAAGTCTTTCTAGTGCACAGGACCCTGCCCTTCCCTGCCGTGGTCCCAGACACACTACCGGGGGTTGGAGACTGCTTTGCATAAGGACAGGCACAGCCCTATTCAAGTGCAAGTGTCAGCTTCTCCCATCACTCTAGCTCAGGAAGACCCATCAGGAAATGCAGGGCACACCTCAGCTCTCTTTGTGTGAGTGCCTATAGTGAATTCACAAACAGCCCAACTGCCACCCTGACCCTGACATATATTCCACAGACAGGCAAATGCATAGAAAGGTTAAGCAAGTAAATGCTCACTTTTTCAAACTTACAATTAAAAAATCAATGTCACTAAAAGCTGTATTTTTGAATTGTGAGTTCAGAGACCACAAACTCCAGATCTCAATCTGCTCCCAATGGGAAATAACACTTAAAAGATATTTCAAGGCAATCCACATATTACCCAATGGGAGAGATAGGCCCTACAATAGAGAAATCTGAATTTAGCAGGATTTCACTATCAGGACATGTAAAACACATGTCCTACCTTTTGAATACACTGCACCCTGCCCATCTGGCTGCCTTGGGCCTACTTTAGGGTGACTTACATGTAGTAAGGGAAAGTGGGTTCTCTTGCCAGGTCAAATTGGCAGTTCAAACTGCACCCACAGACCCTGCATCGACAGGTCTGAGACATGTTTACAGGGCTACTCATGTGGGTGGCACAATCAGTGCTGCAGGCCCACTAGTAGCATTTGATTTACAGGCCCTGAGCACGCATAGTACACTTTACTGTGGACTTATTAATATATCAAATATGCAAATCATAGATGAACTAATCACCAATGCAATTTAGACAGGGAACTCCTGCACTTTAGCAATAGTCAGCAGAGGGAAAGTGCCCAGAGTCCTAAAACCAGCCAAAACAAAATGCAACACACAGTCAAAACAGGCACATAGCTTAAGAAATGGCATGTTCTGGTACTTGAGTTGTATTTCTGTAGTACTATTAAAAGTAAAGCAAAATGTAGTTTGTGAATAAGCCCCATAATGCCTAATCAATGTCACTTTCTGGGTATAAAGTATTGATCCCATTGTCAGGTCAAGATACCGGCAGTTGCTGGGAAACTATGTGTGTCTCTCTATTCTTCACTGACCACAACCTATGCCTGTGTGCAGAACACAGTCAGCATTATCCCAGGCAGGCTGTGCCACATAAAGGGACACTGAAAGTATTAATTTAAGACAAGTCTCTGCCACAGTTTTGGGCTGAGTGGTGTCTCAAATAGTGGAAGACTTCTAGCAGTGGCATTTTACCAATGTAAACAGTGGTAAATGGTTAATAGTCATTCCACTGTAAAGGTGTGTGATACTTTTGAATGGAAATGTAGCAGATTGTTGGCATTGCTAAAGTAATCAACAGAACACAGCACACTGACAGAACAAGAAGCAAAATAACAACACACCAAACAGATAACAAGCCACAAAACAACACAACAGTCAAAACGAAATGCAACAAAACAAGTACAGTGCAACACAACACTACAAATATGTACAAAGTATTAACACCTCCAACTACCTACTTTCATGACATGTTAGTAAAAGGTGTTTGCACCAACAACTGCAGTATTTACCAAAAATGACATATATTTTCACAAGTCAACAAATATTTTGTGATCCGGCCCAACAGCTCGTAAATAAACGGGACCCACAGTTATCAAACCAGCTTCTCAGTTGGTCAGCTGCTACCACTCAGTAGTGAATGAAACAGAAGTGGTTGATGGAGTCACAATAATATGAACAAAAACTGCTAAGACAATTATATTAATGCGGATTTGTGTTCTTGGTAATTAGCCAAATGTTCTGAGAACTAAACCACAAGTTAAGTGTTGTCTTGGTCATCTTTGGTAGAGCTATAGTACTTCTTAGTAGGTGATCACTTACAAAGACAATTACAATATAGCATGACATGAGATAACATAAGATAATTTAGCAAATCAAATAAGTATAACAATTCAAATCGAACGAACACATTTTGAGTAACATAACATAACATTACATAAACATTGAATATTGCCATTCCCCTTGAACACATTTTCAGTTCCAAGGTGCATTCATGTTCTGTATACATTAATGTTATATTGAAACTTTTACCCACCACACTAAACTTGTCAGAATGTATTAACCTTTTTGGAAAGCTGACTTAATTAGTGCAGAAAAGAGACAACATTGTTCCTGACCGCTGGCATGTTTCACTTTTAATTTAATGGAATCTGACGTGCTGATGCGCTCAACTCAATAGTCTTTCCCAAAGGGTCACTATTTTTAGTGAACGTGTTGTACCAAGACAAGCTGCAGCCTGGAGAGTTAAATGGCAACAGAGTAAAAACACAGGTCTAAATAAAAAGCTCAATTTGCTTTTGTTTCTAAAGATCATGTGTGTCGTTTTGTTTTTTACTCGATACAGCACTATTATTAGAAGAAACTGGGCTAATACTTTATATTTCACCATATTCTGTTACGCCTCTAGCTTTTCTAAGAGATGGTGCTGGTAAATCAAGCTAACTTTAAAGAGATTTGATGAACGGGCATTGCTAGATAATGAACCAACCTACACAATCATGCATTCACTCTTTAGTTCTAAAGTCAGCCACAAAAATACTTCAGTGCCCAAGATAGATGGCGCTATTTCCATCACATTGCACCTCGATCTTCTGAGGTTTTTGGGCCAGATGTACGAGTACCTGGTCGAAAAATACTGCTCACGAATTGAGACCTGTTTTTTTTGCGACAAGTAAACATTTTAAGAACTCATCTATGGGCTTAAAAATTTATTCTTAAAAATCTGCATTATAGTAGGTTGTAATTTAACCTACCTCATCAATATTCATGAAGTCTGTTGCTTTTAGTGACTCACTTCGATCGGATGCCCTCACCTGAATGATGTCCTACTGGGGTCAGCAGATCACCAGGACTGTGAAAGTTAGGTGATTCTCACCTCTAATTACCAAGATTAGTGGCATCTGGGTAGAGGGGCACCAGTCTTAAGCTTGTGAGCTCCTGCAAGTATTAGCAGATGCTTGCTCCAATATAAGTATGACTAGTTGCTACATGGAGATTCCCCTATCAGGGAAGATAAGGGAGACCGCTGCATTTTCTTCCATGTGGGGGTCCTGTTCCATGCTAGTGCAAATGGATGTAATTTGGTTTAAAGAATGTTCCTGTCACCTTCATTATGATGGTTCCTCAGAAAACTTCACAGGTTAGATATTTGAATCTGATAATTGGATCATACACCAGTATTATGAACTATTGCATCACTTGAGAAAGATGCTTCGAGGGCCGGTGAAAGCTGACTTGATCCATCCTGTGCATAGCTGAGTGACTAATCTATGCTTCCAAGATAATGGCTATAGATTACAACCACTCTTGGCAAGGATAAGTCCAAACTCCAGGTGAGGGCATCTCTACGTCTGATGGGATACTGATGGGTCTCTGGGTGCCTTAGAAGCAAGGAGGGACAAGCCATATAATTTCCTCAGGATGTTCTATGCATAGTTCATGTGCTTTAGGATAGTGTATTTAATGAGGAATCCAACACCCAGACAGATTTATCTTACCAATCAGTGATTATGGGAAATCCTTTTGTGAGTGGGAGATGGGACAAATCCCAGTGAAATCCCAATGTCCTTCAGCAGCATCATTTCACTACACAGGGATAAAAATACACAGACAATTGACTTTTGACTTTTTAAGTTTTTGACTTTTGACAATTGACTTTGACAGTGTCATGTTAATTTGGGCAATGAAGAAGCGTAGGCCAAGTAACAGTTATGCTCACAGTAATGCTTCTACTGACAGCACAGAATATTTTCTACAACCTCCTCCACCAAGTGTCCATCTGCTTCCATTTCTCATTTTAGAAAGTATTACCAACCTAGATAAGGGAAATGGGAGAGAGTTGCAGACAAAAATCTGTTTTCCTTAGAAGACCACCAGCAATATCAATGTAAGTGCAAGTTTATTTTGGATTTACCCAAATCGTCATCGGACAAATTCTAAAAAGAAATCCAATATCATACAAGGCTGGCTCATGAGACTGGGCCAAATTGAAAATGTATAGACATCTGTTGATGAGATCACAGTCATGTCAAGGATGTTCACAGAAAGCGATTTATGTTTTCATGAGGCAAGTCAGAAGCTTTTGTGGTACACTTGGTATCATATACTTGTGGGGCCCTGCAGGAAAGTACCATTCTTTTTACCATGTTACCACCAATGTCTGCCTGTTTGCCAGTGTGTTTTGCCTGTCTCACTGGGATCCTGCTAGCCAGGACCCCAGTGCTTATAGTTTGTGGCCTATACTGTATGTGTTGTCAGTATGTTTGACTGTGTCATTAAAGTTCTGCCAATCAGAGCTCCAGTGCTAATGCTCTCTATACTTACTAAATCTATCACTACAGTTTAGGGACTCCATATTCCAATTCTGATTGGCACACTGGACTCCCCTTATAAGCCCATAATATACGGTACCTCTGTACCCAGAGCATTGGGGTTTCAGGAGATCCTTATGGGCTGCAGCATTTTTTTTGCCACCCAACAGGAGCTCATACAAACCTTTCTTCAGGACTGCCACTGCAGCCTGAGTGAAATAATGCACACACTATTTCACAGCCATTTTTCACTACACTAAGTAACTTATTCACCTACATGTCTAACCTTCATTTACTGAAGGCTAGGTGAAATGTTACTGTGTGTGAGGGCACCCTTGCACTAGCAAAGGTGCCCCCATGTTGTCCAGGGCCAATTCCCCAGACTTCGTGTGTGTGGGGATACCATTATAAGCGTGCACTACATATGTCAATACATATATGTAGCTTCACAATGATAACTCCAAATATGGCCATGTGAGGTGTCTAAGATCATGGAATTGACACCCCAATCCAAATCTGGTAATGGGGGGCAATCCCATGCACCCTGGGGGCTCCACCATGAACCCCCAGTACTGCCAAACCAGCTCTCTAAAGTATCCACTGCAGCCCCAGCTGCTGCCACCTCACAGACAGGTTTCTACCCTCCTGGGGATTGAGCAGCTCAATCCCAGGAAGGCAGAACAATGTATTTCCTTTAGGAGAGGGGTGTTACACCCTCTCCCATTGGAAATAGGTGTTACAGGCATGGCAGGGGTATCCTCCCAGAGCCTCTGGAAATGCTTTGAAGGGAACAAACGGTACCCTCCTTGCATAATCCAGTCTACACCGGTTCAGGGACCCGCAGTCCCTGCTCTGGCGTTAAACTGGACGAAGGAAAGGGGAGTAACCACTCCCATATCCATCACCACCCCAGGGGTGGTGCCCAGAGCTCCTCCAGAGTCTCCCTGGCATAAGCAATCTTGGATTCCAAGATGTGGGGACCCTCTGGACACCTCTGAATGGCCAGTGCTAGCAGGTGACGTCAGAGACCCGTCCTGATAGGTGTGTTGTGTAGCCATTTTAGTTACAGCTCCATGCACGTTATTTTAGCACACTAGGCCTGCCACAGTGCACTTTAACCTAGATATATTTTATTCAGCTTAATTCATTATTATAACAATAGCCACATTTGCGGTCTCCTTTTATTTCTCTCTATCTAGCTGTTCTTTGCCTAGGCCGGCACTGCGTTCTTAAACAAGACATTTCATTCACTCTGTGCTTCTCTCAAGGCTGCATTAAGATAGGTTGCCGGTAAACGTGGTAACGCTTTGTGTCTGGTATTCATAGAAAGATACACATCCTTACTTTGTGGTCAAAAGTCTGGCAAGAGATCGAGTATGTTGTGCAGTCCTTCTCAGAATGGACAACATTTCGGCGGTCAGGTATATAAACGGAATTAGTGAAAGGGTTTTGAGAGTTTTGTCTTCAAAGAAAAATCTCAGTCCGGGCGGAATACATTCCAGGCAGTCTCAACATGGTAGTGGACTGGCATTCTCGTTTCCTCCAAGACTCCAGCGATTGGAAGCTTCATCCCAAAATCTTTCAGGCTATTTCTCGCAAATGGGGTCCATTTCAAATAGACCTTTTCGCGTCACGTCTCAACAGTCAGTTGCCCCAATTCTACAGTTGCCAACCAGATCCGTTGGCTCTAGCCTTCAATGCTTTTTCCCAGGATTGGTCAACATATCTCAACTATGCTTTTCCTACTTTCATTATGATAAACAGGCTCATAGCGCACATCAGATGCCAACTAGTGGTGGTAGTTCTTGTGGCTCCCTTCTGGCAATCCCAGGTATGGTTTCCTTCTCTGCTGGAATTATCAATAGAACCTACCTTTCTTCTTCCCTCCTTTCTGAAGCTTCTTACCAACCCTTTCGGTATGTCTCACAGCTTGATTCTAGACAACCTTCTTCCCCTTTCAGTGTGGAAACTGTTGGGGGTCCCCTTCCAATCCCTTCGATTTCGGCAGAAGCTTCAAGCCTCATTGAACGTTCCTGGGCATCAGGCACAAAAAAGGCCTACAGCTCAGCCTTATCCGTATGGCAAAGCTGGTGCATGGGAAAAAATATCAATCCCCTTTCAGCAGATGTAACTTTCATAGTTAATTTCCTTGCAGCCGAAGCTAGTAAAGGTAAGTCATAACGAACCATTAATTTGTACAGATCGCGATCTCCTCTTCTCACCCTTACATCAATGTCCCATACACGTTTGAGGGAGATTCCAGCCAGATGACCACGACTGTCTGCTGATTCCTGAACGCTCCGCTACAGCTGCTTGTGCAGACTTCAGGCCTTTGCTCAGCTATGGGGGATGAGGTCTTCCCAGGGGATCCTGAAAGGCAAAATTAGAGGTTAACATGCTGTGCTCTAATATAGCCTATGTAGGAATTAGTCTATTGACTCTAGTGACAATATGGTAGCATTATTTCCATGCTTTACTCTCCTTGTCACAGTTTTAATCCTGTCATGCTTTATTGTCCTGGTTATTGCAATACATGCTTTATTATCTAAGATGCAGTTGCTTCATTAAAAACCTTATTAAAACATATACTGCCTCTGCTTGTCCTTGTATATGTGAGACCAATGTAACCGAGAGAAACGGATGAGATCTGAGTGACCACGATTTCCCTGAGGAGTCAATTGTGTCATGAGTTCGGCTGCCCAATCATCCCTGCTCCTGGGTAGAGATGAGGCACTGCTAGTTAGCCGGAGCAAAAAACCCTGATTAGGCCAACAGGTGTCACCTGTAGTGGGTTAGACTCAGTCTCCCACAACGCAGGCAATTCTGCCGCTCAAATTCAGTAGTCTCATTAGAATAATGAGATCCTACACGACAGGTGCATACCTGCATAGGTAGCCAATCCCCCTCTCAGGGCTATTTAGGGTCTCTCCTCTGGGTGTTTCCTCAAATTCGGTTTGCAAGATTCCTCCAGAGCTCCACTGCATCCTCTGCTTCAGCTTCTGACCGTCGGATCAACCGCAGACTGCTCCAGGAACCGCTGTAACTGCAACTAAGTATCCACGATGACTCCTGTGACCTGCAACTTCAGATCTAGACAGCGTTTGCAACAGTTTCCAAGGTGTGCACCCTATGAGGACTGCCTGTTTTCACCTTGCACCAGAAGGCCCGATGGAATCTCCTGTGGAGTTACAGAGTCACTTCCCTGCTTCAGCAGGCACCCTTCTGAGACAACAACCAGTACTCTGGGACTCCTCTCCTGTCGACGAGCATGATCCCTGGAACACAGGTGGTGGACTGAAGTGATCCAGCTGTCCAAATGTGGTGGAGGTAAGAGCTTGCCTCCTCTTGCTGCGACAGTACCCATTTGAACCACATTTTCTGCAGCTCCTTGGGCTTCTGCACACTTCTTCCAAAAGTTCTTCATGCACACCATAGCCCAGGTCCCCAGCACTTCATCCTGCGAGGCACAGCTCTCCAAGTTGTTCTCCGGCGGCGTGGAACACTCCAGTGTAGTGCTGCGATGACTGCTCTGCGCATCTTCTTTGTCCCCATGTTCTGAGACTCCTGTGGGTGCTGCCTGATCTTCTGAGGGCTCTCTGAAGTGCTGAAAGCCCCTTCTTTCTCCTCAGTCTGAGTTGAGACCCCCAGGTCCCTCCTGGGTCAAGGCAGCTCCTCTTTGACGCAAACTGCGTATTTGCTTGAACCAAGGCTTGTTGGCAGAATCTAGTGACGCAAACAGCCTGCATCCAACAACTAGACATGGGACATCTCTTGCACCAAGCAGGAACCCGCAGCTATCTTCTTTCGTGCATTTCTTTACTTTTCTTCTAACCAGAGAATCAACTTTTGCATTTTCTTCCAGGTTGGAAGGGGCTCTTGTTCTTCCTAGACTCTTCTTCGACTTCTGAACTTGGTCTCCTCTCTACACAGGTCTTCAGGTCCAGGAATCCATTGTTTGTTGCTTGCAGTCTTGCTTGGTTCTTGCATAATTCTTCATCATGACTTGTAGTGTGTCATGAGGAAACTTGCTGTGCTTTACTCCTGCTTTCCTGGGCTCTGGGTTGGGGTACTTTACTTACCTTTGGTTTTTTCTTACACTCCCAGAGCCCCTCTACACACTAACCTTGCCTACGGGGGAATTCAACATTAGCATTCCACTATTTTAGCATATGGTTTGTGTTGCCCTTAGTCCTGTTGCAATCTATTGTATTTTCTACTGTTTGCACTATTCTATGACTGTTTACTTACCTGATTTTGGTTACTAGTGTATATCTTGTGTATAAAACTTACCTCCAGAAGGAGTATGGCTGCTAAGATATTTTTTGGCCTTGTGTCAAAAAAATAAAGTACCTTTATTTTTGGTAACATTGAGTATTGTCTTTTATTGTGTATAAGTACTGTGTAACTATAGTGGTATTGCAAGAGCTTTGTATGTCTCCTAGTTCAGCCTGACTGCTCTGCTACAGCTACCCCTAGACAGCCTAGGCTGCTAGACACTGCCTACATTTCACTAATAAGGGTTAACTGGACCTGGTATAAGGTGTAAGTACCTTAGATACCCACTACAAACGAGGCCAGCCTCCTACAGGCCCTTGTCAAAACTCCCCGCTGCAGAGCACTTTATCCTAAATTACTCTCTATTTAGTTCTTCAGCACAAGCTCCAAGTACTGTCTGCACTACGGTTCAGCTTCATGATTGTCTTTGTTTCTCCACACCTACTGTCTATGCAATATTTCTTCCCCAGTAAGCCAAACGATCATGAATTACAACTTAGTTATCAGAAAAAAGGTTCTTCTCCTAGGATTTTGGAAGCATAAGGTACTAGATGGATAACACAACCCATAGAGCTGTGACAGTGCACCTGAATAATAGAGAAAAAATTGTTATAAAATACTTCATGACATCATTCCACGTAGCACGGGCATCTCATTTCCAAGTCTGCTATAAGCCATGTCATCAGTTGATTCTGGGACTTAGCGATCATGCTCAACAATAAAAAGAAACTCCAGAACTCGAAAATGTACCTCCCTATAATACGTATGTCCACATCTACATTCCTTATATACCATAATTATATACATATATATATATATACCATACATACCATATATATCATTAAGGCACATAGATGTGGAGTTAAGTATAGTAAACGTATACTTATCTATATATACTGACCTTCCCAATACTTTTGCTTTTGATTTTTAGGCCTCAATATTTTGACCCTATACTACTGTTAAGTTGATATTCTGGTGGAACACTGGTTAGAATGGTTTATGCCCCCTTGGTGACTTAATTCTGCCTACTTATATGGAACCACTTTCTCAGGAAACCTGAGACCCTCAGTCATGGAGCCACTGTTTTTCCAAGATATTGGCAAACCCTAATTCAAAACCAGTAGATACACCGTTTTTTCTGTGCAAAAACATTTGGCTGTTTATAGTTTGGTGGACAAGAGACTCTGTTGCAAATGCACTGGGGTACCCTGATATGAGAAAAAGCCTCTTATGTGATGGTTACCCCTCACTTTTTGCCTGCTTTGTGATGTAGCTTCAAAGTTGTTAGTGCCCAGGGCCCTGCTAACCAGGTTACCTGTGCCAGAGCTCTTTCCATAAAACTGTTGTGATGCATTGGCACAATAGCCAACACCTTTGGCTGCCATTATAAGTCCCTAGGAAATGGTACTTAGGTACCCAGGGATGGGGTACTAAGGGTGGGCCCCTGAGGGCAGCAGCACAGATTGAGCCACCCTCTAGGGCCATGCATCCAAAAGCATCCAGCACTGCCACTGCAAGCTGAGTGTTTTGATGCAATCCTAAAAGACAAACTCAACATGGCACACATCCTATGTGCCCTGTCCACTATACACTGCATGCACTATAGGTAAGAGTGCACTATATGGTATGTGTGGGCATAGGTTCATTAGCAATATGCCCCTACTGTGTCCTTTCCAAACGTGGGACGTAGTAAGTGAAGAGGGGAGACATTTTAATACATGTGCTGGACACAGGTCAGTGTGAGTTTCACAGCTACATGATGGCTACCCTGAACCTTGGGTTGTTTGCTATCAAACAACTCAGAATGATAAATCCAAACTGGTACCAGTATTAGATTTATTACAAAATGAACCAAGGGGTCACCTTAGAGGTGCCCCCAGCAAACGCTAACTACCCTGGCATGGTTGCTGGCTGGTCACTACCAGCCTGCCACTACCAGGTAAGATTCTGAATCCCTGGGGTGAGAGATAGTGCTCTCTGGGATTCAGAACAAAGCCCTTCCTGAGTGGAGATGCTAATATCCCCTCCCTTAGGGATGTGGCCTGCCCTGCTGGTGAGCTTTAAAGGGTATACTGCCCTTGAAACTCTACACCCAGGCCTCCTGCTAGCAGCAGATGGTCACTCCTGTTGCAACCCCCCACTTTTGGCTGGCACAATGGTGGGAAAACAGAAAAATGGTAGGAAGAGTAGTCATCCCCAGCTTGCACCACCCTTACGGGGTTGCATGCAAGGTGACCTCTCAGTTTCATTTTCCTCCATCTTGGATGAAAGGAAAATAGCCAATCAAGTGTAGGGAAGTGACCTCTGCCCACAGGAAGTAGTCACTTAGTGGGTATAGCCACCATGATGTAGATGCCCCACTGTTCACTTCTAGGTACCCCCTAAAATGCCCACTTAGTACAGTATTTAATGGGCATCCCTAAACCAAGAAATCCGATTCTAAGGGCAAAAGAAGATCACAAACAAAGAAGACCCAAGGCTCGAAAACTGAAGTCCTGCAGCACCAAGAAAAGGTGCCAAATTCTGCCGGCTGCACCCAGGATTCGACAATCACTACTGAGGGGTTGTGTGGATGTTGGACAGACTCTACAAACCCCCAGAGGATTTCCATTCTTCACAAATTGCCAAAGACCTCCCTCCAGAGTGAAGGCATCACTCTACAACACCAAGGAACCAAACACGCAGTGAAGGCCACCTCACTGACTGGCTGCTGACCAAGGAATCAGGCACCATAGCCAGACCAAACTTTGTTCTTCAGAGCGCGGGGACAAACCCTGCCAGTATGCAAAGTTTGGTGGCACTGCATCCTTTAGTGGACAGACCGTGTAATAGCCCTAGGTACTGGTCACCTCACATCGCACACCCAAAAGGACAGTCCATTCCAGACTGAAAAAGGACCAGGAAGAAGCCCCAGCCGAGGAAATTCAGGAACCACCTGGACCTCCCACCACAGTGCCCCTGCTGACCTGCAACCGAACCTCAAGGTGACCTACCTCTTGCTTCCAAGGGCACCTTTGCACGCAGCTCCTGGCTCAACGAATCACTTTGCACCTGGCCGCCCTGTGCCCTGCACTGAAAATCCATCTGTGCCCTAACGGTCCCCCACCCCTTGCAACCTCGACACTGCAAGGGGACCCACCAGACTTACCTTTTAGTCCACCGGTGCAGCAATTTTCCAAGTGGTCCCCTGCAGTGGCCTGCACCAGCTCCAACAACTTTCTGCAGCTGCTCCCACCAAAATTAGGAGCCACCTGACCTTCTCTAGCTTGTCCATAGTGCCCACCAACGACCTTGGTCTACCTGCAAAAGGAGACATTGGAAAATGTACTGTCTGATTTTATATGCATTTTCAAAGTATTTTTCCATTGATTTCTATGGTGCATAATTACTCACAAAATGACTAACTTTATTAAAACTTCAAAAATTCATAACTTGAGAAGTACTTACCTGATCTGGATGACTTTGGTCTTAAAATGTATATAAAAATCTGACGTATATTTGTGAATTGGTCTTGAGTTATTCTTTTGAGTGTGTGTTTTGATTTATGGATACTGTGAGTAAAACAAATGCTTTGCTCTTCTCCAAGATTAGCCTAACTGCTGAACCAAGATACCATAAAAATTAGGCCCATATTTATACTATTTTAGAGCCGCAATTGCATCATTTTTTGACGCAAAAGCAGCGCAAACTTACAAAAAACAATTATATTTTGTGAGTTTGTGCCGCTTTTGTGTACAAAACATTAAGCAAATGCGGCACTAAAAACATATAAATATGGGCCTTAGTGCTTATGCTGGTCTAGTTTTTACCTCTGTAAACCAATGTGTGGTTGCCTGGAACCCCTGCACAGTGTGCCTAGTTTTGCACACTACATAGAGGGCCAGGCTCCTACACCCGGTAGCCAAATTGATGGTCCACTCATTTCATTTAGAGTCAGACGGACTGTCAGTTTTCTGTCAGCTGCGCCCCATTGGAGGGGCACAGAAAAAACAATGTTCCACACACAGACAGAAAAACTCCTTGGGGTTAGGGGTTACTTATTATTTGGTTTAAGTAACAAACTCCCACTTTGGAAGTTTGTTTTTAAGAAATTAGCGGCATATTTATACTCTGTTTGCACCCAATTAGCATCAGTTTTTTAAAATCTAATTAGTTGCAAAACTAACTCCATATTTATACTTTGGCGATAGACCCGTCTAGCTCCAAATTTATGGAGTTAAAGTAATATTTTGGAAGTGGAAACCTACTTTGCCTTAATGAGACGCAAGGTAGGTGTTCGTGTGCAAAAAACGACTCCATGGCCATAACGCCATATTTATATGCCTGTGCATAAATGGTGCACAGGAGGGAGGAGGGGTGAAAAAATGGTGCAAAGCTTGCTTTGCCCCATTTTTCAACTCCTGGGTCATGGCAGGCGTTAGGGGACCTTTGGGCCTATTTCCATGGTGGAACACCATGGAATAAGTCCACAGGCGCCCTCGCCAGGCCCCAGGGACACCCCCACCCGCACCAGAGGGACAACAGAGGATGGGGGACCCCATCCCAGGTAAGTACAGGTAGGTACAGGTAAGTATTTTATTTAATTTTTTTAAGTGCCATGGGGGCCCTGAAATGGGCCCCCATACATGGCACAGGGTGCAATGACCATTCAGGGGACCCTTGTCCCCTGTGCTGGCCATTGGGGTGGTGGGCATGACTCCTGCCATTTCTAAGGCAGGAGTCATTTGGCATGGTAGGTTTAGCGCCATAAAATGACACTAATCTGGCTAGAGTAATTTCTTTTTACTCTATCCAGCCTAGCGTCATTATTTGGTGCTAAAGCCCCATCTCTCATACCTCCACCCGGTTAGTGTAAAAAAACTTTATGCTAGCCCACCCTTTGCACCGGCTAGCGCCATTCCTTAAAATGACCCCTGGCCGGGGTCTAGGAATGGCGCTAGCCGGCGCTATACTTTTTACCGCAAACCTGTGCTAATGCAGGTTTGCGGAAAAAAGTATACATCAGGGCCTAAATCTTTTGTAAAGCCAACCAAATGTTTGAACCTTGATAAGAACTGCCATGACAGTGGTTCCTATTAAGGAACAGAGCTCACACCTGGGCCGACAGTGATTTCTAAATTTGGTGGGCGATAGCCTGTCAGGGCAGCGGACTCTACTCTTTCTGCCAAAGTCTAAATCTGGCCTTCTGACATTTGATTCCATTGTTGGGAATCTTATTTATTTTATGTGGCAAAGTCTATCTACACTTGATGCTGCTGTAAGGTTTCTGGTGTTCACAGATGATTAGCAACTGCGAACAGACTGTAAAGACTTTGGCCGATATTAATACTTTTTGACGCAAAACTGCACACCAGGAGGCCCTGGACCACATGGAGGAGATGGTCGCAGCCGTCATCCCTGAGGAGATTGTCACAGGGATTCAAGGACAGGAGAGCGCAGACTACAAGGACACAACGCACATGCAGGGTAAGTCGCATGGGGAATTATAATGCAATAATGTCAACTCTGAGCATGGGGGGGGATACCGACCAATAAATGCATGGAAGTCATCTAATACATGGAGTGGCATGGGTAAAGGGGCACAGCATGGGAGTATGACCCGTTCTGAGAAGACCTGGGGCACACCATTACACAACAACAACAACAGTCCCATGGGGGCATGCTGTCATGCCAACGATGGAGCAAAGGGAAAGCCACGACAGGAGGGAAGGCCACTACGTCAAACTGACATCCTGGCACTCGTCAGCCAACATACCTCCTACATTAACTAGGGCCCTATTAGCAATCCTCTAGCCAAACCGACAACTGCAATGTAACTGCGACAACAGTTGCCACTACCACCTCTGATCTGTGTGCAGCTCAAGTAGCCAATGGCAGTAACCTCCCCATGGAACATACACACCTAAATTAGGGGGTGAGGATGACATCTGCAACAATCCCCTGAAACAAGACAAAGGCCCCAGTACACTCAAATGTCAATGCCCATAGTTGTCACAAATATCAGCCAAAGTAAACAACAATAGGAGCGACACAGCACTAAGGACACACCCATGCTGCATATGTCAGGGTCCATCCTGTGCCTGGGTAACAAGGCAACATCCCAAATGTCATACTGCTCAGACAACAGCATTGAGGAGGGGACACATGTAACTGGTCACTGAAATACACCTGCACAGTCAAAGGACGAAATAGGACACTGATACGACTATCAGGGCAATCCAATGTAACACACATTACCCAACATCAGCAGGACCCATTAACAATGTCAACATCCATATCACATCATAACATTGCCATGCATAGGATATGCAACATGTCAATTACATTTAAGTCGATGTGAACGATCAGGGATTGGGGCAGGTCCTGATAGTTAAGTGTGCTGCTGGTGCCATCAGAACACCCACAGCCAGGGAAAGGTCTCACCATGAGAATGGATATACACGGAGGGTCGAGTAGGACAAGAAGGTGGCAATTCTCTATTTGGAATAAACCAACACCTAGAGGCGATGAGGCTGACAAGTCTGATAACTCAATAACATACATGTGACACACAGGTGGGCCATAGGCCTGAAACAATGCCCATCTGAAGGACTGCAGATATTAATACAAAACAAGATCACAAAGTGAATTCATCAAAAGGCAGACACGTCACGTCAAAATTGTCACAACACAGACACACTAATTGTACCCTGTTTCATTGCAGAGGAAGATGGATCTCCTGCCGATATGCCTGTCCCCGATTTCCCTGATGACATGGATGACGAGCCGATAAACATTCCCCAGGAGACTATCCAAAAGGTCCTTGAAACCCTCCAGACACCACCTTCAGTCACAAGGAGGAGCACAGAACAAGCAGCCATCGCAGAGGAACCACCCACCACCCCAATTGTAAGACCTGCCAGCTCCAATACAGCTGAGGACTCAGACGACACTGGCACCAGCTTTGAGAGAACTGTAGTTGGAGTACAGCGGGAGCTGGCCAAGGAGGTGCGGGTGGGGATGCAAACTATCGCAGCCAGCCTTGAGGGGATGCATTCGTGCATGATGTCATCTGCAGATCAGGCAGCAGCTATGCAAGCCCTAACATCTATCTTGCAGGATCTGTAGAAAACCCAGAAGGAAATCAGCACAGCTGTAATACAGTTGACCCAACACCTACAACAGCAATCCTGTCAACGCGTGCACGAATGCAACATTGAACCCCTCAGGGCCGACCTGGCTGCCTACCATCGTGATATGGCTCCTATTCTCAAGAACCAGCAGGCCCTCCTTGCAGCAGTACTGCCCTTAAGACCTTCACAGGGAGCAGCCACCGGGATGTCTGACTCCACGTCTTCTAACACTGAGGTGTGTGTTGCCCCTTCACAACCAACAACAACAAGGACAAAGCAGGCAACACACACATCAGAAGAAGAAGACATGGAACAGATCACATTCACAAGGAAAAGTACCCGGAAGCCCTAGTCCCTGCCACATGGCCAACTATTACCAAAGTCCTGCGTTTTGAAACATGACAGTCTTACAACAACTGTACTCAAGCACTGTTCTGCTAACCACTGTATAACTTGTCACCCAGCCCAGTGATTGTCTCTCTCCTACTCATTGGCTAAGTCTGTCCCTCTGCACTGTCTGAAACAGCAACCCCAGCATGACAAAAGCATTTTGGTAAACCCTTGTGTTGGATCACACTGGAAGATATCACTATAATGGACTCACAATCATGGACAATGTACATATAGCACTACAGCACTTTTCAATAAATAGCACTTACACAACAAATCTGCCTCTGGGTAATGTGACATATCAACTGCGCTGTAGATAATTGAAATGTCCCTACTGTCAAATAACGTAGCTTGTCAATACAACTGTCCAGATATTATGTAGTTAGAGAAATCTGCACAGTGACCATGATTGCATCATACTCTGCCCATCCTGAGGGAATAATCTGATGAAGTGAGAAACCATACACCACCATGCTGTGTTGGACAGAAGAATGCTTCCTCAGGGGATAACTAAGTCATCAAATAGTGCCCGCTAAATGTTGTCAACATGCAATAATAACACAATAAACATGCCACACTAATCTAAGTAAATACAAAAGAAAAACTGCATAAATGAAGGTGTCTGAGTTAACATACAAATAGGTAATCATGCCGAACTGTGTCACAAATGATGTATGAGGGTCATGAAGACAAGAATACAAGATTGCCAATGAGAACTCATCTTATAAGGGTGTACATGATCATCACACTGCAGTCAGGCCTAAAACTGTTCCCCCAATATCAAGTCTGGAAGCACTGTTAGTGACTTTGAAAACACACTTATCAACAGAAACACATTGTCATCCATATTAACTGTGATTGGTGGTTTCAATAAAGGGTAGACACTTTGCAAGGTAGCTCTGGGTTAGCTGCCAATCGCACAGCTCAGTTGGGATTTGTTTGTAGCATTGGACACAGATGTTATAGTACAAAAGAGGTGTACACGGAATCCAAACCCATGATCAAGTACCATTCAACACATACTATTAAGGGGTAACCAAATATTTATTAAAAGCTAACCATAGATGAGGAAACTGAAGGAAAAATCTTACCTACTCCAATCTACCCTGACTACTCATTACCCACAACTGTCCCTAACTAACCTAAGCTACACTTCCTTATCACATGTAACGAAACGTTCTAAACATCTACCCCCCACCCCCCTTATGAGACGGGACACATTGAGGACAACACATACTAACCTAAACACATACTATACTATCCTAAACAAATATATATTTTTGGTAAAAAAAATTTTTTAATGATTTTTGCTTTTTTTGGAATTTCTTTATTACACACAATAACCCCAACATATCCCCCCACCCACCCACCCACACATGTAATAAGTATAAAAAGAAACAAGCAGGATCCCCTACCCCCCACCCACAATTACTGACTAAACTAACAGCCTATACTCACCTAACACTAAGCCCCCTAAGCCCACTAACTATAAGAACAAGGAAAGAGGAAGGAGGGGAGGGTATCATGTCCATCTATTCAACTGTCTAGAGGTTGGCCCTCCGGAGGGTCCTCTTGATATCCTTGACCTGCTGTTTAATGTGCCGCACGTCCCGGCTCAGGTGGCTCACCTTGCGCAGAACTTTGTCCATCTTGTGTTCAAGTCTATTGAAGGCTGCAGGGTCAACAGCTGGAGCAGTGGCAGTCTGGGTACCGCTGGAGGAGGTCTGTGTGGGCCGTCCTGCACCGGTGGCAATGCTGGGGCCAGGAAGTCCTGCAGATGTAGATTCAACAGAGGCAGCTGTGGGTGGGGCCACCTGGCTCGGATTGGTGGTTGTTTCTGTGGTGGCTGTGGTGGGCACAGTAGGCCCACCCTGTGGGAAGGCTCGCCATGCCCCGGAGGCACGTTCATGGCGATATCGCTGGGCCATCCTCCGGAACCCAGACTCCACCAGCAGGATGTGCTGGTATCGCATGGCCCGATGCTGAAATTCACGGACCTGGTCTGGAGTCATGTTAGCTGCTGTGATGACAAATGCAGATATGCCACATTAGTAACTGCATTGTGTGAAACGGCACAGCAAGTTAATCAGACATTACATCTACTGTACTTCTAACAGCTCATATCACGATACAGAGCATCGAATGTCCCTGAGGAAGTACATGGCAGGCCAGACTATAAAGGTCACATCACACAAAGCACATTCATAACCCACAAGATGGTAACAACTGGCCTTGACTTGCAATCTGAGTTCTAAGAGTTAACATCTAAGAATCATGCTGCATATCCTCCACCAAGAGCTGGGCTACAAATGTCAGTGTACGGAAAGCAAAACTAAAGCCACATTGTCTGCAAGTTGTAACTGTACTTTCCAGTATGGTACCAAGTGCCAAACCTGAGTGTGTATACTACTATGCAACCAAACCGTCACTTATTCACAGGTATGTGTAACATACTGGTAGCATCAATACTAGGTACCCCATTCACAAAGCCATGGCCGTGTTGGAGGGGGGGCGGTGGATACACAACTATAATTTGACAACAACATGTACACCGAGGAGTGTATAGGCTAATCCACACATGTTTGTCTCTACAGACACACCACAGGTAAGGTCTATCTACAATTTGGAGTCAGCAAACCCTGGAGCACTCATAGGGTCAGACATGTCAGGAAAGCAGAACTTAGTACACAACATATACTTCCAGTGAGGCCTGACTTACATCAGACACAGAGTTGCTAGAACACCCATGATCATGAATTGCATGCACACCTAGGCCATTACACTCAGGTTCCACAGACTTGATGCACTACATGTGGAAGTACATGCTGCTAGGAGGTTCTACCTACTGTTTCAAAATTACGTAGGTAAATAGTGAAGCAGATGTCTATTGGGAAGCTATTAGCTCCACCAATCTTAGAGAATCTGGGTCTGACAGGCTGACTAAATAGGGGCTGACTTCCATTGCAACTCTTGGTGATACAAGTGTCAGAGACATGACTATATCCTATACTCACAGTGGGGCCTACAGGGATGTCCTACAATCCCTACATGATACCATTGGATACGCATTGGCTAACTCAAAACATGTGAGAACTGCATTCCCACTCATGGAACAAGTGAAAAACATGCCCACCGCATCACCCCTTGCTATGCGTCCAACTCACACGAGTCCATAACCAGCAAACACAACACATAACAGACATATCAACACTTACTGTAGTGGTCGGGGTCCTCAAATGTCGCCACCTCTCCCACAGTGTAGGGCGCCGGTCCACCTGTAAGGTATGGAAGGAAGAAATGTGCTCAAAATCTGTGCACAGTGCAACATTTTCAGTATCATTTACAATGTGTAGGCTGAATAAGGAAATGGTAGCCATTCAGACATGATGGTACTGCATCTGATATTTCACAGCCAACTTGTACATAGCATGGGTTTCCTGTGACAGTTACACACATATCTGCACACATTCATTGGCCCTAACTATCATGTGGTTGCAAACTTGCCCCATAATTGGTGAGCACTAAAAAATATGTGTAATCGTCTCATCATGTGCATCCAAGAGAAACATCCAACGCCTGGTTACTTGAGGACTGCATTACCAGTCAAACATGCCTTGTGGCCATGACACATTTAGTGCACATAGGCCCAATGTACAGAGGGAGGGGCAGGGACTCCTGTAAGCCATCCTATTGTTACAGTATAGTCAATTGATGTGGCCCAGCTATGGTGATTTGCACCAACCATGGAGATGTAAAGCCATGTGCATACACTTGGACTGCCATCCATATTTGGATTGTGGCTCAACCGATTCCAACAAACATCTTAAGTTGTTAGCTGAGGGCACCTTACACCTTTTCACAATGTTTTCAAATCATGAACTGACATGTATCCAAAAAGATCAAGAAACACAATAATCCCACACATTCATAGTACTTCTGTGAACGCTTTCCTTCCACACTCACCAGACTAACATGAGACCAATGTTTGAGCCACTTTGCTATTATCAATTGACGGGAAGGCAACATTCATTTTCAGCATCATGTAGTGATTCTAAAGTCAGTCTAGCAATTGCGTCAACATAGTTGGCCTAAATGTTGGTACATCTGTACTTCTCTGTCAATAATACCCTATATAGACATGATTGGCTCCTATTTTGTTAGCTGTGCTGACAAAAAGGCCGCACCAATTTCCTTCATGGTAAAGTTACCTGTAAGTTTGCTGAGCACGTGCTACCTGACAGCTAGCAATTGTGATCCTTGCCATAGTGCATCAATGATCCCCTTATATTTCCCCAAAATTACACACAGTCATCAAGTTAGCTGGCAGACATCGCACTAATCCACTTATGTCACTACAGAGCATTTAATTGTTCATAATAACAATAGTCGTACTCACCAACAGTGCCACCAATCATGAATCCCAGGTGGTCCAAGAGATCCTGCTCCCTGGTGATGAGGTCAGCCCACCGGTGCTTCAGCTGGTGGTCACTCCTCTGGCTGGCATACAAAACACTGCAGGTGATGCAGCACCTTTCCCCACTGGATTCTGCGCGCCACTGTCGGGTACCCCTGTATGACCCTGCCCCCTGCCTGGATCATGAGCGGCAAGAAATGTGTCACCAGCCAGATGAAGCCCCCCAACTCCTCTTCCCCCATCCTGCCAAGACGTGGCCTACCAGACATACTTATAATTGAAGAGAAGGAATAGGGGTAAAAGATAGAGAAAGGGGAAATGGGTGAAAGTAGGGGTAAAAAGACAGAAAAAAAGTAAACCTAAACACTAAAAGAGCCCAACTATCCCCAAACTAACACTACCCACAACAGACTTCCACAAACAAGAAATACACAAGATAAATGGACAAATGTAGACAAAACACAGTACTACAGTATACACAAACAATATTTATTTCACAAAAGGACTTTACAGATAGCACACAGGACAAATACAGCACAAAATCTCTGGACAACACTCTCTACACAGCCACACAGTCTAGAAGGATCATAGACTGCAAAGTGAAAGTGAAAGTACACCCACTGTACATGATCTGTAAACAGGATATCCTATTACATCACTTCCTGTATGAAAAGTCCCGCCTTTTTCACGTTATGCGTCATTTTTTGTTGCACAAAACTGTATTTGCGTAATTTATTTTTGACGCACAGACGTGAATATTAACCCGCATCCACATATTGATACATGGACTGTACAAATATCTGGATGCGGCCTAAATTTCACTCCTGTGCGTCAAAAAAAATGACGCAAATACAGTTTTGGTAAACAAAAAATTACGCACACCGCTAGGGACTTCAAAATTACAATGCATTAACTTGTTTGGGACATTTGTACTTCTTTTTTGGTTATTTTACATTTGGAACACTTCAGAGATTGGCTAATTGAAGACAGTATGGTGTTGATGGTGTATGTTCACATGTGTGACATCATACTGCAGCGGAACATCATCCACTACACCCTTCACAGTATGTTTACAGTTGGCTGACGTCATAGATGGTCATAAGTGTGCCCTACATATATGTGTGGCACAAATTGTGCATGTTTGCCATAAGGAGAGGATAGCAATGTGACACACATATGTACAGTACCTAATTGCCTTTGGCTCAAAGTGTGTGTTTTGACAACTAATTTGTTGGTTGACCAAGTGTGTGTTTACATCACATGAAGCATTATTGTACATTTGGTTGTATGAATGTGACCTCCATGTGTCCAGCCCTAAGATGCAAGTAAAAATTAGAATGAGCAAGGGCATGTGTTAGTCATACATGTAACAACACCCGCAAAGTATACTTCCAAGTTTTAGGGTCACGTAGACACCACATGTGACATAGCATGCACCAGATGGATGGCAGACGCATGTCCACAATTTCTACATCCTATGTCCTAGAGTATTGGTAACAGCTTCCTAGGCACTAGTTGATGAATCCCACAGTGAGTCATACACATGCATTGAGGGAGTGGGTACCATGTTGTTTGCACAGACAGACAAGGGTCAATCTCATATGTATGATGACACCACAGTTGAGGCCATAGAAGTAATCCCCAACTATCAAGTGGCTGTGGTGGACCAGCATTCAAGTCAGCACGTGTCCACATATTTCCAGTGATCAATTGCACATAGGTGTCTTGTTCATGTGTGCGGTCAAATGATGATCCTGTGGCTTTTTTGGGGTGTAATTTGTCACAGTTCGGACCAGGACTCATCATGAGTCAGTGGCAGCTATTCCTGTAACTACTGAGTATCCTTGGTTGATCAATGTGAGTAAAGTAGATGTGGACATGTGAACCAACATGTGGATGGTCCCACCCTGTCACTAAAGGCGTGTAATGAGACAGTCAGCAGGGCAACCTTGGTGTGCTGAGTGAGATAATGTCTCAATTGTCATGTTCCGGCAGGTGTCATTACAACATTTGTACACAGGTTGGCCTCTGCACTTCCCACTGCATCTGGGAACATCATAGCCTCTGTGCTGTTTATTCTCACAGCTATTCACCACACACGGCCCATCACTATGTTGTGCGCACTGTGATGCTGTGTGTGAACTGTCATGGTTCTGACATTTGTGTATTAGTCATGTACATTATCAGAGGTTGCTGGTTGTGCTGAAAGCCCCGTACCCAATCCCTGCCTATGACCCTGGGACACTGTCACACTTTGTCATTCATGCATAAATGCAACCCAGACAAGGGATGGGCCATGACTTTTGCTTTTCCAAGAGGATTTAACTCAAATGGTACAGTTAAAAGGCAGATGATGCTATACAATGTATTTGTGTATGCATGGTAGAAGCCCATGCCCAATGCCCCCTGATGAATGGCAGGTTTGCTAACGCAAGTATGGTACATATGTAGACACAGGGATACTTTAGTGTGACGCACAGACAGTTGCCAGTCAGGCTGACAGAATACAAGATGATTCAGGAGCCAGCTACTGGACAAGTTACATAATCAGTGGTCTGACTGAGACTGTTTGGAGGACAAACTAGACAGTTGACATGTCAATCTGTGTATGTCCTGTGTTTTTGAAGGTGACAAATGAACCCAAGGGCTGTGTTACACGGCTTAATTACTATCAATGGTTGACGGTGTATTTGACATAATGGCGACTCCTATGCTGTTCCAGGCATCATCAGGGGCAGTGCTTTTTGTAATGGGTGGTGTGCATGGAGGTGATCACAGGCGTGGGCTGCATCTGTCTCTCACCAGTCCTGTAGGTGAGACTTGCATTCTAAGGGCCAACAGACATTTTCACAAGGGGAAGCAATCTACAAGTGCTAACAGGGCTTTGAAACTAGAAGACAGTGTATAAATTGACCTGACGTCCATGCAGTCAGATGTTCTATGACAATGGCAAACCTTAGGAAAGGGTGTAGCACACTGGTTTGCTAATGTTGGTCTGTGTGTGTAGAGGAGGTGTTATCAGGGTACACATCTTAGTATTCCAGGGACCTCTTCCGACAGGTGGGTTGTGACCAGGTGCATGGGTGTGTCAGGAGTTAGGAAATGGGCTGACATGTGCATGGAATGTCATGTGCGCAATGCATGTCATATGTGTGTCACTTGTGCTGTCTATGTTCTGCTTCTATGGAACTCTAGTCACAGATATTCCTTGCAAATATTGGATGCAGTTGGACTAACTGCTGTCAAGGGTCTTGTCAGACATTCCTGTTAGTGATGCCAAAGCACATTGACTGCCTCATGTATGAGGCTTGTTTTCCCCTTATTGAGTGATGGTGTCATAGTTGTGTGCCATATGCTGCGTTGGACCTTGCTTTCAACATGTATGTGTGAAATAGTTGTGGTCCTCTGCTATAGGCCTTCAAAGGAGATATGTACATGATATATGTCATTAAGAGTGTGTGTGTATGTGACCATTGTATGTTAGGCATCACATAAGCTCTGGGATGTTCCGTGTCCTACTCAGTATCTCAGCAATGCTCTATGAGGCAACACTCTCATTCTGATAAGTAGAGATGAAGGTGTGTAAAAAGGAATAGCCAGACCATGATATGGTGATTATAATAGGTGTTTATTTAAAATAGTTAACTAAAGTGGTGAAGGTGATCATATTCAGAAGAAATTATTTACAATCTGTTACCGCCTGCGTATACCAGCAGCTGTGTTCTGTAGTTCCCCCTCCTGTTGCAGGCCAGCATCCTCCTCTTCCTCCTCTTCAGGCATGTGTGACTCTGGTTCCAGGAGGGGAATGTTTCTTCTGATGCAAATGTTGTGCAATATTGCACATGTGAGGATGATCCTACAGACCATCTCGGGGGAATATAGGAGGCTACCACCAGTGATGTCGAGGCAGCGGAACCTTATCATGAGGATGCCGAAGGTCCGCTCGACAATGCTGCGTGTCCTCCTATGGGCCTTGTTGTATGCACGCTCTGCAGCTGTACTTGGGTTGCCAAATGGTGTCATAATCCATGGCTGGATGCCATACGCCAGATCAGCTGCAAGAGAAAATGAATGGGATCATGTTGATGTAGCTGGCACTATGGAAAAGACCTTTAATTGCAGTAGTTGTCTTGTGTTGTCTGTGACTCTTTTGTGTACTAATGTGACATCCTATGCTTGTAGGCTATGCCATCTGCATTGTGTTGTTTCCTTGGCTGAACGAGTGTTTGTCTGCTAACCGTTTGTCAGCAGTATGTTTTGGGATTTGCAGTACAGTGTGCCCTCCCTAGCATTGTGACTTGTGATACAGGTGTCCGTGTGTCTTCACTGGGGGTGAGATGATAGTTCCATGCACAGTTAAAATTGAAAGTGTTGTTAACACGTTCATATCAAAGTACCCTGGTCATCCCATATCTTTAGACTTAGGCAATGTATTAATGCAAAGGTCATTGGGACACTTACAATTTGCAAGGTGACATTTCGGCAACCACACTCATTGACGTCTTCACATTAGGCTGTACAGTAAATTCCAATGTGTGACAGGTTCAATGGTGACAAGAAAAATGGCTACCGATGTCACGACCTCAGTGTGTTCCTCTTCACATGTTGCTCTTGTGGTGTATGTGTTGTGTGTCCTAGAGGGTTGCTGTGCAGTGTTTAGATAACTAGGTTTTTGTACTTACCAACAAGTAGTCCATTGCCATACCGTCCATCCTGGAAGTGTTCATTGATGGTGCAGTGACGGAAGATGTATGAGTCATGTACACTCCCATGATATTTAGCCAAGATGTTGGAGATCAATCCCCGGTGATCGACTATGGCCTGCACGTTGATGGAATGTGTGTGCTTCCTGTTGCGGTATAAGTGTTCAGTTGCAGCAGGTGGCACAAGGCGTACATGTGTGCAGTCGATTGCACCAAGGACGTGTGGGAAGCCACTGATTGTGTAGAACCCCTGTTTAGTTTCCTGCTGCTTCTGCAGTGTGTTAGGGAAGCAGATGTGGCGGGGTGTCAGTCGAATGATGGCGTCCAGTACTTTGGGCAAAAAGGTGGAGAATGATGGTTGTGCTATTCCACCAACCAGGGCACCAGTTGTTTAAAAAGAGCCACTTGCCAGCAAATGAAGTACAGCAAGCAGCTTTGTTTCTGTTGGGATGGTGCGGGGTCACCAAAGTGGGGACCAACTGCTGTTCAATGTTTCGCAGCAGCTGCTGAATGGCCTGCCAGTTCAACCGGTACCTCTGTATGATGTCGTGTTCCCTGAGGCCCTGAAGGGTTGTTCTTGGGCAGAATATCCTCTCCTGCCTTCTGCGCTGCCTTTGGGGTCCCTGCTGGTGTTGTTGTAGCTGCTGTTGTTGTTGCTGGGCTCTGCGTCTGCGTGCACGCTGGATTAGAATCACCTCCATGGCTCCCTGTTGCTGCTCTGCTGCTCTGCTGTTTGTTCTGTGTGTTCTGATTCAATACAGGTGTGTTTGCCCCATTTTAACGCCTGCCCTGACCCAGGCGTTAAAATTTGACGCAAACCGGGCTGTGCGTCATTTTCTGGCTCCGCCTCCCGGCCGTGCGTAATTTTTGCCCGAAAGCATAAATACGACGCACGGCCATTTAAGCCATTTTTTGGACGGGAACGCCTACCTTGCATATAATTAACGCAAGGCGGGTTGCCGCATCCAAAAAATGATGCACACGGTGGACTTTTGTCGTCCGCGGGCTCGGGCGTCAAAGTTTATATACGGGGCAACATTTGCACTGATTGTGCGTCAAACTTTTTGACGCACAATCGGCGCAGAGGGAGTATCAATATGCCCCTTTCTGTCTTTTGCAATTAGGATGGCGATCCCTTGTGCTCGCAATCGGTTAGTGATGACGAACATTAGATTGTGTTTGTATCTTGGGTGACCAGTTTTGAATCTAAATTATTTTGTCCTACTGTTTTGCTTTATTTCATTTTCATTGTTTGGTTGCTATTCGAGCTACACATATATTTATATAGTTTGAAATATTATTAAAGCAATGTTCTTTTTTATATAAAGGAGCAGCCTGGGTTTGCATTCCTTCTTGATTGTAGCTGGTATAACCGTGTTGTACTTAACACTATCTCCATTTAGCTTGGCCTTGGCTGTATAATTAAGCTACCAGAAATGTCATGGATTCTTAGGGGGTTAAATTCCCCTTGCCAGGCTCAGTACACAGTGCTCTAGTTAGTATAAAAGCTTTCAGTTTAATTATCGATATCACAAGGTTATCCATTCAACTCCTAGATGTGGGAACAATATTTTCATGTCTGAATGTTTAAGAAGTGTGTACAAAAGAAACAATTAGAGGCCTGAAAAAAATGGCACACCTTATATGCAAGTCCATTTCGAGTATTTCATTATTTTCCATCATTAATGTCCTTCCAAATACATTTTAAATGATTTGTTCGGTTGTCTCTAAATAAGGTATCAATTTTGTATTAACTTTTGGGAAGAAAAAATGTACTTGTAGCAAAGCTTTAAGCAAACCAAAAAGTACACTTACAATATTTTAACTGTTTTAATGTAGGTCCAGCGTTACGAACTTCAGGAGAACATTAGAAATGTCCCCTTTGCATTTTCCACCTATTATCTTCATAAATGTGTGTTTTTCAGTTGTTTACAACAGTCTCCACGAGCACACAAGGAAATCTACGTGAAATGTATATTTCGAAATAAACTCCTTTACAACTATTCATGACGAGTGCCTGTAGATTGAACAATCCTCGTGATTAACCTCTTAGCTGCGGGGCCTAACCGCCCCCCCCCCCCCCCCCCATAATGCTGAGCCCTTTTTTTTTTATATTTGGGGTAGTTTGCGCTTAGGCCTTCATAACGTTTTGTCCACATAAGCTATCCATGCCAAATTTGCATCCTTTTTTCCTAACATCGTAGGGATTCTAAAGGTATCCAGAGTTTCTGGGTTCCCTTGGAGGAGACCAAGAAATTAGCCAAAATACACCTAAAATTTGTTTTTTTTCAAAAAAATTGGAAAAAAGGGCTGCCGAAGAAGGCTTGTGGTTTCTACCCTGAAAATGGCATCAACAAAGGGTTTGCGGTGCTAAAATCACCATCTTCCCAGCTTTTAGGAACAGGCAGAGTTGAATCAGAAAACCACATTTTTCAACAGATTTTTGGCATTTTACTGGGACATACTTCATTTTTACTATTTTTGGTGCTTTCATCCTCCTTCCAGTTAGTGACAGGAATGGGTGTGAAACCAACACTGGAAAGCTAAGTATTTCTGAAAAGTAGACAAAATTCGGAATTCAGCAAGGGGTCATTTGTGTAGATCCTACAAGGTTTTCCTACAGAAAATAACAGCTGAATAAAAAAATTGAAATTGAGCTAAAAGAACTGCCATTTTTCTCAGCGTTTTACTCTGTAACTTTTTCCAGTAATGTCAGATTTTTTAAAGCAATATACCATTACATGTGCTGGACTCTTCTGGTTGCAGGGATATATAGGGCTTGTAGGTTCATCAAGATCCCGAGGTACCCAGAGCCAATAAATGAGCTGCAATGGATTTTTTCATTCTATACCGGGTATACAGCAATTCATTTGCTGAAATATAAAGAGTGAAAAATAGGTATCAGGAAAACCTTTGTATTTCAAAATGGGCATAAGATAAGGTATTGAGCAGCAGTGGTTATTTGCCCATCTCTGAATTCCGGGGTGCCCATACTAGCATGCGAACTACAGGCCATTTCTCAAATAGACCTCTTTTTTACACACTGTCTTACATTTGGAAGGAAAAATGTAGAGCAAGACAAGGGGCAATAACACTTGTTGTGCTATTCTGTGTTCCCCCAAGTCTCCCGATAAAAATGATACCTCACATGCGTGGGTAGGCCTAATGCTCGCGACAGGAAAGGCAACAGGGACCCATCACATTTTTACATTGAAATCTGATGTGTTTTTTGCAAAGTGCTAAGCTGTGGATTTTGGCCTCTAGCTCAGCCGGCACCTAGGGAAACCTACCAAACCTGCAAATTTTTTAAAACTAGACACCTAGGGGAATCCAGGATGGGCTGACTTATGGGGCTCTGATCAGGTTCTGTTACCCAGAATCCTTTGCAAACCTCAAAATGTGGACCAAAAAACACTTTTTCCTCACATTTCGGTGACAGAAAGTTCTGGACTCTGAGAGGAGCCACAAATTTCCTTCCACCCAGCATTCCCCCAAGCCTCCCGATAAAAATGATACCTCACTTGTGTTGGTAGGCCTAGTGCCCGCGACAGGAAATGCCACAAAACACAACGTGGACACATCACATTTTCACAAAGAAAACAGAGCTGTTTTTTTGTATAGTGCCTAGCTGTGGATTTTGGCCTCTAGCTCAGCCGGCACCTAGGGAAACCTACCAAACCAGCACATTTGTTAAAACTAGACACCTAGGAGAATCCAGGATGGGCTGTCTTGTGGGACTCTGATCAGGTTCAGTTACCCAGAATCCTTTGCAAACCTCAAAATGTGGCCCAAAAAACACTTTTTACTCCCATTTCGGTTACAGAAAGTGCTGGAATCTGAAAGGAGCCACAAATTTCCTTCCACCCAGTGTTCCCCCAAGCCTCCTGATAAAAATGATACCTCACTTGTGTGGGTAGGCCTAGTGCCCGCGACAGGAAATGCCCCATAACACAACATGTACACATCACATTTTCACAAAGAAAACAGAGCTGTTTTTTGAAAAGTGCCTAGCTGTGGATTTTGGCCTCTAGCTCAGCCGGCACCTAGGGAAACCTACCTAACCTGCCCATTTTTGAAAACTAGACACCTAGGGGAATCAAGTATGGGCTGACCTGTGGGGCTCTGATCAGGTTCTGTTACTCAGAATCCTTTGCAAACCTCAAAATGTGGCCAAAAAACACTTTTTCCTCCCATTTCGGTGACAGAAAGTTCTGGAATCTGAGAGGAGACACAAATTTCCTTCCACCCAGCGTTCCCCCAAGTCTCCCGATAAAAATAGTACCTCACTTGTGTGGGTAGGCCTAGTGCCCGCGACAGGAATAGATCACACAACGGTCAATGTTGGTACTTACATGAGGCAACTGTTGACCCTGGGGTGATCCATTCCTTACGCAGGCACTAGGTATAGGAACTCAAGTGGGGTAGTGTTTTTATCAGGACAGGTGAGGAATCACTGGGTGGTAGGAATTTTGGGGATCGCAGCATATTCCTGTAGTTTGTGTGACAGAAATGCAAGAAAAACAGAGTTTTGCAGGGTATTCTGGGTAAGAAAACTTTGGGGAATCCACACAAGTCACTCCTCTGTGGACTCCCGCGGATGTCTAGTTTCCAGAACTGTTTGTGTTTAGTATGTTTCCCTATATAGCCGCCGAACCCAGGACCAAAAACACAGGTGCCTGCCTTACAAAACCAGTTTGTTTTGTGATAGATAATTTTGATGTCTCCACAATACAATTTGGGCAGTGGAATTTGGGCTGAACTAAATTGGGGAGCTCCCAAGAGAGCACCCTCTCTGTGCTTGCCCCCGCATTCACCTGCTCTCTGGATTTGGCTAACCCACTATTGTCCTGTTGCACAGACTGTGCTTGCGAAGGGACAACAGGACTGCCCTCGTCACCTCCCTCACAATTTACTGGAAGTAGTTATCAAATGGGACTGCTCCAAATGAAAAATCACTCCCAGAGTCTGCGCCATTGTCCTATCCCTCAGATGCTGTCTCAGTATCTGGTGTCTCAGTCTCTGATCATATGTCAGAGCTATCCTCTATAACCTGTGTGACGTCAGCAGCAGTCATCCATCAACGTGCCATCTCTACTATTGGCTAAACTGTTGCTCTAAAACACTAGCCTACATAGACAGTCACAAAATTGCTGGTGTGTGTGTGTGATACGTGCAACATTAGAGGCCACCTTACCTGCGCTTCTTCCCTCAATCAGCACGTTCTTTCAAGACAGTCAAACACCTTGTCACATACCATTCGTCACAGTCTTTAGCACCTCCTGCGCCCAGTCCAACAATAATTATTGGTGCTCCCACTTCCATGTCCTGGGATTCCCTCATTATCACCCAGCAAACATGCTCCTCATCTCTCCATAGCCACTCTCCACCCCACACATACATTTCATTTGTATTATAGCGCAGGTAGTGGCTGACTTTACTAATGTACTCAGCTATTTACATAAAAAACAGATTTGCTCTTCGCAGTAGTCATATAAACCTTCTGCACTTCTTTATGGCACTAACACTGCCACTAGACAAAAGTTTGATCTTTTTGTAGCAGAAACATAGTCACAAGACTTACTTGACTTTTGTGCACTGCTTTGAAGATGCAAGCTGCAACTGCAAGATAACTTGTGGCAAAAAAAAAAAAAAAATATATATATATATATATATATATATATATCTATAAGATATATATATAGATCACTTTTATATGTGGGTCTGGTTTTGCTGGAGGCCGATTGCAGCCCCCAGGGAAACCACACTTGCACTGACAAAAGTGATCTCTCTCTCTCTCTCTCTCTCTCTCTATATATATATATATATATATATATATATATATATATATATCGATCTCTATAGAGATATATCTATCTACATGGCTACATGGATATATCTATAAAAAGATCTCTCTCTCTTTCTCTCTCTCTCTCTATATATATATATATATATATATATACGTATATATATACATACATACATATAGATCTATATAGATATATATAGATCTATCTATAGATATATATATCTATCTACATGGATTGAAATATCTATATATAGATCTGAATTTTTTTGTGTGGTAGTTGTAGGGTTTCCTTGGGGGCCAAAATGGCCCCCAGGGAAACCCTACAACTATTAAAAAAAAGATTGCCTCCACAGTGGGTTGCCCTGCCCACGGGCGACCCCCTGTCAATTTTTTTTAATTTTTTTTTTTTAGCCCCTTGGGATGGCGCGATCGCACGATCGCACGCGATCGCGGCCCCCCCCAGGGGGCCCCAACTTTGAAATTAAAAAATATGGCCCGGGGGGGACGGCCCCTTTTCCGAGGGGTGCCGACCAACCCAAGTGAAATCCCTGGTGTCTAGTGGACAGGAGAGTCTCCCCTTTCATACGAGGCCATCCCGAACGTGGGGAAGGCCGTTTGGGGCCGTTTTCCCCATCGGAGCAGGAAGCGGCCGTCGTTTTCACCATCGGAGCAAACAACACTGTGATGTCAGCGCATCTCGCGGTGCGCTGACTTCACAAAGGGGCGAGTAGGGGGCAGGGGGAGACACAGAAGCTCTTCCGTGACTCCCAGGGCTTTAAAAAAAAAATTCACAAAAATCCTCGGGTGCGGTGCACCCGAGGATTTTCGAACCCCCTCCATGGTGTCGGCCACTGGTCGTGACCCGCACCAGGGAGGTAGTGCGGTTGTCGGCCACTGGCGGATACCCGCACTAAAGGGGATAAGTGCAGTGTAATTGCATATTTACATAATTAACTTTATAACGTCATTTGTTTCTCCACAGGGGAACCACTTTTCTACATGGAGAAAACCCCTTTCACTTCCCTCCCCTGTCATTTTGGAGTGCTCATTGCTTTGCCACATTTAAGCCCACCTACTCCTGTATTTTTGAGCAGCATTTCTTTAGCTTCCATGTTCCATTGAGTGCAGGGCCACTTTCCCTGCACCCCTTAGCACCCCCACCACCACCATGTGTGCGCTGTATTTAAAATATGGCGCACCATGGCGCAGGGTAGGGGGCAATAGTGTCATTTTTTATGACACTATTGATGGACTCTGCAGGAGTAGCGCCAACATATTGGTGCTACTCCTGCAGAGTACATAGGAGCACATTCTAAGAATGGAAGCCCCCTTTTAGCGCCTGCTCTTGAGCAGGCATTAAAAGCACCATAATAAATGGCACTAGGAAATTCATAGATTTCCTTGCACCATTTTACTGGCTCCCCTAACAGGGGAATGCCCCTTTTGCATACATTATGCGTGGCGCAGGCATAATGTAGTGCAAAGGGTTACAGAGTGGCGCAATGCATGCATTGGGCCACTCTGTAAGTATGTTGCAGGGATTTTGGCCTTGTTGGGCCATATTAATATCAAAATAAATGAAGTTAATGTGGCGCAAGGTGGCGCTAGTGGTCTATAAATATGCCCCTATTTTCTTTGAACCAAAAACTGCGTGAGTCTCGTTGGCATTTTGTGCATTTAAATTCAATTTAGGTACACAAAATCATTTTTGAAGGAGGCCAGCAGTCACTGATAAGTGACTACATAATATCACAATAATCAGGTTATAAATCTGCACAAGCTTTAAATCACAGTTTTGAATATGAGGTTGTTTACTTATTGCCAAATCAATGATAAGACCCTGGGTCTTACAATCATCACTTTTATTTTTTACAGTTTGTATATAGCAGGTTCTATGCACAAAGTCATTAGAGCACTTTAAATGAGCACCAGATTACATTTTGTTTTATTACCACAGGACGATTAAGAGATTTGCCTAAGATCACAAGATGCAGGCCCATAAGTTCCAAAGTCTACAGCTCTGGCCTCCAGGCCACCTCTGTTCCCCACTGAACTGCTCATACATTGTAAGAATTCTCCAAGATGCACTTTGTTTTACATTTTCTATCTAGTAAAGCAACATACTTTTCTATAACTATTTTCAGGGGTGTAACAAAGGCCCCTGCAACCCCGCACTGTGGGGACCCACAACACCTGGCCTGATTGAGTACGGAGGGAGGCCCGTCCATGTTCTGTGCAGGGAGGACCCTTCCAGTTTCGCTAAACCACTTACTTAAAGAAATAATCTTTTATCTTAAAAAAACATCTATTCCAAAGACAACCGAAATATCAATAAAATACAGTGTCATTCATTTGACTTCTTGACATCATCTGAACCACAAGGGTGATTTTAAATTGTTAAGCATGTACTAACCTCACTATTGAAGTTGGAACACATTTCAAAGATATCACCTATTAGAATACCATGCAATGCAATAATGATCCTCAGATTAACAAGCTCACAGATTACTGAGCCATAGAACCTACCTTTTGAATCTTTCTATGGTGGAATACGTTCCAAAATCAACCATATGCTTAAATAGATAAAGACTATCTATGGATGGTTTGTCTTTGCCAAGAGGACAACACAGCTCAGCATTTGCTTAAATAAAGACAATGGTATAATAGCACTAGCAAATTAAAGTTTAGTCGATAATGCCTGCACACCAAAAGCATTCTGAGTAATAGTAAATATCGGAATATCTTGTGGCGATGCAGCCTACCAATGTATTTTCAGAAAGTCCAGTTTCTGTGCAGAGAGCATATGATGTGGTTTTATTATTTTTTCTAGACATTGAACAGTTGGTTTAAAACTGAGCCAAACTCAGCTAAAACAGAATCAGACTCCCTTGGAGGTATGTGCCAGATAACTCAGAGAGTTACTAAGTACTTTCTTAAGTACTCAATCACTGATTTCTTATCCCAATAACACCTTAGCACACACACATACTCTACTCTTAAAATATCCACCATATTCTGTGGTATTTAAAGTACAGAGACTCAATCAGTTTAACCCAATATAAGACAAATCTGACGGTGTTACACAAATGGTGACACTTCAATTGATTCGCTCAGAGCTCTGCCCTTTAAAAGTAACTAGATTAAAGCATTGTTCTTAATACTACACACTCATTCAAAACTCATTTGTTAATATCACCCAACATCACACTTAGATTTGCTATTGACAAAAACAATAATCACTCTGAGCTTTTCTGTTGACCTCCTCACCCTGAGCTCTTATTTTCCACATGTCCAGTCTTCAAAAAGTCTAGCCTCAGAAATAGCAGATTCACTCTGGAGTCAGTAAGAGTTCTCTTTTTAATACTACAGGCTCAATCAGAACTCGGCTCATAAGAATACCAGGAGACCAAAGAAAATTCTATTGATAAGCCACAAACGTTTGATCTTGTTAGTGCATCTGACCTTAATAAGTAAACTTACAAGGGGACACAAATAGGTATATGAACCTTTTGACTCACAATTAAGATGTTCTTATCATAGCTCCAGTACATAATCAATAACCAATACACAATAATCAATAAACATTAGTAATCAATAACAACAATAATCATTGGAGTCAGTAATTGTCAAACACCATGACCTTTCAGTCTCGAATAACCACACCTCTTAGTAAAAATTTGAATATTTATTTCCCTATATGAACAATGCTGAGGTCATGTAGATTAATCTCAAAATCAAGTGAAACACATATAGAAACAATACTGGCTGTCCAAAGTGGCGGAAGAAACGTAATCTAATCAAAGCTTGAACTACAACACATTCTAAGGTTACGGTGCAAATTAATAATAAAGTCACCTGCATCAAAGGAATCACATATATTAAGTTTAGCAGATAAATTCATCAAGCATTAATCCCTATTAGCATGATTTCATTAGTGAGGATCTTTAACTAACACCAGATTAGCATCAGCATGTTGGGCTTCATGCAAAACAATTTAGTACCACAAATTTGGAAAACATCTAACTATGGCTTTATCAAAACAGTGCAGTTGGTACCTAGAAAGAAAAAGCAAATATGCGTAATAGTCAACAGTTTCATTTGTAACATATATCCTCAATGTGGATCAGCAAGCAGAGTCAGTCGTCATCCTCAGGACATCCGTCAATCAGCAAGCCATCAGGATTCAGCATCAAAGTTCAGAAACCGCAAAATATTTAAGCATTAAAGATAGACACGTCTCTTGTTAAGACGCATATGGAAATATTGACCTTTTGGCCAGCAAGACAATGGGCAATGGATCTGTCTTCCCTCAGGTCAACATCATTATATTAAAACTACTAAAACTACTTCCCATATCCCTATTGGTCAGTTAATCGCATGTTCACACTTTGTCCAATAAAACTAAAACTCCAAATCTATGAATTCTACTATTACTCTGTTCCCATGTCATTGATTGGTTTGTCTTGAAATGTCCTTATCATCCGGCTTGTCAGGTAACAATATTGCTGCAGCTTCCACTTCAGTCAGTATTTCCATTGTTCTTCTCCTGAGAAAGTCAGTCTCACACACATTACACGCAAAATGTTACATTAGTCAGAATAGCATCTTCTAGCAGTCGGTTCTCATGAGAAGCTTCCGTTATGAGCACATTTAAACAATACAAATAGAAATTACAGTTTAACTCTCTAGGGCAGCCATTTTATTAAACGTTAAGAAAAACAGCTTTGACCTGAGGCCTGGAAAACTAGGCCAAGAAACTCGCTAAATTAAGGCCTACAATTAATAAAGCTAAAGTAAAAATGCATAACCCTTAATATGACATATTAGTACATTAGTCAAACATATATTCAACATCTCACAATATCAATATTCTAGTAAGTACACGTTATGAACGTTTGCGGTCACTCATCCTAATCACATTTTCAAATCTGTGCATTATTTTTCTACGTTATTACATTTTCTACACAAATCACTTTTTCAGAATACATGAACACTAGTTAACAATTTTTTTTATTAATACACCTGCACTAGCAATCCCTCCTCTGATGACTAAGGGGGTCATTCAGCCGCGGCCAGAAACGGAAAGTCGGCGGTGTACCGCCGACTTCCCGCTGCCCTTGAGAATCCTCCATGGCAGCGGAGCGCGCTCCGCCGCCATGGGGATTCTGACACCCCCTACCGCCATCCGGTTCCTGGCGGTTCTCCCGCCAGGAACAGGATGGCGGTAGGGGGTGCCGCGGGGCCCCTGGGGGCCCCTGCAGTGCCCATGCCAATGGCATGGGCACTGCAGGGGCCCCCGTAAGAGGGCCCCACGAAGAATTTCAGTGTCTGCTTTGCAGGCACTGAAATTCGCGACGGGTGCAACTGCACCCGTCGCACCTTCCCACTCCGCCGGCTCCATTCTGAGCCGGCGTCCTCGTGGGAAGGGTGTTTCCCGCTGGGCTGGCGGGCGGACTTTCGGCGGTCGCCCGCCGGCCCAGTGGGAAAGCCAGAATGACCGCCGCGGTCTTTCGGCGGGAACCGCTTGGCGGGCGGCGACCGCCGTCCGCCGCGGTCAGAATGACCCCCTAAGTGTGTCATCACACTTACTACCACCTGCAAAGTTTTGCATCAGCTAAAATTCTGTCAATTCAACCCTTCATACTTTTGTTTCCCCTTTGAATTTTCTCTGTACAATTTTTTCCTTTTCTGTTTTTCCCTCCTCTGATTATTCTTTGACCTTTCATTTTAATCCTTTTGCACAATTTACACAATCCCCATATTCCAAATAAACAAACCACATATAATATTCCCTGCAATGTTTTCAATAGAATCCCATTCCAAATGTTGCTGAGCCAATTTCCCACTGAAGAAAAACCTTTGCCAAACTTTTCCCAAACACCTGGGGCCAGATGAAGCAACCCGTTTGCGAGTCGCAAACGGCGAAAATCGCCGTTTGTGAGTCGCAAACATGGGTTTGGCATGCAGAAATGCATATTGCGAGTCGTTACCGACTCGCAATATGCATTTCCGACTCGTAAATAGGAAGGGGTGTTACCTTCCTATTTGCGAGTCGCTGTGGGATGCAATTCCATTTGCGACCGCGTACGCGGTTGCAAATGGACTCGCAGTTACCATCCACTTCAAGTGGATGGTAACCCACTCGCAAATTGGAAGGGGTCCCCATGGGACCCCTTCCAGATTGTGACTGGACCCCAAAATATTTTTTCAGGGCAGGGAGTGGTCCAAGGGACCACTCCCTGCCCTGAAAAAATACCGAAACAAAAGGTTTCGGTTTTTTTGCAGTGCAGCTCGTTTTCCTGTCAGGAAAACGGGCTACACTTAAAAAAAAAAAAACTGCTTTATTTAAAAGCAGGTCGCGAACATGGAGGTCTGCTGACGTCAGCAGGCCTCAATGTTAGCGAGTGCCCATACTCGCTATGGGGCCGCAATTTGCGACCCACCTCATGAATATTCATGAGGTGTGTCATTGCGACCCCATAGCGAGTTGCAGTCGGTGTCTGAGACACCGTACTGCATTGGGAATTGCGACTTGCAATTTGCGAGTCGCTCCGACTCGCAAATTGCAAGTCGCAATTCCCAACTTTCCTACATCTGGCCCCTGGTTCTTTCAATTCTTTCAAATCAGCACTTTCATTAGTCAGATTAGTAATTAAGCCTCTAATTGCTTTGCTATTATCAGGAATGTATGAACAACAATGCCTAGAATTAATAATTCTACAGACTCCACCATCCTTTGCTAAAGAATGTCTAAAGCAAGAAGATTTTGAAGAGTCATTGCTCTATCAGCAGCTAACTCTGTATCTATTAGAAGTATAGCCCCTGAAAAATTTGTCAGCATGTTATCTACAATAATAGACAACTTTTGGATCTTTATCACATTCAAAATAACTCCCACTGAGGGAATCACTGCTCCAACTATATCTCCCACCATACCAGAAGAGGACTACCTCATCTGTCTCTTATGATGTAATTCAGTCACTTTCAGAAACTTTTTCAAATCCTCGATTTGATAAATCTTTGGGAAAACTACCCCCAAATGACATGCCCCATACCATTCTCTTGGAAGATGGTAATAAGCATTAAGACCACAAATATAGTAAATTCTGGGAATGGTCAGGTCCTGTCCATTCAACATAAACGTCCATTTATTCTGAAACAAAAACACATGCTTACATTCACTCGTTCCCACAAATAAAGTCTCAGTGATGATTTAGGACTGTACATACAAAGTTTCCCTATGTATTGTGCATCTAAAGCTAATTTCCCTTGCGTTTTAATTGCACTATAAGCATAATCATTCTTGCAAGGCCTTTTCTCTAAGCCTTTCTCTATATTCTCCTTTAATGCCTTTCTCCTGTCATCTGTGTGATCTAAGAAACTTTTCTCTAAAGAAGTAAGCAAGCATGTCAGATTATTGCGGTGTGCATAAGCTGTGCCAAACATCAATGTAGGTTCAAAGAACCCTCTAACTATTACTATGTCATTATCCTTAGCTAATCTATTCCAATACCTAATTATAGGAACAAACAAAAACACAACATCATATTTCGAGTAAAAATACTGTGGCCCTCATTCCGACATTGGCCGGCGGCGGTCGCCGCCGGCCTGTCGGGGGCCGCCAGAATACCGTTCCGCGGTCGAAAGACCGCGGCGGTGATTCTGACTTTCCCGCTGGGCTGGCGGGCGGCCGCCTTCAGGCCGCCCGCCAGCCCAGCGGGAAAGAGGCTTCCACGATGAAGCCGGCTCAGAATCGAGCCGGCGGAGTGGAAGCTGTGCGACGGGTGCAGTTGCACCCGTCGCGTATTTCACTGTCTGCGAAGCAGACAGTGAAATACATTTAGGGGCCCTCTTACGGGGGCCCCTGCAGTGCCCATGCCAGTGGCATGGGCACTGCAGGGGCCCCCAGGGGCCCCGCGACCCCCCCTACCGCCATCCGGTTCCCGGCGGGAGAACCGCCGGGAACTGGATGGCGGTAGGGGGGGTCGGAATCCCCTCGGCGGCGCAGCTAGCTGCGCCGCCTTGGAGGATTCCTATGGGCGGCGGTACACTGGCGGGAGACCGCCAGTGTTGCCGGTCCGACCGCGGCTTTACCGCCGCGGTCGGAATGCCCATTGGAGCACCGCCGGCCTGTCGGCGGTGCTCCCGCGGTCCTCCACCCTGGCGGTTTGAAACCGCCAGGGTCGGAATGAGGGCCTGTATGTACTCCTGGTTATAAAATCTTGTTAGTAGCAGACTACAACTTATTCCGTAAGTTAATGGCAAGCTATGGTAGGTAACTCCTTCCTCAACTGATGAAGGAATTTGCGTACACACATAACAATTCTTCGCATCCATCGTCTCAACATACTCACTCAACAAATAATAGAAAACATTAGAAGAAAGTTCTTCTTGCGCATTAGTATCCTCATGCAAATATTTCTCATCAAACCTAAACATCTCTATTGCTGGCAGTGCAGTAGTCACCTCAAAAGCAGAAGTATGGTTGGCTTCATTCTTATCAAGAACAGACATACCCACAATGAACACCACAAACAATATCCCACACACCATCGCCAAACCAATACTCATATATTTACAGTGCCTAGCATTCCTACCCTGTTGACTAATGTTACTGATGATCTGTAAAGAATAAGAGAGCAGAAGAAAAGTTAGAAAAACTTGCAGCAAAAATAAAAAATAGGCAACTCTGCTTTTCAGCTGTTATTTACAGCTCTCAGTCTCACTTCCAGGATCCCTTGTGAAAATCAGTTAGCAGCTGTGTCAAAATCAGGTTTCAAAAATCAAATCAGGCTATCAATGTCTCTTCTGGTTACTGTCTCAAACGTTTCTCTCAGATTGTTTCAACAGTTCAGTTCATCAGCTTCCTTCAAGTGCCAAAATACTGACCTGGAATGTCTCTATCAAAACAAAAAGACAAAAACGTTTGCTGCCATTCATTCGTAATTGCATACTCCCATTCAGGACCTTCGCACCTTCGACTTGCTATTCTCTTTCTTTTCAACTTTCGATCACCAGTCAGTTCTCTTTCACTTAGATCTTCTCTCCTTGTTGTATCTACTACTTCCTCTATTGTCATTTCAGCAACCACTTATTTTCTTCTTTCTACTTGCAACTACAGCCACTTATCTCCTTTCAGTGGACCTTTTGTCAGTGTTCTCTTCAGAGTCAAACTTGAACCTTCTCCTTGTTCTGCAGTGTTTTCTCTTGACGGACCTGCAATCGGTTCAGGAGGAGTCAGGTCCCAGTGACTTTGATCCACCTCAACTCCTTCCCCTCTGGGTCTGGTAATTGCTCTGTTTGTCTCTCAAAATCATCTGCTTCTGGGAAAGCCCTCCTCTGACTAGACTCTCCTGCTACCTCAATTGAGATAGGCTCTCTCTCACCCTCCTGGAGGTCTTCCCCTTCGTCTCTCGCAGGAGAGACTGAACCGTCGTCAACGGGCTCAGATCCAGACTCAGTTCCCCTTTGTTCTCTTTCTGGCCCGAGTCTTGTCTTGCTGTTGTTGGTACTCTCACAACTCTTCTTCTTCATGATCCAGCGGACATGCCACTTTCTTCATGTGACTTGCATGAATCAGTTCGGAATTCCAGCACACTTCACAGTTGTTGTAGTTGTCAGAACTACCTGATAAGGTCCCTTCCAACGAGGCTCCAAACACGTTTGCCTCATGTGTTTCAGGACCACAACCCAGTCTCCAACTCTCAGATTGCTCCCTGGGTCATGGATCGGTGGCAGTGTGGTGGCCCCCACCTACTGGGAGAAAGAGCGAACCACATCAGCCAGATCTTTTCAGTAGTCCAACACCATATCATCTGTGATGTTGACAAGTGCATTTGCAGGCACTGCTGGTAACCTCATTGCTCTGCCCATGAGGATCTCATGCGGCGACAATCCTGTCTTCCTGTTAGGTGTGTTTCTCATTGACATCAACACTAAAGGCAACATCTCAGGCCATTTCAAATTCGTGGACGCACACATCTTTGCAACTCTTGACTTCAAGGTACCATTCACCTATTACACTGGTCCTGATGCTTCAGGGCGGTAACTATAATGCAACTTCTGCTCAATGTTCAATGCTGCACAGAGGAATTTACTTCATTGTTGAAGTGACTTCCCCTATCTGATTCTAAAGAGATCGGAAATCCAAAACGCGGTATGAGTTCCCTAAGCAGTGGTTTCACTACTGTAAGACTCTAATTTCTTCGTGTAGGGTAAGCTTCAATCCAGTGACTAAAGATGCAAATAATTACCAACATATCTCAAACCTCCACACACAGACATCTCAATAAAATCTATCTGCTTTCTGCTGAATGTACCTCCCTCTCTTCCAATGTGGCTCAAATGAACCACTGTCCCTTTTCATGCGTTTAGCTGTTGGCAAATGACACAATGATGGCAAACTGCTTCAGCAACTTGTCTAAACTTTGGGTTGAACCAATAATTTTTGAACAATTGAATCATTGCATCCCTCCCAATATGTGCTTGACCATGATAGTACCTCACCATTTGAGACAACAGGCTATTTGGCAAAACCAATTGACCCTCTTCTGAAACCCACAATTAATCTTGTCTTTGCACACATTTCATTTTGTTCCATGAATATCTTTCCTCCCTGTCAGCATTATTTTGTAACAGTTCATTTCTTCCAAAGTATCAAATACTTTCAATGCATAGCTTGTACAGGTTTCATCTTCTTAAGATAACAGTTCCCATTTGTCTTTAAATGATATACAGTTCAATGTGCAAAACCTTACGACTTGATGCACATATCCATTTCCCAATGACACAAAGTCCTGTGATTCAGATGTGCACTGCATTTCACCACGGCAATCTTTTCAGGCATTTGAATAGCATGTAACAATTCTTTAATTCTTTCACCATTTCTCACTGGTGACCCAGAAGAGGTCATGAAACCTCTCTGTGACCATAATTGGGCAACATCATGGACTATTCCAAATCTATACTGGCTATCCGTACAGATTGTAACTTTCAGCTGAGCAGAAACATGGCATGCTCTAGTAAGGGCTACCAGCTCCGCTACTTGGCCAGAATACACTCCTCAAAGCCAAGAAGCTTCCAAAATACCAGTAATTGTGCACACAGCATATCCTGATCTTAGTGTCCCTACACTGTCTCTCAGACATGAACCATCAACCAAGATAATTTGGTCATTTTCTTCCAAACGGGTATCTCTAATGTCAGGTCTCGGTATTGTGCACAAGTGAGTTACTTCAAGACAATCATGCTCAACATCTTCCACTTGCTCAATTTCAACATTTTCATTTGGAAGTAAAGTTGCCGGGTTCACCACTGTACATCTTTTCAATGACACATTTGGTGACCCTGGAATACTCGTTTCATATCTGGTCAACCTTGCACCAGTCAAATATTGGGTTTTCGTCCTTGTAAGTAGAATCTCAATAGAGTGAGGACCTTCACACTGTGTAAGGCTCTGGCCAACTGCTGCAACTGCATGCAAACAACCCGGTAAGGCTACTGCATCTGGGTCCAAAGTAGCTGAAAAATATGTTACGGGGAGATTTACACCTCCATGGACCTGTGTCAAGACAGACAAAGAACATGCATCACACTCATGACAAAACAATGTAAAGGGCTTTGTGTAATCAGGCATGCCCAAGGCTGGAGCCCTGCACAGACTCTCTCTCAATTCAGTGAACGCTTTCATTTCAGCCTGGTCTAACACTATGGGATCAGTTACTTCCTTATTAGTCAGCTTCTGCAATGGTCTCGAAATTACTGAAAAATTTGGAATCCATTGGCGACAATAGCCTACCATCCCTAAAAGAATCCTGACATCTCTTTGTGTGGTCAGGGGATTTATCTGCAATATGGTTGTAATCCTTTCTCTGGATATCTTTTTTGAACCCTTCTCAATCTGATGACCCAAATATTTCACCATTTTTTACAGTACTGCAATTTAAGTGGAGACACTTTGTGACGATTCTTTCCAAAATGGTTCAACAGGGCAATTGTATCATACTTGCACTCGTCCCTGGTTTTGGACGCAATCAGCAAGTCATCAATGTACTGCACCAAGGTCAATTGGAAAGGCAATTCCAATTACTCCAAATTATTTTTCAAGATCTGATTGAATATAGAAGGTGACTCGAAAACCCTCGAGGAATTCTGCACCAGCAATAGACTCAATACAGGAATTTGAAACAACAGAGAAATTTACTATCCTCATGAAGAGGCACAGAAAAGAAGGCTTGCGACAAATCAATGACTGTGAACCACTCAGCATCACATGGAATCTGAAACATTATCACACCTGGATTTGGCACCACAGGACAACATTTGACCACAATCTCATTTATTTTCCTCAAATCCTGAACAATTCGAACTTTCACACAGGGCTTTTGCAAACCCATTATCGGTGAATTACATTGACTGCTCAATACTTCCTTCAGAACCCCCTGCTTCACAAAGTCTGCAATTATCTGAGCTACCTTCATAAGGACATCCCGCACTTTCTCCTTAACTGTTCACTGCAAATCAAGAGGAAGCTCTTTCACTGTGAACATCGGGAAGAATTCAATCAGAGGGTATTCCTCATTTGTAGTTTCACCTCCTACCTCTGGGGCTTGGTCATCTTCGTCCCCACTGTTTGTCTGTATTTCAATTCCTTCATTTGAACAAGTAATTGAACACTTCATTTTACCCAGGAAGTCTCTTCCCAGTAGGGATAACAGACTTGAATCACAGAATACAAATTTGTGCAATCCCTAAAAGTTGCCAATCTCAACTTGAACTGGCTCTGTAATCGGGTTTGTCAAATACTGGTTTGCTACTCCTACAACTTAGATTGTCCTACCTGAAAGGGGTAAATTTGGAACTTCTCCACTTCTCACTGTAGAGCGTGTAGCTCCCGTGTTAACCCAGTCTGTAGCCCATAACCTTTCCCTTCACATAGGGTCCTCTCTGATCTACTTCTAAGGAGGTTGCAAGCACACAGGGCTCCTCATCTGAACTGTCACTCGTTCAATCATCGTTTATTCCATTCTTACTGTGTAACGGGAATTGGTGCACTGTGTTACTACTTTGGTTAGGCCTCTGACCTGTGACCTGTTGAAAAAGCATCATCTGTTCCTGTTCCATCAGGGCTTGAGGTATTTGAATATGCTGTCTAGGTACCATGGGAACCTGCTTTTGCATTGGCTGCAACTGTGACATTTGTACACGTGGCATTTGCACCTGCTACATGGGTGGAAAATTCTGCATTAGATTCACATTATTCTGAAAATGTGGATTAGGACCTCTCACTCTCGGTCCTCTCACATTCTGGAATGAATTGATGTCATTACTCTGCTGAACAACACCTTCCTCCACCATCATTGGACACTCCCATTTCCAATGTCCTATGGCTTTGCAAACGTGACATGGCAATAATTTCTTCATTCCCTGCACATCATTCTGATCCACTACAGTATTTATGTCTGGACCACAATTCATATTTCCTCCACGACCTTTACCTCTCATCTGGGGATGAAACAACATGTTCCCCTTCTGGTGCTATGGTAACTGCTGTGGAAAATTCCTTTGCTCCCCTGTTTGAGCTCTTTTAATCTGCATCACTATCGCCTTCTCTTTCAAATTTTTCTACTCCAACTCAATCTCATCACTACAGTATTTTGCATAAGGCAACACCTCATCAATTGGCTTTGCTTGCCAGCAAATCAAATCAACTCTTAATCATCTGGCTAATTTCAGGTCTCAATCGTTCCCCAAATCTGAACACAAAATAGAACATGTCTTTCGGATCAATTGCTTCTGTAACACTGTAATTCTTGAACGCCTGCAACAATCTCTTATAATATGCATGTATTGACTCCTTTGCTTCCTGAGCTGTCCTGACAATTTTCTGCCAATCAATATTCTTTGGCGAAATGCTCAATTTAAAAATATTCAGTCACCATATAGTAATATTTCATTACCTCAGGAGATGGTGCACCTGTATTCTTGTCTCTCTCCGGTTCGCTTGTTGGCCAATCTACACTCCTCTAACACACGATGCACAGATCAGCTGGAACCACTATCTCTAGTAATGTGTTCAAGTCCTCCCATAGGATGATACCACTCTACTGGCTTCTCTCTCAATTTTGGATACTCATTTGTAAATAAAAAAATGTCACATCTGCTCCATGGGACATGAACAAAATCCTCCCCTGGAATCTCTCTCATTGGTAAAATTTTCACTGGATTTTTGTCCTGCTGCATATTTGTAGTCAGCTCCAAAGAATTCATTTTTCTTTTGTCTCTCTTCTTTACCCATCTGCCTTCCCATTTGTCTAATGCTCTCCAGGTCTGAGCATTTTGAAGGAATTCCTTAAGGTGTGCCTTCATTCTGGCAGATCTCATGTGTTCAAAACCTTAACCTCAAAATCTAATCTGTAACTCCTTTTCAAATGCTTTGTTTTCTCTATTTCTATGCCGTACTTCTCTGCCAGGTCTGCTAGTCTCTGGTGTACATTGCTCACCTCTCTCGTAATTTTCAGGCACAAATATCTCAATTCTGCCTATGTGTAGGATTCTAACCTATTCACCCCCATAGTTCCCTCATTGAGTTCACCCGCTTCCATGATTAGCCTAGCACAATTCAAATACTCCTCTCCCGTAGGAGCACTCTGTGTGGTATTCAGCTTGTCTAACTGTTCAGTCAACTGCTGAGCTGTCACTCATTGCAACAAAATATTACTTGCTTGGACCTGTGGCACCTGCTGTGCAACTGCATTCGGGGTCTGCGGTGACAACAATTTCAAACTCTACTAATGTTTGACCCTGCCATAGTATCTGGAAGTGCTACAAATGGACTAAGGTCTAGCATTGATCTTGATCCATCAAAGGTCTGTCCCACAGGAGAGACTACCTGAACATTTTCATTATGTCCTCCCCTCATTATATTCTGGGACATTGCTCCCTGTTCACCTCCAGTAGGTTTCTTCTGTGCAAATAATGGTACTGCTTGACCAACAGTAATAGGTAGCGATATATCATCTGGGGCTGTTCTGGCACTTATGTTCTGTGGGAGTGTAACTCCCATATTTTGATTCATCATTGGAGTCATATCTGACTGTGTCCCTGTTACTGGAGTAAATCTTGGCATTACCTGCGGCTGCACTTGGGGCAGTAAAAGTGGAGTTGGTTCAGTCTGAACCAACATCGGTCTCAGGTAGACCTGTTTTGTTGGCACCATTAAGTTCAAAGTAATTTCCTTAATGGGCACATCAGGATAAGTTCTCTGAACCTGTGGCAGTCGCATCTGGTTTTGCACTACAGATGTAGTGCGCACATTAAGACCATTCTGCATCGCATTCTGTGTCAGGCTATCATTAACCTGCATCAGACTCATTGTCTCATTAACCTGTGTCAGGGCTGTTGGATCAGCACTGGTACTTGGACCACTCTCATGTACTGTATATGGTGGTGGGTGATCTCTCAATAACTGTAATAAACTGATCATCATCCAATTGCTACTCCACTGTTGAATACTTTCTAGCCTCCCTACTTTCAGATGGACTTCTGTTGGTTTTTCTAGTAGTATTCCTTCCTTCCTTCTCATTGGCCTGAGGAATTGCCGGAAACAACTTAATTTCGTGCAAAGTCTCCATCCTTCAAACTCTCTGAACACTGTCCCATCTAGCCTCAGCTAGAGTCTTTTCTGCCTTTCTCATCCTGCTCTCGAATTTCTGTTGTTGTTTCTGTCTGGCTACTAACTCCCAAATCGCTAATGCCTCAAACTGTGCTGGTCTCGGAAGGGGCTTCGATTCATTTAGCCCCATCCTTAAATGCTCTAAAATCCTCAAATTGAATGTCCCATTTGTAGGAATCGCTAAGGTCCCATCCTTTTCTGTCAATTTGCACCATTGTTTTAACCAAAGACAAGGCGCGACACCCTTCTCTTGCATTACAGTGTAAGCTGGTGTACCTTCTGCTGGGTTTACCTCGCCTATACTTATTGTAATGTCAAAACAAATCCCTTTCAGGGTTAGAGTGATGCATAAATTATGCAAAAAAGATTAGAGAACTCTGGGTAGTTCTGAAGTTTAGGTGGAGAGCAGCTCTAGTAAGGAGCACCCTGTAACACCAGCGACAATTTAGATACGCTCACCTCAAATATCTGTTGATCTAGCAAAGTTTTTAAGCATAGGATCAGCACAGTGCTATCCATGCCGAGCTAGATAGGGACAAAGTCTTTTGCCATTTGTACAGCAAAGTCTTTAAGCATAGGTTTGACATAGTGTCAACCTTGCTGAGCTTTAAAATGACAAAAGGCATTTACCACTCCAGGCACAGTGTTACAGCTTTGGACTGGTAAAATACCATCCAAGACAACCTGGAATAAGTAAAAGCAACCCCTGACGCATGTTTTGCTCTCATTAGAGCTAGTTGTAATGTAAGTATCTCCCCCTAGGGCACTTTTTAAAGCTTTGAAAAATGTCATCTTTTCGACCTTTTTGTTATTTAAAATCAAATCAGGAAGTGACTTTTAATCCCAAGATTCCTTTCACCTACGTTCTCAACCAATTGCCTCTCACAGATGGCTGCCAATCCGTGTGCGACCCTTCTCACTAACCTACCTATCCCAGCGTGGCTCCAATGACGTCACACTCACATGTACTGCGGCTAACAAAGTCTTGCGGCTTGTCCTCCCAAACTCTGATTCACACAAACTTATGCAAAAATTGTGAGCACTAATCAAAAAACAAAAAAACAAAAACAAATCTGCTGGGTTACGACAGGAAAGGTAACACAATCGCTTCAGAAACCTTCCTGATTTTTCACTGATGGCTCTTCCCACACTTAAAGCTACTCCTTCTTTCTCAGTCTCCCAGATTTGCAAGCAAAATTCGACCTGCAAATTTTACTCTCAACTGATCAATGGTTCTGTCCTGGTGCATATAGGACTCGCCAAATCTCAGGCAAAAATTTTCTTTCACTCACTTTACTCACACTCTGACTTGTTGACCACGCCCGATCAACCTACTAAACCAGACAGATTGCAACATAAAACCAAGTGTCTCATTCACTTTTCAATATACTCCGCAGTCTTAGACCACACAGGGTCTGTACATCAACAACCACGTGGACAATTTTTTAGCACAAAGTGCCACACATAATTGAAGTTCGACGAGTTCCCTTCTCTCACACTGCAGAGTACGCACACTCCTTCTACAACTTCATTTGGAGTACGCAAACTCCCTAAAACCCTCACAAACCTCACAATTCACCTGCGATTTGCATAAGCCATGCAAGTGCAACCTACTTCATTCACACTGTCACTAGAACCGAGAACACCCTCAAACAATCAATAGCAGGATCCAGAATTCTGGAAAAGTCATTTCTGGACTTAAGGGAACATCGTTTTCTCTCCAATTAGCATCATTGAAAAATAAAATCCAAATCTCAATAATAATGAATTCTGATACTACCTCTGGGACCTTCAATCCTGCTACTATGCATGTTATAAGCTCTTAAGGAGACAAACCACTACCTCCCTTAACATCTCTGTTCGCCTAATATTCTATACTGGATGTCTATGATAAGCTCTTAAGGAGACAAACCATCAGTCTGCTACCATCTCTGTTAGCGCGTCTGACCTTAATAACTAAACTTCCAAGGGTCGCGAATAGGTCGATGAACATTTTGACTCGTGTAAGGAAATGCCTCCTTGGCATGGTTACCCCCTGACTTTTTGCCTTTGCTGATGCTATGTTTTGAATTGAAAGTGTGCTGAGGCCTGCTAACCAGGCCCCAGCACCAGTGTTCTTTCCCTAACCTGTACTTTTGATTCCACAATTGGCACACCCTGGCACCCAGATAAGTCCCTTGTAACTGGTACCTCTGGTACCAAGGGCCCTGATGCCAGGGAAGGTCTCTAAGGGCTGCAGCATGTATTATGCCACCCTAGAGACCCCTCACCCAGCACAGACACACTGATTACCAGCTTGTGTGTGCTAGTGAGAACAAAATGAGTAAGTCGACATGGCACTCCCCTCAGGGTGCCATGCCAGCCTCTCACTGCCTATGCAGTATAGGTAAGACACCCCTCTAGCAGGCCTTACAGCCCTAAGGCAGGGTGCACTATACCATAGGTGAGGGTACCAGTGCATGAGCACTGTGCCCCTACAGTGTCTAAGCAAAACCTTAGACATTGTAAGTGCAGGGTAGCCATAAGAGTATATGGTCTGGGAGTCTGTTTTACACGAACTGCACAGCACCATAATGGCTACACTGAAAACTGGGAAGTTTGGTATCAAACTTCTCAGCACAATAAATGCACACTGATGCCAGTGTACATTTTATTGTAAAATACACCACAGAGGGCACCTTAGAGGTGCCCCCTGAAACTTAACCGACTATCTGTGTAGGCTGACTGGTTCCAGCAGCCTGCCACACTAGAGACATGTTGCTGGCCCCATGAGGAGAGTGCCTTTGTCACTCTGAGGCCAGTAACAAAGCCTGCACTGGGTGGAGATGCTAACACCTCCCCCAGGCAGGAGCTGTAACACCTGGCGGTGAGCCTCAAAGGCTCACCCCTTTGTCACAGCCCAGCAGGGCACTCCAGTTTAGTGGAGTTGCCCGCCCCCTCTGGCCACGGCCCCCACTTTTGGCGGCAAGGCTGGAGGGAACAAAGAAAGCAACAAGGAGGAGTCACTGGCCAGTCAGGACAGCCCCTAAGGTGTCCTGAGCTGAGGTGACTCTAACTTTTAGAAATCCTCCATCTTGCAGATGGAGGATTCCCCCAATAGGATTAGGGATGTGACCCCCTCCCCTTGGGAGGAGGCACAAAGAGGGTGTACCCACCCTCAGGGCTAGTAGCCATTGGCTACTAACCCCCCAGACCTAAACACGCCCTTACATTTAGTATTTAAGGGCTTCCCTGAACCTAAAGATTTAGATTCCTGCAACAACAAGAAGAAGGACTGCCTAGCTGAAAACCCCTGCAGAGGAAGACCAGAAGACAACAACTGCCTTGGCTCCAGAAACTCACCGGCCTGTCTCCTGCCTTCCCAAGAACTCTGCTCCAGCGAAGCCTTCCAAAGGGACCAGCGACCTCTGAATCCTCTGAGGACTGCCCTGCTTCGACGATGACAAGAAACTCCCGAGGACAGCGGACCTGCTCCAAAAAGACTGCAACTTTATCCAAAGGAGCAGCTTTAAAGAACCCTGCAATCTCCCCGCAAGAGGCGTGAGACTTGCAACACTGCACCCGGCGACCCCGACTCGGCTGGTGGAGAACCAACACCTCAGGGAGGACCCCCGGACTACTCTACGACTGTGAGTACCAAAACCCGTCCCCCCTGAGCCCCCACAGCGCCGCCTGCAGAGGGAATCCCGAGGCTTCCCCTGACCGCGACTCTCTGAAACCTAAGTCCCGACGCCTGGAAAAGACCCTGCACCCGCAGCCCCCAGGACCTGAAGGACCGGACTTTCACTGCAGAAGTGACCCCCAGGAGTCCCTCTCCCTTGCCCAAGTGGAGGTTTCCCCGAGGAAGCCCCCCCTTGCCTGCCTGCAGCGCTGAAGAGATCCCTTGATCTCTCATTGACTTCCATTGCGAACCCGACGCTTGTTCTAACACTGCACCCGGCCGCCCCCGCGCCGCTGAGGGTGAAATTTCTGTGTGGGCTTGTGTCCCCCCCGGTGCCCTACAAAACCCCCCTGGTCTGCCCTCCGAAGACGCGGGTACTTACCTGCTGGCAGACTGGAACCGGGGCACCCCCTTCTCTCCATTGGAGCCTATGCGTTTTGGGCACCACTTTGAACTCTGCACCTGACCGGCCCTGAGCTGCTGGTGTGGTAACTTTGGGGTTGCTCTGAACCCCCAACGGTGGGCTACCTTGGACCAAGAACTGAACCCTGTAAGTGTCTTACTTACCTGGTAAAACTAACAAAAACTTACCTCCCCCAGGAACTGTGAAAATTGCACTGTGTCCACTTTTAAAATAGCTATTTGTGAATAACTTGAACAGTATACATGCAATTGAAATGATTCAAAGTTCCTAATGTACTTACCTGCAATACCTTTCAAACAAGATATTACATGTTAAATTTGAACCTGTGGTTCCTAAAATAAACTAAGAAAAGATATTTTTCTATACAAAACCTATTGGCTGGATTTGTCTCTGAGTGTGTGTACCTCATTTATTGTCTATGTGTATGTACAACAAATGCTTAACACTACTCCTTGGATAAGCCTACTGCTCGACCACACTACCACAAAATAGAGCATTAGTATTATCTCTTTTTACCACTATTTTACCTCTAAGGGGAACCCTTGAACTCTGTGCATGCTATTCCTTACTTTGAAATAGCACATACAGAGCCAACTTCCTACGTTGGTGGATCAGCGGTGGGGTACAAGACTTTGCATTTGCTGGACTACTCAGCCAATACCTGATCACACGACAAATTCCAAAATTGTCATTAGAAATTGATTTTTTGCATTTCGAAAAGTTTTCTAAATTCTTAAAAGTCCTGCTAGGGCCTTGTGTTAGTCCCTGTTAGCATTTCTTTTAGAGTTTAAAAGTTTGTTAAAAGTTTGAATTAGATTCTAGAACCAGTTTAGTTTCTTAAAAAGTATTCCAACTTTTAGAAGCATAATGTCTAGCACAGATGTGAATGTGGTGGAACTCGACTCCACACCTTACCTCCATCTATAGATGAGAGAGCTAAGGTCACTCTGTAAACTAAAGAAAATAGCAATGGGCTCCAAACCTACCAAAGTACAGCTCCAGGAGCTTTTGGCAGAGTTTGAAAAAGCCAACCCCTCTGAGGATGGCAACACAGAGGATGAAGATAGTGACTTGGAGGGAAATTCCCCCCCTCCAGTCCTACTTAGGGAGAACAGGGCTTCTCAAGCCCTGACTCCACAAATAATAGTCAGAGATGCAGGTTCCCTCACAGGAGGGACCAACAACTCTGAAATCACTGAGGATAACTCCAGTGAAGAGGACATCCAGTTAGCCAGGATGGCCAAAAGATTGGCTTTGGAAAGACAGATCCTAGCCATAGAAAGGGAAAGACAAGAGATGGGCCTAGGACCCATCAATGGTGGCAGCAACATAACTAGGGTCAGAGATTCTCCTGACATGTTGAAAATCCCCAAAGGGATTGTAACTAAATATGAAGATGGTGATGATATCACCAAATGGTTCACAGCTTTTGAGAGGGCTTGTGAAACCAGAAAAGTGAACAAATCTCACTGGGGTGCTCTCCTTTGGGAAATGTTCACAGGAAAGTGTAGGGATAGACTCCTCACACTCTCTAAAAAAGATGCAGAATCTTATGACCTCATGAAGGGTACCCTGATTGAGGGCTTTGGATTCTCCACTGAGGAGTATAGGATTAGATTCAGGGGGGCTCAAAAATCCTCGAGCCAGACCTGGGTTGACTTTGTAGACTACTCAGTAAAAACACTAGATGGTTGGATTCAAGGAAATGGTGTAAATGATTATGATGGGCTGTACAATTTATTTGTGAAAGAACACCTATTAAGTAATTGTTTCAATGATAAACTGCATCAGCATCTGGTGGACCTAGGACCAATTTCTCCCCAAGAATTGGGAAAGAAGGCGGACCATTGGGTCAAGACTAGGGTGTCCAAAACTTCCACAGGGGGTGACCAAAAGAAAGGGGTCACAAAACCTCCCCAGGGGAAAGGTGGTGAGACAGCCAAAAATAAAAATAGTAAAGAGTCTTCTACAGGCCCCCAAAAACCTGCACAGGAGGGTGGGCCCAGAGCCTCTTCACAAAACAATCCTGGGTACAAGGGTAAAAACTTTGATCCCAAAAAGGCCTGGTGTCGAAACTGTAGTCAGTCTGGACACCAAACTGGAGACAAGGCCTGTCCCAAGAAAGATACCACTTCTAACTCCCATCCAGCTAAAACTGGAATGGCCAGTCTCCAAGTGGGATCAACAGTGTGCCCAGAGCAAATCAGGTGTCACACTGAAGCTACATTAGTCTCTGAGGGTGGGGTGGATTTATCCACACTGGCTGCCTGGCCCCCTAACATGCAAAAATACAGGCAGCAGCTCTTAATTAATGGGACAAGTGTAGAGGGCCTGAGGGATACAGGTGCCAGTGTCACTATGGTGACAGAGAAACTGGTTTCCCCTGGCCAATACCTGGCTGGACAAACTTATCCAGTCACCAACGCTGACAATCAGACTAAAGTACATCCCATGGCTATGGTAACTTTAGAGTGGGGAGGGGTCAATGGCCTGAAACAGGTGGTGGTCTCCTCAAATATCCCAGTAGACTGTTTGCTTGGAAATGACCTGGAGTCCTCAGCATGGGCTGAGGTGGAACTGAAAACCCATGCAGCCATGCTGGGTATCCCTGAACTGGTGTGTGTCAAGACTAGGGCACAGTGCAAGGCACAGGGTGAAAAAGTAGAGCTGGAGTCTGGAAGAATGGCCCAGCCTACCAAGAGAAAAGGAAAGTCAGCTGGGAAACCAGCTACAACACAACACCAAAAAGAGAACCTCTCTTCTCAGGAAGAAGTTCTGCCCTCTGAGGGAACTGAGCCTATGGAGCTGGAACCTTATCAGGTTGAGCTCTTGGGCCCAGGGGGACCCTCAAGGGAAGAGTTGTGTAAGGGACAAGAAACCTGTCCCTCTCTTGAAGGCCTTAGGCAGCAAGCTGCTGAAGAGTCCAAAGGCAAGAAAAATGGAACACATAGGGTCTATTGGGAAGATGGACTCCTGTACACTGAGGCAAGAGATCCCAAACCTGGTGCCACTAGGAGAGTGGTAGTGCCTCAGAGTTTCAGAGAGTTTATTCTGACCTTAGCCCATGATATTCCCCTTGCTGGGCATTTGGGACAAACCAAGACGTGGGAGAGGTTAGTCAACCACTTCTACTGGCCCAATATGTCCCAGAAGGTTAAGGAGTTTTGCCTCTCCTGCCCCACCTGTCAATCCAGTGGTAAGACAGGTGGGCACCCAAAGGCCCCCCTCATTCCACTTCCAGTGGTGGGGGTCCCCTTTGAAAGAGTGGGTGTGGACATAGTTGGTCCACTAGAACCTCCCACAGCCTCAGGAAATATGTACATCCTAGTAGTAGTGGATCATGCTACTAGGTATCCTGAAGCTATTCCCCTTAGGTCGACTACTGCCCCTGCAGTAGCCAAGGCCCTCATTGGTATCTTTACCAGAGTGGGTTTCCCTAAGGAGGTGGTTTCTGACAGAGGTACCAACTTCATGTCAGCTTACCTAAAACACATGTGGAATGAGTGTGGAGTGACTTATAAATTCACTACACCATATCATCCACAAACTAATGGCCTTGTTGAGAGATTCAACAAGACATTAAAGGGCATGATCATGGGGCTCCCAGAAAAACTCAAAAGGAGATGGGATGTCCTCCTGCCATGTCTGCTTTTCGCTTACAGAGAGGTGCCTCAGAAGGGAGTAGGATTCTCACCCTTTGAACTTCTGTTTGGCCACCCTGTAAGGGGACCACTTGCTCTTGTTAAAGAAGGCTGGGAGAGACCTCTTCATGAGCCTAAACAAGACATAGTGGACTATGTACTTGGCCTTCGCTCAAGGATGGCAGAGTACATGGAAAAGGCAAGTAAAAACCTTGAGGCCAGCCAACAACTCCAGAAGTTGTGGTATGACCAAAAGGCTGCACTGGTTGAATTTCAACCAGGGCAGAAAGTCTGGGTTCTGGAGCCTGTGGCTCCCAGGGCACTCCAGGACAAATGGAGTGGCCCTTACCCAGTACTAGAAAGGAAGAGTCAGGTCACCTACCTGGTGGACCTGGGCACAAGCAGGAGCCCCAAGAGGGTGATCCATGTGAACCGCCTTAAGCTCTTCCATGACAGGGCTGATGTAAATCTGTTGATGGTAACAGATGAGGACCAGGAAGCTGAGAGTGAACCTCTCCCTGATCTCCTCTCATCAGACCCTAAAGATGGCTCAGTAGATGGAGTGATCTACTCAGACACCCTCTCTAGCCAACAGCAGTCTGACTGCAGGAAGGTCCTGCAGCAGTTTGCTGAACTCTTTTCCCTAACCCCTGGTCAGACACACCTGTGTACCCATGATGTGGACACAGGAGACAGCATGCCTGTCAAAAACAAAATATTTAGACAGTCTGACCAAGTTAAGGAAAGCATCAAGGTGGAAGTCCACAAGATGCTGGAATTGGGGGTAATTGAGTACTCTGACAGCCCCTGGGCTTGCCCAGTGGTCTTAGTCCCCAAACCTCACACCAAAGAAGGAAAGAGAGAGATGAGGTTTTGTGTGGACTACAGAGGTCTCAACTCTGTCACCAAGACAGATGCCCATCCCATTCCTAGAGCTGATGAGCTAATAGACAAATTAGGGGCTGCCATATTCTTAAGTACCTTTGACTTAACAGCAGGGTACTGGCAAATCAAAATGGCCCCTGGAGCAAAAGAAAAGACAACATTCTCCACACCTGATGGGCATTATCAGTTCACTGTTATGCCCTTTGGTTTAAAGAATGCCCCTGCCACCTTCCAAAGGTTGGTGAATCAAGTCCTTGCTGGGCTGGAATCCTTTGGTGCAGCTTATCTTGATGATATTGCTGTCTTCAGCTCCACCTGGCAGGATCACCTGGTCCACCTGAAGAAGGTTTTGAAGGCTCTGCAATCTGCAGGCCTCTCTATCAAGGCATCCAAATGCCAGATAGGGCAGGGAACTGTGGTTTACTTGGGACACCTTGTAGGTGGAGGCCAAGTTCAGCCACTCCAGCCTAAGATCCAGACTATTCTGGACTGGGCAGCTCCAAAAACCCAGACTCAAGTCAGGGCATTCCTTGGCTTGACTGGGTACTACAGGAGGTTTGTGAAGGGATATGGATCCATTGTGACAGCCCTCACAGAACTCACCTCCAAGAAAATGCCCAAGAAAGTAAACTGGACTGTAGAATGCCAACAGGCCTTTGACACCCTGAAACAAGCTATGTGCACAGCACCAGTTCTAAAAGCTCCAGATTACTCCAAGCAGTTCATTGTGCAAACAGATGCCTCTGAACATGGGATAGGGGCAGTTTTGTCCCAAACAAATGATGATGGCCTTGACCAGCCTGTTGCTTTCATTAGCAGGAGGTTACTCCCCAGGGAGCAGCGTTGGAGTGCCATTGAGAGGGAGGCCTTTGCTGTGGTTTGGTCCCTGAAGAAGCTGAGACCATACCTCTTTGGTACTCACTTCCTAGTTCAGACTGACCACAGACCTCTCAGATGGCTGATGCAAATGAAAGGTGAAAATCCAAAACTGTTGAGGTGGTCCATCTCCCTACAGGGAATGGACTTTATAGTGGAACACAGACCTGGGACTGCCCATGCCAATGCAGATGGCCTTTCCAGGTTCTTCCACTTAGAAAATGAAGACTCTCTTGGGAAAGGTTAGTCTCATCCTCTTTCGTTTGGGGGGGGGTTGTGTAAGGAAATGCCTCCTTGGCATGGTTACCCCCTGACTTTTTGCCTTTGCTGATGCTATGTTTTGAATTGAAAGTGTGCTGAGGCCTGCTAACCAGGCCCCAGCACCAGTGTTCTTTCCCTAACCTGTACTTTTGATTCCACAATTGGCACACCCTGGCACCCAGATAAGTCCCTTGTAACTGGTACCTCTGGTACCAAGGGCCCTGATGCCAGGGAAGGTCTCTAAGGGCTGCAGCATGTATTATGCCACCCTAGAGACCCCTCACCCAGCACAGACACACTGATTACCAGCTTGTGTGTGCTAGTGAGAACAAAATGAGTAAGTCGACATGGCACTCCCCTCAGGGTGCCATGCCAGCCTCTCACTGCCTATGCAGTATAGGTAAGACACCCCTCTAGCAGGCCTTACAGCCCTAAGGCAGGGTGCACTATACCATAGGTGAGGGTACCAGTGCATGAGCACTGTGCCCCTACAGTGTCTAAGCAAAACCTTAGACATTGTAAGTGCAGGGTAGCCATAAGAGTATATGGTCTGGGAGTCTGTTTTACACGAACTCCACAGCACCATAATGGCTACACTGAAAACTGGGAAGTTTGGTATCAAACTTCTCAGCACAATAAATGCACACTGATGCCAGTGTACATTTAATTGTAAAATACACCACAGAGGGCACCTTAGAGGTGCCCCCTGAAACTTAACCGACTATCTGTGTAGGCTGACTGGTTCCAGCAGCCTGCCACACTAGAGACATGTCGCTGGCCCCATGAGGAGAGTGCCTTTGTCACTCTGAGGCCAGTAACAAAGCCTGCACTGGGTGGAGATGCTAACACCTCCCCCAGGCAGGAGCTGTAACACCTGGCGGTGAGCCTCAAAGGCTCACCCCTTTGTCACAGCCCAGCAGGGCACTCCAGCTTAGTGGAGTTGCCCGCCCCCTCCGGCCACGGCCCCCACTTTTGGCGGCAAGGCTGGAGGGAACAAAGAAAGCAACAAGGAGGAGTCACTGGCCAGTCAGGACAGCCCCTAAGGTGTCCTGAGCTGAGGTGACTCTAACTTTTAGAAATCCTCCATCTTGCAGATGGAGGATTCCCCCAATAGGATTAGGGATGTGACCCCCTCCCCTTGGGAGGAGGCACAAAGAGGGTGTACCCACCCTCAGGGCTAGTAGCCATTGGCTACTAACCCCCCAGACCTAAACACGCCCTTAAATTTAGTATTTAAGGGCTTCCCTGAACCTAAAGATTTAGATTCCTGCAACAACAAGAAGAAGGACTGCCTAGCTGAAAACCCCTGCAGAGGAAGACCAGAAGACAACAACTGCCTTGGCTCCAGAAACTCACCGGCCTGTCTCCTGCCTTCCCAAGAACTCTGCTCCAGCGACGCCTTCCAAAGGGACCAGCGACCTCTGAATCCTCTGAGGACTGCCCTGCTTCGACGACGACAAGAAACTCCCGAGGACAGCGGACCTGCTCCAAAAAGACTGCAACTTTATCCAAAGGAGCAGCTTTAAAGAACCCTGCAATCTCCCCGCAAGAGGCGTGAGACTTGCAACACTGCACCCGGCGACCCCGACTCGGCTGGTGGAGAACCAACACCTCAGGGAGGACCCCCGGACTACTCTACGACTGTGAGTACCAAAACCCGTCCCCCCTGAGCCCCCACAGCGCCGCCTGCAGAGGGAATCCCGAGGCTTCCCCTGACCGCGACTCTCTGAAACCTAAGTCCCGACGCCTGGAAAAGACCCTGCACCCGCAGCTCCCAGGACCTGAAGGACCGGACTTTCACTGCAGAAGTGACCCCCAGGAGTCCCTCTCCCTTGCCCAAGTGGAGGTTTCCCCGAGGAAGCCCCCCCTTGCCTGCCTGCAGCGCTGAAGAGATCCCTTGATCTCTCATTGACTTCCATTGCGAACCCGACGCTTGTTCTAACACTGCACCCGGCCGCCCCCGCGCCGCTGAGGGTGAAATTTCTGTGTGGGCTTGTGTCCCCCCCGTTGCCCTACAAAACCCCCCTGGTCTGCCCTCCGAAGACGCGGGTACTTACCTGCTGGCAGACTGGAACCGGGGCACCCCCTTCTCTCCATTGGAGCCTATGCGTTTTGGGCACCACTTTGAACTCTGCACCTGACCGGCCCTGAGCTGCTGGTGTGGTAACTTTGGGGTTGCTCTGAACCCCCAACGGTGGGCTACCTTGGACCAAGAACTGAACCCTGTAAGTGTCTTACTTACCTGGTAAAACTAACAAAAACTTACCTCCCCCAGAAACTGTGAAAATTGCACTGTGTCCACTTTTAAAATAGCTATTTGTGAATAACTTGAAAAGTATACATGCAATTGAAATGATTCAAAGTTCCTAATGTACTTACCTGCAATACCTTTCAAACAAGATATTACATGTTAAATTTGAACCTGTGGTTCTTAAAATAAACTAAGAAAAGATATTTTTCTATACAAAACCTATTGGCTGGATTTGTCTCTGAGTGTGTGTATCTCATTTATTGTCTATGTGTATGTACAACAAATGCTTAACACTACTCCTTGGATAAGCCTACTGCTCGACCACACCACCACAAAATAGAGCATTAGTATTATCTCTTTTTACCACTATTTTACCTCTAAGGGGAACCCTTGAACTCTGTGCATGCTATTCCTTACTTTGAAATAGCACATACAGAGCCAACTTCCTACAACTCGCAATTAAGATGTTCTTACCATAGCTCCAGTACATTATCAATAACCAATACACAATAATCAATAAACATTAGTAATCAATAACAACAACAATCAATGGAGTCAGTAATTATCACACACCATGACCTTTCAGTCATGAATACCCACACCTCTTAGTGAAAGTTAGAATATGTTTTCCCTATATTAACAATGCCAAGGTCATGTAGATTACTCTCAAAATCAAATGAAACACATATAGAAACAATACTGGCTGCCCAAAGCGTCTGAAGAAACGTAATCTAATCAAAGCTTGAACTACAACACATTCTAAGTTTACGGAGCAAATTGACAATAAAGTCAACTGCGGCAAAGTAATCACATACATTAAGTTTAGCAGAGAAATTCATCAACCATTAATCCCTATTAGCATGATTTCATTAGTGAGGATTTTAACTAACACCAGATTAGCATCAGCATGTTGGGCTTCATGCAAAACAATTTAGTAACAAAAATTTGAAAAACATCTAACTATGGCCTTATCAAAACAGTGCAGTTGGTACCTATAAAGAAAAAGCAAATATGCATAATAATCAACAGTCTCGTTTATAATACCTATCCTCAATGTGGATCAGCAAGCAGAGTCAGTCTTCGTCCTCAGGACATCGGTCGATCAGTAAGGCATTAGGATTCAACATCAAAGTTCAGAAACCGCAAAGTCTTTAAGCATTAAAGATAGACATGTCTCTTGTTAAGACACCTAAGGAAATATTGACCTTTCGGCCAGCAAGAAAATGGGCACTGGATCTGTCTTCCCTCAGGGCAACTTCGTTATATTAAAACTACTAAAACTACTTCCAAAATCCCTATTGGTCAGTTAATTGTATGTCCAATAAAACTAAAACTCCAAATCTATGAATTCTACTATTACTCTGTTCACATGTCATTGATTGGTTTGTCTTGCAATGTCCTCATCATCCGGCTTGTCAGGTAACAATATTGTTGCAGCTTCCACTCCAGTCAGTATCTCCATTGTTATTCTCCTGAGAAAGTCAGTCTCACACACATTACACACAAATGTTACATTAGTGGAACAGCATCTTCTAGCAGTCGGTTCTCATGAGAAGCTTCCTTTATGAGCACATTTAAACAATACGAGTAGAAATCACAGTTTAACTCTCTAGGATAGCCATTTTATTAAACATTAAGAAATACAGCTTTGACATGAGGCCAGGCAAACTAGGCCAAGACTCTTGTTAAATTAAAGCCTACAATTAATAAAGCTAAAGGAAAAATGCATAACCCTCAATATGACATATTACTACATTAGTCAAACATATATTCAACATTTCATAATATCAATTTTCTAGTAAGCACACTTTGTGAACGTTGACGGTCACTCATCGTAATCACATTTTCAAATGGGTGTGTTATTTTTCTATGTTATTACATTTTCAACACAAATCTCTTATTCAGAATACATGAACAATCGTTAATAATTTATTTTCATTAATACACCTGCGCTAGCAATCTTCATAATACCAAGAGTCACTCAGTAGAGAATAAGGTTGTAGACTACTGTCATACACGGGCAGAGAGTGGTCAGGGCCAACTGAGCAGTGTGTGCCTCCTGCCGTTTCACACCCTCAGAGAGTAGAGCTCTCACCAACTGAAGATCTTGACAGATTGCTGAGTGAGACTATCTATTGGTGGCGAGTTACCAGATCTGGGAAAGCGAATGAACCCAGTCCACCCAATTCCAACCTAGAGAGCCCTCTGTTCTCCCGACTCGTCCTATTATATTAAATCTAGGTGAGTTATAATAAATGTACCTTTGTTTATGTCAATTTGTATGAATTATCTACTTTGGAGCTTGTAGTAGCTAATATTTATTTGAAATATAATGAATAACTTGTGGTCAATCAATACTTGGTTTGCTAGCCATTTAACAAATCAGTGGCACAAGTATATTTTTTTGTAGCTCCTAACACCATGTGGAGTGTGACAAGTATTATATTCACGACAGCTTCTTTATGCCCACTCAGGAGACTTAGGAGATATTTTTGACAGTGAATACTGCATAGGTGTTCCCATTCAGTAAAAAATAATGGGAGAACCATGAGCGGACTCCTAACCAGCAAATGAGTATATAGTAATGGTTTTATAATTTAGTGGGTTAATGTGCCCGCTACACATGAACAGAAATTAAGAGAGAAGAAAAGCCCACACCACCTATAAAAGTCTACTCAGCAATTTATCAAAACATAATGTAAAATAAGCGAACGATTTCGGCCTTATTTAGACTTTGGAGTACAGGATATTCCGTCAAAATGTGTTGGACGTCCCGTCCCCTGTATTACAAGTGCCGTAGGCGGAAGGATACCTACGACATTCGTGACCTTAAAATTGAACATAGGTCAGCATGATAATAAAACTGGCTGTATAGTTTGTTAAAAGGGCTATGTCCTGAGTTAGTTACATTCAACATGTTCCAGCTAAATGCTGCAAGCAAAATGCAGCTCATAGGTCCTCATTAATCCTCATTCTCCAGCTAAGATTCGTGCAGTCCGACTGGGGGTGCTCCCTTAGCTGCCACACCGCTACTTCCAGAGCCCTTGCACCCTTACATATTACACTGACTCTCTTACCCCTTGGATAGACCATTTTTTGCCAACAGTACTTTTTGGTCTTTTGCCGGCGTCAGATATTCAGTGTTCTGCTACCTGTGACTGCCATCTAGTGGGTAGGTGTAGGAAATACAGTTATGATCGTTTCAACCAGATTTCTGCTCTGTGCAAAAACGTTTGTTTTCAAGATGTATTGTACATGATACGTTAAATAAAATTAAAAAAAACTTTCAGTTTTATAAGTAGACATTTTTCTTCCCAGAATTTAGTGCAATAAGCATGCTCACGTTTTTTTTAAATACTCGCTGGCTTCAATGGACTTAGCAGATAAAAACAACCAAAAAAATGAAAAGATTTGAGTTTATTTTCAACCTATGCAGAAGATTTGAATGTCCAATTGAGTTCAATATCGTTGTGCAGCACCCAGAGTTAGTGAATACCTGAAAGGGCCTGATGCACAGAAATGGCTGGTTCATAATGGGGGGAATGAGAGTCAGGGGCGTAGCTTCAATTGGTGCAGCAAGTGCAGTGCCACTAGGGCTTACAGAGGCCTGAAGGTCCCACTGATTCTTGATTATTGCTGTATTTCATAGTTCGAACAGCGGCCGGGGGGCATTACTCTGTGTAGAGAATCTACCTTGAAACAAACAGGACACTCTGCTTTTTGTTCAGCCAGTGCATGGGCGGGCTTGACTTTGGTTTGTAATTGGCAGTGAATCTCCTGCTCATCTCTGTTGCTGTCGTTGTTATGCAACATTTGAAGCCAGTATGAGTGGAGTAATTGTCCTGCGTCATAAAAAGGGAACAAATGCAATACATTGGGAAAAACAAGGACCTGACCTGGCTCTTGGCACGTTTTCCATATCTGGGGCTCGATAAATCTTTTCCTAAGTTCCAAGGAGTGAGGAGACATACATTAAAAACTCCCAACACAAATTTCAGTGTAACCTATTGGCCACCCATTGAGTCTCAGAGACTAAAATAAAATTCAAAGGGCTTTATTACAGACTCAAAGTCAAAATTACATAATTGAGTCTCAAAACCATAGTATATATGTACAAAATAACCAAAGAAGAAAAAAGTGTTCCACAACATTGAATTTAATCAGCATGTGCAGAACCAGAATTTCAATAGCGGTAATGCAGAAAATGAGAAAAAGCATCTGACGCACCAAACCAAATCCAAGTTTTCCTGCCTACCCATTAGATCTAGATTCCTAGCTATTCTAATATCTATGAAGTTTAGAGAAAAGGGTCATCATAACAGAACTTCTGTAGAAGTTTCTGTCAAGAGAGGTGTGAGTAGCATAAAGCCTCTTAGGAAATAAAGTGTGAGGTCTGTACCTCAGAGAAGTCCACTCTGATAAAGGGGCAAGAAGAATCTGCTCTACAACTAGCTAAACCACACTTAAATCTTGATTCTTCCAGAAGCTGACATCACAGCCAAAACTTTCCACTCAAAAACAAAGTTACAAATCACATGTTTTAATTGGCATCTTCGTCCTTTCAAGATGTTTGCATTCGACTTTGGTGCACCCTCGCACTCGGGAATTTGAGAGTTACAGTTACAGTTCTGTCCTCGATAACACTTCTTTTCAGGTTCCCTTATCTCTCCTTTACAATAGGCTCCTTATAAACCCCTAGGGGCATATTTATACTCTTTTTGCACCGAATTAGTGTCATTTCTTTTTACTCTAATTCAGTGCAAATCTAACTCCATATTTATACTTTGGTGCTAGACCCCTCTAGCACCAAATTTATGGAGTTAAAGTCATTTTTTGAAAGTGGAGACCTACCTTGTCTTAATGAGATGCAAGGTAGGCGTTCCCGTGCATAAAATGACTCTATGGCCTTAACGCTATATTTAGGGGCATATTTATACTCTGCGGCATATTTATACTCTGTTTGCACCGAATTAGCGTCATTTTTTTTACTCTAATTCGGTGCAAATCTAACTCCATATTTAAACTTTGGTGCTAGACCCATCTAGCACCAAGGCCCTGATTTATACTTTTTTTGCACCGCATTAACCTCATTTTTCGACGCTAAAGTGGCGAAAACTTACAAAATAATGGCCCTTATTTATACTTTTTGCTGCAAAACTGCACTAACTCAGTTTTGCACCAAAAAGTTTAGCACCGGCTTGCACCATTTCTGTGCACCAGCCGGGCACCATATTTATGGAATGGTGCTAGCCGGTGCAAAGGGTAGGCTAGAGTTTTAAAAAATTACTTTAGTCGGGTGGGGCTGGCAGTATAGAAGAAGAGGGTTTAGCACCAAAAAATGGCTTTAGGCAGGTTAGAGTAAAAAAAAATGACTCTAACCAGATTAGCGTCATTTTATGGTACTAAACCTACCATGCCACATGACTCTTGCCTTAGAAAAGGCAGGAGTCATACCCACCACCCCAATGGCCAGCACAGAGGACAGGGGTCCCCTGGGCATGGCCATTGCACCCTGTGCCATGTATGGGGGCCCATTTCAGGGCCCGTATGGCACTTTAAAAAATAAAATGCACTTACCTGTACTTACCTGGGATGGGGTCCCCCATCCTCACAGTCCCTCTAGTGTGGGTGGGGGTGCCCCTGGGGCCTTGGGAGGGCACCTCTGGGCTTATTCCATGGTGTTCCACCATGGAAATAGGCCCACAGGTCCCCTAACGCTTGCCCTTAACCAGGTCTTAAAAAATGGGGCAAAGCAAGCTTTGCCCCATTTTTTGACCCCTCCTCCCTCCCTTGCACCATTTTTGCATGGGAGTATAAATATGGCGTTAAGGCCATAGAGTCATTTTTTGCACGGGAACGCCTACCTTGCATCTCATTGAGGCAAGGTAGGTTTCCACTTCCAAAAAATGACTTTAACTCCATAAATTTGGTGCTAGATGGGTCTAGCACCAAAGTTTAAATATGGAGTTAGTTTTGCACTGAATTAGAGTAAACAACAAATGACGCTAATTCAGTGCAAACAGAGTATAAATATGCCCGTTAGCGTCAAAAAATGATGCTAATCTAGTCAGAATCATTTATTTTGACTCAAAACTGCCTAACGTCATTTTTAAAAAATCTAGCCTACCCTTTGCACCGGCTTGCACCATTCCATAAATATGGTGCCCAGCTGGTGCTAAAAAATGGTGCAAGCCGGTGCAAAACATTTTGGTGCAAAACTGTGTTAATGCAGTTTTGTACCAAAAAGTATAAATAAGGCCCTTAGACTCATACCATGACATCTGCAGCTTCGTAAGATATACAATAAAACAAACTTTCACGTTGAAGGTTAGAAATACAAAAAGAACTCGGGCCTTCACTCCAGCCAGGCTAAAATAAACATGAATACACTTTTAGTTTAAATGATTTTTCACACGTTTGTCATAGTGAATATAAAAAATGACTATGAAAATAATGTTTCTAAAATACTATAACATAAACGTACTTGCAAAACAATGAATACATTTGATTTACATGAAAAGTTATATTCACACGTTCACTTTACTTCTATGCATTTCAGTGCACCACATTATATGAAAAGCCATTTTCACATGTTTACATGGAACATTATATGAAAAACAATTTTCACACATTTACATGGAAAAATAATCACTCCTTTATTTCACGTTTTATGAGACATAATGACACAGTCAAGTTATGCTCTCTCAAACCTAACAGGCACTCAGTTGTGCCTGTCTGCGTAAGAGGACACCAGAAGCATGTCACTGAACAAACTAGTGTACACTCACAAGCATGCATTCTGTCATCCTGACACTAGGCGCAGTGACAAGGGCCAGTAAATGAATGGCTGCTCCCCTGCACAGACAGCGCAAATCAAGGCTCTTTCCACAACCTGTGTCTGGCCCCCTCCTTATGTGCTCACATTGCTGCACACAGCACAGCTCTTAGATGGTTGACACAGACACATGTGTACTGTGCATGTATCTAGACACAAGCGCGAGCACTCAGGCTCCTTTAGTGACAGGCCCACATCACTCGTGATGCCCGTGGTGGATGGGTGTGGAGGGAGTGTAAAGGCCACACCTCAGGGAGTGGCTGGAAGCAAACTACATGTTGAGAAATGTACGTGTCCATCAAAACACACATTCCTCCAAAACTTTAATGAAAATAAGTTTAACCTGTAAGAATAAACACAACAAAACCTAGACACCACTGAGTCTCTCCGTCTTTTGAGACAGGTTGCAGGACAGTATTGGACAAGTGCACAGGAGCAGCTGGGAGCACCTGAACATCACTGCTCGCATCCATGGTTTAACCAGATAACTATGGGCCCCAACTCATTGTAGATAGAGTCCATATCCTTCAACAGCCTGTCAGTTGGGTTACAGTCCACCTATCCAATGTTGGTCAGTCTTGTCTGCTCTCATGGTGTTGGAGTTTTAGAATAAACAGTTCGAACTAGGGTTCATCAGGAGCATTGGTGGAGTCCGCTGCAGAGGCTTCTCTTGGGGTGTCTTGGCTCCATGTTGGACAGCCCTGCAAAGACTGGGACAACATCAATGATGTTTGGACATCTTTCTCTGAGGCCCTGGTTCCTCCCTGTGCCTGTCAGTGGAGCAGCTTCAGACTCATCTCTTGTGCCGGGGTTCCCTTATGTAGGAATTTCCTTGAGACCCTTTTTGCTGGGTTGCCATGGGACCATGTGGGCTGTGCTGGGCTGCATGTGTGCCACACAGGGGCTGCTGCAGAACAACGTATAGGGCAACAGCCGAGTTCCTCATGCAACCACAAGGGTAGATGGCTCATGGTCAGGTGTGCTCCTACCAGCAGTACTTAGGAGCACATGTGCTAGCAGATAGTATGTAGCAGATAGGTCCCACATGGTGCCAGGAGAGCCTTCTAAGTCTCTTGGTGGTTTTGCAGGTGTAAGGCTCCATCCTGTGAAGCAAAGCTCCTTTGTTGGTTATGGTGATGCACATGGCATTGATGGTGTTGTTGCCATTTTTACAACCTGTACAACAGGTGATGACTTGCATGAAGTGAGGGTGACTTGGAGGACTTTGCAGCCACGTAAGTCATTGCATTGTTGGTGTGGTGCTTCTCCTTTGGCATGTGCAGCTGCTAGCTGGGATACCATCTGAATCAAGCAGCTGGTGATAGTGGCTGGATAGTCCCACTGTGAAGCGTGGGCCAGATATGCAGTGTATACATGCAGGCAGCTTCTCAAGGTTCTCACCTTGCCTGTGACCAGTGACATCACTGCAACTCAGGGGATGTCTTGTGTTGGTAGGTGCACTGTCAGGTAGTGTTACTAGTCATCTATCTTGTCATCCTTGTTAATTTCTCCTGCACACCTGTGATTGTCAGGTTCTTCAGTGTGACAGGCCTGCCACACACCTTTCTTTCCTCTCTTTTTCAACTCTCTTTCACGAGCTGGCGTCGTGCTAGGCTTTCTTCTTCTTCTGATGCTAGGTGGTGTCAGGCTCTACAGTGTGATATGTCTAGTCAGACACTCTTCTCTCCTCTGCTTTTTCAGTTCTCTCACTGTGATGTGGCGTCCAGTCACATGTTGCATGTGTTCCTTTCTTCACATAGACCTCTTGCTGGTCCCATGCTGTTCGTAGGACTGTTCATCTTCTCTTGCTATGTATCTCTTGCAGGTCCCCTCCTGTTCGTAGGACTGCACATCGTCTCTCCAGGTCAGTGTGACATCCACCTACAGTCCGCATGTCCCCTCCTCACAGATCTTCTTGGTCCTCCACTACATGGATGGCGGGTAACCTTCCTTCCACCTCCTCGTCATTCAAAGGTGCAGCGCTTGCATGTTGAAGCCGCGCTTTCACTGTGCTTGATCCTGCCTAAGGTTGTGTGCGCTTGGCAGGGTTGGTCACACTGTGTGACGTTCTTAATGATGGGCCAAAGTTCGCCATTCAGTGCTAGGGTGGCTGGCCTGTACAGTCTCTTTCACGCAGCGATATATTATCTCTGTACACTATGGCAGCAGTGCTGCGCAGGGCCTCTACTGGTGGGCTGTCAGGCTTGTAGCTACCTGCTTGCTTTCTTGGCAGTGGGGTCAAGAAGACTGGGACATTTCTTGTCATTCTGATGCCTTATTAGAAGAGTCATTGAAGCCACATACAAGAACATTGTGTCGTTGCCACCCTCTGGTGAGCAGCTACTGCAGTCCCGCAGGCCTGTTCCACTTGCTAAGACTATTCGTATACCTGTGGTAGGCAGAGCAGTGCCCCTGGTCTCTTTTACACACAAACATGGTGGCCTCAAGTTTTGTCTGGGAGGTGTGGCAGGCACAGCCTCTTCACCAGTCAATGTCTTTTTGTGGGCTGGCAGCGGCCTAGTACTGCATGTCCTGCGGGTGCTTTGCAGTGGCCTCACACCCTCTTCCTGGGAGCACACAGACCTGGGCAGCTCTGCCGGTCCTTGCTCTCACTGGATGGTTGTTTGATTTGGTGAGAGTGTTTGGGTGGTGCTGTTGTGTTTCCTAGGGAGTCAGTTATTTTTCCTCCAGGCAATGTCAACAGGCAGCCACCAGAGGGTGCAGACCATTCCTCACACCCATATCAAGTTTGCAGCTTGAGTCTCAGTGACCACAAGACAGTCAGTAGCTGGAGTCTGCCCATGCCAGATCTCCCACACTCTTAGGTCTTCCTTTGTCCAGGGCTTCTGTCCTTGCTGATAGGCTGGTGCAGGGGCCTCTGTGATTGCAGTAATCTTGGCTGTTCTGGGCTGGAGTAGTGCCTGTAGTGGGTAATCTACTCTGGGTGCTTACATCCTCTTTATCTTGAACTCTGCTATGGTGCTGCTGCCCTTCTGTGTGACCTTCAGGGTCATTGTGGTAGTGCTGTTTGGCAGAGACCACAAGTGTATCTCCTTCACTACCATGATGCAGATATCTTGATCACTGTTTGTTCCCTGTCGAGTGAATTCTCATGGAGTCTCTTTTATTCAGTAGGCCCTTTTCATTGGTCGGCTGCTGGTGCAGCAGGACTGCTGTAGGATGTGAGGGATGGTTTCTTCTCTTCTTCCAGTGACTTCAGGAGGCCAGCAAGGGGACACAGGAATTTTCATTTATGTCCCTTCTATTTTCCAGTGTTAAGCTCTTCCCTTCTCGTGCTGAGGGCAGGGGGGGCGCTTGTGCTGATTATCTGCTGCAGGAGGCTAGAACAGTCTTCTCTCTGCCTTCTGTAGCAGCAGCCTGCTACTAGAGGATGTGCAGCTCTCCTTGCGCCTGTGAGGGAAGGCAGGATCTGATCCTTCTGCTTCTCCCGCTCTGTTCAGGGGAGCAGGGCCAGCTTTCTGAACTCCTTCTTCTTTCTGGTGGGTGTAAGGTCACAGTTAACTGAGCTGGTGTGGAACATGATGGGTCTGGTCTCCCTTCCTCCCACAGTGGGAGCATGCAGCCACCATGGGGCACACTGTGTTCATCACACCTAGGTGTCTCCTCCACTGCTTCAGTATCTGTTTCAGTGAAAGAAATAGGGCTGTTCCGCTACCATCTGGATGCTGGTAATTGGTGTGGGGGTGCCAATATGGGCATGCTAGTGTGTTCGCTTGGTACCTTTGAGTCGAATTTGCATCTGAGGCTGACCCCTCTGGCTGGCTGGCTTTGCCAGGGGGCTGTTATGACAGGGACATCCCCGCTGTGGTAGCCATGTTTTGGTTTTATTTATGGGCATATTTGGAAACAACAGGCAGCAGCCACGAATGCACAGGGTCCTCCACCTACCACTGCCGTCTAGTCTTCACCTTAAGGGGCCAGCACGGCATTCTCTTTTTCATGCTGCCCACCACCTCATGCTATCACTCTGAAAGTGGGTGGCAGGAGTTGTGGAAAGGTGTTGGAGGTAGACGGTCTCCAATTCTGCTCTAGGGCCACAACAGATTTCTCCTCCTTTTCAGAGCACACTAGACTTGCGCCTGGGCTGAACACAGCCGCAGCGCTGATCCAACTATCTTTCACCTTCATGGCACTTAACTTTGGGGCAGCGCAGCCGGTGGGGTCAGACCCACTCATTGCCACTGTAATGTTCTGGGCCCTGGGCCCACATGCCAGTAAAAGGACAACACAGACACATGTATACGGTGCATGTAACTAGCCATGAGCACGAACACTTGAGCTCCTTTATTGACAGGCCCACATCAGTTGTGATGCCTGTGGTGGATGTGTGTGGGCTGAGTATAAAGGTCACCCCTAGGGGAGTGGATGGAAGCAAACTGTGTGTTGAGAGACACATATGTGTCTAGCAAGACACTACTGCTACAAGGCTGAGTGTCACCTGACCCACCAGCCCCAAAAAGTAGCACTGCTACTCCTAACCTGATGTTTCTGTTGAATGCAGGCTCTCCTGATGCCATGTGGTAAAGGTTGCAACCTGGCCAGCAAGCACAAGTGGCTGCCCTCAATAGCCCTAAGGCCCCTCTTTTGACACCACAGAATCAATCCAGCACCAAAATGGAATTGAAGGAGTCCAACACTCACCACCATAAAGTAGAAAGGAAGCAAGGGTGTGGGGTTGTAGTCTTCCGTGCAAGAGGCAGTAAACCAAATTGGTCACCATTGACTCACTAAACAGGCTCCTCTCAACTGCTGCTAGTTGCTACATCCATGTGACATGATTATTAGAAAAAAGAGAACAATACCACACACCCTGAGAAGGGTGCCACATCCAGTTGCATCCAGCACAAACATGGGGGCACAATTGCTATCCTAGTGCAATCCAAGTGATCTACCAGGCCATCAGGTACTTTAACCAGCTTCAAACTCAGATAATAGTGAGGCGCCTGCAATGAGCCAAGCACACCCATGTGACAATGCCGCTGGTGGCACCAATAACCCAGCAGAGGGCTCCAATATCGCCCCCCTGACTACCAACAATGGGGTTGGCCAGCACCAGTAGGTGGGACCAGCAATCCTCTACCCCCATTCAGCGAGTTCAGTGACCCAGCGACTGCAGCCCCTAGATGGCACATCTTGATTGACAGATTAAACAACTACTTCAAAGCCAAGAGGGAAACTGGCAGAGAAAGAAAAAGATTATTACTGCCCCCATACACAGGCGAAGAAATCTTCTGTCTCTTCAAGAACTTCTGCAGCACTGGAGACAATGCTGATTACAACAACGTTAATAGCAACAACAAATTCGACGTCATCCCAACATTAAATTGGATGAAATTGTCATGCTGGCTTGCACACAGGAACTATCCAATGACCAAGTGGAATAAATGGAACAGGTGTTCTCCGAACAATATCCCAAGTCAGAACCTGGTGAAACCAGACCAGTTAAGATGGAAGCAATGACCACCATTGCAGGTGTCTAAATTCTACACCCATCAACCAGACAAGGGCTGTATGCCCCCCATAATAATAATGTGTGGCTTCTGCAGACTGGACTACCATCACATACAGGAGTGCCCAGCAAAATGGAACATTTGTTCCAACTGCCATCTCCCCAACCACTTTGCAAGGGTATGCAAAGGTAATTGCCACAGGGCTCCACCATTAAGCTGTGGCACAAACTGGTGCCAAGAAGCACACGCCTTAACAACTAGGCCTTTACAAATAGTGCTGGGATGGGAAGTAGCCATTTCTTGGGACAACTACGTCAAGGGAGTGACAACAACATATTCCTCTTCTTCTGTGCCACAGAAGTCAAAACTCTCATACTAAGCTGCGACTGATGTATAACATCCTCACATCGGGGGCGGCAATCATGCTGATCTTTGACACAGGGATGTCAGTCATGTAATGTGTAAGAGTCACTTCATTAAATCTATGACCAAAGTTGCCACGGCAGTCCATGAAAATGAAGATTTTCACCAACGTTGAAACCAAGTCATCCTCCTTGATGGTGTTTTTCACTGTCAAGTATGCCATGACAGCACCACCAGCACAGCCATGAATATGAATATGCATCAACATGCAACTCCCAAACAGAGCCATCAGATGGAAGCCACACATCATCCTAACAATTGATGACTTAATTATTGATCTCATCAGAACCACGGGTTCTCAATACTGACCTCAACAATGGGTCCCACCTGCTAGGCCGGAGGGGAAATAGAAAATACAATACAAACTGTTTCACCAATATTACCAATATTGCCCTCTATAGGTATTGTCGCCTCAACTTTGCATCAGCTGCCAATGTTTTTCAAAATGACATTACAGAAGTACTGGCTGTGCTCTGGAGCATGTTAAATGTCAGGGATGACATTCTCATCTACCCCCCACAACATAGTGGAACACCTTCAATGACTAACAGAGGCCCTTTAGAGAATTACAGAGATGAGATTGACTCCCAATCAAGAGAAATACAGATTTCTCCAGGAGGAGGTTACATTTTAGAGTAGACTCCACCAAAATGGTGGACATGTAAGACTCTGGCACTCTGCATTCACCAGCCAAAGTCAGTAACTTCCTGGGACTCACTAACCACTGTCGAAGATTAATTGCCAATCTGGCCACCCTGGCTGTCCTGCTCAGAGAAATAGCCAAGACTGTGACGACATGGACCTGGAAGAAAGAAGAGGATGCTTTTCAAAACATCAAGGCAGCCCTTTGCATGATGCATCCAAGGCCTACATTGACCCCACCAAGAACTTGGAGCTTGTCATCAACACTAGCCTCATTGAGGTAAGAGCAGTCCTGCTGCAACACATAGAGCTGAATGGGTAGAGCCCCATCGCTTTCACAAGTTGTACTCTCACTAACATTGAAATTATGGCCTTCATTACAACCTTGGCGGTCGGTGATAAAGTGGTGTAATACCTCCAACAGTCTGGCGGTAACTAACGCCAAATTATGACCATGGAGGTGAGAACTCAGATAGATAGCCACTTTACCACACCACCCACCATATTATGAGACAGGAAAGCGACACCTTTTCCGGGGGGTACCAAATACATCAAAAGCCTGGTGGAAACACTGCAGACAAGGAAAAGGACTCACCATTGGAGACACAGGGAACAACCAAGCCGCCATGGAGCCCGAGCTGCAAATATTCCCAATGATTTTCTATGTCTTGCTCTACCACGAACACCAACGACGGCGAAGACGACCACGGTGAGTACAGTCGCCGAGCACACAGTGGAGGGGGGGGGGAGAGAGTGACACACACACGCAACACACACACCCCCAACACCATACACACAATCAGATGCAGTAATAAAACATATTTACCCTGTACCCCTGAGGAATTATGCAAGGACAACAGGAATGTGCTAAAGTGAGTGTAATAAGATCAACACAGTATAAATAAGAAAAATGTAATGTAACGGATATACACAAATTGTACATTTCATGAGACACTGCCCAGTCATCATTGTGCGTGGGCCACAGGGCCACAGGCCAAAGTCCAAGGCCCCACCAGTCACCTGCAGCAACACGGAGAGAACACTGCAGGGGCATCAGTTGGAAAATAGGCAGGCACCTGAGGGGGATGAGGAACGGGGGGCACCTCAGCAGGCAGATGAAAGAAGACCACTGGTTCTGGAGGGGCCAACATGCCCATTGCTCTGTCCTGGGAGTGCAAGGCCACAGTCTCTCAAGTGGGTGACTTGTCCACATGCTCTGGAGGGGGCAACATGCCCATTGCTCTGTCCTGGGGAGTGCAAAGCCACAGTCTCTCAAGTGGGTGACTTGCTCACATGCTCTAGAGGGGGCAACATGTCCTGTGCTTGATCCTGAGGAGGCTGGTGTTGGTGGGTGTCTTACGCACTGGCTCTGGAGAGGGCATCGTGCCCTGAGCTCTTGATCCTGGGGAGGCTGGGGTTGGTGGGTGTATTAGTCACTAGTTCTTGAGGGGGCATCGTGCCCTGTGCTCTTGATCCTGGGGAGGCTGGGATTGGTGGGTGTCTTATCCACTGGTTCTGGAGGGGGCATCGTGCCCTGTGCTCTTGATCCTGGGGAGGCTGGGGTTGGTGGGTGTCTTACCCACTGGTTCTGGATGGGGCATCGTGCCCTGTGCTCTTGATCCTGGGGAGTGCAAAGTCACAGTCTCTCAGGTGGGTGTCATACCCACTGGATTTGCACAGGGCAGGCCGCACAGCAGCCCATGGACGCAGGATACACACTGTCTGCCAGCAGTGATGGATGCTCAGTGGGGGTAGTGGTGCTGCTGATGCTTGTGGGGTGAGGCTCCAGCCCATCCCCTGCAGCCTCAGATTGCTGCCCACTGGTGGTGGTGGTGGTGGTGGAGCTGCTGCTGGTGGGGAGAGGCTCCAGCCCATCCCCTGCAGCCTGGATGTCTGCCCACTGGTGGTGGTGGTGGTGCTGCTGCTGCTGGTGGGGGAGGCTCCAACCCATCCCCTGCAGCTTCGGATGGCTGCCCACTGGTGGTGGTGGTGCTGCTGCTGCTGGTGGGTGGAGGCTCCAGCCCATCCCCTGCAGCCTCGGACGGCTGCACAACCATGGTTGGTAGTGGGGGCTCCGTCTGAGTCCCTGCACCAGGCCTCTTGTCCTTCCTGCCTGATGGTGCTGGCTCCTTAAACTTCCTGGCAGCAGCTGGTGCTGGCTTCTTGCACTTCCTGGCAGCAGCTGGTGCTGGCTCCTTGCCCTTCCTGGCAGCAGCTGGGGCTGGCTCCTTGTCCTTCCTGGCAGCAGCTGGGGCTGGCTCCTTGCCCTTCCTGGCAGCAGCTGGGGCTGGCTCCTTGGCTCTCCTAGCAGCAGCTGGTGCTGGCTCCTTGATCTTTCGACCCGCAGCTGGGGCAGGCACCCTTTCCTTGAGGCAGCCTGGTGCAGGCTCCTTCAACCTCTGGACATGTGCTCTGGATCCTTTCCCACCACAAGTGGGTGTGGAGACTACCGGGCCTGTGAACTAGTTGGCTGAGGGGCTTGTCTGGGGTTTTTGCCACCCTGGCCAGATGTGAAGGATGGGAGGGGGAGGGATAGGGAAGAGGTCAATGGTAAAGAGGAAAAACGTCTTAGGGGCATTGGGACAGGAAGAGGGAGAAGGTTTGGGAGTGGAGGAAGAGGGAGTGGTTGGAGGAGGTGTCTGTCTGCTGTGTTTGGTTGCAGGTGCATGGTCTGGATGCTGTTGTGAGGTGGATGGCTGTTGGGTGTCTGAGTGTTTGCGTTTTGTACCTTGGGAGGGGGGACAGACACCGTGGGAGTGGACACAAGAGACGTGTGCATGGCTGTTGTCGAGGTGTCTGCCAGTGACGTGTGTGTTCTGCTAGGTGTGGTGGTGATGTTTGTAGTGGATGAAGATGTAGTGCATGCAGGTGTGAGTGTAGATGGAACTGGGAGTAAGGTGCTGGAGGAGGAGGGGGACACTGGAAATTGTGGATGTTGGTATGTCTGCCTCTGGATGGTGTTTGTGTGAGTGCCTGTGGAATGCCGTGTGGTGCTTGTGTTTACCTGTGCCGCTCTTGTGTGTTGTCTTGTGTGCATTCTCATCTGCCTGTGTGCTTAGGATAGGTTGAGGTTGAGGGGAATGGGATTGGGAAGAGGAAGTTGTAGGGGGGGTGGAAACAGGGACAATTGTTGCCTTCAGAGAGGAGACCAGAGCCTGGATTGATATCTATTGGGCCACCAAGCCAGTGTGAATGCCCTCCAGGAATGCATTTGTCTGTTGCATCTGGGCTGCCAGCCCCGGGATGGCCTTCACAATGGTTGACTACCCTACAGAGATGGATCTCAGGAGGTCAATGGCCTCCTCACTCAGGGCAGCAGGGCTCACTGGTGCAGGGCCTGAGTTGCCTGGGGTGAAGGAGATGCCCACCCTCCTGGGTGAGCGGGCACGGGCAACTCAATTAGGGGCCACTAGGAGGGCAGTGCTGGTACGGGGGTGGCAGCTGCACCTGTAGCTGGGGTGGTCACAGAGGTGTCCGCCACCAGCAGAGAGCTTCCATCCGAGGAGGTATCTGTGTCTGAACTGTCCCATCCAGTCTCTGCTGTGGTGCTCCCCTGTACCCCATAGGGCCCAATGTTAACCAATGAGGAGTTTCACAGCTGTTCCTGACCGCCTACCACAACGGCTCACAAACGTCAGCGAAATTTCCTCACTTCCACCTGTCACTCCACGCAGGACAGGCGGATGCCATTCGTGGGGTGGGGGGAACAGGCCCTCGATAATAACTTTTTCACAGTTAAAAATTGGACCTAAAGGACAAATCCCACTTACCATTACAAATTAACATCATGCATTGTACTGTTGTGGCTCCAATGTTCAGTTTGTGACCGGCTCCTCACTCTTTTGTCCCTTAGACTGCAACCACTGCGGATGAATAGAAGATGGAGACATACCCCGTGTACACACCCCTGGTGGGTGGACTTGGCAACAATGGAGGACAGACACATTATCCTCACCTACAGGGCCACAATCACAGAGCGGTGTGCCCAACTGGAGCCTGACCTGATATCTGCTATCCATCACCAAACTGGGAACCCCTTCTCTTGTGCAAGTCCTATCTGTGTTCCATTTCCTGGCAACTGGTTCTTTCCTAGTGACAATGGGCTTGGCAGCAGGAATGTCACCGTCAATGTTCTCAATAGTGCTGACCAGAGTGTTGTCTGCCTTGATTAAACACATGTACAGCTACATTGTTTTCCCCCAAGTGGAGGATTTGGCCACATTAAAGGCTGATGTCTATGCAATGGGACATATCCCCAGCATAATTGGGGAGATGGATGGAACTCATAGTGCATTTGTCCCCCTCTTGTCAAAATGAACAGGTGTTCAGAAATCGTAAGAGTTTCCATGAATATCCAGAGGGAGTGCTTGGCGGACCAGCACATCTCCCACATCAGTGCTAAGTATCCTGGGTCTGTGCATGATGCCTTTATCCTGAGGAATAGTAGCATCCCAAATGTGATGGCCCAACAACAGAGGCACCGGGTGTGGCTAATAGGTGAGCCCTGGCTCACACCCAGTATATGTTGGTGTATGAGTCTGGTGTGGGCCATATAGGATAGTGTGTGGCTAAATGTTGTCCCTCGATATTTGCAGGTGACTCAGGTTACCGCAATCTATCATGGCTACTGACCCTTGTGAGGAATGCCAGGACAAGGGCAGAAGAACGTTACAATGAGGCACATGGGCAAACACAAAGGATAATCGAAAGAACCTTTGGCCTCCTGAAGGCGATGTTCTGGTGCCTCCATCTAACTGGTGGATCCCTTTGCTACTCACCCAAGAATGTCTGCCAGATAATCATGGCATGCTGGATGTTGCACAACCTTGCCTTGAGATGCCATGTGTCTTTTCTGCAGGAGGAGGAGGAGGCTGGAGATGGCCGTGTGGCAGCAGTGGACTCTGTGGACAGTGAGGATGAGGAGGGAGAAGATGAGGATGAGATAACAGCAGTGATATAACAATACTTCCAATGACACCCAGGTTAGACAGTGTTACTTCACATTTCATTGTAATTATTTAGATTATCTTTGGCACTGGCATGCTGTTATTTCCCACTTCTATGCCCACTCACTGTACCCTTTGGCAATTCATTTTGCAGATGTTGGTGCCCTAATATCGTTTCTGGTGTGATCACTGCAGGAAACTACAGGTCTTTCCTCTGTGAACATTACTGTACAGTTGAATTGCAATGTTTGAACCTGGTTTAACTAATACATACTTAAAAAATGTTACATACTCGATACTTGTATTTTTTCCAAGGGCGTTTATTGAAGTGCTAAGAAGAAGAGGGGCAAGTGCATTGGATGGGGTGATGATGGAGGAAAGTCCAGGGTTTTGTTCCAGTCTATTTGTAGCACAGTTGCATTGTCCAGGGGGACATAGGAAGGGGAGCAATGGCAGTTCAAGATGGACAAGATGACAGAGTGGGACACAGGGGTGACAATCAGGAAAGTCTCATTTCCTGGTGGGGGTCTTGGCAATAGTCTCTGGCTTCTGCCTGGATCGCAGGGAACGTTTCTGGGGTGGTTCACCTTCTGCAGGGAGAGGGGTGGCCTGTTGTTTCTGTGGTGTAGCCTCCTGTCCCCTAGTGGCAGCGGAGGTGGAAGGCAGTTCAGATGACTGGCTAGTGGCAGGGGCCCGCTGTTGTGAGACTGCCTTCCTCATAATGTTGGCGATGTCTGCCAGCTCCCCTGTAATGGAGACCAGGGTGGTGTTGATGGCCTGGAAGTCCTCCATGATCCCCTGGTACTGTCCCTCCTGCAGCCGCCTGTTCTCCTGCATGTTGGCCAGGATATGGCCCATCGTATCCTGGGAATGTTGGTAGGCTCCCAGGATCTCGGTGTGTGCCTCCTGAAGAGTCGGTTCCCTGGGCCTGTCCTCCCCCTGGTGCACAGCAGTCCTCCCAGTTTCCCTGTTGTCCTGTGCCTCTGTCCCCTGAACCGTGTGCCCACTGTCACTGACCCTATGTCTCTGATTGTTTTGTGTATGAGGTGTGCCCTGGGGTCCCTGTAGAGGTGGACACACTGCTGATTGGCGTGTCCTGGGGACAGAGGTATGGGTACGCTGGGTGGGTGCTGTGGTGGTGTTTCCAGATGGGGGAGGCTCTGTGGTTGTCTATGACTGGGCCTGGGTAACCAACTGTCCAGAGGTCCCTGAGGGGCCCGGTTGGTCATCCAGATCCAGGCGACCAGAGTTGCTGTCATCACTGTGGGCCTCTTCAGTTTGGGGACTGGATAGTGCTGGCACCTCTTCTCCGCTGACATTTGCTGGGGTACCTGTGTGAAAGTAAATGCTGTGTTATTATTTCTGTGTGTGACATATTGTGCATTGGTGGGTTGCCCTATTTGTTTGTATTTGCCCTGGCAGCTTTAACTTGTGTAGGTTGGGATGTGGTGGGCTAGCTGATTCTCCATAGTGTGCATGCTTTGGTGATAGGTGTCCATGCAGGGCTTTGAGTGATGTTCATGCATTGGTGGGTCATACAGAGCTTGCCATTGGGATGAGTGGGATGTGATGGTGGGGTGTGTGGGAGGTGATGGACTGATGGGAGTGAGGGTGAGCGTGGAGGTATGTGATGGCATTCAGGTAGGGGTTGGTAGTAGTATAGAGTTAACTTATCAGAGTCTAGTCCTCCTCCTAATCCAGCCTGGCCCTCAGGATGCATGATTGCCAAGACTTGCTCCTCCCATGTTGTTAGTTGTGGGGGAGGAGGTAGGGGCCCAGAGCCAGTCCTCTGGATAGAGAGCTGGTGTCTTTCTGCTATGGAACGCACCTTCCCTCGTAGGTCGTTCCACCTCTTCCTGATGTCGTCCCTTGTTCTGGGGTGCTGTCCCACGGCATTGACACTGTCCACGATCCTCTGCCATAGCTCCATATTCCTAGCAATGGATATCTGCTGCACCTGTCCTCCAAATAGCTGAGGCTCTACCCTGACGATTTCCTCCACCATGACCCTTAGCTCCTCCTCTGAGAATCTGGGGTGTCTTTGTGGTGCCATGGGTGTTGTGTGAGTTGTGTAGGTGAGGGTGTTTAGGGTGATGTGTTGGGGCGTGGGTGGTGTATAGATGTAGGTGGTGTGTGGCTCTGGTTTTGTCTGTGGTCATGGTGTCTGTCTCATGCCCATGGTTTGTAGTCGTAAGGGGTTGTGGGTAATGTGGGTGTGTGTTTTATAGTGATGTGGGTGTGGTGTGTGTATGGGTGTCAGGAGTGTGTTATTCAAATTTACCAATGTAGTGTTGTTTTGTATGTGTGTGTGTATTTTGAGCACAACAGTATGTACTGCCAATGGTTTACCGCCATTGAATGTCTGCCCTGGTGATTCGTGGGTCATTATGTGATGGGCGTTGTTCTGTTGGCGTAACGGTGTGGGTTTTGATACCGCCAGTTTATCACTGACCTTTGGTTCGGTGAACTTGTGTGTGTGGCTGAACAGTGACAGATTGGTGTGTGTGTGTCATAGTATGGTGAACGGATATCCGCTGCGGCGGCAGTATGTTGATGGCAGTCAACGTGGCAGTAAGTGGGATTTACTGCCAATGTCATAATGAGGGCCTATATGTGTCCAATGAAAAAGAGGCACTAGTGATCAAGTTGGGCTGAACCCATTTTTACGAGTATCTTTATGAACTGACCTTCAGAGTCACAACCGATCACTAATCCCTGCTTCCGCTGTTCAGCATCATGGCAACCCTCCAACCCTCAAGAATAGAAAAATGGATCTTACAGTTTCAAAAATATCAGTTCTCACTAGGAATCAAATCTGGGTGTATAAACCCAGCAGACTATCTCTCTCAGCATCCCAGTAATGCAGACAAAGAGAAGCTTAACAGTGCTGTGGAAGCAGACGTGTATATGGCATGCGTCACATCCATGAATTGCCCTTATTTAGTAGGACTAGGAAACATTGCAGAGGTGACAAGGATGGATATCAGCCTTCAACAAGCATGCTCAACAGCTGAATCCAACAAATGAGAGCACTTCCTGAGAGGTGTAGGCAAGTGTGAAAATGCCAGCAACCTCATATTCACTGCCCTTTGGCACATAAGAGATGAGATAAGTGTCCCAGATGAATGTGTCTGCTCAGGGGCCATTGAATAGTAATCCCCAGGATCTTACAACAGCAGACTGTGCTATTTGCCCATGTAGGAAATCAAGGCATAAGCAAAACCTAAGCACATCTCCAGAGCAAAGTGAGGTTCCTGGCCATAGATGAGATTACAGAAGAGCTGGTTGTCAGTTGTCAAGTGTTCCCAGGCCAACAGCCTACCTGATAGAGTGGTAATAACAGCAGCCTCCAGCGAAGGGCCATGGCAAGACATCAATACGCCCTCCCGAATGGACACCACATAGTAGTTCTTTTCACTGTTAGTGCTCCTAAGAACCATGAGAGCTAAAAACCGCCCACCTTTTCAAAGCAATGACTTTAGAAATACATGGCGGATCCTCAACATCACTTATCAGAAAATCACTCCTTGGTGGCCACAAGCCAATGGGGAGAAAGACATATTAATTAAGGCACTCAATAAATCTACCAGGACTGTTGTTGAACAACGTGAAAAAACTGAAAAGGTGCTCCCAACATTTCTAGAAGCCTACTACCAAACAGCCCACGGCACCATCCAGCAGTCCCCAGCTGACATTAGTTTCAAACAAGCAGTGCTCAATGAAATGTTTGATGGTGACTCCTGTCCATGGGGCCTTTGCCGTACCCACCCTTAGGCTGACACAGCACATTGATTGCTGATTAGCACTATGCCTGAGTCCTGAGACAGAGTTGGGATGAAGCTGGAAAGTCTGAGATGGAGCTAAAACTGCATCATTGGTAAAGCAGTGTCAGGAGAAGTTTCCCTGCTTCTAGAGACATTTTCTCAAGTGATCCTTACCAGGATATTTGTTGGAGATCTCTGCCATCTGCCAATCCTTTGCCAATCCTTTGCCTCCCTCTCCTCCTCCCTTCAGGATCTCTCCGGTCACAGCTGCGCTCGGTCATTTGCCACCCCTGTCACTGTGTTTAACTCACTAGGGGAGCCGAGTGAGTTCAAGTGTATGGCAGGGGCGGCAGTTGTGCTAGGTGCCACAGGGGACATTGGATATGGGGGGCTGGGAGAGGCACCTTGAGGTGCAGGGAGAACCGCTGGGGAGCACTGAGAAGCGCTAGTCTCCCCTTTTACTTTTTGCCCCCTTCGCTTTTTAACTTCCTGGTAGGACAAGTGTCACCCTCGTTTGCAGACTGTCTCTTTTGGCCTATGGCTGGCCTATGGTTGAAGGGCAGCAGAAGACAAAACTACGCCTGGTGGCACATCTGCTGACGATTCAAGCAGAGCGTTCATGTGTATGTGTCTTCAGCCTGTGGGTGGTGACGGTGGTGTTTCACCTGCCCAGGGAGGAGGTAAATGACATACAAGCCTGCTTTTGAAGTAAGTGCTAGTACTGGGATGTTGTATTGTGCTGACAGCGTATGTGGGGAGCTCTGAGCATGTGTTACCTACCTGCTGTTACCTACCTGCATGAAAAGGTCCTTGTTAGAGTTCCCCCATGGTCTTTCTGCATTATTTACATTTGTACGATTGTTGCACAGCCCCACATTTGGCAGTCACAATGGGCAAAAGGAAGGTGGCACCCTCTGGGCTGTCCATGGCACACAATTGTTCCTCCATTGACATTGTTTTTGTGGTTAGTGCCTTGGGGTAGTGACAAAGAAATAGACATGGTTGAGAGGCAATTGTCTCTGGATTTATCTGACCCCCTGGTTCCCAACAGGGGCATACTACTGGATCCATCAACAGCTGTACATTTGGACCCACCTCCTCCTCTCACCACCAATGTAGTATTCTCACTTAGGTCTAAGTCAACGTGGGGCATGTCAATGCAGGAATCAGAAATTGGCTATAGCCCTGCTACCAAATGCAAGCAGAAAACTAAAAACATACCCCCAATAGTAGTGAGAGTTCTCACATTCAGGATTCTGGCTCTTCTCTTGCACTAAATGTGTCAACTTGGGCCCCTCTCTTGTCACTATTCACTGATACTCTCAAAGCCCAACTGGATCCTCTATTTACTAGGCTTGACAGAATTGAATCTGAGATACCTAAAATCTCTAAACCAAGGGAGCCCAGGGTGGTTACTCTGGCCTCTGAAGGTCTGTTTGCTGTACTGCCTGCTGTACCTGCTGTGTTTGCCGTAGCTACTTCAGCACCTTCTCTACCATGTCTGGGAGACACTGGAATGGTTCTGGCCCCATCTGTTCTCGGGTTACAACCAGTCCCTGGTGTGAATATTGAAAGGTGCTCTCCTACCATTAACTTGGGTGATGGTGTAGCTGATCAGAGGAGCAACCAGGTCCTCATTCATTATCAACCTGTCCTGAACGCAACTCATGGCACAAAGCGCTCTCTTCCCCATGTCAATTTACCCTGTAGTGTTGTTCTTTTGTTTTTCTTCTGGGAAAGGTCCCTGATTTGGATGACACTAATAGAGTCATTCGACCAACTTAAAAATAAAGTATCTCATTGGTTATCCCTCCACACTAACTTTTCTATGGCTGACTACTGTATCATCATGATGGTGAGACATGTGGACTGGATTAGTCCCATGAAGAAAACCAGTCACGGGGATTATGTAATCATTAATTTCAGATATTCATCTATAGCCATATGGATATTGAGTCTCCAGAAAAAATTGCCAAGTGATTGGACTGACAATGTTCTGCCTTTGGGTTTCTTTTACAGACATTTGAAAGTTAATTTGGTCCCACCATGACCCCATACCCACTACTTGTACCCCAGAGACCAGAGCTTGCCATTCCATGTCATAACAGGTTTTTCCCACTGGAAGGCCTTGATGAGCTGGATTGACTATCCCTGGGTCTGGATGAAGTATCTGTCTCCCCTATGAGACCAGTCTTGCTATCTTCCATTGGTTCAACTGATCCAGTTGTCTCAATCAAATGTGCTCTCCTGGAACCTTACTGACTTTGGATTTAAGTGGTCGTGCCCAGACTGGTGTCAATTTAGTGACCTATTTGACATTTTTGTTTTTGTTTTTCAGGAAACATGGGCTTTGACTCACCACTTTTACCCAGGGTTCATTTGCTTTGAATTACTTGCACTGTCCTCGTGGAAAGGGCAACCTTCTGGGGGATTGACATCTTGGATCAAAGCTACTCTTCAATGTGTGCCTAAAGCTATTGACTTTGGTTTGCATGATGTCCTGTGTATCCTATTACAGTTCCAATGGGAGTGTCCTTGTGAATCTATAATGTTTCTTGTAGACATGAGGGTACTAGAGAGGAACTACCTGGTATTGATTAAGTCAAGGTCCACCTGGCAACCTTCCCTGTAAGTTGTCTAAAAATAGTGACGGGTGACTCTAGCTGCAAGTTTGAGCTGCTGAGCATTGAGTCTGAGAAGTTGACAGGGGCAGATGATACAATTTGGTCAGTTCCAGCGGTGACAGTTCCCCCTGTCCAAAAGTGGTCAGAGGCAGTACTTCAGTTCAACACCTTTACATTGAATAATGGTATTACAGCTTGTAATGGGAAATCAATATTTGATAAGGAGGGGAGGCACACATACTACTGTCAAGTTAGGACCAGTTTTAAAGACTAGGCCCTCATTATGAACATGGCGGTCTGGATGCCATATTCTGAAAATAGTACAGCCAGGCCACAGTCCTCCCCCGGGTCGACTGTGAGCACATTCGGCCCGGTGGTGGAGGCAGAACAGCCAGTGGGATTAAGATCCCTATTCCACCAAGGATTCCCTGGCGAATTACCCCACCAGGTAATCCCTGGAGGAAAGCATACGGATGACAGGAATAATCATTCCTGTCACCTGTATGTGACATGCCTGGCCCCTCCCCCTTTCCACTATCCATACCCACCCCCGCCAAGCCCCTAGACTAGCCCCCACCCCTCGAACCCCAGAAACTGACCCCCCAACCCTTCACCCCCAAAACCCCATGCAGGTCCCCCCACCCGACCCTCACCATCCCTCACCCCTACCCCTACAGACAGGTTCCCCAAACCTCAACCCCCCCATGTGCACATTCACCCATTTATGGACATGCACACATGCATACATGCACTCAGACACACATCCCCCCCACAGACACCCACGCACACCGCCATGCACTCACACACACTCACCCCCTCTTCCCTCTCAGAAAGCACTTACCTTATCTGTTGCGCTGCTCCGGGAGGGAATGGGCTCCCTGGATGCTGCTCCACCGCCATTGCTGCCTCTCCATACACCGCCATGCCTAAAACTGCTTCATAATAGGCGTGGCGGTGTAGGGAGTGACGTGGCGCTGAGAGTGGAGGAGCATCCAACCCTGCCAACGACCGCCAGTATGACGCATGGCGTATGGCCGGCCTCTCCACCATCAACGGCGATGAGGCACCATGCGTCACTATGTGGTGGGATGCCGCCCACCAACACTAGCGGTCTTTAGCTTACCGCCGGCACGGTTGGCGGCAGGGCATCCGGCCATGTACATAATGAGGGCCTACATCTTTCTCGATCTTAGATTATGGCCTAAGATGATTATTGTGACCGTGGTAGACCGCTATGAAAATGAACATAATGCCCTGAGCCTCACTTTGAGACTACGTGGACCCAGTAGCCCTAGATCCCCCATGGTTCTTTTTGACCGTAGGTTTACAGTCTCTAGCAATCACTGCAGTCTTAATCTTAAAACAGGTCTACGAGGTGGTCACCTCAAGTTCATAGATGGTTCAGGCACAGGGATGGAACTTGTCATGTACAGATTTCCTGGGAAAAATTTGTTAGATTCCTAATGCCATCTTTGGAACTGTTAACGCGTCCCTTTATGATTAATTTACTCACTTTGGGACTCGTTGTAGGCCAATGAATCTTTTGACCCTGATTGAAGACACCTTAGGACAAGATAGCTAATCAACATGCCAATCAATGTCAATGACGTCATCAATATTTATTAAAACAATGCAATTCACCTTAGTCAATGACATTTAATGAAACTCAGAAACACCATGACCTTTCAGTCATGAATAACCACACAAAGAATGATATGAGCTTTGTCGATTTTATTCCCTATTGATTACAATTCTACTAGTAAGTTTATTAGTCTCAAAACTAAGAAGCACATTAGCATAGTCACAATATGGCAACTCTGATAAGATTTAATCAAAGCAAGAATCACAAACATCAGAATATAACACAGCGTCAGCATATGTTATTTTAGCAGAATATCATCCTCACGTTATTCAACAAAGCATAAATTCGGTCATTTGTCTATTTGCGTCGGTTTTAGTGAACCCCTCTCAACTAACCTCTAATTAGCATCGGCATGTTGGGCTTCATGCAAAAAATTTAGTAACACCAATTTGGAAAACATCTAACTAAGGTCTCTCTCAAAAGAAGTACCAACTGTACCTAGAAAGGAAAAGCAAACAGACAATCACAATTTCATTGTCATATAGTTACCCTCCAGTTTGGGGTCAGCACTCAGGTTCGGTCTTCGTCCTCAGGACATCAGTTGATTTGCCATCAGGAATTCAGCAACCGGGTAAAAGGGGGCACTTCCCTCAGAAGGAGGTAAAGTGTAAACGGGCAATCTAAGGGCAAGGATGGTTCTAAGTAAAATTAGCAAGTCACTAATCAAAGTGACAAAGTCTCTGGATCATAGCAAAACGCATCAGCATCTCCCCCTCTCCTAGTCTCCTACTCCCTAGTTCTAATTAACTTCCTGGTGTCAAGGGTTTTTATCCCCTTATCGTTGTACATTCCCCTAAACTTTGATTGGACAAGGGGTTGCACCCCACTAGCTTTAACCAATTAACTTTACATTAGGTCATCGAATTTGTCACCCCATAACAGTTCTCACGTATTTTATTGGTTCTTATGATTGACGTCTTTAGCGGGTGGAATGTCCGGTATGATTTCATAGTCTTGTGGTCCTTTGCGCATCTTCGGTCAGTGGCTCCGTTGTTTGTACCGGTTCAGGCGACCTTGTACCTACGACTGGTCTACAGTGTGCATTCAGCTAAAATATTTCTATAAGGAAGACGAATTTCATGAAAACCGTTCTACTACAGTTACATTCAGCTTCTAGTTTGGAGAAAAACAAGAGTTCATGTCCTTCAGCAAGTCAGCATACTGCACGTTAGAAAATACATTTAATATGAGAGTCAGGCAGCTAGGCCTCGACTCATGATAACTAAGGCTTAATGATTTATTAGCAAAACCTTTACATAAGTCTATTATTATTGGTGTAAAATCGTATCATTACATGTAATTTCAACATTATTAGTCAGTTTCATTAGTCCCCGTATATATTGAAGGCCACTTCCTGTGGGCACATTTCAAGTGCACGTTTTAGCAAAATACATTAATACACTTTCTAGACAGCATTATTATACATTAGTTCATAAACATTTCATGTTAATATAGATTATATAAGTTACACTCTCTCACCTATTTAAGGAATCTGTTCCTGGTTGAGTGTCAGGCTCTGCCAAAGAAAGAGAAAAATGCCCCCTGGTATTTGAAATCTTGCAGATCTGCAAGGCGAGCCCTCTACACTGCTATTAAAGGATAGAGTTGGAGTCAGATACAAGCAGCTCGGTCTTGCTTAAAGCTATTATCAAGCAGGCCAAGAGAATCTGGGTATTTTGCAACTGAGAGGCTATGTTACATGCTGTTGAAAGGAAGAATCAGTGTTCCTTTTGGAGAATAATAGAAAACTGTCCCCTCAACACAAGCACAGTCACTGAAAGCAACATATCTACATCTGTATTTGTAGACCATTTTTCTAAAATGTATTCTACTCACATCAGTTTGTTCTCCCCTATGTGTGAGGAAAGCATCTCACTTAGGTATTCAGTTACAATTTTTGAGGCAATTATAGTAGACAAGGTCGATTACGCCTACTAAAACTCCCAGTTTAGACAAAGTTCCTGGGGATGTATTTAAGTCCAAAAAGGTTACCTGGAGCCCATATCTTGACTTGTTTTTCAATTCCTTAATGAGTGGTACCCACATGCTTCCTTCTTGGTCTGAGGCTGAGATTATTACAGTTTTTAGAAAGGGGTCAAGGGATCTTCCATCCAATTACAGGCCCATCAGCCTGATTGACAGCACACAAAAAGTATTTAGTCTGATCATACTTGAGAGGCTACTGGACTGGATGGCAGATGTGGATCTGCTTACCAAATTGGAAGCCTGGTTTAAGAACAGCATCATCACCACAGACCATGTGTTTCTTCTCCAGCTGATATATTGGAAACAAGTAACCTTGGGTGGGGTGACTTTACGTGGTTTTCAAGGCTCTCTGGTCAGCTTTTTACCTGGTACCCAGTGCTTCCCTCAGGAGGGTCCTGGCAGATTTGGGCATCCTGAAATACCTCCTTGATAGCAATAGGCTACACTCTAACAATTTTGTCCAGGTTAAATGTGGTCCCCAGGTTGCTTTAACACAAGCTATACCAGTCGCAAGGGGGTGTGAGGCAAGGGTGTGTGCTTGCTACCACCCTCTTTCTTTTCTACATCAATGATCTAGTATCCTAACTTTGGTTGTGTGAAAATGATGCCCCACAAGTCTCCAACAGGAAGGTCCCGACTCTCTTGTTTGCAGATGACACACTCTTATTCTCCACATCTCTAATGGGGATCCAGAGGCTGTTGGATCAATTCGGAGTTTCCTGCAAACAGAGAGGTCTAAAGATACATTTAGGTAGGACCAATTATATGGTCTTCAACCCCTGCAAATCAGCTCCCTCCCTCTCTCAATGGTGTACTATTACAGAGAGTACACATATTTGACTATCTAGGGGCTGCAGTCACTGAACAGTTAGACAGGTTACCACACGTACACCAGTCTCAAGAGGGAGCAAAACATAGGGGGCATTATAAGGTCCCATCATGATTCTCTTTTTTACCCAATCTCCCCTGACTCAAAATCTATAATCTTCAAACATTAGGAGCTAAGCTCTATGGTGGGGAACTGTGGGGTAATATGGACACTGGGAGCTTGGAAAAGATAGAGAACAGATTCTTGTGTCTCCTCACCAGTCTTCCAGATAGCACCCCCATAATTCCTTTGTGGCCTAATGTGGTTCTCAGACTGCTCTCCAGTGGGCCTTAGACCAATACTGGATTGGTGTGGGATCTGGGCTTTCCCCACACTGACACCTTATTGGAAAGATCTAGAGGATGATCTGAGGCTGCCTGGGGCCTCCAGAATTCCCTGGTTAATATATGTTCAACCGCAGTTGAGTGAGATGGGTTGTTGGAACCTGTGGCTTACTCCCGAGGAAGCTCTAGGGTTGTCAAAAAAACGCTCAGTTACCTGTATGGGCAACATGTTAATAACTTAACTTTGGGCTCTGCTAGTATGGGCTCCCTCACCGCTGCCTTCCTAGACCTCAAAGACAGCTGTATTGCAGAGGGTTATACTGATGAGATCGAACCCCCCCCAAGCTAAAACCTTTTACATGAAATGTCTGTTTAGGACACTGCCTCTATGACCAGTCACGGCAAATTGGTAGCATGCTTCCACTTCTCCAGGCAGGAACTGCCACTTTTGTCCAAAAGTATCTGAAACCATCATCCATGTTCAAATCTTTTGTCCATCTTATGGTGGGTTTAGAAGGAAATTGATTTTATCACTCTGTTGCAATTTGGGGTTCAGAATCTGTGGCAGAGCAATCCATGCCCTTAAAAGTGACGCAAGACCTTCCATCAATTTGGCGATCTCTTGTTTTTTACTGAACATATGGAGGCTCAGGAATAAAAGGTTAGTCTCTTGATAGCCATATCACTGAGTATGGATGAGCCCTAATCCTACCTAGGCCCCACACTAAGGGATCATGTAAATGAGTGCTGAATCTTTTGTGATAGTCTCCTATACTTTTTGTAATGTTTTTATATGGTTCATAGGTAGATTGTTTTATTGCTATTTATTTGTCATTTATTTGTGGTTCTTATTTTTCATGATCACGCCTGATGTTTCTAGGATGATTGTTTATGTCTTTTAATTTTATGTGTTTTTTTATTGCTGGCAAATCATGAACTACACAGAATACTATGTATTTTTACATTGTTAATTGAATGGTTTTTATTAGGTACATTATTTCTTGATCACTAATAATACATTTAAATGTACTGTGCTCTTTTATGGATATATTTTCCAAATTAGGATTGTTTATGATGATGAAATCCCCCATGGACAGTGATGCCGCTTGACTCATTAGCGAACAAGGAGAAAATGTGACAGAACAATAAACAAGCCAGCAGATCCAGAAAGTCAGACATAAATGTTGGCACTAGAGTACTGATGCACAACTGTCACACCTTCTGTATGAAAAATCTCCACTCCTTTTCACTTGCAGGTCGGGGTACAATGATAACTGCAAGGGAAGGTAGTGACCAGATAACCAGGAATGTGTCCGCTTTCAGAAAACAGCAAGGAGAAAATCCTCAAATCGACAGAGACAAAAATCCTAATAAACATAAAGAGGTGTGACCTGGCTCTCCAGGGAACTCTCCAATCTGGGTGATGGTGGGAAACCAGAGGCAGACTGTGTCTGAGGGAAGGACGCTACTAGATCACACCAGCATGACTGAGAAGACCTCAAATGGTAATCCCAAACCTAAGGATTCCCAAATTACCTCCAGCCCAACATCCAATCACGATTAAAGGATGTAAGACTATGTATACCAGTGACTATGTGAACCAAGCCTCAGTGGCTATAGTTGGACAATATCCAGTATGGTTGGTGTTATGTTAATTGTTTGAAGATTTGAAGCAAAAAGAAGAACTTGTGGAGGAATGTAGTATTTCACAAGGCACACTATTGTAACAGACATACCCACAAGCATGCACATAGTCTTCCTGACAGCAGATGTGGCGTCAGGGGTCATTAAATGAATGGTCATCACTTTGCATGAACAGCATGGATCAAGTGTCTCTCCACCACCTGTTCCTGGCCTCCTCCTTATGTGCCTATATTGCCACAAGCGGTGCAGCTCTACAGCACTCCATCTCTTGTGAAACATCACTAAATTAATAGTTTGACAGTCAATTATGCAAATTCAATAAAATACACCTGTGTGGCGAGTAAAAACTAAAATATCAGACTAACATAAAAGATCAAAAGCTATGGGGACAGGCAACCTCTAAAGTACAACATCATTGAAGAAAAGAAACAATTGAAATAAGACTATCAGCATATCCTGTGTTTGTCTTTAGTAACATCCCTTTGTTTCATGGATATATTTTCTCATTTATCCTAGTGCCCAGCAAACGTCCTGCTGTCCCATACTGCTCCAGTGTGTAGCACAATTCCATAGCTCTGTATCTTAACCTGGCAGGAGGGCCTCTTCTTAGTTGTTTTCCAAACCAGGAAAAGGAAATTAAGTATTAGCAGGGCCAACTGGCCTCGCCTACAATAGTTATTGACTTTATCAATGTTTTTGCCTATATTGTACAGCAGTGTGGCTAAAGTGCAATGGTTAAACTTGTCATAGAGATTTTATTTAAATAGCTGGCAGGAGGCAACAAGAAGGAAAATGAGACAAAGACTTTTAATTAAAAGATAAAATGATGAACAGATGGAAATCAATAGAAGGCAACACGGACAACAGGGGGCTGATGATAGGGCAACATGGACAATGGATGGGAGGCTGGCAGTGGGGCAACTTGGGCAATAGAGAGTGTGTTTGGGAGGGGCAACATGGACAATGAAGGGATGGTGGGTGGGGCAGCAACATGGACAGGAAAGGGATGGCAGGCAATATGGACAATGGAGGGACAGCAGGTGGGGTGCAACACAATGGACAGCAGAAGATTGGCAGATGGGAGGAGATCAGAGGGAGGAGAAGTACACATGAGAGTCAAAAATGGGCACTCTGGTGGTCTACTTAAACGCAAAGAAAAAAGTACTGCTTAAAATAAGCAGTAAATGGACACAAGTATTGTAACCATGCTCCAAAGGATGGACAAACACACAAAGAGGAAGGAAACCTACAGCAGCTGACCTATCAGAAGCAAGCAAATGGGAGTGACAATGAAGCCAACCAATGGAAAGCAATGGACTGCCTCTAAAACTCATTCGCCTCAGCACCTTCATGGAAAGTTTCGGGTTGATCCGTCAAGTGGCAGCTGAGAAAAAGGAGGGGCCTAGAGCCCATTTTCTCCATGAAGTTTTTGCATAGGAAAATTGAACAGTGACACCACAAAAACGAATAAAAGGAATTACATCAAATTTAGCTGAAAGTTACATCATGGTCTATAAAAAGTGTATTGTTGTGCTTTATTATGAATTTGTTCAATAATTTTTTGGAGAAATTAAGGTTAAAAATATCACGGTGTGGAAGATATGCAGAGCAGACAGGTCTCAAGGCAGCAGCTATTTTAGGACTCAGGGACTCAGTCCAATGTCCTCAAAAAAGGTTACAAAAATATGGGATCAGGGTAGGGATACCCCTGGAAGTCAAAATATTATTTGAAAAAAGTACAGTGAATGTACAGAGGATCTGCGGATCCATGGTCATTTTTATCTTTTGAAAACAAGCAGCCTCTAGTCCTTTTTTAAGAAACCCTGTAGTGGCACAGGGCTTGAGGGGTCAGTTAGGGCATGTTTATTTCAAGCTTATAATGTTATGTTGCAGTTAGCATTGCCACCTATGTATATGCCACGTATGTCCTATGTATATATAATGGCAATAATGGCATAGGTCTCTGGGTGTGAGAGTGGGTGTAAGAATGTCTGTGACTGAGTGTGAGGATGTCTCTACGGATGTCTGAGTGGGTGCATGAGTGTATATATATATATATATATATATATATATATATATATATATATTACTGTTTTGGAACTTCCTGCTGATTTACTCTGGGGGCAGCGCTGAGCTCCGTGAATGGATCCAGAGATTTCTGAAACTGTCCAAAAAATAGTTTAAACACATTTTCAACTATTTATGTTAAATTTTGCCACATTTCTTTCAACTCTCTGGTGTCACGGAACCTCTACCCTGACCCCTTTATATCCATTACCCTCCACATTTCAGCCATGAGGATCATTTCCCCAACATAACAAAATGGCAACCGCAACTTCCCTGTCAGGTTGCGGCCAGCCAATCAGATTCTTGCACTGGCATGTGGATCGGCAGATCCACCCACAGTGGATCCACATCCCTAGTTATCTACATTTTTGCCCTTTAATATTTCAAAAACTACTGAATAGATTTACACTAGATCACAAAATGTACGTTCTGTGCACCAAGAGTTAGCTTCCTGCCAAATTTGGTATAATTCCATTCAGCAGTTTGGGCTGCAGGCATGGTTAAATGGTTAAAGTGTCTAGGAGAATTAACATGGGAAACACATTTTTTTTATCCCCCCCCCTTTTTCTCAGCCTCTGCTTAACAGATCCTCCCAAAATGTTCCATGTGCTACAAGACCCCATAGGACACTTTTGAAAAAGAATCATGGAGTTTGTCAAATGCTGCCAAAGATACAGGCAAGACAAAAAAAGCTTTTCTTGTGGAAACTATGTCCTAACTACTTACTGGCAACCAGCACTAGGTAATATATAAATATATATCTATATATTAAGATAGATAGATAGATAGATAGATAGATAGATAGATAGATAGATAGATAGATAGATAGATAGATAGATAGATATTTACAAATATCATACATACTTATGAAAGAAAGTGCAAGTAATTTTATGACCATGGCATCTCCAGAACCGAACACAGCCAATTTACTGCCAGTACCGCCAGTGCGGATGGACCACCGTGGATGGCAGTAGGCATCTCCAGGCTGGTGGGGACCATGCTTCGGCTGAGCATATTAAGAGGTTGCACACCACCAGGGTTTCCGCCGAGGTCACACCGCCACCAAAACCCTGGTAGAAACGAACCACATAAAAGGGGACACTCACCTTCAGGAACACAGAAACGTCCGGAGCCGCCATGGAACCTGAACTCAAAGTCTTCCCAATGCTCCTGCTCGCACTGGGGCTTCAGAACCAACGACAATGAAGAGGACAACAACTGTAAGTACACACATCTATCACACACTGGAGGGAAAGCCATAAGAACACATGCACACACTACACACACAGCCGGGATGGATAGCGACCAATACATACACGCAAACACACACCCATACCAACACAAAAACTGACACATACACACACACGCCCACACACAAAACACACACACGCACACGTGCCATATACACATCAAGTACAATACACACGTATCAGGCACACACCTCCTCGCACACACTCATCACCGCCACACGTCAACACACATATACACAACACCACAGTCACACACCAACACAACCACAGCTACACAAACGTGTTGCCAGGACACAGCACTGCACACCAACACATGACAACACATACCCACAACAACACTCATAGAGAACTCATAACCAGTCAACACAGGCACACAACCAACAACGTACCATATAACACACCACACCCACACAGCACACAAAACAGATGACAAAGCCATACCTACATACACGGAGTCACACAAAACAACCATACAATGTCAAACAACAGCACCACAACACATCACACCACACACAATGCACAGCTAAGCAACTTACATGCATGGAACCACACAATCATAACACTCACACAAAACACATAATTAACATCAAAACCAATGGCAGGGCCACAGACACACATGCATACCAGGGAACACAGCTAGCACAACCAACAGACACAACTCATACATGCAAACCAAAGTCCACAAACAGCAAACAGACATGTAGAATGAAAGACAGGACAAGCATGATATCATTGACACAGTAGGTTGGGCCTGATGTATTAAATGTGCAAATATGTTAAAGAAACAACTGTATACAAGTAAAAGGCCAGTGGCCAGTCCAACTCTGTATGTGCCCATGGCACATATGGCAGCATACATCTGCCACAACTTGACTCCTGACTGCAAAACATACCTCCACACAGTTGGGGCATCAATGGGGCAGGCAGGCATCTCAGGGGTGACGTGTGGTGGTGAAGGAGGGGGGTTGGTCTTGGGAGGGGAGTTCTTGGGTTTGGGAGGGCTTTGGTTGGGTGGGGGATCTTTAGCTTTAGCTTTGGAAGAGGGGACTCTGGATTTGGGTGGTGTAGATTTATTTGCTGTGGGAGGAGCATAGAATACACCAAGGGGAACATGGGAGGACAAGGAGGTGGGAGGACTGGACTTTGGAAGGGGCACAGGGCTCTTCGGGGACTCACTGTGTGGGAGAGGGGTAGGGGACTGGGTAAACTAAAAAAGGAAACATTATTATGGTATACAAGGGCGGTCATGGGAAAAGCGTTTGGGAGTGGAGGGAGTGAGAGTAGTTGTCAGATGTGTCCTTGTGTGTGTCTTTGGTGCAGATGCGTGAATGGATGGCTTGTGTGTGCTGGCTGTCTGTTGGGTGGGTGAGTGCAGGTGTTTAGGTGCCTTGGGAGGAGGGAGGGAGGAGTTACTGGGAATTGCCATACTGGATGGGAGACTGTGTGCTGGGGTGGTGGCTGCAGGTATGTGGATGTGCTGCATATGGGGGTGTCCGTGGTTGTGGTGAGTGCAGACATGGTGACTGGTTGGATTTCTGTGGGTCTGCTATTGTGGTGCATATGGGGGTGATGGGAGTAGTGGCTGATCAGGGAGTGTTGGTGTGGTGTCAGCAGGTGTGAGTGGTGTAGTGGCTATGATGGGGGGTTGGTTGGGGAGTCTGTGCAGGGAGTAGATGTTGCATGTCTGCAGGTAAGTGTTGTCTCTGTGCATGCCGGTGGTGGGTCTTGTGGTGCTTGTGTTTGTCATGTGCAACCGTTTCTGTTGAATTGGATGCCTGTGTGTGTGAAGGTATGCTCTGGATGGGTGTGCGGAGAGGGGATTGGGATTGGGAAGAGGTGGGTGGAGGGGGGACAGTAGACAAAGGGACACTGGCTGCCGTCAGGGAGGAGGCCAGAGCCTGAAAGGATGCTTGCAGGCCAGACAGGGCACTGTGAATGCCTTCCAGGAATGCATTGCTCTGTTACACCTGAGCTGCCAGTCCCTGGAAGACATTCACAATGGTGGTCTGACCCACAGAGATAGACCTTAGGAGGTCAATAGCCTCCTCACTGAGGGCAGTTGGCCTGACTGGGACAGGGGCAGATGTGCCTGCGACAAATGAGACACCTACCCTCTTGCGTGTGCGGGCATAGGCAACTAGGTGGGGAGCTACAAGGAGGGCACTGCTAGTAAGGGATGTGGCGGACAATGGTGTGCTGGGGTGGTCCCAGATGGGTCCGCCAGGGAGTGTCCACTGGAGGAGGAATACAAGGATGATGATGATGATACGGTCTCCCCCGTGACACTCCCCTCACCCCCTGACCCACTGGGTTCCTCACCCTCACTGGATTCAGCCTCATGGGTCCCGTGGGCTGCCACTTCCCAGTGCCCCTTCTCCTTTGCTAGATGATGCTGATGCACACAAAGGGAGAGAAAGACGAGGGGAGAGAGAAATATAGGTAGGAAAAGGGTCAAAACCTAACTTGCATTAAAACATATGTACATACACATCACACATTCCATCACATGTCAGGGCATGCCATTGCAATTGCAATCCAAGTCTGCCAATACCTATTTCACCTGCAAAGCTGCAATGGACATTCAACATCAGATGTCCACACATGTAGGAATATGGACATGAAGAGGCAATGCATTTCACAAGGGTTTTGGCAGGGGAACATGAAACTTCACATGGATTCAGTTGTCACTTCAGTGACCCCCCTGGGCACTTACCACATGTAGTACCATCCCATTATGGTAAGGCAAAGTCCACACACTGATAGCTACAAGAGCAGCACTTGGTGTACCATCTCCCTCATGTAAGATCATTTAGCAGTACCCTTTTGTTGTATCCCCACACATCCCTAAACACTGAAAATGACATATGATTGCAGTGTTAGCTATCAGGCCAATACTCCAGTCCCATTGAGGCCCTTCTTGGGAATGAAAGAGTGAAGGCAGACTCACTTACAGTCAATGGGAGTGACAGTACCAAACCAATACATACACTGTTCCAGTAGGATACCAACACAGATGGATTTACATTTACAGCTCCGATACACTGATGGCGAAGGTTGGAGCTGCCAGACACAATGTATAGGTAGTCAAAACAGCCCCAAACATGATAAGTCTGGGAGTGCACTCCACTAACAGCATTGTCATGTCACACATAATTCATGGTTACCCTGGCAGGGTCACTGATACCCATCTTAGTTATGTTTCTACCATTGTTCACGTTCACAGTATGACAGAATCAAGCCACCCAATCCCACTCAAGCCTTTTAAAGTGTGAGATAACAGTCAGTACTCCCGCCTTGTGGCTGCTGTGCTGTCCTCAAGCACCCATCCACCTCAGGGTAGGCCACTGCCAATATGGGGCCATTAGGGAGGTCAGGGTCCGACAGGAACTCCTTCCTCGTTGGGGGGACATCCCCAGCTGGGCCTCCGTGATCTTACAGGCCCAGCGTCTCAGGTCCTCTCAGTGCTTTTTGCAATGGGTGCTTCCCTGGCCAGGGATCCCCAGGGTCCACACTTGCTTGGCGATGGCACTACATATCCCCTTCTTCTGACTTGGATGGGTGACACAGACAGGAGGAGAACATGAATAGAAGTGGTACTACATCAACAGCAGTGGACTACAAACACCAGACACAACACATTGTCATCCACATCCATCCAAATGGGTCACACTCCATAAATCTATGCTACCAGCATGCATGCACTCCATGGCTGGTATGCCTACACCACTCACTACGACACACACACCTCATACACACTACAATGGCATGGGGCTCACCTGCTCCTCTGGTGTCCCATACAGCGGCTAATACAGGTGTAGTACCCCTTCCACCAGTTTCTCCAGTTCGTCTTGGGTGAAGGCCAGGACCTTATCACCTGCAGGAAATGGCATGTTAGCTCCCAGAGACAGTACACAGCAGCTCACATAGTGGACGTATTGCTTGTAGGAGTGTCAAGAGTCAAGTGAGCTGGGTAGAAGAAAATGTTATTCATGGCTGCTGCGCAGAGGACTGTCACCGCCGGCGGCGATCATCATTGGCCCCAGCCCCCTATGCGCAAAATTGTAACCCAATGATAAGTTGCATGGCGGTTGCGACCCCCTACCGTCGTGATGGCATATGTCGGCGGACTTGCATCACTTCCAACTCTCCTGTGCTGCCGGAAAAGACGGCTGACGTTTTAATTACGGTTAATGGGTTTTCCCAAAAAATGTAAGCATGTCATGAGAGTGAAATGTCCATGGTTCTGCACAGGCCCATTTATTTACATCATGTATGGACACATACATGTGACATTCAACACAGATGTCACCTGAAGTTCATTTGCCCCTACATGCAGCCCCGTAGGTGGTGTTGCACCCTAGATCACTGTCATATCTAAATGCATGGTCTGTGCGTGACAGATATGTGCACACGACATGGAACATAACAGATATATTGGGTGGCACAAACAATGTACAGGGCCAGCAATGGGTAGCACGCAAGGCATAAATGGCACTCCTGCATACACAATGAAGTGACTGTCACCCGTTCAGGCATGTCTGCATTGTTTAGTGTGTGGCACGAGATATTGAGCTGCTAACATGTTGGGAGTGCTCATCACGTGCTACATTTTCTCCTCTCCATCCTAGATACCATGTAATGTGAATATGGAGAAATGCACCTGTGCACTGTCCCTTAGTCGCCCTCGCCACCTTGGAATAGAGACTCATCGTGCAGACCTATCGTCTGTAAAGTGTCACCATCATGAAGCTCTGTACTCAGTTGGAGCCTGATCTATTGCCTGCCATCCACAATTCCTATGCCATCTCTCCTATGGTCCCAGTATTGTTGGTGCTGCACTTCCTTGCCACAGGGTCCTTTCAGGTCATAGTGAGCTTGACTGCAGGGATGTCACATCCCATGTTCAGCATTGTGTTGTGGGATGTACTGTCAGCTTTCTTGAAACACCAGGAGAGTTACATCAGGTTCCCCCAACCTACGGATTTGCCCACTGTCAAGGCTGACTTCTCTGAGCTGGGGCACATCTCTTACGTGATTGGTGCAACTGATGGCACCCATATTGCTTTGGTTCCTCCAAGTGTCAACGAACAGTTCTATCGGAACCGGAAAAACATTCACTCTATTAACGTGAGGTGGTGTGTTTGGCGGGCCAGTACATCTCACAAGTGACTGCCAAGTTTCCGGGATCTGTCCATGACACCTACATATTGAACAACAGCAATGTTCCACACATGATGGCACGTCTACAAAGAGGGAGGGCTTGGCTCATTGGTAGGAATCAGTGTGGATGTTTTGCACCTGTCAACACTACCTTCCATGTGGCTGTCCTTGGTTTCTAACTGGTCCTGCCTTTATTCATACATGAGACTCAGGATACCCTAACCTACCATGGCTGTTAACACCAATGAGGTACCCTACCACAGATGCCGAAACATGTTATAATGAGGCACACGGCAGGACAAGGCGTGTGATAGAAAGGACTTTTGCCATACTCAAGGCAAGATTCCAGTGTCTCCATATCTCAGGAGGTGCCCTCCTCTACAGTCCCCAAAAGGTGTGCCAGATCATTGTTGCCTGCTGTATGCTCCACAATCTTGCCTCAGACATCAAATCCCATTGCTAGCAGATGAAGATATGGCCGCTGGGCCAGTAGGTGGCAATGGACACATGGAAAGTGATGAGGAGGCAGATAAGGAGTGTGAAGCAGAGTTGAGGACGAAGCTGATTGTTGTGTGTGTAATGTTGCAGGTTAAATATTTGCACTTGGATTCAATATACAGACTCTCCTGGCCAGTGTAGGAGGCTGTTTTTTTTTTTATATCAATATAAGTACACTGTTCCAGTGTAGGAGGCTGGCCTGGCTTGCAGTCGGGAACCAGAGGTACTTACACCTTGTGCCAGGTCCAGTTATCCCTTATTAGTGTAGAAGAGGTGTTTCTAGCAGCTTAGGCTGATAGAAGGTAGCTATGGCAAAGCAGCTTAGGCTAAACTAGGAGACATGTAAAGCTCCTGCTATACCACTGGTGTCATATATACAATATCATAAGAAAACACAATACAAAGAATTACTAAAAATAAAGGTACTTTATTTTTATGACAATATGCCAAAAGTATATCAGTGAGTACCCTCAGTATGAGGATAAGTTATGTACACAAACCAAAATTAGGTAAGTAATAGCAAGAAAAGTAATGCAAGCAGTGTTGAATTACAATAGATTGCAATTGGAGCACATAGGTATAGGGGAGGGCTTGCAGTCTCTGGAATCATCTCCATGGCGCCAGAGGCTGGGGTACCTGTGAAAGGAGTTGAAGATTGTTACCTGGTGAAGTTGTGATTGGTTTTCTGTTTGTCTGATGCACACAGTGGCTTAACTTGACTCCCAGTTATGGCAGAGTGAGATGCAGCACTGCAGGCATTGTTTGTGGATAGTGGATTGTGAGCGAGATGACATGTTACATGGAATGTTAGGGCATGGAGATTGCATTGCTGTCATTGCCATGAGTTGGTCCTCATTCTAATCATCCAGTTGGTGTGGGGGGTGTAATGGTTGTACATGCAAGAGTTGTACTGTGCAGTGCTGTTAGCAGGTATTGATGTGGATGAACAGGTGCTTTGTGGGAGTTGTAGTGATTGTTCTTGGCAGTGCTGTCCGTGCACTCGGGTGGGACTGTGTGGGCATTGTGGCTGGGTGATGGTGTGGCATGCAGGGGAATGGTATTAGGGGATTGGGTGTGAGGTGGAGTGGTAGATGGGGTGACTTGGGGAGTGATAGGGCGGTGAGGGCTATGCTGGACAGGTGTTCTTAGTGCCAGGGGAGTGATGGTTACTTACCAGACTCCAGTCCTTTGGATATTCCATTCAGGCCCTCTGGATGCAGGATTGCCAAGACCTTCTCCTCCCACAATGCGAACTCTGGGGGAGGTGGTGGGGGCTAACCAACAGTCTTGTGAATGTCTATCTGATGTTGTGGTGCCCTGGAATGCACCTTCCCCTGTAGGTCATTCCACCTCTTCCCGAGGTTGTCCCTTGTACGTGGATGGTTTCCCACTGAGTTGACCCTGTCGACAATTCTCTGCCATAACTCCATTTTCCTGGCAATGGATGTTTGCTGGACCTGTGCACCAAACAGCTGTGGCTCTACCCTGACTATTCCATTGACCATGACCCTCAGCTCTTCATCTGTGAAGCATGGTTGCTTTTGATGTGGCATGGTGGTTGTGTTGTGGCTGGTGGTGTGTGTTGTGTGCAAGGGTGCCGTCTAGGCTGGTTGGTGGGGGGTGTTTTGTTGTGTGCGCTGGTTGTATGTGGTGTTTGTGTGCAGTGGTGATGTGTGTATTGTGTTGCTGGTGCAGTTGTATGGTATATGATATGTGTGAAGTGTGATGGTGGCTGTGGTATGACAGTGCTGTGTCCTCCGTTTATGTGCTCCTCGCTGTCAGTGTGTGTTTTTCAGGTTGCAAACGATTGTGTGTGTGTGGGGGGGTGTTATATAGTGCAGTGAACAGGTGTGTGTGGTGTGTGTATGTGTCTCAAGTGTGGGGTATTCGTATTGTCCAATGTGGTAGTATGTTCTGGCAGTGGTGGGGTTTTGACCACAGTGGATTGCACCACCAATGGTTTGCTGCCATGCAACGACCACTGTGCTGATTTGTGGGTCGTAATCTGGATGGCGGAATGTGGTCAGTGTGGCGGTGCTGGTAGTGCGACCACCTCTTTCCCGCCCTCGGTCGTCCTGGGGGTGTCAGATTTATGGCTGTGTTTTGGCGGTGTGCTGTGTGTGACTCGTAATACAGCAGTTGGAATACCGCCTCCATTGCGGTCTTTTGGAAGCCGCTACCACAGTGGTCTTCAGGAAAGACCACCAAACTCGTAATGAGGGTCCTGGTCACCATTGTGCCACACTACAACTCTTAATCTCCAAGCTATAGCTTCTTTGACACAATAGTGTAAATTTGACACAGCACATTTATTTCTCTTTCACATGGCACAGAACGCAATTTTTCATTGAGTGCTTCTTAACAATAGAAAATTTTCCCATGAAAGTTGACAATAACATAGAAAACTTTTCCTAAAAACATTTCAAAATTAAGGGGTTTCACCTGATAACAGCAACAAATCCTTAAAGGAACACAGATTCAGAAACACAATCCAGTACTTGTTACATAGCGTAGAATTTTGTCTATGCATGTTGAGAACCAGGGTTATCGCTCTACAAAAACCTTAGCATTGTAACCCAGTCCACTCCAATGTAATAGGTTCAAACTCTAGGTGAACATATCATGTGCTAATACAGAAACCAGAAGTGGAAGGATGATAATATGCAAACTGGTGCCACCACCATATGTAGCATAATCAAGAACTACCATTCTTAACTCAAAAGTGGCATCATCATGGTGCCCTCTTCCCAATCTACCATCCCCTTTTTTAAATGAAATGAGCTTGAGACAATTTTCACCAAATAATGAGATTATTTTCATTTTACTTAAACCCAGGTGCGATTGAAAATGTATGCTGACTTCTTTTTTTCTGCATATTTACCTTTTGCATGGTTTTTCCATACAAAATTGCAAATGGAAAATTGTCATCTACAGATTTACCTACTGCAATGTAATTTGTTACAAAGGCCATGATTTTTTGGGGACAAAAAACTTTTCCAACTTCGCACAGGTCTCGTCAAGAGACAGCTATACACTAACCCAACTGCACAACATTTCTGAGGCACTGGATGCTACAAATATGAGAAGCTCGAGGAGGGGCAATGATTGGCACCCGAAAAGGTGGCTGCTTCTCCCCCCCTTTGTTATTCATTCTTTCTTTAGAGCAATTTCCTGTATAAATTAGTCAAAATAAATTTGACTCTGGATATTCTTCCACATCTAAACAGATTAAATGAATGGCTTAGGCAGACTATACTTTAAAATGAACAATTAAAGTTTACAACAATATAATTGCTGTTCATGTGGTTCTTTTCCTAGTCCACCTACACATTTGATTTTCGAATGGCCTAGCTCTTCTCAGTTTTAGGAACGAGTTTGGAAAACTTTTGATGATATTTTGTACCTACATTATCCTTTTCATGTATTAATATTTTTTTTTAGGTGGATGCCATAAGTCTTGCAAGCACCAGGGTGCTACCTTGAGATCAACCTCCTAATCGAGCCCTCTGAATCAGGATTCCGAGGCAGCCACAGCACCAAGATGACCCTCAAAACGGCCACCAACAAAATACACCTAATGACTGACAGGGGAGACACAGCAGCTGTCATCCTCTTGGAACTCTTGGCAGCACTTCAATACTGTCTCTCAGGAGACTAGAATCCCAGCCCCCATCTTCCAATTCCCCAAGGCTTCTCCTTGAACCCCACTGTCTTCATTGTCTATGTAACTTCTCTTGCCTCCATTATATGGTCTTATGGCCTCAGAATCATTTCATGGGCAGGTGACATGCAACTCATACTCTCCCTCTCAGAATACACACCAAATGATGATGATAAAAATGAAGTGGCACAGTTCAGCAGGCATAGCTCTCAATGGACCCCAGCGTAGTAGCCCGACATCCTAAGACCAGGCCCATACCAACAAAAGCCACCATTAACGTGATATCTTAATCAACAGCATTGACAGCAGACTAGACTATGGCAACACATTCTAGGCATCACCAATAAGCTCACCAACATACTTTAAATGGTTAAAAACTTGCTGCCAGACTCACACTTAAACCACTTCCACGTCGCCAAATATCTAAGATATCTTCACTGGCTTCCCATCCAGAAATGTATCAAATTCAAGCTCTTCTCACTCACCTGCAACACACTCCACAACTTAGGCCCTGTATATCTCAACAGCCATATCCACCTCCACACCCCTAAAAGGCACCTCAGTTGAGCTGCATGACTCCTTGCCCATAGCACGCATCTGGCACACCAAAATGTTAGGCTGTGCATTCTCCTAAATCACTCTGCAGACATGGAACGAGCTCCACCTCCTCGTCAGAGATGTCAGCTCCTTATTTGAAATCAGGAGAGAATTGAAAACTTTGCTTTTTAACTAACCTCCACTAAGGCAGTGCAGCTCTTTCCTTCTACAACACCTGCATACCTTCGCAGTGAATAGTGCACCATTCAAATTTCGATAACATAATATAACACAACACAACACTACATAACATTGACTTTTGTCTAAATTAATAGATTTATTGATTTGCTGATGCTATAAAGGTCATTACTTCAAACTGAAAGTCATCTGATGACGTTATGTGGTGAAATCTAGTATGCAACAATCAGAGATGAGATACGCATAATTGAAAAACTTGCAACTAACCACCAAGGGAGATATAACCTGCAGCCCTTAATTAAATGTCCTGGCAAAACGTATCTACCTTCAAATCCAGCAAAAAGAAACATGAGACCACCTTTGAACACTATGCTAAAGTGTGGTATGGCTTTATTAATTTAGAGTTTTGTTTAGATAGATAATAGTAAATTGAATTAGTTAGCTCCTAGTTCAAGAATTTGTAATGCTTTTAATATAAGATTCAATTGAATAAACATAGCTAATAGAAATTCCCCAATTCATATACTGTAAGGTGAGGCTTTATACTAGTTAGTATTGTTTTTCCTATTTTTTTAATTGACGAATTATATTTTTGTTGTATTATTTTGATTCACTCACCTGACGTTCAAAAAATGATCTCTATAAGAAATTCCATACACATTTTTCATGTCGACAGGTTTTAATATATTGCCAATTTTGTCTCTACACGTATTAGGTGATATGTGTTATGTTTTTAAATTTATTGCATCCCTGCTATATATTTTTTTTTTTTTTAAAACATTGAACTGAAACATTAGAACCTACGAAAGCTGGGAAATCATTTGGATGTTAGCAATACATTAGTACTTAATAGTACAGGCTTTCAAAATGAAAATGAAAATACTTTAAATATTTTTCTCTATTTTTCAGAGACACTTTAACTTGTAATTAATCAATACAACAATATTGAATTTAAATTAAAATAACACATCCGATTTAATAACAAATGAAGAACCCCATAAATGGATTGTTAATTTATTTCCCATTAAGCATTTAAAAAGAAAATAAACTTTAATTGTCATAAACAGTTCTGTGCATATTACATTTTCAACAGTAGTAGTTAACTTAAAGAAGACCCAAAACGGAAATTAGTCTACCTATGAATTATATAAATCTTTTTTCACACATCTGATTTCCTCAATAGTTTATCTTAGTGTTATATTTATGAGGTTAATTGAACTAATTTTCTTAAACATTAGCAAAAAGGTTTGAAATAAATAATTGCCTGCTTTAAAAGACCTACTATTGTTTGTGACATATTCATACCTTTCTCTCCGCAGCAAGCTCCACATTATATTCTAGAAAAACCAGCACCGCCCTCTACTGTCCAAAATCTAGGTCGCATTTACAGAACCAGCTTTTATGTAGGCGCTTTCAACGACATTTGCCTCGGGCTGCAAAAGCTACATTGTAGCAAGAACTAAGCCTGCATCCCGCGCTCAGGTCTTAGCTGCTTAGTCCCAAAAGTATTTATGAGTATGGGAAATCGTACTAAATGAGTGCTCTTTTGTACTCAAACTAACTAATTATAAAACTTCAAAGTGGCCACCATCCTTTCTATTTATATTAGCTCTACATGAACTTCACCTGAATATTTCAATTTTAGATGTTTTGGAGCAATTCACACTGGATTCTAACAAAACATAAAACATTCATACAGGAGAGAGGAGTAATACTTTACATACTCCAAAATGACTTTCCACCTACCTCTGCGAATTGGGTCCCCTCTGGGTAGTAGGGCAGGCTCTAGGGAAAGTAAGAGACAGGACTCAGAAACAACAAGTGAGGTACAAAAAGGCTCTTTAAAGACAGATATTACATCACTCACTAAATCCTTGTGTCCTTGTGTGAAAGTCAACAGAAACGGTCATTATTTCAGGTATGAGGTAATCATGCCTAGTTTCCTATGTGTCACTGCCACAGACAGTCTCTCAGTACAGTATGCTTTTTTATCTGTCAGCCATAAGAAATGGGTGAAAAGACGTTAGACTAAGCACCTGATTTAATAATGAACTCAATACATATATTTTTTTTAATGTCCACAAATTAAAGGATGTAGCATTAGCCTGACTCTGCACGTAGATTTCGTGTTACTATAATCCCATGTATCTAGCCTTAGCCATGCACAGCAAGAGTTGACCTCAAGGCCTGGCCGCTGCACCATCCTACTTGATAACAAGTTCACAGGCTGAAAACAGCTGCTCTGTGGGGTTTCTTTTTCAAACTTTTGTTAAACTCCTGATAGTGTAGCCTCAAAGCTGGATTGTTGAACGTGGATTGAGATGGCTGATTCCCAGTCTGAGAACTCAAAACTATTTCTTGTGGGATTTGTGAAAGTATGAGTGGATCGGCAAATATCAGGGCAAAAACAGTGGTTTATTTTTAAGCGTTTGGGGCAGTGTACCCCATGCAAAGGTGGGAATGTGCACAGGACCTTTGCTCTGACTGGGCCCCTCTTCGACCCATATGTCCTTGTGTGGCAAAAGTGTACTGCCCATTTAGTCTCACAGGATTTTAAGCTTTTGACAACCTAGCTTTTGGACTTTTACCGTGTGTGAATGTCACTTGTTCTAAACTAATGGTAGTTCAGCTGAGCGCTCACCTTTTTAAATAAGGCTGTTTGCTGATCAAGTATGGTAAGAGGCTCAGGGCTGGTTAGACATGAACACATGATCACATGTGTGTGTACATGTGTGGGATACATGTCAAAGACTACTGTCTTGCACATCCCACTATCTGTGTACAGGTAGTCTGTTGCAGAAGGGATTATTAAGGGATTGGTGCTGGCCTGGGGTAGGCCGTATAATGTGAGTGGGCATTCATAGTATTCGTCTGTGGCACTTAAACTGTGTCCACATTATAGGCAAAATAAGCCCTAAATTACAGTTTTGCACCACTCAGGCCAACATGGTCTAGCAAGTTACAAATCTGCAAAAGAAAACATGCACTCCAAGTGTGAATTTACATTTCCTGATAAACCACATACAAACCTTATGGGACTTTAACATTTATCATATTTCCCAGGCTCAGCTCAGAATCAGTTTCTGGGCCTTTGTTCTCTCTACTGGGTTAGGGATCAAAGGCTATGTCACACAAAAAATCAGTTAACAGAATATGATCCAGTTTCTGGGAAATTAACCGGTGGGGAGGAAATCTGTCTATGATAATTAGCTTATCACAGTTGTTAGCGGGTCGGTCCTTAATAAGTAAACTTACAAGGGAACCCGTATGGGTCGATGAACCTTTTGACTCGTTTAAGATGTTCTTACCTTAGCTCCAGTATATAAACAATAATCAATACACAATAATCAATAATCATTAGTCAAATCAATATTCAATAATCAATGGTAATTGTTACGCACCATGACCTTTCTGCCATGAATAACCACACCTTTAGTAAAAGTTTAGTAATTTTATTTCCCTTATTTTAACAATGTTAAAGTCACGTAGATTAATCTCAATTTCGAATCAAAACGCATATAAGAATAATTTTGATTAACCAAAAAGACGCAAGAAATGTAACCTAATCAAAGCTTGAATCACAATACATTCTAAAGCATCAGTGCAAATCATTAGCAAAGTCAGCTTCAATAGTGCTACATAATCCATAGAGTTCCGCAAAATAGTTTGTCAGCCATTTGTCTCTACAAATTGTCAATCGTCATGTAGATAATCTCAACTAACCCAGATTAGCTTCAGCATGTGGGGCGTCATGCAAAACAATTTAGAACATGAATTTAGAAAACATCTAGCTAAGGAAACTAATCAAGACAGCGCAGTTGGTACCCAGAAAGAAAAGGGATAAAATGCATTTCAGTCATATTGTCATATCTACCTATCCACGGTATGAGTCAGCAAACAGAATCGGTATTCGTCGTCAGGTCATCAATCGATCAGCAACACATCAGGCTCTCAGTCCGAGAGTATGAGCCCAATGACATAATCTCAAGTCTCTTCTAAATCTCTTCTTCTCTCCAAATCTGCATAAATCGAATCTCAATAATGGTCTGCCTAAAATCTCTCTCTAGTCTGAATTATTTTCCCTCTGTCGCGTTGTTATATCAAAGTCACAGAAACTATCCCCTAACTTTTTATTGGTCAATTAATCGTACGTTATTACTCTACCCACTAAAAATTCTATACCAAATCTATGAATTCTAATATTTCTCCTTTCACACATCGTTAACTGGGCTGCCGTACGATGTTCTCATCATCTGGCTCGTCAGGTATCTAATTTGTTGCATCTTCTTCTCCAGTCAGTGTCTTTATTGTTCGCATCCTCGGAAAGTACTTTTCACACATATTACACACAGTTGTTACAAATTTTAGGACACTGTCTTCTGTTAGTCGGTTCACATGGAAAGCTTCTGCTAAGCATTTTATCAAACAATGAACATTTCACAGTTAATTTACTCTGTCAGCATTTTCTATTAAACACTAAGAAATACAACTTCTTGCATGAGGCCTGGCAGAACTAGGCCAAGACACTCGCAAAGTTAAGGCATACAATCGATAAGCGAGAACCTACTGCACAACCCTTAATATGACATATTACTATGTTAATCTAATACATTTTCAATATTTCAAAAACAATAGTCATTAATTAGTACATTTCGTGAACACTGGTGGCCACTCTTCGAGGTCACAATTTCAAACATGTGCATTATTTTTCTACGTTATTCATTCTCTATATAATTAATTATTCAAAATACATAAACACTCATTAATAATTTCTAATTAGGACATCTGCTTCAGCACAGTCCAGGCTTACATGAACACAGGGGGAGGGCCAGACCTCTGGAATCAACAGGAGAGTGTCTTACTTTTGCTTACCTTTGAGGATTCGGTGGGAAGGGGTGGAGTTGAAACTATCAGGAGTGCTCTTTTTAACAGACAATTGGAAGACATCATATTGGATTGTCCCAGAATGTATTTCAAGAGAGTCAAGATATGGGTCTAGTGGTGATGTAGCATGCTATGATTGGAAGAAGAGACTTTTAGAACTTTGTACCTGCACTATGGCCTAAAGGATTTTAACTCTAGCTGACCCACAGGACTAGGATGGGCCTCTGCAGGGCGCAGGACGTTGGCCCTCTAATGTCCCCTGAGAACAGGTAGGGAATTGGCCCACTGGAGAACATGGATGGGCCCCCTGGAGGTGTCTGTGGATTGGTCCTGGACTCCGCTGACTCACAGGTACCCTTCAAGAAGCCAGAAGGCTATGGGAGCTGTGGAATGCAGAAGGGATGGAGTTTTTCTAGATGGCTGTAGAGGGGCTGTGCAAGATGTCCCCACCAGTAGAAGAGCACCAGAAACCAAGCAGAGTACAGGTCTGATGCAGGGAGACCTTACAATTCCAGCTCCCCACAAAATAGGAGTTAGAAATGTGGTTACTAGTTGCCTGTGGTATGAGCCATGGTCAAGCAGTGACCACAAACCTTGTCAGGGTAAGGCACAAGAAAACCCAAAGTTAACCTATGCTCACACCCTGGTAGCTTGGCACACAGCAGTCGGGCTTAAATGGAAGGCAATTTGTACAATATTTATTCAACACTTCAAACAGTAAAACAGTGCAAGCACCACACAAAAATATACTGTACTAGGTTAGAAAAACAGAGCAAAATGTATTAAATAAAACAAAAACAAAATGACAAAAATCCAATCGGTAGAACCAGAGTTATGAATTTATACACTTCCATATAGCACCTAAAAGCATAAAGCGTTAACCGTGGCAAACTGGTCACACTGGAGTGGGTCAAAGTAAAACTTTCAAACTGACCATGATGGAGAGCAGGTTGGATACAGTCCTAGATTAGTCCCATTGAAGTTTTACCTTCCCAAGTTTTGTGTCAAGAGTCCTGTTCACGTGGAAAAAGTTCACCCTGAGCAAGGAGAGCGTCACTGGTGATGGGCAGCATGATGTGAGGAGCAGGCTCAGTGTGGCAGATGAGCATTGTGGACTGGCAGGCTGGAGCCTTGCATTGGCGATCTATGTGGGTGGACAATGCTTGCTGTGCAAAGAGACGGACTTGAGAATGCTCATGCTGATTTTCTGTGTGAGCAGTATGGTTCTGGTGCAAACTGGCCTGTTTTTGTTCATTAAGAGCCCAAAAGCTTGACTTAAAGAGCTAGAGAGGAACACCAAGTGCCCAGGACATGGGAGATGCCTCTTGTGGGTCAGGATCTCATTGAAGATGGGCCCAAGAGGTGTGGAGAGCCTGTTATATCCCTGAGGCTCAGATAAGGATGCCAGCAGACTAACCCTTTTGGTCACTCTGGGGTCCAGAATTCAAAATCAAGGTGCAGGTCCAGTTCTTCTTCCCCAGGTGACAGGGCAGCAGGTCAGTGCAGCAAGGCAGCAGCTCCTTCAGAATAGCAGTCCAGCAAAGTGGCAGTCCTTTCAGCAGCACAGCGGTCTTCCTGGCAGAATATCCACAGGTCCCGAAGTGTACTGAAGTGGTGCTGTCTGAGGTCCATCTTTTGTACACAGTTGTGCCTTTGAATTGAAAAAAAGGTTCTAGAGGCATGCCTTTTAAGTGCACAGATGCCCTGACTCCAGTCTAGCTACAGAGGGTATGCAGTCCTTTTGTGGAGACATGACACAGCGTAGTCAAGTATACGTGAGCCTGGGCCCAGCTTCTCCCTCCCATCCTGTCAGTGTTGGTCTATTAAGTCACACCTAAGCTCTCATTGTGTATTCCTCCTAGATAGCCACACGCAAAGCCCAACTGTCAACTACACCCAGTCATAAGACCCAGGGAGGAACCAAGCACAAGATGTATGTAGAAATCCGTTTTTGATTTCCTAATTGCAAATCTTTGCGTTTCGCTAATTAGGAAATCACAAGCTGCGATATGCTAATGTGTCTCATACACATTTAGCGATTCAGGGTGGGTTGCAAATGGATCTGCCTCATTAATATTCATGAGGCAGGTCACAATTTGCGTCCCACTGTGAATGGCTACAATCACAGGGATGGTGGCCTGCTGGGGTCAGCAGACAACCATGTCTGTGATTGCATTTTCAGTAAAGCATTTTTTTTCGTAATGCAGCCCGTTTTCCTCAGAGGAAAACGAGCTGCATTACAAAAAGAAAAAGAAGACGTTTTCTTTTCATTTTTTAAGAGTAGGTAGTGGTCTGTGGGACACTGCCTGCTCTTAAAAAAATTTTCACCCAGAGTCACAAAGGGGAAGAGGTCCCTTGAGGACCCCATCCTCTTTGAGATTGTGTTACCACCTCCTCTACTGAATTGGTAAAATATGAATGTTTTGCAAACGCATTCCAGTCGCTAGACATTCATACATGCCAATGGTTTTTGGTATTAGGAAGGGACACCCTAAACATGCCCCTTCCTAATACCACATCATAAAAGCAAAGTGCAACTCAGTAATAAGTTACAGAGTCACATTTTGCCTTTTTTACAAAGGAAAAGGCATTTTTCGGGTTGCAAACGGACCGATGGACCACTTGTGACCAAATGGCTGGTCACAAGTTGTACACCTGCCCCCAAATGGCTAAGGTAAGAAAACTCCAACTTTCTAAAAGTGGCATTTTCAGAATTGTAACTTAAAACCAGACTTCGTCATACGTTAGGATTTTAAATTAGGACTCCAGAGACACAAAACATGAAGGAGATCATCACTTTCCATTTGGAAATTACACTAATAAAATATAAGAAGGCAACTCCAATGTTATCATATGGGAGAGGTACGCCTTGCAGTAGTGAAAAACAAAATTAAGAGTTTTTCAGTACTAGGACATGTAAGACTAAAAAGTACATGTCCAACTTTTTAAATACACTGCACCTTGCCCTTGGGTCTGTCCAGGGCCCCCCCTAGGGATAACTTATATGTATTGAAAAGGAAGGTTTGGGCCTGTAAATGATAACACAAGGCTCTGCAGTGGCAGGCCTGAGGCATGGTTAAAGGACTACTCAAGTGTGTGGCACAAGCAGGTCTGCAGGCCTATTAGTAGCATTTAAGTTACAGGCCCTGTGCACATGTAATGCACTTTACTAGGGATTTATAAGTAAATTAAATGTCAATTGGTTATAAGCCAATGCCACCATGGTGAAAGAGCACAAGCACTTCACTTTACCAAGGGTCAGCAGTGGTAAAGTGCACAGAATCCTAAGGCCAGAAAAAACGAAGCCAGCAAAAACAGGAGGTCTGAAAGCAAAAAAGTTAGGGGAAACCACACCAAGGTTGCCAGGCCTAATAATGTGCTCATAGAACCAGGCAGCCTGAAGACATTGGTTCTGGAGGCTAGGGCTAGTCACCAGGAGCAAAACAGCCCAAATACATTAAAGCTGGCCAATGGAGGAAATGAAATGGGCCTTGGAAGTTTGCTGTCCCCCATGGAAAAAGAAATTGAGAAATTGAGTGCATAGTGGTCTGCTGCTTTCTCTCAAATTACCCCCACTGTGGGCCGGTGCTCAGGGATCAGTGCACTGATATCTATTTCACTTTCCTGGGGGGTGGCATGCATTCAGGTCTCTTGCCTTAGCCACTTTTGGCTCCAGAGGCTCTTTTCCTCTGCAGTGGGAGGGAAACGGGGTGGGGCGGTGCAATGAGTGGCTGGGGTGAAGGGAGAAATAAAATAAAATAATATTAAAAAACTTACCTTAATGCCGCGCTGCTCTGCTGCTCTGCTGTTCCTTCCTCGAGTGCAGGCACAGGCTCCCAGTCTGCCCTGCTGCCAATCCTGACTCTGCTCAAAGCAGTGTTAGGATTGTCTGGGAGTGCCCAGCCAGGGTGCTCGCAGGCAGACTGGGAAGCTGGAGAGAGCACACTGCGCATGTGTGTTTGACAGCCCGAGATGGTCGCCCAACCACACATGCGATTTGAGGGGAGTGCACAGTGCACTCCCCTCATCTCATCACAGCCCATGGCCCTGCCCTTTTTAGTACAAAACAATAATAAACATAGATTATTATTGTTTTGTATTAAAGGGTTTGCATCTGCTGCTGCTGGCGGGGGGCGACACTCCTCTCCCCTAGCGGAGGAGCCATCCCTGTTCCTCCGGTATGTACATACTGGGAGGCCAGATCCCCAGGTGTGGTGTTGGCCATCTTCCACCACGCAATGCATTGAGTGTAACAACAGCACCTCTCCCACACTCCATATGGGAAGGACAGCGAGAGCAGTTTTCTCCCTGCCTACTGGGAAATGAGAGCTGAAAGGGGACAGGAGCTGGCTCACAGAGTGGGAGTTGGTTCCCTGCACTGCCATTAAACTGAAAATAAAAAGGAAGGCATATGGGAGTCCTATTGGGACTGGGAGATGAAGAAATTAAAAAGAAAGAGAAAAAGAACCGCACTGCAAAGCCGCATCTAAACAGGAGAAGGTCTGCTTTGGGGGTCTCTATTTAAATAATCATACATTCTGGCCTTGTGCACCTCATAATGCATTGTGAGGGGCTTGATGCTCACACTAGGGGCAACACAGGCCTTGAGTTTCATGTGTTGCAGTACAGAGAGGGCCTGGCTTGGCAGTTCAGACTGGACTGTTCCCATTGAAGCAGGATCGAGGCTGATTTGCATATGACTGGGTCTAATCTGAGGTGGCATTTTGGTGAAAAAAAGATTGATTAGGATGTGACCCAACTAGTTACCATTTGCTGATATGAATTCAAGCATCCCATCTATCACTTTTTTGTATACTTCAGTGCAACATTCTAAGTGTGATGCGTATGTCCATACGTGGGTCCGATCCTCACTTTCCTACCTGAACCAAACTGCCCCCAACTGATGAGACTTAGCAAGGGTAAACCCAGTCTTTGGTTGCATATGTTCAGAGAAGACCTGACTTGGCAATTCAGGTAGGACTGTTACTATTAAAGCAGTAACAAGACTGATTTACACATTGATGAGTCTGATCTGAGGTGTTATGTGGGCAAAAAAAAAAGATGGACTGGAATGCTACATAAGTGATTTCCAGTTGTTGAGATTAATTCAAACATCCTACCCATTACTTCTTTGTATACTTCAGTGTGATGCCCTAGATGTGATGGATATACCCCAACATGGTTTCCATATTTACTTTGTTACTGGAGCCAAGCTGCAACCATCTGTCAAGCCTCAACTAGGGTAAAACTGGTCTTGGGTTGCTTGTGTTCTGTTCAGAGAGGACCTGACTTGGCAGTTTAGGCTCAACTGTTCGTATTAGAGCAGGATAAAGGATGACTGCATATGGCTATGTCTAATCTGAGATGACATTGTTGGCAAAAAAATTATGGACTGGGTTGCGTTCCCAAGCATTCACCAGTGACTGAGATTAATTCAATCATCTCACCCAACACTTTTTTGTACAGGTCACCAAGGAGGGGAAATGGTACCCCAAAGGTTTACAAAATGTTGGGGGCTACAAGACTTGCAGCAGCCTGCCAAGAATGATTTTTTTAAAAGTTATCACTGAGGGCCTTATTACGAGTTTGGCGGTCTCAGGACCTCCCTCTTGACAGTGGTGGCCGTACTACCACCAGGCTGGCAGACAAGACCGCCAAATTATGACATTGGTGGCATTCAGTACAGAACACAGGCAAAGCACCGCCAGCACCGCCACTGTCGTATGGCTGCCAGGGACCACAGTAGCCACCTGCAGGCCGGTGGAGACTATGTTTCCACTGGACAGATTGCAAAGTTGCATATAGCCAAGGTTTCCACCACAATCTCACCACCACGGAAACCGAAGTGGAAACCAACTGCATAAAAGGAGATGCTCACCTTCAGGAAGCCATACTCATCCGGAGCCGCCAGCGAACCTGAACTAGATGTTTTCCCGCTGTTCCTGCTCACCCAAAGACTCTGTAATCTGTGACAATGACAGCAAACATAAGTACACACATTTACCTGTTGTAGTTTGTCAATTTTGTACACTCATACAACATACATTCAGGAAGAGGGTGTGAGGGCAACACTCACATGTAACAGCACATGAGCATGCACACTCACATACAGCCACACACACTTGCATATACACAACAACCACGCTACGGCCAACACACATACATACAAATGTCACAAACACACACATGTATGCGCAGAACCACTGTACAGGCCCACACTCACACAGTACCCCACAACACCACAACACATCACAACCACAACATAACCGCACCATCTCCAATCTCATGGAAGGGACCCACAAGGGACACTATCCAGAGACACATCACACATACGTCACAAAGTAGCACCAAGAGGCAAAAAATACACACAAATACACAGCCATACTACTCACCGATCGACTTACACATAACATTGTATCTAACGTACCATGCAAAAAACACACACATTCACACAGTCAAAGCACACAAAGCCTCACAACACACTAACAAATCCATTTCAATACAAACAACACTTATTAAGAGTTGGCAGGCAGCAGAACTCTTTGGGTCGGAAAACCGTCACTCCTGTTTTCCACCTGCCAGCCCTATTATGAGTTTTCTGGTGGGCCAGTGGAAAACTCACCCCAACATTGACACCGGCTCGTAATCGAGCCAATGGCAATGATTGCGATGCGCCTGGTGCGATAGCACCCATCGCACTTTTCACTGCCCGTAGTAAAGTGCAATGGGGCTGTCCATGGGAACCCCTGTACTGCCCATGTTCATGGGTAGTGCAGGGACCCCATGCTGCACTGGCATTGGTCCGACCTCTACTGTGAATCTGGCAGTCCCAGGACGGCAAGACTCGTAATAAGGGGCTTAATCCCAACACAACAAAACATCTTTAACACACAATTGTCCATTACACAACACACACCCTACCACTTTCAGACAAAAGCACTGCACACAACCTCACATACTGGCTAAACAATACAGGTAGCCCAAGCAGCGCACACCCACACACGTACAGACACACAACTAATATCAGCCAGGAACACCTCCATACTAGGGAAAGAAATGCATGACAAAGATTTAAGAAGGAAACCAACAACATGTTGGCTTAAATTATTGTTAAGTCCAATAAATTGGAAAAACAAAGGCCACAGGCCAGTCCATAAATAAGAGTTCCAATGCACACAGTGCACATATATTTGTGCCCCTAACGTGACTCCTGACTGCCATGTAACCTCCACAGGTAGCGGCATCTATGGGGCAGGCAGGCACCTCATGGGGATTATCAGGGGTGGTGGTGGAGGGGGAGTTTGGGTTTAGGTTTTGGAGGGGGGCCGTTGCTTCATCATAGTCCCATGCCTTGGGATGAGGGGAAGTGGAGGGTGCTGGGGGATGCCGTGGTGGGATGATGACTGCAGGTCTGGTGGATGTGCTGCACATAGGTTTGACGGTGTTTGTGGTGTATGCCAGTGTGGTGACTGGGGTGGGTGTCTGAGGGTCTGCTGGGTGCTATCTGTGGGTAGGATTGGTGTGGTGGCTGGATCAGTGAATGTCGGTATAGTGTCTGCAGGTGTGGTGCCAGTGATGCTGGGGTGTTGGGGGTATTAGGGCAGGTTGTGACTGCTGCTGTGTGTGTGTACATCTATGTGGTGCTTGTGTGTATGCTGGTAGTGTGTCTTGTGGTGCTTGTGTTTGTCTGAGCTACCCTTGGATGTTAAGGTGGATGCATGCCTGTTGGTCTGTGAGCTTTGGCTAGGTCGGGGAAGAGGGGTTTGGGATTGGTAAGGGGAAGGTGGAGGGTGGATGGAAGGCAACTGATAACTGGCTGCCATCAGTGTGGAGGCCAGAGCCTGAAAGGATCTCTATAGGCCAGCTAATGCACAGTGAATGCCCTCCAGGAATGCATTACTCTGTTGGACCTGAGTTGTTAGTCTGTGAATGGCATTCATGATGGTCAAGATGGACCTCAGGAGGTCAATAGCCTCCTCACTGAGGGAAGCAGGGCTGACAGGGGCAGGGGCAGAGGTGTCTGTGGCAAAGGAGATACCCACCCTCTTGGGTGATAGCCAACTGGGTGGGGAGCTACAGAGAGGGCCATGATAGTAAGTGGATAATGGACTTAGATGGTGCTGGGGTGGTCCACGAAGAAGTGTCCACTGGAGGAAGATTCTGTAGATGAAGATGTGGATCCTGTCTCCCCCGTGGTACTCTCCTCACCCTCAGGGCTGCTGGGTCCCTCTGTGCCGGTAGTATCAGCACTCTAGGTCCCGTGGCCAGCAGCTTCCCCGCTCATCTGTGACCCATCTCCTTGCTGATGGTGAGAAATAGAGTGAGAGGTAGGGTCATCACATTCTTTACATACACATACATTACACCATACACAATAGTTACATAACATCTATGTGTAAAACACCCGCAGTTAGGAACCATTTTGAGCCAACATTATGTCACAACAACATACTTCCCACAACCCTATATGACAACAATGTCACACTCAACATAAGCCTACTACCTGACCACTACATTATCATCCTATCAGTACAACTAAAACATAAACTATTCCTGCACAAGATGATTTGTCAACATAAAAAGCGTGTCCCTAAACAGAGCATCACTATGAAACAACAAGCCATCAATGGAAATCAGTGTTCACATTGATTTAAAATTCATACCTACTCCAGATCCACACTTGCTCAGTCCATTGCCAGATGACATGTTCTATGAAACTTACCTCATCACATTCCAATGACAACACAGCATGATGCTTAGCTATCACTTCTCTACATTGTGACTGTGTCTAAAACAATGGCAAATAACTCGGGTGCATCTACACCATTTGGCATGTCCAATTTTGAAGTATAATATTCTCCCAACCCATTTCTCCAAAACATGTATCAACTGTGTTTTTGCAAAGGAATGCACAGGCATTCAGGACCTACTCATCCTAGTCGTTCTCACATAGAAAACAAAGTCATGTACAGCAATAGGGGTCTGCTTAGCACACAGGATACACCCACAGACAACCACAGGGAGCATACCAACACCTTCAGCCCAATGGACACCTGTTGTGTGCATGAAGGCCACATACAATTCCACTTATCATGCTGAGTAACAACCTCAAGATGAACAGATCAAATGACCAATATCACTACCAACACTTCAGAGATGAGTCACCTTACATCTATGGAGTACAGTTACACTGACATAAGCCACTTTTGGGGACACCTCCTCGCACATCTGTGTAAGTGTAGCAAGTATGCCATGTGAAATATCTGAATGTGAAAACACCCTCACATGAAGTTGACACATATTTTACAACTCAGGAATATTTGAGCTGTTACTCACCTGTAAGACCTTATGTTGCACATAGAGCAAGATCTAGTGGAATAGGAGTGGACTGAGACCAAAGAGCTGGACAACTTACAAACAGGATACCTGAACTTTGGATCGGTAGGTGGGAAGGATGACACCACTGGTTACACATATGTATAGCATTGTAGAGGTACACATATGACACAGTCACATGTGAATCACCACATGCGGTCATACATTAGGACAAAGGTGAGTTATATTTCCCTATACACAATACCATGTCCACACCTGTGTATCGATGGTACCAACTGTACTTCTATCTGTTCCTAGGAGACCCTTTACCTTTAGAGCTTACCACATTTTTACAGTTTATATACTTACACATCAGACACTGAACTGACAGATGGATTTAAATGTCTGTAGTCAGTACTTACCTCCTTATGGCTGCTGTGCTGCCCTCAAACACCCATCTAACTTGGGGTAGGCCACCACCAAAATTCAGGCCATTGGGGGGGGTCGAGGTCCGACGGGCACCCCTCCCTCATTGGTAGGACATCCCCAGCTCGGTCTCTGCAGCCTTCCAGGTCCAGCATCTCAGATCTTCCCACCGCTTCCAACAGTGGATGCTCTGCTGAATGTGGACCCCCAGGATCCACACTTGCTTGGCGATGGCATGCTAGGTTCCATTTTTTTGATGGACATTGACCTGCATGGATGACACAGACAAAAGGAGAAAGTTATGTTCACATGCACCATACTAACACATGTGGTTAAAAAAAATCACTTCAGTCACAACAAGTAGGCAAACATTCCCATCCTCTAAATTCAAACACCTTCACAATTTAGCATATGCAGGCAGCCCATGTGTGAAGTGGAGTATCCCATAGAGCATGCATTATCAGTACCTGGTATTGACTACACACATTTGACCAGGCCGCATGATTGTCCATAACATGGAGTGTCTCCTTAAACATTTCTCACACCATCATTGTTGTCCATGCTGCAGTCTATGCCGCGTATGAAGGAAGTTACATTACACACTATCTACCATGTGACATTATTGTACGGCTCCCTGTGCACATGAATACATTTCATACACCCAGACATAAGCTGTGAAACCTTCACTAATTCACAATTCATGTACATCATCATACACTCTAACTTTCACACATTGGTATACCATTGGACTCACCTGCTCCTCTGGTGCACCATATGGCTTTCCATACAGGGGTGGGACTTCCTACATGAACTTGTCCAGCTCTTCTGGGGTGAAGGCTGGGGCCCTTTCACCAGCAGAACATGACATGATAGCTCTCAGAGGCAGTACACAGCAGCTCAGGTACAGGAGGTCTTGCTGGCAGCAGTGTCAGGAGTCAAGTGAGCAATACTGCAGAAGATGGTGGTCACGTCTGCCACTTACAGGACCATCAATGCCGGCGGACATTGCCATTGGTCCAAGTCCACGAAAGGCAGCAATGGGTTCCAATGGCAATGTCCACCGCGGTTATAACCGAACCATCATGACAACATCTGGCAGCAGAGTGAGGTCACTTCCTGATGTCCTGTACAGTAGGTCAGTCAGCTGCCATTTTGATGCAATTATATGTATGGAAAAGTATGGGAATCTGTGTCATTAACGATTCCCTATATTATGTGAAATATCAGTTAGTGCTGCCTTCATGTTTGGTAGTGTAATTGTGCATGTGAGTAGTAAAAACTGTGTGACAGAGGGAGTGGTAAAAGTGGAAATGTACACCTATTCTCAACATGCTATGTGCGTTGGTAATGTAGCATTGGTGCAACATATATGTTTCACATGTACACTAAGTTGGACTTTCAAACACTGACAGTCACAGATAAGTATGCATGTAGAGTACATTAGGGGATTCAGCAAATGTGAAACAAGGATACATAGCAAGATGCTGTGATTCAGAGGCCATATGTTGTCTCTGACATCAACAGCAGATATGCCTGACATTTATATGAACATATTCATTGTGTGTACATTGTGGAACTCACCTACTATCTATTTGTTTTTCCACATAGTTACCCTGGCATGAGGAGAGGAAGACAAAATCCAGTGTACGGCCAACTAGTAGACCTGCACACCTTGGAGGATAGACATATTATACAGATCCATCATCAGAATAGGCAGATAATCATGGACCTTTGTGATCAGTTGGAGCCATATTTGATGCTTCCCATTCACAATCCTACTAGCATACCTTGCATCGTTCAAGTCATGTCAGTGCTACACTTCCTGGCTACTGGGTCCTTTCAGAATACAGTGGCCCTAACTGCAGAGATGTCTCAGCCCATGTTCAGTCTAGTTTTGATGGATGTACTGTGTGCATTGTTGAAACACCTGGACAGCTTCATCAGGTTTCCCAAACGTGTGTATTTGGCCTATGTAAAGGCAGAGTGTTATGTTAAGGGACACTTTCCACATGTGGTTGGAGCCATAGATGGCACCCATGTTGCCTTGGTTCCCCCAGTGCCAATGAAGAGGTATACAGGAACAGGAAACACTACCACTCCATCAACTTCCAAGTCATGTGTTTGGAAGTCCAGTACATTTCACAAGTCTGTGCGAAGTATCCAGGATCAGTACATGATTCCTTCATCATGCGCAACAGCAATATCCCACTTCTGATGACATGACTCTACACAGAGAGGGCCTGGCTGGTTGGTAAGTCACATTTGACAGGTGTGTTTGCTAAGTTTCTCTCTTGCTATCACAAAAGTGCATGTCCGAGATACATGTTTGTATTGTTATACCTATAACTTACAGGGGACTCAGGCTATCCAAACCGTCCTTGGTTGTTGACACCAGTGAGGTACCCAACCACGCCAGCGGAAGTCTAACAATGAGGCCCACACAAGGACAAAGTGTGTCGCTGAGCGGACTTTTGGGCTACTGTAGGCAAGATTTTGATGCCCGGATATATAAGGAGGAGCCTTCCTCTACTCACCCAAAAAGGTATGTCAAATAATTGTTGCCTGCTGCATGCTTCACAACCTTGCCCTGAGATGTCATGATATCATTCCTATCAGTTGAATGGGAGGCACCAGAACCTGTGGATGGAAATGCAGATTTGCCAAGTGATGATGAGCCAGATGAAGATGAAGCTAGGGACTCTAGGGCACATCTCATCAAACAGTACTTCAACTGACTCAAGGTATTCTTCTTCTTAATGGTGAAATTTTATTTTGTTAACCTAGAATTGATGGCTGGCATGTCACCTCCTATTTACCTTCATGAGATCTTAGGTAGCTCCAATGCTAATGACTCAGTTGTGCATGCAGTTTATAATTTGGTATTGTGTACAAAAGAGAGCAGCATACAGTGTCCTGAATTGTTACTGTACATGCAAAGTCACACTTGTGAAAATGACTTGTCAGAATTGATGTATGTTTACAGCTATGTCCTATCCCTCATCTCTGTCAATCACATATTTGCTGAGTTTCTGTTTGGCTCTTCATCATTGGCAAGTCACAGACAGTGTCAGAGGCAGAAGAGAATTGCAGGCAGACATGAGAAGTGTACAAGGATGAAGCCAGCTGCTGATTGGCATGAGTATGTGGAGTATAACTACTATGGTCAGACTATGTAAAACATTATGGGGCAACCCTGTAACCCGTGGACCAGGGTATATGGTTTAGAAACAAACAGAATGGTTCCTGCGGGGGAAGTGTCAGACTTGACTTCCACAGCAAAAATTCACCCACCAAACGGTAAAGTACATCGAAACTCCCTGTATAAATGCATTTTCCCTTCAATTCCTTAGTTACTGAAACATTTTAATTATTTTATTGAGGGATACATAAATCCTTTCATACTAGCAAAAGTACACATTAAGAACAGATTACACTGATATTGTCCAAGATAAATACAACATTCCTAAACTGAGGTGTTCCTACAAAGTGACGGCATGGTGAAAAAGTGAAAAGGTGAAAAAGTGCATCCATGAATATTTACAAATATAGACACTTAGAACTGTGGCTGTGGCTGGGGCCAGACTGTCAGGACACTGGGATGGAAGTGTGTTTTCCCACAAAGAAGACCTGTTTGGTACTGTAGGAGGTCAAATAATGTCATGTGTGTGTCCATATGTGTCTGACACGTGAAAATGGTGAACCAGAGCCTCTATCATCATAATGGTTTCTGTTGTATGTGACCTACCTGTAACATAGCTGTCAGTGTGTTCCTACTTTGCAGAGCAATGTGCATGTCTCTGTGGACTGACATAGGTAAGTGGCAAGCTTACAGGGACGTGACCAATGTAAGTGAAAGGTCTCTGGACAGGGGACATCAGTACTGATCTCTGTCTGTATCATGGGGTATGATTATTGGGAAGCTCAGTTATGGGTATGAGATACAGCTTTACATGATGTGACAAAGGACCAATCTGTATGCCTCCTGGCTTGTAGGAAAACTGACATGTCCCTAACTTCTCTCTACTGTGGGTTAGTAGTGTATGACACCTAAGCTGACAATCATAAGTCACTAGCAGTACTATTCTATCTGCTGTTTGCAAATCTAAGAATAAATGTGTGGAGATAAAGAATACAGCTGTAATGGCTTCTGTCTATGTTACAATCCCTATGTAAGACTCTCCTGGAGATAGAATACACATGTGATATCCATAACAAAGGTTGCACAATACAGAGCGACGTATTGATACTTGACAGTTGTACATGGATGATGAATAACACTCACTCAGGACGGTGGTATTTATTGGGGAGTGCACAACAATATGTGTGAATAGTAACCAAAAAAACAAAAGTAAACAGTGAAGGGTTCAGTCATGGTGGCTGAAATCATCAGGATAGCTGCTACACCTTTAGGAAACATAAGTCTAGTGTCCTTGCACCACAGGAAAATTGAGTTAGGTTTCAGAGCAGTCAACGGGGTGTATCTGTGACACACAAGAGGAACCAGTGAGGAGAGGTTTACTTCCTGGCAGTTGGTTTGGTCTTGGCATCTGGACCTCCTGGATGTCTCATTGGACGTCCAAGTTTGCGGGGAGTGTTCCTCTTCTAGAGATGGTGGGGTGTCTGAGACATGTCCTTCCCTTGGCAGGGCCTCCATTCCACTCGCAGCCGCAGATGTTGAAAGGCTTGAAGGGTCAATACTAGTGGAAGAGGCCTGATGTTGTGTGCCAGACGTACATAAGGTAGTATTAATGTCCCTCAACACCCTAGCAATAGAAGCCAGGATCGCATTTAGTGCCAGACACTGCTGCATTACTTCCTGGTGGTTGTCCCTCTGGAGCTCTTGGATTTCCTCCATCATGGTGATGACCTGGCCCATCATGCCTTGGGAATTTTGGTAGGCTCCCAGGACTTGGGAGATGGTTTCTTGGTCAGTATTGTCCCTTGGAGCCCCCCATCCTCTGTCCCACATCATCCCTCCACCCTACATACCCTACCCCCATGTGCCTGTTTCTATGCCCATGGCACAGTGTACCCACTCCCACTGGTGGCAGGACCATCATTGTCTGGGGTGACAACAGGTGACTCAGGTACCTGTAATGAGGAGCACACAATAGATGAAACAGTACTTGGAACACATGTTTGAGGGTGAATGGTTGCCTATGATGTTGCTGCAACAGGGCTAGGAGGAGTAGCTGTGGGCAGGGTGAGACTAAAAGTTGTGGACTGATCAGCTGTCCCTGATAGGCCAGATTTGTACTCAGTGTCCACACATCAGGGGTGTTGTCCTCACTGGGGCCTTTAGCCAGATGGGTAGTGGCAGTCTCTGGTAGGCTCTCCATGGTGGCAATGGCAAGGCTACCTGTGGGAAAAGTGGAACACAGAGTTGCATTAAGTGATACAACAAATGATGTTTCATTCAGACTATTAGTGATGTTGTGTGAGATGTACACAGTACCTTAACACGATCCCCAGAAATAACAATCACAGGTGCTGCAAAAACTCACTTAGTACAACATGAGCCTCTAATTTCAATACCATACACCATACTTAAAGATGTCAAACTATGTTGGTAGTTATTAGACTGCTGATACCATCTAATGTTGTCTGACTATTGACATGGAGGTTCACCTGTGTTGCCTAGTAAAGGGACTAGCATGATACATGGCACAAAGAGCTGGACACTGCATATTAGTGTCAGAGTAGGGACACAGTATGGGAGTAAGCAATACACATTGAAGTCTATCTGGGTGTACTGCATGTGCATCCACTTTGGCATCTAGATTTCAGGCCCAGGTGAGTATATTTCAATCTTAGGTATAATTTTTTCTAGGGGCACTTTGATGGGGCATTCAGCTGTAGCTGTGTTTTGTTTGTAATTATAGTTGGAGTGGGCCTTTGCATTGCTGTCATTGCCATAAACTGTTTCACAGTTGGACATTTATGATGGGTTAGATTGGTAGTTAGTTTCACATGCATGACAACTCACTTTTGGTGCACTGCTCAGGTTGTCATAATGGTGCGACATTGCCTTCTGGGTGATGTAGTGCTATCAGTTCCCAGTACGTCGCATGTGTTAGAAATGGGGTCTTTGGTTGGCAGTCAGGTTACCCCCTGTGCAAGCAAGGACCCTCACTCTACTCAGGGTGAACAAGAATCACCCTCAGTTAACCCCCGCTCACCTCCTTGGTAGCTTGGCACAAGCAGGCAAGATTAACTTCAGAGTCTAGGTGTAAAGTATTTGTACCAACACACACAGTAACTCAGTGAAAACACTACAAAATGACACAACACAGGTTTAGAAAAATAGGTAACATTTATCTAAACAAAACAAGACCAAAACGATAAAAATCCACCATACCACAAGTCAAGTAATGAATTAAAAAGCGAAAAGAGTCTTAAATCCTTGGAAAACAGTGTTAACACTGTTAGCGTGAAAAAGTACCTCGGTTGCGTCAAAATAACAACGCCTGGGCAAGTGTGCATCGGAAAAGGCCAGCGATGTGTTGATTTCTTACTCGCAAGTGAGACCGTGCGTCGTTCCTCCTGTAGTCAGGTCAGCATGCATCATTTTTCCTCTCCGCAGGAGAGCGATGTGTTGATCCGGACAGGCACCCTCAGGTCTGGTCAGGCTTTGCGTAATTTTTCCGCACCCAAAATGTTGTGTAAAAAATCCTGCCACAGGGTATCAGAAAAACCGCGCTCTGTGGGTTGCAAAGTTATCAGCCTCTGTCAGTGGGTGTTCCATGTCGTTTCTCTAGCCGCGTGCATCGATTTTCCAGCCGCAATGCCGGTGGAGTGTAGATTTCAGCCACGAAGCCAGCGGTGCGTCTTTTCTCAGCCATATCTCGGAAGGTGGGTCGAAAATGTCCCTGTACGGCGGTCTGTGCGTAGATTTTCGGTCTTGGTCTGCCAGCTTCACCTTTCAATGGCCCAGGAACTGGATATGGCAGCACTTGGCAGGACAGGAGTCTCAGCAGAGTTTCCATGTGCTGGCAGGGGAAGTCTTTGATGGCCCTGAGACTTCAACAACAGGAGGCAAGCTCAGGACAAGCCCTTGGAGATTTCTTCACAAGCAGGAATGCACAACAAAGTCCAGTCTTTGTCCTCTTGCACAGGCAGAAGCAGCAACTGCAGGATAGCTCCACAAAGCACAGTCACAGGCAGGGCAGCACTTCTCCTCAGCTCTTCAGCTCTTCTCCAGAAGAGGTTCCTCTTGATGTCCAGAAGTGATCTAATTTTTCAGGGGTTTGGGTGCTCTTCTTATACCCATTTTGGCCTTTGAAGTAGGCCTACATCAAAGGAAAGTCTCTCTTGTTTGTGAGATCCTGTGTTTCCCAGGCCAGGCCCCAGACACACATCAGCGGGTTGGAGACTGCATTGTGTGAGGGCAGCCACATCCCTTTCAGGTGTAAGTGACCACTCCCTCAGGTGTAAGTGACCACTCCCTCCTAGCACAGATGGCTCATCATGCTATGCAGGCTACACCCCAGCTCCCTTTGTGTCACTGTCTAGAGAGAGGTGCAAACAGCCCAACTATCAAACTAACCCAGACAGGGAATCCACAAACAGGCAGAGTCACAGAATAGTTTATGCAAGAAAATGCCCACTTTCTAAAAGTGGCATTTTCAAACACACAATCTCAAAACCAACTTTACTAAAATATGTATTTTTAAATTGTGAGTTCAGAGACTCCAATCTCCACATGTCCATCTGCTTCTAAAGGGAATCTACGCTTTAATCATATTTAAAGGTAGCCCCCAGGCTAACCTATAAGAGAGATAGGCCTTGCAACAGTGAAAAATGAATTTGGCAGTATTTCACTGTCAGGACACATAAAACACATTAGTATATGTCCTACCTTAAACATACACTGCACCCTGCCCATGGGGATGCCTAGGGCCTACATTAGGGGTGTCTTACATGTAAGAAAAGGGAAGGTTTAGGCCTGGCAAGTGGGTAGACTTGCCAAGTTGAATTGGCAGTTTAAAGCTGCACGCACAGACACTGCAGTGGCAGGTCTGAGCCATGTTTACAGGGCTACTAATGTGGGTGGCAGGCCCACTAGTAGCATTTGATTTACAGGGCCTGGGCACCTCCAGTGCACTGTACTAGGGACTTACCAGTAAATCAAACATGCCAATCATGGAAAAGCCAATTACATACACATTTTATATAGGAGCACTTGCAAGTGCCCAGAGTAACAAAAACAGCAACAACAGAGTTCAGCACACATCAACAAACTGGGAAACAGAAGCAAAAAGTTAAGGGAGATCACGCCAAGGATGCCAAGTCTAAAAGCATGCCATTCCCAAGAGCTGTGGAGCCAGATAACTTTAGTGGCCAAGAGGCATGTCATTGAGGGGTTTTAGGACAGTTTGACTGAGAGCTGATGGGTGGTTTTGTAATTGAAGTGGGATAAGGTGGCGAGGAAGCATGCAGGACAAAGCAATTGGGTGACCTGAATATTGGGGGGACTTCCCAGACTTCACTCCCCCAGGTATTCCTGTCAGGCCCTCAGGATGCAGTATGTCCAAGACTTCTCCCTAGATGTGAAAGTAGGGGGAGCAGGTGGGGGTCCACCACCAGTCTTTTAGTACGGCCAGCTGGTTACTGGATGCCATGGTACGCACCTTCCCCCGGAGGTTGTTCCACCTGTTACTAATGTCCTCCCTTGTCCGTGGAAAGGTGCCTACAACATTGACCCTGTTGACTATTCTTTCCCAAAACTCCATTTTCCTGGCTATTGATGTTTTATGAACCTGTGCTCTGAACTCATCACGTGGGCGTTTTTGTCGGGACATGGTAGTGGTGATAAATACGGTGCGGTAGAGTTAAAGGAAAAGGGCTGAAAAAAAGGTAAGTGATGAGGTGTAGGTGCTGTGATGTGAGTGGGTGATGGTTGTGTGTAAAAGTAAATTGTGTCTTCTGCAGGTGTGTGATGTATGCGTGCTAAAATGTGGATAGGTGCCAGTAGTTGTTTTCTAAAATCTGCATTAGTTATTGCTCCTCTGTGGCTGTTTGTGGTGTTTTGTTTGCAAAGGATTGTGGGTTGTGTAGGGGTGTAATATATAGTGGAGTGTGTAGGTATGTTGAGTGTGTGGATGTATGTCAGGTGTGGGGTATTCAAACTAGCCAATTTAGTGTGTTTAGTATGGTGTTAGTTGAGACTGGTGCGGTTCACACCGCCACTGGTTTTCCACCATGGAAGGACCATTGTTGTGATTTGTGAATCATAATCTAATGGGAAGATTTTTGTCGAGCTGGCAGTGCTGGTGGTGGAACTGTCTCTTTTCCGTCCTCCAGAGTTCTGGAGGTTTTGAAAAATTCACTAATTTTTGCAGACTTTACAATGTAACTCTTAATAAGGTGGTTGGATTGTCGCCAACAAAACCACAGTGGTCTTCCCAAAAAACTGCCAAACTCGTAATAAATCTCTAAGTCTCCTGAGCCCTTCATATTATAACCTTGTAGATGTTGTCATTGATTTCAAGCGCTCTCAGGGCTGGCACTTTTACTCTAGTGCACTGGAGTGGACAGATATTTTGTGGTTGGTCATGTAACTGCAGCAGCAGTCTAACTATAGTAAAAGAAAAACTAAGAAACACATGTTTTGCATTGAAATGTTTTATTGACAAATGTGAATGTAACTTCTTCATGTTGCTGTAGTAAATTTTATTTACAATCTTTGTCACATGAGTTTGTTTTGCTTCTCCTAAGTTAGTCTAATGAGCGTGTTTACAGACTCCCAGAGATTGAACTGTGGATCCAAGGCATAATCAAGAAGGTGAAGTTCATTAAATAGCCAATATATAAACTGTTTGGGAATGTCAAAAACAATTGTCAGAGGCATCACCAGTACTAATATTATGTGTATGAAGAAATGGTGAACAAGCAAGATACTTAATAATATTCCAAAACACTTATTTGGAAAACATACACAAACATCAGAGAATATTTCCCAAATGTAGATGGGTATGTCAAAATAAGGTATCTATGGGGGAGTTTGTCATAGCCAGCATATTGATTACAAAAATATTGTGACGGTACTTATATATGTGACAATGTGTAGTCGTAGTTAGGTCAGATGTTCCATAGGAAATGCTTTTTATGGTGCTAACAGCTTTGGCCCCGTTTGATGAATCTCTGCAAAACTTTCCAAAATGTGCTGCCTTTGGGCTAGTTTGTGCCTGGAAAGTTTTGGGATGATCTGTCAAGTGGAAGCCAAGAAAAAAGTGGGGTCCCAAAACTCAAAATCCCTATGCATTTTCCATGGACTTATTTAAGAATGGCTGCAGCAAAAATAGCTGTACGGAATTACCCCAAATTTGGCACAATGCTAGATCTTGGTCCTCAGATTATGCTTTTTGAGATTTGATGTAAATCCACTCAGAAGATTTTGAGAAATGAAGGGTAACAAAAAATATAGATATCTGCATGGTTGGGTCTGTGAAAGGCCTGCTAGAGTACAGTAGGAGCTCAAATTAAAAAACAGAGGCCTGTAATTGTTCGAGAGACACAGTTTTCCTTTGAGCCTTCATGCTCTTGCAGGAATGAGAGAGTCCTATGGGAGTCTTATCGGCTGGCTGTTGGAGGTTTAGAAATGAAATGACCACCATATAAGGGGGCAGGAGAAAGCGATACTGTTCCCTTAGATTTCAACAGGAGGTCTCTAAGGTATAACTACTGTGGTGAAAGTAAATGTATATTGTTGTTAAAAAAGTTTACAATCTTGCTGGACTCTCGTGTGAGTGTGAAAAGTAAAGAAGAGTAGTCTGAGTTCTCAATACACTCTAGTAGGGTAAATGCATATTGTCACTCTAGTTATTGAGAGGAGGTATGCAAGGCTTTGGTCCTGTGATGAATAAAATGTAAACATTATTTTTAAATAGTGTTGCAATCTCATGGGACTTTCACCGGATCGAGAAAAGTAGAAAGGAGTAGATGATCACTGAATACCCTCTACTATGCACACCTGTCACTGTAGCAAGGAGTCTTACTAGAGATGGTATTTATCAGAGCCTACTATTAAAATGATCACCTTGAGAAGAGATCTGTGCAGAGAACTAAGGGCCATATTTACAAGAAAGTGGCACATCACTAGTGATGCGGCACTGTTCTTGTGGCCCCGTTGCATCCCCTAACACCAATACAGCACACCATGGCGCATGTTTGGGGCAATAATATTTTTTAGGCTACTGTAACATTATACTGGTTTAGCATTAAAACAAATTACGCTACTCCAGTACTGAAATGAATGGGAGCCTCATTTTAACTTCTGCTTTAAGCAGGCATTAAAAGTGAGGCTAGAAATGGAGAAATGGAATCTTGTAGATTCCGTTGCACCATTTGTAGCGACCCTTTAATGAGGGAATTCCCCCTTTGCATACATCATGCATATATTATGCATGATGTGGCGCAAAGGGTTTACAAGGTGGCGCCACCGTGTATAAATGTGCTATGGTAGTGACCAATTAGCATCGCATTTGCCACAAAAAGTTTGCCGCAAATGTGGTGCAAGGGCCTTGTAAATCTGGCCCAATGTATCTCCCCACACCTTACCATGCACACCCGTCATCCAAGAGAGGGTCCTCAGTTGAAAGGCCAGTCCCTCCACACACATCATAGCAGGAGCACCTGTTACCTGAGAGAGAGATCTCAACGGAAAGGCCACTCCCTGCCCATACCCTACTACATCACACATTATCAGAAAGAGGGGTTTGAGCAAAGAGGCCAGCCTTTTCTCATACCCTACTATGCACACCTATCATTCAACAGAGGGGTCTCACAGGATAAATAAGTGACCTCACAGGTGGTGGGGTCCCTGGGGCTGATAATAGCTTTAATTTTAGCAACAAACCTGGCTTATGGGGTCCTCAGAGTCTAACAAGGCTAGGGTAGGGGAGGTCGCACAGCCTTCCCTCCTATTTAATTAAAAACAAATGGCCCTGGAAGATGGGGTCCCCAGGCCTTACAAGGTTTGGGGAGGGGGGGGCGTGTGGCCTCATCCTCTTTTAACATATATCTATGACCCTGGGGAAATGAGGTCACCAGGGCCTAAAGAGGCTTCAGGAGAGGGGCCAAGCAACCCCCTCCCTTTTAAGAGAACAAAGGGCTTGGGGTCCCCAAGACCATGCCCAGTGGCCAACCCCCCACGATGTTCAGGATCTAATACCCTGCACAGAGTGGAGTTGGCTGCCTTTACAGGGGTTGGCCACAGCGCATGTGAGGCGTTGGTTGCAAGCCTTGTGCCCCCCCATGTGGACAGCCAAAGGTGTTTTATTGGTTCAAAATGTTAATGTTGTCACTGAAATATTCTCCTAACTATAATGATACTTTAACCTTTGTTTTTTTAGTGAATTTCCAAGTTTAAAAAAACAAAAAACTGATTGTTTTATATGAGTAGATACATAACTTTCTTCAAAGATGGTGGCACTGTTTTGCAGCCAATCTAATGGGCTGGCACTCTTATGCCAACATGCATGTGACACTTACAGTCTTTTGACATCCTCGTTCTGGTTGCAGTGATCTGTGGCTTATGTGAGTAACGTTGTGTGTTGACACAGCACATGTGATTCCTCTTTGACCACGGAAACCACGTAATAAAGGAACAATGTCTCCCCACGCATCCCACTTTCAGGGACATAGAAGATGGGATAGACTCAAAAGTCAGGAGTTGATCTCAGAGAAGTTAGTACTACTCTCCTGGATATGACGGACCCTTCAAGGTAGGAAGAAGGTTCCTCTCTGAGTTTTTTCATTTGGCTTTAAAAAAAAAAAAAAAAGATGAATGACCGCGGCTTGGTCCATGCTCCACGTACTCCAAGGGACCCTCTAATCTGAAAATTAGGGTGAGAACTGGGGAATGAGTATAAATGTGTCACTTTATCCTCGGTGGGTGTGCTATCCATGAGAGTTTTACTAAGGTATTTTGAATGAGCATGGTGCATGAATTTCAGAGTATTGACAATATCTACAAATAGTAACAATGAGGACTCATGGGGGCATATTTATACTCCGTTTGCGCCGGAATTGCGTCGTTTTTTTTGACGCAATTCCGACGCAAAACTAACTCCATATTTATACTTTGGCGTTAGATGCGTCTAGCGCCAAAGTCCATGGAGTTAGCGTCATTTTTTAGCGTGGACACCTACTTTGCGTTAATTATATGCAAGGTAGGCGTTCCCGTCTAAAAAATCGACTCCGAGGCATGTGCGTCGGATTTATACTCCCGGGCAAAATTCACACCCGGGAGTGGGCGGGTCAAAAAAAATGACGTACGCCCGCTTTTGCGCCGTTTTTTAGCGCTTGCAAAAGGCAGGCGTTAAGCGACCTGTGGGCTCTGAAGGAGCCCAGAGGTGCCCTCCCATGCCCACAGGGACACCCCCTGTCACCCTTGCCCACCCCAGGAGGACACCCAAGGCTGGAGGGACCCATCCCAGGGACAATAAGGTAAGTTCAGGTAAGTTTTTTTTTTTTTTTTGTGGCATAGGGGGGCCTGGTTTGTGCCCCCCTACATGCCACTATGCCCAATGACCATGCCCAGGGGACAGAAGTCCCCTGGGCATGGCCATTGGGCAAGGGGGCATGACTCCTGTCTTTGCTAAGACAGGAGTCATTTCTATGGGGGTTGGGAGTGAAAAAAAAATGGCGCAAATCGGGTTGATGCGCAAAAATTGCCTCAACCTGACTTGCCCCATTTCTAGACGCCCAAGCTCCATTTTCCCCTACGCCGGCGCTGCCTGGTGTACGTCGTTTTTTTTAACGCACACCAGACGGCGCTGGGGGCTAACGCCGGCTAACGTCATTCAATAAATATGGCGCCCGCATGGCGCTTCAGAATGGCGTTAGCCGGCGCTCATTTTTTTGACGCAAAACTGCGTTAGCGCAGTTTTGCGTCAAAAAGTATAAATATGGGCCATGATTTTTATATTCGGGACAAAATAATCCTTATGTTTGATATTTGTCATTTTGTCCCTTCTTTGTTTTCTTCTTTACCGGATCATTAGCAATTTGAATACAGTTCTAATATAGGGAGTATACTTTTTTTAGAACAATTTCTGCTTTTCAAAGAAGTGGAGGTTCACATATGTTTTTATCAAAGTAGGAACTGTATCAGTATAGAAGATTAAGTATCTGTTCCTGGGTACAGATGAATTTTCGTAGACCTTTAGGGATGCTAAAGGCATAAAACATGTTGACCAAGTCTTTGACCAAGAATTCCTATGACTAATTACTAATTATTAACCACTCAGGAGAATACTAGGAACATTGGGCCAGATGTACGTATTTACTGAATTGCGACTCGCAAATTGGGAGTCAGAGAGACTCGCAATTTGCAAGTCACAATTCAGTATGCAGGATGGTGTCCCTGTAACCATCTGTGACTCGAAAGGGGGTCGCAAAGGCCCACCTCATTAAAATTAATGAGGTGGGTCACAATTTGCGACCCCTTTGCAACTCGCAGCACTCAAATGGGATGGTGGCCTGCTGGAGACAGCAGACCACCTTGTCTGTGACTGCTTTTAAATAAAGCAGTTTTTTTTTTGTAATGCAGCCCGTTTTCCTTAAAGGAAAACGAGATGCATTGCAAAATGAAAAAATGAAATGTTTCAGTTTAATTTTTTGGACCACTGCCTGCTCTGAAAAAATGTTTTCCAGGCCATTCACAAAGGGGAAGGGGTACCATGGGGACCACTTTCCTTTTGCGAATGGGTTACCACCAGTGTAACAGTGGTGGTAACTGTGATTGCTTTGCAACCACGTTCGTGGTCACAAAGCAATGCAGCATCGCGCTGCGACTCGCAAATAGGAAGGGGAACACCCCTTCCTATTTGTGACTCGCAGTCCCATTTTGCGAGTCGGTAACCAGGTTACTGACTCGCAAAACGGGAATAGGGCATCACGAGGTGGGTGTTGCACGTCACAAACAGCGAAATTCGCTGTTTGCGACGTGAAAAACCTTTGCTACATCTGGCCTATTATTTTCAGTGCATTCTCGCATTTGAGGTCCATACTTGCAAATTCGATTGGTGACAAACAGATCTCCAGCAAAGAGCCCCTTTGAGAGGCCTGTTGGGCATTGCAGAGCCAGCCCAATGAGGAACACCGCTCAGTGATGAAGCATGTCACCCTTGGGTGTGTGAGGGCTTCTATCTCATGCTTCCACGGATGTCACTGACCATGTCAGGAGTGATGCAATATGTGCGGTCATAAGGGGTGCATTGTGGTGGCATAAGTTATAGTTAGGGCTGTTAACTATAAATGCTAAATTTCTTTAGTTTTGTGCTAGTGAATTCAAAACTTAACTATAACGTCCAAGTAACCTCTGTTTTTTTAAGTTATTTTCTAAGGTTTTTTAATTTGATTTTCTAACAATAACGTCCCTGTAACCTTTGTTTTTTTTCAGTGAAAAAAACGTGTTTTTTGGCTTGCCTATATCTTTGGCGCCGCTTGGCAAATCTTCACAAAAGTTTCCCACAAAATTAGACAGCAACGTCTGCTGCTGTCTGAAAAGCTTCAGGGAGATTCATCAAGCTGGGGCCGAGAAAAAGGGGGGGGTCAAGATGGGTGTGTTTCCAGTGTTAATTCATATAGGGATTTTGAACAGGTCTGCAGCCAGAACCACAGGACGGAATTACACCAAATTTGGAAGAAACATAGCTCTTGGTCCAGAAAGCACCTTTTTGTTATTTGGTGTAAATGTGTTTAGTAGTTTTTGAGAAATTACAGAAAATCCAAATTTGTATATATTGGGATGCGAAGGCTCCGCAAACCCTTCCTATCTCGTGCTGAGATCTGATTGGCTGACAACACTTTAACAAGGAAGTGTTGGGAGCCATGTGGGGCTTGGCTTCAGCTAAGTTGCAGAAAACAAAGTTAAAAAAAAAGAAAAGGGGCCTGGGTAGAGTCACCTTGACCCCTTAGCTGTGGGGCTGGGGTCCCAGAGGGACTACCCCACGGTTGATAATGCATTTAAAAAAAAAAAAAATTGATTTGGTGTGGATCCACCAAAAAAAAAAAAAAGATTGGACTCCTGTGCTTCTTATGTAACGAGCCCCCCGTTGGGCAAGGTCCCGGGGGCAATTACATTTTGAATGGGGAACTGCCCACCCACAGCAACGGGGACCACCACTTTTACAGGGCTTTTACCAAAATGGATGCATGGTGCCCCCCAAAACTCCACAGCCCAAGGAGTGCCACCTCCCCAAGGCGTTAAACAAATAGAAGGCAGAGGACTACTTGGCCCCCCGCAGCTCAGGAACCTCTACCTCCCTGGGGCTTTAAACGAATATGATGCGGGGGCACATGGCCCCCCTGCAGCCCTGGGGACCACTACCTCCCTGGGGCTTTAAAGTAATATGATGCGGGGGCCACCACCTCCCCAGGGCTTTAAAGTAATATGATGCAGAGGCAGTGTGGCTCCCCTGCAGCCTCGGGGACCACCACCTCCCCAGGGCTACAATAAAAGAGTGAATGGGTTCCATTGCAGACCCCTGAGACCCGGGGACCACCATTCTTCCTGGGAAATTGCTTGTTGGACAGCGGATGGGGATGCGTGGCCCCCCTCATGGAGCCAATAATGGCCCTGGTGACTGCCACATCCCAGGGCCAGTTCCTGCTATGTCCTGGGATGCTCATCTCTGGGACACAGCTGTTTGCATTTGCTTGGTGGGATCTGAACGCACCGACCAAGCAAAAAGGAAACAAAGTCCGCATTCTGACAGCAGGAGTTGTCAAAGATCTCTGCTGGCAGAAAGTGGAGTTTTCATCTGTTTCCCTGCACGCAAATACGCTACAGGGAACAGAAGAAAATATTTCTCCCTCAATCAGGGAGCTACTTTTTAAATCAGCTCTGTGCTTTTGGGAGCAATGCCGGTTCCTGCAGTGTGCGGGGAGCTAGCTAGGACTGTGGGGGCGTTGAGGTCCCCCCGCGGTCCTGCCATTCTCTCTCTCTCTCTCTCTCTTTCTCTCTTCCATCTCATAATGGGATGGAAGAGAGAGTGAGAGAGAGAGAGAGAGAGAAAGAGAGCGAGAACATCTACTCCAGGTGTGTCCGTAGTCATTTTCCTACTTAAATTTCTTTTAATCTCGATTGGCGATTGCCAATAGATAGTTATAGTTAGGACCTAGTTTCCATTGAAAACATGTTTTTTGACTTGCTTATATATTTGGCACCGTTTGGCAAAACTTCACAAAACTTTCCAAAAAGAGTGTGCCCAAGAATTGTGTTGTGCATGTGAAGTTTTGTGGTGATCCGTCAAGCAGGGCCTAAGAAAAAGGGCAGCATAAAAAAGCGCATTTCCCATTTTAAGTTTTAAACACAACTACAGCCCGAACCACTGGATGGAATTACACCATATTTGGTAGGAAAGTAGCTTTTTGTTATATGGTGTAAATCTGTTCAGTAGTTTAAGAAAAGTTCAGGAAAATCAAATGTGTATATTTAGCGGCATAAAGACTTTGCGTATGCTCACGATCTTGTGCAGAGATCTGATTGGCTCCCAAAACTTCAACCAGAAAGTGTTGGTAGCCATTTTAAGACTCAGCTTCAGCTGAGTGTCAAAAACAAACCTAAAGAAAAAGAAAAAGCAGTAGAGTGTGTTACCCTAAGCCCCTAGCCTTGGTCCAGAGGACATCCAGGGGCACACCCAGGTCTTAAAAGCATTTTAAAAATTCACTGGAAAATTCATGAATATTTGAGAATTTCAGTGTGAAATTAAAAAACACAAGCATTGTCTCCTGTGCTTGCTTTTAATGTTACCCCCAGGTGGGCCAGGTCCCAGATTCATTGTGGGAAAAATAGGAGGGTAACACATGGGGCTCCCCTCCTAATGCTTATTGAATCCCCTGGGACCACCACCTCCCTGGGACTATGCATAAGAATATGAGGGGATCTGTGTGCCCCCCTCATCTTCTGGGGACCAGCACCTATGCAGGGCTTAATTTTTAGTAATATAATGGAGGGATTCTGCAAACCCACCTGGACCCCGGGGACTACCACCTCCCCGGGGCAATGGTAATAAAGTATGCACAGCTACCCCCCTGTTCTGGGGACCAACACCTCCCCAGGGCAACATATAAATATAATAGGTGGTCATGCAGACAACCCTTGACCCCAGGGACCCCCACCTTCCTCGAGCTATAATTTTGAAATTTGCATGGGGCCGTGCAGCCCCCCGTGCCCTGGGCACTGCAACTTTCCTGGGGACCGCAACTTCCCTGGGGCAACATAGAGAAAAGAAAAAATATGGGGGTCCTAAACACCTCCTGGGCCCCGGGACCGCCACGTCCTTGGGGCTACAAACAGATATAAGAACAGGGTCCCTGGGGACCACCACATCCTCAGGTCAAAATTTCAAAATTTGAGGGGGCAGCTAGGCACCCCTTGTAGAGCTATAGATGACCCTGGGGATTGCACCCCCCGCCCCCCTGGGCCAGCTCCTGCTACTGCCTGAGGTGCGCTCCCTTGGGAAATAGCTGCTTGCTATTGCTTGCTGGGAGCTGACTGCTCTCACCATTCAAAAGAAAACATAACTCTGCTTGCTGAAAGTGGAGTTTTCATCTCTTTCCCTGCACACACAAACATGCATGCATGCAAAGAGATGACAACACTGCTCCTGCAAGCAGGGAGCTGCTATGTAAAGCAGCTTTCTGCTTGCAGGAGCAATGTTAGCTCCCACGGGATGTGGGGAGCCAGCTAGAACAGTGAGAACCTATCGGCTTTCCCCGTGGTCCTCTCCTGGCAGCAAATATCTTGCTTGTGTGCTTCTTTGAAGTTATTCTATTGAGAGACCATTGCAATAGCAGTAGCAATGGTCTGTCCATAGAATGACTTCAAAGAGGCAAAGAAGCAAGATGTTTAGTAGGGGTATTATAGCTATGTTGTGATGCACAGCAGAACAAAGTCACTTGTGGCCTATTGGTAAACCTCTTTGACTATCACTTAGTAGGTTGAAGGTTCTAACCCTGGTATCTCATGGCAGTGTGTCTGTTTATTTACTAGTGCTTTGGATGGTAAACATTCAGTGTAATGAAACATTGAAGTCTTTTTTTCCAGCAAAGTCTTTGGGTTAAATGTCATAGTAATGCTGGAGATTGCATGATATGGAATAACCTGAGGTGTAGTGGTTACGTTTGTAGACACTCACACTGAAGATTGAGGGTTCTAGTAGAGGTGTGTCTGTTGCCTCTTCCATGCTTGAATTTCTTTTCAAATTCAAATGTTTAAGGTATAAACTGAAAGGTGATCTCACTCTTAATTGACAAAAACATTTTTCTTTTCAATTTGTCCTAAAATATCTCACTCTAAGTATATCATCAAAGTCTAGAAAAACTCTCTCTCTGTCTCTCAATTTCGCTCTCTCAAAATCTTCCTCTAAACGTCTCTATTTCTCAATCTCTCACTTTCTTTTCTCTCTCTTTTACATGCCATATGGGATCAAAGTGAAAGCGAGAGAGATTGGTATTGCAATGGCCTCTCTACGCAATGACTTCAAAGTGTCACACTAGCAAGATGTTTGGTTTGACAGTTACAACTATGTTTTGATTAACAGTACAACAGAGTCATTTGTGGTCTACTGGTAAAGCTCTTGGACTGACACTCAGTAAGTTGAGGATTCAAATCCTCCTATCTCATGGTGGTGTTACTGTTTATCTACTAGTGTTTTGAATGTTAAACATTCCTCATGGTAGAACACTGAAGTATTTTTCCCAGCAAAACTTCTGGGTTGCAGACAACCCCCCACAACCACCCAACCACAGACCGGACCCAGCAGCTAACCCCTGCAGTACCCTGCCAAAGTCCAGTAGTGGCACAGGCTGTGTGGTTATAGGGAGTTGGCCACAACGCCGGTATGGGCCCTAGCAGTCTTGAAAATGGATTGTAAAAGGAGCACTATTGGCATGAACAGAAAAATTAACAAAAGAGAAAATTTAAAATAACTTCCCACTGGAGGGCTATAAAAATATAGTCTGACATACCACATGTTCCAGCACGCAACAGTAAACCCACAAGGGTGTCCACTAGAGGGCAAAGCCCAAATATTGCTGCTATTGTTTGTAGCTCAATATTGATGTGCCAATGCGTCACCTGTGATTAAGGTTTTTGAAGACAGAAATGCATTAGGACTACTGATGTTCATGAATAAATAAAGGATTATCCTGCTACAGCGTGAGTGCAGCTCTTTCTTCCCGGATGGAAAGAAATTGGGTTTGATCTATATATATGACTGCAGGTTGTCAGTAGGTTAGGATCATGTTTCCATAGAATAAGCGTTTTTTGACTTCCTTTTATCTTTGGCACCATTTGACGTATCTTCACAAGATGTTCCCAAAAAAGTGTGTTGGTGATTCTTGTTGCACATGGAAGGTTTCGGGGTGATCCATCAAGTGGGGCCAAGAAAAAGGGGGGTCACTAAACATGCATTTCCCATGTCAATTTGGTTTTGAACAAAACTACAGCCCAACCCGCTGGACTTAACTGCCCCAAATTTGGCAGAAAGGTAGCTTTTGGTTCACAGATTGCTCTTATTGTTATTTGGTGTAAATCCATTCAGTAGTTTAAGAGAAATTAAAGGAAAATACAATTTTTATATCTAGAGACACAGTTTCTCCCCGACGACTTTGTGACTAATAAGAGCTCGTGCAGAGATCTGCAGAGCTCTGATTGACTGCCAACACTTCAACCAAGAAGTGATGGCACCCATCTTGGAACTTGGCTTCAGCCGAGTGTCAGAAAAAGAGTGGAAAAAAGAAAAGGGTCCAGAGTAGGGACACCCTGACCGCTTAGCTCTGGTGCTGGGGTGGCAGAGACACATCGCCAGGGCAAAAAAGCAATGTAAAAAACATTTTTTTGCCGCAAATTTGCATCAGAGCAAAAAATTTAAAAACCTCACTGTGAGCAAGACTCAAGTGGATTTGAAACGCGTTGGTGGTTGCTGTTTCTTTTAATAAAAACGGCATAAATGATTCTTTGGAGTGTAGTAAATAATTATTTGGATATACTATTAATCTGGGGGTGGTCTCCTCCGTTACCAGCACCGGCAGCTGAGTGCGCCTCTGAGACTGTGATTCTGACCTTTTGCTTAAACCATATATATATATATATATATATATATATATATCCTATTGGCTGTCACCAGTAGGTTGTTGTAATTAGGACCTAGTTTCTATAGGAAAAGTGTTTTGTGACTATGACAGCATTTGACGAATCTTCACAAAACTTTCAAGTTGGGGCCCAGAAAAAGGGGTGACCCAAAACGCATTTTCCCCATGCATTTTCCTTAGAGTCTTTAGATGTGACTACAGCCTGAACCGCTGAACGGAATTTGGCAGGAAGGTAGATCTTAGTGCACAGACTGTGCTGTTCGTCATTTGGTGTAAATCTGTTAAGCAGTTGTAGCAATATTAAAGGAAAAAGACATTTGTATATCTAGGGACACGGACCTAGGCAGATTCACAGGGGTGGATTCGCAAATCCGCACACCAAAGAAAGGCCCTGATTGTCTGGTCGCAGCCTAAGAGAAATGTTGCAGCCATCCTTTTATTTGTTGGCTCAGTGCGGGGGGGGGGAATAAAAGTGAAAACTGAGATAACTGGTTGGGATAGAGGTATCCTTACCCCATAGAACAGATGTAGGGGTCACTGAGGGACCTCTCATGGGCAAAATTTTCCCCCAGATGTTTTTGGGCAGATTTGTGTATCCGCTGATCCACCACTAGGTCAGCATGACCCCCAGTGCAAATCTGCAATGGATCCGTAGATCCGCTCTGGATCCAAGAATCCAGAGCTGATCCACAAATCCAGAGACCAATGGAAAAAAAATTACACAAGCAACCCTGTATGGGTTTGGCAGCATGTGTTTTTTTCTGTACAGGGCCTGTCCTTAGGCCAGGCCACACGGCGAAACCCCTACACGTACACAGCCTTAGCAGCACATGGGGGATTAGGCATTGGGCCTGGCTGCAGGCTAGACCCTGTGGCCATCTCCCAGCCACACACGGCCTTCAGCTGGATGGCAGGGGTTGGCTGTGAGGGATGGATGCCTGCAGCTCAGCCCTGTGGGCACCAACGCCCCCGCTGTATTACAAAGCCGATAGAATTCCACTGAAAAAACAAAGGTTACAGAGATATTATAGTTAGGAATTAGCATTTTAAAAAACATAGAAATTCACTGAAAAAAACAAAGGTCACAGGGATGTTATAGTTAGGTTCTGTATTTACATGCACAAAACAATAGAAATTCAGCTGCTAACTCTAGGTTTATTTCATGTAACTATGACTCTTGTCCTAAGATACTATTAACTTGCACCTTTTAGATACAGCTGCAGTAAAAATGGTGGAATGGAATTACACAAAATCTGTCAGCAAGCTAGATCTTTACCCAGAAAGCATGCATCTGTGACTAAGGTGGTCATTCTAACCCTGGCGGTAAAAACCGCCAGGGCGAATGACCGCGGTAGCACCGCCAACAGGCTGGCGGTGCACCGCTGGGCATTCTGACCGCGGCGGTTCAGCCGCGGCCAGAAACGGAAAGTCGGCGGTGTACCGCCGACTTTCCGCTGCCCTTGAGAATCCTCCATGGCGGCGGAGCGCGCTCCGCCGCCATGGGGATTCTGACACCCCCTACCGCCATCCTGTTCCTGGCGGGTCTCCCGCCAGCAACAGGATGGCGGTAGGGGGTGCCGCGGGGCCCCTGGGGGCCCCTGCAGTGCCCATGCCAATGGCATGGGCACTGCAGGGGCCCCCGTAAGAGGGCCCCACAAAGTATTTCAGTGTCTGCTATGCAGACACTGAAATACGTGACGGGTGCCACTGCACCCGTCGCACCTTCCCACTACGCCGGCTCAATTCTGAGCCGCCGTCCTCATGGGAAGGTTGATTTGCCCTGGGCTGGCGGGCGGCCTTTTGGCGGCCGCCCGCCAGCCCAGGGCAAATCCCAAAATACCCTCAGCGGTCTTTCGACCGCGGAGCGGTATTTTGGTGGGGGAACTTTGGCGGGCGGCCTCCGCCGCCCGCCGAAGTTAGAATCACCCCCTAAATGTAAATCTGTCCAACAGTTTGTGGGAAATCAAGGTTCATAATTTATAGATATCTAGAGATGCTAAAGTACCTTGTGACTAGCATATGAAAAGATTAGATATGATCAAACATGTTCATGGTTGTTTTGGGTAAAAACTCTTTAATTGAAATATTTTTTGACAATTATTATTTTGTATTGCTGTGTGTATGTTTATAACTACTACGTTATACTATGGTGATTGATAAAATATTGTGGTGCCTTTCTGACAATTTAAATAAGTCTGCTTTATGTATGATGATGTTCTGACTGATCCCATGATAAAGCCTATAGGCCTGCCTTTTATATTTTTGTGTTCTGACTGTTTTACAAATCCAGTAGTTCTGTGTTACTTAAAATGACACCACTGTACATTGTTGCTCTAAGTTAAAAAGAATACTGCAAAACGTCACTGAAAAAAAACAAAGGTGAAAGTAGTGTTACAGTTAAGTATGGTAACACTGTACTTTACATTTATAAATATGCTATAGTCCAGAGAAAGTGGCAGTTAAAAAATAAGACATTAAGGCCCATATTTATACTTTTGACGCAAACCAGCACCGTCGCTGTTTTGCGTCCCAAATTTTACCGCCGGCTAACGCCATTCCTACGTACCATGCGTGCGCCTTATTTAAGGAATCACGTTAGACTCAAACCAGGCAGCGGCGGCATAGGGGAAAATGGGGGTTGTGTGTCAAAAAATGTTGCAAGTCAGGTTTGAGGCAAAAATCATGCCTCAAACCGGACGTGCGCCATTTTTTGACGTACAACCCCCATTGAAATGACTCCTTTCTTAGCAAAGACAGGAGTCATGGGCATGGTCATTGGGCACAGTGGCATGTAGGGGGGCCCAAATTAGGCCCCCCTATGCCACTTTAAAAAAAGAAAAAACAATACTTACTTCAACTTATCTATACCTACCTGGGATGGGTCCCCCATCCATGGGTGTCCTGCAGGGGTGGGCGAGTGTGGCAGGGGGTGTCCCTGGGGGCAGGGAAGGGCACTTCTGAACTCCTTCCATGGTCAGAGACCATGGAAGTGAGCCCACAGGTCCCTTAATGCATGCCCTGATCCAGGTGTTAAACAACGGCGCACATCAGGCTGTGCGTCGTTTTTTAGGGCCCGCCTCCTCCTGTGCATCAAAATGACGCAGAAGTATAAATAAGGCGCACAGGCCTTAAAGTCATTTTTGTGCGGGAATGTCTACCTTCCATGTCATTAACGCAAGGCAGTTTCCCGCATCCAAAAAAGGACTCACACAGAGGAATTTTGACGTCCGCATGCTCGGGCGTCCAAGTTTAAATATGGTGCACGGTTTGCGCCAAATGTGTGTCAAAACTTTTGACGCACATTCGGCGCAAACAGAGTATAAATTTGACCCTTAAACTCAAAAGCCAGTAAAATCCTTCAATTAACTGAAGTAACTTGCACCCTCACCATTCACTGCTTGTGACCTCACATATTACATCAGTCATGACATGATCTATGACATCATTGATAACATCACTGATGACATCTGATAACATCATTGATGACAACACTATGCATGGTATGAATCATACATGTGAGAGAGCGTAGCCTAAATAATATATATTATAGACGTGAAACACTTACATTTGACAATGCAATATTAATAATTAATGATTGAATTGTATTAATAAAAATGGTGATTTACTCATTTATGAACACTAATGCTGAATTAATAATAATAATCCTTCGATTATATGTACTCGTATATCTTAAGTTAGCGAAAGTCAAGCAAAGCTGTGTAGCTCTCATACTAAAGCGTATTCTTCTGTCTCTTCAGTGTGCGGACTTGCAAACGACCATGACCCAGCTATTGTTCTTTCTGTATTTGTTAGTAACATGAAGGAATTTTCTCATCCGCATGCTAGCAGCTTTTAGTATAAAGCTATGTGCTTCGAAACATTAATGGACACTTCCAAGGACAATGAGACGAGGAGAAGAGAACTTTTAACCTGAGACGTGTGCCAAGATGGTGAAGTAACCCCGGATATGCCACCTACGAAGTGTCGATTATGAAGACCAATTAGAAGACAAGCTAATACCAAGAAATGACAAATGCATTACTTAATGTATAATTTGATTGGTTACCAATAGTGGGGTGTAGTTATTAACCAATAGAATTTTGGGGGAATGTATTACGAAAAGGGGATAAAAACTCATGACACGAGAGACGAGGGGCATTAGGTAGGAAATGATATCGATTGCATCCAGAAACTCTGTCACTCTATTTGGTGACTTTGAGACTTAGACAAAATCATCTTAGCCCATAGACTGCCCTGTTACACTTTCCTCCTTATGAGGAAAGTGTCCCTTGCCTCTAATTTAGATAGATTGACGGTGAATTAACTGATGTCCTGAAGACGAAGACTGATCCTGTAGGCTGACCTATCTCGAGGAGGGTAATTATATTGCTAACGGTAATCTATTTGCCTTTTCTTTCTAGGTACCAACTGCTGTATGTTTTGATTAGAGACCTTAGTTAGATGTTTTCCAAATTGGTGTTCAAATTGTTTTGCATGAAGCCCAACATGCTAATGCTAATCAGAGGTTAGACGAGGTATCCATTTGACTGACAAACTAACGTGACTGACGTGATGCTATGCTGAACTAGTATCTTAGAATATTCGATGTATTGTGATCTGGTTATACCCATCTGATTATCTATGTTTCTGATTTTTGCATTATTGAAAGCTTATTGTGGTTGTCATCTTGTAACTGTGCTTATATGCTTCTTAACTTTGAGATTGATGCATTTGCTTTTAGATTGTAATCAATAGGGAATAAAACTCATAAAACGTCATTAAGGTGTGGTTATTCATGACTGAAAGGTCATGATTGCGTCGAATGTTTATTAAATGTCTGGAGCGGGATATATTTTGGTGATAAGTATTGGCAATGTTACTGACATATTAATTGGTGTTTTGAACAGTTATCTCGTCCTACGGTGTCTCACCACTGGGCCCAAAGATTCATTGGCCTAAAACGAGTCCTGATGTGTATAAAGTAACATAGACGGACGCGTTAACAGTTCTGGTAGCAGAGCGACGGTTTGGCCCTTGGGGGCCCTAGGACGGAGTTTCATTGTTTAATTTGTTTTCTTGTGATAATACAATTTGGAAAAATGATGAGTTGCTAGATTCGCCATGGCTTTTCCCGGGATCTCGGAGCCTGCCTAAATGAGTTGGGAATGTTCTCGGCGCCATAGTATGTGTGGTTAGGGTCGTTGCGCTTATTAAATCTTATGCACTTTGCAGGTGATTGTGAATATTTGAGTGCGATTAGGCCAAATAAGTGTTGTTTAGAAGGAGTGGGCGTACTCCACAGCATGAGAGTAGGGAAGTCGGCGTACTTCATGTGAATGCAGCGCTTGTTGCTCAAAATTATCCACATGGTTGGTTGTTGTATACGGGCCTATTGAGGTCTAAGACTCCGGAGTATGATGTTAAATTGGTTTCTGTTGTAATCTGTGTGGTTTAGTAGGTCAATCGGGCGAGGTTGACAAGTCAAGTTTCGAGTTGTGATGCATATGTGAAACCTTCGATGGAGATTTGACAAGTTCTAAAGTGCACTAGAAGGAGTCATTGACAAGTCGAGAGTAGGATTTGCAGGTCAAATTCTGCTTGCGTACGAGGGAACTGAGAAGGAGAGAATAGCGGCCGAGGCTTCAAGTGAAATCTCTGTAAAGTTCTGAAGTGAATGTATTACCCTTCCTGTAGTAAGCCAGCAGATTTGTGTTGTCATTTAAGTGCTAGCAATAATTCGCATTAGTTTGTATGAGTTGTAAGGAGTTAGCGAGGTGTGGACAAGCCGCAAGACTTTGTCAGCTGCAGTGTGTATGAGTGTGACGTCAGTGGTGCCGCGCTGGGATAGGTCAGATGTCGAGAGGGGTCGCCCACAGATTGGCTGCCGTTCGGGAGAGGAAATAGGGTGAGCAAAGGGCAGGTGAAGAGTGTCCTGGGAACTAAGCCGTTTCCTGATTAAATATAAAATAAAATGAATTTTGTTAAGGCATTCAAAAGCGCTTTGAAAGGAGATGTGTATATTGTTGCAACTGATGGGGAACCTACACCACCTGAGGGTACACCAGCTTACACGGTTATGGAAGAAAAGGGTGTTGCACCGTGTTTATGGATAAAACAATGGTGCAAATTAACCGAGAAAGAGGGGTGTCTAGCGTTTCCGGAACATGGAACATTTAATCAAAAGGTGTTAGAAAATCTGAGGTGGATGTTAAGTACGCAGAAACCACCTCCAAGACCGGCACAATATGAGGCTTTGGCAATTTGGGACCTGATGGCTCTTAAACATAGACAAGAAAGATTTCACAGAAGATTGACAAGGGCAGAAAAATCCTATGCAGAGGCTAGGTGGGATAATGAAAACAAAATGTGGAGACGAGGAATAGTGGACGGGTTAAAGTTGTTTCCGACAATAACACAGAGAGAAGAGACACAGGGAAAGAAAGCTTCTTGCAAAACTGACAAAGATTCAGGTAAACTCAAAGAGAATAAAAGATCCTGGGAAGAAGAGGATGATTCAGATGATGAGGCGTTTATGGATAGATTGTTACATGATCGTCCGCCACCATACGCAGTGAACGACAGTGCTCCAAGTACTAGCTTGGATCCTGGGAACCAGACGAAGGAGAAGGGTGTTACTGATACAGTGCAGACTAGCGATACAGCTTTGATACAGAATGGTGTCAGTGTACCCACTGCACCAGACTTGCCGATACAGTTACAGCCTCCACCACAGATAAAAAGAATTTACCCCGATGTTCCAGTACTCGAGACTACTACGAACTTGGTGGTGCCGCCAGACCCGATATATACAAAGCCAAGGTTAATACAGATTGAGTCAACTCCACAGTTAGTGTCACAACCGCCACAACTGATACCTGGGTATAACCCAGTAGCGGGTCCTTTGAAAGAACCTGCACCAGGATTATTAGAGCAGATCTATGGTGTTGAAGCTCCAAGAAGCTTGGGATCAGGTCAGACACCTGCCGCTATATCACTACCTATTACTGTTGGTCCCCCAGTACCATTATATGCACAGGAGAATACAGGGACATGCGAACAGGGAGTTATGACTAATGAAATGATAAGAGGAGGGCCTATTAGAACTCCACAAATAATGGCCCAGGGAGGACAGGTTTGCGAACAATCAAGACCCTTAATGGACCTCAGTCCAATAGGGGCACCTCTTGAGGCAATGCGACAAGCAGGGTTGGGAGTCCTGACTCCCCAAACTATGAGTACAAATACCTCATACACTCCAATGATACATGCAGGGAACATTTCACTGCAGGGCTTTACAGTACAACAGCTAAATGAATGGTTAGAGAAAACTTGTACGTCACAAAAGACTACAGCGACTACAGTCGAACCAGAAAAGGAAAAACAAGATGAATACCTAAATCTAGTACGACTAGGAGCAGAAGCTGCTGAATTGGTGGATGGAACAATAGGAATAAATAGGTTGGAGTCTTACACTGAGGCAGAATTAAGGTACTTATGCCCTAAAATTACCAAAGAGGTAGGCAAAGTACACCAGAAATTAACAAATTTGGCAGACAAATACAATATCGACATTGGAAACACGAAACATTTGAAACGAAGTTACAGATTAGATTTTGACACAAAGGATTTTGAACACATGAGATCCGCAGGCATGAGAACACAGTTGAAAGAGTTGCTGCAAAGCGCACAAATTTGGGGAGCACTAGAGAAATGGGAAGGCCGATGGGTAAAGAAAAGAGATAAGGGAAAAAGAGATAGTCCGGGATCTAATGAAACAACAGTCACACCTAATTTAGACACTGTGAAAATTCTACCTATGAGAGAAACAGCTGGTGGTGTTTTGGTGCATGTGCCTTGGTCCAGGGGAGACATTTTGTCTTTTACGAATGATTATCCTAGGTTAAGGGAAAAACCGATCGAGTGGTATCAACAGACAGATAGATTCGAGAAGCTTGCAAAATGTCTCTGGGAAGACTTAAATACTTTGTTTGAGATTATTGTTCCGCCAGACTTGTGGCTCGAGTGTAAGAGAGGGGTAGATTGGCCCACAAAAGAACCAGCAAGGGATAAAGTGACTGGAGCACCTTCTGAAGAGGTGATGAAATATTATCATCAAGTAATTGAGTTTTTGAAACAAAAGGTGTCGCCGACGGTGACTGATTGGCAGAAAATCGACCGGACCTCTCAAGAGGTTAAAGAGTCAATACATGCATATTATGAAAGGTTGTTGAAGGCATTCAAACATTACAGTGGTACTGAAACAATTGAACCGAAGGACATGAATCATCTTGTGTTCAGATTCGTCGAAGGGCTGAGACCGGAAGTCAGCCAAATGATTAAAAATCATTTGATTTGTTGGCAAGCTAAACCGATTGATGAAGTATTACAGTGCGCAAAATACTGTAGTGACGAAATTGAATTGAAGCAGAAAAAGTTGAAGGAGAAAGTGATGGTGATGCAGATAAGGGCTGCACAGGCTGGAATACAGGGAAATGGTGTTCAGCAAATGATACAGCAACAACCGCATTTGAATGGTGTGTTTCAGGCACAGCCGAGGGGTAGAGGTCGAGGGTTTGTAAACCGTGGTTCGGACATGAATAATGCTGTTATTCAAAATGATGATCAAGGAATGAAAAAGATGTCACCATGTCATGCGTGCGGGGGCGTGGGACATTGGAAACGGGATTGTCCGAATATAATGCAGGATGGTACGGTTCAGCAGAGTATTAATGCCGGTACACTACAAAATTTACGAGGTCCAAGATTGAGACACCAGAATCAGAACTATCAAAATAATTTGGTGCAAATGTCAGGGGTGCAACCCATGCAGCAAATGCAAATGCCACGTTTCCAAACTGTGCCAGTACAACCAATACAACAGCGGATCCCTATGGTGCCTAGCCAGCAAATGCAGTTACCCCTAGCTCCGATGGGACAGCAACAGGTGACGCTTCCTCAGCAGGTCACAGGTCAGGTAACAAATCAAAATAACACTGTACAACAATTCCCATTGCGAGGTGAAAATTATATGAATGAGGATTGGTCAGATGACAGCTCAGACAGTGAAGAGTGCAGACTCGCAGCATCCCTAGAGGTAGACCAGAGAGGCCCATATGTGGAGGGAAAAGTAATGGGCTACAAAGTATCATTTTTAGTTGATACGGGAGCTACACGCTCTACGGTTCGCAGTGCAGAGGTACCAAGATTACCTCTCTCAGGGCGCACCATACGAGTGGTTGGTGTGGCTAACCAGTACCTGACTAATCCAATCACTGACCCAGTGCAGGTTGAAATTGGAAATTTCCAGGGCCTGCATAGATTTGTTGTATGTGACTCAAGCCCAGTATCCTTATTAGGAAGAGACCTATTGTGCAAAACCAAATGTTCGATTACCTGTTCCAATGGTGGAATAGAGGTACAGACAAACAGTGATGATGAGGCAGATGAGGGTCAACTTATAGAAGAAGGAGGAGAGATGAATGAAGATTACCCTCTAATTACTCTATTCCCAGTGTTTACCCTGATCGATCTACCTGCTGATCTGCAAGGATCAGTAACAGAGAAGGTGTGGGATTTGACTGGAAAGGAGGTTGGATTAATAAAGTGAGTAGGTCCAGTCAAAGTGCAGATAAAGCAGGATGCAGTGTTCCCACAAGTACCACAATATCACATGACTCAGGATGTCCTTATTGAAGTGACACAGATAATTGCGGATTTTCTCATACAGGGAGTTTTGAAAGAGGTCCTGAGCAGTCCATGTAACTCTCCTATTATGGGTTTGAGAAAGCCCTGTGGGAAAGTTCGAATTGTGCAGGATTTGAGAAAAATAAACAAAATTGTGATAAAATGCTGCCCTGTGGTTCCTAACCCAGCGGTAATAATGTTCCAGGTTCCTTGTGATGCTGAATGGTTTACCGTAGTAGACCTATCACAAGCGTTTTTCTCAATACCACTTCACGAAGACAGCCAGTTTTTGTTCAGTTTCAAATTCCTGGATAAGGTATACAGTTGGTGCAGAATTCCTCAGGGGTTTTCTGAGTCACCATCCATCTTCAATCAGATATTGAAGAAGGATCTGGAACCTCTCGTGCTGCCTTACAATTCGACTCTTGTACAGTACATTGATGATTTGTTGATTGCATCCAAAACCAGAGACAGCTGCAAATATGATACCATTGCATTATTGAATCATTTAGGGAAAAACGGACATAAGGTGGCACCTAAAAAGCTGCAGTACTGTCAAAAAGAAGTGAAGTATTCGGGGCATCTGATTGAGAAAGGGTCCCAAAGAATATCAAAAGAGAGAATAACAGCTGTTTTACAAATGAATCCTCCGACAACAAAGAGAGATGTCAGGATGTTCTTGGGAATGGTGGGCTACTGTCGCCAGTGGATACCCAACTTCTCGATTATTTCAAAACCATTAATTAAACTGACAGGAAAAGAAGTTAAGGATGAACCATACACAATCACATTGACAAAAGAAGAGCTTGAGTCATTTTTAGAGCTGAAGGAGTTCATGTGCAGGGCTCCAGCATTAGGAATGCCTGATTATGAGAAACCATTTCTGTTGTTCTGTCATGAACGTGATGCATGTTCTTTGTCTGTTTTAACACAGGTCCATGGAGATGCAAATCGCCCTGTAGCATATTTTTCAGCTACTTTGGACCCTGTCGCAGCAGCCTTACCGGGTTGTTTGCGAGCAGTCGCAGCAGTTGGTCAAAGCCTTTCACAATGCGAGGGCATAGTCATGGGATACCCTTTGACAGTTTTGGTTCCACATTCTGTTGAAATTCTGCTGACACGAACTAAGACACAACATATGACAAATGCACGACTTACCAAATATGAGACAATTATTCTGGGGTCACCCAATGTTACATTGAAAAGGTGCACAGTGCTGAACCCGGCAACTCTACTTCCCAATGAGAATACAGAAATAAAAGATGGGGAAGAGTTTGAGCATGATTGTCTGGAGGTGACTGAGCTTAGTACCAAACCTCGCTCAGATATACAGGATACCCAGTTAAAGGAAAACGATTGCATTATGTTCGTTGATGGGTCCTGCTTAAGAGATTCAACAGGAACATTGAGAGCTGGTTATGCAGTATGTACCATATCTGGCATAATCGAGGCCTCTTGGCTTGAGAAAGTGTTTTCTGCACAGGTGGCAGAGTTAATAGCTCTCACAAAAGCCTGCCATGCTGCTGTAAATCTGAAAGTCACAATCTATACAGACAGCAGATACGGATTTGGAATTGTACACGATTTTGGTCAACTCTGGTTACAGAGGGGGTTTATGACATCCTCTGGTTCACCAGTGAAAAATGGAGAACAAATAAGAGATTTGTTACATGCGATTCAGTTGCCTCTTGAAATTGCAGTGGTGAAGTGCAGTGCCCACACCAGATCACAAGACTTTGGGGGTCATTCTGACTTTGGCGGGCGGCAGAGGCCGCCCGCCAAAGTCCCGCCGGCAGAATACCGCTGTGCGGTCAAAAGACCGCCGCGGTTATTCTGGGTTTCCCGCTGGGCTGGCGGGCGACCGCCAGAAGGCCGCCCGCCAGCCCAGCGGGAAACACCCTTCCATGAGAATGCCGGCTCCGAATGGAGCCGGCGGAGTGGAAGGGGTGCGACGGATGCAGTAGCACCCGTCGCGATTTTCAGTGTCTGCATGGCAGACACTGAAAATCTTGGTGGGGCCCTGTTATGGGGGCCCCTGCAGTGCCCATGCCATTGGCATGGGCACTGCAGGGGCCCCCAGGGGCCACACGACACCCCATACCGCCATCCTCTGCCTGGCGGCCAAAACCGCCAGGAACAGGATGGCGGTATGGGGGTCGGAATACCCATGGCGGCGCAGCAAGCTGCGCCGCCATGGAGGATTCCCCAGGGCAGCGGAGAACCGACGGTACACCGCCGGTTTTCCGTTTCTGACCGCAGCTGTACCGCCGCGGTCAGAATGCCCAAGGGAGCACCGCCAGCCTGTTGGCAGTGCTCCCGCGGTCGTTGGCCCTGGCGGATTTTACCGCCAGGGTCAGAATGACCCCCTTTGTGTCAATGGGGAATGGTTATGCAGACCAAGTTGCCAGATTTTGTGCATTAAACTGTATATCTTTTAAGGAGCAGTGGGAACTGTTGCCACAACCTGAGAATGACGCAACCTTAAGCCTAGCATTACAAGTGGTTGATATCTTAGACGAATTAAAGACATTACAAAGTCACGTTGGTAAAGAAGAAAAACTTTCTTGGCAGAAAATGCAGTGTGTACAAAGAGCAGATGATATTTGGGTGTCAGGAGAAGGAAAACTGGTTTTGCCAAACAGTCTTCTATCGCAATTTGCCCGACTGTACCATGGGCAGGCACATTTAGGAAGAGATGTCATGATCAGATCCTTTAAGATTGATTGGTTCAATCCAAAATTTAGACATGCCGCAGAAATTACTTGTCACAGGTGCATCATTTGTCAACAGATGAACGCTGGAAAAGGAACCGTGGTAACTTTGAGCCACATTGGGAGAGCTGGTGGTCCATTTAATAAAATACAAATGGATTTCATTGAAATGCCTGTTTGCGGAGGTTTGAGGTACGTATTGGTGATTGTGTGTGTTTTTAGTCATTGGATTGAGGCATATCCCACACGTAGGAATGACAGTCTTACGGTTGCAAAACTACTACTCAGAGAATTAATACCCAGGTTCGGGTTTCCGGTTTCTATAGAATCAGATAGGGGAAGACACTTCGACAATGAGGTAATTAAACTTCTGTGTGCCGCACTCAACATTGAACAAAAGCTGCATTGTAGCTATCGCCCTGAAGCCTCAGGACTAGTCGAGCAGATGAATGGTACCCTGAAATCAAGAATAGCAAAAATGTGTGCAGCAACAAACATGAAGTGGCCAGATGCATTACCTCTAGTGCTGATGTCTATGAGAAACACGCCAGATAAGAAAACAGGATTGTCCCCACATGAAATCCTCATGGGCAGAGCAATGAGGTTACCGGCGGTACCTGCAAATGCACTAGTGAATATTACAGATGATATGGTGTTGGATTACTGCAAAAGTTTGGCTCACGTGATTCGCTCTTTCTCTCACCAGGTGGAAGCTAACACGTTACCACCAATCGGCGAACCAGGACACTCTCTGCAAGCTGGAGATTGGGTGGTTGTCAAGAAGCACATGAGGAAATCGTGTCTTGAGCCGCGTTGGAAAGGGCCATATCAAGTATTACTAACAACCACTACTGCTGTAAAGTGTGCCGGGGTTCCCAACTGGATACATGCCAGCCATACAAAAAGGGTAGCGTGTCCTGTTGAAGAGGAACTTGAAAATTCCGGTACAGCAACTTCAAGAGGAGAAGTCTCAGAGTCAGAGATCAGTCAAGAAAGATCTGAGACTACAGGAGAGCCCGCTGAGAACAGCTGTGTCCCTCAAACTATCAGTGAGTTCGAGAGAGGTGACGGAGTGCCAATCTCAGTGGAGGCCGCAGGAGAACAAAGACAAGGAGAGGTTCTCCCAGAAGCAGACGATTACAATTCAGAGTCTGAATACAGTGTCGAACAAGAAGGAGAGAGAGACGGAGAAGTGGTAAATTTGAATCAGAACGAATCAGAATCTCCTGAACAAATTCCAAGCCTATCAGGAGAAAACACCATATGAGTGAAGGAGAACAACAAGGAGAACAAAAATTAAAAAGAAAGAGAATAGCAAACAGAAGATATACAGGTCCTGAATGGGCATATGCTACAACCTCTGAATGGCAACAAGAATTCTTAGCGTTCTGTTTTGATCGAGAAATACCAGGCCAGTACTACGGTACATGAAGAGTATACCACTAGAAAACTGAGATAAAGATTGAAATTGTGAAAGCTGAAAAATAATAATAAAGAGTCCTAAGAAAAAAAAAAAAACTACCGGAAAGTGACATTAAACCTGGATTTGACTTATAGAAACCTGATTACGACAAGCTGCTAACCTGAATTGACGAAAAGGGTCCTGGAGTGAGTGAAGACGCTGTAAAATACGCAGAACAAGTTTGCTGCTCAGAGTTGATTGTTGATCTGCTATTCTGATTCTATACAAACATGGCTTACAGTAACAAAGGAAGTAAAGTGTGTGGTTGGTTAGGACTTATGATAGGTGTTGTATGCACAATAATGATTGTGGGAGTGATTGTGGGAATGCCATGGAGAGAGAGTGAAACTATTAATGCAACTTTAAAACCTGAGACTACCACTACAACTAATAAACTATCACCATGGGAGAAATTTCAGCAAAACGCAAGACATCTGCATGAGGGAACTAATACAAAAGGTTAACTTTCTACTAATGTTTTCTATCGCTTACTAAATGAGTATGTGGAAACTATGGATGCGAAAGACTGTTATGTATGTACTAAAATTCCTTCATCTGTGCAGGAGGGAGTTACTTATCATAGCCTCCCTCTTACGTACGGGATCAGCTGTAGCTTGCTACTAACAAGATTTTATGATCAAGAGCATGTGCAATATTTTTATTCAAATTTAGATGTTGTGTTTTCTTTTGTGCCTGTTATTGAATTCTTAAATAAGCTAGCTAAAGAGCATGATATAAAATTAGTTAGAGGATTCTTTGAGCCAACACTAACATTTGGAACTGCTTATGCACACCGCAACAATTTAACATGCTTACTGTCTCCTGTGGAGAAAAGCTTTTTAGATCATACAGATGATAGACGCAAAGCATTAAAAGAAAGATTAGAAAAAGGTTTAGAAAAACGCACTCATGCAAATGATTACGCTTATACTGCAATTAAAACACAAGGCAAGTTAGCTATAGATGCATTACACGTAGGTAGACTCTGTATATATAGACCGAAATCTGATCAAGATAATTTGTTTGTGGGAACGAGTGAATGTAGGCATGTGTTTCTGTTTCAGAGCAAATGGACCTTTATGTTAAATGGACAAGACCCAGCGATTCCTGGAATCTATTACATCTGTGGGTTAAATGCATATTACCGTCTCCCTAAGGGATGGTATGGGACATGTTATTTGGGAATAGTATTCCCAAAGATTTACCAAATTGATGACTTGAAACAAATACCTAAAACGTCTGAATTACAACATGCCAGACAAAAACGAGAATCAGTGGCGGCTGTCATTGGTGACATATTTGGAGCTCTAATCCCTTCAGTGGGGGTTATCCTAAATTCTATGAAAATTCAAAAGTTGTCTACTATTGTGGATAACATGCTGACAAATTTTACAGGGGCCATACTTCTGATGGACACTGAACTTGCTGCAGAAAGAGCTATGACTCTTCAAAATAGGCTTGCTTTAGACATTCTTTTAGCAAAGAGTGGAGGTGTGTGCAAAATGCTTGGTGAACGTCATTGCTGCTCATATATACCTGATAACAGTAAGAAAATTAGAAACATGCTTACTAACATGACTAGAGATAGAACAGATTTGAAGGATCTAAAAGAACCTGGTGTTTGGGAGAAATTTGGAAAAGGAATTGCCCGAGTGGGAAGCTGGTTTACCAACATTTGGAATGGGGTACTTGCAAAAATTATGATGGGATTATTCATTGTTCTGATTTGTTTATTGGGATTTTGGGGAATATGCAAAATTAATAATAAAGTGAAAAGAAATTGGACTAAAAGAACCAAAAGAAATGAAGAAAGTGAAAGAGAGAAAATGTTCAATGAAATGTGGGAAAGCTCACATAAAGGGCAAGATGTTGAAATGCGCATTATGCGCAAGGTGAAAAACTGAAGATCAAGGATTGTGTGATGACGAGCGTCATCAGAGGAGGGACTGAGAGAGCGTAGCCTAAATAATATTTATTATAGACGTGAAACACTTACATTTGACAATGCAATATTAATAATTAATGATTGAATTGTATTAATAAAAATGGTGATTTACTCATTTATGAACACTAATGCTGAATTAATAATAATAATCCTTCGATTATATGTACTCGTATATCTTAAGTTAGCGTAAGTCAAGCAAAGCTGTGTAGCTCTCATATTAAAGCGTATTCTTCTGTCTCTTCAGTGTGCGGACTTGCAAACGACCATGACCCAGCTATTGTTCTTTCTGTATTTGTAACATGAAGGAATTTTCTCATCCGCATGCTAGCAGCTTTTAGTATAAAGCTATGTGCTTCGAAACATTAATGGACACTTCCAAGGACAATGAGACGAGGGGAAGAGAACTTTTAACCTGAGACGTGTGCCAAGATGGTGAAGTAACCCCGTATATGCCACCTACGAAGTGTCGATTATGAAGACCAATTAGAAGACAAGCTAATACCAAGAAATGACAAATGCATTACTTAATGTATAATTTGATTGGTTACCAATAGTGGGGTGTAGTTATTAACCAATAGAATTTTGGGGGAATGTATTACGAAAAGGGGATAAAAACTCATGACACGAGAGACGAGGGGCATTAGGTAGGGAATTATATCGATTGCATCCAGAAACTCTGTCACTCTATTTGGTGACTTTGAGACTTAGACAAAATCATCTTAGCCCATAGACTGCCCTATTACACTTTCCTCCTTATGAGGAAAGTGTCCCTTGCCTCTAATTTAGATAGATTGACGGTGAATTAACTGATGTCCTGAAGACGAAGACTGATCCTGTATGCTGACCTATCTCGAGGAGGGTAATTATATTGCTAACGGTAATCTATTTGCCTTTTCTTTCTAGGTACCAACTGCTGTATGTTTTGATTAGAGACCTTGGTTAGATGTTTTCCAAATTGGTGTTCAAATTGTTTTGCATGAAGCCCAACATGCTAATGCTAATCAGAGGTTAGACGAGGTATCCATTTGACTGACAAACTAACGTGACTGACGTGATGCTATGCTGAACTAGTATCTTAGAATATTCGATGTATTGTGATCTGGTTATACCCATCTGATTATCTATGTTTCTGATTTTTGCATTATTGAAAGCTTATTGTGGTTGTCATCTTGTAACTGTGCTTATATGCTTCTTAACTTTGAGATTGATGCATTTGCTATTAGATTGTAATCAATAGGGAATAAAACTCATAAAACTTCATTAAGGTGTGGTTATTCATGACTGAAAGGTCATGATTGCGTCGAATGTTTATTAAATGTCTGGAGCGGGATATATTTTGGTGATAAGTATTGGCAATGTTATTGACATATTAATTGGTGTTTTGATCAGTTATCTCGTCCTACGGTGTCTCACCACTGGGCCCAAAGATTCATTGGCTTAAAACGAGTCCTGATGTGTATAAAGTAACATAGACGGACGCGTTAACACATGCTTTTTCACCCACAATCCCCTGCAAATGTCAAAGTGAGGGTAAAAAGATCACAATTCTTCTGCTCTCTGTGAGAGAAAACACCTGAAGGCTAATGGAAAAGGTTCCAGCAGCAAAAGTGTTGCTACTTCTCCTGATTAAAATACACCCCACTTGTGTAGGTAGGCCTAATATATGGGAGAGGAACAGGCCAAAATTGTGACTATGTGAAGACATATTGAAACACTGACACTATATTGATTGCACACAGTCACCTATTTGGCCTGTTCCTGTCAGTTATGATAGTCCCAGCAATATAAGGGAGGTATTGTGGAAAACAGGGTGGTGGAGTTCTTCACACTCTCTTCATCTTTCCTTCACAGGAATGTGAGGAGATTCAGAAAATGTTTGACCTATGTAGGGGGATTGAATTTGAGAATGTATTGTTTTATCTCTCATCTATAGCAAGAGGTTACCAGAGGCTGCAGGTGTTCAGGAGAAGAAGTGCGCTCTGTACATTGTCAGTCAGCATGTTGTTGGATACCTAGCTCATCACATTGTTAAGTGTTTTCACCACCTTCCCTGCAATGGCATTTTCAATCTAGCCATCACCTGGAGTGGTCTTCCTTTAACCCAAATATATTGCCAGGTGAGAAGGGCAGCGGTAAAAAGAGGATTCCAACACTGCGCAAAGGATGACAAACAAGGGATTTTTCTTTGTGTGCCAAACTGACAGGCTGAGTTTCAGGAAAGGGGTGTGTGGACAAGCCTTCTAAACTGCTGTTTTCAAGATGGTGCTCTGTTATGAGAATACTATCAGAGGTTTCCAATCTGAGATACAGTATTTTCCTGTGACGTCAGTTCCTGTTTAAATCATATATAAGGAGCCATACACAAGTGATGAATGTGTTGCAACACAGACATTATTTTTATTTGCACTTCTCACCCCCTTTCTATTATTTCTGTCTCGATTTTTGCTGCTTGCATTTGGATTTTTACTTGATCTACTTTTGGATTTCTTTGCTTGGCTCTTTCTTCTTCATAAATGCCAAAAAGAGCTTGCTGTCTTTCTATTTGCATCTGCATCAATCTTCATCTTTGATTAAGAGACACATAATTGCAGAGGACAGTTTATATGGTTTGTGACTTTTTTCCTCTTGAGACCCTCTTAAGGAAACACTTGACACTTTTCACAAGTACCACTAGGTATGGGTGGCACGATTGGTACTGGGAGGAATAGCGCTTGAGCAATCAAGAAGGCAACCTAACAGGCCTTCTCAATGTTCACTCGTTGACCCTTTTTGTTGACAAACCATAATGAACAAGCTCTCTCCTCTAAAAGAGAACATCTCATATACCAGGCTTTCACCACATTCTGAAATATTAGTCCAACCATATCATTTGCCTTGAAAAAGTCATTATTGATGAAACATGTCAGCTTCTTACAAGAACTTTTACAGATGTGTTGTTACAAACATTGATTCCACTGAAAACAAAAAGAACTGTGGTACATATCACAGCTAATATTTAGAACTTTACTTGCTTTTGAGATTGTCAGATGCAGTTACAGTGCTACTTACTGTATCTGTTTTTATATTAATAGTCTTATGCCCCTGCTGTCCTTTGTTTTAAGGGTAGTAATTAATTGCATTTGTAACTTTTACCAATAGCATTCCACTACAGGCTTAGCACACACAAATTATAAAAATTGGATGTCAACCAGCAGATGTATGCTAATTTGTCTCATGGCTTCTGCTCCCAATTGTAATAGTTATTCTATAATGGGTTTCTTGATTTCAGAAGGATAGTGTGTATCATGGTTACTGTAGGTACTTTTTCAAAGAGACGCAATTTTTCTTCTTTGTCCAAATCACCAATAGCAAAGAAATTGCCCAAAGGTTTTGACTGATATTTTTAATCTTCATGGATTACCAATTTCTGATAAAGGCTCTCAATATCTTTCAGGTTTTACAGAGCTCTGTGTAAATCATTAGGAGCTGAACAAGCTCTTTCTTCTGCCTATCATCCCCAGCCAAATGGGCGAACAGTATAGATAATAGATGGTACTGTAATGAAATGCAATATAGTTGGGAGTTAAGTGAGTGCGCAAATCAAGATGGCCACCTCCCGCAAGAGCATCGTGGTGTTGTCCTCTTATTGATGATTTTACTTTATTACAGGCTAATTTTACCATGTTTTGAGAGGTGGGAACTTAGTATGTAAAAAGAAGCACACTTCTTCTTTCTTCCTTATTCTTGCTTTATTCCACACAGAAGAAATAGACATCCAACCCTGGCAGATGACAGCAGCAACTGCCCTCTGCCTTACAGACTATTCCACAATTCTACATTCTAAGTCCTGTTGCCAGGTAGCCCCCAACCTTCTATCATCTAAATACAACACATCTTCCCCCTTATACTTTGAGGAAAGAGAAAAAAAAAAAAACATAAGCATACAAAATCTCCTATAGGAATTGGTATGAACTATATACAATCAAAATAAAATGTCTACACAAATAACTGTGTACACAAACATCCCTTAATAATCCTTATAACAACACTATTCAGTGTAATAATCCTTCAAATACCACGGCCTTTTAGTCGTTCTTTTTTCCAAACACAACCTCCTTGACAATGTTTTATTTACAGTTTCTGACTGTTCCTTGTGAATCCTTACCCACACTCTTACCTCTTGATCACTACATTTTACCACACTACCCAGATTCCATCTCTTGCCATCGTCCAAATCCACACTACACCTTCTCACTCCCACTACACGTTTAGGATCTGACCATTTGGACAAACCCAATCACCAACCACCATCTTGCACACTCTCACCTGATCCTTCAATCGTCCGTCATACTTTCCTTGCATTTTGTCCACTCAATGCCGTAAATTCTGTCCATCCACACATTTCCTACCTGTTCTTCCCGTCCATCCTGGTACAATCTTAGTACATGGTTTGCTGCCTTTCAATAATAAAAATGGTGATTCCAGCGTCAAAGAATGGGGTGTTGTGCGATAATTCCATAACAAATTCTTTAATTCTGTCTTCCAATCTAAACCATTTTGAAATGACAATTGAATATTTTCACCAAATACTCTGTTAAATCTTTCCACCAATCCATCCTCTCTAGGATGTGCTACCACAGTTTTAACATGTATAACTCCACAACCAATTAAATACTCCTCAAATTCATTTGAAGTGAATTGTGGTCCATTATCCATCACCATTTCTGCAGGATACCCTTCCTTCCTCCAAACCTCCTCACAAAATGCTATAATCATGGACGACCTAATATCTTTCACCACACTGAGCTCTGGCCACTTGGAATGATAATCCACCATGACAATCTCAAAATCCCTTACATTACCAACCAAATCAAATGTCCTGCAAACATCCATTCCTTCTCTCTGCCAAGGGTCTGACAGAAAAGGAACAGGAATAACTGGTGTCTTCTCACTCACATGCGTTTTGTCACTCCGTGCACAACATACACAATTCCTTACAAACCTCTCCTCATCCTTATCCATGCCTGGCCACTAGAAATCCTCTCTTGCTTTTCTTTTGATATCAGACATTCGTCCATGCCCATCATGCAACATTCCCAAAACATCCTGTCTCAATATGAATCGTACAACCAATGTGTCCCCTCTTCTCAACATACCATTTTGAACTGACAACTCTGACCAAACATTTTTAAAATTTATTACCAAACTAGCAGTTTCTTCTCCTACCTCTGACCACCTTTTGCACACATTATTCATTACACTTTGCAGCTCATTATCATCTTGAATCTCCATTTTCCACACACTCTCACTTATAGCCTTCAGATTTTTGTCTTGTAAACTCGCTACCAACCATTCCTCATCCTCCTCTTCAGGCCTCACTTCAACTGGTAATCTTGACAAACAGTCAGCATTTACATCAGCAACACCAGGCACATACTTCACATTAAGGGGGTCATTACAACATCAGCGGTAAAAGCCACTTACTGCCGTGCAGAAGACCGCCAAGAAACCGCCGCGGAATTCCGCCACAGCTATTATGACACACAGCTCGGAATCCGCCGAAATTTAGACACCCACACAACTCCGCCACACCAAAGGTCAGTGATAAACTGGCGAAAACAAAACCTCCACCGTCACGCCAACAGAAACACGCACATGCTATCACAACCCACGAATCCACGCGGCGGTCTTTCAACCGTGGTATTCAATTGGCGGTACACACCGCCGCGCTCAAAATACACACACATCTCCAAAACACCGCCACATTGGACAATTCAAAATACACACACCTGATACATATACAAGCACCACTCCCACACACCCAATACAATATAAAACACACACCCACATCACCCACAAACCCCTACGACCAAAAATTTGAAAGAAGGCCTGAGAGAGACTAGATCAATAGACAACCCCACCACACAGAGGCACACAACACCATCACTCATACAACATCCACGCTCAAAATACCCCACACCACCACACATCACCACACTCATCAGCACATACACCACCCCACACATCACCTACACCACCCCATGTCACGCCAAAGACACCCCAGGTTTTCCGAGGAGGAGCTCAGAGTTATGGTGGAGAAAATCCTACGGGTAGAGCCACAGATATTTGGAGCTCAGGTGCAGCACACCTCCATAGCCAGGAAGATGGAGCTATGGTGAAGAATCGTCGACAGGGTCAACGCTGTGGGACAGCATCCAAGAAATCGGGAGGACATCTGGAAGAGGTGGAACGACCTACGGGGGAAGGTACGTTCAGTGATATCCAGGCACAACATCGCGATTCAGCGGACTGGCGGCGGACCCCCACCTCTTCCCCCACAACTAACAACATGGGAGGAGCAAGTCTTGACCATCATGCATCCTGAGGGCCTCGGAGGAGTCGGTGGAGGAATGGACACCGGTAAGTCAAATCTTAACTATCATATCCCCTACCCTACCTGCATGCTATCACACACCTCCTCCCTCACCCCCTCACCCATCACAGCAAATCCTCACTAATGTACTCATAACACAAACCACACATCCCAACACCAAGCCCTGCATGCAACACCAAAGCATGGTCACCCCTCACTAAAGCATGCCCAAAGCACATTCCCTTAACACCCCCCCAACCATCATCACACAAGCCCCCACACTGGAATGCTAGCACTCGGGTACACGCTCACCCACCCATTGCACACCATGACACACACACATGCAATAATCATGCTTTTATACCCCTGCAGGACCACTACCCAACGTCACCAGACAGGAGGGTCCAGACATCTCCACCCCACCCACAGAAGAGGCCCACAGTGATGACAGCAGCTCTGGCCAACTGGATCCAGATGACCAGCCCGGACCATTGTGGGCCTCGGGACAGTCGGTTCCCCTCGCACAGGCACAGCCCAACACTGACCTTCCACCCTCTGGTAACACCAGCACAGCACCCACCCAGCAGGCCCATACCTCCATACCCAGGACACGTCAATCAGCGGTGTGTCCACCACTACAGGGAACCCAGGATAACCCACCACCCCAACAACAACAGGGACCTGGGGGCAGTGGTAGTGGGCACACGGTCCAGGGGACGGAGGCACACGAACACAGGGGAACTGGGAGGGCTGCTGTGCGACAGGGGGCGGACAGGCCAAGGGAACCCACTCTCCACGAGGCCCTCTCCTCCATCTTGGGAGCATACCACCACTCCCAGGAGACGATGGCGACGGTCCTGGCCAAGTTTCAGGAGACCCAGCGCATGCAGGAGGAACAGTATTTGGGGTTCAGGGAGGAGCTTAGAACCATCAGCTCCGCCCTGGGCACCATCGTAGGGGTGCTGAAGTACATACAAAACAGCATGAGGGACACCGTGGCACTCCAAGGGGCCCCTGACACTAGCATGGACGATGAACTGCCCACCACCTCTGCCGGCGCTAGTGGACAGGAGGCACCGCCACAGGACCACCACACCAGCACCCCACCCCCTGCAGACGGACAGCCACCCCGCAAGCGGTCCCTGAGATCCAGGAACAGGACAGAGCAAGATGGCAAGACCCCCACCAGGAAATGAGACCACCCGGATTGTCCTCCCACTGTCCCACTTTGTTACACTGTCCACATTGGAACTGCCCCAGATCCAGTTCCTATGCCCATATGGGCAATGCAACTGTGTGACTAATAGACTGGACTCTGCCATGGACATTCCTCCACCATCACCCATCACCATTTTCCCGCCCCCTCCAATAATTAGCACTTCAATAAACACACTTGAACCACAAAACAATCTGGAGTCAGTCTGTGATTTTGAAAATGTGTATTAACTATGACAATGGCCAAATCCGTTCGAAAATGTAATGTCAACATACCTATGTCACACATCACAGGCCCATGAAGGATGCAAGCAGATGACACACGTTGGTAACCACACCTGTGAAACCGTAATGGAAATGTACAACTCAGTTACCATATACTGCTACTAATTGACAGACAGGATAGAGGTAGAAGTGTGAAAGTGAATGTGATAGTAAAAAAAGTTGTTCTCACCTGTGTGTCACTGGAAATATTGCTGTATGACTGACTCCCTGTTGTCTATGTCTTCTTCCTCAGCTTCATCCTCATCACCGTCCACAGGCTCCACAGCTGCCACAACACCGTCATCTGGACCATCCTCCTGCAGAAGAGGCACCTGGCGTCGCAAAGCAAGATTGTGAAGCATCGAGCAGGCGATGATGATCTGGCACACCTTCCTTGGTGAGTAGAATAGGGAACCACCTGTCATATGGAGGCACCTGAACCTGGCCTTCAGGAGGCCGAAGGTGCGTTCGATCACCCTCCTAGTCCGCCCATGGGCCTCATTGTAGCATTCCTCTGCCCTGGTCCTGGGATTCCTCACTGGGGTCAATAGCCAGGACAGGTTGTGGTAACCAGAGTCCCCTAATAGCCACACACGGTGCCTCTGGAGTTGACCCATCACATACGGGATGCTGCTATTCCGCAGGATGTAGGCGTCATGCACTGAGCCAGGGAACATAGCATTTACCTGGGAGATGTACTGGTCTGCCAAACATGCCATCTGTACATTCATGGAATGATAACTCTTCTGGTTCCTGTACACCTGTTCACTCCTGCGTGGGGGCACCAGAGCTACATGGGTGCCATCAATAGCACCTATGATGTTGGGGATATGTCCCAGGTCATAGAAGTCACCCTTCACTGCAGCCAAATTCTCCACCTGAGGGAAAACGATGTAGCTCCTTACGTGTTTCAGCAGGGCAGACAACACTCTGGACAGCACGTTGGAAAACATAGGCTGGGACATCCCTGATGCCATGGCCACTGTTGTTTGAAATGATCCACTTGCAAGGAAATGGAGCACTGATAGCACCTGCACGTCAGGGGGGATTGCTGTGGGATGGCAGATTGGTGAGATCAGGTCGGGCTCCAACTGGGTACACAGTTCCTGGATTGTGGCACGGTCAAACCTGTAGGTGATGATCAAATGTCGCTCCTCCATTGTTAACAGGTCCACCAGTGGTTGGTACACCGGAGGATTCCGCCATCTCCTCAAAAGTCCCAGCCGACGGTGCCTAAGAAGGACAACAGCGACAACAGAGTCAACAAAATCCCAGGTATGTATCCACAGCCACACAGAACACAACACCAAATACAAAACTCATCCTGTATGTGTGTTGAGTGTAGGCCTAGGTATGTGTGACGCAGTAGTAAATGAAGCCATGTGGACCCCTGAAAAGTGGGACAATGGGGTGTGAGGTATCTGCGCTGGCGTTGTACACCGTCGCGGTAGGCGGTCGTAGACCGCGGCGCAATGCTGCATTGGTTAACATTGGACCCTATGGGTCCCAGGAGCCAATGAGGAAGAGCGCCGGCGGTGATGAAACGCACCGCCGCGGACGTGACCGCCGCGGACGTGACCGTCATTTTCTATCTGTTCAATCACTCAATACCTGATCTTCGACAGGAGAGGACCTATACTGCAAGTGCTGCGGTGACCTCGGTCTGGAAGAGACAATGGCTGCTGCGTCTGGGGAAAGGGCCCCTGCCTTCATTGGTCTGGAGTTGGAGAAGCTAGTCGACGGGGTACTCCCCCAGTACACGCTACTCTACGGTCCTCCAGACCAACAGGTAAGTACACAGGGAGCACGTTGTATGGGCTATGCTGGGTGGAGAGGGCTGGATGTCAGTAGCAAGGGGGCAGAGTTAAGCGACCATGGAGGACTGAGAATGCATGTGCCACATGGCAAGGGTAGGGATGGGGGCCACTCACTTAGACGGTGCACTTGTTAATGACTTCTCTTCTTCCCCTGTACATGTCATGTAGGTCAGCGCCCACCAGATGAAGGACATTTGGCATGCCATCGCCAAGGACATCCGGACCCTGGGGGTCCACCAGAGACGGGGCACCCACTGCTGTAAAAGATGGGAGGACATTCGCCGCTAGAGCCAGAAGACGGCAGAGGCTCAGCTGGGGATGGCCTCCCAACGTGGGAGGGGTGCCCGTCGCACCATGACCCCCCTGATGTTCAGGATCCTGACGGTGGCCTACCCTGAGTTGGATGGGCGCTTGAGGGCATCACAGCAGACACAAGGGGGTGAGTACACTCACATTCTGATGACTTTGCGCGCAGTGGAGGGGTCTTGGAGGGGGAGGAGGGCTGTGGGTTTCCCTAGGCCAGGGCGAGTTAGGTAGGCTAGGCCCCTCCGTAATGCATGCCACGGGGCACTCTACCCCACCTCTGTAGAGTGCCAAGTACAGGTATACATGCCCCTGTGTCATCTATGTGTGCAGATGTCCACCATAGCCATGTAGGCCATATCCCAGGAATTTCATCAGTAGAGGCCAAGAGCACGGCGTAGTGCAGGTGGCTGCTGTGTCTGTATTGTCCGCCAACGGTAGCGGTAAGCCATACACTCAACCTGTCTTTCTTCTGTCGTCCCCCCGCCCTTTTTGTGCTCTCCCTGTTCTTTTGTGCATCAGCATCATCAGGCGGAGGTACAGTGGCACCGGAACACGAGGGAGCTGCATCCCACATGGCCATGGAGGGCCACACCACAGACTCTGAATACACCAGTGGGACGGAGGGCGAGGGGAGCTTCACGCCGGACCCCGGATCACCAAACAGCGACACGGACTCGTCCGCCGATGGAAGCTCCCTTGTGGTGGTGGCACCATCTGTGCACCCCACTTCTACAGGTACAGCCGCCACCCCCCCTACAAGCACCGCCCTCCCAGCAGCCCCTCAGCCTTCGCTCCGTGCCCGCTCACCCAGGAGGGTGGGCATCACCTTCGCCCCAGGCACCTCAGGCCCTGCCCCAGTCACCCCTGCTGCCCTCAGTGAGGAGGCCATTGACCTCCTCAGGTCACTCACTGTTGGGCAGTCTACCATTGTGAATGCCATCCAGGGTGTAGAAAGGGAGTTGCAACACGGTAATGCATTCCTGGAGGGCATTCATTCTGGTCAGACTGCCCTTTATCGAACCCTGCAATCTCTGACATCAGCACTGATGGCAGCCATTGTCCCTGTGTCTAGCCTCCCCCCTCCAACTTCCTCCACCCAGACCCAATCCCCTGTACCCCAGCCTATCCCAAGCACACCATCAGACAAGCATGCACACACCCCAACACACAAAAGTAGCTCAGGCAAACATAAGCACCACACATCCCACAGGCACACACGCCAGCATCACCCACATACGGACACAGCAACATCCACTGCCTCCACTGTGTCCCCCTCCTCCTCGTCTCCCTCCCAGTGTCGTCTACACTCTCACCTGCATGCACTACATCTACAGGCACTAGGACTCGCACCAGAACGCCCAGCACCACACCCCGCTCACCTGCACTCACCACCCCCACTACCATTTACACGTCCCCTGTGCCCACTCCCAGTGTGTCTGTGACGCCCCCTCCCAAAGTACACAAACGCGGGCACCCACACACCTAACATCCATCCACCTCACGACAGCCTCCAGTACCTGCACCCAAATCACCTAAAGTGACACCTCCTACAACCACCTCCTCTTCCTCCACTCCCAGACCCCCTCCACCTACCCATCCCAGTGTTCGTCAGAAACTCTTCCTCAGCGATGTTGAGCTCTTTCCCACCACCCCCACCCCCCACTTCATAGGTCCCGTAGTAGCACCTCAGACAATAAAACTCTGGTACCAGTGATGCGTGTTAAAGGTGTGTGGAGTGCACCGGCCACCAGGGCAGCCAGTGTGACACGGAGCCAGAGCACTGCCAGTCCACCCTCTGTAAAGCACCTTAAGTTGGAAAGTGGCCGACGGGAGAGGGTGAAGACTCCTGGCGGAAAAACAGCTCACAAGGGTCCCGGGGGGAGTGCTGAGTCTGCTGTGACTCCTCCCAAGGTGCTGAAGGGGCAGCAGAAGTCTCCAAAGTCTGGGAAGAGCAGCACGGCGAAGAAGGCCGCCATCCTCCCCGCCGGCCGGGACGCCAGCGCCAGCAGTACCGTCACAGGTCAGGAGACCACCGCCGGAGTCAGTGCTCTGGAGGGCACCAGTATCGTCACAGGTCAGGAGACCACCGCCAGCGTCAGTGACCTGGAGGGCCCCAGCAGCCACAGCCCCGCTGGGCACTGACGGACCGTAATGCCACACACCGCTGCACAGGTCAGAGACAGGAAAGGTAAGCACCGCTGAACAGGGCAAAGACCGCCATGGTGAAGACCGCTGAACAGGGCAAAGACCGCCATGGTGAAGACCGCTGAACAGGGCAAAGCACTGCCATGGCTAAGCACCGCTGAACAGGCCAAAGAGTGACATGGTGAAGACCGCTGAACAGGGCAAAGCACCGCCATGGTGAAGACCGCTGAACAGGGCAAAGCACCGCCATGGTGAAGACCGCTGAACAGGGCAAAGCACCGCCATGGCTAAGCACCGCTGAACAGGCCAAAGAGCGACATGGTGAAGACCGCTGAACAGGGCAAAGCACCGCCATGGTGAAGACCGATGTACAGGGCAAAGCGCCGCCATGACTAAGCACCGCTGAACAGGCCAAAGCACCGCCACATCAAGCATCGTTAGCCCATGTGCAGCTGGGACAGTGACGGAACAGGGACCGTCACAGGGAGCGTGATGCACTCCGGGCACCAGTCCCCCTCCAGAACCAGTGGAGACCTGCATCCACTCTGTCTGTCCTTCACAGGATGAAGCACTCTGGGCACCAGTCCCCCTCCAGAACCAGTGGAGACTGTTATCTACTGGAGAGACTGTGGCTTTGCACTCCCCAGGATGGTACAGTGGGCAAGCCACCCACTGTAGAGACTTGAGAGACTGTGGCTTTGCACTCCCCAGCATGGAACAGTGGGCAACCCACCCACTGTAGAGACTTGAGAGACTGTGCCTTTGCACTCCCCAGGATGGTTGAGTGGGCAAGCCACCCACTGTTAAGACTTGAGAGACTGTAGCTTTGCACTCCCCAGGATGGTACAGTGGGCAACCCACCCAATGTAGGGACTTGAGAGACTGTGGCTTTGCACTCCCCAGGATGGTCCAGTGGGCAAGCCACTCACTGTAAAGACTTGAGATACTGTGGCTTTGCACTCCCCAGGATGGTACAGTGGGCAACCCACCCACTGTAGGTACTTGAGAGACTGTGGCTTTGCACTCCCCAGGATACATCAATGGGCATGGAGCCCCGTCGTGGATCTGGCTTTGCACTCATCCAGCTGAGGTGTCCCCCCTTCCCTTCCCCCTGAGGTGCCTGTTGTATTTCTATCTAATGCCCCTGCAGTGTTCTCTCCGTTTGTTGACCGGTATCTAGTGTGGGCCTCGCCCATGCATTTTGGGCCCAGTGGTCCACGGACATTGAAATGCGCATACCTGCACGACTAATCGTGATGTATATATTTGGAAAGTGTATATCTATCTGTATATATTTGGTTACTGTATTTTGATACATTACAATGTTTGCACTGATTTCCTTTTGTCTTAGCATTCTTCCGGGGGTGTTGGGGGTTGTTACTGTGCTGTTTGGAACTGCATTGGTATGTGTGTTGTAGTGTGCTAGGGTCGGGTTGGAGGTGGGGGTGTTGCATGTGTGTCCCCCTGACTTTTGCCTCACCTATGTCGTAGGTGCAGTACTCACCGTTGTCTTCGGCGCCTACGTTGCTGATGATCGTAGATGAGCAGGAAGACAAGTGCAGGGAGGATTTGAAGATCGGGATCCATGGTAGCCTCCTTCCTCGTGGAGTGTGTTAAGGTGAGCGTTTTCCCATTGCAAAAGCTGTTTCCGCCGTGTTTTTATCCACAGTGAATCTGCCCCGGAAAAAGGTGGCGGATTGGTGGGTTGTGATACTGTGGGCGGTACTTTGTCTTCCGCCTATCTGTTGGCGGTGACCGCCGCGCTGCTTGTCTGTACCACCGTGGCGGTCGGAGTGTTAAAGTGGCTGTCTATGTTGGCGGTTTCCGCCACGGTCATAATTCACTTTTTTTGTCCGCCGGCCTGTTTGCGGTATTACCGCAGCTTTAACACCGTCCGCCAGGGTTGTAATGACCCCCTAAATGTGTACTCTTGTAATCTATACAACCATTTTGCAATTCTCGATGATGCACGGCCTGTACCTCTTGTGGTGAATAAATCTACTAATGGTTTATGATCTGTACGCAGCTCGAATCTTCTTCCCCACACATAATTTCTCAAATATTGTATTCCCCACCAACAAGCTAAGGCATCCTTCTCAAGCACCGAATACGATATCTCCGCACCCTTCAATGTTCGTGATGCAAATGCTATTACGTGTTCTTTTCCATTGTGAATTTGCATTAATACTGCTCCTAATCCATACATACTAGCATCTGTTGACACTATAGTACGGTCTTGTACCATGAATGGTTTCAACTCAACCGCATCAACAATACATTTTTTGAGTTCAAGAAAAACTTGCTGACATTCACTCGACCAAATATACTGTTGATTTTTCTTTAATAAAGAGTGCAATGGTTGTGCTAAATCCGCAAAAATGTTTACAAATTTGGCATAATATTCTGCCAAACCAAGGAAAGATCGTAATTGATCCTTATTCTCAGGCCTGGGTGCTTGTTCAATTGCCTCCATTAAATTTCTCTTACGTTTTATTTCTTCCCAAGATATTGTATGACCCGAAAATTCTACACTTTGACGCCCCAACTTGCATTTATTCACTTCAACCGTTAGTCCTGCCTTCTCCAATATCTGACACACCTTCCTCAAATTATTATCATGCTCCATCACATTTTCACCTCACACTGGTACATCGTCTTGGAAACATCTCACATTCTCCAACTGACCTAACAGACTGTGCAATAGACTCTCTGAAACACTGCTGATGCCCAAGCTAGACCAAATGGCATCCGGGTGAATCTAAATGGACCTTCTGGTGTAATGAAAGATGTTAAGTGCCTAGATTCCGGATGCAGTAAAATCTGGTGATATGCACTTCACAAATCTAAGGTTGAATATATCCTACCATCTTTAACTCCAGCTAACAACTCGTTAATATTGGGAATCGGGTGCCTGTACACCCATATGTTGTCGTTCAAATCCCTTAAGTCCACACACATTCTAATTTTTCCATTTGGTCTATGGGCTAGAACAACTGGGCTTAAACATTCTGAAGCCTCAATTGTTTCTGTCACACCTAACTCCAATTGTCGTGTAAGTTCATCTTTCAAGGCATTCCTCAAAACTATTGGTACACTTCTCACTTTGTGCACTTTTAGTAACGCCCCCTCCTTCAACATAATCTTGTGCTGGAATTTCTTCAAACAACCTAGTTTATTACTGAACAAGTTAGGAAACCCATCTTTCCACTTCTCTGCTTCATCTTGCTCAACAGCCAAAACTTGTTCCTCATTGTTTGGATCTAGTACTATCCCTAATGTTTTTTGTTCCTTCCAACCTAACAAACAACGACCCCTTCCTACAACATACACCCAACACTTCGCCTTCCTTTGTTTAAAAACTACCTTCCCCCAGAAACAACCCATAATGAGTATTTTGTTACCACCATATCCCACTAATTCAACATCAGAGCTGGATAAATCACATTGTCCTAATCTAATCCATGTTGCTTTATCAATAATAGTATAAGGGGAACACAAATCTGCCCACATACTAACCACAAAGCCATTCACACTAATTTCACACTTCGGAAGAGTGTATTGATCTTTTCCAAGTTCAAACACTTCACTTCTTTGCTCCTGTACACGTACAGAACTGTCATTTATCATGAGTACCTCTATATGATTCCCAACATCTTCATTCTCTTCGGAGATATTCTGCTCTTGCATTTTTTCACACACACAATTCACACTCTTTTTCTTATATGAACCAATTTTTTGATTGCACACTTTAGAAAAATGACCCACTTTATTGCACAAAAAACATTTGGCTTCTTTTGCAGGACAACTGGTAGAATAAGCCAAATGTTTCACACTTCCACATCTACAACATTTATTTTTTCCATCCGCTTTACTGCTAGTCTTGTGTTTCACACTATTATCTGATTGTTCCAATACATCCTACACATTACTATTACTCAATTCTTTAACATACCTCAAAGTATCTTCCACACGCTTTGCTATTGTTATAACCTCGTCTAAAGATGGGTCCTTCAAACTCAACAATTTCTCCTGGATATGTAGACTTTTAGTATGATTTATCAATTGGTCCCTAAATATTTCCTCATGCAAGTCTCCAAACGTGCATGTAATTGCTAGCATTCATAGTGCACTGACAAACTGATCAATCAACTCATGCGATGCTTGTGCCCTGGAGAAAAATTCAGGAAGCTCAACTACAATACTTAGCTTACACCCAAAATGATTTCCCAAAGCCAACATTACATTTGTATATATATCATCTTCATCTACTTCTTCATCAGAACCTGGATTCTCATTCACTACTAAATTTACTTATGGTAATGTTTTCAAAACTTTCCTCCCTTCAACTCCCAAATTATGCTTCAATAATGCTAACTTCCTTTTAGCCGTAAGAATAGCTCCACCCAACACTTCTAAATACGTTTCAAAAGCCTCTTGCCAGTCCTCCCATGACATACATGGTTCACCTGGAACAGGTAAAAATGTGGCTGGAGCTTTAGCTTGCATAGTCAAATCTACAACCACCGTTCTTAATATAGTACACTTATTACTCCAAACTACCCCACCTCTACCATAATAACAATTTAAAACAATAAAAGTAGTCACCGTTGTTCATACACTTCCACGTCCATGTCCAAAGAGAGAAGAAACTTATTTTTAAAAATACATTTGTCCACCACAGTTCGATTTAAACGGGAAAAGAAAAGAAGAAAAAAAAATATTTCCTTCTTCTTTCTTTGTACTCTGTTGAAACCAAATTACCGTCCTCTCAACTCCGACGAATCGCCAATTCAAATTCCTCAAACTTAAGCGCTAAACATTACAAATGCACTGACAGGGGCTAGCTACACTGGAACTGTCGCGTTGCCGTGGTGCCGACGCACAACAAGATTACGTGTAAGCTTCAACACTTCCTTGTTGTCACGGCACTGACGAGTGACGTATGCCGTGCGTGCCCATGGAAACAGCAATGCAGTTCGTGCTGGCTCACGCTGCTGATTCAACGCCGCTCGCGCGATCGTGTGCCGTGTGCGTCCATGGAAACAGAAACACAGCACGTGCTGCCTCATGCTGCTGGTTAAACACCGCTCACGCAGGATCACGCTGTTGGAATACTATTGCCGTTCAAAATACAACAAATGCTGCACAGTAGCCAACTCCTGGTAAGTTATCGGCGCCAACTGCCGTCTACAGTAATCCTGTTATATGCATGAAAAAAAAAACGCAGAAAGCCGCAATAATATTCTAAAAAAAAAACAAAAAACTGCAGCAATCGTATTTCTCACTTAAGCTCCTCAATCCATAATGTGTACGTCACTCGACTTGATACATACGAATGACCATCACCATCAATCGCCAAATGTTCAGTCTTCCAACCACGCAGTAAACCTTAAGATTGAAATGCCATTGTCAGCGTCCTTATAACTGTCCTTGCTGCTGTAACTCAGGTTCCTCTTCTGTATACTGCCTCAACAGCTTGTGGCCTTCATTTGTATTCTGCCAGGGTATCCACATAATTGTATCCCATCCTCATTGCCAATAAAAAGAAGCACACTTCTTCTTTCTTCCTTATTCTTGCTTTATTCCACACAGAAGAAATAGACATCCAACCTTAGCAGATGACAGCAGCAACTGCCCTCTGCCTTACAGACTATTCCACAATTCTATATTCTAAGTCCTTTTTGCCAGGCACCCCCCCAACCTTCTATCATCTATCATCAGTATGACCAGTGCTTTTGTTTCTTGTGGCTGCTGGGGATCCAGTTCCAGGTTGTGAGGGGCTTTTTCAAGCCCAGCTTCTTACCAGTGGCATATAACAGGTACTGCGAAATTTCCTGTCTGAAGGGTGAAGTCTCTCAGAGAAAAGGTCCTAGAACACACCCACTACCAATTTGGCTCACTGAGTAGGCTATTACTTGAGTTAGAAAATCATAATCGTCAATACAACTTGCACATTTTTTATCTACTGGAAGATGTGGAAGGTAATAATTGCAGGCTGCATTTGGAAAATGAATTACCTAGTCTTTTACGTTTAAATTTCCACCAAAAATGTGAAATTGACAATGCACACAGAATACCTTCACATCATATTCCTGATCAGTACAAACCTTGTCAAATGATATACATAAAGTTCTACGTCATCATCACCTAGTCATGATAAAGAAGGCAGAAAAAGAGACACCGTCTTTAATGGTTGATGGGAATAACATTTCATTCATCAAGACTTTGCCAAGGAGACTGTTAAGATCTGCAAATAATTAACTGACCCCTCAACTAGGCAAATTTGGAAAGATAGTGTTTCGAAGTCCTTTCAGCGACCTGATGATCTTCTCCCCTTTTTGAACCAACATTCACAACTCTCCATGGAAAAGAATGAGATTTATACTTGAAAAATATGCTTTAAAAAAGTATTTAACTAGCCTAAATAGCAGAATTTCCTTATAAGGGCTTTCATGGCTAGGTCATTCTTGTCATGCATGTGTGTAATGCAAAAGTTTTAGGTATGTTTATATGTTGTCTCTTTGATGCTTGTCTACGTCTTTCGTTTTTTCCCTTTCACTTAAAGTCTGAGCTACATTTCATTCTTTCAGCTCTTAGGATTTAGTCCTATTGACAGTTTTTAGTCCTTTCTAATTATGAATAAAATTAAAGGTATTAAAATTATTTAATTTAACATTAAAGGTTTACAACACCCTGCCAAACGTACTAAGGTTTTAGTTTATCTAACTAGACATAAAGCAGATATATGTTTACTACAAGAGACTAATATAGGTGATAAAGTTTTTTCCTACATGAAGTGATAATGGGTCGGTGATATTATTTCCTCTCTGGCTCTTAATAGGAAAAACTGAGTTGCTATTCTTTTTGCAAAAAAAAATCATCAAATAATAAGCAAATACTCTGCTTCAGATGGCCATTTTCTAATAGTTAAAGTCAAAACTGATAACACCTTTCTGCATGTAATCAATATATACAGTCCCACTAAATGATGACTCTAATTTTTGGTCCCTTTTTACAATGGAAGTATTAAAATTGGGTAATGTTTCACTTATTATTGGAGGTGACTTTAACCTCATATGCGATCCATTATTTAATAGAATATCCCAAGTCAAATATAATTCCCCAATATCCTACTTCACAATTAAACCTTTTTAAAAAACTACCAAATTGATAGATATTTGGCGATTGCATCAACCAACCAAAAAACAATTTACTTTTTCTCTAATCCTCATAATTCTTACTCTAGAATTGATTATTTATTAATAACATGCCACTTAATCCATTCAACTTTCGATCCCACTATTCAGAATATTGATATTTCTGATCATGTACTCATTTCATGTGTTTTAAGACCTAGCTTCTTTCAAAAATCTCAAAATCGATGGCATATGAATACCAATGTTGTTCTTAATAACAATACAAACCTAAATTGTTGTCAGGATTGCAAGATTATTTTTCCTGTAATTCTGAAGATTCTACTTCAATTGTTAATAGATGGGACACACTTAAGGCACATATTAGACGTGCAACATTATCTATTATGGCATATAATAATAAATCATTGAATGCTAGAATTAAAGAATTAGATAAACAAATAGCAAAATGTGAACACCTTTTCCTCACGACCAACAACAGACAATATAAGATACAATTACAAAATCTTTGCTGTGAATTAAATGTTATATGAAGCAGTAGAACTGGCATTCAATTTTTTAATAATAAAGCAAAATTTAGTTTCAGTGCTAATTGATCTGGAAGACTTTTAGCAAACTAATTGCTTTATCTCATAAAGAAATAGTTAGTGAATTTATGAATTACTACTCAACTTTATATAACAAACCTCCTTTTGTTGATATTTTACACATTGATTACTTTTTAGACAGATGTGGTTTACCTAATTTCTCTAAGTCTGTCAAAATAAAATTGGATTTACCGATACCTTTGGAAGAAGTACAAATGGTGATTAAATCCCTTAAATTACTTAAATCTCCAGGTCCAGACAGTATCCCTGCTGAATTTTATAAAGAATTTTCTCCTCATCCTGAATCTCATTTACTCAAACTATTCACTCACTTTAGTAGCACAGGAACAACTACTGGGTATTTTACTGAAGCTCTGATTGTAGTTCCACCTAAGCCTAACAAAGATCCCAATATTGTTTCAAATTCACGTGCCATTTCCTTAATTGATCAAAATTGCAAAATTTCCGCAAAAATTCTTGCAATGAGGTTGGCCTCTTTCCTTGATACTTTCGTACATGTTGACCAATCTGGTTTTATGAAAAATAGACACTCAGTAAATAATGTCAGATTACTATTCCATGCCATTGATCTTGGATCATCATTACCAATACCAGCAGGTATCTTGGCATTAGATGCAGAAAAGGATTTTGATAATGTTAATTAGCAATATTTTTTCAGTACCTTAGTTGCATGTAATTTTGGCAATGAATTTATTCATATGGTATCAGCTCTCTATTCTAATCCATCTTTTAAGTTGGTTATAACGGTCATATTTATAATACCTTTCTCCTTTTACGAGGTACCATGCAAGGTTGCCCATTATCACCTTTACTCTTTCTTCTTGCCATTGAACCATTACTAATTGCCATCCGAAATTGTATAGACATTAAAGGTCTCAATATAAATAATGTCCCTATCAAAACCTCAGCCTGTGCTGATGATGTTCTTCTACATATTGTCAACCCTCAATCTCCCATTTCTCCACTAATAAACCTAATTCATACTTATTCTCAGATTTCTGGATATACTTTAAATACTAATAAAACTGATTTTTCCCTTAAACATTCATTGTCTTCCTTATATGCTCTCTAACAAAGAAATATAATGGCAAAAAGATAAAGTCAAATATCTTGGCATATTATTTTCTCACTCCATAAAACAATCAATTACATTCAATTTTGACTGTATTTCTGCTCATAACAAAGATAAAGTTTAAAAATGGTCCACTCTACAACTATCATGGTGGAGTAAAGTAGATGCTATCAAAATGGCCATTGATCCAACAATGTTCTACCTCCTTTCTATGATACCTATCCAACTCCCACTTAAGTTTTACAAGAATATAGATAAATGTATTTCTAAATATTTTGGAAGAACAAACGTTTTGTGGAAGGGGTGACCACCATGGAAAGACTGGTAGAAAGTGGGGTTGTCATCAGCCAGGCTGTGCTGAATTCAGCGCCACCCTGGCTGGTTACAACTCTGGCTGCTGTTGACCCTTCAGGAATCATGTTCCCAGCAGAGATGGTCTGCCCACCAGGGTTGTAATGTGGTGGTCGGACCACCACAGTTGCAGCAGTCTGACCATCACCCTGAGGTTGGCAGTCCTTTAGATCACAAGCCTCGTAATGAGGCCCTGAGACTATACTCTCCAATTCCCTACATCACTTACCTCAAAGTTGTCATTATATTATAAACCTGGGTTAAAACTAGCAAGGCACACAACATTTGGACAATCCTGTATTAAAGCTGGTAGTTTTTTATTTAAAGGATATTTATCATAACAATGCATTTGTATCTTTTGATAAATGAATGCAAAGATTTAATTTATGTCCATCAGATATATATATATATAAATATGAACTTTTAATTAATCCACTCCTTGAGAACTTTCCAAATAATTTTCCTTTAAATGCTACCTCAGATTTAGAACTATATATTCAAACAATTGCATCATCGCCTCATGTTGTATCATTATTTTATAAATATTTGAATATTAATAAAGGGGATAATATTAGTATTTTATCTTCTTTTTGGAATCCGAAATTTGGTTTGTCATGAAGCCAAGACAGATGGAAAATAATATGGTTGAATAGTATCTCTGGATGGCTACCTGTTTCTGTTTTCCAAACTAATGCTTTCATATTATACAATTGCTCATGGACTCCCATAAGCTTTTTTAATGCAAACATTTTAAACTCTTGTACTTCGACTTCAAACTAATTAAGACATATGCTTTATGAATGTAAAATTGTTAATCAGTTTTGGAAAGAGGTATGGAAGGTTACAACAAAAATATTGAATATTTCAGATACACTGTCCTTTACTTTACTATTTTGTCATTTACTTTTACTTGCTACCAAACTTTCTGTCATTCTGTTAATCATGGTAGACCTTTACTCGCTGCAGCTTTAAAATGAATTACCACCAAATGGAAAAATGCCTCCTTAATATCAGTTCATGCCTTGTGGTCTTGGATAGTTTTTACCAGAAAAGTTGCCAATTGGACAATATCAGGTATCGTTCATAATAATTATCATTGATTTTGTAAGCCAATTAATGATTATATTACTTTGCATCTCTAAATAAGTATCAATCATGTGATGTTAATCAGTTTAAGCATAGGTAGGTTGGTTACGTTTAGTAGCTCTAACAAGATTTAATTTTAATGATAGTTTCATTTAATCCCCTTTTTATTTGTATCTTTCGTTTTAGTTTCACATAGCATTATTATTCCTAATGAAGTTAGGTACTTTATGGATATTTACTATGAAATAAACTTGCAGTTAAGAGTGTCCTATATTTAGATATGATATTAATGTAAACACTGTATGTACCTATTTCGGAGCCCTTTTTAAGTAATGTCTTTTCATATTTAACTAGGATTAATAAAATGTTTGGAACACAAGAAACTCAAGATAGTTGGACTTCATGTTTACCAAATGCAGAATTTTCTTTTAATAACACAACTCACACTGCCACCAAGGTTTACCTTTCTTTTGCATGCAAGGATTCAATCAAAGAGTTTTCCATTTTTCATGTTGATCCTTCACCTCCAGCTGCTATTGATAGTTTGTATCAGATACAGAAGCATAGGCAACCTATTTCTGAACAGTTATGTTATTCAAAGGTGAAGATAAAGTCATAGGCTGATAAATCAAGATCAAATCGTTCTCCTTTTGCTCCAGAGCAAACATTTGGCGATCTCCTTCATTTCTTCCTGTTCATACCCTGCCAGTTGTATTTTGACGATGGTTTTTTTGGCCCATTTTTTATAACTCGTGATACGAATCCTGTGGCCTTTTCTATGCTAGGTCTGTAGGACAAGATTCAGCACTGTGGACATCAAATTTAGGAGTTTTCAGTCCTTAGGAACACAACAAGATGATGGACAATGATGGAGTTCTGAAGGTTTTCAGATACTCACCCCAGTCACAGATCTGGGTTCAAACCAGAATTCTTTTGCTCACCATGCCTCCCCAGTTTGGACCCAGCCATATGCAAATCAGTCTTGACCCTGCTCCTCTTGTGAGCAGTCCAGCCCGAACTGCCAGGTCATGTCCTCGTTGGAATGGAAGCAAGCATCCTGGCACGGTTTTTGGTGTCTCAACCCTCACCTGCCAGGCTAGCTTGAATACAGTGACACAGTGAGCAAGGGACCCACGCCTGGGCATACCCTGGCCAGTCCTTAGGAAAACAGCATAGTACTCAGGGAGGAAGACATAATTTATACAAATGAATAATGTTTCTTAATAACCTTTTGATGTTAGGGTTTAAGAATCATGTTAGCATCCCACACAAATCCTAAATTCTGTACTTGCTCATCAAATCTGCTAGGAGATCATGACAGAGTAGGATAAGGGAGATAAAGTAAAGTGAATGGGTCTGAGCACACAAGGAATACTTCATTTTTACCTTAGTTTATCATATGCTGTTAGAATCCAACCAAGTTGCAGTCTTAAATAGGCTTGTATTCACTACTTGAAATGTGTCATTGGCACCAGCTACCAAGAGGTTGGTCTGGGTATCAGTAGAATCAGATCCAAACTGTAGTCCCTGTTGAAGGATCAAATGCCGTAAAGGCAGAATGTGCACATTAACCAATATGAGTCAGTGGACACAATCAATTCTAGGAAGTGTTGAGCTGACAGGACAAAACAAACATCTGATTCAAATAGAATGAAAGCATTTGATTACAGTTACTGAGGTTCCCAATATGATCTCTATGCATCCCACAAGAAAGCACAAATGACCTTATCAAATACTGTGAAACCATAGAAAACTAGCAATGCTAGCTCCATGATCACTAAATTATAGCAGATAATCACAGACACCACACAAAGCAGTCTTTGTGCCACGTTTGGCCTGTAAGTCAGAATAATGGGAATCCATCAAACCATGACACTCCAGGTGAGCTTTAAGTAGCTGAAAGACAGTTTTTAAGGACCTTTGCTAACAATGAGAGCTCTTTAATAGGACACATGTATTGCAGGGTGAATAGAAGGGTTTGCTACAGCTGTGTCACCTCGAATGACTGAATTAAATACATTAAGGAGTACCTTCAAATTTATAGAGCGTGACAATGACTAAAATGTGGCAGGCTTGCACCACCATCATAGTATAAGGAAGAGAAATGGCATTGTATACAGTGGTATTGAATAGACATGTTTTCTGACATTTATTGGAAGTTGAGATATGTAAGATTGCTCAGCTATCCATGATCAATGCGGTCCACAAGGTAGCAGTAATGTATGAGCAGTATTTCATTACCTCCCCATCCTGGTGCACTCAATGAAGGGAATAGACAGCAGGTGGTTTGAAGTGGAACAAAGACTGCCAGTCCGGGAGTATATAGAAAGGCCAAGGAAAAGATGAGCAGCTGCAATTTGCAGTAGTTGAAGCCGCTTTTTAGAAATGGGGTCTCTATTTGGCAGAGGTATACACCCATGTCCAAGTAGGGACCACAATCTTAGTCATAGTAACTCACATACAATCCAAATTATCCTTTGCCCACCTTCTGGTAGCTTGGCACTGAGCAGTCAGGCTTAACTAAGATGGCAATGTGTAAAGTATTTGTGCAATAAATCATACAGTACCACTGTGAAAACACCACAAAAATACACCACACAGGTTTAGAAAACTACAGGATATTTATCTTGTTAAATTAAGGTAAAAACAATAAAGATTCAATAAGCACAAGTTGAAATATCACTTTTGCAGGATTAAAAAGAGTCTTAAATCTTAGAAATCAACAGTTCTCTCTTGCTTACACAAAGAACCTGGTTTGCGTAAAAAATAACATGCACGGAGACTGCAGAGGAGGAGATGCGTGGAAAAATAGGGTGGGCGTTGAATTTTCCGGTGTGGCGCAGATGATGGGTTATTTATTTCCACGCTGCGAGGCACTCTGTGCCGCTTTTTGGCATGCAGTCTTGGTTCCTCACTGCGATGTAGGGATCTTTTTGATGCCCAGGGATGATGTGGGGAAATTCTGGGCTTGCGGGAAGAAGTCACAAGCGTTGCGTCGATCCGATATGGGGATGGGTCGAATTTTCTGTCACACAGCAGGCACTGCATCGATTTTCCACTCGGGGAATTGGCTGCGTCCTTCCAGTTCAGCTGTGTGCCAATCCAGTAGGACTGTGCATTGAATTTCCTGTTGCAAGGCAGGCACTGCATTGAATATTCACACAGGAAGCCAGGCAGCATCATTCTGGCTCGGCTGTGGGGCGATTTCATGGTTGCAAAACGGCTGTGCATCGTTTCAAGCAGGCTGTGGGTTGATTTTCCGTGCACAAGGAGTTTCTGGAAGAGATGAAGTCTTTTTGGCCCTCAGACTTCAGAAAACAGGAGGCAAGCTCAATCCAAGCCCTTGGAGAGCACTTCTCAGCAAAGTCAGAGGGCAACAGCAGGGCAGCAGTTCTTCTCAGCAAAGCAGTCCAGATGAGTCCTTTGGGTGGCCAGGCTGTTCTTCTTGACAGGTTGCACGTTCAGGTCCAGAAATGTCTGAGTTGGTGGGGTGAGGGACCCAGTTTATACACCCAAAAATGCCTTTGAAGTGGGGGAGACTTCAAACAGTGGTTTGGAAGTGCACAATTTCCCCTTTCAGTACATGTCTGTCTGCCAGTGTCCCAGTAGGGGGTTTGGCAGTCCATTGTGTGAGGGCAGGAAATTAGCATTTGAAGTGTAAGTGTCAGGCCCTCCACCCTTTCACAATCGTTGTCTGCCCACAGAGATGGACCTCAGGAGGTCAATAGCCTCCTCATTGAGGGCAGTAGGGCAGACTGGGGAAGGGGCAGTGGTGTCCGCGGTGAAGGAGATGCCCACCTTCCTGGGTGAACGGGCACGGGCAACTGGGTGGAGTGCAGCGGGGAGGGTGGTGCTGGTAAGGGGGGTTGCAGACAAGGATGGTGCTGGGGTGGTCCCAGATGGCTCCGCCACCGCCAGGGAGCCGCCATCAGAGGAGGAATCTGAATCAAATGCTTTGTTAGCTCCAGTTTCCCCTGTGGTGCTCCCCTGCCCTCCATCCCACTGGTCCCCTCGGCTTCACTGGTGTCTGCCTCCTGGGTCCTGTGGGCTGCTGCATCCCCACTTGCCGGTGCCCTTCCTCCTTCGACAGATGATGCTAATATACACATAGACAGAGGTGGTGAGAGAGAAGGAGGGTGGAAGGAACAGAAAGGGAGGAAATTATGTTAACCCCCACATCAACTTCACATACAAACAATACAGATTACAGCCCCTGCCAGGGAAACAAGAGACCACTTAGCAATCATTTACTATTGGGTCATGCAAGCGATATCCAAACTCACCTCATCCCTGCAGCCTGAACACCTGAAAGAAGACCACTACATGGCTATCAACTCCATGAATGACTTCTCCAAGAAACCAGCCCAGGACCATACCCATCCACATGTCATCCATTACAGGATGATACAAATCTGAGCACAGGGGGACTGGGAATACTTACTAACTGACAGGAATGTGTGGCATACATGTGCTACAGAGGTCCATTGATATAGCAAGTCAATCAATTGCAATGTTCATGTAACATGCCTGTCATAACCCATATACAGTGCCTAAATGACCACCTTGTACTACAACAGTACACACAAAGTTGGAGGATGCAGCCAGTGACATCATTGCATACATGAGCAACCCATACCTACAGGTGAATGTGTGTCGCAATACCACCACTTTTTCTCCTGCATGGCTTAACATAGCTAATGTCACACATTCCAACATGATGGGTGTGGCAACCATGACTGTGCGTTCCCTAAATCACATCTGACCACATCAATTCCTAATCCAGTGAGGGTCACAGAAAACAACCATCCAGTAGTCATCTGACAGTCAACACTTACCTCGTTGTGGCTGCTGTGCAGCCTTCAAGCACCCATCCAACTCTGGGTACGCCGCTAAGGGCCTTTAGGGGGGTCAGGGTCCCACGGGCACCCCTCCCACGTTGGGAGGCCATTCCCAGCTGGACCTCCGCGGTCTTCCGGGTCCAGCGCCTCAGGTCCTCCCACCGCTTCCTGCAGTGGGTGCTCTGCCGGCTATGGACCCCCAGGTTCTGCACTTCATGGGCGATGGCTCTCCATAACCCTTTTTCCTGGTGGGCACTGACCTGCATGGGAAACAGTCAGAAAAGGGTGGACATGATGTTAATTACAACAATACAGCAGTAACCTTTGGTGACACACAACAAACAGGGACCATGCACACTGCCATTATTCCACACATATCCTGTACATGCGAAACACCTGATCAGTCATGACATGTCAATGTGCACACACATACATCATCAAACACCAACCGACATGTGGGACAAAGAACGTTGTACTGACCTGTTGGACTGTAGCACCATACAACTGCCCGTGCAGGTGTAGGACCCCTTCCACCAGTTTATCTAGTTCCTCCGTAGTGAACTGCAGTGCATGTCATCGTCGCTCCAAGTGACAGGACACAGCAGCACACGAAGTGGAGGTCTGTGTTGCCCAAAAGCTAGGAGTCAAGTGAACTGGCCCACACAAAATGGCAATAACGACCACAGCGGTCATGACCATCACTGTCTGCAGTGATCGTCATTGGTCTCAGTCTCCCCTGGACGTCACTGTTAACCAATGGGGAGTTGCACAGCGGTTCAGATCGCCATCCTCCATGATGACTTCCGCCGGCAGAACGAGGTCACTTCCAGCTGAACAACGCATGCTGGACAGGCAGATTCCATATTAGTCTCTGACATTACTGTCCTGTGTGCACACTACATAATTACCTTTATTTCGTCACAAATAGATACATCTGGTCACACATTGTGGATAATGACATGTAGTGAGTGTATGATGACATCACCACATTTGTCACTACAGTGTCAGCATATATGATCAGTATAGTGGAACCAATGGAAAGTGTAGGTGTACATGTCCTGTATACGTCCATTGGCACAGGGATCATGTGCCATTGTTTGGTTAGGAATGGAGTGTGGAATAATGTGTCTTCCCACAACATGACAGCCAACTTGCATGAATGACACTTTGTGACTGTCGTATGTCAGACTTGGTGCCCTACATTGTGAGAGGTTCCCAAATTGTTGTTTGTGTCCCTGCCCAGAGATCGCCCCAATTGAGTGATGAGGAATACACCAGTTTACCAGCCACTTGTGGATCTTGATACCATGGATGAGCGCCACATCCTGACCTATCGACTGAACCGTTTGTGTATCAGGGAATTGGTTGCCCAGTTGAAGCCAGACTTCGTGCCAGGTTTGAAAAATCCCCATGCCATTCCTTCAACAGTCCAGGTGTTGTCAGTCCTGCATTTTCTGGTGAGTGGCTCTTTTCAGGTCACAGTGGGATTGGCTGCAGAGGTGTCAGAGCCCCAGTTCAGTAAGGTGTTGCAGGATGTGTTGAATGCCCTACTCAAGCATGTGCACAGGCACATTAAGTACCCACAACCTCCAGAATTGCCCACTATAAAAGCAGGCTTCTACAACATATCAATTACCCCACATGTAATTGGGGCCATTGATGGGACTCACATTGCCTTGGTACCTCCGAGGACCAATAAACAGGTCTACAGAAACAAGAAGAGTACATATTCGGTCAATGTACAAGTGGTGTGTCTTGCAGACAAGTACGTAACACAAGTGAACGCAAAATTCCCAGGATCAGTACATGATTCCTACATCCTGAGGAACAGCAGTGTCCCTACAATGATGTCACAGCTACAAGGAGAAAGGGCCTGGCTCAAAGGTATGTGTACTGCCCTCCACGTCAGACATTTGTACCCCTCATAACACAGTCAGCACTCTGCCTAGCATTGTTACCTATGGTCATGTTCCCTTTTCCATACAGGTGACTCCGGATACCCCAACCTGCCCTGTCTCCTGACACCTTTGAGACATCCAACTACAGGAGGGGAGAAAAAGTACAATGAGGCACATGGCCGGACGAGACGAGTGATTGAGCGGACTTTTGGTCTCTTGAAAGCTAGATTTAGTTGCCTTCATGTGTCTGGTGGTGCCCTACAGCACTGACCAGGAAAAGTCTGCACGATCATTGTTGCATGCTGCATGCTCTATAATCTGGTCCTCAGAAGGCACATCCCACTGTTGGAGGAGGGGAGCATTGATGCTGGAGCAGTGTTTGGGGCCAGTGACTTTGATGCTGAGGGGGAGGTAGCCGAGGATGAGGCACACAACAACAGGACTGACCTGATTCGTCACTACTTTCAATGATGTACAGGTATGTGTGAATTGTATGTCATCTGCACATGGAAGAGGTATTACTGAAGCCAGTCACTAGCCAGTATTTGCATGCATCAAGGTGTGTGTGGGGACTACAGCCTTCCATCATGTTTTCCGACCTTGAAGGGCAGTAGACTTAGCATGAGGAGCAGTGGCAATGCACTGCTGATACGTACATGTGTGGAATGCTGGTGCCATTGCGGTACAGCTTTATTGTTGTACTAAAGGTTTAGGGTCCACAGTCTACCTGTTAGAGGATACGTTAGGGGGAATTATCAGTTTTGTCCTGTTGTGTAGGCATGTCATGCTGCATTGTCAGCTGCTGTTTGACAAGTACCTGTTCCTGACCACTCAGGGAGGTGTCCAAGAGGATGTTACCTATGTTACAACTTTACTGTCCCACAAGTGTGTGACTGCCTATGCAGACCTTCACATATGTGGTATCATAGCTGCTGGGCCTGTAATCCTTTGTATGTGTTCAAATGGTGTGGATGCATGTATTGTTTACATGCCTTACAACGTAGTGCCTGATTCCATTTCATCTCTTCAGGTCACATCTCTGTCTGGAAGCTGATTTCTGTATTCTCTGTTACATCGTTGACACTGGAAATCATTACAATTTTGATTTACTTACATACCTGCCTGGGTGTCCCTCTACAACTGTCACTTCAACATTGTTGTGGTGCTGACATGTCTATATATTTCCTGCTTGGAAACAGGATTGCCACTACATATAATGAAGAGACGTGGACCATTACTTGTGTAAATTTGTGTTTATTGACTGTATGACATCACAGTCCAGAGGAGTGGGGTATTGGTGTGGGTGCTGATCAGAGTGGGTGGTACAGCTGTTTGTCCCACAGGTCCTGTATTCATGTGCCCGGTATGCTGTGTACTTGGTATTGGACAGCCAACAGGGTGTAACAGTGACACACAATGGTGACAGTTCAGAAGAAGGATCACTTCCTGGTGGGGGGATTGGTCTTGGCCTGAGGTCCTGCAGATGGGCGGCCTCTTTTGCGGGGGCACAGCTGCAGAGATAGGGGTGCTAGTGGCCTGAGGGTCCTCCTGCTGTGCCTCAATTCCAGTAGCAGATGCTGATGTTGTTGCCAGTGGCGTTGCCTGTCTACTGGATGTGGCCTGATGTTGGGTTGAGGATGTCTGCAGGATGCTGTTCAATTCCTTGAACTCCCCTAATATGGAGACCATGGTGCATTGATTGCCTGAAACTGCTGGGCCTCCTGCTGGTATTCCCCCTGCAGCCTTTGTGAGTCCTGCAAGGTGGTGTGTATCTGGCCCATCTTGTCCTGGGTTTGCTGGTAGGCTCCCAGGACTCTGGAGACAGCCTCTTGGCCAATCGTGTCCTGTAGCAGCCTCGTCCCTTGGCTCATGATTGCCCTCCCACTGGACCTTGCCCCCTGTGCCTGTGCCCCTGGTGACGTGTACCCCCTCTCACTGACACCAGGATCATAATTGTCTTGGGTTTGCACTGTTGACTCCTGCCCCTGTCCTGCGGGGCACACTGTTGTTTGATGTGTTCTTGGGACACTGGTATGGGAAGGTGGGCTCTGCTGTACAATGGCTGCCACAGGGGAGGTGGTTTCAGTTGTGGGCAGGGTGACGCTGGTGGTGGTGGACTGACCAATCATGCCTGATGGGCCAGGTTTGTTGTCCATATCCAGACTTCCAGGGGAGTCCTCCCCTACTGGGCCTGCTTCCAGGCCTAGGCTTTCTGCCGCTGGGCTCCTTTGCTGTGTGGCAGTACTTGCAAGACTTGTGTAACTAGAGGTATTGTGTCAGATGATGGTATTGTAGCAGTGACACACATGGTTGTTTGTCATCATTGACTGGATTTGCAGGGCAGTAATGACATTGAAAGATAGCAGTCCATTGCTTGTGTTCCCATCAGTAAAATGTTACAATGGGCCTATTTTGGAGGATAGTTCATGTTTGACTTGCTACTGTCATTGCCATGTACTGATGTGCATTGCTAAAACTTATTGGGGATGGGGAGTGACATGGTTTAAGGTGCAATTGTAGTGATGTGATATGGATGTAGCAGTCATGGAAGGGTAGGGAGTGTTGCATTGTGGTAGATGTGGTACTTGCTGCAGTGTGTGGTATCCATGCACTAGGTGGGCCTGTGAGGGAATGGTGTCAGTAGGGTGCTGTGGCATGCAAGGGTGGGTATTGGGTCCATGGTCAGTTTGTGCATTTTAGGGTGGTGTAAGGGAGTGAGAGGGTGGTGGGGGTACATGCTGTGCAAGGGGACATGTTGGCCGGGGAGTAAAGTAAACTTACCGGCGTCCAGTCCAGTAGGTATTCCCGTCAGCCCTTTTGGATGTGGTATGGCCAAGACGTTCTCCTCCCACAGTGACATTTCTGGGGGGCACGGTGGGGGCTCACCACCTGTCTTCATGACGGCGATTTGGTACCTGGAAGCCATGGCCCGTACTTTCTCCCTAAGGTCGTTCCACCTCTTCCTAATGTCCTCCCTTGACCGTGGATGGTTCCCCACTGTATTCACCCTGTTGACTATCCTCTGCGATAGGTCGTTCTTCCGGGCTATCGATCTCTGCTGGAACTGTGCTGCAAACAGTTGCGGCTCCACTCTGAGGATTTCTTCAACAATTACCCTGATCTCCTCTTCTGTGAATTGTGTTTTTTTGGGTGGTGCCATGGTGGCTGTGGTGTGGGTGGGGGTGTTTGTTGTGCAGGGATTCTGGGTGTGCTGTTTGTTGATGTGAGTTTGTGTAGTGGTATGTGTGCTCTATGGTGTTTGTGTGCAGTGGTGTGATGCGTGTTCAATGTGATGGTGCTTGTGGTATCTAGGTACAGAGCCTCCTTTCAGTGTGTTCTGTCCTACCTCTGTCAGAGTTTCTGGTTGCAAAGGGTTCTGGGTATGTGTGAGGGTGTGTTTTGTAGTGCTGTGGACAGGTGTGTGTATGTATCTCAGGTGTTGGATAATGGTATTGTCCAATGTGGTGCAGTGTTCTGGTGGTGGTCCCTTTTTTTCCCACTGCGGTTCTGACCACCAATGGATTGCTGCCGTTTTGGTTCCACAGTGCTGATTTGTGACAAGTTATTTGGTTGGCAGGATATTCTCAGTGTGGCGGTACTGGTGGTGCATCCGTCTCCTTCACACTGCCATTATGGCCGACCGTGTCATTTTGTGGGTGTATTTTGGGTGGTGTTGGGTGGGTGATTGTAATACGGCGGTCTTTACTCGGCATCACTGGTGGTCTTTTTGCGGCCGCTTGCACGGCAGTCTTCAGTTATGACCGCCAAACTCTCAATGATCACCTAAATATGACCTGGTTACCCCTTTCTGATCAGATTCTACCACTCAAACAGCATATGAGGGTAGCCCTAATGCTAGCCTATGAAAGGAACAGGGCTTGCAGTAGTGGAAAATGAATTTAGGAGCTTTCCCCTACCAAGACATATAACACACAGATGTATATCCCCTGCCTTTTATCTACATAGCACCCTGCCCTATGGGTTGCCTATGGCCTACCCTAGGGGAGATTTATGTGTAGAAAAAGGGGAGTTTAAGGCTTGGCAAGTACTTTTAAATGTCAAGTCAAAGAGGCAGTGAAACTGCACACAAAGGCCTTGCACTGGCAAGCCTGAGTCATGGTTAAAGAGCTACTTATGTGGGTGGTACAACCAGTGCTGCAGGCCCGCTAGTAGCATTCAATGTAAAGGCCCTGGGCACATGTAGTGCATTTTACTAGGAATTTACAAGTAAATCAAATATGTCAATTGGGAACGAACCAATGTTACCATGTTTGAAGGAGAGAGCATATGCACTTTAGCACTGGTCCTAAAACCAGCAAAAACTGTGTCAGAAAAGTGGAGGGAGGGAGACAAAAAGTTGGGGGATGACCACCCTGAGGCTGTCAGGTCTAACACTGCTTGTTAGAAATGGGGTCTCTAGTTGGTAGTGGTTTGTACCCTACCCAAGAAGGGACCCTCACTCTAGTCATGGTAAGATAACCCCTGCTCACCCCTTTGGTAGCTTTGCACGAGCAGTCAGGCTTGTCTCAGAGGCAATGTGTAAAGTATTTGTACACACACAGTAACACAGTGAAAACACTACAAAAGGGCTCCACACCAGTTTAGAAAGATAGACAATATTTATCTGAATAAAACAAAACCAAAATGACAAAAATCTAACACATACATGCAAAGATATCACTTTTAAAGAGCTGCAAAGAGTCTTAATCCAGAGGAATCAATGGTTGTCTCTTTTTATCACATGGTACCTGGGATGCATCAAAAACAAAGATGATGCGGGCCACAGGGGATGTGAGGTGCTAGAAAACAAAGTGATGCATTGGTTCTGTTGTGTAGCCATTTTAGTTATAGCTCCATGCACGTTATTTTAACACACTAGGCTGCTGTGCACTTTAACCTAGATATATTTTATTCAGCTTTGCTTTATTATTATTACAATAACCATTTTTACAGTCTTGTTTTATTTTCATCTATCTAACTGTTTTTGCCTAGGCCAGCACTCTGTTCTCAAACAAGACACTCTTGATCACTCTGTACTTTATTCAAGGCTGCAGCTCGGTACATTGCCGGTGAACGTGGTAGAAGTTTAGTCTCCAACATTCGTAGAAAATACACATCTTTACCATTGGACATTTTCTCAGAACATCAGCTGTGTTATTATATAAACACTTCCTTGTCCCTTACAAGTTGGAGGGAGATTCCAGCCAGGGAACCACCACTTTATGCTGATTGCTGAATGCTTCGCTACAGATGCTAACGCAGAATGCAGGCCTTTGCTCAGGTATAGGGGTTGATGTCTTCCCGGGAGAACCTGAAAGGCAGAATTAGAGCTTAACATACTGTGCTCAAATTACAACCTAGATAGGAAATAGTCCATCGATCATAGTTACAATATGATAGTGTTGTTCTTATGCTTCACTCTTCTCGTCACAATTTTAATACTGTCATGTTGTGTCGTCCTGGTTATTGCAGCTCATGCTTTGCTATCTAAGATGCAATCGTTTAATTAAACTCCTTATTGAAACATATACTGCTTCTGTTTGTCATTTATATATGAGACTAAAGTGCGAATGAGAGAACCAGATGCGACCTAAGTGACCACGACTTCCCTCAGAAGCCTAGTATGTCATGCGCTCGGCTGCCCAATGATCACTATCATTTGGTAGGGATGAGGCACTGCTAGTTAGCTGGAGCAAAACCCGGATTGGAGCTACAGGTGTCACCCGCAGTGGGTTGGACTCAGTCTCCCACACCGTGGGCGATTCTGCTGCTCAAAATCCAGTAGTCTCATTAGAATAATGAGAGCCTACGCGACAGTTCCTTACTGCGCAGGGGAGATGATACATCAGTTTCTTACTAACAGGGGAGATGTTGCATCGATTCTCTCCTCACAGGAGAGGTGATGCGTCGGTTCCTTACTGGCAGGGGAGGTGATGCGTTGGTTCCTTGCTGGCAAGGTAAGTGATGCATTGGTTCTCTCTCCCGCAGGAGAGAGGATGCGTCTGTTTCCAGTCATGCAGCCTCAGTTCCATGTTGAGGTGCGGAGTCGATGCGAAAGTGACACCCAGGCATGATGTGTGGGAAAATCCAGCTGCACTGTGATGATATAGCCGCTGTGGAACAGGTGCTGCATCAGTCCTACAGGCGCTTCGTCGGTCCTTCCACCGTAAGGCAGACACTGCATAGATTTTTTGGTCACAAGGAAGGCGCTGCATCAATTTTGAGCTGTGGTAATTCGAAGAGTGGATTTTCTTCCTTAGGACACCAGTTTTCACATCCAAGGGACCAGGGACTGGATTTGGCACCACTTGGTAAGTCAGGACTTTCAGCAGAAGAGTCCAGGCACTGGCAGATGAAGTCTTTGATGTCCCTGAGACTTCTAACAAGAGGCAAGCTCAGTTCAAGCCCTTGGAGAACCTTGGAAAGCAGGATGTAGAAAGCAAAGTCCAGGCCTTTCGTCCCCAGGACAGAAGCAGCAAGTAGCAGGCCAGGACAATAAAGCAAAAAACAGAGTGGCAGTTCCTCCCACAGCATCCGGCTCTTCTACCTGGCAGAATGTCATCAGTCCAGAAGTGTTCTGAAGGTGTGGTCTCAGAGGCCCAATACTTATACTAATTTCTGCCTTTGGAGTAGGAAAACTTCAAAGCAAAGTCTTTGTAGTGTATAAGACCTTGCCTTTCCTGCTCTGACTCCAGACACACTCCAAGGGGTTGGAGATTTCCTTATGTAAGGACAGGCACAACCCTATTCAGATGCAAGTGTCAGATCCTCCCTCCACTCTAGCCCAGGAAGACCCATCAGGATATACAAGGCACACCTCAGCTCCCTTTGTGTGACCGTCTAGAGTGATTTCACAAACAGACCAACTGTCATTCTGACCCAGACGTATATTCCACAGCTAGGCAGAGGCACAGAATGGTTAAGCAAGAAAATGCACACTTTCTAAAAGTGGCATTTTCAAACTTACAATTTAAAAATCAACTTCACCAAAAATGCATTTTGAAATTGTGCGTTCAGTGACCCCCAACCTTCATATCTCTATCTGCCCTCAATGGGAAATTACACTTAAAAGATATTTCAAGGCAGTCCTCATATTACCCTATAGGAGAGATAGTCTTTGCAATAGTGTAAAATGGATTTAGCAGTATTTCACTATAAGGACATATAACAGACCCCAGTACATGTCCTACTTTTTAAATATACTGCACCCTGCCCATGGGGCTGCCTTGTGCCTACCTTATGGGTGACGTACATGTACTAAGAGGGAAGGTTTGGGCCTGGCAAGTGGGTGCACTTGCCAGGTCGAACTGGCAGTTCCAAACTGCCCACACAGGCACTGGAGCTGCAGGCCTGAGATATTTTACAGGCCTACTCATGTGGGTGGCACAATCAGTGCACTAGGCCAGCAAGCAGCTTTTGATTTACAGGCCCCCGGCACCTCTAATGCACTTTACTAGGGACTTACTAGTAAATTAAATATGCCAATTATGGATAAACCAATCACCAATACAAATTAGACAGAGAACACTTGCACTTTAGTACTGATCAGCAGTGCTAAAGTGCCCAGTGTCCTAAAACCAACAAAAACAGGTCAGAAAAGATAGAAGGAAGAAGGCAAAAAGCTTGGGGATGACCCTGCAAAAAGGGTCAGGTCCAACATGACCCCCCACCGTCCGAAAGCCAGGGTAGACCAATTATTACCCTGATGGACTTCCCTGCTTGGGGAAATAGAATATGGACCTTGGCCCGCAACAACAGGAGCATGTTCCAGTTCTATGCCTCCCTGAACCGAAGTTGGATTCCTATGTCTATAATCACAGGGCCCACTAAGCTAACTCATGAGGAATCATTCTCCTCACCTGCGGACCCCATCTGTGCCACACCTAACCTTATTTTGCTCCTAGATGTGCCCCATTAGGGAAACAGTATCACCATGGCCAACGTAGTGGATTTGCCTATTCCATCCTCGGGGTGTGACTCCTGTCCCCAGCCCAAGGGCAAATCTGTCCACAAGAAATGCAAACCACAGTGGTCACTGACAGCCATCAGTTTTGTAAGCCATGCCTTAGCCCTTCCAGGGTTCTCTAGGCTGTGTGGTTTCACAGAGTGGGGGGCAGGAGGACCATGTGACTGGCACCCTTTGTCCACTCTCCCTATCACCAGTTCAGGGCTGGTATTCTTAGACGGGTCCTCCAGCCCAGGGTCAGTACCATTAGGCTGGATAGGAGTCAGGGGCCAGCCCTTCCTACCCCTGCCCTTCTTCCAGGGGCTCTGTACTCTCCTTTTGGGAGTGGTACCCCCAGACTCCAGAACTGTCAGGGTGCTTGTGGCAGCAGTCCTGCACAATTGTCCCACCAGTTCAGGAGTCCTATCCTGCAACTGGTCCCCCAAGCCAGGGTCTGTACCCTCAGGCTGAGCATGTGCCTGACAAGCGAGGACTTTGTGGGAAGCATTCCTACTCCCCCAAGGGAAACACATTCTTCATGTGTTGCACAAGAGACTGTCGAGCTCTGGTCTCCCCATCTAGATGAGCATGATGCCCCCCAGACCAGCAATGGTATCACCAGGATAATTCCTGGGGGGCTCTGACCTTAGAGCTGGCCTCTGGTTTTCCCACTGGGGACTGCTTCCCCCTCTCACTCCCCTATCTGGCACCACACACCCTCAACTCTGGAGTGGTACTGCCAGATACCAGAACTGGTAGGATGCTTGTGGCAGCTGCCCCCCCCCCCATGTTCTCCTAACACTAGAGGACTCACATCAGTGGATGACCTCCTGGAACTGACCATGTCCTACCTGCCTCTGCCCCCTCTGAGAGCAATCCAAGCACCCTGGGCCTCTGCCCACTTCCACCCCTTCTCCTACTCCTGGAAAGGACAATTGACCCTTCTCCCCCCCCTACTACACTGGGACCTGTCTGGGTCTGAGCAACCCCGCCTCACTCTGAAGGGGAAAACCTGAGCCATCCTCCTCAGGATCACTCCCCAATGCCATCCCAAACACTCTGGCATTCAGCCAGAGGTCTGCCTCCAGTACAAGTACCTTCGGGCAGAAAACTCACACTCCATCAGGTGTTGGCATATCTCTGGAAAACTTTGACTGAACATATGCTCTCCAGCAATCAGATTGCACAGCCCCTAATACGGGCCAACCATACCACCCTTTATCCAAACATCCAGTACCTTGAAAAAGTATCCCACATCATCCCCCATCTGGTGAGACAGTGTTGGAAAGTGGATTTTTGGTAAGGGCAGGTAAGTACCTACACTTAGCAATAGGCCACTAACCCCCACTAGGTCCAGTTAGGTTTCAATAAATTAATCCCAGCTCAACCCTTGGTAGCTTGGCAATGAGCGACAAGGTTTAACTTAGGAGACAAGTGTGTAAAGCATTTCAAAATCATAAAATAGCAAATAGGCAAAACACAATAAAAATCCAACACCAATTTACATAAATAGATTATGTTGTATCTTAAAAATGCCACTAAAATCACAAATATCCAATTTAGAGAACCAGAGATATGATTTTTTAAAGATTAAAGCAAATAACACTCAAAGGGTTAAAAAAAGGTCACACTGGACAGGGACAAAGTCCAGAGTTCAGGCCATTCACAAAGTAACACTGTTACACTTACTTTCAGAAGTGTTTCTTGATACAGGAAAGTGGTCCACAGCCAAGGGTTCAGAGGCTCTGGTTTGCCTCTTGGGGGTCTGGGACTACAACTCCCACAATGCCCCTCCTCAACTTATGGAGCCATTTACAGCAGTTGCTCCAAATGTCTCCAAACCTCTTGATCTTCTTCCAGATGTCCTTTTTGGGTCCTTTAAGTATCCACAACTTGATCCAAGGTTCCAGAAGCTCTGAGTTGCTCCTTGGGAGTTGGAACAACAACTTCCAGAACACATATGGTCAGAATTATCAAATGGCCACTGGATGCTGGTCAGCTGGGCTCTCCTTGCAGGACTTGTTGCAGGGGACTCTGAGCAGCTCCTTTGTACCTGTAGCTAACAGGGAGTCCACTACTAGAGTTGCAGAAGCAAGGCAAAGTCCTTTTGTTGTTGAAGCCTAAGGTGTGCAGCTGGTGCAGTCCTTGTGAATGCAGTGTCCAGGTGCAGGCCAGGGGTCCAGTAGGGCAGCCCTTCTTCTCCAGTATCTTCTTCCAACAGGGCTCTGAGGTATGGATGCACCTCTACCATATTTGTCCTTGTTCCTGGGGTAGAAAGCAGGGGTAGGGGCACATGTCCAATCACAGGCAGACCACCACCCTCTAGGGTAACACTAAAGTGTGGCAAAAATCAGTCCCAAGGAGCAGCATTCTTTAAAAATCCAAAATGGCAGAATTTGAATTTTGGAAGTTAGGTCTAGCTGAGTCCACCACTGTTGTGGCTTAGTTCCCTTAACACACCCCTCTCCAGCCCTCTCCTACTCTAATCAGGAGGCACCTGGTTGTCTGGGTTTGCAGGAAATGGGGGAGGTCCTGAGCTGCTCCAAATGTAGTTCCCTCCTTTGAAGACCAGTTTGGCTGTTCTCTCCCTATCCTGTTCCACCATCTGATCAGTCAGATCTCCTTCCCAGGCATTTCCTTTGTCTTCAGCCCTAGCAACTCCACACCTCATCAAGCAGCCTGGCCAGGCTGCCAGAGGTTGGCTAATCAGAGAAGGGCACTACAGAGCTGAAGTTGGCAACTTTCAGGTAAAGTTCTAAAACTCCTTCCCTGAAGTACTTATATTAAATTCAACAATGACAAGTTGTTGGATTTATTATTACTATAAATTTGATTCTAAACTTCACATTTTTAGCACCTTTTGAGACTTTATTCATTAAATTAAAGTCTCCCCATTTTAGCCTATGGAGCCTATTCACTACAATGAGGGAAAAACAAAGTTTTCCTCACTAAGGCTAATAAAATATATTTTATAAGGTCCCAGCTTATAGTTGCACTGCACCCAGCAATGGGGGAACTTAGGGCACACATTAGGGGGGACTTATATGAACAAAAAAAGTAGTTTAAGATTTAGGAACTACCTTAATTCCAAAGTTGAGTTTGAAGGTAACTAAATTTAAAAGCATCCAGCAAGGCAGGCCTACCTTTAAAATTATACTGGGCACCTCAAATAAGGTAGTTTAAGATTTAGGAACTACTTTAATTCCAAAGTCGAGTTTGAAGGTAACTAAATTTAAAAGCATCCAGCAAGGCAGGTCTACCTTTAAAATTATACTGGGCACCTCAGCAGTGCACCCGGTGCAATACCTCAGCTGGGGTCCGTAAACCTACATGCCCTACCAAATACTAGAGACTTATAGGTAGGTTGGCATAGCAAATTATAATGGTCCATATGGCCGCTCCGCGGTCGAAAGACCTCTGGGGCCATTCTGACTTTCCCGCTGGGCCGGCAGGCGCTAGCCAAAATAGCGCCCGCCGGCCCAGCGGGAAAGAGGCCTGCAACACTGAAGCCGGCTCCGAATGGAGCCGGCGGTGTTGCAGGTGTGCGACGGGTGCAGTTGCACCCGTCGCGCTTTTCACTGTCTGCTAGGCAGACAGTGAAAAGCATACTGGGGCCCTGTTAGGGGGCCCCAGGACACCCGTTCCCTCCAGCCTGTTCCTGGTGGTAAAAACTACCAGAAACAGGCTGGCGGGAAGGGGGTCAGAATCCCCATGGCGGCGCTGCAAGCAGCGCCGCCATGGAGGATTCGCCCAGCCGGGGGAAATCCGGCGGGAAACCGCCGGACCCGGTTTTCCGACCGCAGCTTTACAGCCGCGGTCAGAATGGGCAATCAAGCACCACCAGCCTGTTGGCGGTGCTTCAGTCGTCCGTGGCCCTGGCGGTCTTGAACCGCCAGGGTCAGAATGACCCCCTAATTCTTTTCCCTATCTGGCTTTCTCGTCTCTCTCTCTCGGTCTTCCTTCTCTTTGTCTCCTGTGCTCTTTTAGTTTTTGTTAGTAGCTAGAAGATTCTTTTATTTTTATTCTTATTTTCCGAAGCCTCTCTTTCTCTTTTACTGTCCTCTAAAATTACCATCTTCCATGTTCTTGTCTTTTTTTTCTTTTGATTATATTTGTGACCCCTCTCACCTTGTGCCTTTCCTTGATTCAGTTTTATTTTATTTTTTTGTTGGTGGTATTGTGCCTTATATATATATATTTATTTTTTCTCTCATGTGTTTTTATCATGCAAAACAAAACATTGTGCTCCCTTCTTCGTGCCCCTTTTATGACCCGTCCTCCCCTTCCTCAGTATCTATCCCATACCTGATGTGGCCACGTTCGTCCTAGAATGTGGCCGGCTTTTGCGCATCTTCTCCCTCCTCAGTCTCCTGGGACCTCCGTTTCTCCATCCTCCTCACTCCGTTCACCTCCTCAATGCTCTGCCTCTCCATCGTCCTCCCATGATGCACCTCCTCGATACTCTCCCTCTCCTTTCTCTTGTTTCCCATTTCTGCGTTCTTCCTCCTGGTTGATGCCGCGTCTTCCTGGCGTTTTGTTTTCTAAATTGGCCCCACCCCTTCCTTTCCAAAATCAGCCCCGAACTCTGCGCACAACTACAGGGGGCTTCTGAAAACAGCCCAGTTTTCTCACAAACAGTATCTGACTGCCCTTCAAACTCAACCTACCTTCCTCTGCCATGACTCCTTACTCCCTAACCAGGTCTTCCTCCATGGGGGTACACCTCTCCCTGTTACCCCTTCTAGAGCCAGTACAATGTCCCTCTCACCACCAGGATTATGATTCCCCATGCCAGTTTCACAATCCGCCTCGGGGACCTAGCGCACCACTGCAGCTACCTCATATACCTGAGCCCAGTGGTGTGTCATCCCCTCCTTAGAAACCAAGTCTTTGGGTATGTGGACCTTTCCTTCTGTACTGGACATGGTACATTCACTGCCACCATCTGAGCTGAACCCAGACTTCCTGGCTTCCAGCTCTCTCAACTTCAGCTCAGGAGCTCAAATCATTTCCTTTTCCTGGGCTAAGGCTCTCTCTGCCTCAGCCCCCCCACTCCTCCGCTAAGGCTGTGTCAGCCTCAGCTCCTCGCTCCTCTGCATCTGTTTGAGCCAGCTGCAGATCCCGCTCAGCATGTCTGTCCTTGAACACCTCAGGGGAGAGGGTATGGAAGGAGACACTACTCCCAGAAGTAGATCCAGCAGGGGACTCCCTCTCTGTGGGTTCCCTTTTCTTTTCTGAAACCTCTGCAAAATCATTTGCCCCATCCTCTGCTTTTTCCTCAGGGCCAGTGCCCTCTTAGAATTCTGGTTTGGTATTCTTTAGGAGGTTCCAAGGCCTTACATCCTTTACACTTCCAGATGGGTCTTCCCCCTCCGAGTCCTTCCCAGAGTCATCTGATAGTGTTCCTACCCAGCATGATTCCTCATAACAATACAGGGCTGTCTCAAGATCCCACCGTATGGGCCTCCTCTTCACAGTCACCCCCCTCTCCTTGCAGAAAACTCAGTTCCTTCATAGTATGGGTATTTAGGTGTTGAAGTTAATTTTCATTCTGTCAAGGCTTCACAGGTGCAACAACCACACAGTGTTCCAAGATGATAAAAATTAAGCAGGAGTGAATTGAGAGAAATGACCAATTGAGAGAAAAAGGAGAAACAGTATATTGGTACGTAATGGTCTGCAATATGAAGTAGTGTCCACCAATCAGTGAATCTCAGGTACAAATACAAGTCCTATCCTCACCGCTGATCACCAAGGTTAGAAACGGGGTCTCTAGTTGCCAGTGGTTTCCACCCTGTCCAAGTAGGGACCCTCGCTCTAGTTAGAGTAAGAGAGCCACACAGCTAAGATAACCCATGCTCGGCCCCCTGAAAGCTTGGCATGAACAGTCAGGCCTATCTCAGATACAATGTGCAAAGTATTTGTACACACACACACACACACACAGTAACAGTGAAAACAATACAGAAGGGCTCCACACCAGTTTAGAGAAATAGTCAATATTTATCTGAATAAAACAAGACCAAAATGTCAAACATCCTAAATACACAGGCAAAGATATCACTTTTAAAGTGTTGCAAAGAGTCTTAATCCAGAGCAATCAATGGTTGTTTCTTTTTAACACACAGTACCTGGAATGCGTCAAAAACAAAGATGATGAGGGCCACAGAGGAAATGAGGTGCCAGAAAACAAAGCAATGTGATGGTTCCTTACTGCACGGGGAGGTGATGTGTCAGTTCCTTACTGACAGGGTAGGTGATGCATCGATTCCTTACTGGCAGGGGATGTGATGCGTTGATTTCTTACTGATAGGGGACGTGATGCGTAGGTTCTCTCCGCTGCAGGAGAGGGGATGCTTTAGTTTCTGGTCACACAGCCTTGGTTCCTTGCTGTGGTGCAGGGTTGATGCGAAGATTATGCCCAGGGACCATGCATGGGAATATCCAGGTGCACTGTGATGGTAGAGCCACAGAGGAACAGGTGTTGAGTCGGTCCTACAGGCGATTTGACGATCCTTCCACCGCAAGGCAGGTCCTGCATCGATTCCTCAGCTGGAAGGCAAGCGCTTCATCGATTTTCAGCCGTGGTAATCTGATCTGTGGAATTTCTTCCTCAGGTCACCAGTTTCCACATCCAAGGGACCAGGGGCTGGATTTGGCATCACTGGGCAAGTCAAGCACTGGCAGATTAAGTCTTTGATTTCCCTAAGACTTCTAACAGGAGGCAAGCCCAGTTGAGGCCCTTGGAGAACCTTGGATATCGGGATGTACAAAAAAAAGTCCAGTTCTTTCACTCCCAGGACAGGAGCAGCAAGCGGCAGGCCAGCACAATGAAGCAACAAGCAGAATGGCAATTCTTCCTACAGCATCCAGCTCTTCTTCCTGGCAGAATGTCCTCAGTCCAGAAGTCTTCTGAAGTTGTGGTCTCAGATGCCCAACTCATTTCTGCTTTGAAGTAGGAAAACTTTAAAGGAAAGTCTTTTTAGTGCACAAGACCCCGCCTTTCCTGCTCTGGCTCCAGGTGCACCCCACAGGGTTGGAGACTGCTTTTTGTAAGGACAGGCACAGCCCCATTCATGTGCAAGTGTAATGTCCTCCCTTCACTCTAGCCGAGGAAGACCAATCAGATATGCAAGGAACACCTCAGCTCCCTTTGTGTGACTGTCAAGAGAGAATTCACAAACAGCCCAACTGTCATCCTGACCCAGACGTGCTTTCCACAGGCAGAGGCACAGAAAGGTTAAGCAAGAAAATGCTCCCTTTCTAAAAGTGGCATTTTCAAACTTACAATTTAAAAAACAACTTCACTAAAAGATGCATTTTTAAATTGTGAGTTCAGAGATCCCAAACCCCATATCTATATCTGCCCCAAAGGGAAATTACACTTAAAAGATATTTTAAGGCAATCCTCGTGATACCCTATGGGAGAGATAGGCCTTGCAATAGTGAAAACCGAATTTAGCAGTATTTCACTATCAGGACAGGTAAAATACACCAATACATGTTATACCCTTTAAATAGTCTGCACCCTGCCCATGGGGCTGCCTTGTGTCTACCTTAGGGGTGACTTACATGAAGTAAAAGGGAAGGTTTGGGCCTGGCAAGTGTGTGCACTTGCCAGGTCGAACTGGCAGTTCCAAACTGCCAACACAGACACTGCAGTGGCAGGCCTGAGACACGTTTACAGGGGCTACTCATATGGGTGGCACAATCAGTGGTGCAGGCCCACTAGTAGCATTTGATTTACAGGTCCTGCGTACCTCTAGTGCACTTTACTAGGGAGTTACTAGTCGATCAAATATGCCAATTATGGATACACCAATCACCAATAACATTTAGACAGAGAGCACTTGCACTGGTCAGCAGTGGTAAAGTGCCCAGTGTCCTAAAGCCAACAAAAACAGTTCAGAAAAGATAAGAGGAATAAGGCAAAAAGTCTGAGGATGGCCCTGCAAAAAGGGCCAGGTCCAACACCCCTGAACTGGATATTTAAGAACGTCCAAGGGAGTGTCCTTCGATGAACATTCCATGCTAATAGTACTGAATGGTGGATGCCAGTGGATCCTTCAAAGAGATTTAAGAACCAAGACACTATAGATCTTGGCAGTAATACAATTTATCTTGTAGATACCTTCTACTATCAATGCAATTCTCTTTTCACACTGTAGAATTCATCAATATTTTTCATTGAGCACAACAGCCATCTCTGCGAGTTTGTAACTGGGGGTTGTCTGGCTTTGCTAGTGTCTCTGCACACAGACATAACAAAACGTCTTAAGAGTATTCGCTGAAACAAAAAAACGGTTTTGAATTAATTTTATTTAGATTGAAAATGGTGTACCAAGTTGTAGGAAAATAAATCAATATAATCATTGTGACAGCAAAAATGGATGTTTGCAAGGATTGCAAATATCTTAGGCAATGGCAATAGCTAAATCTGCATTCCAGACCATCATTTATTTACCCACTGTTCTACTTTAGAGGGTGTGCATTTCTGCGCAAATCAGTCTCAGTCCGGCTCTAACAGAAAGATTGCAGCCTGCCTGAAATGTCAGACCACACCCCCCTCTAATGAGAACCCACTCCATCCCAGATTCTTCCCTACTTCGTGGGCCTCAACAGTGAGGTACTGCTTGTATTCTATAATAAAATGATCACGAGACCCACATCTGTACATACTCGTCACACTTAGGCACATTGGATATCACCTTCAAACAACTAAAGGTGAAGGGTAGAGTAGCTTGCAAGAGTCTCAACCACTGGGTGTCAGGCAGACCCCAATGGAAGATGTGTGACACAAAACCTGGGCTCTGTCCTTAATTTAATCTCAGTTCTCACAGCCTAATCTGGGCATCTTTCACTTTTAAATTAAGATGCAAAAAAAGTACTTTATTTTGTTAATGATTACTGCCTGCAAACTCTGTTGCTTTTTGTTTTCCTTTTGTTAAGGTGAAAAGATAACAGTACATATGAGACTGAAACACGTAGGGCCAGATGCACAGCGGAGGCAACCAGCACAGGACATTGAAAAAGAAAATACCAGGTCCATATCGTCTAACTGTGTCCCCAAAGCATACGATTAAAAGACAGACTTTCCAAACCTGTAGTTGCATCAATGATCAGAAGAAGGCCTGACTACACTGGAAGCCTCCATTAAGCTTCCTGCAATTGTTGTAGCCCATGAGTGATTCATTTCATATAATTGACAGTATAACATTATTTCCGTCTTTCAGATAGGATCGCTTCTCGGGTAAGGTGATTTTACATTTTACCCAGCCATCTAGACTCTTACTAGTAGGCTGGAGCGCACCAAATTGTTCCTAAGGCTATCAAATGTATCTCTATTTCTAATACAGGGGCTATAAAATGTAACTTCGCATGGAACAGCAAAAAAATCAGTGCACCAGCGATGCCTGTCAGAGTATTTATAAATTTAGTTCTGAAGTATTGTTGTGGGTTTGGGTTCTATTCCGCGAATAGAACTTCCTGAGATGCCTGTAGCTTTCTGGGTGACACAGTGGCAGGCTGAGGAGCTGCTGAGGGTGGTCTTCAGGGCTACTGCGGTTTGGGAGCTCTATATATTAAAGAATAGTTATGTTTAATATTTTTTCAAATACTTCTCAAAACTATGGGGCTGATAAAAAGACATTTTGGAGTGAGTAAGTAGCATTTGTGCAGTACTCATTTACATGGCCACACATGCCTTTGAAAACCTGCCCCAAACCAACAAAAATGGAATTTTTCAGGAGATATTCATATAAAATTAGTGCAGGTAAAAAGGACCGAGCCTTCTTTGCACTTTTACTGATAGGAAGTTGAACGTTTCAAGGCTGATTCACAAAGGCATGTAAGAGTATGTAAAAGAGTACTCCAGTAATACTACTTCCCAGTCTCATAAATCCTTATATAAAACTATGATTTGTGCTGCCTATGATGAATGCCTGTCCAATAGAATCTCGGTCTACATGAGGAAACCATGTGGCTCGCTATGTCAACCTCCTACTTCTAGCATCAGCACAACCCTTACTTGTGTGTGATAAAGGGCAACAGCTGGGTTAAAACAAGCCTTAAACAATAATTAAATGAGAGGAAAAGCCGCGAGTTATCCCCAGAAGAAAAACAGTGCAAAACCAGACCATAATTATTCTTAAATTAAAAACAGTCCCCTGGCTGGTTTATTATTCCGCCTGCCAGAGCCCCCGGACACACTTGAAACGGAGACGACTCAGCCCACGTGGTCAATACTGCTGACCAAAATTTAAACAAATAAAAGTTGCGACCTAGAGCTTTTCCTCTTATTTTCTGGAGTTTCTGAGAAGCGGCAGCGCGGAGCACTCCATGGAAACGATCTAATTGAAAATGGATGCACTGGCAAGACGAAGGCTTCCAAACTTCACAGAGAAGGACCGTCTCTACGTACAGAGCGCTGGCAGCGGCTGATTACGTAAAACTCCTGTTCTGAACGATTAGAACGAGCATTTCTGATGATACCTTTTAAGGACATAATACAGTGAGCTCAAAGCCAGGGCGTGCACGTAGTGAACGGTTTCTGCTTAGATCGCCTCTCTCTTCATCTGATTTGTGAACATAGAGTGGATTTCAAGCTTTTATTGAATCTCGCAATAATATGCTGTGCGTTTTCTACAATTAACTAACTTCAAAAGGTAAACCTGTCCGTACTCTGTGCGCTACCAGCAATCACGAGTACAAATGTTAAATCGTTGAATCTTTCAATTTGAATAAAAAATATAATACCGTGAACCTGAAACCTGAGTTAGATTACAATTTTTCCAAGGCCCTATCATTAACGCATACCATTGTTTTTGTAAGGCGCATACATTTAACTCGGAATTTCTCCAAGTTTGGGAAGTAACTGGGCGCAGCACATAAAAGCAAACAGCGAAACAATAGCTCACTTTTCCAAACCTATTAGAGCTAAGGTGCAGATTTAAAAAGTGGTGCTGACCTCAGTGCAGCACCACTTTCCTGGTGCCCCTTAGCGCCCCCCACCACCACCATGTGTGCGCTATATTTAAAATACGGAGCACCGTGGCGCAAGGTAGGGGGCAAAAGCATCAGAAGTTTTGACGCTATTAATGTACTGTTCAGGGTTAGCGCCAACATTTTGGCGCTAACCCTTAACAGTACATAGGGGCCCATTGTAACCAATGGTTTGCCCCCTTTTAACGCCTGCTCTGAGCAGGCATTAAAAATGCTGGAAAAAAATGGCGCAAAGAAATCTTTTAGATTTCTTTGCACCATTTTTTCACCCCCCCTCACGGGGGAACACCCCATTTGCATACTTTATGCCTGACGCAGGCATAATGTGCTGCAAGGGGTTACAAAGTGGTGCAATGCATGCAGCGCTTTTGCCATAATATCGCCACATTAGCATAAAAAGAAGTACGCTACTGTGGCGATATATGAAACAAGGGTCTCTTGAATCTGCACCAGAATCTACTAGGTAGGGAGTTTTTATTTTACATATGTAAGGCTGGCTGGAGTAATTTGTCTATTAATTTGTCACGTTTAGGGAAGTATTAACTTTAAAACTGTAGTTTGTGAATAGCAATGGTCCTACACTTTTGTGGGTGAGTATTTGTAGAAACATATGTAGTACATAAACTTGCTGAGCCAAGTTTAAGCATTGACGTCTACTGTAGGCTATCAAAGCAGACAACCACCCGAGCTGCTGATAATGCACACACCAATCCCTCAGTTCTCTCCAGCTGCCAAAACTGTTCCAAACCTAAACATTCTATAGAATGTTACCACCACTCCAGCCTTCCAGTGTGGGACATTTTCCTAGTCTCAATTCGGCCGATTCGCAGAATTGGCCCGTTTGTAACTAGAAAAATGTTTTTGGGGATGTACAAAGCCCAAATTGCGATTCTGTAACTTGTTACCAAATTGTAATTGGGGTTTTGTGATTGAGTATTAGGAAGGGGTGTTTTCAGGGCATCCCTTCCTAATACAGAATCTGAATGACATGTATGATTGTTTTGTGACCGTGAATGTGGTCGCAAAACAATCGTAGTTAGCACCAATTTCAAAGTGGTGCTAACTCATTCGCAAAGGAGAAGGGGTCCCCAAGGGACCCCTTCCCCTTTGTGAATGCATGTGAAAATATTTTTTAAGAGCAGTTAGTGATCCCACAGACCACTGCCTACTCTTACTAATTAAAACTGGACAGTTTAATTTATTTCTTTTTAAATGCATCCTGTTTTCCTTTAAGGAAAAAAGCCTGCATTTAAAAAAAAAAGACATTGCTTTATTTAAAAGCACTCACAAACATGGTGGTCTACTGACCCCAGGAGGCAACCATCCCTGTGATTTTTGCAATTCCCGGGGGTCGCAAATTGCTACCTACCTCATTAATATTAATGAGGTAGGTCAATATGCGACCCACCAGGAATCACAAAAGAATCTCAGTGGAGTCTCTTACATTTGGAATTGAGGTTTCCTAATTGCGATTCACATGGAATTGCAATTAGGAAATCGCTATTCCAAATATTCATATATGTGACCCTTAGTATACCACATGGGTCTTTTCCTTTCACAGCAAATTTACAATAACCATTGAAGCGATAAACAAAATCAATAACTAAAAGATGCTGCAGGAAGCTGGCTTTCTATATATTACACTAAAATGAAGTACATTGTAGAGAGAGTTCAGTGGTTCTCCAATTGGTATTGCAGAGGCAAAACTAGACAGGACTAATGCTCTATTTTGTGGAAGTGTGGGCAAGTAGTTAGGCTTATCAGAGGGTAGTGCTAAGCATTTGTTGACCTCACGGGGCATTCAATGAGACACACACTCAAAGAATAAATCATAGACCAATTTAGAAAACTACCATTTCTTTTTATATATTTTTCAAACCCAAGAACTTTGTATTCAGGTAAGCAGACATTTAAGCATAAATTATTTGCAGTTTCTAAAATAGACAGTGCAATTTTCAGAGTTTTCTCAATGTTATCCTATTGAGGAAAACAATGTTTAGCAAGCACAGGGTTAACAACGACACACAAGGTCAATCTCAGGGAGTTAAGGTAAGAATTAGGCACTGATCAGAACCACACCAACAGGAGACACTGGGAGGCACTGGGGCAGCCGGATGCATGGGTGCAGTAAGGCGTTGTGTGCCCATTAGTTTCCTAAAGGAGACTGGTCCTCGTGAAGAAAGGCTGCATGCTCTGGCTAGGAAGCCAGTCAGAGACTACAAGCTGGTAGGTAGTAGACTTGGGGTGCTCAGGAACGTAGGCACACTATTGGTCCTCTTTTCCTCTACCCAGGGGCGACAGATGTAGGGGTGTCCTTAGGTGTTGCATTTTAACATCCAGGAGCACTCACGCTCCTGCATGTTGAGGCTTCAGGCGTCATGTGGGAGTCCAGCAGGGGACGAACTAGGGTGGATTTGAGCTCCTAGGAGCAGAGGAGTTGGCACCAATGGGCCACCTTAGCTGGGGTCAGGGGTCATGGGTGCAGAGGTTGCTGTAGCTGTCGGATTTGCTCTATCCACAAGCCTGTGGGAGAGGGGGCCTGCATGCAGAGGCTGCAGGTTTTTCGGGAGAGCCCAAAATGGGTGAGACCACACTGGACTCGGTCTCTGGGCAACTGGGGACCCCGTGGGCACCATCAGTTGGCTTCACCTCAGGTCATGGACAGTGGGTGCAGTGGTCACTTCTTGTGTTGGGTTTCTGGGGTTCAGCAGCTGCAGATTATTTTCTTAGGAGTTTCTTCCCATAGGAGAAGTCTGCTGCCCACGGGGGACTCAAGTCATTTTTGAAGGCTGGACAATTTGTCTTTTTGTCCAGGATCCCTCGTCGTCAGCAAGCAGGCAGGCCGGAGGGGCTGGTTCCAGGTCAGCTGCTTCTTCCTCTCCTCTTTTGCGGGTGCAACTCTTCTTTGTACGGGTCTTCTTAGGTTGTCAAAATCTGAGTTCTAGGATTTTGGGTGGCACTTAAATACTCAATTTAGGGGCATTACAGAGAGTGCCAGGTGGTAGCCAATTGGCTGACCACCTTTAGGGTGACTACACCGTTCTTATGACCACCTTCGCAGGGAAGTGGACATAGCCATAACCCTAGTGGCATAATTCCTTCCAAACAAGATGGTGGAATTTGAAAAGTGGTGTCAACTTCAGCTCGTCTACCTTAGGGTTGGGACTGGCATGGAGTGAGCACTCCTCCTAATTTAACTGATTTTCTCACCTCTGCTGCCACCAAAAGTGGGGTCAGGACAGGGGGGGTAGGTCAGTTCCACCATTTGGAGAGACCTGGGTCACATTATAAAGTTGACAAGACCTTTGGAGCTCCCCGCCCTGGAATGTCTATCCTGCTTGGGAGGGGAAGTCACACCTCTGCCCAGTGCTGCTTTTGTCTCAGGCCCTCAAGAGTGCTGGCTCTCACCTTGGGGGGCTAGAAGTGCATCTGTGGTGGCTGAACTGGTCAATACCAGTCAAACACACTAGTAGTCTGCAGGTTTTCAGGGGGGACCTCTCCGGTGCCCTCTTTGTACATTTTTTAGTAAATCCATCACTGGGGTCTGCAAAGGATTATTAATCTGAGATGTCTGATATCAAATATCCCAGGATTCAGAGAAGCCATCATGTAGCTGGGGAGCTTATAGTGACCAGTGTCTAGCACATGCATTTAAAATGGCTTCCCTGTACATTTACTATGTCTCAGAATCAACAAAGACATAGAAGGGGCATATCTACTCGTGCAGATATGCCCTCACATGTAATATAACGCAACCTGCCTTAGGGCTGTAAGGCCTGCTGGAGGGGTGACATATTGCATGCAGTGTTTAGGGGAAATGGCACCATGGCACACAGGCTGTGTGCCATGTCATGTTTTAAATTTTAGGAGCATCTTGTCAAGCAACCTGCAATGGCAGTCTACATATGTTTGGTGCTGAGTCCCTGAGAGTGGTACAAGCTGTGCTTCAGCTTTGAGGGGCACTCTTCAGTACCCATGCCATAGGTACCAGGGGTATCATTAACTGGGGACTTACAGGGGGCTATAAACAAGTATTACCCTTGAAGTGGAGAGCACAGTTAATACACAATAACATGACTGAAACAAAATATATAAATCTCATGAGAAGTAGAATACAGTGGAAGCAACTTCAGGTTAATAAAACTAAGCCAACGAGTATAATAGTTACATAGCATGACCTATTTTAAACAAGGTGCTGCAAGGGATACAAGCAGAGAATTAGAGCAGAAAACAATTTGAGACTCACCAGATGTCTACGGTCTAGCACACTTTACTGCACATAAAAATAATCTGTACCTCACTGGAAGTCTATGTTCTTGCACACTCCTCAGCACATGTTGAGAACCATCTTGTACACTCTCTTTTTGCTCAGAAATGTTTTTATCATTGCTATCTTGTGCAGAGTCACTCTGTGGAGACACCTTATTTTTCCTCCAATGGGGACATCTAACTTATCCTGCCTGGGTGAAACTTTGAGTACTTTAGCCAGATTCCACCAAAGATGACCCCCAACATTTACAGCACTACCACATACTTTGTCAACAACTACGGCTTTAGAAAAGTTTGTCTCGCCTTTCTTGACATAAAAATTTCATTATATGAATGTAGTCTCCCACCACAACAGGTTTGATGCAAACACTTTTCTTTGAATCACAATAAACGTTCTGCCCACGTTGAGCTTCTGTTACATTGTTACTTACAAATGTGTATATACTCTCAATAGGCACCTTCTGTTTCAACCACCTTGACATACACGCAGGCCTAAACTGAGTTGTCATTTTTCTCCCCCACAGCAGTTAAAAGGGAGAGATATTGGTTAACAACTGAGGCGTGGTCTATAGAACCACAAAATGATTTGGCACTGCTTTGTTCACAGCTCATCTGTTGCACAAAGTCCAATACACATACTCTGATAAAACACAATTGAAATGCTCAGCTAGACAGATGGTTTGGGGTATTATAGAGTGAAATTCTTAGGTGACTAATACTACTCATTTTTAGAAAATCTTCTACATCAGATAAAACAAGTTGTACTCCATTGTCAGAAACCCAAACCTTGGGGAAACCTTCTTTCGTGCATACATATTTAAGGAAACTCAGCACCGATTTGCAATCTGGTTCCCCAACAAATCGTACCTCTGGCCACTTGGAATTATAGTCAATGAGAACTGGGGTGTACTGTAAATGACTTGGGAACACAGTTGAATGGCTCCACTAAATCAATTCAATTTCCCAACCAGTGCTGCAGACCCACTAGTAGCATTTGATTTACAGGCCCTGGGCACCTCTAGTGAACTTTACTAGGGACTTACCAGTAAATCAAATATGCCAATCATGGATAGACCAATCAACAGTACACTTTACACATAGAGCATATGCACTTTAGCACTGGTTAGCAGTGGTAAAGTTCCCAGAGTCCTAAAGACAACAAAACAGTAGGAGGAAGGAGGCAAAAAGACTGGGGATGACCCTGCAAAAAGGGCCATTTCCAACAGTCCCCCATTGGAAAACTAAAGCAGTCAAGTGACAGAACTCAATCTGCTAGTATGAGGAAGCTAAATCAAGTTTTCAGAAGAATTTCACCCCACAACTGTGGTCAGCACCTCACTTATTTTGTGAAGGGGATGAGAGTCCAACCAATTTGTTCTGTTTAGTGCGCGAAGGTCAGTGTATATTCTTAACTACCCATTCCTCTTGGGTGGCACTACTGATAGAGAAAGCCAGACCAATGACTTTACTGGTCCGATGATGCCCCTCTTAGAGAAAATCTCCAATTCTTTCTCTAGGTCACCCCTCACACTAAAAGGCACCCCTCTTAATTTGTGTTTAATGGGTACCACCCCCTCCTTGATTTTTATTCTGTGTTTGAAACCTTTATTTTTCCATGTTCTCATGAAAAAGCCCTTGGGAAGAGATTCAGCATTTCTTCGACTATGCTTTTGTTTCTAATGACACAAACCTGTTCCATAACTCCAGGCCTCAAAACCATGCTAAACAAACCTTGATGGAACCATCCAGAATTGGTCAAACCCTTGACTGCTACATAGACATTATCTTGAATTCACCAACCTTCAAAAACCAGAATGTCTTCAACATATTCTAACAACTCAATTCTACGTCCTTCGTATGACACTGGTGATCTGTCTGGTGACAGCAGTGGTCTGTCTCTCCACATTGAATGGAATAACCCTTGGGTAATCATAGTGATTCTCACACCTTAGTCAGCCGGTAAAACTAACTCTATGTCACCATTGCATTTCATTGATCTGCAGAATCACTCTGTTAGTCTTCATATACTACGGCTACCTTAACTACGTCATGTTAGGAGCCTGGGAACATCTTAGCAAAATGCCCCACCTCATTACACGGTCTGCAAGATACATTTCTGGTTGAGTATAGGTTCCCTCCGTTTTGTTTTAGATAGATTTCCACACCTGAAGCATATGTTAGACTATTTAAAAAAATAAGTAGACTGACTGAAGGAATTGATCTGATGACTCTGCTTTTCTTTCCATCTTTCCTCCTTACAGAGAACAGGAGTCACATGTGCATTGCTTCTATCATCTAACTCTTTAGCTGACTTGAAAGATATTTCAGTGTTTTTAACTATTCTAATGCTCTCTATCAGTGATGGGTTACTTAATGAAAGCAATTTCTCCCTTATAATTCTATTAGTACAATGGCTGATGAATTGGTCATGAACAAGATGGTCTCTGAAGTTCTCGAATTGACACTCATTTTGTGTAAGGCAGGAATATAAGTAACCACATCCTTACTGTGTTTTTGCTTCCTCTTAAAAAAAACTTCTGTCTGAAAATCACTAAGCTAGGCCGTACATCAAACCCTTTCCCAAGTTTTTTAACAGCTTCTTGAAATTTGTCAAGCTCCTCCCCTTCTACTATCTCCACTCCTGGAAGATGCTTAAATGTAGACCTTCCTTCGAAAACTAAGGAATGCAGCAACAACAATTTCTTCCATTCCGATCTGAACCTCCCCAATTGCCCCTAAGTACATCTCAATGGCATTGAGTCACTGCCTCCAGGGAATTTATGGCTCACCCTGACTATCCAAAAACAGTGGTGAGGGATTAACTGCATGGATAGTGAAAGCGAAAAACAAAAAAATTAAAAACACAACAGGAAACAACTGCTTTGTTTACAACTTTCATAATTTGTGATTCACAACCTGTTTAAAGGTGTACAAATCACTGCATGTGCTGTTCTGAAGTGTTGTTTCACAAGTTGTTTGGTGTGTGCCTAAAGGTGTGCCCATCACCGTGTGAACCTCTAGAAGTTGAACAGCGGTGGTCACATGGTGTGTATGTAATGGTGTGCACATCACTGTGTGCTGCAAAACATAAACATTATAGTCTCAAGTCTTTCCTCTTCACTTCCTTTGTAAAACAAATCACAGCAGTTTCCAATTTACCTTGGAAGTGAGAACCGTTTGAACTAAAAAATGAAGTATTTAAGATGGCAGCCACTTCAAATAAAACTGCAATTTTGCAGTTGCCTGAGTGCAGTATCAGTTGGTAGATGCGTGGCCTATTAAAATGGCTGCCACCATGTTCTACCCTTGTTTATGCCTGATCTCCTAGGATGGCCACTGCACCTGTGTGTTCAATCTCCTTCCTTCTTTACTGAAGCCTGGCCTCAAATAATGGTGGCCACACCTGGTTACAAGCAACCAGTGACCTCCAACACCACCTGAGGATGCTTGCTTACCTGCTCTGCTCCTCCCATAAACACATAGACACCAAACCTGACAAGGCATCTGTAACTCCAGAGCCAGAAACTTCAATTGAGCAGTCTATGTGCTACACAACACTCCATGATGCACCAATAACCTTCAGAGCACGTGCAGCAGCTCCAGGCATTCAAACAAGTATGCATAGGTTCTGTCTTGTGGGGTGGTTTCTGTACAGACTATTCACCAGAAATATGTAGTACATCAACTCGCTGAGCCAAGTTGAAGTGTTGATGTTTTATTGTAGGCTATCAAAACAGACAACCACCAGACCTGTTGACAATGCAGGCACCACTCACTCAGCTCTCTCCAACTGCCAAAACTGCTTCAAACCTAAAAATTCTATAGAACTTTAATTCTGCACCAGCCTTCCACCAAAACTGTCACGAGGGGGTGTGGGGCAAAGAATACTACACATACCCCTCTCCAGAACCCTTCTTATCCCTCCTTAATTTCCTTCCATTTAGTAGTAAATATTCCCATTTTCCCACCACACCAGCTTGTCCCGCCCACATTTAATACTTAGCAGCAAACTTACATGTACAGAAATTGTCTCTTAGAAAATATAAGAGCTATGGAGATGAATGTTACCACTGTGGGCTTGTGAATTACCTTATGTACAAAGTGAGAAGTGTTAATGTAGTGTTTACTACTTTATGTACCACAGATTACCCTTTGTGAAGATCTTGTATGTTTGTGATGGTCTTTGACTTTTTCAGGACAAAGTGGGGCTCCTACATGTATAAATTACCCTACTGAGTCTCTGGAAGGTCTGAAATAGTTTCCATACAAGTGCATCCCTGTAGTTTGGACCCAAAGGATGGTTGATTAGACCTGTGTCTCTTATCGGCATACATAATAGCTGCATAGCTGCAAACACTAAAGAAAATCTGAAAACAAGGCCAAAAATCTTTTGTCTGCATTCAGCACCTTTCATGGCTGATCAGCAATGTAGTGAGGTCAGATGAGCAATGGTGATTTACCTCTGCCTGGAGTTTTATCTTCCACCTTAGTCACTTTTCTGGAAGTCACATTAGCTAGTGGTGCAAAGCTGGAAGATGAGGTCAAGCAGGCCTCCACATTTTCAGATTTGTTGATTTTGTGGTCCCACTGAAGCCCTGAGATTGTTGCAGAAAACTGCAATTCCCTGGGTCACACCATCATTAGACCTTCTTTGATGCATTTTGTTCATTCTTTCTGCTTACCATATGACTAAAAAGCTTTAACCGAGATTTACATTTTTCAGCAAGACATGGTTGGGACCTGCTTTCAGGCAGAGCTCGGGCAGCTGAATTTCTTGTTTTTGAGGTCCACTGGAGACCTTATTTTTGTTGAAAAATACTCCCAGCAGAGCATAGCAGGGAAATGTGTTTTACTATGCTCACTTCTTTTTCAGATGGCCTCTGCACTTTGTCCTGGTCCTCTAGAATGAAAAATGTCCTAAATCCAAACGTTCTCAACTTGTACTAAACTTTTTATAACTTCTTCCATGATGAACCAGACTTTTTAAAACTTTCAGATGGTGTTCCTTTTACAAAAGGCAATGGACTCATGGAGAAGAAAATGTGCCCCCTTTAACAAAAGCAAAAAGGGAATTTGACACTGGTCATGCTTTTTTTCACAAGGTTGAAGCAGCTTATTCTGCCTCTTATATGTTTTATGATTTGTAGCCACACCTCTTAGATCTTTCATGGTTTGCAGCCACATGGGAAAACATTTCATAGTGGACAATCTCCTTCTGAACAGATATCACTACCTCAACTTGTGAGTAAACAAGAAGCCAGCACAGAATATGAGATTTTCTTGGAGAAGCAAGTCATCCTCCTAAATGCATTACCAGTGAATGATCCATCTTCCCTTTGAAGGAGCCAAATTGGAGCTTTTTGAAACTTAGCTCTAAAAACAGAATGGCAGCGGGAGGTAGGATGACGTTTGATGTAGCTATATTTTAATCAGTATCAACAATCCTATCATAGGAGTTTGCTAAGACAGAAATCAGTGACAGGCTGGTAGACCATAGTCCAAGCTGAACATTTATCAGGGTCAAACTTCCCTTGGAAGGTAGTTGTTAAAGCAGAAGGCTTTGGCATTTAGGATTATTTTTTGGGGAAAGCTTTGAATCAATTTTGAAGAGGCACCTATTTCATTCCATAAGAGTGAAGCTGTGGAAGATACAAACCTGGTGTGCATTAGGGAGCCTTGCTAAAGGCAGGAAATTAATGCTACTTATCCATACTAGTTTTCCCAAAGTGTCAAGTGCTGGATATAGGAGTCAGTCCTTTAAAGATTTCCTAGAGGCTCTAAGAAAAATATGACCAGCGTTGAAGCTGTACTCTCTGTTGCGGGAGTAAAATGAATTACAGATAGGACACTTTCTCTGAAAAAAGTACATGAGAGTGCCAAGAGGAAAAACCCAGAAGCACCCATTTATTCTAGCTTTCTGGGTCCCATTTGCAGAATATTTCTTGCAAGTCTTAAGTTGTGGTTCTGGGAAGAATAGTACTGGAGTAGGACTGGAGCTAGCATGCCTAAGAAAACCTAGAGCTGGCAAGGCTGGAGCAGGGGTGGAGCGGAAGGACTCAAGCAGAACTGGAGGTGACATGAATGGAAAAGAGCTTAAGCTAGCAGCACTGCTGTACAGTTGGTATTGACAGGAGTATAGCCCAGCAGAGAAGGAGCAAAGAACCGAAAGACATGCTCATGCCAGAGGAGCTAGAGTGCAATATTACAATGATTAGAGACCCTTTTTATACTGGTAGAAGAGAAACCACCTAATACGTAGGGGCTTATCCCAGAACAGGAATTACTGACAGGAAAGGACTGGGCCCTGAACAGGAGTCACTTTACAGAAATGGGGCAGTCATATTGAAATTGCGTTCATGATTGATTGCCATAATGGAATAGAATTTGTGGTTGACAGCCATTCTAAAATTGACTTTCACTAAAGGGGAGATGAGCTGAAGCTTTCTGGTTATAGTCTCTCCTATTGCTAACCCCGATCCATAAGAGTGCCCTGAGATTCCTGAAAGAATATATGAACTAGCATGATATCGGATCATATGAAACCTGTATTGGTTCTTTCTAACTATTATATTGGTAGAAGATGAGGCTTCTAGAGGCATAAGTGAAATCTGACCAGTAATCACCTAATAGTAGAATGCTTGGCTCTTCAGATCTTTTGGGACAGGTCAAAAATCTTTTTCAGTGATGTTTCCATCATGCAGAGCTTTGATGGAAAAGATATCCAGGGCAGAACTTGTCACTACCTGTACATCTAACAATGTGAGATGTGGAATGTGGAATGTTGAAGGCGGAATCAAAAAGGGTGTCTATTAAAAGTCCAGATCATAACTGCTCGCCCCTCACAAACACCGTGTATAAAGAGTAATATTGAGTTTTAACACTTCATTCCTCACAAGAGTACTGTCTTCAGAGTAGTAAGATCCATATTGTTCTCTATTAACTCTCCTAAGGAAATACTAGAAAAGTCACCCCCTTTTGGGTCATCATGTTAACTAGTCAACTTTCCTTAGGGGAACTACTCAAAGAAGCAGATCTAATCTTTTTTCACAAGACTCTTGTGGGGATCAATAACCAGAAAATGACCTACATTGTTCATGACAAAAATGGGAACTCACAGTTTTGGTCCTGGGTATCAAAGTAATATAGGAAAATCAACAGACAAGCCAGGATAAAAAAGAAAACCAATCAATGATTTAGGCCCTCATTATCAGTTCTCACCCCGCCGGAAGACCGCCAGTGCGGTCATGACCCTGCCTGCCCTATTATGCGTTTACCGCAGGGCCTTTACATTGACGCCACCTACATTAGGATGTGGCGGTGCAGTGGGTGCAGCAGCCCCCGTCACGCATTCCACTGCCCGTAATTTGGGCAGTGGAATGCGCGACGTGGCTGTGCATGGCATCCCCTGCACTGCCTGTGCCAAATGCATGGGCAGTGTAGGGGCACCCAGGCACCCCCCAGTTACCCATTCTACCAACCTTTCCCTGGTGGTGTAAACCACCATGAAATGGCTGGCAGAAGGGGACTCATAATCCCCAGGGTGGCGATGCATGCAGCGCCGCCCTGGAGGATTACAAACGCCCGAGACTGCCTGGCTGCTGGGTGGCGGCAGCCTGGAGGTGGCAGCATTTCGAACATAGTGGCTCCGCCATGTTCGTAATATGGCACGCAGGCCGCCACGACCCCGGTGATCTGCCTGCCACCGTGAGTCTGGCGGTCCCAGGACTGCTAGATTCATAATGAGGGCCTAAGTGTGGCACTGAGATAAAATGCAACTATTTCCTTTTGGTCTTCAAAGGGTACATGTAAATCTGGCTTTTACCTATTACGGGGTTTAGAACCAATATTATAACACTTTTCTGCCTATTCCAATTCTCAATTTTTCTTTACTTTCCTTCTATAGAAAAGGATGGTTGTGTCACCAGAAGTGTGTCCTAAAGTGCTGGATCTTGGAGGAAGAGACTATAGGAACTTGGGTAGTCATTACAACCCTGGCGGATGGTGTTAAAGCGGCGGTAAGACCGCCAACAGGCCGGCGGTAAAAAATTTGCAATTACGACCGTGGCGGAAACCGCCAACAAAGACAGCCACTTTAACCCCTTCGCTGCCAGGCCTTTTCCCCCTCCTGTGCCAGGCCTTTTTTGGGCTATTTGGGGCAGTTTGCGCTTAGGCCCTCATAACTTTTTGTCCACATAAGCTAGCCAAGCCAAATTTGCGTCCTTTTTTTCCAACATCCTAGGGATTCTAGAGGTACCCAGACTTTGTGGGTTCCCCTGAAGGAGGCAAGAAATTAGCCAAAATACAGTGAAAATTTCGTTTTTTTCAAAAAAATGGGAAAAAGGGGCTGCAGAAGAAGGCTTGTGGTTTTCTCCCTGAAAATGGCATCAACAAAGGGTTTGCGGTGCTAAAATCACCAGCTTCCCAGCTTTCAGGAACAGGCAGGCTTGAATCAGAGAACCCAATTTTTCAACACAAATTTAGCATTTTACTGGGACATACCCCATTTTAAAAAAAATGTGTGCTTTCAGCCTCCTTCCAGTCAGTGACAGAAATGGGCATGAAACCAATGCTGGATCCCAGAAACCTAAACATTTCTGAAAAGTAGACAAAGTTCTGAATTCAGCAAGGGGTCATTTGTGTAGATCCTACAAGGGTTTCCTACAGAAAATAACAACTGAAAAAGAAAAATATTGAAATTGAGGTGAAAAAAACAGCAATTTTTCTCTACGTTTTACTCTGTAACTTTTTCCTGCAATGTCAGAATTTCGAAAGCAATATACTGTTACGTCTGCTGGACTCCTCTGGTTGCGGGGATATATAGGGCTTGTAGGTTCATCAAGAACCCTAGGTGCCCAGAGCCAATAAATGAGCTGCACCCTGCAGTGCGTTTTCATTCAATACCAAGTATAAAGCAATTCATTTGCTGAAATATAAAGAGTGAAAAATAGCTATCAAGAAAACCTTTGTATTTCCAAAATGGGCACAAGATAATGTGTTGAGGAGCAGTGATTATTTGCACATCTCTGAATTCCGGGATGACCATACTAGCATGTGAATTACAGGGCATTTCTCAAATAGATGTCTTTTTTACACACTCTCTTATATTTGGAAGGAACAAATGTAGAGAAAGACAAGAGGCAATAACACTTGTTTTGCTAATCTATGTTCCCCCAAGTCTAACGATAAAAATGATACCTCACTTGTGTGGGTAGGCCTAGCGGCCGCGACAGGAGACGCCCCAAAACGCAACGTGGACACGTCACATTTTTTTAAAGAAAACAAAGGTGTTTTTTGCAAAGTGCCTACCTGTAGATTTTGGCCTCTAGCTCAGCCGGCACCTAGGGAAACCTACCAAACCTGTGCATTTTTTAAAACTAGAGACCTAGGGGAATCCAAGATGGGGTGGCTTGTGGGGCTCTGACCAGGTTCTGTTACCCAGAATCCTTTGCAAACCTCAAAATTTGGCTAAAAAAACAAATTTTCCTCACATTTTGGTGACAGAAAGTTCTGGAATCTGAGAGGAACCACAAATTTCCTTCCACCCAGCGTTCCCCTAAGTCTCTCGATAAAAATGGTACCTCACTTGTGTGGGTAGGCCTAGCGCCCACAAAAGGAAATGTCCCAAAACACAACGTCCTTCCTGGCGGTGTCCTCCTGGGCAGCTGGGCTTGCGGTGGCCTCCTGGGCAGCTGGGCTTGAGCTGGCGGTGGCCTCCTAGGCAGCTGGGCTGGTGCTGGCCTCCTTTGCAGCAGGGATGATGGCGGTCTTCTCCGCCGTGCTGCTCTTCCCAGACTTGCCGGGTTTCTTGTGGCCCTTCCCCACCTTGGAAGGTGTCGCAGCTGACTCCACACTCCCACCGGGACCCCTGGGAGCGGCTTTGGTGGCAGGAGTCTTCCCCCTCTCCTGCCGGGCACTGGCCAACTTCTGATGCTTCACAGGTGGGGACTGTCTGTGCTGTGGCTCCGTGCCACACTGGCTGCCCTGGTGGCCGGTGCACTCCAGATTCCGGTGACTACAGGCACCACTGGTCCCGGAGATGTTGTGGCTGAGGTGCTAGTTCAGGACCTAGGAGACGGACGGGGTGGGGGAGGTGTGGGAAAGTGGTCAAGGTTGGACAGGAAAAGTTCTTTTGACACACTGGGACGGGTAGCTGGAGGGGGTTTGGGAGTGGAGGAAGAGGTAGTGGTTGTAGGAGGTGTTCGTTTGCTGACTTTGGGTGAAGGAGCATGCGCTGGAGGCTGTCGTGAGGTGGATGGCTGTTGGGTGGGTGTGTGCCTGCGTTTGTGTATCTTCGGAGGGGGTGTCACAGACACACTGGGAGAGGACACAGGGGATGTGTGAATGGTAGTGGGGGTGGTGACTGCACGTGAGCGGGGTGTGGTAGTGGGTGTGCTGGAGAGGGACGTAGTGGCTGTAGAGGTAGTGAATGCAGGTGTGAGTGTAGACGAGACAGGGAGGGAGGAGGGAGACGAGGAGGAGGGGGACACAGTGGAGGCAGTGGATGTTGGTGTGTCTGCATGTGTGTGATGCTTGCATGAGTGCCTGTGGGATTTTTGGTGCTTATGTTTGCCTGAGCTTCCCTTCTGTGTTGACGTGTATGCATGCTGGTCTGTAGGTGTGCTTCGGATAGGCTGAGGTACAGGGGATTGGGTCGGGGTAGAGGAAGTTGGAGGGGGGAGGCTAGACACAGGGACAATGGCTGCCATCAGTGCTGAGGCCAGAGTCTGAAAAGCTCGCTGAAGGGTCACCTGACCAGAAAATGAATGCCCTCCAGGAATGCATTAGTTTGTTGCAACTGCCTTTCTATACCCTGGATGGCATTCAAAATGGTAGACTGCCCAACAGTGAGGGACCTGAGGAAGTCAATGGCCTCCTCACTGAGGGCAGCAGGGGTGACTGGGTCAGGGCCTGAGGTGCCTGGGGTGAAGGTGATGCCCACCCTCCCGGGTGAGCGGGCACGGGGCGAAGGCTGAGGGGCAGTGCTGGAAGGGGGGGTGGCGGCTGTACCTGTAGATGGGAGTGGCACAGATGTTGCTGCCACAACAAGGGAGCTCCCATCAGAGGACGAGTCCGTGTCACTGGTCTCAGCTCCTGTCCCCGCCGTGGAGCTCCCCTCACCCTCCGTCCCACTGGTGAAGTCCAATTCCGTAGTGTGGCCCTCCATGGCCATGTGGGATGCAGTCCCCTGGTGCTCCTGTGCCACTGCTCCTCCGCCTGATGATGCTAATGCACACAAGAACAGGGAGACCACAAAAAGGGGGGGGACGACAGAAGAAAGACATGTTGAGTGCATGCTTTACCGTTGGCGGACATGACAGACACAGAAGCCCCCTGCACTACGCCGCGTTCTTGGGCTCTACTGTTCAATTCCTGGGAAATGGCCTACAAGGTTATGGACGACATCTGCACACATAGATGACACAGGGGCATGACGAGGTGTAGTTGTCACTCTACAGAGGTGGGGTGGGGTGCCACTTGGCCTGCCTTACGGAGGGACCTTGCCTACGGAACTCGCCCTGGCCTAGGGAAACCCACAGCCCACCTCCCCCACCCGGACCCCTCCACTGCGCGCAAAGTCAGCAGAATGCGAGTGTACTCACCCCCTTGTGGCTGCTGTGATGCCCTCAAGCACCCATCCAACTCCGGGTATGCCACCACCAGGATCCTGAACATCAGGGGTGTCATGGTGCAATGGGCACCCATCCCACGTTGGGAGGCCATCCCCAGCTGAGCCTCCGCCGTCTTCTTGCTCCAGCGGCGAATGTCCTCCCATCTTCTCCGGCAGTGGGTGCTCCATCTGTGGTAGACCCCCAGGGTCCGGACGTCCTTGGAGTTGGCACGCCAAATATGTTTTTTCTGGTGGGCGCTGACCTACATGATTTGTACAGGGGGAAGAGAAAGTTATTACCAACTGCACCGTCAAAGTGATTGGCCCTCATCCCTACCCTTGCCATGTGGCACATGCATTCACCGTCGTTTCATGCACGCTGCAATCTCCCACATTCCTTCCTACATCCACCCCTTTCCACACAGGCATAGCCCATACATCATACTAACTGTGTACTTACCTGTTTGTCTGGAGGACCGTAGAGTAGTGGGTACTATTATCCAATGAGGAATTGCACGGCGGTTCAAGTCCGCCTTCTGCCACAACGCCCAACCTCTGTGGAGTTACCTCACTTCCACCTGTCCCTACATACAGGTCAGGCGGTCACCATTTCATAGTGGCGGGCAATGGTCAAATCAACCTTAACTGCGTCACAGCCTAAATTAGCACATACCTCGCCATTCCCACTGTACCATCACATAAATGCACTATGTAGGTTGCGGTTCCATTGTTCAAATTTTGACAACCTACTCACTCTTGTGTCCCTTAGATACCTACCGCTGGGAGGAGGAGACCTTCTCCCGTACACAGACCCCTTATGGACTTGGCTACACTGGAGGACAGCCCCATTATACTCACCTATAGACTGGACAGGGCCACAATCACAGAGCTGTGTGCTCAATTGGGGCCTGACCAGATATCTGCTATTCGTCATCCGACTGGGATCCCCCCTCTTGTGCAAGTGCTATCAGTGCTCCATTTCCTGGCAACTGGTTCTTTCCAAGTGACAGTGGGCTTGGCAGTAGGAATGTCACAATTGTGCTGGCAAGAGTTTTGTCTGCCCTGGTGAAACACATGTGCAGCTACATAGCTTTCCCCCAGGTAGAAGATCTGGCTACTGTGAAGGCTGGGTTCTATACAATGGGACATATACCCAATATTGTTGGGGCCAGTGATGGGACACATTTTGCATTAATCCTCACTGTCAGAATGAACAGGTGTTCAGTAATCGCAGAGAGTTTCCACTCACTGAATGTGCAAATGATGTGCCTGACGGACCAGTACATCCCCATGTCAATGCTAAGTATCCTGGGTCGGTGTATGATGCCTTTGTTCTGAGGAATAGCAGCATCCCAAATGTGATGGCCCAATTACAGAGGCACACGGTGTGGCTAATAGGTGAGCCTTGGTCCCCATCCACTGTATGTTAGTGTATGCCTTCAGGTGTCATCCCCAAATCATTGTGTGAGGCTAAATGTTGTCCCTCAATACTTGCAGGTGACTCTGGCTACCCAAACCTATCGTGGCTGCTGACCCCTGTGAGGAATGCCAGGACAGGGGCTGAGGAACTTTATAATGAGGCACATGGAGAGGACCTTGGGGCTCCTGAAGGCCAGGTTCAGGTTCCTCCATCCGACAGGTGGATCCCTGTGCTACTCACCCGGGAAGGTCTGCTAGATAGTAGTGGCATGCTGCATGTTGCACATCCTAGCCCTCAGACGGCATGTACCATTTCTGGAGGAGGAAACTGGAGATGCCCTTATGGCAGCAGTGGACCCTGAGGACAGCGAGGATGAGGAGGCTCAGGATAAGGATGAGGACAACAGAACATCAGTTATCCGTCAATACTTCCAATGACACACAGGTGAGACAGTAGAACTGACCATTCCTCTGACCATTGATGTCTTCTGTTTGGCTGTAGCATGATGGCATTAACTTCCATTGCATCTCAACTTACTGTCACCTATGGCTTGTCATTTTACAGATGTTGGTTAGACAACAACTGTGTACTGATGTGATGACTACAGACAGCTACAGGTCCTTATATCTATGCTCTCACAGTGTTCAGATCATTTGCACTAGATGTGACTGTTTCCATAAATGCACATTTTCAGAACATAAAATACTAGTAACCAAGTTGTCTTCAAGGGTGTTTATTGTAGTGCTATGAAATTGAGTGAAAAGTGCAATGGAATGGGGTGATGATGGAGGCAATTCCAGGGTATTGTTCCAGTCTGTTTGTAGCACAGGTTAAGTGTCCAAGGGGCCATAGGAAGGAGAGCAAAGGTAGTTCAAAGTGGACAAGGTGACTGTGTAGGACCCGAGGGGGACAATCAGGAGAGTCTCATTTCCTGGTGGTGGTCTTGGCAAGTGTCTCTGGCTTCTGTCTGGCTTGCAGGGAACCTTTGCGGGGTGGTTCACCTTCTGCAGGTGGAGAGGTACTGGTGTCCTGTGGGTCCTGTGGTGGGACCTGCTGGCCACAAGCTGCAGCGGAAGTGGAGGGCTGGTCAATGGACTGGTTAGTGGTAGGGCCCGCTGCTGTGCTGTTGCCTCCTTCATGATGTTGGCCATGTTTGCCAGCACCCCTCCTATGGAGATCAAGGTTGTGTTAATGGCCCGCAAGTCCTCCCTGATCCCCTGATACTGTTCCTCTTGCAGCCGCCTGTTCTCCTGCATGTTGTCAAGGATGTGACCCATCGTGCCCTAGGAATGTAGGTAGGCTCCCAGGATCTCGGTGAGTGCCTCCTGGAAAGTTGGTTCCCTGGGCCTGTCCTCCCTCTGGTGCATATCATTCCTCCCAGTGTCCCTGTTGGCCTGTGCCTCTGTCCTGGGAATGGTGTGCCCATTGGTCCCTGATTGTCTTAGAAGTGTGGTGTGGACTGGGGTCCCTGTACAGGTGGGCATACTGCTGATTGACATGTCCTGGGGACAGAGATGTGGGTACGCTGGGTGGGTGCTGTGGTGTTGGATACTGATGGGAAGACTCTGTGGTGGACTGTGAGTGGGCTTGGGTGACCGACTGTCCAGTGGTCCCTGATGTGCCAGGTTGTTGATCCAGATCCTGAAGTCCAGAGTTACTGTCATCACTGGGGGCATCTTCTGTTGGAGGACTGGATAGTCGTGGCACCTCCTCACCACTGACATTGGCTGGGGACCCTGTGGGGATGTAAGTGATGTATTATTCTTTATGCCTGTGACATATTGTACATTCCTGGCTTCCCCTCTATTCGTTGCTGTTGCCCTGCCACCTTTGCTTGTGTATGGTGATGTATTGTGTGATTATTAGTTTCCCTATGCTGTGCAAGCTTTGGTGATGGGTGTCCATGCAGTGCTGGGAGGGCTGTCCATGCATTGGTATGGCATGCAGGATTTGGCATTGGGGTTAGTCAGATGTGTAGGTGAAGTGTGTGTGATGGAGTGGAGGGATGGGAGTGAAGGTGAGGGTGTGTGATGGCATGCAGGTATGGGGGTGATAAGCAGTAAATGTTGACTCACCATTTCCCAGTCTTCCAGCTACTCCAGTGAGTCCCTCAGGATGCAGTAATGCCAAGACTTGCTCCTCCCATGCTGTGAGCTGTGGGGGAGGAGGCGGGGTCCACGGGCAGTCCTCTGTATGGCGAGCTGGTGCCTTGCTGCCACGGAACGTACCTTCCCCTGTAGGTCGTTCCACCTCTTCCTGATGTCGTCCCTTGTTCTTGGATGCTGTCCCACGGCGTTCACCCTGTCCATGATTCTCCACTATAGCTCCATCTTCTTGGCAATGGATATCTGCTGTACCAGTGCTCCAAACAGCTGTGGCTCTACCCTGATAATTTCCTCCACCATGACCCTTAACTCCTCATCAGTGAAACGGGGGTGCCTTTGTGGGGACATGGGTGTTGTGTAGTGCGTGTTGGTGAGAGTGTGTTGAGTAATGTGGTGGGGTGTGTGATGTGGGGTGCGTGAGGGATGTATGGGTGTATGTGGCGTGTGTGTCTAGTTGTCTCTGTGCTGTTCATGTCAATCTCCTGGCAGTAATTGTTTTTTGTAAAGGTTTGTGGGTAATGTGGGTGTGTGTTTTACAGTGCTGTGGGTGGGTGGGTGTGGTGTGTGTATGAGTGTCAGGTGTGTGTTTTTAGTATTGGCCAATGTGTTTTTTTTTGTATGTGGGTGTCCATTCTGTGGGCAGCGGTATGTACCGCCAATGGTTTACCACCATTGAATGTCCGCCGTAGTGATTCATGGGTCATAATGTGGTGGGCGTTGTTTTGTTGGCGTAAAGGTATGGGTGTTGGTACCGCCACTTGAGCACTGACCTTTGGGCTGGGGGATTGGTGTATGTGGCAGTATTCTGTCGGATTGGTGTGTGTCATAATATGGCGAACGGATATTCGCCACCACGGCGGTATGTTGGTGGCCGTCACCACGGCGGAAAGCGGGATTTATTGCCAATGTCATAATGAGGGCCTATATGTCTTTGCTGAGAAAAATGAAAGCCAAAGCTCAAAATTACGTCTTCAAACTCAGGGTCATATTTACAATCTTTTGACGCAGGGCAGCACTCCAAGCCTTCTTTCAGTGCTGCCCTGTGTCAAAAGAAAAGGGCAATTATGCACTGTATCTACAAGATACAGCAGATTTTTGTCCTTTTCTCCTGTGCTGGCGCAAAATGAGCTGCCATGCACCAACGGGGACACCCTTGCACCATGGTGCAATGGTGTCTGCGTTGAGGGGATGATTTGTTTGTGCAGGAAGGGACACCTTTATGCACAAAAACAATCACAAGATGCATTTTCCTCTTCATATGTGTGCTGCAGAATGCAGCACACATTGTAAAAGGAAAAAAGAGGAGAAATAAAGGTATTTCTCCTCATTGCACCTCCCTTTCGGGCTTTTGATGCATTCACAGGTTTACAAAACCTTGTAAATCTAGGAATGCGTCAAAATCCATGGGTTTTGCTTGGGAACACCCATCACAATGCCCATTGAACACCTCTTTGATGCAGATTAAGGCAATGCAGTGACTTGCGCTGCATTCTCTTTCTCCATATCTTCAAGGCCATGAAAAACCATGCAAAATGACTTTGTGTTGCCTTGTAGATATGTACCTGAAGCTTGTGCCATTGGTGCATCAAAAAAAGTGGCGCAAACAATCACTCAATCAATCATAATTTACAGAGCGCAACTACTCCTGTAAGGGTTTCAAGGCACTGAGGGGGTTGGACCTTTGTGCTTCAGTCGAAGAGCCAGGTCTTGAGGCAATGATGGTGATTGCCTCAGGTGAAGAGGCAAGGTGTTTCAGCTCTCTGCCATGAGGTATGTGAAGCACCTTCCTCCGGCTGAAGTCTTCCGTATGCGGGGTACAGTGGCTAGTGCCTATTGAGCGGAGCAGAGAGGCCCGGTGGGGGAGTTGAAGGTGATGCAGTGATTGCGATAGGTAGGTCCTATGTAGTGGAGAGCCTTGTATGCATAGACAAGGAGTTTGAAGTTGATTATTTTCTCAACAGGAAGCTAGTGGAGGTGTCTAAGGTGTCTGGTGATGTGTTCGCGGTGAGGGGTGTCCACGATGAGCCTGGTGTAGACATTTTGGATGTGCTGTAGTTTCTTCAGGCTCTTCTGGGTGTTACCGGTGTAGAGGGCGTTGACTTAGTTGAGTTAGCTGGTGACCAGGACATGGGTTACAGTTTTGCAGCAGTGGTTTGGGATCCATTTGAAGATCTTCTGGACAAGTGTGTGGAAACAGGAGGATGCAACTGAATTGAATTGTCTGGTCATGGTGAGCGATGAATCCAGGATGAAGCTGAGGTTGCGTGCTTGGTTAGTTGGGGTGCGGAGGGTAAATGGCCACCAGGAGTTATCCCAAGCTGAAGCGGAGGGTCCCGGGATGAGGATCTCAGACTTGTCAGAGTTCAGCTTGAGACATCGCTCCTTCATCCAGGCAGTGATGGCTTCCTTTGCATTGTGGAAATTCTTCTCAGTAGTTGTGGGGTTTTCGGTCAGTGGGATGATCAGCTGGATGTCGTCAGCATAGGAGACGATGTTCAGTCAGTGTTTCTTGACGATGGATGCAAGCGGGTCCATGTAAATGTTGAAGAGTGTGGGGCTCAGGGAGGAGCCCTGATGAACTTCGCAACTGATCTCCGTAGGTTCTGACAAGTAAGGTAGGAGTCTGACTCTCTGTGTTCTGCCGTTTGCACCGGCAGCGCAAGCCGCTTAAAAATATTGCCCTCACTCTTTAACAGATGGAAATTCCCTGGAGGTTACTATTTCCTTAGATTCTTCAGATGAAGTAGAATTTCAGGCATGGTGCCTGATCAGAATTTGCAGATGAAAGGGACTTGATGAGTCACCTTTTGTTCTTATTCTGCAACTCTATGAGTTCGCTGCAAAATAAAGTAAATTGATTCAGTCAAGAAACAAGAATGGGACACACATTCTAATTTGTCCTTGATTTTTTGTTTGAAGACCTCTTCTGACAAGTGGAGCTTTGATCTTTCAACCCAAACTGTTCCTTTAGCTATTTGCTTGAACCATATGTTAAGGTATTCATAGTGCATTGCTGGGGATCACAAAGTATTCAGTCTCAATCACAAGGTGTGTAGCCCAGGGCTATGCTGAGGATGTACGCATACATATAAAGTAAGAATTTTAGCACACCCTGATTAAAACTGGATGACAAGAAATGTAAACTGACCTAAGAGATGCATCAAGAAAATCTTACATCCTCAAAGGATGTCATTGAACATGGTGTCCCATGGACTGGTCATTGGAAAGACCAAAGGTGAATGCTTGGCTTTAGTTTGCAAACAAAGCAGCATTTTTTCTACATACTCAGAATTAGAGTTGTTCACCATTGACTAATAGAGGCAAACCCTGGAGTTGTTGATCTATGGAATCAGAAAGACGGGAAACTCTTTGACAGCATAACGAATTAAGGGTACACAATGGTGCCAGGCCTATGCCTCTTTCTTAAAATGCAGAGAGAAGAGTGCTTCTGGAAGTGACACTGTTTGTCTCATGTGTTACCTAGGTTATAGACTGGATGTGATCTGGCCAGCAGTGCCTAACACATGTGGGAAGCAGTGCCTAACAGTACAAGACGGAAAAATCCAAAGACACAATAACCTTGACGGTATTGGGTCCCAATTGCAGGACAATTTTTGCAAGGCTTGCACTTTGAATCTAGGAAAGAGCAGGACTGGAGCAGAAATGGAGCTGGCAGGACTAAAGAGAAATGGATCTGCAAGCAGTGTAGCAATGTTGAAGTGGTGGGGCTGGAGAAGAGCTAGCAGGAATGGATAGTGTCATGAGCTGACAGAACTGGAAACAACTAGAGCTAGCTGGACTAGAGCAGAGTGGTAGTACTTGCAACAGATCTAGCTGGGCTGGAGCATAGACTGAGCAGGATCAAGGATTCCAATTGCATTAGCGTCCCGAGGAGTTGTAACACATCATTACACTGGAGAAATATTGCTCTGCCTCTTGCTAAATGAAGGAAGCACTCCCTTTGGTACCATTCTGTTGGACCTGACAGCCTTGGGGTGGTCACCCCTAACTTTTTGCCTACCTCCCTCCTCTTTTTGGATACTGTTTTTGCTGGTTTTTAGACTCTGCGCACTTTACCGCTGCTAACCAGTGCTAAAGTGCATATGCTCTCTCCCTTTAAACATGATGACATTGGATCATACCCAATTGGATTATTTATTTTACTTATAAGTCCCTATTAAAGTGCACTATATGTGCCCAGGGCCTGTAGATTAAATGCTACTAGTGAGCCTACAGCACTGATTGTGCCACCCACTTAAGTAGCCCCTTAACCATGTCTCAGGCCTGCCATCGCAAGGCCTGTGCATGCAGTTTCACTGCCAATTCGACTTGGCATTTAAAAGAACTTGCCAAGCCTAAAACTCCCCTTTTCCTACAAATAAGTCACCCCTAAGGTAAGCCCTAGGTAACCCATAGGGCAGGGTGCTGTGTAGACAAAAGGCAGGACATGTACCTGTGTAGTTTACATGTCATGATAGTGTAAAACTCCTTAATTTGTTTTTGCACTGCTATGAGGCATGCTCTTTTCATAGGCTAACATTAGGGCTACCCTCATTTACTGTTTGAGTGGTAGCTGCTGATCTGGAAGGAGTAGGAAGGTCATATTTACTACGGCCAGAATGGTAATTCAAAATCCTGCTGACTGGTGAAGTTGAATTTAATATTACTATTTTAGAAATGACACTTTTAGAAAGTGAGCATTTCTCTGCACTTAAATCCTGTGCCTTACAATACACGTCTGGCTAGGTTCCGTTGACAGCTCCCTAGTGCATTCACTCAGACAAACCCCAAATACAGGATGCTCAGCCTCAATTGCATACATCTGCATTTTGAATGGGTCTTCCTGGGCTGGGAGGTTGAAGGGCCTGACACTTACATGTCAAAGGACAGTAGCCTGCCCTCACACAAAGGACAGCCACACCCCCTACTGTGACCCTGGCAGACAGGATTGAACTGAAAGGGGACCATGTGCTCTTCTAAGCCACTCTTTGAAATCTCCCTTACTTCAAATGCACATTTGGGTATGTAAACAGGGCCTCTGCCCATACCAACTCAGACACTTCCTGGAGAAGAGAACCTGAACCAGAACCTGCAACCTGCCAAGAAGAACTGGCTGGCTGCCCAAAGGACTCACCTGACTGCTTTCTGTGAAAGACCGCTGCCTTGCTGTTGCCCTGCTGCCTTGCTGCTCTCTGGCTGTGCTGAGAAGTGCTCTCCAAGGGCTTGGATAGAGCTGGCCTCCTGCTCCCTGAAGTCTCAGGACCAAAAAGACTTCATTCCTGCAAGAAGAACTCCCTGCACAGTGAAAATCGATGCACAGCCTGCCAGAAATGAGGCAAAGCCTGCATCGTGGAGAAAAATTCACCACACGCCGAACCGAATGACGCAGCCCGACTTCACAAGGAGAAGATTGACTCAGCGCCAGTGTAGCGACCGGAAATTTGACGCACGGCCCACTGGATTGACGCACAGCTGGGCCGGAACAATGCAACCTGACTTCCAGAGAGGAATCGGCGCAGCGCCTGGTGTGTGTTAGAAATTCCCATGCAAACGCCCACTGGATCGACGCAGCCCCTGTGACTTCGTCCTGTCAGCGCTGGATTTCAATGCATCGTCCCTAGGGCATCCGAAAACCCCACAACCCGAAGAAGATCCAAGACTGAGTGCCAGAAATCGACGCAAAGCCTTACCTGAGTGGAAAATAAACAGTGCATCGCCGTGTGCGGCCTGAAAAATGGACGCACACCTCCCTGTTTTCCATGCATCTCCTCCTCTGCGGTTCCTTGCAGAGATTTTGAACACAAACCAGGTACTTTGTGCTTGCAAGAGACATTTGTTGCTTTTAAGAGACTAAAGACACTTCATTTTACCAGATAAATATCATATATTTTTCTAAACACAGTGGGGTGTATTTTTATGGTGTTCTACTATGTTATTGCATGATTTATTGCACAAATACATTACACATTGCCTTCTAAGTTAAGCCTGACTGCTCAGTGCCAAGCTACCAGAGGGTGGGCACAGGATAATTTGGATTGAGTGTGATTTACCCTGACTAGAGTGAGGGTCCTTACTTGGACAGGGGGCAACCTGACTGAAACCAAATACCCCATTTCTAACACATTCAAACTGAAATTATATATGTCAGCATACTTCAGCTTTCTTTTATAATTCCGATATGTCATGACTCACCATCTTTTATTGGTTTTTGAGAGAACTCATGCTTTCCATCTCGTTTAACAGAGAATGCTCTCCTTTCAGTATCTCTTCCACGGAAATAACTCTTCCTGAGAAGTGCAGCTTCAGATTAGTTTCAGCAATTTAATCCTTTCTCTTATCTTGATCACTTTGTTCAAAAGTCACACTGCTCAAAAGGTTAACCCTTATCCTATAAGTGAACTTGTTATGATGATACTCTTAGGGGGTCATAGGGGGTCATTTAAACCCTGGTTGGTGGGGCAGTACTTCTGTAGGTGGGATGTACTGCATAGTCCAGAGTGTGCAAATGGCAGTGTGTTTGCCCTCATCAGCCAACTTTTGTGTTGTCGTTATGGGGCAGGTGTGATGACTCAGACTAATATAGGTAGCTCCTGTTTAGAGGGCTTTGTTGGAATAATGGTGCTCACACCTTTCCAGATCTTGCAGTTTGGATGCTTCATCAGGCCCAGTCACAAAATCAACCACCCAAACAAACTATATTGCCCACCCATGGGCATAGCAATGGGTACTCGCGTCTAAGCGCAGGTCTTCCCATCAAGTTACGATTTACTCTGGCACCCTGATTCTTCATTCAGGAAGACTGAAGGTTGTGGTCTGAAGTCTTCTAGCACTCAGCTTCCTAATAAAGCTTGAGTAGAGTTAAATTCCCTACTACTATCCAGTACTGGGAAGCACAGTTCCATACACTCTGTGGAGATACCTCCAGACTCCGAGGGTGCACCCTCAGAGAGCAGTGCAGATCTTTCCTTCATGTTGCAGCAGACATCTTCAGCTCATCTTCTCTTAGGCTCTTTTGAAGCCCCTCTACTTCTGAGCAGTATCTCCCTTATACAAAGACATATCCACTACCCCTCCTGACCAGTCAGTCATCTATCTTTGTGAAAGCAGTGTCCAGGCAACCCTTCCTAATGATCCTGGTGAATGTTCTCATGTTTCTGCTCTTGAATCTGGCAAGAGACGTTAATGGTGGGTGCTCGAATCCTGGACCACAGAGAGGCCAAGATTTACTAATATTTGATGCAATGCAGAGTAGAAACTAAAGTTTCTGCACAATCTTGCATTAAATGGAAAGATAACAAATTGTGCCTTATGTACTAAAATATGGTGCTTTTTTCTGTTACAGTGCTGTCACCCTTTTGGCTGCCACAGACCAACACATACACCCGTGCACCACAAAGCAAGTCTGTGTGTTCTCTAAAGCGCAGGTTTTATACTGGAAAGGCCTCCAACAACATACAATACACACCCCTATATGAAATTTTTTTCACACATCACATAAGTCACCTATCTCACAACAGCAATACCATCCTGGTAGTACAGCTATCACACTAACAATTCCATCATAAGATGACTTCTCAACATGAATGTCACCGTCAATGAACAAACAAGCAAGGGGAAATAGTGGTAACATTTATTTCCACATAACATATACTTCAAACCTGCACACACTCATAGCATGGCCTGATGTCATGTTACAGGAAATGCCAAAAGCCAATTACAAGACAGAATGTTGCATACAATCCCAAAACATATCATGTCACTGTGTTTACAACCTTTACAATAGAACAACAGCTCAGATGCACCTGCCCCATTTGGTATAATGAAATTTGGAGTATGATAGAGTATAAAACCATTTCATTAACACATTCAAAAATCGCGTAGTAGAAAAGGATAATACAGACTTTGTGGACCTACTCATCTTAGTCATTCTCCACCTGAGAAGAAAGTAATCTACACTAGTAGGGGGCTACTAAGCACACAGGTTTTACCCACAGACAACCCATACCAACACCTTAAATACAATGGACACCAGTCTTGTGCATGAAGGCCACATACAGTTCAAAATCAAGAGTAAATTATTTAAGTGCCAACATCACTCTCCACACTTCAGACAAGAGTTACCCTACATCTGTATGTTACATTTTCACTGACATAACCCACTTCTGAGCTAACCATGATAGACATATACACCGTCAGGGAAGCTACTTTACTGACTACACATACCATTCCACCAACATGGGAATGTAAACTGCCACACCTGCAAAACAATCAAATCAGTGCAAATTAAAGGTTTCCATATTAAAAGACTTTAAAACATGTACACAATTGCAAAAGTAAGTATGCTTAAGTGTTGATGTTGATATGTGGCAGAACTTTACAATGTACATATGATGTAAATTGCACCTATGTATCAGATGTCCTGGCCCATTTAGCATGCCCATGGCTAAGGGAACTGCTATGTAGCCACCTACCTTTCAAAGAACATTCTGAGCTCTGATGTGACTCATATGGGTTGCTCTAGGAGTGTAGTAATACCACCATGGTCTCCAACATGTTTGATGTCCATTCTGATGAAACATTACAGGTTTCAATGTATAGTCCTCACTTACCAAGGGGGACACCTCCCAACAGCTCTGAGTAAGTGTAGCAAGAATGGCTTGTGAAATGTCAGATTGAGATCGCTGCCTGACATTAAGTTGATATTCTTTTCACAACTCAGGAATAGTAGGACTGTTTTAACCTGTCAGACTCAATGCTGCACATAGTGCTCAATCAAGGGGCATTGGAATGGACAGAGGGCAAAGACCTGGACAACTTACCATCAGGATATTGGGAGTATGGATCATCAAGTGGCAAGGAAGAACCAGCAGGGTATATTAAGCTGTATAGTGGTACAGCTGACACAGTCGCATGTGCATCACCATATACTTATCTACAAAAGGGATGACATAGGTGAGTAATATGTCCCTATACACAACAGAATGTGCACACCTGTGTATCAGTATTAAAAACTGTTTATTTAGGTGTTCCTTGGAAACCCTTTACCTTTTACACTTACAACATAGTCACAGCTTTGATTCCTACACATCATACACTGACCTGGCAGAGGGATGTAAATGTGTTTACTTAGTACTTACCCTCTTGTGGCTGCTGTGCTTCCCTCAAATGCCCATCCAACTCAAGGTAGGCCACAGCCAAAATGCGGACCATTAGGGGGGTCAAGGTGCGATGGGTATCCCTCAATCCTTTGGAGAACATTCCCAGGTGGGCCTCTGCAGTCTTCCAGGTCCAGCGTCTCAGGTCCTTCCACCACTCCGTACAGTGGCTGCTCCACCGGCTTTGGACCCACAGGGTCCACACTTTCTTAGCGATGGGAAGCTGGATCTCCTTTTTTTGATGGATATTGACCTGCATGGATTACACAGACAAGGGGAGAAAGTCATATCCACATGCAAAATCCCCAAAATAGTTTGTTGAAAACTTTAGTTAGTGAAAATAGCAAAACACATCCTTCCTCACACTTCAAACTCATTTCCAAGTTACCATCTACAGTCAGGTCATGTGTAAAGTGGAGTCAGCCATTCAACATGCATCAGCAATACCAGGCGTTGGCTACAAACATATGACCAGGCCACAAGAATGTCCAGATAAATGTATGGCTTAACAACTATTTCTCACACCACCATTAATGTAAATGCTGTAACATGTTGTGGATCAATGTACATACATCACACACTGTCTACTATGTATCAAGGCTAAATACCTACCTATGCACATGTACACATGCCCATATACCCACAGATGATAACTCATTCTTTCAGTTCTGAACATGTCATGTCCATCAGTATACACTCAACCTTTCACCCATTGGTATTGATTTGGACTCACCTGCTCCTCTGGTGCATCACATAGCTGTTCATATAGGGGTAGGATATCGTCCACAAGCTTGCTAGCTCTTCTGGAGAGAAGGCGGGGCCTATCACCTGCAGGACATGGCATGATTGCTCACAGGAGCAATACACAGCAGCTCAGGTAGTGGAGGTCTTGCTGACAGCAGGGTCAGGAGTCAAGTGAGGAATACAGCAGAAGATGGCAGTCTCATCTGCCACGTACAGAAATATCAGTACCGGCAGACGTCACCATTAGCTCAAGTCTGCCAAAAGCAGCAATGTGTTCCAATGACAATGTCCACCATGGTTGTTACCACCTATGGCCATGACGACATCTGCCGGCAGAGTTAGGACACTTCCTCATGTCCAGTACAATAGGTCAGGCAGCTGCCATTTTAAGGCTCATATATGTAGGAAGAAGTAATGGAAGGTGCGTCACTTACTAAAAACTAGTATATATGATCATGTTTAAAAGTGCTCACTTCATGTTTACATGGATCAATGTACATGTCATTAGTAGGGTTGTGAAAAAGAGGTATTCTGCATTATGGAAATCAATAAGTATTCTCAACATTCAAATGACAACCTAAATATAGTATAGGTGCAAAATATATGTTGAACATTTTAACTAGGTTGATGTTACTTTTACTGTCAGTGACATTTCCTCCATGTTAAGAACATCTGAGTGTTTAGGGTATCTGAATCAAGTAAACTGTCATTATTAGCCTAGCTATGTGCTGCACAGCACATTTCATATGTTTCTTGTAAGATGATATCGACATATGTATGACGTTTCGGTGATCATAGTCATGATATATGGATGAAGTAATTCACATAAATTATTTTGTTATCCCACATAGTTGCCCTAGCATGAGGAGAGCAAGACAACCTCCAGTGTACCGCCCACTATCAGACCTGCAAACTATGGAGGAGAGACATGTAATCCAAATTAATCACCTGGATAGACATACAATCATGGATCTCTGTCATCAGTTGGAGCCAGATCTGATGCCTGCAATTCTCAATCCCAATAGCATACCTACCATCATTCAAGGCATGCCAGTGCTACAATTCCTGGCCACTGGGTCCTTTAAAAATACAGTGGCCCTAACAACAGGCATGTCTCAGCCCATGTTCAGTCTGGTTTTGAAGGCTGTACTGTCTGCATTGTTAAAACACCTAGACAGCTATATCAGATTTCTCCAATGTAAGGATCTGGCCCATATGAAGGCAGATTTCTATGCTTTGGGACACATACCACATGTGGTTGGAGCCATAGATGGCACCCATGTAGCCTTGGTTCCCCCAAGTGCCAGTGAACATGTATAAAGGAACAGGAAAAACTTCCACTCTATCAACATCCAAGTGGTCTGTTCGGCTGACCTGTACATTTCACAAGTTTGTGCTAACTTTCCTGATCAGTCCATGACTCATTCATCATGTGGAACAGCAATATCCCACTGCTGATGACACGACTATAGACAGAGAGGGCCTGGCTGGTTGGTAAGTCATACATGTCATGTGTGTCTGTAAAGTTTTTTTGCTGCTATCACATACGTGCATGTCCAAGATTTATGTTTGTGTTGTTGTGCCTATTTCTTACAAATGACTCTGTCTATCCAAACCGTCCTTGGATGTTGACATCAGTGAGGTTCCCAACTACGACAGGGGACGTCTGCTTCAATGAGTCTCACAGAAGGACAAGGTGTGTCGTGGAGTGGATGTTTGGGCTTCTGAAGTCAAGAGTTTGCAGCTTAGACAAATCTGGAGGACCCCCTCCTCTACTTATCCAACAAGGTATGTCAAATTATTGTTGTCTGCTGCATGCTCCACAACCTTGCACTTAGACGTCAGATACCATTCATACCAGATGAGGGGTAGCCAGCAGATCCTGTGGGTGGAAATGCAGATTTGCAAGTGAGGATGAGCATGATGAAGATAAAGCTGGAGACATCAGGGCAAATCTCATCAATCAGTATTTCTACTGACTAAAGATATGACTCTGGCTACCCAAACTGTCCTTAGTTGTTTACAGCAGTGAGTCACCCAACCACGCCAGGGAAAGTCTGCTTCAATGAGGCCCATGGAAGGACAGGGTGTGTCATGGAGTGGACTTTTGGGCTCCTAAAGGCAAGATTTTGCAGCTTAGACAAATCTGCGTGACACGAGCATACCTCCCACAAACATGCACCCAAGACATCCACACCAACACTTCAGACAACCACTCCCTCTCCCTCCACACCCGAACCCTTTTGCTGTTACCGTCCCTGTGTGTGTAAAAAATCTTTCCTTTCCGAGTTTGCTCTTTTCACTACTCTTCTCCCCAGCAAACCTCTAAACTTTCAGTGTCCCTCCCCAAGTCTGTTCCTTCTACCTCCAAGGCCTCCCTTACACCCTGCCAGTACCCATGCCCCTCCTCTGCTAATGTCTGTCCTTCCAAAAAAGAGCCAACCCTCCCCCATGCCCAAACCTAAATCCCCTCTCTCAAGCCACATCCCAAAACCCCCCTCCATACTTAAGGTGAACCCCCCCTCCGCCACCACCTCCCAGTTAATCCCTGAGGTGCCTGCTAGCCCCCTTGATGCCCATACATGTGGAGGTTACATGGCAGTGAGGAGTCAAGTTTGGGGCACCAATTTGTGCAGTTGGTGCACAATACAGACACTATCAACTGGCCTGTGGCCTTTAATTTTTCAGTTATTTATTTCAAAATATAATCCAACCAACCAGCTGTTTTTTTCCCGGTTACAACTTTGTCCTGCATTTCTTTTCCTAAGTTACAGGTGTTCCTGGCTGACAATTGTGGTGTGTCAGTATTTGTGTGTGTGTTATCTTTGTTCTTCCTGTATTGTGTGGGCAGTATGTTTGGGTGTGTGCAGTGCTTTTGTCCCCCTGGGATAGGGTGTGCGTTGTGTGATGGGCATGGGTATGTAGGCAACATGTTATTGTCATGGTATGTATTGGTGCTTGTGTTGACTTGTGTTTGCTGCTGTGTTGTGTGACTTTGTGTGATATGACTGTGTGTGTGTGGGTAGGTGTTTTCTGCATGGTATGATAGATACAATGTGCTGTGTCTTGATGTGTGTGTCTATTGGTAAGTTGTATGGTTGTGTGATTGTGTGTGTTTGTTCCCTGTTGGTTGTACGTTGTGTTGTTTGTGTTGTGTGTCCCAGGGTAGTGTCAATTGTGAATGCTTGCCAATGTATTGAGGATGGTGTGGTTGTGGTGTAGTTGTGATGTGTTATGGTGTTGTGTTGAACAGTGTGTGACTGGATCTGTGCAGTGTTTTCATGTGTACATGTGTGTTTGTGACGTGTGTATGTGTGAGGTGGGTGTAGCGTGTGTAATGTGTATGCGTGTGTGTGTATGTGGCTGTATGTGAGTTTGTGTGTCAGTGTACTTTTACATGTGGTGCCCTTGCATGCCCTTCCTGATTATGGGGGTCATTCTGACCTCGGCGGTAAAAGGCACTTACCGCCGGTCAGAAGACCGCCATTCTACCGCCGCGGCCGCGGTAACCCGCCACAGTCATTCTGACCCACAACTGCCAAGCCGCCAAAAACCCGACATCCACGGAAGGCCGCCTCATCAGCGGGCAGCGATAAACTGGAGATGACCAAACCTCCACCGCCACGCCAACACAAACACGCCCATGCCATTACGACCCACGAATCCACGCGGCGGTCATTCAACCGCGGTATTCCATTGGCGGTACACACCGCCGCGGTCAAAATACACACCCAGCTCCAAAACACAGCCACATTGGACAATTTGAAATACACACACCTGATACACATACAAACACCACCCCCACACATCCAAGCAACTATAAAACACACACCCACATCACCCACAAACCCCCACTAGTTGGAAATCGGAGAGAAGGCGAGAGAGAGAGAGACAGAGAGAGAGAGTACAGCAATCGAAAACCCCAACACACACAGGAACCCAACATCATCAACCACACCACATCTACGCACACATCACCACACACCACCACTCACATCACCACAAACACCACCCCACACCTCATCCACACCACCCCATGGCACCCCAAAGACACCCAAGGTTTTCGGACCAAGAACTCCGGGTCATGGTGGAGGAAATCATAAGGGTAGAGCCCCAGCTCTTCGGCACACAGGTGCAACACACCACAATAGCCAGGATGGCGGAGCTATGGCAGAGGATCGTCGACAGGGTCAACGCTGTGGGACAGCATCCCAGAAACCGGGAAGACATCAGAAAGCACTGGAACGACCTACGGGGGAAGGTACGGTCGATGGTCTCCAGACACAACATCGCTGTGCAGAGGACTGGCGGCGGACCACCACCCACCCCTCCCGAATTCACAGCATGGGAGCAAGAGGTCCTTAACATCCTGCATCCTGCGGGCCTCGCTGGAGTAGGCGGAGGAATGGACTCTGGTAAGTCTAGTCTCAACTACTCCCCCCCCCCCAACCACCAGCATGCCAACCCACACCCCCACCCTCACCCCCAACCCCCCAGCACACATCCTCCCTGCCAATGTCTCACCAGCACAACCCACCCAACCCAAAACCAAACCCTGAATGCCAACACAAACCATGGACAACCATCACCTATGCATGACCACTGCACATACCCATACCCCCCACAAACCACCCTCACAACTCCTGCCACAAGGGAATGCCAGCACTGGGGGACAAGGGCACCCACAAATCGCACGCCATGGAACACACAGAAGCAATAACCATACTCTTTCACCCCTGCAGGGCCCGAACGCCAACACACTGGCCAGGAGGGTCCAGATATGTCCATCCCACCCCCAGAACAGGCCCCCAGTGAGGACAGCAGCTCTGTCGACCTGGAACCTGACGACCAGCCCGGACCATCGGGGACCTCTGGACAGTCGGTTCCCCACACACAGACACAGGCCACAGCAGACCTAACCCCCTCTGGGAATATCAGCACAGCTCCCACCCAGCGGGCCCATGCCTCTGTCTCCAGGACAGGTCAATCAGCGGTGTGTCCGCCACTACAGGGCACCCAGGCTGACCCAACACCCCAACAACAACAGGGACCTGGGGGCAGTGGTAGTGGGCACACCGTCCAGGGGACAGAGGCCCGGGGAAACAGGGTAACTGGGAGGGCTGCAGTGCGACAGGGGGGGGAGGACAGGCCCAGGGAACCGACTCTCCAAGAGGCCCTCACCACCATCATGGGAGCATACCACCGCTCCCAGGAGACGATGGCGACGGTACTGGCCAGGTTCCAGGAGATCCAGGCACAGCAGGAGGAACGGTACATGGGGTACAGAGAGGAGCTCAGGAACATCGTCCAGGCCCTGAACCTAATAGTCACCACATTGCGGGACCATGTGGCACCCCAAAGGGCCCCTGTCACCAGCCCGGACCAGGAACAGCCTACCACCTCCGCCGGCGCTAGTGGACAGGAGGCCCCCACACAACGACGGGCCACCAGAACCCCACCTCCTGCTGAAGATCAAACACCCCGCAAGAGGAGCCTGAGATCAGAAAGGAAGACAGAGTAGGATGCCAAGACCCCCGCCAGCCTAAGATCCCCCCGGATGTCATTCCACTGTCCCACATCGTCACCCTGTCCAACCTTGAACTGCCCCTGCTCCATCCTTCCACAGGCATATGGACAATGCACCTGTGCGACCAAGAACTGGACTCTGCCATGGACATTACTCCACCCCCACCCATCCCCGCTTCCCAATCATTTACCTATATCTAGCACTTTAAATAAATCACTTATTCCACTTAAATAAACAGGAGTCTGCTTGTATTCTTAACAAATGTATTTCACATAACGGTTCAAAATTGTTCAGTTACATTGTGATGACAACATACCAATGTCAATGTGCTTTACTCCATGGCCGAACAAACCAGAAGTCACGCAGTGGGTCATACAGCTCAGAAAAGCCAAGGGAAAGTCACAATTCAGTTGAAAGGAACTGGGGGGAAACACAGAAAGTAGAGATGCAGGAGGCCAGAAGTAAATGTAAAATGGCGTGGGGGATTCTTACCTGGGTGCTACTGAAAATACTGTTGAATGACTGTGTCCCTGTTGTCCGTGTCGTCCCCGTCGTCTTCCTCCTCTTCACTCTCCACAGGCTCCACAGCTGCCACAACACCACCATCTGGACCATCCTCCTGCAGAAAAGGCACCTGGCGTCGCAATGCAAGATTGTGAAGCATACAGCAGGCCACGATGATCTGGCACACCTTCTTGGGTGAGTACATTAGGGATCCCCCTGTCATATGCAGGCACCTAAACCTGGCCTTCTGGAGGCCGAAGGTCCTTTCTATGATCCTCCTAGACCGCCCATGGGCCTCATTGTACCTTTCCTCTGCCCTGGTCCGGGGATTCCTCACTGGGGTCAGTAGCCAAGGCAGGTTGGGGTAACCAGAGTCACCTATTAGCCACACACGGTGTCTCTGTAGCTGTTCCATCACATAAGGGATGCTGCTATTTCGCATAACATACGCGTCATGCACTGACCCAGGGAACTTGGCATTTACATGGGAGATGTACTGGTCAGCCAAACAGACCACCTGGACATTCATCGAATGGTAACTTTTCCTGTTTCTGTACACCTGCTCGTCGTCTTTTGGGGGTACTAAGGCCACATGGGTCCCATCAATGGCACCAATGATGTTGGGGATATGTCCAAGGGCATAGAAGTCAGCCTTCACAGTGGCCAAATCACCCTCCTCAGGGAAAATATTGTAGCTCCGCATGTATTTCGTCAGGGCAGACAACACTCTGGACAAAATCTTAGAAAACATAGGCTGAGACATCCCTGATGACATGGCCACTGTTGTCTGAAAAGACCCACTTGCCAAAAAATGGAGGACTGACAGAACCTGCACCAGAGGGGGAATTCCTGTGGGTTGGCGGATGGGGGACATCAGTGCTGGCTCCAGCTGGGCACACAGTTCATGTATAGTGGCTCGGTCAAGTCGGTAGCGAAGTATTATATGACGTTCATCCATTGTCGACAGGTCCACCAGCGGTCGGTACACGGGAGGATTCATCCTTCTCCTCGCAAGTCCCAGCGGACGGTGCCTAGGAAGGACAACATGGAGCACAGAGTCAAGCAACCCACAGGTACGTAACTACAGCTTGCACAGTACACGATTCTCAATGCATTGAATGGCTTGTATGAGAGGCAATGCAAGGCCTAGGCTTGTGTGACGCAGTAGTAATTAAGCCCTGTGGGCCCTTGTAATGGCGGCTGCCTGACCTGAGAAGTATGACAGTGGGATGTGAGGTCAATGCGCTGGCGTGACACACCGTGGCGGTAGGCGGTCGAAGACCGCGGCTCAAAGCCGCATTGGTTAACATCGAACCCTATGGGTTTCACAAGCCAATGACTAGCTGCGCCGGCGGTCGCGGAACGCACCGCGGCGGTACGCGCCGCCGCGGCCGTGACCGCCATTTTCTATCTGGTTAATCACTCAAGACCTGATCATCCACAGGAGAGGACCTATACTGCAAGTGCTGCTGTGACCTCGGTCTGGGAGATACAATGGCTGAAGCGACTGGGGAAAGGGCCCCTGCCTTCACTACAGAAGAGTTGGAGAGAAACTTGTGGATGGGGTCCTGCCCCAGTATGCGCGACTCTACGGTCCTCCAGACCAAGAGGTAAGTACACTGTGTGCACGTTGAATGGGCTATGCCTGGGTTGTGTATGGTGGATGTGAGATGGTGGGGTGGGGAGACAATGACGAGTGCAAGGCACGACAGATGAGAGCATGTGCCACATGGCAAGGTTGGGGAGGGGGGGCCAATTGCATCTATCATGCGGAAAATTGATGAAATTTCAATTCCCACCCTGTACATGTCAAATAGGTCAGCGCCCATCAGAAAGTCGACACTTGGCGTGCCATCGCCAAGGAAGTCCGGGCCCTGGGGGTCGACAACAGACGGGGCACCCACTGCCGCAAGAGGTGGGAGGACATCCACCGCGGGACCAGGAAGACCGCCGAGTCACTGCTGGGGATGGCCTCCCAACCTAGGAGGGGTGCCAGTCGTACCCTGACCCCCCTGATGTCCCGGATCCTGGCGGTTGGCTACCCCGATTTGGATGGGCGCGTGAGGACATCACAGCAGACACAAGGGGGTGAGTTCCAGCACATTCAGCTATCTTTACGCGCAGTGGAGGTGCCTGGGTGGGGGAAGAGGGCTGTGGGTGACATTAGGCCAGGGCGCTTTCTGTAGTGTAGTCCTCTGCTTTAGCCATGTCCCTGTGCCCCCGCCCCCCACCTCTGTAGGGTGACAAGTACAGCTATCCATGGACCTGCATCACCCATGTGCGCGTTTGTTGTCCCTAGACCTGTTGGCCTAGTCACAAGTACGGAGTAGTGTACCACGATTGCACGGCTTAGCGCATGAGGCTCTTGTGTCTGTCCTCTCCGCCAACGGTGTTGACAATGCATGCACTCAACCAGTTTTTATGTCTCCCCCCCCCCCTTTTTCTTTATCTTCTTGTGCATGTGTGCATTAGCATCATCAGGCGGAGGAGAATTGGCACCGGAGCACGAGGGAGCTGCAACTCACCAGGCCCCGGTGGGCCATGGCACAGACACAGAGGCCACCAGTGATACGGAGGGCGAGGGGAGCTTCACAACGGGGAGCCGTGGTGACACCAGCGACACCGACACGTCCTCGGATGGGAGCTCCCTAGCGGTGGCGGCAACATCCGTGCCCCCCGCCTCTACAGGTACAGCCGCCACCCCGCGCACCAGCTCCGCCCTCCCAGCAGCCCCTCAGCCTTCGCTCCGTGCCCGCTCGCCCAAGAAGGCGGGCGTCTCCTTCGCCCCAGGCACCTCAGGCCCTGCCCCTGTTACCCCTGCTGCCCTCAGTGAGGAGGTCATTGACCTCCTCCAGACCATCATTGTTGGGCAGTCTACCCTTTTGAATGCCATCCAGGGGGTAGAGAGGGAGGTGCATCGTAGCAATGCATACCTGGAGGGCATTCATTCGGGTCAGGCTGCCCATCAACGATCGTTCAATGCTCTGGCCTCAGCACTGACGGCAGCCATTGTCCCTGTTTCCAGCCTCCTGCTTCTAACTGCCTCCAGCCTGTCTCTGTCTCCTGTTCCTCTGCCTATCCCATCCACACCATCAGACCAGCCTGCACACACCTTAACACCCAAGGGCAGCTCATCCAGACATAAGCACCACAGATCACACAAACATTCACCCAAGCAACACCCAGATGCAGACATGCCAACAGCCACTACCACCTCTGTGTCCCCCACCTCCTCGTCTCCCTCCTCCCTCCCTGTGACGTCTCTACTCACACCTGCATGCACACCACCAACAGCCAGTACTTCCATCACCAGCACACCCTCCAGTCCAGTCCGCACACGTGCAGTCACCACCCCCACTGCCATTTACACGTCCCCTGTGTCCTCTCCCACTGTGTCTGTCACCCCCTCTTCCAAGACACACAAACGCAGGCAGCCACCCACCCAACAGCCAAGCACCTCACGACAGCCTCCAGCCCATGCACCTTCACCCAAGGACAGCACACCTGACTCTCCTACAACCACCTCCTCTTCCTCCACTCCCATAACCACTACACCTACCCTTTACCCTGATCCTAAAAAACTTTACCTCTCCACTTTTGACCTCTTTCCCTCCCCTGACCCCCCCTCCATCTGCTAAGAGTCCCAGGAGCACCTCAGCCACCACCAGCCCGGCTTCAAGGGTCACCGTAGTGCATGGCTTTTGGAGTCCCCCCTTTGCCAGCAGTGATACATCGGTCAGCAGCAAGGGGACAGCCAGCCCCCCCCTGGAAAGAGGACCCGTAAAGTAAGGGGCCGCCGCGGGACGACTGACACAGCTGCCCCCAAGGACCAAAGTTCTGCCACTTCACCTGCCACAACATCCAGGGGAGGCAAGGGCCCGAGAGCCAGATCGAAGGAGGGCAAGGGCAGCAGGGCGGAGAAGTCAGCCAGCAGGAGCGCGGACCAGGAGGGCCCCACAAGCCCCATCCCGGGTGTGAGGGAGGACACCCAAGGGCCCAGCACACCGTCACCGAAGGGTCCAGCAAATGCACGGTCGGAGGGCGACTGAGCAGGGAGTCGTGGCCAGGTCTGACTCCCTTGACTTACAGAACAAGCACCGCTGAACAGGGCCCCGCCGTCCAGAAAGGCACCGCTGAACAGGGCCCCGCCGTCCAGAAAGGCACCGCTGAACAGGGCCCCGACGTCCAGAAAGGCACCGCTGAACAGGGCCCCGCCGTCCAGAAAGGCACCGCTGAACAGGGCCCCGCCGTCCAGAAAGGCACCGCTGAACAGGGCCCCGACGTGCAGAAAGGCACCGCTGAACAGGGCACCGCCGGGAGGAGCACCGCTGAACAGGGGCCCTTCATCTCAAGCACCGCTCCGCTGGGCCCTTCCTGTCAAGCACCGCTCCGCTGGGCCCCGCCGTCTCAAGCACCGCTCCGCTGGGCCCTTCCTGTCAAGCACCGCTCCGCTGGGCCCCGCCGTCTCAAGCACCGCTCCGCTGGGCCCTTCCTGTCAAGCACCGCTCCGCTGGGCCCTTCGTGTCAAGCACCGCTCTGCTGGGCCCTTCCTGTCAAGCACCGCTCCGCTGGGCCCCGCCGTCTCAAGCACCGCTCCGCTGGGCCCTTCCTGTCAAGCACCGCTCCGCTGGGCCCTTCCTGTCAACCACCGCTCCGCTGGGCCCTGCCATCTCAAGCACCGCTCCGCTGGGCCCTTCCTGTCAAGCACCGCTCCGCTGGGCCCTTCCTGTCAAGCACCGCTCCGCTGGGCCCTTCCTGTCAAGCACTGCTCCGCTGGGCCCCGCCGTCTCAAGCACCGCTCCGCTGGGCCCCTTCCTGTCAAGCACCGCTCCGCTGGGCCCCGCCGTCTCAAGCACCGCTCCGCTGGGCCCTTCCTGTCAAGCACCGCTCCGCTGGGCCCCGCCGTCTCAAGCACCGCTCCGCTGGGCCCCGCCGTCTCAAGCACCGCTCCGCTGGGCCCTTCCTGTCAAGCACCGCTCCGCTGGGCCCCGCCGTCTCAAGCACCGCTGGCCCATTGACAGTGCCGGTTCTGTGTTGTGCTAATGTTCACGCTGCACTCGGGCCACCCTGCCTCCTCCATTGCCTGTGGAGACAGTTATCCACTTGATGGACTGTGGCTTTGCACTCCCCAGGATATGACAGTGGGCAAGCCACCCACTTGTGAGACTTGAGAGACTGTGGCTTTGCACTCCCCAGGATATGACAGTGGGCAAGCCACCCACTGTAGAGACTTGAGAGACTGAGGCTTTGCACTCCCCAGGATTGAACAGTGGGCATGGTGGCCCCTTCTTGGATCTGGCGTCGTGGACTCATGTGGCTGTGGTACCCCCCCTTCCCTTCCCCCTGAGGTGCCTGTAGTTTTATCATCTGATGCCCCTGCAGTGTTCTCTCCAACGGACTCAGGTCTCCTGTGTGGGCTTTGCCCATGTGTTGATACACTTTGGCCCACGGACATTTGCAATTTCAGTGACTGTGCGGGACTTTTTGCCTCTATTTATCGGTTACGCAATGTTTGCACTTGGATTTTTTAATTTAATTTTCCTATTTTACCATGACTTCAATGAACCTATTTTTTACATAAATGTTGTTTCTCACTTTAATCTTATCTTTTCGTTATTCCGGGGGGTTTGGGTGGGGTCACTTTGACTTGGTGCTCTGCATTGGTGTGTAGATAGTTGGGGGGGTGGGTGTAATGCGTATGTGTGTGCCCGTAACCCTTCCTCCTCCCCCCCTCCCCTGTGTCGTAGGTGCGGTACTCACCGTTGTCGTCTGCGCCGGAGTTCGTACTCGTGGTAGATGAGCAGGTAGACGAGAGCAGGTAGGATGTTCAATTCGGGCTCCATGCTGTCCTCCGTCCTCGTGTAGTGTATAGAGGTGAGCGTTTTCCCGTTCGTAGTCTGTTTCCGCCATGTTTTTATCGGCGGGGCTCCCGCCCCGGAAAAGGTGGCCGGTTGGTGAGTTGTGATAGGGTGGGCGGTACATTGTCTGCCGCCTGCCTGTTGGCGGTGACCGCCGCGCTGTTTGTCTGTCCCGCCGTGGCGGTCGGAGTGTTAAAGTGGCGGGCTCTGTTGGCGGTTCCCGCCAGGGTCAGAATTCCATTTTTTGGACCGCCAGCCTGTTGGCGGATTGGCCGCCGCTTTATCACCAACCGCCAAGGTCAGAATGACCCCCTATGTGTTGTTTGATTGTACATAAATTGACGATATACAACAATAACAGTTGAGTGTGTGTACTTACGGTTGCTGTTGTCATCGTTAGCAAAGATTTTGAATTCTTTGGATGAGAAGGAGCAGCGGGATGACGTCTAGTTCAGGTTCCATGTCAGCTCTGGACGAGTATGTCTTCCTGAAGGTGGGTGTCTCCTTTTATGCAGTTTGTTTCCACCAGGGTTTCTGCGGTGGTTCGACTGTGGTGGAAACCTTGGTGGTGTGGAGCCTCATAATCTGTCTGGTGGAAACATGGTCTCTGCCGGCCTTCAGGTGCCTTTTGTCATCTGTGGCGGCCTGACCACAGTGGCAGTGAAGGTGGTGCTTTGGCTGTATTCTGTTGTGAATACTGTCAATGTCATAATTTGGCAGCCGTCTCTGCCAGCCTGTTTACGGTATGACCGCCACTGCCAACATGGCGGTCGTGGAATCGTCAAACTCGTAATGAGGCCCAAAGTGTGTTTGGATAATCTGCCAAAAAAATTACAATTAAAGGTGAAGCAAACATTAGATGATGCCAACGTCTCCATCAAAGGCTGTATCACAGTGGACTACGCTGGCTCAGTGATGTGAAGACCCTAAGGCTGAACTACATTTTGAGCAGGCGGAGATTCTCTTTTCTGCCTGGTCATCAACATGTATACCTGTGATGTGAGTGTCATCTGTCCTTATCTTTCCATGAACCTGCAAAGGTGTAAAGTCATCCAGACAGTGACATCAATAAGTCACCTAATTGAGCATCAGTCTGGGAAAAATGTCTTGTTATCTGTGTTTTCAGATCAGCTAACAGTAATAACATAAACAATGCAGTCTGAACTCATGATTATGCTAATGCACCTAAGACCAAACTATTGACGCACACAGGTTATGTCAGACATTTCACAAGTTGCGTCAGAAATTCCCAATCTTAGATAAGATCAGTCATCAACAGTATAAATGGCTCATTAAGTGGCCACCTAGATAGAGAGGTCCTTCGCCCCACATCATCCATCAAGATATTGCCAGACGATCTTGACAAAGACTGCCAGACTAATGTACTGCCGCAGCATCTTGTCTTATGCAGGGAGCAGATAACGAGCCAAGTCAGAGAGAAGAAGAGCTGAACCAATCTGATGGTTTGTTTTCCTTTCGAGGGAAGACTTTTTCCTGGCTACATGCAATTACAGCTTCTTGCTGCATACAGGTACGCCGTATGCTGATTCCTCCTAAGAAACTATAGCTGCATGTTAAGCTGCTCCATGCTCTTGTGTTATAGTGCATAGAAGTAGGTTTTAGGGTACTAGGTTGCCAGATGATGTTTGCATTTTGGTAGAAATGTTCATGTCATTTTCACTATTACTAACATGCACTAGTGATGTTTTAATTACATTCTATGGGGTAATTTTGTACATGCTAAGCAGCAGGATTATACTGTTGAAATAAAACACTTTTAAGCATAAAGGGCCTGATTAGGAGTTTGCAGATGGTAAGACTCGTCCTACAAACTACTGACAGGGAGGTTGCTACCACACTGGCAACCTCTCTGCCAGACGCATTATGAATTTCCTGCTGGGCTGATGGGTGGAAACCAAGGTTTCTGCCCATCAGCCCAGTGGGAAAGTGGCTGTAGCTTTGTTGTCAGCTCGTAATTGAGCAGGCGGCAATGCTGCCACCCACAGTGAGGACCAGCACCCTCGTAATGCTCACTGTCTGCACAGCAGTCAGTGCACATTACAAGGGTGCTGGGCATGGGGACCTCGGAACTTCCCATGCCAAGTGCATGGGCAGTGCAGGTGCCCCCTGTGGCTCCCCGCACCTGTTCTCTGCCAGCCTTTTCATGGCAGTGATACTACCATGAAAAGGCTGGCAGAGAACCAGGTCATAATCAGCACGGAGCGCTGAATGCAGTGCCGTCCTGGTCGATTCCGACCTCTGCCACCATCAGCCCGTCGGCATCACCTATCCTGGTGCAGACGGCGATACCCTGGAGGTCTGACCGCCAGTGTCTTAATATAAAAAAAAAGATGAAAATAGTGTGCAAATAAATAGTACTTTGAACTGATACACCTCTTGCTATATTTTGTTTTAAATGACCCAAATTGACATAAAAACCTTTCAAAACCTGCAATATTGTAGCACCTACTGACAAAGGTAAGCTCCCACGTGGGTAAATCTATATGTGTAAATTTACTCCTACACTTTGAATTTACGATGGAGCCTAACTTATGAGTGTAAAGTAGCTTTTCACATGTAGGCCGAGGTCTCCATGGTGGAAATCTCCATATGGTAAAGTAAAACAAAATATTACAATTTAATTACAAATAAAAAAAATATTTGATGGCAAATCTTAATGCAAATTGTTTTTATGTATTTGTTTTAAATGTAGAACAATATAAACAATGCTACAGCACTATTATCTTAATTTTGCATTAAATATGTAGTGATTTAATTCAATATATTAAGTTAGTTTTTTTAAAGATTCATTTAAAAATATCCACCTCAAGTAAAATGTTTGTGTTTTTTATTAATGAATTAACAGTTACCAAATGTTAGGTACAGAATTATTTAAATCAATATATTTTTTATATAAAACGTACATTTATTTTCTAATGAAAAAGGGGTATTAACATTGTATAAAATAAAATCATATTTATGTAATATTTATATATTTCATTAACACTAAATTGAATTGATATATTGTTTGAAAGGTTGAATAATTACATTATTTTCTATAGGTTACTATAATAAGTTCCTACCGCTGCTACTTTCTATGGAAGGGTGTTGCAGTACCCATGGTGGGCCATGGTTTCTGCTTGATTTACTGGGTGGTGTGACCTGGGATACATTTAAGTCAGCTTTTTGGTGCTTTTTCACTTTATGTACCATGGAATGCAGTTTGTGAATCACAATGGGCTTAATCTTTTGTGGATGGGTTATGTTCCTCCCTAAACTCCACCTTAACCCTTCCAAAGTCCCTCCTTACTCCTTCCTTAAATCCTCCCATTTTGTAGTATTTTCCATTTTCCAGCTCTTCATTGTCCCAAATTTACTACTACTAAAGCATGGGCCTATGTATATGGAGCTATCCGCATTGAAGTTGAAGATATCCGCACATATGCATGTGAGTGAGTAGTATTCTGTAGTATGAGAGTAGTACTATAGTAATACAACTAAACCTACTGCAAATACAGTGTGAAACAAGGCCCTAAAGATTGTTCAAGTTACTAAGTAATCTAACTGTTTTTTGTAAAAATGTAAAGGGAACTGATGCAACATTCAGGCCCACAATTAGGAATTGTTTGCGCAGGAGTTTGTTGGTACCACATGCAAAGCAGCACTATGTCAGCACTGTCAAGCTTTCCTCAAAAAACCCAAGGAGCCCTCCTCAAAAAACCCAAGGCGGACCCAAAGGACCTCAAGAACTTCTGGCGTATCTCCCTGCTACCCTTCCCGGCAAAAGTAATTGAGAAGGCTGTCAACAGACAACTAACCCGCTTCCTCGAGGAGAACTGCACCCTGGACCCTTCCCAATCCGGATTTCTCAGCAACCACAATACCAGAACTGCCCTCATCGCTGCCACCGACGACATCAGAACCATGCTGGACAGTGGCGAAACCGTGATCCTCTTCCTCCTGGAACTCTTGGCCGCGTTCGACACCGTCTGCCACCACACCCTACGCTCACGCCTCAGCAAAGCAGAAATCCAGGACAGAGCCCTGGACTGGGTGACCTCCTATCTCACCGGCAGAACCCAGAGAGTCCGTCTCTCCCGATTCCACTCGGAGGCCACCAAAATCATCTGCGGCCTACCCCAGGGTTCATCCCTCAGCCTGACCCTCTTCAACATCTACATGGCCCCGCTCGCTAATATCGCCCGATCCCACAACCTCAACATCATCTCATACGCCGATGACACTCAGCTGATCTTCTCTCTCACCAAGGACTCCGCCAACACCTACCTCCATGGAGGAATGAAGGCCATCGCCGAATGGAAGAAGAACAGCTGCCTCAAACTCATTTCCAACAAGATGAAAGTCCTCATCTTCGGCTCCTCCCCCTCTGCATAGGATGACTCCTGGTGGCCTGCCACTCTTGGAGTCGCTCTGACTCCCACCAACCACGCACGCAACCTAGGATTCATCTTGGACTCCTCAGTACCCATGAACCAGCAAGTCAAGCCCATCTCCTCCTCCTGCTTCAACACCCTCCTCACGCTCCGAAAGATCTACAAATGGATACCCACCAAAACCAGAAGAACAGTCACCCAAGCCCCCGTAAGCAGCAAACTGGACTACAGGCAATGCCCTCTACGCTGGAACCATGGCCAAACTCCAGAAGAGTCTGCAATGCATCCAGAACGCCTCTGCACGCCTCATCCTGGACCTCCCCCGCCACTGCCACATCACATACCACCTGAGAAACCTGCACTGGCTCCCAGTCAACAAGAGAATCACTTTCTCACCCACGCTCACAAAGCACTGCACAACACCGGACCAGAATACCTCAACAGACGGCTCTCCTGCTTTTTCACTCTGCCGCCTTTGCAACCGTCCCAGGTGTCCGCAGAACTACAACCGGCGGTAGACCATTTTCGCACCTCGCCGCCAAAACGCAGAACTCTCTTCCCACCCGCCTGCGCCAGACCAAAGACCTCCTTACCTTCAGGAAACTTCTCAAGAACTGGCTGTTTGAGCAATAGCAGCACCTCACACCCCCTTCTGCCTCCCCCCCTCAGCGCCTTGAGACCTTCACGGGTGCGCTTTACAAATTCTTGATTGATTGATTGATTGATTGAAGCTTTGAATATAATATATAGTTTGTGCATGCAGACACTTTTATTAGCTTAACTACATACCCTTATCCTAGCATAAATGTGCATTCAGAGAACATTTCACCCTTCACAACATGAGGGGAAAATATACCTATGTTTAGCCCGAAACTCTGCTCAGAGGTAGCGGCTGGTGCAACTAAACATCAGTGCAATAATCAAGGCTGGTAGTCTTCAAAGCATTTTCTGCCTCTCTAATCCACTTCCTGACACTTCCTGTCCCTTTACCTCACTCTTACAAGTTCCTGCTTTCTCCATTTGAGATGGACTTTCCTTCTTTTTTCATCCTTCTATCCCTCTGTCTGTTTTTAATCTTTTTCGCTCGAGAAAAGTCGGGTGAGAAAAAATAAGTGCACGTCCCGAAAAATGAGTGCAGGTGGCACCCACCAGCAACCACGAGCTCAAATTAAGCACTGACTAAATTGAACATCACATGAAAAATTGACTCGTAGAGTTTGAGATAATATGAAGGTATACCGTTTCTGCATTCATTCTCAAAAGAGGTGGCCTTGTGCAAGCTTCAGCGGCAGACAATAAGAAAGCAGTATTTTTGAAGCAACCTCACTGCGGGCACTTTTAACTAAGGAAACTACTTTCAGCACCATTTAATAAAAAAAAGAAGACACATCTGTGGAACAGTCGGTCCTCGTTTACTTTTTGATTACTGTTTGGGAAACAGATTTGGCTTCCTAGCAACAAGAAAAGGGCCGCCTTCCCTGCCATGCGAGACAAGAAGCAGACAAACCGTTCGGAAGGGAACACACCGCCGTAGGTGGAATACAATTTATGAATGTATTAAGATTTGGTTTTATCAGTGCAGTTTTAAGTTTCAGAACGTTGTATCACAAGGCGCTTACAAAAAGCATAAATATATTCAAAATACTGTAAGGCTGTGTGTCTTAAGCAATGAGAGACTCTAAAGAAGATGTACAGATGTACAATCTAAATGGCACAAGATCAGGTTTGTCACAAAGTGTTGGGATAACCTTTGTAAGAGCTGTGTAAGTTTTTTTCATAGATTAAAGAATAGTGAGTTGTACGGTGGTTTACAAAAGTATAGGTAATAGGCCTTATAAGCATTACTGGGAGTTTAGGGAATGCCTGAAATACTATATACAGTTTAACTGGCATAAAGAGCAGGTTTGGACAAAGTATGAGTGTTTCATTGAGAAATCAGAAGAACAAAAACAATGTGCCGTAGAATGGTGTACCAAGTTATTAACAACAGTCTACAGACCACATGTGCAAAGTTATTTAGTGTTTGCAAACCTGTGATTGCCAACATCAGATGCTTTTAGACCACAAAATGCACAAAAGCATTTTTACAACTTGGAAAAGTTTTTCTGCCTTGTAAAAGTATTTTTGCGAGCCTTTTCAAATCACAGTAGGAGGGGTTACAAAAGGGGAGTTTTCTCCTATTGAGATTTGGAAACTAATGCATCAGTGGTTTGTAACGCAACTGCGCTTGTAAACCATTGGTCAGTTACCGATCACTGAGCTTGGATGGTAAATAATTCACAAAACAGAACCTGTCCCTGTTGGGCTGCTATATATTCGTGAAACATGTTAGAGGGGCCCGTGGGAGACTAGACCAATTTTTCACCACTTTTCTTTAAAGCAGCCCCGTCACTGTCCTTTTCAGGCCTTTACCCCTGAATCCACAGCCATTCACAACGTGTTGCAAATCGCGACCTGTCTAATATTTATTAAGCATGTTACTTTGTGATTTCATGTGAATAATAATTTGCAATAGTATCTATCAGTACAGCAGGCCCCGCAATTATTTAGGATTTCGGTAGAGTGAAACAGGAACAGTCAACTTTGCCTTAAAATGATCAGGTAATCGTCTCAATGTAGAGGTATTTGAGAATTTCAACAAGTCTACTATTTCAGGATTCATTTATATCGCGTGGGATAAGAAGTATCATCGCTATTTAATATATTTTTTGAAGATTTATTTATTTATTAGAAACAGCTGTACAATATGGTTTATTTATGAAGGCGTGGTAAGAGAAGTGTATTGCACAGACTCGCAGCTAGACTTGGAAATCCAGTGGTCGCAAGTAGGGAAGAAAGCTGCGTTGAGAACTCGAAGGGTTAAGGGATGCTTTGTTTAATCAGTCCTGAAAGCAGCTTTGAGGAAGCAACATACGCTTTTCCTAAAAGTTTATTTTTGATTTGTTTTTGTGGTAAAATAATTCGTGTTATTTTGCCAGATACTAATGTATATGAACATTTAATTAGTTTATCTTCAGCACCCACTGTATGATGCATTGTTTTTTAGATTCGAGTAAACTTTTCTTATAAGCGCATCAAGACTTTTTGTTGATAATAAAGCTCCTAGTTATTTTTTCGGTTTCTGATGTACTGGAACATTTCTTGAGTTTCCCATAAGAACTGCCTGTACACAATATGCCTCTTTAAGCAATATTTCCCACCAACGGGCAAATCAATGAGTGTCCAGCGAGATTCCTACTGACTTCGCCATTGCTTTTTCATCCTACATACATATAGCAACTGAATTGGCCATCTTGGAACAGAATTTGTCAAAATATCAAAAATAGGGTAAATATAGTGACCACCGATGTGTGCACTTTCACCCTAGCCTTTGTTGAAAGCATTTTAACAAATCCTTTTCAAAGAAGGCCTCTGTAGATGTGTGTGCACCTGCAAAGGCCATCTTTGTATTGAATTTTGTGATAAATTGGGTTATTGGTTAAGGGGAGGGGGAACCCTACTTAAACAAGACACACAGGGGGTCATTCCGACCCCGGCGGCCGCCAAAAGACCGTACCACGGTCAAATGACCGCGGCGGTCATTTTGACTTTCCCGCTGGGCAGGCGGGCGACCGCCAAAAGGCCGCCCGCCCGCCCAGCGGGAAAGCCCCAGCAACAATGAAGCCGGCTCCGAATGGAGCCGGCGGAGTTGCTGGTGTGCGACGGGTGCAGTGGCAGTGGCTTTGCAGACACTGAAAATCTTAATGGGACCCTGTTAGGGTGCCCCTGCAGTGCCCATGCCAGTGGCATGGGCACTGCAGGGACCCCCAGGGGCCCCACGACATCCATTCCCGCCAGCCTGTTCATGGCGGTGTAAACCGCCAGGAACAGGCTGGCGGGAAGGGGGTCGGAATCCCCATGGCGGCGCTGCTTGCAGTGCCGCCGTGGAGGATTCCCTGGGCAGGGGAAAACCGGCGGGAAACCGCCGGTTTCCCTTTTCTGACCGCGGCTTTACCGCCGCAGTCAGAATTGCCCCTGAAGCACCGCCAGCCTGTTGGCGGTGCTTCCTCCGTCCCCGGCCCTGGCGGTCAATGACCGCCAGGGTCGGAATGACCCCCACAGTCCTTTTCAGGGTAAACCACATAAAGGCACTGAATTAACATGTGCTTAACTCTTTGGTAGGCTTAACTTAAAGGCAATTTGTAAAGTATTTATGCACAAAAAGTAACAAATTTAAAACACAACACAAGGGAAATCCCACACCAATCAATCAAAATAGAGTACACTTTAAGAAATAATTTCATACCAAAACAACAAAAATCAAATCAGTAAAACCTTAGATATGCAATTGAAAAGATTTAAGGTAAGTATAGCACCTAACAGCACAAAGTGCTATTCGTGCTTGTCTGGTAGCATGAGACCAGGTAAAAATCACAAGTTCATGTCGACTGTGATGGAGCACAACTGCATACAGGGACCAGGTTCATCCTGATGAAAAAGTTACCTTCAAAAGACCAGCATGGAGAGTTCACTTCATGATGGAGGAGGTCTCAATAAGAAGGGAGAGCGCTGAGGATGGTCATCTCTGTAGTGCAAAACTCATGTTGGGATCACAGATGGTCGTTGCAATCCTGTAGTGCGAAGTGCAGATCCTGCTTTGCCGGTCATAGCTGGTGGTTGCTGTAGAGCAAAGAGTTTGATTTACTGGAACTTAGCGTAGCCGGTCTCAGTGGCCAGCATGACCATAGCACGGATGAGCCAGTTCGTGGTTGCAAAGAGCCATAAACATCAGGATTTTCCTTTTCTTCAAGGAGGAGCTCAACGGATACCACAACAAGGGTCCAGGACCAGGGAAGCACCTCTTGGGGATCAGGAACTCACTCGAGCAGTGGTCAGCAGGGCTCAAACAGGTCCAGTTGCAGATCAGGTAGTTAAAGTGCAGCAGGTGCAGCTGGGCAGTTGCAGGGAGGTCTCTGGAACATGTTGTGTCCCTTTAGATCAGAACAGAAGGTCAGTCACCTGATACTGGGATCCAGGTCCACTTTCCTTCTCAGACAGAAGGGCAGGCCTCAGGCAGGTTCAGCTGCAGTTTCAGACAGGCCAGTGCAGCAAGTCAGCTTGAAAGTATCCATGGGCCTAAGAGTGTACTGAAGAGTGGGCCTGAGGGTCACATTTTTATACCTGGTACCCCCATTTTGAAGTGGAAAACATTTCTGGACATTTGTAATTTCCTACCTCCCTGTTCTGTCCCCAGTCTGTCTTGATGCGCAGTAGGCTAGTGTGAAGTCCTTTGTGTGTGAGCTGAGGAAAAGTCTTTGAAGTGCAAGTGGGACAGGTGACAGCTCCCCCTCATCAAATCAGGATGACCAACTCTGCAAACACCCAGGCCTTCTATTGCGTGACTGTCTGGGAGGAATACACAAAAGTCAACTACATCTGTTCATGTGAACCAGGAAGAAGGCTGCAGAAACCAAATGGTTAGGGTAAGAAAAGGGCAACTTTTAAAAGTAGCATTTTCAGATTTGTGACTTACAATCTGACTTTACCATTAAAGAGGGTTTAAAATTACAATTCCTCTGTCACCAAACACAATATTTCTACCTGCTCCCAAACAAAAGTTATCACTTATTAAATGTAGTAGGGTAACTCAATGTTTTCCCACGGGAGGGCTAGGCCTCACAGTAGTAAAAAGTGAATTTGTGAGGTTTTCACTACCAAGACATGTGAACATTTTAAGCACATGTCCAACGTTTTCAATAAATGGTACCTTACCCTATGGGTTGTTTATGGCCTACACTAGGGGTGACATAAGTATTCAAAAGGGAGTTTTAGGCCTGGCAAAAGGTTTATTTTGCCAAGTTGACTTGGCAGTTTAAAACTGCACACACAGACTGCACTGGAAGGCCTGAGGCATGTTTTAAAGGGATTCTTAAGTAAGTAGCACAATAAGTGCTCTAGGCCCACTGGCAGCATATAATTTACAGGTCGTTGGTATCAGTGGTACCACTTTACTAGGGACCTATAATGCAAATTTAAATGTGCCAATGAGGTGTAAGCCAATTTCACCATGCTTAAAGGGAAGAGCACTTTAGCATTGGTTAGCAGTGGAACAGTGCACAGAGTCGTAAAGCAACAAATACAAATTAAGAAGAACAGGAAGAGTGAAGGCAAAATGTTTGGTGGTGACCCTGCAGAGAGGAACGGATGCAACAGATTTGTTAAAATAAAACAAAAGTCATTGGAAGATGCCTATCATGCATTGAGTGAGGGAGCTGGCAGAGTCTGAATTGATGTGCCATTTCTGAAGATGATTTCAATTAGTTTGTATTAGAAAAATTGATACCTGGGACTAATGACATAAGTCACGCCCTACTGCAGTTTTAACAGAGATGGGTTTGTAGACTACAATCAAACTCCCAGTGACTGAATGATGACATCACATGGTCTCAGGTGGGATATGGTTAATTGTAACACTTTCCATTACAGAATTTAAAAAGGAAGGCATAGGTGATATCCCTTTTGAGCCGTAAGTGGAATACAATATAGGTGGAAAATGGGCATATAGTCCATTATATGCATGATGGCAAATAATTTACCTATCCACTTTTCTTGAAGTACATCTTATAATCCACATTCTTTATAATACCTTTTGTTAATCGTTTTTGGATTTAAATAGAAAAAAACATTCTTTCCCCCTCCATCCTTCATAGTATATTTTCCTACCGCTGAGTTTTTTAGTGACTCTAAGGAATAAAAAGGTTTGAGGAGCCTAGAGTATTCCGATATTTTAGGAGGTTAAAAGTAGGCCCAGCAGTAAAATTCTCTCCACTCGCAGAGTTTGTGGAAATCGGGCACTTCGCGGTATGCTGAGGAAGGTAGAGTTCCCAAAATTCTGACATCTGGCGCATGGCAGAATCATTTTTTTGTTAGCGTGCATGAACATTTTTCCTGGTACTCACAAGCGAGTGCCACTGTAGTCTCAGGCTACTTCTGAGTGTGAGATATTTTGCAGCTGTTTGCGTGGCTTCCAGCCATGACAGTGCCATTATAGTGTCACTCACAAGTGTGAGCGAGTGTGGGTGCACTTTAAGCAGAATCCCTACTGGAGAAGCAGCCAACTCTACTTGAAAAGACACATTTGAGTGCCTTTTCTACTTCAACAGACTATTCAACCAGTTTTTTAGTGCCAGAAGCCTTAATTTTAAAAACTTTTTTTCCCAACAGGAAGAAAGTGCCCCAGAGGCTCTAACTTAATTTTTGGGTCCAGCAGGGTTCTCCCAGTGCTTTATCCATCACTTGGACTTCGAGGAGGAAGGATCACTCTTGGTCTGCTGAATAATTACCTTTGGATTTAAATTACTTTGTTTTGTGTGATATCACACAAGTAAGTCCAAAAACTATTGTATAAGGGTGTTGTATGTGTTTGTGCTTTTATCTGATTTTTAAATTTCATTATGTTGGGTGCTCTGGAGTTTCTGCAGAGGTCTAGTTATTTTTGCATTTCATTTTTCACCTTTCTTAGAGGAAAAATGGTGCACAGTTCAGTACCATTTTGTACAGTCAGCCAGTGTGCTTTTACCATAGGCTTGCATGTGTTCTTTGTCTCCATGCCTCCTTGCTCGCTTTTGTGGTTTGACCATGTAGCTGAATGCCATTTTGTGTAAACAGCCAGCGTGCTTTTGCCATAGACTTGCATGTGATATCAGTTTAATAATGCTTGAGGCTCTCTAGTATATGTATATTATGAATATGATTATAATGAACAGTGTTTTATATTACATGCATTTTTCATCTGTACCTCCCTGCCTCTTAATAGCTTCTCATACTCTTGTAGTACAAACATCAGCACATTTTCATTTTTTTTTTCATGTTTTACTTCATGTGTTTATTTTAATTTTGGAAATTATTTCATTTGATTTTTTAATGGTATTTTTTTTATTTTATATTTAATATTTATTTTTTATATTTTTAGTTTTTTTTGCGCATTTTGCCTGAAATCGATCCATCCACCCCATGACTTCCATTTGTACACAGGTGCACAACAGCATTAATTTTTTTAGGTGTAATTCCATTTTCCCCTATACCCCCACCTGTCACAAATTAGGTGCACTGCACACACACCAGCATCATTAACTTTTTAAGGATTATTCCATTTCCCCCTCGACCACCTTGCCTGCCAAAGGTGCACACTAGCCTTCATTTTGTAAGGATTATTCCATTTACCCATGCACCTTCCTGACTGCCATGATTGTCCCCTATAGCATCGATGCACATAAAGCAAAGAGCTATATCTGTGTGTTGTATAATCCTTAATAGAAATTACATTTTATGTTATGATGGTGTGGGTTGACTTGAAAATGGATGGATAAGTTGTTGTTAATTATTACCTAAGTAACCAACCGCACTAAATTAGGTTGTTTTTGTCTGTAAGTATTCAAACTGCAACAATGCCATGTTTCACTATTTTCTTTTGTGCTTGTTTGGTTTTAGGTGCAGAAGTGAAGAGACATCACCCACAGTACTGCCAAACAGAAGGCCTGTCTAAAAACATGTGAGGTAATGTCAGTCTTCCAATCTCTTCCACTTGTGCAGCTTAGTGACATTGCCAACTGACAGGTATAAGATGGTTCCAAAGAAAGGTGCAGCCAAGAAAGTGGCCAGTGAGAAGAAGCAGCTTTTTGCCACTGGTGTGCCTACCACAACCTTTTTCAGAAGATGTGGGAGCAGCACTCCCGCATCAACAACAGCACCCCTTCTACCTAAGCCCAAGTCCCTGTCTGTCAGCAAGGCAGCCGTTGCAATCATGGCAATTCTAATCAGCAGTGACATTAAATTGGATTTGTCCCTTTCACAAAATAGTGCCCCATTGTTTTAGGAAACAGAGCAAAGTCAACAGCAACCACAGCAAGCAATAGTAGATCTTCCTGAAGTTGGAGCAGAACAGGAGGTTAAGCTTTCTCCCGAGCAAGAACCTCCTGGTTTAGAATCATTGGCTCCCAGATCTCCAGCAAGAAAAAGGAAAGGTACTCCACTATCTTCTCCAAGCACCCCTTCTGATGATGATGATATGCACATGAATTGGACCCCGGCAGAGTCTGAGAGACACCGGGAGAAACAAGGGAAAAGAAAAGGTCCTGAAAGCCTTATAATTATGGAAGGGGATGAGGAAGAGGATGACGACGAGCCAGTCGTTGTTATGGGAGCTGCCACAGAGGAGTCCAACATTACCCCTCCTATTCAACCTGCTCTGAGGGGTGTGGTACAGGTACCACCACAAGCTCCCATATTTGTAAAGCCCCAGCTCAGACCTGCACCAGCCTCTACCTCAGTAGAAGTATGCACTGCAGAGAGACAATCAATGACACACCCATCCTACCTGCAAGTCTTCTTCAGGCATTGGCACTGGCACACTAAGAAAGTACTCTTCCCCAGTTTGGGATGTTTTTACACTTATCAAACAGGAGGACAACATTGCAATATGCTCCATTTGCCACCGAAGTGATTGTTGATGTAAGCCTGGTTCACACGATAGTATTGGAGGTCAAGCAACACATATGAAACAAAATCACGCAAAACAATGGGAGGAGCACATGAAAAAAATTGCTGAAACTGGTGGTGGTGAAGGTGACGAGAGCAGGGAAAGTTGAGTTCCAATCATGAGGAAGAAGAGGGTGACATATTTACACAAAGCAGTCCTGCCCCCAGCAGTGTGCCAGCATCACCCGCCTCCGTGACCTCCAAATGGCACAAGATGAAGACACCACGGCATACATATGTTTAGGTCCCCTGGAGCTAATCCTTATACAGTAAGACTTATTAATAGTCACAAACCAAATAATTACAAGTAGATCAGTATAAAAAGTCTAATAATTCCATGAGTTTCCTTATTTATTTGTCGTCTTCAAAGCAGATCCGAATACATATCCATGTAATTCTCTTGAACTTCATACAAATCATGTAGCCAATTTTTCTTGAACTTCAACTACACGATCTTTATGAAGTTCAAGAATAATTAGCTACATGATGTGTATGAAGTTCAAGAGAATTACATTGATACATATTTGGTTCTGCTTTGAAGATGAAAAATAAATAAGAAAATGCTCCCCTCATGCTCCGTGGGTTAGCTCACATCCCAGGAGCGGAAGCATGATGACATCGGCCATGCCTTTGGAGCTACAGAAGTCACAATAGTGCCACAGGAGTGGGTGGAATTGGAGGGGATGGTGCTGGCAGACCGTTGCCCGTGAGGCACAGCGAAGCTTGGAGTAGTGCAGCAGAGGTCAGTGATTCACCCCCCCATGAAGAAATGGAAGCTCAGACAAGATGAGTCCGCTGTCAGCAGCTCGGCAGAGCATGACTTAGCATCACTGAATCAAAGGCGGAATAACAGGAGCGAAGCTGAAGCTGGCGGTAAGTGATACCGCGCTAACAAGTTCGGGGACCGAATAAGGCGCAAGAACAATTCCCAATCTGAGCTAAGCAGCACATATTTGTTTTTTCAAGTGATAAACATGAAAGGCTATGTAAGTCTAAATAAGTCTTTCCCCTCAGTGTTTATCTATAAGCTCGTGCCAAAAGAAAGAGTTTTCCCTCCTGATTTTGTACTCACTAGAATGACCTTTTTTCTTTTTGTTATATAAGGCAGCTATACTGTATATACTTTGGCATTAGCAACAGGAACTTATTTAAGGTGACATACCCTGAGAGCATAAATTCCCCAGATTCACTTACTGTGGATAATTAGAACCTGAGGTGGTTCAAAAACTGGGCATAGGCGAATCAGTAGGGGTTGAAGCAGCCTGTAGGGAAGGCACTGGGCCTCCATGCAGGTCGTGGAGTCCCGGGGGTGTGGCTTGCAGCCCTCTGTCGACCCTTCAAGCATTCCCCAGAGCTGCACGGAGCGGCTAAGTGAGATGAAATGTATTGCCCGCGATGGAACTCCAAAGCCACGTCTCGTCTTTTCAGGTAACGAAGGCCTCAGCAAGGCGCAGTGCCTAGTTGGAAGATTCTTTGGTTGAATAGGACCATTTATCGCTGGTGGGGGTAACCCCTCCAGGAAACCCACAAGAACAGGTTCTATGAGAATTAGAGGCAAGGCAACTGCAGCACCAGCACCAGTATATACCCCAGCCAGGGCTAGCTCTAGAGACTCAACAATCCAGCCCCAAGAAGACATGTCAAATCAATCAAGTCCCTCATGCCACTTCCAACCATTTGAACTCTTCCAATGCCCCAAAAGTACTGGCATACCTCTAATTTGCAATGAGCAATACTAAAAGCAGTGTGTTGGTGCAGCCCCCCAATTACTGACCAGAGAACGAGTGGGACTATGAACTGACAGAACTTGCAAGCTTGGAATCAACATTCATGGTATCCTTGACATCTACTTTCTTAAAGGATCCATCATTGGGCTCTCTACAGGGCCTGCCAAAGGACCAAACTCACCTCTTCACCCCAGCAGACATTGGATAAGCCAACTATGGAAATGATGCTGAACCAGATCCGTAAAAACCTTTAGGAATTTAAAATCTTCCAGGAAGCAGCCCACAGAAAAACTAATGAGAAATTAACCAAGATAGGCACTAGCATCCTGCAGCTTTCCTCTCGGGTGACCCAGATCGAGCAGAGAGTGACTCAGGTAGGACTAAGAGCATCTGGCATGGAGAATTCAATGAACAGACAAGAAATTAGTTTACAGAGACTCCAATCTGAGCTTGAGGAGCTTCAGATCAAAATGGATGATGCCGAAAATCGGTCCTTTTGCTCCACTTTGAGATTTGTTGGCATTCCTGAAGATTATGGAGGATCTTGAAAGGGGAACCACAGTCACTCAAGTTATCTCAGATCTGGTTTATCAGCGTATTTTTCTGGAGAAAACAACTCAAAGTTTTGATTTCATGTGGGCCCATCGTGTTCCTGTGATCAAGTTCCCCAAAGCCAGAATCACAACCTGTCTTGGTAAATATTGGGGACTTTAGAATAAAGGAACAGATTCTTTTGCATGCCATTAAAGTCAAAATGTACACTTCTTGGGGAAAAACATCTCCTTCGGGTATTTTCAGACTTATAAATTGTGGCGGCTTTCCGCCGGAAGGAGTTCTAGGGACTAATTAGTGACTTTAAGAATCAAGGAGCACCTGCAGGAATCACTGAGCAGTCAAAACTCAAAGTGATCTATAAGTGACGGGTGCAGATTTTCTATTGGGTGACCCCATCAAAGGACTATCTTCAGTTAATAAAAGGAGCTGGGTGGACTACTATTCACTAAATCGTTAGGTGGAGGGAGGAATGTACCCCTTTCAAGCCTTGTAATGAACTGTTTCAAGACTGATGTTTTTTTTCACTCTCCATTTGACTTGCTCTGTTGTATGACCATATGCTGTTCGCTTCTTTGATGTAGACTCAGGGAGTGCCATGTCACAGCACTCTATGCATTCACAGGGGTGGGGGCTAAGGACACATTGTGCACATTGGGAGGGAGCCAATCTGGGGGGGTGGGGCATGATGGGTATGGGTCCTAGGGCAATGGTGTTTAGGGAGGGGATTGTGGAGGGGGTTGGTATGGCACTGGGAGGTGTAGGGAAACTGGTAAAGGGGCTACTGGATGGACCGGGCATGAGCAGGGAGAAGGCAATAGGGTCTACACTGAGAGTAAGAAATTTGGGACATGAAGATTTAATGATGAGGGTTGAGGCTTCAGTTCACGTGAAAGCCCAGATTCAACTTCTCAAACATAAAAAATAATAGCTACAAACGCAATTAGATCAGCCTCCTGTAATGCTCATTGACTTAAGAACCGGATTAAATACCAATTAGTGTTGCATTGGTTTCAGGCCTCGAAAGTACAAGTAATCTTAATACAAGAAACACATAACAAACTGTCTGCGAAACCACCAAACAACGTTGCTATTTTTTCTATGCCTATTATGCCTCGGCAAACATAGTGGTGCAAGGAGTAGAGGTTCTTGTAGCTCGAGGTTTTCTATGCGACCTCTGTTAGGTTTATAGAGATAGCCAAGCTAGGTGGATTATAGTTACCTTGTTAACTCAGGGCAAATTAATGCAAGTTGTCAGCTTTTATGGGCCCCTAGAGGATGATCCAACATTCCTAGAAGGATTGTATAAAGTTCTTCTATCTCTAGCTGGTGACCTAATTATTGGGGGAGATTTTAATATTGGCCCAAGGGTAGGTCGCTCCCCCTGCCGCTGCAGCTCCTCCAGGTTCCTGAGTTCCTGAGACCCACCCCACAGTAAGTACCCCCCACCTCCCAGCCCCTCGCTCTGCCCCGCGCTACTCACCCTCTCTCCTGCTCCTGCTTCTTTTCCTCTTTTCTTCTTCTCTGTTCTTCCTCCTCGCTCCTCGTCTGTATTCTTCTTCTGTACTCCTCTTCTCCCCGTCTTCTCTCCTCTTCTCTTCTTCCTCATCTTCTGCTGTGGTCTTCTGCCCTCTCTCTCTTCGTTTTTTGTATCTTCCTCCGTGTTCTTCTGTCTTCCTCTGTCTTCTTCTGTCTTCCTCTGTGTTCTTCTGTCTTCCTCTATGTTCTTCTGTCTTCCTCTGTGTTCTTCTGTCTTCCTCTGTGTTCTTCTGTCTCCCTCTGTGTTCTTCTGTCTTCCTCTGTGTTCTTCTGTCTTCCTCTGTGTTCTTCTGTATTCTTCTCTGTTCTTCTGTCTTCCTCTGTGTTCTTCTGTATTCTTCTCTGTTCTTCTGTCTTCCTCTGTGTTCTTCTGTCTTCCTCTGTGTTCTTCTGTCTTCCTCTGTGTTCTTCTGTCTTCTTCTCTGTTCTTCTGTCTTCCTCTGTGTTCTTCTGTCTTCCTCTGTGTTCTTCTGTCTTCCTCTGTGTTCTTCTGTATTCTTCTCTGTTCTTCTGTGTTCTTCTGTGTTCTTCTGTGGTTCTTCTTTTCTTCCGGTCTTCTGCTCTTCCGGTCTTCAGTCCTTCCGGTCTTCTGTTCTTCTGGTCTTCTTTTCTTCTGTTCTTCTTGTCTTCTTGTCTTCTGCCTTCGGCTCTTCTGCCTCCTCCGTCCTCTTCTCCCCGCGCCTGCCCTCCTGCTCCTGCCTCATCCCCCTCCCCCACCCGCATCCCCCCTCTATCTCCCCTATCTAACCCGTTCACTTTCTACCTCCCTCACTCCTCCTATCTACCCATCTCTCCATCTCTCTATCCCACTATCCAACTCCCTCACTCTCCACCTTCTCCTATCTTCCTATCTCTCTATCTATTTCCCTATCTATCGATTTCTCTATCTACCTTTTCTCTCTACCTATTTCTCTATCTCTCCCCCCCGCCACCCCCTCTATTACCTATCTTCCTATCCTCTCACTCTACCTCTCACCCTCACCCACCTCTACAACCCCCCTCCCCTATCTTCACAACCCTACACCTATCTTTCTCCCTAATCTCCTAAACCTCCTAACACTCACCCCCCTCCACCCTTAAACCCCCCTCCCCCAGCTCTTCTCACTCTACCTGTCCCCCCCCCCTCCCTCGCGCTTTCCCGGCGCGACCTCCTGCACGCCCCCGCCCCCCAGCTCCCATTCGCCCCCAGCTGACCCCTCCCCCCCTCCTACCCCATATGGCGGCCGCTGCGCGATTGCGCAGCGGGTGCGCTGCTGGCGTGCCGGAGGCGCGCTAGAGGCAAGCCCGTCTGCGCCCGTCCGCACCTGGCCCGCGCCCAGTGCCACGACCCCTGGTCCCCAGCTCTCCCAAGCCCCGCTGATCCGCTACGACCCCACCACCCTCCATGCCCTCAACCCAGGACGCTCCAACACCTGCTTCCAAGCTCACCCCAAACGCACCCATGGACCCTTCGCCTGCAACTCCTGCAAACGCATCTTCCACCACGCAACTACCACGACCACAAGCCCACGCACCATCAACCACCTCAAGTGCATCCTAGTCAACGCCCGCTCCGTTCACAAACACGCCGTTGAACTCTGGGACCTCCTAGACTCCACAGCACCGGACGTCGCCTTCATCACGGAGACCTGGATGAACGCCTCCTCTGCTCCAGACATCGCCACCACCATCCCCGAAGGCTACAAGATCTCAAGGAAAGACCGCACCAACCAAGTAGGAGGAGGTATCGCCATCATCTTCAAAGACCCCATCAGCGTCACCACCTCCACCGAAGACACCCCTCTCGCCGCTGAACACCTGCATTTTCAGATTCGCACCAACCCGAGGACCACCCTCAGAGGATCCCTCGTCTACCGTCCTCCCGGACCTCGCGCCCCTTTCAGCGACGCCATCGCCGACTTCTTCTCCCCGCACGCCCTCGCCTCACCGGACTACATCCTCCTAGGCGACCTCAACTTCCATCTGGAACAAAACAACGACCCCAACACCACCACCCTGCTCGACAACCTCGCCAACCTCGGCCTCAAACAACTGGTGAACACTGCCACCCACATCGCCGGACACACACTCGACCCTATCTTCTCCGCCAGCAAACACGTCTTCTTCAGCCACACCTCCGCCCTTCATTGGACCGACCACAGCTGCGTCCACTTCACATTCCGACGCGAGACCCGCCACCTCCGCACTCAACCCATCCCTCGCCGACAGTGGAACAAGATCCCTGAAGAGCAACTCTTCTCCGCACTCGCCGCCAACCAACCCACCCTCACCACCGACCCCAACGACGCAGCCCTCAACCTCACAAACTGGATCTCCAACTGCGCAGACAACCTTGCTCCCCTCAAATGCACGCATCGACAGAACAACACCAAGAAACCTCTCTGGTTCTCTGACACCCTCAAAGAATCAAAGAAAACTTGTCGCGCACTTGAGAAAGCCTGGCGCAAGGACCACACCGCTGACAACATGACCGCCCTCAAGAACGCTACCCGCGAACACCACCACCTGATCCGCGCTGCCAAAAGAAATTTTTTCACCGACAGACTGGATAAAAACAGCCACAACAGCAGAGAACTCTTCAGCATCGTCAAGGAGTTCTCCAACCCCAGCGCCAACGCCAACGCCGTCACGCCCTCACAGGATCTATGCGAATCCCTCGCCACTTTCTTCCATCGCAAGACCAGCGACCTCCACGACAGCTTCGGACACCAGACCCAACCTAACACCACCGAACCCACATCCCCGACCATCACCCTCAACAACTGGACCCACATCAGCACGGAAGAAACCAAATCCATCATGAACTCTATCCACTCCGGCGCCCCTTCGGACCCCTGCCCGCACTTCATCTTTAACAAAGCCGACGACATCATCGCCCTGCACCTCCAGACCGTCATCAACTCTTCTTTTTCTTCTGCTACCTTCCCCGAATGCTGGAAACACGCCGAAGTCAACGCCCTACTAAAGAAACCTACGGCTGACCCGAGCGACCTGAACAACTTCCGCCCCATCTCCCTTCTGCCTTTCCCAGCCAAAGTAATAGAGAAGACCGTCAACAAACAGCTGACCACCTTCCTGGAAGACAACAACCTGCTCGACCCTTCACAAACCGGATTCCGAACCAACCACAGCACTGAAACCGCCCTCATCTCAGTCACAGATGACATCAGAACCCTGATGGACAACGGTGAAACAGTCGCCCTCATTCTTCTCGACCTCTCGGCTGCCTTTGACACCATCTGTCACCGCACCCTAATCACCCGCCTCCGCTCCACCGGGATCCAAGACCAGGCCCTGGACTGGATCGCCTCCTTCCTCGCAAACCGCTCCCAAAGAGTCTACCTCCCTCCGTTTCGCTCAGAACCCACTGAGATCATCTGCGGCGTACCTCAAGGCTCATCACTCAGCCCGACACTCTTCAATGTCTACATGAGCCCCCTCGCCAACATCGTACGCAAGCACGACATCATCATCACCTCCTACGCCGATGACACCCAACTCATACTCTCCCTCACCAAGGACCCCGCCAGCGCCAAGACCAACCTACAAGAGGGCATGAAGGACGTCGCAGATTGGATGAGGCTTAGCCGCCTAAAGCTGAACTCTGAAAAAACGGAAGTCCTCATCCTTGGCAATACCCCATCCGCCTGGGATGACTCCTGGTGGCCCACGGCCCTCGGCACCGCACCGACCCCCAGAGACCACGCCCGCAACCTCGGCTTCATCTTGGACCCTCTTCTCACCATGACCAAACAAGTCATCGCCGTATCCTCCGCCTGCTTCCTCACCCTCCGCATGCTTCGCAAGATCTTCCGCTGGATCCCCGCCGACACCAGAAAAACCGTGACCCACGCCCTCGTCACGAGCCGCCTGGACTACGGCAACACCCTCTACGCCGGGACCACAGCCAAACTCCAAAATCGCCTACAACGCATTCAAAACGCCTCGGCCCGCCTCATCCTCGACGTACCCCGCAGCAGCCACATCTCTGCACACCTGAGACACCTGCATTGGCTCCCAGTCAGCAAAAGGATCACCTTCCGACTTCTCACCCACGCACACAAAGCCCTCCACGACAAGGGACCGGAATACCTCAACAGATGCCTCAACTTCTACGTCCCCACCCGCCCCCTCCGCTCCTCTGGCCTCGCACTCGCTGCCGTCCCTCGCATCCGACGCTCCACGGCGGGTGGGAGATCTTTCTCCTTCCTGGCGGCCAAGACCTGGAACTCCCTCCCCACCAGCCTCAGGACCACCCAGGACCACTCCGCTTTCCGGAGACTCCTAAAGACCTGGCTGTTCGAGCAGCGATAACCACCCCCTTTGTCCCTAGCGCCTTGAGACCCGCACGGGTGAGTAGCGCGCTTTATAAATGCTAATGATTTTATTTGAATATTATCCTGGACATAAGGGCAGATAAAACACGTACAAATAGATCCCAGAATAAGCTGAGATCCTTTGATGTTTTGATGAAAATCATTCAGGATGTAGCTCTAATTGATCCATGGAGATTAGATCATCCTGCCAGCTCCAGAATTACCTATTTTTCAAGACTATTTAATACTGTCTCTAGGATTGATTACTTTCTAGTCTCTCATGTTTGGTCAAGGGAAAGCTCTTATATTTTAGCAAACCCGTTTTCTGACAACTTGATCCCAGTTATTAAACCCCAAATGCCTATTAGTCAGCCCAGCAGACTAAGATGGGCATTAGATAAATCCTTGCTAACCAATCCAGGCTAATTACACCCTTCAGACGGGAATGTATGAGTTTGTGGCCAGGAATAAAGGTATTGCAACAACTTTCCCCATTTGGGGGGAGTGTAAGGTACTTATAAGGGGAGAAGCTATCTCATACCATGCTGAGGTTTTAAAAATAAGGAAGAGAAAACCTCAGTGTTTACAGCAAGAATTAGACTCTACAACGATGGCCTATGCAATGACGCTCTCCCCTGATTCGGGGGGAGCATTTAGAGGCAGCCAAAGCAAAGCTCAAAGAGCTGTAAATGACCAGAGAAATCCTGCACTAGAATTCATGCTTCCAAAAGTATTATGAGGAAAGTGAACATGCTGGATGGGTATTGGCATAGTCCATCATGAAAAAGCACAACAATATGGTGATTAAGTCCATCATCGACGATGCCAATAACTATCTGGGTAGCCAGCCAACAGATTTAGATAGAGTGTTTCTGATGCATTATTAAAACCTACATACCTCCACTTCCAGTGTTGATCCAGTTAGAATCAAGGCTTATTTGGATACAGTTTAGCTGCCCACTATCACAAGCGAAACAAGGGTGCTAGCGGAAGCGCCTTTACATTGGCTTACGTAAACTGTGTGCAGAACCGATGGCCTACCTGCAAAGCTTTATAAGATCTTGGCAACCCAATTGGGGGAATCTTTCATCACACTCTTCAATGAGATATTAAATGGCTGTGAAGTACCAAGGGAGTTTGTGAAGGCAGTTATAGTTAGTTTGTTGAAAAATGATAAACCTACTGATAAACCGGGCTCCAACAGGCCCATTAGTCTTTAAAACAACGACTATAAATTATTTGCCAGAATAGTGATTTCAAGACTTAAGCTGCTAACTCAAATAGTGGTGCATATTGACCAATGTGGGTTTCTCACAGGCAGACATATCTGTACGAATACAAATTTTCTGCTTCAAGCAATTGATTATTTTGAGAATAATGCAATTAAGGCTGCTATAATAATGCTTGATGCTGAGAAGACATTTGATTTGGTTCATTAGGAATCTTGTTTCCATTCTTCACTGTTTCAGGTTTCCCAAGAAGCTTATTCAGGTACTGCAGAGATTATATGACAAGGCAAAAGCAAAAATCATAGTCAATTCACGTATGCTGGAAAATATCACTAGTAGCCCTGGGACTCAACAAGGCTGCCCAGTCTCCTTGGAGCTTTTCACGGTATTTATTGATCCTTTGGCCGTGGCTCTGCACCAAGATACTGACATTACGGCGCCTTTCCTCAAAGCACCCAAGATAAAGGCCCTCATTCTGACCCTGGCGGTCTTTGACCGCCAGGGCGGAGGACCGCGGGAGCACCGCCGACAGGCCGGCGGTGCTCCAATGGGGATTCCGACCGCGGCGGTAAAGCCGCGGTCGGACCGGCACCACTGGCGGGCTCCCGCCAGTGTACCGCCGCCCCATTGAATCCTCCACGGCGGCGCAGCTTGCTGCACCGCCGCGGGGATTCCGACCCCCCCTACCGCCATCCAGATCCCGGCGGTCCGACCGCTGGGATCCGGATGGCGGTAGGGGGGGTCGCGGGGCCCCTGGGGGCCCCTGCAGTGCCCATGCCACTGGCATGGGCACTGCAGGGGCCCCCGTAAGAGGGCCCCTACATGTATTTCACTGTCTGCTGCGCAGACAGTGAAATACGCGACGGGTGCAACTGCACCCGTCGCACAGCTTCCACTCCGCCGGCTCGATTCCGAGCCGGCTTCATCGTGGAAGCCTCTTTCCCGCTGGGCTGGCGGGCGGTCTGAAGGCGACCGCCCGCCAGCCCAGCGGGAAAGTCAGAATTACCACCGCGGTCTTTCGACCGCGGAACGGTAATCTGACGGCGGGACTTTGGCGGGCGGCCTCCGCCGCCCGCCAAGGTCAGAATGAGGGCCAAAGTTGTTTGCGGATTATATGATCCTTTACCTTGCAGGTGAGGATCCAAATATTACTCAGGCATTTGATAAAATTAAACAATTTTCACACTTAGGTGGGTACAGGATTAATCAAATAAAATCTGAACCACTTTTATTCAATTGCTCACAGCACATTCTACCTGCAGAGATGTGCCCCAACTTTGGTAAAAGTTGTTCAGTTAGATACCTTGGTATCTTTGTGTCCCCCAAATTTAATGACTTGTTTCTACTGAACTATTTACCAGTTTTGAATAAGGTTAAAGTACTCTTGCAGCAGTGTCCCATTTACAATTATACGACGGATAGCTTTGGTTAAAATGATGCTTCTTTCTCTATTTCTTTTATTTGTTCTCCTGCATTATTGATTAAAGAACCTCGGAGTGTCTCTGGGGAGTTGGATTAGGTGCTGTGTCATTTTCTTTGATCATGCAAGAAACCCCGTATGAGGTTAGCAACTCTTCAATTAATTGTCGAAGATGGTGGCTTGGCTCTACCTCATTTTAAAAAATATAATCAGGCTGATATTGGACTGGGTGGTTGGGGTAGCTTTATCCCTCCAGTTGCAGAATAATATGTACCTCAAGCTAAACTCCAGGAAAGCAGTAGCGGGCTTTCCCACTGCCTGAAAATCCCCAAGTTGCCTAAACGTACCAGGTATCAGATACCCCATGTGAGTCTACTCACCGTAGGATAATCTTGCCACTGCTATCTCCCAAGCTTTCTATTCAAGAGGATTATTAGGTACTTGAAATTGGTATTGTATACTCTTGCAACAGCTACCATCAAAACTAGTTCCAAGTACTCTGCCAAAGATTGAGGAAGTCACAGGAAGTAAGATTGAATACTCTCTTTGGAGACAGCATAATTTATGGGTGCACAACACCATAAGAGGGGCCAATTTTAAAAGACTTGCCTTCTTTTGCAAATGGATGCTCTATTGCACTCCAGTGAAATTGAATATAATGTTTTCCTTCTAATTCAGAGATTTTCAGAGATAGTACATTGCTGGTCCCCTAGGGCCACTGGACTTTGTTTGACTGATTACGAGTCACATGGTCATTTTTTTACCCACACATGCCTTACTGTAGTTGATGAATGTCAAAATAGGAAACATTTGAACAGGCATGAATCTATTATGTAAGCCATGAAATACATAGATCACTCGTCAAGAAAAATGTGGCACATGAGTTTGAGGCAGCTGCTCTTCATCCATTCAGCGATAGCCCTCATTCCTTCGTGGAGGTAGGTCTTGGCGGAGTCCTTGGTGAGGGAGAGGATCAGCTGTGTGTCGGTGTATGAGATGATGTTGAGGTTGTGGGATCTGGCGATGTTAACGAGCGGGGCCATGTAGACGTTGAAGAGGGTCGGGCTGAGTGCCGAACCCTGGGGTATGCCGCAGATGATTTCGGTGGCCTCCAAGCAGAAAGGGGGGAGGCGGACTCTCTGGGTTTTGCCAATGAGAAAGGAGGTGACCCAGTCCAGGGCTCTGTCGTGGATTCCAGGATTGCTGAGGCGTGAACGTAGGGTGTGGTGGCAGACGGTGTTGAACGCGGCCGAGAGGTCCAGGAGGATGAGGGCCGTGATTTCACCTCTGTCCAGTATGGTTCTGATGTCGTCGGTGGCAGCAATGAGGGCAGTTTGGGTGCTGAGGTTGCTGCGAAATCCGGATTGGGAAGGGTCCAGGATGCGGTTCTCCTCGAGGAAGTTGATTAGTTGTCTGTTGACAGCCTTCTCGATGACTTTTGCTGGGAAGGGTAGCAGGGAGATAGGCCGGAAGTTCTTGAGGTCCTTTGGGTCCACCTTGGGTCTTTTGAGGAGGGCGTTGATCTCAGCGTGTTACCAGCTCTCCGGGAAGGTGGCGGACTCGAAGGAGCTGTTGATGATCTTCCATAGTTGGGGTGCAATGACGGAGCTTGCTTTGTTGAGGATGTGGTGAGGGCAGGGGTCAGATGGAGAGCTGGAGTGTATGGTGTTCATGATTTCGATGGTGTCATTGTCATTGATGGGGGTCCAGGAGAGCAGGAGGTTGGTTGGAGGTGAATCTGTGGTGTTGGTGGTTGCCGGGGGGGGTCTGGGTGCTGAAGTTGTCGTGGATGTCTGCAATCTTGCAGTGGGAGTAGGAGGCTAGGGAGTCACAGAGGTCTTGGGATGACGGGATGTTGTTGGCTTTGGAGCTGGGGTTGGAGAGTTTCTTCACGATGTTGAAGAGCTCCTTTTGGCTGTGTGCGTTGTTGTTGATTCGGTCTTTGAAGGTGGTTCTCTTGGTGGCTCAGATGAGTTGGTGGTGTCTGCGGATGGCGTTTTTGAAGGCTGTGTGGTTGTCCAGAGTCTGATCTTGGCGCCACTTTCTTTCGAGTCTTCGGCAGCCTTGCTTAGATTCATGGAGGTCGGCGGTAAATGAGAAGACCTTTCTGTCAGTGCGTCTGTTGGAGGGTTTCTTGATTGGGGCTAGAGTATTGGCACAGGTGTTGATCCATTGCCTAAAGTTGCGGGCAGCTGCATCAGTGTCAGTGGTGTCGATGGGTGGGTTCTGGGAGAGGGGCGCTATAAGTTAGTCTTTGGTGACCTTGTTCTAATTGCGGTGGGGGATCCGTTGTGGGTGGTGGTGTGTTGTAGGTTTCTTGAAGGAGAAGTGGATGCAGCAGTGGTCTGTCCAGTGGAGTTCAGTGGTGTGGCTGAAAGAGACGTGTTTGCTGGTGGAGAAAATAGGGTCGTGATGAGCTGTTTGAGGATGAGGTTGGAGAAGTTGTCAAGCAGGGTGACGGTGTTGTTGTCGTTGGTGTTCTCGAGGTGGAAGTTTAAGTCTCTGAGGAGTATGTAGTCAGTGGATGCAAGAGTGTGCGTGCTGATGATGTCGGTAATGGAGTAGCTGAACTGCTGTCGTGGGCCGGGGACCTGTAGACGAGGGTCCCTCAGAGGGTGGTGTTTGGGTCAGTGTGGATTTGGAAGTGCAGGTGTTCGGCAGTGTTGAGGGTGTCTTCGGTGTTGGTCGTGATCCTGAAGGTGTTCTTGCGGATGATGGCGATACCTCCTCCTGGTTTGTTGGAGCGGTCCCTGCGGGTAATCTTGTAGCCGTCCGGGATGGCTACGGCGATGTCAGGTGCTGAGGTGGGGTTCATCCAGGTCTCGGTCACAAAGGCGACGTCTGGGGAGGCTGAGTCGAGTAGATTCCATAGGTCTACTGTGTGCTTGTGGACAGAGCGGGTGTTGAGGAGGATAAATATGACATGTTTGCGTCCTGCCTTGGTGTGGTGGGTCATTGGCGTGGAGGCTGGTGAAGGTGCAGTTCCGGCAGGAGAAGGGTCCGTGGGTGGTGTGCGCTTGCAGCACACACAGAAGAGCCAAAGCATAATTTTCAAATGATTGTTTATGTGCAGGAAGGGACACCTTCCCGAACATAAACAATTATTTCTGGCATTTTGCTTTTTCTATGCGTGCGGCAGAACGGAGCATGCATAGAAAAAAGAAAAAAACGAGGAGGAATAAAATTATTCCTCCTTGTGGTGCCCTGCCAATACCACCCCTGGGGGTGGTGTTAGATTTTGGCACTGCCTTAGGTTTATGAGATTTCATAAATCTAAGGCAGCATCAAAATGCAATGGGTGTTGTTTGTGGCACGTCCACAGCAACACCCGCTGAACGCCCTTCCACGCACAGTGCTGTGTGGGAAGGGGCAGTATTTACAAGGTGGTATTAAGCCACAATAAGTGACTTAATGCCACCTTGTAAATACGGTGCTGTGCTTGGTGCCACAGGAGCGTCACTATAAATATGGCTCCAAGTGTATTGAGGGTTTAAGAAACTGAAGGATATGACTATTGTTTTATTGATGTTAATCTGTAGGTCATTGTCCAAGTTGTAGGCATGTAAACTGGACACCTGCTTTTGGAGAAAAATCTGTGTAGGTGATTAAATGATTAAATCTTTGGCATAATCCAGAAATTCTATTTTGGTGTTTGCTAGTTTGGGGAAATCACCTCTTTCTTGCTGCAGCGCCTCTGTAAGATCTGAAATTAATCGCAAAAAGAAGCAAAAAGAACAGATGATGGCTGGAATGCTGAACGAATGAAAAATTCACCCCATCACAGATTTGGGTTAATCCATCATTTTTTTGCCCTCCACACCATTCCAGTTTGGACCCAGCCATATGCGAATTAGTTTTGACCCTATACCCCATGGAACCAGTCCAGCCTGAAATGGAGGCCAGGTCCTTACTGGACCAGAAATAAGCATCCTGGAAATAGTTTCAGTGTATCACCCCTCATCAGACTAGCTCGAATCATGTGGCATAGCAAGCACGGGACCCACATCTGGGCATTCCCTTCCCATTTAGGGCAATAAAAGCAGAATGAACAGATGATGGACAGAATGCAAAACAAATGAAAAGAAAGATGGATTAAACCCAGATCTGTGTCTGTCTGTGTGGGAGTGAGTCCTGACCCCCAAGTGCTGTCCCCAAGGTTCTGGACCCTTGGCTGGAGTTAGAGTGTACATCTCTCTGGATAACTGAAGGCTTCACTGGATCAGATTCTCAGCAACGCAGAAACTTGCAGAGCCATGCAGCTTCTCATTGAAGTCTTCACTTACCTGAGCGATGCAGAGCCCGGCAGAACCATGGTGCGAATATCCTGACTAAAAGCTTCATCAGATTGGATGCCGAGCAATGCAGAGTTCCACAGAGCCTTACTGTGCCACAGAAAGGTTCACCAGTTTTGATGCTGAGGGACGCAGAGCCCCACAGAGTATTGTTGCACAGCTGAAAGCTTCAGTGGCTCCAATGCTGAGTGATGTAGAGCTCCACAAAGCACTCACACACAGACCCTGCACTGAAGTCAGAAGTTAACATTTCCAGTGGGCAGAACCTGGCCCTGTATCCAGCCTGTGCTCCATCACAGTTAGCCAGAACATCTACCTCATCTATTTATTCACTGACCCCACATAGAGTGCAGAACACAAGAACACCCATGTCGCTGAACTCACCCAAACGGACCACTCCACTGTCCACTTCACCATCACAGAGGCCCCCAGCACTATGACCAAGCCGCCTAGTACCCCCACACCACAGCTGGAGCAAAGTATCCAAAAGCCTATAGATTGACGCCCTTAACACCTACCGACCTGACAGCACTACCAACTTTCAACAAGCCCTCACAAAGTTCACCACCTGGATCACAAATTGTGGCAATAAAGTTGCCTACATCAATACCACCACACTTCAAGAAACCCACCAAACATGCCAGTTTGTACACCTCGGAACTGAGAACCATGAAATGGAACTGCTAGCAGCTAGAAAGGAAATGACACACCAGCAAGGTGCCCCCAGACCTTACCACCTTCGAGACATCGCTCAACTACTACCATCAACTCCTGAAAGAGACAGAAAAGAATGCCCTAGAAGACTGCATCAAAGCCAGCTCCAACTACAGCAAAGAACTCAGCATCGTCGAGGAGTTCTCCAGCCCGTTAGTGACTGAAAATCATATCACCCCTCCGAAGAACTCTGCAACACCCTGGTGGACTTCTTCCACTACAAGATCTCCACCATCTACAAACACTTCAAACCCCAACAATCCACCACAGACATCCTCAGCCTCCTTGAGCCCACATACACAAACTTCGAACACTGGATCAGCACTTGGGACAATCTCACCACACAGAACACCACAGCCATCATACACTCTGTCCACTCAGGAGCACCCTCGGACCCTGTCCCCAGCACATTTTCAACCTCAGAAACAAGACCATCAGCAAAAAATTCACTGCCATCTTCAGCAGACTCATCAACTCGGCTGTCTTCTCAGAAGAATGGAAGCATGCTGAATTCAAACCCCTCCTCAAGAAACTGTTAGCTGACCCCAACAAGCTCCTCGAAAAGGTAATCAACCACCAATTGACTCCAACTCACCTGGAGAACAAAGATTTTATGGACTAATCCCAATCTGGATTCCATATGAACCACAGCACTGAAACTGCCCTGGTCACAGCCACTGACAACTTCAGAACCCTCCTGGACCGGGGAGAAATAGCCACCCTGATCCTCCTCGACCCCTCAGCAGCATTTGACACCATGTCCCACCATACGATGATCAGGAGGCTTCATCAGATCAGAATCCAAGAGGGTTAAAATTGATCACATCCTTCCTCACTAGAACAATGCAGAGAATATGGCTATCACCGTTAATTTCAGAACCCAAAGAACATCATCTGCAGCATCCCGCAAGGTTAATCCTTTAGCCCTACTCTGTTCAACACCTTCATGACCCCACTGGCCAGCATTGTTAGAACCCATGGACTGAACATCATCTGCTAAGCAGGCGAGACCCAGCTCATCCTCTCTCTTAACAGAAGACCCATCCACCACAAGGGCCAATTTCCACCTGAACATGACCAGTATCACCGACTGGATTCAAAACAACTGCCTCAAACTCAACACAGACAAAACAGAAGTACTGATCTTCGAGCAACAACTCCTGGTGTACCAAGAAACTGGGATCCTGACCCACTCCTGCAAACCATGCCTAGAACCTCAATATCATCCTGGACAGCAAACTCACCATGACAAACCAAATCAATGTGTCTCCTCCACTTACTTCCTCACCCTTTGCATGCTATGAAAAATCTTTAAATGGCTCCCAGTCACAACTACACAAATTGTCACTCAAACACTCATCACTAGCTGCCTGGACCATGGCAACTCACTCTATGCAGGAATTACCACACACCTCTTGAAGAGAATGCTGATAATACAGAACTCAGTGGCCAGAATCATCCTCAACCTCCTCAAACAGACACACATCACCCCTCGCTTAAAAGAACTCCACTGGCTCCCCATCCACAAGAGATGCCCATTCAAGATACAAACATATGCCTAGAAAGCCCTGCACGATCAAGGACCAACCTTACATCATCTGTGAGAAAAGGCCTTTTTTTGACATGGTTAGCCCCCACTTATTGCCTGATGTATGATGTGGCCTAGAAATTGTAGTGTTCAGGACCCTTGATAACCAGGATCCCTGCCCAAAGCTCTTTCCCTAAAACTGTTGTGATGCATTGGCACAATTGGATACACCTTTAGTTACCACTATAAGTCCCTTGTAAAAGGTACTTAGGTACCCAGGATATGGGGTACTAAGGATAGGTCCTGAGGGCAGAAACACTAGTTGTGCCACTCTCTAGGGCCCTGCATCCAGATGTACCCAGCACTGTCATTGCAGGCTGGATGTCCTGGTGCAAGCCCAAAACACAAACCCTAAGGCAGGGTGCACCATAATATATGTGAGGGCATAGCTGCATGAGCAATATGCCCCCACTGTGTCCTTGCCAAACCTGGGACATAGTGAGTGAACAGAGCAGCCATTTTAATATGTGTGCTGGGCACTGGTCAATACGAGTTTCCCAGCCACATGATGGCCACTCTGAACCCTGGGTTATTTGCCATCAAACAACTCAGAATGATAAATCCAAACTGGTACCAGTACTGGATTTATTCCTAAATGTCCCCAGGGCTCACCTTAGAGGTGTCGCCTGCAAAAGATAACTACCCTGGCAAGGTTGCTGACTGGTTCTATCCAGCCTGCCACTTCCAGACATCCAATCTACAAACCTTGGGGGAGAGATCTGTCTCTCTGGTTTGTAGAACAAAGCCCTTTCTGGGTGGAGGTGCCAACATCCCCTCCCTCACGAATGTGCACTGCCCTGGTGGCGAGATTCAAAGAGCTAACTGTCTTTGAAACTCGACCCCCAGGCCTGCTGCTAGAAGCAGAGGGTAACCTCCATGCAAACCCCCGCTTTTAGCGGGAGCAACAGCGGGAAACTCAAACATAGGGTAGGAGGAGTGGCCCCACCTGGCATGCACCACCCCTAAGGTGTTGCCTGCGAGGTGGTCATTCCATTTCATTTTCCTCCATCTTGGATGGAAGGAAAATAGTCAAACAGGGATAGGGAAGTGACCCTTCCCACAGGAAGTGGTCACTTTAGTGGGAGTACCCACCCAAAGGTAGGTGACTCATTTGTCACTACCAAGTTCCCCCTAAAATGCCCACTAAATACAGTATTAAGTGGGCATCCCTAGACTAGGAAATCAGATTTGGCGATCAGCACCAATAAGATCCAAGGGACAGGAACTGTGGACCTGCTGCAACAAAGAAAAGATGCCAAACCCTGCCTGCTTCACCCAGGATCCGACAATGGCTGCTAAGAAGCTTCTGGACAACTGGAAAAACTCTGAAGAACCCCAGAGGACCTCCTGGCTTCAAAGATTGCCATAGAACTCCCTCTAGAGTGGAGGTACCACTCTACAACAGCAGGAAACCAGCAAGCCAGTGAAGGTCCCTTCACTGACTAGCTGCTTAACTCCTGAACCAGATGCTGCAGCTGAACCAAATGATACACCAACTATCATGAGGTCAGACCCTGCTAGTGTGCCAAGTTTGGTGGCACTGTGCCCCCCAGTGGTCAAACTGTACCAACACACTGGATATTGTTCAGATAACGTTGAACACTGAGAAAACGAGCCTGCCAGGGGCTGAAAAAGGACCAGGTGGAAGCCCTAGTCGAGGGACTTCAGGAACACCATGGACCTCCCATCAGAGTGTCCCTGTTGTCCTGTAAATGCTTTTGAGGGCATCTTTGGTCACAGCTCCTGCCTCACCAATTCACTCTGTACCTGGCCCCCCTGTGCCCTGCACCGAAGAACCTGATGTGCCCCAACAGTTCCCCACCCCTTGCAACCTCGACACTCCAAGGGGGCCCCAAAGAACCATCTTTAAACTTACCTGTGCAGTGCTTTTCCAAGTGGTCCCCCATAGTGAAAATGCAACAGCTCCTTCTCCCGATGCTCCTGCCGGAACCGAAAGCTGCCCAAAGTTCTCCAGCTGACACAGTGCCCACTGACGACCTTGGCCAATCTACAAAAGAAGAACTTGGTAAACCAACTGTACAATTTTATATGTATTTTTAAAGGTGATCTTCCATTGATCCCTATGGTGCGTAATTACGCACAAAAGACTATTTTTATTAACCTTCAAAAATTCATATCTCGAGAAATACTTAACCAATTTTGATAATCTTGGTCTTAAAAATTACATAAAAATTTGAAGTATTTTTATAAATTTGTCTCGAGTTATTCCTTTGAGTGTGTGAGTTTCAAGATTGATCCTGTGAGTCCAACAAATGTTTTGCACTTCTCCAAGATTGGCCTAACTGCTCGACCAAACAACCTGAAAAATTATAGGATTAGGTGATCTAGTTTTTACTCCTGTAAACCAACGTGTGGTTGTCTGGACCTCCTGCACAGTGTGCCTAGCTTTGCACACTACAAAGTGGGCCAGCCTCCTATATTAGCCAACTCCTGAGATTCCACCAACCCTCCAGACATCTGACCTCAGCCCCCCTCGCCCTCTCTAACACACCTCACATCAACTGAAGCAACTGTGGGGGATGCTCCCTCTCCTACCTCACTGCAAAGTCCTGGAATAGCCTCCCCTCCACCTCTGAACCTCACCTTCTCTTCAGGAATTCAGAGAGAAACTCAAGACCTGATTATTCAACTGACCCGCCTAAGCAGCTTGGCTCTCAGCGCTTGGATAAGCTCGTGGGTGAATAGCAGTGCTTTAAAAATCCTGTTTGATTGATTGATTGATTATGGGAACAGTGTGTTATGGTGCCACCTTTACTGCAGTAGCAAAGCATGACCTTAGTAGATCTGTGAAAAATACTTTGAGCGGGTAGCTTGCATGACATGCCTTTTGTATGTACATTTTCAAGGAGATATTCTCACAAACATAATTTGCAATTACACATTTTGCATGGCAAAAAATGATGCAGTTGCACCCAGCTGTATACTGCTGACAGTTAATAAGAAAAGTAGGTCCAGGACTGTGTTAACACAGAGAAATCCTAGCTATATTTTAGACTGAATAGTGGATTTTACACCCTAGTTCGATGAACCGAACCAAATTTGTTTTGAGGGGATTCATTCAGAATACTTCATAAACATCACAAATAACATATGTAAAACAGTTCACCTTCAATAACCACACCAGTTTATTAAGAAGTTAAAGATGTTTTTCCCTATATTATCAACGCTAAAGTCACGAAAACAATTCTCAAACACAAATGATACATATAGAGGAACAACAAAGGCTGATTCATACGCTGTATATATCTGAGTTTAATCTACGCAAATAGGCAAATTGTCTCAATGATTATAACACAAAACCATAACAATAGAATCTGAGCAAGAGAAATTGAATACATCTGAATAATGATAAGACAAAGAAATCTCAAAAACAAATCATGAGCATGTGAGAAACGCCTCCCTCACTAACCACTAATTGGCATTGACATGTTGGGCATCATGTACAAGTTTTAGTAACACAAATTTAGAAAACCTCTAGCTAGGGTATTATCAAAATATATGCAGTAGTAAATAAACAATTGCAGCTGGTACCTGAAAAACAAAAGACAAATAACAATTCACATTCATACTTTACCAAAAATACTACAGAAATCAGCAACAACGTCTACTTCGTCAGTGGGACAGCATCAGGTACCAATCATCAGTATAGGAACAGAATAAGGACAGGGTTAATGGTTTAGAATTTGGACTATAAGATACACTAAACCATTTAAGCATTAAGCTTCTTCATAAACAATAGAAACTCTAGGTCTCAGAATACATGAGAATCATAAGGAAGAATCACTCAAAGAATGATCTGAGGGAAAGGACCCCCAAAGTAATGAATGAACCCCGAACAATGGTGACTGAACATTAAATTAAACTTGTTAAATGAAAATGATTGGATAAAGCATAAGGTGATAAAGTTATGACCAATCAGAACATTCGCAATTTATACAATTAGTTTACTCTAAGCGTTTCTATTTGCTGCTTTTCCATTGATGAGATCTAAACTAATACATTTTATATTCTGGAGTTCCTCCTCTTCCGCCTCATCTGTGGATCCTTTGTTGCAACTCCAGCAAAAGTACGAAGTCACAGGAAGAACGATTACAAAATTGTTTTTCCCATTGTCTCTTTACCCTAGAAGAAAGACATACAAGTTAGAAACATATCCCTAAATAATGAAGTCAGTCAGAATATGGAACACATTAGAAACATTTTATACAGCTTGCATTACACAATGACCTTGCATCTGCTTCTACTTCAGTCCAGTAGAGGCCATTTATTTCTATTATTTGTTTTGGTTAAGAAACACACTCTCTCTTAAAGACAGAATAATTTAATTAGTTTAAGTTAGCATGAGCAAAATATAGGCCTTACATAAGATGGTGGCCATTCAATTAGTCACATTTTCATCAGCATAATATTATTATCTAATTAATCCACACATTAATCTGTAAGTATGATTAAGTAAAAACTCAACATTTTATCAATAATTTTCCTGCTTCCACAATCCTTCCTCCATTGACTATGTATCTCAATATAGAAACACTAAAATGAATGTATTTATTTCCTTTCAAAATTTTGAATTTAGATTATTTCACTCTTTTATACATTTTCTTTCTTCTTGCATTTCTCCCATAAAACCATTTTGTTTGAACATCTACCCTCCTCTGATTATTTTCAAATTTGCTTCTTCTGTTTATTCGAAACATGTTATGTATTCTCCAAATTCCAATTAGACAAAACACTATAACTGAAATCCATTTGACTAATTTTAATATAATACCTTCTCCTAGGTTGCCAAGCCAATTTCCCACTGAAGCAATTCCTTTGCCAGCTTTTTCCCAGACAGTATTTTCAGTTAATTCTTTTAGTTCTGTTTTATCTTTTGTTAAACTGGTAATCAAACCTCTAACTAATTTCGAATTGTCTGGTATGTATGAGCAACAGTGACACGGACCAAGTAATTTGCAAACTCTGCCCTCTTTTGCTAAGAGAATGTCTAACGCAAGGCAGTTCTGAAGAGCTATAGCTCTTGTAGCAGCCATTTCAGTATCTAGGAGGAGAATAGCTCCTGAATAATCCATTAACATTTTATCCACAACTGTAGACAACTTCTGTAATTTTATTGAATTCAGAACAATTCCCACTGAAGGAATTATTGCTCCAAATACGTCTCCCACAATGCCAGAAACTGATTCTCGCTTGTGTCTCGTTTCAACTTCAGTGAATTTGGGAAATGTACTTAAGTCTTCCAACTGATACATTTTCGGAAAGACTGTTCCCAAATAACATGTGCCATACCATTCTCTAGGAAGATGATAATAAGCATTCTTTCCACAAATATAGTACACACCAGGCACTGGAGGATCATGAACATTCAACATAAAATTCCATTTACTCCGAAACAGAAACACATGTGTACATTCACTTGTTCTCACATATATCCTATCAAAGTAATTTTGCGGGCTAAATAAACAAAGCTTCCCTCAATGTTGTGCATCTAATGTTAAGTTCCCTTGTTTAGTGATGTCAGTGTAAGCATGATCAATTTCAGGTCTATGGCAAATTTCTGCCTTATCTCTCTTAGCTTCGATTGCTCTTCTTCTGTTCTCAGTGTTATCTAAAAACGTATTTTCTACTGGTTAAAGCAAACAGATAAGGTTGTTCCTGTGAGCAAAGGCTGTGCCAAAAGTTAATGTAGGCTCAAAGAAAACCCTTACTAAAACTATATCATTTTCCTTAGCTATTTTACTTAATAATCTATTTATAGGTACATAAGAAAACACCACATCATAGTTTGAAAAGAAATATTGAATATATTAAAAGACTACAACTTATGGCATAAGTAAGCGATAAGATAAGCTATGATAAGCAATTCCCTCCTTAACAGAGGCTAGAATCTGTGTACAAACATAACAATCTTTTGCATCCGTTACATCAACTTACTCATGCAATAAGCGATAGAAGACATTAGATGAAAGTTCTTTCCTTTCATGTAAGTATTTATCATCTGTTTTAAACTTATCTATTACTGAAAGAGTAGTAGTTGACCCAAAAGAACTAACAGTTGTGAGTGTCTCTACAGTATGGTTGGCTCCAATCGTCTCAAAAACAATCACACTCACAATTAATAACAAACATACTATTACACAAACAATTGCCAAACCAATACCTATATAATTACAATGACTATTTTAAGTGTTTTGGTTGCTAAAGTTTCTCATAGTCTATAAAGAACCACAAAATAGAAGAAGACAAATACGGCTAAGCAGCAAAAAGCAAAAGACAAAAAATTCAAACATCTTTAACTTTCAAACTTAAATTTTGATCTTCAATCTTCAATCCCTCCTAATTTTTTTTTCTAAAAGTTCATTCACACTATCAAGATCCTCCTTGTCAAAATTCAGCAAAACTCTGTCAATACTTTATCAAAAAAAAAAAAAATACTTTTTTTTTTAAAAAACTCAGCATCAGTTTTTCCCTTTCTCTTCATGTACCAAATATAAACTTAGAATGTAACTATCAAAAAAAAAAATCAAAACCTCTTCTTGCCATTCATTTGTAGTTACATATGCCCATTCCGGACCAGAATATTTCCGATTTGCAACTCTCGTCCTTTTCACTCTTTGACTACTACCAGCTTCTTCTTCTCTGAGATCTCCTTCTTCGTTTAGCTTGTTTTCCTCTTGAATTGGAGGAACCATGTTTATCTTTCCTGCTTCTGAGCTCTTTTCTGGCCAGTTCTCACCTTTCAATGGTCTTCATGCAAACACTCTTTTCAGAATCAAACTCGAACTCTTCTCCTTTGACGTTCCCTCAACTGGTTCAGGAGGAGTCAAACCCTCCTGGATTGGATTTGTCTCAACTCCCTTTCCATTGTGGTCAGTCACTTGTTCAGTCTGGTTCGTCAGACCACCTGCTTCTGAGGACACCCTCCTCTGAGCAGTGTTTCTCTCTACCGGTAGTATCTCTTGTTCTCCTTGGACCGGTTCTTTTGCTACTCCATTCATGGATGATTCACCTTCTTCCTCCAAGATTTTCTACACTTTGTCTGACACAGGAGTAGGTAAATCAATTGGCACGCTTCCAGGTACAACCTCCAGTTCCTCTCTTTCTCTCTTTTGTCCTGGAATACGTTTAGCTGCAGGTAATCTCAACAGCTCTTCTTCTTTCGCTGTTGGATTGTTCACCTTCCGAGTGTGGTTTGCATGCACCCAGTTCGGTAGACCTGCACACTTCACAGCTGTTGTCGTTATTAATATCACCTGCTAGGGTCCTTTCAACCTTTGCTCCAAGCATGACTTCCTCACATGCTTACAAATGACGACCCAGTCACCAGATTTCAGGTTGTGTCCTTGGCCTTGAGATTGTTGAAGTGTGGTTGCTTCCACCAGATGAGAAAAAGATCGAACCACATCAGCAGGGCCTTTGCAGTAATCTAACACCATGTCATCTGTAATATTTACAAGAGCATTTGCAGGTACTCCTGGCATTCTCATGGCTCTACCCATGATGATCTCATTGGGCGACAATCCTGTGTTCTTGTCAGGAGTACTTCTCATTTTCATTAGAACCAACGGTAAAGCATCTGGCCATTTCAAGTTTGTGGATGCACTCATCTCTGCAAGTCTGGACTTTAGAGTTCCATTCATCTGCTCTATGAGTCCTGAAGTTTCTGAGCTTCAATGGACTACAATGGAGTTTCTGCTCAATGTTTAAAGCTGAACATAGCAACTTTATCACTTCATTGTTGAAGTGACTTCCTCTATCTGATTCTAAAGAGACTGGGAAACAGAAACATGGAATTAACTCTGTAAGCAGTAACTTGGCTACTGTCAGACTATCATTTCTCCTTGTAGGGTAAGCCTCAATCCAGTGACTGAAAATGCACACAATCACCAACACATACTTCAAACCAGCACATGCAGGCATCTCAATGAAATCCATTTGCATTTTGCTGAATGGTCCTCCTGCCATGACAATGTGTCCCATATTAATCCCTTTAGCAACATTAATTTTTTAGCAGACAATGCATCTGTGGCAAACTGCTGTCTAAGTTTCAGATTAAACCAGTGTTGTTTAAAACTCTGAACTATTGCATCTCTCCCTGTGTGTGCTTGACCATGGTAGTATCTAGCCATTTGAGTCAGTAGACTATTTGGTAAAACTACCTTCCCCTCTGCTGTCACCCAGACATCATCTTCCCTATGGGCACATTTAAGTTTGATCCAGTCTCTACGCTCTTCTTTAGAAACATTGGTGGTCATTACAACGCTGGGGGTCGGTGTTAAAGCGGCGGTTAGACCGCCAACAGGCCGGCGGTAAAAAAAATGGAATTACGACCGTGGCGGAAACCGCCAACATAGACAGCCACTTTAACACTCCGACCGCCACGGCGGAACAAACAAACACCACGGCGGTAACCGGCAACAGACAGACGGGAGACAACGTACCGCCCACAGTATTACAACCCACCAATCCACCACCTTTTCCGGGGCGGATTCACCGCAAACAAAAACATGACGGAAACAGGACTTCGAAGGGAAAACGCTCACCTCTACACACCCCACGAGGAACCAGGACGCCATGGAACCCGAGCTCCAGATTCTGCCAGCCTTTATCTTCCTGCTCCTCTACCAGGAGCACAAACGCCGGCGGCGAAGACAACAGTGAGTACTGCACCTATGACACAGGGAGGGGGAGGGAAAAGAGAGTGACACACACACGCAACATGCAATACCCCCACCCCCACCCTCACCCACTACAACACACACGCTAATACATATTGATACATCACAGTTACACCCCCCAACCCCCCTTGGAAGAATGCAATGACAAAAGGAAAAGAGTCGAAAAATCGTGATATATTCATTTACATACATCAAAAATATTTACAAATATATACATTTATACTATATACAATTATATACACCAAGAACACAAGTCCAAGGGAGTCCACCATCATAGACCGTGGCTCACTGGGCCCAAAAGGCATGGGCGAGGCCCACACAAGATACCCGAACAAGACGGAGAGAACACTGCAGGGGCATCAGATGGAAGTAAAACAGGCACCTCAGGGGGAAGGGAAGGGGGGCACCTCAGCCGGTTGAGTGCACGAAGGCAAATCCACGAGGGGGCCCCATGCCCACTGTTCAATCCTGGGGAGTGCAAAGCCACAGTCTCTCAAGTCTCTACAGTGGGTGGGTTGCCCACTGTTCAATCCTGGGGAGTGCAAAGCCACAGTCTCTCAAGTGGATGTCAATCTCCACTGGTTCTGGAGGGGGCCTTGTGCCCAGAGTGCTTCATCCTGCCAAGGACTGAGGTAGTGGATGTCAATCTCCACTGGTTCTGGAGGGGGCCTTGTGCCCAGAGTGCTTCATCCTGCCAAGGACTGAGGTAGTGGATGACAATCTCCACTGGTTCTGGAGGGGGCCTTGTGCCCAGAGTGCTTCATCCTGCCAAAGACTGAGGTAGTGGATGTCAATCTCCACTGGTTCTGGAGGGAACCTTGTGCCCAGAGTGCTTCATCCTGCCAAGGACTGAGGTAGTGTATGTCAATCTCCACTAGTTCTGGAGGGGGCCTTGTGCCCAGAGTGCTTCATCCTGCCAAGGACTGAGGTAGTGGATAACAATCTCCACTGGTTCTGGAGGGAGCCTTGTGCCCAGAGTGCTTCATCCTGCTCGTGGCGGCCTCAGTAGCACCAGAGCTTTTTGCGCTCATGGGCCTGCGGTGCTTGTGGCGGCGGTGTCCTTGGCAGCGGTGCTAGTGGCAGAGGTGTCCTTGGCAGCGGTGCTTGTGGCGGCAGTGTCCTTGGCAGCGGTTCAGCTGCTGGCGGTCCTGTCTGTGGCAGTGGGGCACCTGGCGGTCGCCTCCTGTGCAGTGGGGCTGCTGCTGGCGGTCCTGTCTGGGGCAGTGTGGCTGCTGGCGGTCACCTCCTGGGCAGCGGGGCTGCTGATGGCGGTCCTGTCTGGGGCAGTGTGGCTGCTGGCGGTCGCCTCCTGGGCAGCGGGGCTGATGGCGGTCTTGTCCGCCGTGCTGATCTTCCCAGACTTGCCGGTTTTCTTCTGCCCCTTCCCCACCTTGGATGGTGTCACAGCTGTCTCCACAATCTCAACTGTACCCCTGGGAGCGGCTTTGGTGGCTGGTGTCTTTCCCCTCTCCCGCCGGGCACTGTCCAACTTTTGATGCTTGACAGGTGGGGGACTGTCCGTGCTGTGGCTCCTTGCCACACTGCCTGCCCTGCTGCCTGGTGCACTCCATAATCCGGTGACTACTGACACTACTGGTCCCGCCGATGTTGTGGCTGAGGTGCCAGGTTGGGACCTGGAGAGTCGGGCCCTAGGAGACTGACTGGGTGGGGGAGGTGAGGGAAAGAGGTCAAGGCTGGCCAGGAAAAGTTTCTTAGGAACACTGGGACGGGTAGCTGGAGGGGGTTTGGGAGTGGAGGAAGAGGTTGTGGTCGTAGGAGGTGTACGTTTGCTGACTTTGGGTGAAGGTGCATGGGCTGGAGGCTGTCGTGAGGTGGATGGCTGTTGGGTGGGTGTGTGGCTGCGTTTGTGTACCTTGGGAGGTGGCTTCAAAGACACACTGGGAGAGGACACAGGGGATGTGTGAATGGTATTGGGGGTGGTGACTGCACGTGAGTGGGGTGTGGTGGTGGGTGTGCTGGTGGTGGACTTAGTGGCTGAAGATTTAGTGCATGCAGGTGTGAGTGGAGACGAGACAGGGAGGGAGGAGGGAGACGAGGAGGAGGGGGACACAGTGGAGGCAGCGGATGTTGGTGTGTCTGCATGTGTATGATGCTTGCGTGAGTGCCTGTGGGATGTGTGGTGCTTATGTTTGCCAGAGCTTCCTTTGTGTGTTGAGGTGTGTGAATGCTGGTCTGATGGTGTGCTTGGGATAGGCTGAGGTACAGGGGTGTGGGTCTGGGTGGAGGACGTTGGAGGGGGGAGGCTAGAGACAGGTACAATGGCTGCCATCAGTGCTGAGGCCAGAGTCTGAAAAGCTCGCTGAAGGGCTGCCTGACCAGAATGAATGCCCTCCAGGAATGCATTGGTTTGTTTCAACTGCCTCTCCACACCGTGGATGGCATTCAAAATGGTAAACTGCCCAACAGTGAGTGGAACTGAGGAGGTCAATGGCCTCCTCACTGAGGGCAGCAGGGGTGACTCGGGCAGGGGCTGAGGTGCCAGGGGCAAAGGTGATGCCCACCCTCCTGGGTGTGCGGGCACAGGGCAAAGGCTGAGGGGCTGCTGGGAGGGTGGTGCTGGTAGGGGGGTGGCGGCTGTACCTGTAGATTTGGGGGGCACAGGAAGGGAGCTCCCATCAGAGGAGGAGTCCGTATCTCTGGTGTCAGCTCCTGTCCCTGCCGTGGAGCTCCCCTCGCCCTACGTCCCACTGGTGAATTCGGAGTCCGTAGTGTCGCCCTTCAGGGCCGTGTGGGATGCAGCTCCCTCCTGCTCTGGTGCCACTGCTCCTCTGCCTGATGATGCTAATGCACACAAGTACAGGGAGACCAAAAAAAGGGGGGGAAAAGACAGAAGAAAGACATGTTGAGTGCATGCAATACCGCTACCGTTGGCGGACACGACAGACACAGAAGCCCCCTGCACTACGCCACGCACTTGAGGTCCACTATTCAATCCCTGGGACATGGCTTACAATGCTTGGCCGATTTCTGCACACATGGATGTCACAGGAGCCTGACTAGGTGTAGTTGGCGCTGTACCCAGGTGGGGTGGGGTGCCACAGGGACTGCCTGTTAAAGGGGGCTTAACTAGCTAACTCGCCCTGGCCTAGGGGAACCCACAGCCCACCTCTCCCACCCAGACACCTCCAATGCACGCTGAATCAGCTGAATGAGAGTGTACTCACTCCCTTGTTGCTGCTGTGATGCCCTCAAGCGCCCATCCAACTCCGGGTACGCCACCGCCAGGATCCTGACCATCAGGGGGGTCATGGTGCGACGGGCACCCCTTCCACGTTGGGAGGCCATCCCCAGGTGGGCCTCCGCCGTCTTCTTGCTGCAGCGGAGAATGTCCTCCGATCTTTTCAGGCAGTGGGTGCTCCGTCTGTGGTAGACCCCCAGGGTCCGGGGTTCCTTGGCGATGGCACGCCAAATATCCTTCTTCTGGTGGGCGCTGACCTACAGGAATTGTACAGGGGAAAAAGAGAAGTAATTACCAACTGCACCGTCACCGTCATTGGCCCTCATCCCTACCCTTGCCATGTGGCACATGCGCTCACCATCGTTTCATGCACGCCTCATTCTCCCCACCCCCTATCTTTCATCCACCCCACTCCACACAGGCATTGCCCATACAGCATGGTAACTGTGTACTTACCTGTTTGTCTGAAGGACCGTAGAGTAGCGTGTACTGTGGGAGGACCCCATCCACAAGTTTCTCCAACTCCTCCGTGCTCAAGGCAGGGGCCCTTTCCCCAGATGCACGAGCCATTGTCTCTTCCAGACTGAGGTCACAGCAGCACTTGCAGTGTAGGTCCTCTCCTGTCGAAGATCAGGTATGGAGTGATTGAACAGTGAGAAAATGGCAGTCACGTCTGCGGCGGTGCGTACCGTCACCGCCGGCGTACATCGTCATTGGCTCCTGGGACCCATAGGGTCCAATGTTAACTAATGCAGAATTGCGCCGCAGTCTTCGACCACCTACCGCGACGGTGTACAACGCCAGCGCAGTTACCTCAAATCCCATTGTCCCACTTTACAGGTCAGGCAGCCGCTATTTCAGGGGCCCACATGGCTTTATTTTTGACTGCGTCACAAATACCTAGGCCTTGGCTAAACACTCATACAGGCAAAATTCAGTTTCTGAATAGTTTTCGGAGTAAGCTGCGTTTACGTACCTCAGAGTTGGTTGACTCTGTGCTCGCTGTTCTCCTCCATAGGCACCGTCCGCTGAGGCATGTGAGGAGATGGCGGCATCCTCCGGTGTACAGACCGCTGGTGGACCTGTCGACAATGGAGGAAAGACATGTGATCATCATCTACAGGCTTGATCGTGCCACAATCCAGGAACTGTGTGCCCAGTTGGAGCCAGACCTGATGTCAGCTACCTGCCATCCCACAGGAATCCCCCCTCAAGTGCGGGTGCTGTCAGTACTCCATTTCCTAGCAAGTGGGTCTTTTCAAACAACAGTGGCCATAGCATCAGGGATGTCCAAGCCTATGTTTTCCAACGTGTTGTCCAGAGTGTTGTCTGCCCTGCTGAAACACATGCGGAGCAACATCGTTTTCCCTCAGATGGAGGATTTGCCTACAGTGAAAGGTGACTTCTATGCCCTGGGACATATCCCTAACATCATAGGTGCCATTGATGGGACACATGTGGCCTTGGTCCCCCCAGCAGGAGGGAACAAGTGTACAGAAACCGGAAGAGTTACCATTCGATGAATGTGCAGATGGTATGTTTGGCAGACCAGTACATCTCCCATGTTAATGCAAAATTCCCTGGCTCAGTGCATGACGCTTACATCCTGCGGAATAGCAGCATCCCTTATGTGATGGGGCAACTACAGAGGCACCGGGTGTGGCTATTAGGTGAGCACCTGGACCCAAATCAGTGGGAATAGTTGTCTGGTTCTGGGGATATCCCTAAGAATCAGTGTGTGTCTAACAGTTGTCCCTCCCCATTTGCAGGTGACTCTGGTTACCACAACCTGTCATGGCTACTGACCCCAGTAAGGAATCCCAGGACAAGGGCAGAGGAACGCTACAATGAGGCCCATGGGCGAACTAGGAGGATTATAGAGCGGACCTTCGGCCTCCTGAAGGCCAAGTTCCGGTGCCTCCATATGACAGGTGGATCCCTATTCTACTCACCAAAGAAGGTGTGCCAGATCATCGTGGCCTGCTGGATGCTTCACAACTTGGCTTTGCAACAACAGGTGCCTTTTCTGCAGGAGGATGGTCCAGATGGAGGTTTTGTGGCAGCTGTGGAGCCTGTGGACAGTGAAGACGAGGAAGAAGAGGACATCGACAACAGGAACTCGGTGATCCTGCAATACTTCTAGTGAGACACAGGTAAGAAGACAAACCTGCCTGCTACATGTACTTTAAAACTACTACCTCTCTACTGTCTGTCCTTTTCACCCAGTGTATAGTCACTGAGTTGTCACTTTCCCTTACGATTTCACAGATGTGGGTCCCACTGTGTGACATCTGCTTTGTTTCCTCATGGACTAGAGCTGTGTGACATAGGTATGTTGATATTACATTTGAAAGAACATTTTGCCACTGTAATTGCTAATTCACTATTTCGAAATCACAGACAGAGTCCTGATTGTTTTGTACTTTAAGGGTGTTTATTTAAGTGCTCAATATTGGAGGGGGTTGTAAAATGGTGAGGGGTGATGGTGGAGGAATGTCCATGGCAGAGTCCAGTCTATTAGTCTCACAGGTGCATTGTCCAAAGGGCCATAGGAAGTGGAGATGGGGCAGTTTAAGGATGGACAGGGTGACAACGTGGGACAAAAGGATAACAATCAGGGTGGTCTCATTTGTTGGCGGGGGTCTTGGCATCGTTCTCTGTCTTTGTCCTGGATCTCAGGGACCGTTTGCGGGGTGTTCTCCCTCTGCAGGGGGTGGGGTGCTGGTGTGGTGGTCCTGTGGCGGTGCCTCCTGTCCACTAGCGCCGGCGGAGGTGGTGGGCAGTTCATCGTCCAGGCTAGTGTCAGGGGCCCCTTGTTGTGCCACAGTGTCCCTCCTGGTGTTCATGAGTTCCTTCAGCAACCCTACAATGGTGCCCAGGCTGGAATTGATGGATTTGAGTTCCTCCCTGAAGCCCAAATACTGTTCCTCCTGCAGCCGCTGGATCTCCTGAAACTTGGCCAATACTGTTGCCATCATCTCCTGGGAATGGTGGTAGGCTCCCATGATGTTGGAGAGGGCCTTGGGGAGAGTGGGTTCCCTGGGCCTGTCCTCCCCCTGCCTCACAGCAGCCCTCCCAGTTCCCCTGTGTTCCTGGGCCTCTGTCCCCTTAACCATGTGCCCACTGCCCCCAGGTCCCTGTTGTTGTTTTGGTGGTGGGTTAGCCTGGGTTCCCTGTAGTGGTGGACACACTGCTGCTTGACGTGTCCTGGGGACAGAGGTATGGGCCCGCTGGGTGGGTGCTGTGCTGGTGTTTCCAGAGGGGGGAAGCTCTGTAGTGGCTTGTGCCTCTGTGAGGGGAACTGACTGTCCCGAGGTCCCAGATGGGCCAGGCTGGTCATCTAGATCCAGTTGGACAGAGCTGCTGTCATCACTGTGGGCCTCTTCTGTGGGTGGAGTGGACATATCTGGACCCTCCTGTCCGGTGACGTTTGGTAGGGGTCCTGCAGGGGTGTAAAAGCATGATTATTGCATCTGTGTGTACCATGGTGTGCTATGGGTGGGTGACCGTGTACCCCCAGTGCTTGCATTCCTGTGTAGGACCTTGTGTGATATTGGGTCAGGGGGGTGTATGGGTATGTGCAGTGGCCATGCTTTGGTGATGGGTGTCCATGCTTTGGTTTTGCATGCAGGGCTTGGGTTTGGGATGTGTGGTTTGTGATATTGGGACATGTGTGAGGAGTTGGAGGGATGGGGGTGAGGGCGAGAGTGGGGGTATGTGATAGCATGCAGGTTGGGTGGGGGATGAAGTAGTAAAGATTTGACTTACCAGAGTCCATTCCTCCAGCTACTCCTGCGAGGCTCTCAGGATGCAGTATAGCCAAGACTTGCTCCTCCCATGTTGTTAGTTGTGGGGAAGGAGGTGGGGGTCTGCCGCCAGTCCTCTGAACCGCGATGTGGTGTCTTGAGACCACGGAACGCACCTACCCCCATAGGTCGTTCCACCTCTTCCTGATGTCATCCCTAGTTCTTGGGTGCTGTCCCACTGCGTTGACCCTGTCCACGATTCTTCGCCATAGCTCCATCTTCCTACCTATGGAGGTGTGCTGCACCTGTGATCCGAATAGCTGTGGCTCTACCCGGATGATTTCCTCCACCATGACCCTGAGCTCCTCCTCAGAGAACCTGGGGTGTCTTTGCGGTGCCAAGGGGTGGCGTGGGTAATGTGTGGGGTGGTGTGTGTTGTGATGTGTGGGGTGATATTTAGAGGTGTGTTGTGTGAGGTGCGTGGATGTTATGTGAGTGATGGTGTTGAGTGCCTGTGGATGCTAGTTTGTAGATGGTGGCGTCTCTCTCTGGCCTTCAGTCGCAATTGTGGTTGTAGAGGTTTGTGGGTGATGTGGGTGTGTGTTTTATATTGTATTGAGTGTGTGGGAGTAGTGTGTGTATGTGTATCAGCTGTGTGTATTTTGATTTGTCCAATGTGGTAGTGTTTTGTAAATGTGTGTGTATTTTGAGCGCGGCGGTGTGTACCGCCAATGGAAAACCGCTGTTGAAAGACCGCCGCGCTGATTCGTGGGTCGTGATAGTGTGGGCGTATTACTGTTAGCGTGACGGTGGAGGTTTTGTTATCGCCAGTTTATCACTGACCTTTGGTGTGGCAGACTTGTGTGGGTGTCTAGATTTTGGCGGATTCCGGGCTTTGGGTCATAATGACCGTGGCGGAATTCCGCGGCCACGGCGGTGTGTTGGCGGTCTTCTGCACGGCGGTAAGCTGCTTTTACCGCCAATGTTGTAATGACCCCCATTGTTTCTTCTGCTATAGACATTATACGATCTGATATGTCTTCTTTATATCATGGACAAAGTCAGGCCAGGTCCATTATGCAGTTGGGTTGGACGCTCCAGACATTGATATTTTTTTCCTTTAACACGACAACAACAACTAATGGCTAAAAAGGAGGTGACTTACGTCATGCTTAACATTAAAAAGATAGAAAGACTGCCTTTTACCGTGGCTGAGATTCCCTCAGCATAGTGGTTGATACACGGGGTAATTAATCTGCCTATTTCTACATTACAATTCACTTCTTGTTTGAAACATGTTCCGGTAGGCAGATATGAAAAGTTGGGAGATAGTTCCATCCATGAGGTGTGGAAGCTTCCCTTCTCGTACAAATGCCTCAATGGCATGAAAGAGGTCTTTCTTAGCGGTAGTGAATGTGAGACTTCAGTCAGCCATTCGATGATTTGTAAGCAGCTGTCCTTGCATGGGGGCATGTAATGCCTTGGTTGCGAACTTGGCTTGCTATCTGAAGGGAGTTCTGGTCCCCTTGATTAAACGCACGTTCCAGGTGCTTTCAAATGGCAGCTTCGTCCTCCTCAATAGTGAAGACTGTTGTGGCATGCGGGCCGGAATAGTTTACGTTGTTTCAGTCACTAAGGTCGTTACATTCTGCAGGAACGTGTTTTTTCCCCCACTAAAATTAGGGAGGTAGCAGATATTCGGCCTCACATTTTTACTTCCAAGGTGAATTTTGACAAGTTAAGTAGACTGAAGACTTTATTGTTTCAGAAGCATGTGGCCCTTACATCTTCACGCGAGACCTACGCACTTCAGGTGGCAAGGCCATTGGCGGAAATGCAGTCCCTGTTAAATACAAACTTTCCGAGACACTTTGGTGAACTCGTGGGACATATATTCAATGCGTCCAGCACGGCTTGATTAGCACATTTTTTTAAAGCTGTTGGTATTGGTTTTGTTTACACCTTTTCCTCCATATTCGGTTTAATACCTTCGGCTATTCATTCAATTTTTGGAAGCATTTTTGGGGGATTTCCGATAACTTTGGCTTTATTAGCCAGCATTTTGCTGTTGCTGTTGTTTTTCCACAATGGCTGTCCCGCCGCAACAAGGACAAATGAGGGCGCTCCCATCAGTGGAGGCTGTGTCGTGAACTCATGATGCAGCACTTTGGAGCAACACTCCTGGAACATTTGAAGGTTGACTGGTCTCTGTAATTCAGACCGGTTTTGGATTGTGTGCAGCCCTTGTTTCGGTGCCGTTGGTGCTCTTTTGAACAGGCACTGGAAGTTTGTCTCTCACAGCAACGCCCCTTAGTGATTGATGCTGATCTGTTGATGTTCTCGTTGAGGGTTCATCACCAGATATGCACGCTGCGGCTGCGTTTCCTCAGAGAGGCTAATTACGAGCTACCCTTCCTGGAGGAAGTTACCATTAACTCGTTCATAGGCACTGCACGGGATGCCGCCTTGGTTGACGCTGGGGCTCTGGAACACACCTGCTCCTTGGTAGTTTTTGGTGCGGATTTACCGGTTTTGTCATCTGCCGAGGTGGAGAATCTCCTGCTTTCCATAACTGATGCTAGATTTGGAACTGTTCTTCATTGACATTTTCATTTTCATTTTCATTTGAATTTAGTTTTTGGCCGCATGCTCATTTTAAAATTGCCAAATAGTATGCTTGTGTGTCCTCTTAACTTGTTAAAATTAAGTAGGGTTTTAAAAATATTTTAGCTTAGGGCATTTTAGCTTAGGCTTAAACCACTTTCTACCGACAAGGGGAGGGTGTAGTGTAGCCATTTTTAATATAGCTTCATGCAAGTTAGTTTCTCGTATTAGGCCGCTGTGCACTTTGCCCTAGATATGTTTTATTCAACTTCGCACTGTTATTTTACAATAACCAGTTTTACGGTCTTGTTTTAATTTCTTCTATCACACTGTTTAGCTTAGTTCAGCACTGTGTTCTCAAATAATGCATTCTTGATCACCCTGTGCTTCAGTCAAGGCTACAGTCTGGTACATTGCCAGTAAACGTGGTAGAAGTTTAGTCTCCAGTATTCGTAGAAAATACACATCCTTACATAGGGACATTTTCTGCGTGTTAGTTATAAAAACACTTCCTAGTCCTAGTAAACGTCAAGAGGGAGATTCCGGCCAGGAACCTACAACTAGATGCTGAATGCCCCGTTGCAGATGCTGATGCTGATTACAGGCCTTTGCTCAGGTATGAGGGTTGATATCCTCCCGGGGGAACCTGAAAGGCAGGCTTAGAACTTCAAATGCTGTGCTCGAAATATAACTTAGAGAGAAAATAATCTAGTAGCACTGTGATAGCATTATTCTTGTGCTTCACTCTCATCGTTACTACTTTAATCCCACTGTGTTGTGTAGTTCTGGTTATTGCAGCTCACGCTTTGCTATCTAAAATGCAGTCGTTTTATTAAACCAATCTTTAAAACTTAAACTGCCTTTGTCATTTATATATGAGACCGTACTGTGTATGAGAGAACTGGTTGTGACCTGAGTGACCATGACTTCCCTTGGAAGTGCTAAGATGTCACGCCTCGGCTGCCCAATTGCCTCTTCCATTTGGGAGAGATAAGGCACTGCTAGTTAGCCGGAGCAAAACCCGGATTTAGAGTGACAAGGGTCCTCCACCGTGGGTCAAATTAGTCCCCCACACTGTGAACGATCTTGCCGCTCAAAATCCAGTAGTCTCATAGGATAATAAGAGCCTACACGACCGGTGGAAGTGAGGTCATTCCGCCAACGTTGGGCATCATGGTAGAAGGCGATTTTGCACCGCCGTGCAATTCCTCATTGGATAATATGGGGCTCTATGGAGTAGTGGCCAATGGGGATCTAAGCCGGCGGTGATGGTGTACACTGCCGCGGACGTGACTGCCATTTCCTATCTGAGTCCTCACTTGTTTCCTGACCTTCAACAGGAGAACACCTACACTGCGTGTGCTGCTGTGACCTGTGTCTGGAACCCACCATGGCCTGTGTCACCGAGGAAAGGGCCCCTGCCTTCACTTCGGAGGAGTTGGAGCAACTGGTGGATGGGGTCCTACCCCATTACGGACTGCTGCATGGGCCTCCAGACCAACAGGTGAATACACATTGGGCACAATGCATGTGGGAAGGATGCACAGGGATGTTTGTGCAAGCATTGTGTCATCGGGGGAGCAGGGGGAATGTCTTGCGGTGGTGTACATGGTGTGCGCCGGGCAATGTGTGTGCCAATGGTGATGGAAACGGATATTGTGGCCCATTTGTGTGACAGGCTGAACTGTTTGTTTAATGGTGTTCTCCTGCCTGTATTGCCTCTGCAGGTCAGCACCCATCAAAAGAAGGAATTATGACGTGCCATCACCTAGGACGTGCGGACCTTGGGGGTCTATGGCAGGCGGAGCACCCACTGTCGGAAATGGTGAAAGACCCTGAGACGCTGGGCACAGAAGACCGCGGAGGCATAGCTGGGGATGGCCTTCCAATGAGGAAGGGGTGCCCATCGGAACCTGACCCCCCTGATGACCCGCATAATGGCGGTGACCTACCCTGATGTGGATGGGCGCTTGAGGGAATCACAGCAGCCACAAGGGGGTGAGTACAGTGGGTATCATTACAAATATTGGCAGGTGGGATGGGATTCGGTGGTGGATGTGAGTTAGTGGGTGCCCCTAAGGCCACGCCAGACATTGTAGCGTGGGTCAACTCTGGGGTAATGGGTGTATATCACATACAGGTAACCTAGCTTGTTAGCAGTCCATTTCAGGCAGGGCATCATGGGTCCCAGGAGGGGTGCAGTTGGCAGTGTGTGACCCTCATCTTGCCTTAGCATCTAGCCATATCACTGTCAGTGCAATGCATAGTGCTTAAGCCTGTTCCCTGTGTGTGTGATGCTGCTGTGAATGCTATCATTGGTGTTGGTGCGGTCATTGGCCCAGTGTTTCCTTTGTCTCCCTCCCTTTTATGTTCTGTCGTCCTGTCCTTGTGTGCATTAGCATCATCTGGTGGAGGAGCAGGGACACCAGTGACAGAGGGAGCTGCATCCCACAGGACCCATTAGGCAGAGTCCACCGACGCCAAGGGAACCAGTGGGACAGAGGGCGAGGAGAGCACAAGGGCGGAGACAGGAGGTCACAGCACAGACTTGGATACCTACTCTGATGGGAGCTCCCTGGTGGTGGCGGACACCTCTGTGACCACACCAGCTGCAGGTACAGCTACTACCCCCGTACCAGCACCGCCCTCCCAGTAGCCCCTCAGTTAGTTGCCCGTACCCGTACACCGAGGAGGGTGGGCATCTCCTTAGCCCCAGGCACCTCAGTCCCTGCCCCAGTGAGCCCTGCTGCCCTTAGTGAGGAGGCTATTGACCTCCTGAGATCCATCTCTGTAGGGCAATGAACCATTGTGAATGCCATCCAGGGGCTGGCATCCCAGATGCAGCAATGCAATGCATTCCTGGAGGGCATTCAAAGTGGATTGGCGGCCCAACAGAGATCGATTCAGGCTCTGGCCTCCTCTCTGACGGCAGCCATTGTCCCTATTTCCACCATCCCCCTCCAAGACCACTTCCCAGTCCCATTCTCCTCAACCCCAACCGATCCCAGGCACACATACTGAGGAGCATGCCCACAAGACAACACTCAAGAGTGGCACAAGCAAACACAAGCACCACACTTCATCCCACAAGCACTCACGCAAACACCAGACAGTTGCGGACACACAACATCCACTGCCTCCACTGTCTCCCCCTCCTCCTCCTCCTCCACCTCCCTCCCAGTCACGTCCACACTCACACCTGCATGCACTAGATCAATATCCACCACCAGCATCACCACACCAAGCAGCACACACACCTCACTAGCAGACACCTCCACAACATCCATACATGTGTCCCCTGTGTCCTATCCCACCCTGTCTATCCCCCCTCCTAAAGGACACAAACGCAAGCACTCACACACCCAACAGCCATCCACCTCACTTCAGCATACTGCCCATATACGTGCACCAAAATCCAGCAGACATACACCTCCTACTACCACTCCCTTAACCTCCACTCCCATCAGTCCTCCTGCCCCACCGTCCCTAAGAAGCTTTTCCTTGCCCAACTTGACCTCTTCAATCCGCTTCTCTCCCCCATCCTGCCCGTAAGAGCAGGGTCCCAACGACCCAGCCCAGCACCTCAGCCAAACAATCCACGGGGAGAGTGGTGGCACCACCTAGTCGTGGTGGGAAGGATAACACACCTCCAGGCAAGAAGGGGAACGTGCCTGCACCTCGAGGCAAGAAGGGGAAGGAGCCTGCACCTCCAGCAAAGAAGGGGAAGGAGCCTGCAACTCCTGCTTTGAAGGGGAAGAAGCCATCGACTCCTGCCCGGAAGGCTAAGGACCATGCACAACCTGCCATGAAGGGGAAGAAGCCATCAACCCCTGCCAGGAAGGGTAAGGAATCCACACCCATGCAAAGGAGGGGATGAAGCCCTCTCCTCCAGTGGAGGCTGTCAGGGTGACACCTCCACAAGCGGTCACAGGGCCAACATCACCAGCTGAGGAAGTGCAGCCATCACCACCTGCAGAGGCTGCCCAGAAGGCACCTCCATCTGCCACCACACTGCAGCCATCACCACCTGCAGAGGCTGCCCAGGAGGCACCTCCACCTGCCACCACACTGCAGCCATCTCCACTTGTAGAGGCTGCCCAGGAGGCACCTCCATCTGCCACCAATGTGCAGCCATCACCACCAGCGGAAGCCATGTAGGCCAGCCTCCAGGGGCTGCTGTACAAGGGGCCCCCTCCAGAACCAGTGGGAAAGTCACCCCCTCCAGAGTCTGTGGCCTTGCACTCTCCAGGCCAGAGCATTGGACATGAAGCCCCATCTAGAACCAGTGGGAAAGACACCCACTCCAGAGACTGTCGTCTTGCACTCCCCAGGACAGAGCAATGGGCATGGAGCCCCCTCCAGAACCAGTGGGAAAGGCATCCACTCCAGAGACTGTGGCCTTGCACTCCCCAGGTCAGAGCAATGGGCATGGAGCCCCCTCCAGAACAAGTGGGAAAGACACCCACTCCAGAGACTGTGGCCTGGCACTCCCCAGGACAGTGAAATGGGCATGGAGCATCCTCCAGAACTAGTGGGCTTGTTCCCAACTTTGGCTGAGGTGCCCCCATCCTCCCGAGGTACCTGCCCTCTTGCAAACTGATGCCCCTGCAGAGTTCTATCCGGATGAAGTCAGGATTCGAGTTAGGCCCTGGATTGTGCCCTGTGGCCATGTGGGCCTTTTGAACATTGGACTGGGCAGTGTCCCTTTGTGTACATTTGTACATATCTGTTTCACAGACAATTTGATTATTTATCAGCTGTTGTTATGAATACATTCACCTTCGTGCATTCCTGCTGTCCTTGCATTATTCTGCTGTGTATCGGGTGCAAATAGATTTTCGTGTGCAGCTGGTTGTGTGTATGGTGTGTGTGTGTGTCGGGTGTGTGTTGGGTGTGTGTGTGTCAGTCTCATTTTCCTCCCTCCCTCCCTTGTGTGCTAGGCGGCTGTACTCACTGTCTTTGTCTTCGTCGGCGTTGGTTTTCCCGGTGGAGCATAACGTAGAAGATCATCGGAGGACTTGCAGTTCGGGTTCCATGGCGGCGTTGTTCCACCCCTGTGTCTCTGATGGTGAGTCTTTTCTCTTCAGTGATGTGTTTCTGCGAGGCTTTTGATGGCGTTGGTACCACCCCGGAAAACGTGGCGGTGTGCTGTGTCATAATATGGTGGGTGGTACTTTGTCTCCGCCTGGCTGTTGATAGCGACCGCCGGCGTGCGTGGTGTTTCTGCCCTGGCGGATGGTGTGGTACATTGGCTATCTATGGGAGTTATCACCACCATCGTCATAATTTGGCAGTAATTACCGCCAGCCTGTTTGCGGTATTACCACCATTTTATCACTCACCACCAGGGTCATAATGAGGGCCAATGTGCCGTTCCCTCCACATCTCATTGTTACCGACACCTTGCACAAAGGGTTGGGAGCGTAAAGGTCATGGAGGCTGTTTCTCTATCCAACTCCAGACCGCCTCTGGCAGGTCAAAAAAGAGTGATTGACCTTGAAATAAAACTTTTAGGTGGGTCAGGAATAAAAGCATACAGGTGAGGCACATAGCTATCAACTTTGTTTTAGCCTCCAGAAAGGAACGCCTAAGTTGCTGAACTTCTAGAGTGTAGTCTGGGAAGATTGTCACTGGAGGGGACTGGTATATTACAGGCCCGTATTCCTTGCAGCTCTGAGGACTGCATCCTTTTCAGCATAGTTGGGTAGTCTCACAATAAATGGTCTTGGCGGGAAGCCTACCAGTGGCCTGACGCAAAGGCTCTATGGGCAAGCTCCACAATGAAAAGTGCTTAGATGTCACTGTTAGGAACCCAGCACTTCAGTCAGTCCCACATGAATTTTGTAGAGGTAATGCCTTCCGTGCCTCAAGGAATGCCCACCACTTTCAAGTTATTACGTCTGGAGTATCCCTCAGCATCCTGGGCCCTAACCTCAAGTTGACTCACCAATCATTGTAGTTTCACCAAGCGTTCCTCATGTGATTTGACTGTGTCCTCCATTTCTGATAGACGGCCCTCCACCTCCATGACTCTCTGCTTGGTGTTGCAGAGGTCGTGTTTGATCAGGGCCAGGTCAACTTTGAGTTCCCCCATCCTTCCCTCCATAGAGACATTCAGGTCATTAATGGACTTCAAGATAGCTGCCGTCGGGGTAGCGTCCTCTGGTGCAGGTTCTCCACCAGCGGTTTCCCTGTGGATGCTCTGTTTAGCATGCTTATCAATCTTTTGTTGTGCAACTGTGGTGGGTGGTTTGTCCTATACCATGGTGAGAGCAGGTCGCTTAGGCACCTCTTTGGATATCCGTCAGCCTGTTGATGCAGCACACCAACCTCTTACCAACAAGCCTTCAAGGACCTCTAGGGCCTCCCTGCTCTCCAACAAAGGAGGACAGGACAGAGTGCACAGTCTCAATCCCACAAGCCCATACCAGTTGATTCCCACAGCGCAGCTAGGAGTCTAAGGTAGAGGAGTTACCCCACCACAACAGAGAATTTGGTGAGCAGAGTCTTCCCCCAGAAATCCTGCTCAGAGCTTCTGCTCCTGACCACAATCATATAGGCCCCCACAACGTAGTGCCAAGGTAGCGCCAAGGTATCCCTCACAGCAAGTCGCACCTCAACATCGGCCCAATCCTCACTGACCATGACAGTCCAAAGGTGGCAGGGAAGGCAAGAAGTACTGAGCTTTCATAACAGTCAGTTCAACATTAGTGTCTTTACTTTGAGGGCCTCCTCTTGCCCTGTCACAGGCCTGCACTTAACCGGGCTGATTCAGTCTCCAAGCCAGCGAGCTATCAGGCCAGCCTATATTCTGGAGCGGGCCTCAACTACAAATCTTAGTCCCCTTCTGGAGGCCAAGCAGATACAGGTCCACAACGCTGCCTCATCGCCGTGGCCCAGCTCCCGATGTGGGTATATCTCCTTCAGCTGCTGGGGGCACCACCTCCTTCTTGGGCCCCGTGCCACTCCCATCGTCACTCCCGCTTGTCCTCACAGGCCAAATGTTGACGGGCACCTCCAGCCTTCTCTGGTGCATTGTGGGCCCCTGACACAGGTCTCTCCAGGGGCCACCTCTGTCCACTGCAACCTCCAGCTAGGCAGCAGGGCCAGATCTTGCTGCATGCGGCGCTGGAGGCCGCCTCACAATCTCCCACTGGCCGCAATCAGATAAGGGCCAAGCTCCCAAACACATGGGCTCCAGGCAACTTCCCATGCGGGCCGCACCACTCTTCGGTTCGTTCACTTCATATGAGCGATCGTTCACCTCACATGAGCAGCACATCCCCTCCATCTTCAGGGAGAACCTCGCCATTCCTAGGTCCCTTACCCACTGGCCGCAGTACTTAGCCCCAGAGAGGGGGTCGCCAGATCTCTCGTCATTCCACTGTCAGTCTGTATCCCAGGCATGCCCTGGGGACTGAGTCCCGCTGCCAGGACCCTCCACCAAGCTGCGTCATGAGTGCCGGTCTAGGTACACTTTGGTCAAGAGTGTCCAGCAGCTCTGGGCTTCTCCCACTGAAACGGGGAGCCTGGCCTGTCCTCAACCACATGGGTCCCGGCCTGCTACCCAGCCATACGACACACTCTCACCCGGCACCAAACCGGAGGGGCAGGTGTCAGCAAACGGCCTCCTCAGCTCGTCCAGTGCCTGCCAAATACGGTGGTCAATTACTTGGTATTCTGGTGGATGTTATAATTGATGGTGGGGAATAGGGCAATTAGGGCGCAGGAGCTTCACAAAGCTGCAGGAATCATGCTCAGCTGCTAGCCACACCTCCGCTCTTAGCTCCTTTAAATCTAGGGCCTCATTTACAAAAATCTGATGCATTGCCATCGATGCATCAGATTTCTTGATCTTCCCGCACACCCCTAATGACGCCATGGAAGCACTTTATGTACAATACAAAGCTCCATAGTGCACGTTTTCACAGATAAGTCAGAAATTCTGACGCATTTGTTGCCACTAAACTCTCACATTGCTGGAGCAGCATTGTTAAACTGATGCAACTCCAGCAATGCAAGGAGTCTCCCATAGGAAAAAGCCTGCATCAACTTTACGCCTGCTCTGAGCAGACGGTAAAATTTTGAAGTAGTGAAGTCGCAAAATAACGCAGTGAAATGTTGTAAATTTCACATTGTCAGTTCTGCGTGGCTTTTACCATGGGAACACCTACCCTGCATACATTACACCTGGTGCAGATATAATGTGAAGCAGAGCTTTACAAACTGACGCATTGGACCCAAAGCGTCAGTTTGTAAATATGGAGAAGTGTAGTCACTGCTAGCGCCACTGCTGTATCACAAAAAAGATGCAGCAGTGGCGCAAAGTCCCTGTGAATGAGGCTCCAAGTCTTTATCCTGGAGTATTTCCTGTATCATAATTCAGTATGTAGAGAAACGGGGCAAGGACTGGCAATTTGACAAATGCCATTTGTTGTCGTGGGGGCTGATAATGTTTATAGAAAAAAACAAATACATATAACAGTATAAATTGATCAAGGGACCTTTGAACAAGTGCTTGAGAGTATTTGAGGCCAAGTTTGTGAACATGCAAAGCAAAGGGGCCGTTAGCTATTCCACAATCATGTCTACTAATTCCAGTTATGTGCATTGTTTGAATTGTTTTTAACTATCAGCCGGACTTCAGCACTTCATGGTCAATTGTTAAAGGGTCCTTCCAGTATATTGAATAAAAATAGTTCTCTTTACTCAAACCTATCTATGAGAATCACCAACAATAAGCATTTTAGAACGTTCTTTTGTTTGAAGAAGTCAGCTGGGGTTTTGGCACCTATTGTGATCTGATTCACTGAATGGCCCCTTTAAGCCACAATTCCCCGACAGTATGGCTCTAGAAGGTTGAGATCAAGGGCACCTAATTGCATCAGCTGGTGTTCAATTTATATAAGGGGGATTCTAGTACCCATGAGTTTGTGAGCCAAATGCAGCGGTTTAGCATTTCCTCTCACAAGTTAAAGAGCTTTAAAAAACATATTTCAATTATGCAAGCACAAAGCATGTCACCTGGACTCGAATCAAGAACGCCAATTGCGCAAATTGACAATGCAAAGGGACCCCACACAAAAGCAACCAACGGCTAATAACGACTAGGTCTGTGCATGCACAAACGCCACAAACCCCAAAGAACCACATTAAAGAAGGATCAAAAGTCAAATAACTAAAGCAGATTAAAAGGAGCCTTAGTTCATTCTTGGCCCGCAAACATAAAAGTATGACGCACGCGCGCCATTTCAAATTTAATAGCTCGAAAATATACTTAAGAGGAGTTAGTATTAAGCATTGTAAATCTAAAAAGTATTACATACTTATCTGGAGTTAAGAATGTAATTTGTAAACACGGCACGAATGTGATTAACGTGAAATGTTTCATGACTGCAGTCACTTTTAAGTTGGATGAGTATGTCTGGTATGTCTAGTGATGAAAAAATATTAATATTTCAAAAATATTATATTTATTAAGTTAAAAAACAGCAGCAATAGTTATTCAGTCCTTTGTTTCCTTCTTGAACTTCTTTGTAGAACTGTTCCATGTTTCACGTTCCCCTTATCCCAGTGAAGGAGCTGCAGTGACGTCACTAAAGCGAGTTGACATAAATTAACATGCCAAAAAGCACGATTCTGTGTTGCGAAAAAAGGCTCATTTTGTGCACCCTGGAATGACCAAGGGCCAGATTTAAACAAAATTAGCAGGGCTGCACTGCCTCACTTTAGAAATGCAGGGATGTGCCGCATTTAAGAGAATATGGCGCACCCCTGTGTTTCCCCCTGTGCTGGTGCTAAATTTAGTTGCCAACAGAGGCATCCTTTAACCATTGTGCAAGGATGTCTGTGTTGAGGGGTGTGATTGTTTATGTGCGGGAAGGTGTACCTTTCTGCACATAAACAATCACTAATGGTGCTTTGGCACTTCTGTGTGTGCTGCACAATGCAGCAAACACAGAAGGCCCAGAGCATATTTATCAAATGATTGTTTATCTGCAGGGAGAGACACCTTCCTGCACATAAACAATAATTTCTGTCATTTTGCTTTTTCTGCGTGCAGCAGAATGCAGCACCCATAGAAAAAGCAAAAAATGAGGAGGAATAAAATTATTCCTCCTCGTTGAGCCCTGCTGACGCCACCCCTGAGGGTGGCGTTAGATTTTGGTGTAGCCTCAGGACTACAAGATTTCATAAATCTGAGGCAGCGTCAAAAAGCAATGGGTGTTGCTGTGGCACGCCCACAGCAACACCCATTGCACGCCCCTTCCACGCACAGTGCTGTGTGGGAAGGGGCCGTATTTACAAGGTGACAATGAGCCACAAAAAGAGCTTTATTATTTTAAGTCAGAAGTGACTAGTCTACTTGAAATTCAAATTGCCTTCTTGTTACTTAGGCAACTGGGATACAGTCTAATAGTGTGTATAGTGCAAGGGATATCAAGTAGAGTTGTGGCAATCTTGGCTAGAAGAGAGGTAGTGGACATACTGAAAACAAAGGCTGCTGCATGTAGACAGCAGGTGACCACACAGATTTTACACAATCATAGGCAGTATGTAATATGTTGTGGAGTACTCATGCATCCACTTTCAGAGGTGAAAGTAAGCAATTTATTTAGGAAAGCATTACAATTGTTTTCTTGAAACCATAAGATTATCACTACAACCAAGGGTTGAAATGCTTAAGAGAATAAGAAGAATAGAATAGAACAGAATAGAATAGAATAGAAGCAGGGTCTGTTTCAAGAGATTCTCTTATAGCGAGGTAGGCAAGGGCAGGGCATGTGGTTTTATTTCTATATGGGAATTTTGGAAAAGTAGAAGGCAGTGAGTGCATGCCTGAATGATGCAGGCACCCTGTGTAAGCCTGGGAAGAGACAAGGAAGAGACGAGAGGGTATTACACTAACATTGATTCTACAGTTAGAGAAACTGGCATGCACTACATCTAGGATCACTGAGGAAAAGCTCCAAGCCTCTGCAGGACATTTAATGAATAAGACCTCAAGACTTACAAAGGACACTACATAGATGAAAATGAACACATAGTGGCCGCAGATCACAGTCTAATAGACCAGGAAGGACTCACGTCTTCGGCTACTACAGGAATAGATTCAAAGATTTAAGGACCTAATTTTGAGTTCAGAGGACAGGTTACTCTATCACAACTGTGACTCCATTTCTAACATTGGTGATCAGGCGGTGAGGATTGAACTTGTGTTTGTACTTGACAGATAGTTATTAAGTGTACACTACTGTTTTCAGTGCAGACCATTACATAACCACATACTACTTGTTTTTGCTTTTGCTCCTTTTGGACTTGTTTTTCTACTTCCATATTTTTGGCGATCTTTTTACAGATTCTTGAACTTCTCTTTGGGAACTCTTTTTTGCCTTGGAACTTTGCACTTTTGATTTACTATCATGTCTATATCTGGAGATGCACCAGCTGGAGCTGCTTTTGAATTAGGGAAACTGGAAGGTTACACAGTTGCTCAATTGAAACAGTTCTGTAGGAATCTTGCTTGTCCCATTAAGGGCTCCACCAGGAAGAAGGAGCTGCAAAAGGCACTGAGGGCATGGGTGACAGTCAAGGAGGCTGGGGGGCATGCAGAGGAGGAGAATGAGGATGAGGATGAAGAAGTGCACAGTATACACAATGGTATGGTGGAGGGACCCGTTATGCCTGGATGGAGGGGAGTCTCCAGGGCAGTTACAGGACAGACAGGCAGAGAGGAGCCTGGTGAAATTAGAGATGCCCAAAATGGCGATAGAAGGGAGGAGGCTGGCCATTGAAGAGAAAAAGTTACTGCTGGCTCGTGAACTCAGCTTGAGGGAGCTGGATCAGAGGAGCCAGTTTTGTAGAGATGGTGGCAGCAAAACCACAGTGCAGCCTAAAAATACGGTGCACATTCATAAAGACCTAGTGAAGGATTACAAGAGGGAGGATGACTTATACTTGTGGTTTAAGGGGAATGAGTCTGCTCTCCACATGAGTCAGTTCTCTGAAGCACATTGGGGGTGGGCATTTGGAAGCCCTTTGAGGTAGAGGGGAGAGATACTCTGATCTGACATCCTTAGGGGATCCTCAGGGGCTCACTTACTCTATCATGAAGGACACCCTATTCACAAGATATGGTCTCACCCGTGAGCAGTACAAGGACAAGTTTAGGTCCTACAAAAAGAAGGAAATCCAAACATGGTTGGAATGTGTTGACTCTTTCTGCAAATCACTGGATGGTTGGGTGAAGGGCAGTAAGGTAACAACATATGAGGGGCTTTACAATCTGATTGCTTGAGAACACTTGTACAGTTTATGTTTTCCAGAGCTGTGCCAGCGCCTGATAGTCAGCAAGCTGACTGACCCCAGGGCGCTTGCGCAGGAAGCAGACTGCTGGGAGAGCACCAGGGTCCAAAAGAGGTATGGGGAGATCACGCCAAGGGTGGGCAGGGTCCCTCTCAGAAGAAAGGGGGTAATGGTAAACAGTGGAAGTTCTCTAGTTCCCAGGGTAAGGATTCCCATCCCCTCAGTGAGAAGAAACCATGGTTCTGCAAAGGGAAACCTGTGGAACGGGGTCCCTGCAAGTGCTTTGCATGTGACCAGGTGGGTCATGTGAGGGAGGACCCCAAATGTCCCAAGGTTACACTGGCACCCACTGTTCCTCAGTCATAGGGTTTGGCCAGTGTAGCGCTTAGGGAGGAGTTTGTTCCAGGTGGGTGGGAGCCAGCTGAGATGACCCTTGTCTCACTAGGGGACAGTGAGATGGTCCAGAGAACCCTAGTGCCTGAGAACACTAAGATGTACAAGCAGTGGGTGACCATTAATGGACAAAGGGTGGAGGCTCTGCGAGACACAGGAGCCAGTATGACTACGGTGAGGAGTCACTTGGTGTGTGAAGAGCAGATAGATCCACTGTATGTCACCAAGTAGTTGCAGTGGACAACTCAGATCACCTGTGCAGAGTGGCGCAGGTTCCCTTTGAATGGGAGGAGGTCTCAGATTCCTTGAAAGTAGCTGTGATTACAACCATGCCTGTGGATTTGCTTGGCAATGACCTGGAGGATTCCCCTTGGAAGGAGGTGTTACACAGGTCACACTTGGAGATGTTAGGTCTGCCTGGGTGGGTATGCGTATCTATCCAGTCAATGGCAGCCTGTCAGGGTGGTCAAAAGCCCCTGGAGTCTGAAACAGTGGCCCAGGGGTCTGCAGTAAGAGGAAGGTCAAGGGGTGTGGGAAACTGGCCCCAGAAGTTCCCATGGTTCGGGAGGAGGCTGAACCTGAGGATGACCCCCAGACCCTACAGTGGAACAATTGGCTGAGCTGGGGGAGGTCCCTGAGCCTTCACACTGGCAGCAGGAAGGGGACCCACCAGGGAGGTGTTCTATGAGGCACAGAGAGTAGGACCTACTCTGGAGGGTCTGCAACAGCAGGCTGCTGACCAGGCAGCTGGCAAGGAGCCAGGATCACCCCTAACCTATTGGGAGGATGGCTTCCTATATAGTGAGCCTAAGGCTGCTGAGCCTGGGTCAGCCAATGTGCTGGTGGTAACCCGGTGCTTCAGAGCCTTCCTACTGGGTCTGGCTCATGATGTGCCTTTAGCTGGACATTTGGGGTGGGACAAGACCTTTAAATGGCTTTTCACCCACTTCCACTGGCTCCTGATGCGCAGGCACTCAGATGCCCATTGTAGGTCTTGCCAGGCAAGCGGCAAGAGTGGGGGGAAGTGCAATGTTCCCCTCCAACCTTTTCCTGTAATTAGTACCCCCTTTGAAAGGGTTGGTATTGACTTTATGGCACCTCTGGATCCCAAGACAGCCATGGGCAACAGGTTTATCCTGGTTTTGGTGGACCATGCCACGCGGTACACAGAAGCCATTCCTCTGAAGTCAATCCCCTCCCCTGTGGTGGGACGTGCATTGATGGGGGTTTTTACCTGCTTGGGGTTCCCTTAGGAAGTGGTATCTGATAGGGGTACCAACTTAATGTCTACTTATATGAAGTCTCTGTGGCAGGAGTGTGGGGTAACGCATAAGTTCACCACTCCTTAGCACCACCAGAGCAATGGTATGTTTGAAAGGTTCACCTGCACCTCGAAAGGCATGATTATGGGCCTGTCAGAGCCCTTGAGGCGTAAGTGGGACATCCTTTTACCATGCCTTCTGTTCGTCCACAGGGAGGTGTCTCAAAAAGGGCTTGGATTTAGTATTTTTGAGTTGCTGTATGGCCATCCTGTCAGGAGACCTTTCAGTCTGGTGAAGGAGGGCTTAGAGAAAGCCCCCAGTAAACCTCCCCAGGATGTATTCAGCTACATGCTGGCCTTTAGAAGCCAGACTGCCTGCTTCAGAGCTCTAGCACAAGAGAACCTAGAAGCAAGCCAGGAAGATATGAAACGGTGGTATGACCAGAATGTCACTCTGGTCGAGTTTCAACCTGGACAAAAAAGTGTGGGTGATGGTGCCAGTGGAGCCTAGGGCTCTCCAGGACAAGTGGACTGGTCCATTTGAAGTAGTGGAGTGCAAGAGTGAGGTCACCTACCTGGTGAACTTGCGCACTCCCAGGAATCCCTTGAGGGTCCTGCATGTGAACCGCCTCAAGCAATACTTTGAGAAGACTGAATTGCCATGCTCCTGGCAACAGATGATGGGGTGGAGGAAGAGAGTGAGCCTCTTCCTGGCCGCCTGTCTGCTGGAGAGAAGGATGGGTCTGTGAAGGGAGTGAACCTCCCCCCTCCCTGACCTTAGAATAACAGAGGGACTGTCACCAGGTGTTGGGTCAGTTTGCCTCCTTGTTCTCCTTAGTCCCAGGGGTCTTGGTCCCAAAGGAACCAGAACTCCGGTTCTGTGTGGACTACCGGGGTCTCAATGTGGCCACGAAGACTGATGCGCACCCCATCCCCCAAGCTGATGAGCTCAACGATCGGTTTGGAGCTGCCAAACACAATAGCACATTTGTCTTGACGTCTGGGTATTGCCAGATTGCATTTAACTAAGGGGCGAAGGAGAGGTCAGCATTTTCCACCCCAGATGGGCACTTCCAGTTTAAAGTGATGCCATTTGGGATGTAAAATGCCCCTGCCACCTTTCAGAGGTTGGTCAACCAGGTGTTGGCTGGGCTGGATGATTTCAGTGCAGCCTACCTGGATGATATTGCAGTGTTCAGTTTCACTTGGGAGGAACACTTGCAGCCCCTCTGCAGAGTGTTTGAGGCCCCTGCAAAAGGCAGGTCTCACTATTAAGGCCAGTAAGTGCCAAATAGGGCAAGGTTCGTTGGTGTTCTTGGGACACCAGGTGGGGAGTGGCCCGGTGGCACCCCTACAGCCAAAGATTGACAACATTCTGGCTTAGGGGCCTACCAAGACCAAGACTGAGGTGAGGGCCTTTTTGGGCCTCACTGGCTATTACAGATGTTTTTTCAAGGGGTATAGCACCATTGTCGCCCCCTTGAATGAGTTGACTTCTAAGAAGCAACCAATGAAGGTGATCTGGACAGAGTTTTGCCAGACCGCTTTTGATGACCTGAAGGCAGCCATGTGCACAGCACCTGGGCTGAATGCACCTGATTTTTCCAAGGAGTTTGTTGTACAAACTGACGTATAAGAGCATGGTATAGGAGCAGTGTTATCACAGCTAAATAAATAGGGCCTAGATCAACCTGTAGCCTTCATTAGCAGTAGGTTACTTCCCGGGCAACGTATGTGGAGTGCAATTGAGTGTGAAGCTTTTGCTATGGTCTGGCCACTAAAGAAGCAAAGTCCCTACTTGTTTGGGACTCACTTCCGGGTTCAGACTGACCACAGCCCCCTCAGATGGTTAATGCAGATGAGGGCTGAGAATCCAAAACTGTTGAGGTGGTCCATTTACCTACAGGGGATGGACTTTACGGTGGAACACTGTCCTGGTACAGAACACACCAATGCTGATGGTCTGTCCAGATTCTTCCAACTAAGTAATGGGAACTCCAATGAGGTTGGGTAGTTTCTCCCCATTTTCAGCTGAGGGGACACGTGTTAGACTTGGCATCCTTGGTGTGGGCTCCCCTAACTTTTTGCCTCTGTTTCCCAGGTTGTTGATGTGTGCTGGACTGATGCTTTTGATACTCTGGGCACTTTACCACTGCTAACCAGTGCTAAAGTGCAAGTGTTCCTAAGTAAAATGTATGTGTTAATTGGCTTATCCATGATTGACATACAGTATTTGATTTACTAGTAAGTCCCAAGTAAAGTGCAGTAGAGGTGCCCAGGGCCTGTAAATCAAATGCTACTAGTGGGCCTGCAGCACTGGTTGTGCCACCCACATAAGTAGCCCTGTAAACATGGCTCAGACCAGCCACTGCAGTGTCCGTGTGTGCAGTTTTTTTAAACTGCCAATTTGACTTGGCAAGTGTACCCACTTGCCAAGCCTACACCTTCCCTTTTTATACATGTAAGGCACCCCCAAGGTAGGCCCTCGGTAGCCCCCTGGGCAGGGTGCAGTGTATGTTAAAGGTGGGACATGTACTGGTGTGTGTTACATGTTGTAACAGTGAAATACTGCTAAATTCAGTCTTCAATGTTGCAAGGCCTATCTCTCTCATAGGTTAACATGGGGGCTGCCTCTAAATAACTTTAAAGTGCAGATTCCCTTTGGGAGCAGATAGAGATATGGAGGTTAGGGTCTCTGAACTCACAGTTTTAAAATACATCTTTTAGTGAATTTGTTTTTTACAATGTTAGTTGGAAAATGCCACTTTTCGAAAGTAGGCATTTTCTTGTTTAAACCATTCTGTGACTCTGCCTGTTTATGGATTCCCTGTCTGAGTCAGTTTGACAGTTGGGCTGTTTGCATCTCTCCTCTAGACAGTGACACAAAGGGAGCGAAGGTATAGCCTGCTTATCCTGATGAGCCATCTATGCTGGGGGGGAAGTGGTCACTTACACCTGAAAGGGCTGTGCCTGCTCTCACACAATGCAGTCTCCAACACCCTACTGTGTGCTAGGGCTTGGCCTTGGAAATGCAGGATCTTGTGAACAACAGAGACTTTCCTTTGAATTAGGCCCACTTCAAAGGCAGAAAGGGGTATAAGTATTGAACCCAAAACCGTTGAACATTAGATCACTTCTGGATTTGGAGGAACCTCTGCCAAGGAGAAGAGCTGAATAGCTGAGGAGAAGTGCTGCCCCGGCCTGTGGCTGTGCTTTGTTGGGCTATCTTGCAGTTGCTGCGTCTGCCTGTAAAAGGGGACAAAGACTGGACTTTGTTGTGCATTCCTGCTTGTGAAGAATCTCCAAGGGCTTGAGTTGAGCTTGCCTCCTGTTTTGAAGTCTCAGGGCCATCAAAGACTTCCTCTGCCAACATCTGGACTCTCTGCTTAGACTCCTGCCATGCCAAGTGGTGTCGTATCCAGTCCCTGGGCCCTTGAAAGGTGAAGTTGGCAGACAAGAGCTGAAAATCCATGCACAGGATACATGGAAATTTACGACGCACAATCTGCAACACGGCTGATAAATGCCGCAGCGACAGCCTTGTGGCTAAAATCGATGCTCCGTCTGCATTGTGGCTGGGAGATCAACGTATCGCAGCTGGAAAATCGACACTTGCGGCTGCTGACAATGACGTAAAGGTCACGCAACGCGGTTTTCTAACACCGTGCAACAGGATTTTCCACTCATCATCCTTGGGTGTAAAGTCTACCTGACTCTGCGCTAAGCTGAGGTGCCCTGTCCAGAAATTGATGTATTGCTCTCTTGCAAGGAAGAAGAAATGACGCCTCGCTGACCTGACGGAAGATGCACGGCCTCCCTTGCGCGGTAGAAATCAACACACCGCTGCCTTTTCCAACGCACGCTCGCACGTTTAGATGCTTTAGTTTTGACGCTAATCAGGTACTTTGTGTAATAACAGCTTCCTCACCGTTTTTTTAAGGATTTAGGGCCAGATGTGGCAAAATTCTGAATTGTGACCCGCAAATTGCAAAGTCAGACTGACTCGCAATTTGCGAGTTGCAATTCAGAATGTTGAATGGTGTCCCTGACACCATCTGCGATTCGCAGGAGGGTCGCAAAGGCCCACCTCATGAATATTCATGAGGTGGGTCGCAATTAGCGACCCCCTTGCGAATGGCGGCCCTCACAGGGATGGTGGCCTGCTGCGGACAGCAGACCACCATGTCTGTGACTGCTTTTTAATAAAGCATTTTTTTTTTTGTAATGCAGCCGTTTTCCTTAAAGGAAAATGAGATGCATTACAAAAACGAAAAATGACACGTTTTTGTTTCATTTTTTCAGAGCAGGCAGTGGCCCATAGGACCACTGCCTGCTCTGAAAAAATGTTTGCAGTGCCATTCACAATAGGTTACCACCCATTGCAAAAGGCTGCAAACTGCGATTGGTTTGCGACCACGTTCGCAGTCACAAAGCAATCCTGCATTGCACTGTGACTCGCAATTAGGAAGGGAACACCCCTTCCTAATTGCGACTCGCAAACCCATTTTGCGATTCGGTAACCAGGTTACCAAATCGCAAAATGGGTTTTGTGCATTGCAAAGTGCATTTTTCACATCGCAAACAGAGAAATTCGCTGTTTGTGACGTGCAAACTGCTTCCTACATCTGGCCCTAAGACTCTTATTTCTTTTGAAAATTTGTAGCTTGACTTTTGTGTGTTGGAGTTTTGTCAGTTTGGTCTTGTTTGATTTAGATAAATATAACTTATTTTTCAAAAACTGATGTGATGTCCATTTTGTAGACGTTTTACTGTATCACAGTGTGTATTGGTGCAAATACTTTACACATTGCTTCTGAAGTTAAGCCTGCCTGCTCGTGCCAAGCTACCAAGGGGGTCAGCGAGGGTTATCTGACGGGGATTCTCCTTTCCCCAGACTAGAGTGAGGGTCCTTGCATGGACAGTGGGTAACCTGACTGCAAACCAAAGACCCCATTTCTAACAATAGCCTACACATTTTTTCCACTGATTTCTCCATGAAAATATTCTGGTATTCATATTTCCTGACTGTGGACAGTAAAGAAGGTCACAGATTTTTTCCCATGTTTGCTATATTAGTTGCCAAAAACAAACTTAATTACAATAGATGGGACAGTTCTTATAGATAATGACTGCATAGCAGGTATTATTAGTCGATCAACCTGGGTTAATTAGTGCCACCATGGTGACCAAGTGCATGTTATGCCAGCTCCGAAACTGATTAAGAGAAGTTGCTTGAGTGGTACACATGGACGTCAATCCACCAAAATGCAGGGGTAGCGGAAGTGACAACACATCATTTCATCTTTACTTTCATTCACACACATATTCTCACACAAACACACATTCACTCACGCACACACTTTCTTTTTGATAAGCACACTCTCACCCACAACCATGCACACAAATACACTTAAAAGTGTGTTTTACTTACCTCAGCTACCAAGGAGGGTCATATTCCAGCTAATTGTACTCCATTTGTATTACACTGATAGTGAATAATGTATTATTTACTATCAGTGTAATAAAAAAACGAATGAAAACAACAAAGTGGAGCCTAAAGCAATGTCCATGAGGAGGAGCTGCCCTGTATCCCTGACGCTGATTTTGCCAGCTCTGAGGCCAAGAGGCAGTGCCAGGGGTCGTAAGGGGCAAGCTGGGGGTTGTAGCTTGACATCCACTGTGGTACAGCCCCACTTACAGGAATGTTAGCCAATGATTAAAAAGAAGCAGGTCGTACGTATCTTGTTTTTAGGTCGAGCATAGCAGCGCTTAAGCACTGCATTTCCTGACCTTTAGTTATCTATTTGGGCTTTTAACCATGCCCATCACATTCCCTCATTCGTCGGCTTGCCCTTCAAAAATCCCTTGTTATCATTGGAAAATGCTTTATATTTGTCCCTCCTTGGGGCGGTTTGGTTACTGTCTTGGGCATCGCCCATGTTACATGGCTAATTGCACTTTTGCCAATAACTTTGACTGTGAGCGAACTTCGTTTTCCTTTTGTGTCTCTCCTCCATGCTAATGCTTATGGTGGCCGTCGGCTTGTTTCTTTTCCCTTGACTTGCCGTGCCGTGCTCTCAACTACCTCCTGCCCATCACTGTGTTTCCTTCTCTGAGTGCTACTCCATGCTTGATCAGCTTTGGCACACAACTTTCGCTAAAGGGCTGTAATCATTCAGGTAGCATGTGTGATTTTGGAGGCTTTCTGTTTTTTCAGCACAGCACCCTCTTCATGGCCGCCGCACTTCATTTTTTAGCCTTGCACCTAACTTTTATCTGCACTGCATTTTTTATATTTTCTTTAGAGGCCAGTAGCAGAGGCATTTGGGCACTCCACAACGGGTCTAGAAGCAGTGTTTGTCTTTTAAAGTGTAAGTTCGGAGCCCCCTTCTTAGGGCTGACCCTGCTAAATGGGGGTCATTACTCCTAACTCTGGCTGCTACCCATTCGGCCTGCTTCTCCAGACTCCTGGCGTTAGGCACGCAAATATGCAGCAACATTGCTCAAGGTTGGGAGGGGAGATTCGGGGCATCATACGGTTAACAGATCATCAGCACTGGTCCACTGTTCATTATTTGCTCTTTGCATCTGTGTCCTTGGCTTGCATATGACCATTTGTAATGTAACTAGTGCTCTGTCAGAGTGCTACGAGACCTTCGGGTCGGGTTCGCTCTGCTTTCTGTATTTTATAATACTTTTGAAGAGGGAGTTTTGTGATGCTCATTAAGTGTGTTTTTGTTTCTTAACAAGTTACAAGTGTTTTCACCACGCAAGCGCAGCCGGACCTTGCTGTGCTGCGCATGCTCTATGTTCTCCTTGTGCATCACTTGCAACCTAATCAACCACCGCTCTGACCGTCCCCACTAGGCACTTTCTGCACACAACCCCAGGCAGACTGCACACTGCGGTCACACTCCACCTCCTGACTCTGTTTCTCATCTCCTCTCTCTACACCTGCCTATCCCGCTCTCTGACTCACTCGATATCCACCTATCTTTCTCACTCCCCACATGCCTGTCCTCTCCCTCTCTTCCTGCTCTCCTTGTTTATTTCGGGCTTACGCATGATTATACTTGTTTGGGGGCACGTGGGATGACTATCAACTTCAAAGACATCTTACATCAAAGCTTTTGACGATCAGTTGTAGAAAATACTTGAGACATGCAATGATTACATTACCTTTAAAACTAAATCAGTCCATCATCACTTTCGTTGGAAGCTGCAATCATGGAATATTAAACAAACATGATTACATTCTTTCAGTTCAGCTAGTTAAGAACTAATGACGGACCAGGCAACTATTAAAGACTGCATTTCTTTCACAGTTCAGTGTTTCAGTGTGAAAACACCTAAAAACGTAGCAACTAGGTATATAGTTCAGCCACTCCTGATACTGTACCAATCGGTGGTATCATACGAACAGACTACACAGCTAACAGAGAAAAACAGGCAGGGCCAGTGAAACTTTGTGATTCTAGGGCTGCAGCGTTTTCCACATAACTATGGATTTGCCGTCATCTGCTGCACAATCGGCAGCTTGTGACAAAAAAATGTTTCTAGCTCAAACAGATCAAAAGTCACTAAAATCACAGTAACTTGTGTTACCCTGCAGTGGAATGCCGTGAGCAAAGGTTGAATGGTCATCTTTCAGCTGAGTATTATTAAATTTCAATGTTTAACTCTTGCTAACAAATGAAAACCTTTGCTCAGAAGTGTTAACGTGTGAAAAAAATAACTTAATTATGAAATATGCAATCACAGTATGTGCCGCATTAGGCCACATAGTTTGCTTTTTCTTGCAATATAATTTAGTCAATACTGACACATAAGTTAGTCCTCCCTACAGCATAATTCCATTGGTCCTGAATATAGGAAAAGCTTACCACTGTGACTGACCAGTTTTCATCATCCTGTGGTAAGTGAAGCCATGGTATGGTGGGTGGCAGACTCTATATGGACAGAACCATTGCTGAATAATTTTTTTTTAAACTGATTAAATATTTGATAGAAATATGTGAGGAGAGGGAATTCGATGCTGATTATGGCATTTAAGTGACTATTGGGAGTTTTAACTCAGGGGCTTACAAGCAATGAAGCACACTATTCCTATGTAGAACACTCTGTAAAAGGGATTCTTGAGCCTCTATACAAATACAATAAACACACAATTCTAAGGGCCTGATTACAAGAAAAAGGTGATACTTATCGCACCAGGTAAACAATGATACCGTGGGGTTTGTTATTCATCAGATGCAATAAATAGCACCTATTATGAGTTATTTAGCAATAACGTGGATTTTGGTGTTTAACACACCAAAATCTGCATGTTACAGTAAATACCATACATATTCCCTGATAATTATCAGATGTGTTAAATACATTTTAACTCATGATTCCAAACCGTGCGTAAACAGGAGTTTACGCACGGGTAGTAATATAATGAGCAACTCATAATCAGGCACTAAATGTGAACTAGATCCATAAATTGATCACCTAACACAGTGAGCTGCAACCAAGCACTGAGAAAGCCAATAGGTTAGATTTTCACAATGTTTGTTTACAAGTGTGATTAGTGTGTGCGTTGTTGTGTGGATGGAGGAATGGAGAAGGAAAATGGATGGTCAAGTGAGTAAAAGAATGAGCTGGGGAGAGTTGATGGGTGATTTGCTAGATAGGTGTGTGAGTGAATCGATGAAGTGAATGGTGGTTGGGTGAATGGATGGATATGTGCACATGTGAGTGGGTGTGTTAATGCAAAAGCTGATGCTTGAGTGGGTGGGTGATATACAATTGATTTTCAGTGAGTGAATGAGTAGATGATGGACGTGTGACTGGCTGAATAGATAGTGAGTGGTTGGATAAGTTAGTGGGTGAAAGGATGGTGAGTGGATGGATCACCGAGTAGCATAGTCAATACTGATAATTATTTGTATTATAAATTAGAAAAATAGAAGAAAAGAACATTTTTGATATGTGAAACTGTTTTATCTTTAATTTTCAATTTATATGGCAAGAAAAGCCAGAATAGAAGTTTACAACTCTAATAGCTCTAACTTATCTAAATGCGAGACCCATTGCATTGGAAATGCTTGTTCTAGTATTCCGTGGGAGGCCACTGTCCAATATGCATAAGGAATTTTACATGGCATAGATATCGTAAATCATAAATAGTGGGCATTTACAAAGCTCGTTGGTCCTTAGCGAATAATGCAGATGAAAGAGGAGGCTTCAGAATCATCCAGATATTTTTAGAGTTGAAGCGCGATGACTTCACTTCCTTTTCGGAGGAAGCTAATTGGGGGCGTTGAAAATGTTAAGGAAGTGAATGTAGAGGAAGCATCGTTTCCGAGCAGGAACTTTCTCACCCCTTGTGTCATTCACACCCTTACTGTAGTCATCATCCTTCAGCATTACACCATGTACCCTCTGGAAACTGTGCTGTTTGCCGCCTTTCAATTTGCTACTCAGTTTTCATTCCATTTATGTACATTTTGTCGCCATTGTACGTCTAAAAACCAGAAGCTGTGGAACTCTTGATCTTCAATCACTAAAGAGCTCGTTCTTTGTCCCACACAATTTTGGCGGTAATTACACACATGCTAACTGCTAAGGCCTCTGGGTGTTGAATTTACTTAGGTCCTTATTACAAGCACATCCAACACATAACAATTATGAGTTTTGTGATATATATCTGCAGGTCAAGCATGCTGGTGTTTCCTGCCTTGGGAAATGCCTGCTTTTTACTGAACTTGCCAATTTTGGGGGTCACCACTTTATTTAACAAAATTCATAATCGGGTGGTATTTATACAACCTGATTAATTCCGACTCAGTTGAGTTGGATTTTACCTTCTGCGATAAATATCGTTGTAATAGTGCCTGTTGCCCTGCTTCGAGGTGCACGAACTGAAACTTTACAACTTGTATTAGGTTTTACCTGGTGAAAGTTAGTGTTGGCTAACACTACACTGTGCGCTAAGTTGAACACAACTCTGAAACCGGATATGGGCTCAAACTCCCATGTGTGTCTGTATCGGGATTCGTGCTGGAGTAGGAACAAGGGTACAACAGTAATGCCAGTCACATCACGCTGCTAAGTTTAAAAAAGGGAGAAATACATGTCTGTGATTTCTGGTCGCCTTTGAGACTTACAATTTAGGTGATACGGTTATGTTTAATCGACCCTGTCATTTCATCATTAACGATTTCTGAGATTTCCCTTGGAGCCCATGAAGATGAAAGTAAGGAAAGCCTACATTCTCACAGCCAGTGCACATGCACTCGGTCTAGAGAAAAAGGTCTGGGGGGGACAGGCGAATGAGTGTTTCCAGTGAACATTAGAGAGGGTGCATGCTCTTATTTTCATAGTTGACATATCGTTTGCTCTATCGGTTACACGTTACATTTCAAAGCAAAATACAAACGCTGTGGGATAGCGTAACTGGATGGACGGAATGCGGAACCAATCAAACATTCACCCCCAGTCACAGATCTGGGTTTAATCCATCCATTATTTTGCTCACCATGCCACCCCAGTTTGAACCCAGCCATATGCAAATCAGTCTTGACCCTGTTCCACATGGGAACAGTCCAGCCCGAACTGCCAGGCCAGGTTCTCCCTGGACCGGAAACAAGCATCCTGGGACCGGTTTCGGGGTTTCACCCCTCCTTAGCCAGGCTAGCTTGAATCCAGTGGCACAGTGAGCCCGGGACCCACGTCTGGGCATACCCGGCGCACTTAGGGCGGCAAAAGCAAAGCAAAATACAAACACTGTGGGATAGCGTAACTGGATGGACGGAATGCGGAACCAATCAAACATTCACCCCCAGTCACAGATCTGGGTTTAATCCATCCATTATTTTGCTCACCATGCCACCCCAGTTTGAACCCAGCCATATGCAAATCAGTCTTGACCCTGTTCCACATGGGAACAGTCCAGCCCGAACTGCCAGGCCAGGTTCTCCCTGGACCGGAAACAAGCATCCTGGGACCGGTTTCGGGGTTTCACCCCTCCTCAGCCAGGCTAGCTTGAATCCAGTGGCACAGTGAGCCCGGGACCCACGTCTGGGCATACCCGGCGCACTTAGGGCGGCAAAAGCAAAGCAAAATACAAACGCTGTGGGATAGCGTAACTGGATGGACGGAATGCGGAACCAATCAAACATTCACCCCCAGTCACAGATCTGGGTTTAATCCATCCATTATTTTGCTCACCATGCCACCCCAGTTTGAACCCAGCCATATGCAAATCAGTCTTGACCCTGTTCCACATGGGAACAGTCCAGCCCGAACTGCCAGGCCAGGTTCTCCCTGGACCGGAAACAAGCATCCTGGGACCGGTTTCGGGGTTTCACCCCTCCTCAGCCAGGCTAGCTTGAATCCAGTGGCACAGTGAGCCCGGGACCCACGTCTGGGCATACCCGGCGCACTTAGGGCGGCAAAAGCAAAGCAAAATACAAACGCTGTGGGATAGCGTAACTGGATGGACGGAATGCGGAACCAATCAAACATTCACCCCCAGTCACAGATCTGGGTTTAATCCATCCATTATTTTGCTCACCATGCCACCCCAGTTTGAACCCAGCCATATGCAAATCAGTCTTGACCCTGTTCCACATGGGAACAGTCCAGCCCGAACTGCCAGGCCAGGTTCTCCCTGGACCGGAAACAAGCATCCTGGGACCGGTTTCGGGGTTTCACCCCTCCTCAGCCAGGCTAGCTTGAATCCAGTGGCACAGTGAGCCCGGGACCCACGTCTGGGCATACCCGGCGCACTTAGGGCGGCAAAAGCAAAGCAAAATACAAACGCTGTGGGATAGCGTAACTGGATGGACGGAATGCGGAACCAATCAAACATTCACCCCCAGTCACAGATCTGGGTTTAATCCATCCATTATTTTGCTCACCATGCCACCCCAGTTTGAACCCAGCCATATGCAAATCAGTCTTGACCCTGTTCCACATGGGAACAGTCCAGCCCGAACTGCCAGGCCAGGTTCTCCCTGGACCGGAAACAAGCATCCTGGGACCGGTTTCGGGGTTTCACCCCTCCTCAGCCAGGCTAGCTTGAATCCAGTGGCACAGTGAGCCCGGGACCCACGTCTGGGCATACCCGGCGCACTTAGGGCGGCAAAAGCAAAGCAAAATACAAACGCTGTGGGATAGCGTAACTGGATGGACGGAATGCGGAACCAATCAAACATTCACCCCCAGTCACAGATCTGGGTTTAATCCATCCATTATTTTGCTCACCATGCCACCCCAGTTTGAAGTTACATTTCAGTCTGAACGCTTGGGATCTTCGTGCAATTGTCAAGCAGTCGAAGCCTGGTATACGTTCAGAGCAGACCTCTCTTGCTGGAAGTTCTCTCTGGAAGACGTCAGTGTCAAGTGTGGCTGATCTATATTTACAGCTGCAGTGAAGGTTACATTGCACAGTTCTCAGCGTAGGTCTGAAATGAAGGAGCCTGTTATATACAGAGTGCCATCAACCAGATCCCAAAAACAACACAAAACCTGATGGCAATGCAGGTGTCAATCACAAGCCAGGGGAGACTAGAAGACAAAAAAAGTGATTACGGTATCATAACGCATCCAGAACCGGAAACCAGGTACAGTCTGCAGTGATACAGAAGGCAAGGAAACTGGAAGGCAGCGTTGACCAGTATACTTTATAAACTTATAACATCGGCGTGGCTTCAAAAATATGAATGTACATTATAGTTGCATGTTGTGATTATGACCTTAAGGAGAATCTATCCACATTAGGTTGCAGATGTAGACTCCATCGCTTATCATCTCAGAAAATATTGTGAAAATACCAAGCCCGGTATTAACATTAATAGAAACAATTTCCACGGTATTTAAAATGGTGTGGATTTTAGGGCGCACTACTGGAGTAAATAACATCTTTGCCAGTCATTGCTCCAAAACTCCCCCGGCAATAAAAGGCTTTCAGATACTCCAGAGACGTTCGGAAATCAACTGAAAATACAATAATACAGACACTCTTTTTTGACAATTGAACAGATGCTATGCTTTCCTAGAGGACTGATGACCATCATTAATAAAGATGTACATTTAAAAGGTGAACTAGCAGACAGTGCACCTACAAATACCAAAGTAAAGGATTACAACCAGAAGTAAAAACGAAAACATCAAGTGATATTAAACTGGGACAATTGGAAAAAGAAAGGATTAACTCAATTAATTTGAAGGGATAACATCTGAGACACTACCCAGCAGCCTAAGAGGCTGAGGCAAGGCGAATGAGCATATCGATTAGACCAATATATTTTCTCAGTCTAACAAATGCTGATGTAGAAATTAGAGCCATGAACCAAGTTGTGGGACCTCCTAACAGAGCAAGCAACTTGCAAGGTATTGATGGTTGCTCCGGCTGAATGAAGTGCCCTGTGGAGAGCAGATGCAGTCTAGTCTCTCCACAAACGCATTCAGGCGGGAAAGAGATGGCCAGGACAGGGTTTGGTTGGGGGGGGGGATAAGTGGAGGAGGGTTTCAAGGTGGGGCCAGAGGAGGGATCGGCCTCTTCTGTGCCAGTCCGTCGTGCCATGTTGACATTGGCCGTAGGCAGTTAGGGTCGTGCAGGAGTGTCTTTCTGGTGGGTGAATTTGTTCAATGTAGGGAGCATTATGGCCTCTGGCCACAATGCGGAAGCTGTCCAGGCCGTGCTTCACGTTTTTGGCGAAGCCGGCCTGGCAGACCTATTCAGGCCTGGTGTACTCAACCAGGCCTGGGTAAGCATGGTGCACCCCACATGCACTGCGGCACACGGTGTGGCAGCGGCGGTCGACCTCTTTACAATCGCCATCAAAGGGGACAAACAAGAAGTCAGCGGGGGCGAGGACGCAGCGTGTCCACCCCCCAATGCACAGCGCAGTGTTAGCGGCACCGGGGAAACCTAGGGAGACACAAGTACGGCAGAGGTGGAGCAACACACCGAGGGGCAGACTGAAGGCAGCCGGGGTGCCCTTGGGCAGGGCCTTTCGGCTGTGCTGGGGCAGCAGAGCATAGACCACATGGTAGGGAGTGCTGGGGGTGGGCTGGACCAGCCCCTGGATCTTTCAGTTCTGGGAGTAAAAGCCACAGGAAAGGGGGCAGGCAGTGCCTTTGGGCATAAAAAGAGCAAGGGGAAGTCCACACAGGGGCAGGTACATGCGGCTGGGCCCCCGGGGGTTGCAATTTGGAAGAATGAGAAGGGTTCAAAAACGGGGGGCGACTGGGGAGCAAGCCGGGACGAGGGGGAAGGGGCAATATGTTAGAATGGCATGTCAAGAAATTGCCACTGACTGGTCGGCAGTGGACATAGAGGCCAGGATAAAGGAGCAGAGGAGGTTGGTGGCTGAGACAGGGGTAGGTGGGCCCAGATATGCAGGGAGAGGGAGGAAGTAGTGTGGAGAGTGAGGCAAGCAAAGAGAAAGTCTGGTGTGGGTAGTGCAGAAGACTTGGCGGAGCATGGGCTAGGTCAATGTAGTTGGGTGTGGGTCCCATATGAAGAGAAAGGAAAAGGCAGGAGGCATGTGCGGCTGTTGGGTCAGGCAGCGCGAAGGGCACAAATGGCGCACACAGCCAGGAGAGGTGCGGGGAGTCGAAGCCAGTATCAGAGGCTGACAGAGAGGTGGCAAAGCCAACGGGGCGCAATATGGCCCCAGGACATTTGGTCCGAAGCACTAGAGGGGTCTTCAGCAGCCCTCTCTACGACGCAGGAAAAACTCATGCATGGCAAATGCCATGGGGGGCATGGAGTGGAATCAGGGGGAGAGATGGTGGATGCTGAGGGTGCTGATGACACGTGTGGAACGGTAGAAGAGGATGTGGTGGAGCTTGATTATCAGGAGGATTTGGAGGAGTGGGAAGATGGTTAGATTCGTGAAAACGAGCTGAGCCGGCAATGGGGGGGGAGGGCGCAGGAGCAGCGCAACCCCCTCCCTTCGTTTACTGTCTTACAGGCTTCAAAGACTGGTGCACAGATAGAAGAATGGTCGCACAAGGAGGATCACAGTCGCAAGACAATGTTGGAAACAGGAGCTCAAGAACAAGATGTTAAAGGTAAGGACGAATGCTGGTCCTCATGGGATGATCTGCAGGGTAATTCCAGTACTCCGTATTATAAATCCATTGGGGTGGGTGATGACTCGATACATAGCATGCCTGGTACACGTGTGGTGCAGGCGGGGAGCAAGGACAAGGTGGTGGACAGGGAGATTATGACCTCTGGTGGGGAGGGAGAGAAAGTGACAGAGGGGGATACGAATGGCAAGGACAAGGAGGGAGGTGGACACAAGAAGCAGCTCCCATACATGGGGCTAGCCATGCCATAAGGCTCTCATGTAGCAGGAAAAAATGAAAGTGAGGATTTGGAGACATGAATACCTTGACATATTCAAGCTTCTTCATCAGGATATACAGGCTAAGGAGGATCTAAAGAGGAGGAGTGGGAACTGGCACATAGGGCCTGATTACAGCTTTGGAGGAGGTGTTAATCCGTCCCAAAAGTGACGGTAAAGTGAGGGATATACCACCAGCCGTATTACGAGTCCATTATATCCTATGGAACTCGTAATACGGCTGGTGGTATATCCGTCACTTTACCGTCACTTTTGGGACGGATTAACACCTCCTCCAAAGTTGTAATCAGGCCCATAGTCCTAGAGTCCCATTAACTATTGATAACTGGACCTCTACTTTTCTGATCTATGCTACCATTTACTGTGAGAAATATCCAGACAGAGCCATTGCAATGTTTAAATATATGGATAATATTCGCAAGGCCCAGATGCATTTTGGGGGTTTTATGTGGTTGAGCTACAATGAGGAGTTTAGGGCTAGAGTGAGCACCAACCCTGAAAACCCATGGGGTGACGTGGATTCAGAATTTTGGATGCAGTGAATGGCATCTTCGCAATCTGCGGTATCAAGACACACCGCTAGTGGTTTGCTGGTGGTGTATAAGCCTTTTCCACCGCGTCCCGCTCAAGGAGGGGCAGGTACTGCACAACGACCCCAGGTACCTAGCTCAGGAGCCTGTTAGTGTTTTAACAAGGGGTTTTGCTCTAGACACCCCGGCAAATTCAAACACGAGTGTTCCAAATGTGGGGGAGGCACCCGGTTATGCAATGCTTTTCGCTTGCCAGCCCAGCGGAACAGTGGAGATCTACCAGGGGCAGAGGTGGGCTCCTGGGCTGCAGAGCACCTACTTCAATTAAGTTGGACAGGTTACTGCCATGGTTACGCATATACCCGGATACAGACATTGTGCGCAAATTGGAATGGGGTTTCAAAGAAGGGTTTCGAGTGGGATACCAAGGGGCGTGAGTGCAAAAATGGGCTGACAATTTGCGGCCAGCCAAGGAAATGCTGGCTGTGGTACCTACAAAATTGAGTAAAGAGGTGGTAGAGGGCAGAATTGTAGGCCCCTTTTACGAGTGGCCTATGGAAGACCTGATGATCTTACCTTTGGGTGTGGTGCAGAAGAAGAGCAAAGGGAAGTTCTGACTCATACACCATTTGTCATGGCCGGAGGGGGCATTGGTGAATGACTTTATCGTGCCAGAGGATACGTGGGTATTGTACGCATCAGTCTATGATGCCATTCGGCTCATCCGGGGTGCGGCAGGGGATCTGAGTTGGCTAAGTGCGATACCAAGGTGGCTTTTCGGCTCTTACCCATCCATCCTGAGGATTTGTCCTTGCTGGGGATGAAACTAGAAGGGCCCATATACGTGGACAGAGTGCTGTCGATGGGGTGCGCAGTCTCCTATGCATTGTACAAAGCCTTCAGTACATTCCTACAATGGGTTTTCATGCAGGTGAGTGGGCATCGGACGGTGTCACACTACTTAGATAATTTACTTTTTGTGGGTTATCTAGGATCTGGGTCATGTGGCAGGGCTTTGCAGTGTTTTGAAGGGCTAGCACTGGAAGTAGGGTTGCCTCTGGCTCCTGAATAGCTGGAGGGCCCAAGCTGTGTACTGACCTTTTTGGGAATCGAACTTGACGTGGTGGCCCTTATGGCGTGACTGCCGACAGAAAATTCAGAGTTTTTAAAGACATATCAGATTACTACATAAAATTTAATTGCGCATGGCACAACAGCTGCTGGGGTTCCTCAATTTTGCATGCAGGGTGGTTAGGGGAGGTAGGACATTCTGCAGGCCCATGGGACTGTCAGGTGTATCCCTTCCTCATCACAGGATTCGGTTGACAGTGGGTTTGAGAGAAGACATCAAGGTATGGGAACTTTTCTTGACACAATTCAATGGGGTCTCAATTGCCTTTTGGGAGGAGGACACTGTCTGGCAGGTGCAGATATTCTCTGATGTGGCGGGAGCCTCTGGTTTTGGCCTCTTCTGGGATGGACGGTAGTGCGTGGAGGCATGGCCTGAGCAATGGTTGAAGCAGGGCAGGAGTATTGCTTCCTTGGAATCTTTCCCCCTGCTTGTGGCATTGACAGTGTGGGGGGTGAACTAGCCAACAGGACAGTAATTTTTCACGGTGACAATCTGACAGTGGTAGAATTGGTGAATAGACAGACAGCAAGAGATCTCAGGGTATTGTGGCTGCTGAGGAGTTTTATGCTTCGATGTTTAACTTTAAATATAATATTTAAGGCAGCACATATTTGAAGGGTCAACAATTTTAGTGTGGATTCCCTGTCTTGTTTACAGTGGCAAAGTTTCCGCGATTTGGCACCAGGCACAGAAGAGCACAAGACAGCAGTCCCAGCAGATATTTGAGAGTGGGGGGCGTGATGGTCATTAGACTTGTGGAGATGTCATTAGTGGAATCCATTCAGAAGAGATATCACCAGGCATATTTGGAGTTTCTGAATTTTGAAGATTTTTGAAGGGCAATTTTGGTTGCAGGATCGGGGTGCGCTTGAGTCACAAGTCTTGCGTTTTGTATTGTTCCTGATTAATAAAGTTTTTTTGCCAGCCACAATTGGGGCAAGTTTGGCAGGAATGTCCTTTTATGGGAAGTTGTTTTTTGGCTGGGATCCGGCAAAGAACGACATTTTGGGGAAAATTTTGAAAGGTTGGGGGAAAGAAAGATTGGGGTCAGGCAGTGTAGTGAGGGAAGATGTTACGTTTGATTTACTTCTTGAGTTCTTGCACATAATGCCTGTTTGTTGTGCGAATGCACATGAGGTTGCCCTTTTTCCGTTGTGCATGGTATGGATGTTTTTGGGGCTTTTTACTGGTGTCTGAATTGTTGGGTGTGGGGAAGTCTTTTGGCGTGAAGGAGTGTGAGGTGTGCCTGCAAAGGGAGCGTTTGGGCATTTGGCTATGAAGGTCCAAAATGGATTAACTGGGTGGGGAAAATGTGTGTGGTTGGGCAAAGGTGATGATGCAGAAGCATGTCCAGTTTTGAAAAGGAACAGTTTCAGGAAGCATTGGGTGCCAAAGCGGAGAGGTGTTTTTTGTCACATGAATGGTGAGAAACGTACGGCATTCCAGTTGTCAGTCTTGAGAATGGCCTTGTGATGGATTGGGCGGCAGGTGGGTAATTTTGGTACCCATTCATTCAGGATTGGAGCAGCAATGGTGGCAGCTCGATTAGGTTGGGACTGGGCTCAGATCAGGAATATTGGGAGATGGTGGTCAAAATTCTGTGAGCGATATGTGAGGGCCTGAAATTGGATTTCAGGATAGAGGGCAGAGGAACAGTAGGAGTTAGGACAAGAGGAGGGTTGTTGTTCCGTACAGAAATTTGAGTTTTTTTACAGGTTGCATGAGTGGCCGAGTAACATCAAAAATGTTCACATGGCTGGTCGGGCTTTCATTTATATACTGGGCAGCAAAATACGCAGAAAGACAAGTTTATGGACAACCTCTGGGACTGCCAAGTAGCCATGATGAGGTTTTGTGGTGGGGAAAGAGAGGAATGAGGTGGGCACTTTATTTATTTATCTAACATCTATGATGCTGACGTAGGTATGTCCAGATGTATTGGTATTGCACCTGGGGGAAAATCATCTGGTTCAGTTATCTGGGCTCACCCTACTGCAACACATGCAATGGGATATGGCGTAGCTGCGGCAAAAAATGCATGGAACTTTCTTGGTATGGACAGAATGTGTGCCCAGGAGAAAAGAAAGAGGGGCTATGAAAAATGGGGTTATTGAGAGGGCTCGAAGGAAGCTCAATTGGGCTATGAGGGTTTTTTGTTGGGCGCATGACATTAAAGTGCTGACGCACAAAGGAATTGAGGAAGAAGAAGCTGTGCTCTTGGATATGGGGAATGCATATTATATCTTGGAGCTGTGTTTCTTGTTGACAAACTTGTGGGGTGAAAAGTTATGATGGAGAGAGCCTGTTTAAGGGATGCGCAGTGTTGCAGTGGGTTCCCTGGTGGGGCAGCAAACACCCAAGGGGTTTGCGCTGGGTGGCAGTAGATGGGGGAGGGTGGAGAGTCAGATCCAGGGCTTGCCACCCTTCCATGGGGGGAAGAAGAAGCAGGTGAAGAATGACAGAGTGGGGGATGGCCGAATCAAGCAGGGGACAAAAGGGAAAGGGGGATGTGTGGGTGAATGGAAGTAGAGGCTGGGTGAACGGAGGCACAAATGGGGAAAGAAAGTTCGAATGAAAGATGGGGGAGTTTTCAAAGGGTGAGGTTGAAAAGTTCATGAGTTGAATTTCTAGATTATGTTGATGTTATCTAATAGTGAGCAATCTTGTCCTAATAAATGGCCTTTTACACTAGTCAAATGAGTGTCGATGTCTATGTCCCGAAGATCTCTTATTCTTGACTTTTCTCAGATTCCATAAAAGTATGTCAGCCTTAGGGCCTTATTCTGAGTACTCCCATATTTTGGCACATGGTAAACATTCATTCTTCCGGATTCAATATTTACTGGTTGTGTAAATTTCACTCTGCACTTTGCATTGAATGAGAAGAGGGTAATCCTGCATGTTTTTCCCTCTTCCAAACTAAAAGAAACTTGGACTTGGTGGTACTTTCCCAGCACAAATTCTACGTGGCTTTACATGGTGCAATTTGAAAGAGAGAAAATAGGTTGTATTAATGCACAAATAGTTACCACGGTTTGGGGGCAAACCCCTGATTTGAGATTACTGGACGAATGATGCTTGAAAGTGTAATAACTAGAACCTTCGTGCAAACATGTAACTGCAATCTCATCAAATCAGCTTGAACAATAAGGGGCTGATTTAAGACTCCCTAGCGCCGCCTTATGCCACATTAGCATAATTCTTTTTTTTAACGCTAATGTAGCCCACCGAGGCCAAAATCACTGCGCTAAATTTACAAAGTGGCGCAAAGCATGCATTGCACTCCTTTGTAACCCTTTGCGCTACATTATACCAGAGCCAGGCATAATGCATGCAAAGGGGGCATTCCTCGGTTAGGGAAACGAAAAAAATGGCACAATGAAATCCAAGAGATCTATTTGCGTCATTTCTTATAGGCACTTTTAATGCCTGCTCAAAGCAGGCATTAAAAGGAGGCACACCATTGCTTACAATGGTCCTCAATGGGCTTTGCAGGATTAGCATCAATATTTTTGATGCTAGTCTTGCAAAGCTCCGAACTAGCGTAAAAAAAATTGACACTAGTTTCCCTAACTACCACCATGGTGTGCCGTATCTTAGATACTACGCACGCATGGTGGCATTAGGGAGGTGCTAAAGGGTGCAATACAACTGGCTATCAGCTGGGTGCAGCACCACTTTTCTTAAATCAGGCCCTAAGATTTTAAGTGGCTGCTTGTTTTCAGAAATGGAAGAGAGAGAGATGGACACAGGGTTCTACACCTAGGCAGTCAAGAATGAGTAAAATAAAATTTGCCTCTACACAAAGTTCAAGAAAAAAGAAGCTCTGTAAATCCCAGATATGTGATTGTTTATTCCCCACAAATTTGGCCTACTTGTATAAATGGGCTTCTTGGTGGACACCAAGGTAGCAGCATATGTGAAATTATTTTATTCAGGTGTAAGCCTCGAGATACTCTTTCGGCTGTGTTAATTTTGGTTGAGGACAGTTCAAGGATACCTCTAAACTGACTAAAGGAAGAAGAAATAGAGATGAGGAAGCAAAATAAAGCACTGGTCACAAGCCAAATGCACAAGGGGAGAATGGCCCTGAGATTTTGTGAACAGGGGACAAGCCAACAAGACGTTGGAGCACCCTTGGGGGCACAAAGGGATAGGCAAGCAGTAGGCTAGCACATAAAGTAAATTTGCAGAGTAGCATTCCTTCCAGCATCCCAGCAGGCAACAAGTCAGCACAACAAAGCAGGTAGTCCAAAATGGTGCTTCCTCCTGGCAGCACAACATTCCTCCTGGCAATGTGCAGAACACGGTGCCAGAGGCGTCTGATTACAAATCCCGCACAGAGTCAAAAACATGGGGTCAGAGCCCCAGTACTTATACTCAAAAATGTCTTTGATGAAGGAATGACTTCAAAGGAACCCTTCCAAGAGTGCAACAATCCCTTTCAGCCCATCCCTGGCTCCAGGCGATCAGTAGGGGGTGAATCAACCCTTTGTGTGGGGGCAGGACGCAAACTATTAACATGTAAGTGTGAACCACCTCTCCCTCGCCCACCCCAGGAGGGCCATCAGTATGCAGATAAATGGAGATGTATCTCTTGTCACACCCAGCCCTCCCTGTGTTTTGGCTGTCTAGAGAGTATGCACAAAGTGTAACTCTCAACCAGGACAGATGTGGCTTGGAGATAGGCTGCAAAGCACAAGAGTTATAAGCACAGAGAAATGCCTACTTTCTAAATGTGGCATTTCTAAAATAGTAATGTGAAATCCAGCTTCACCAGTAAGTAGGATTTATCACTACCATTGTGAACATATCAAACATGAACAAGCTACTCCTTTCTGATCACTAATTACTACTTAAAAAGGTTTAAGAGAATTCCCAATGCTAACATATGAGAGAGGCAGACTTCACAGTAGTGAGAAATAAAATAGGCTGTTTGTCACAATTAGGACATACAAAACATAAAAGTACATGTTTTAACTTTTACTTACACAGCACCTGGCACATTGGGTTACCTAGAGTATATCTTAGGGATGACCTGTCTACATAAAAATGGGAGTTTAAGGCTTGGCAAGTAGTTTAGAATGCAACGCCGAAGTGACAGTAAACTATACACTCAGGCTCTGCAGTGGCAGGCCATAGACATGTTTGAAAGGATACTTCTGAGAGTGGCACAAGCAGTACTGCAGGCCCACTAGTAGCATTTAATTGACAGGTCCTGGGTATATGGTATACCACTTTACAAGGGACTTTCAAATAAATCAAATATCTCAAACAGGTGTAAACCAAATATGCCATTTTTAGAGGAGAGAGCACACACACTTACTAGCAGAGCTGTAGTGCCAGAGTCCTAAAGCCAACGAAAAAGGAATTCAGAAAAATAGGAACATAAAACGTTTGGGATAACTTCTACAAAAAGGGCCAGGTCCAGCACAGTCCCCCTCCAGCCTAAAGACAGAGTAGACTAATTAATACCTTGATAGGCTTAGCTGCTTAGGGTGATAGAACGTGACCCTGGCATGTTACTGCAGGGGCACATGCAAGTTCTATGCCTCTCTGAACCCAGTTGGATTCCTCTATCTCTGCTTTCAGGACCGCAATGCTAACCCATGGGGAATCCTTTTCCTCATCTATGGACCCCATCAGTAAAGCACCTAACTTTAATTTTCTCACACATGCATCCCAGTAGGCAGTCAGTACCACCATGGCGAACAAAGTGATGTGGCCCATTTCACCTCTTGGGTCTGAATTCTGTCCCCAACCCAAGGAAATCTCTGTCCATAAGGATAGCAACAAACAGAGGCCTCTTACAGTGGTTAGGGTCAAGAGCCAGACCCCAGGCTGTCCAGGGGTCTCTGTCCTCTATGCTTTGTCTGAATGTGTGGGGGTTGGTAACCCTAGGTGCATTGTGTCCTTTCTCCACTCCACCTCCCACCAGTTGAGGGGTGGGATCCTGAGACTGGTCCTCCAATCCAGGATCTGTACCCTTGGGCCGGACAGAAGTCAGAGGTGAGTCCTTCCTCCCCTGCCCCTCCTTCTGGAGTTCCATACCCTCCTTTTGGGAGTGGCACCCCAAAATCCAAAACTGTCAGGGCGCTTGTGGCAGCTGTCCTGCTCAGTTCTCACACCAGTTAAAGAGTGCTACCCTGCAACTGGTCTCCCAACTCGAGGTCTATACCCTTGAGCTGGACATGAGTCAGGGTGAGTCCTTCCTCCTTCTGCGCCTCCTTCTGGAGTTCTTTACCCTCCTTTTCGGAGTGATATCCTCAGAATCCAGAACTGGTTGGACGCTAGTGTTAGTCGTCCCCCAAGTTCTGCTGAAACTATAGGGTTTCCCTCAGTGGATCGTCTCCCGGTACAGACTAGACTCCCCTCCTGGTGCTCCCTCTGAGAACTATCCAGGCTCTGGGTTTTGGTATAAGGCATCCTGGGCATCTGCCCACCCCCACTTCTCCTCCTACTCTGAGAAGGGACATGGGACCCTTTACCCACCCCAAAACACTTTGATGAAGGAATGACTTCAAAATAACCCTCAGAAGTGCGCAAGAATCCCTTTCAGCTCATCCCTGGCTCTATGCAATCAGTAAGGGGTAAATCAGCCCTTTGTGTGGGGGCAGGGCGTGACCTATTGACATGTAGCCACCTCTCCCTCTCCCAGGCCAGGAACACTGTCAGTACCCAAATGAATGGAGATGTATCCCCTGTCATACCAAGCCCTTCCTGTATTGTGGATGTCTAGAGAGTATGCACAAAGTGTAACTGTCACTCGTGCCAGATGTGGATTAGAGATAGGCTGCAAAGCACAAAGGTTATAAGAACAGAAAAATGCCTACTTTCTAAAAGGGGCATTTCTAACATATTAATGTGAAATCCAACTTCACCAGTATGTATGATTTATCACTATCATTCTCAACATACCAAACAAGAATAAACTACTCCTTTCTGATTAGGAATTGCCACTTAAAAGGGTGTAAGGGAATTCCCAATGCTAACCTATGGGAGGAGCTTGCCTCACAGTAGCAAAAAATGAAATAGTCTGTTTGTCACTACCAGGATATGCAACACATGAAAGTACATGTTCTACCTTTAACTTACACAGCACCTGGCCCATAGGGCTACTTAGAGCCCAACCTTTATGTGTAATAAAAGAGGAGCTTAAGTCTTGGCAAGTAGCTTTAAATGCCAAGTCGAAGAGGCAGCAAAACGATGCACACAGGCCCTGCAGTTGAAGGTCTAAGACAGGTTTGAAAAGATACTTCTGTAGGTGCCACAAGCTGTGCTGCAGGCCCGCTAGTAGCATTTAATTTACAGGCCCTGGGTATATGGTATACCAGTTTACAAGGGACATATAAATCAAATATCTCAAACAGGTGTAAACCAGTTATGCCATGTTTAAAGGAGACAGCACATGCACTTTAGCACTGGTTAGCAATGGTGTAGTGTCCAGAGTCCTAAATCCAACAAAAAGAAGGTCCGAAAAATAGGAGGAGGAAGGCAAACATTTTGGGTTAACCCTTGCAAAAAGGCCAGGTCCAACACATATAGATGGGTAAACAATGAATTGTGAGGATGTTTTGAATGTTTTTCAACTCCGGGCACTGAGTGACATCATAGATATCATAGACAACTTGAACTTTGCTTACATTGTCTATTTGATGTTAGTCAGAACCCATTGCTGAAAAACATCCCCGTAATTCACTGTTACCCATCTGTAATTCTATATGTTATGCATGGCTTACATAGAGAGCTATTAGTGTCAATGAATTGATTCTAAATCCAGTAAATCACTTCTATGATGTAGCAACAGTGCATACCACAACTTGTTAACTACTTTTACTATGTTATAAAGGGACTCCAGGCTGCTTTGGTTGGTCACTTTGATAGCCTGTCACTGCAACACTGGAAAGCAACAATCACATCTACTGGATGGAAGTGACGCGAAAACACAGCAAGTGGTGAGGGTGGGTGACAGGAGGCCAGTTTTTTACATTTTAGATAAAGAGAGACCATGTTATGTATTGCTCCCCAATCACTTCTCTGCCCCAGGGAAGCAGTTGTAAATAGAGAAAGAAGATTTTGGGGGGCATACATAACATAAAGTTACAGATGGTTAAAAGTGAATTATGGGGAAGTTTTTCATAGATAATATATGTCTATATATATATATATATATATATATATATATATATATATATATATATATCGTATTTTCTTGGAACATTTCATGAAGATTCATCAAACGGCACCAACGTTATTAGCAATACAAAAAAACACTCCTATAGAAACTGGATGCTATTATGTACTCCTCATAGCTACTACACATATATGGATTCTGTTGTTATTATTGCCTTGTTTCTAACGTCTGCAGATTCTCCACCCTTCCATTTGTTCCCTCTTTATAAGTCCTCCTCATGTCAGCTGATGCCTCGTAAGCTGCCGTCACAGGTTCACCTACCTCTTTTGGAAGAAGATTGAACCTCTTCTTGAATTTCAACCTCCCTCACCTACTGTAGTCTGATTCTACTTCTAGCACAGTAATATAAATGCAGAGTTTTCTCCACCTGTGTTGCCTGGTGGAGCAGGGACTTAAATATTTGATTTAAAGCTTCAGTCTTACCAACTCATCAAATCAGCAGTCCCTGCTGTTACTTGGGCTAGGCTGACACACCTTTGCCATAAGTGAGAATTAATCAAGAGCTGTCAATTGAATCAACTAGTCATCATAGTTTAAATTTCAATCTTTTGAGAGTCAATGATGAAAGTTGGATTGAGTTTCAAAGATTTATTAAAAATATTTTACTAAGTATCTTTATTGATCAGAATCAGAAATAATCATTCAGCTGATAATATAATCAATTAACATCAGAGTAAATGCATATAGCACGTCCATAACGGAAAAGTCCCTATTCTAATCATGGAGAGTGGGAGAAGAGCATTAGTCAGAACCTATATACAGCTCCATGTCTAGACATGAAAACATGAAGCTTCTGGCATCAAACCTTAAATATTTATCAAAGCAGAACTTCCCATAAAGAGAGGTTCAAGAAACTCAATAGAGTTTCAGAGCAGTGTAGATTCAGGCAGGGAAATGAAAGGGTCTCTCAGAGTGAACCCGAGAAGCATCTGGAAAGGGTCTGCAAAGAGAGATCTCAGTCTATTCTAGGAACACACACTTATATGGAGTTTCATATCAACATTCAAAACAAGTTGTTTCCTTCTTCAGTCTGCTCATTCAATCAGTGTGCAGTGTTTTCATGACAACAGGAAAGCTTCTGTCGTCTAAGCAGTCAAAAGGCGATACCTTACAGATATTAACATTTGAATTAAAAAGTATATGAAACATTTTGCAGAAACCTAGCGGTGTTCTCACCATTTCTCTACTGTGCGAAACTACAGTTCATAGTTAGGTCTTTACATCATTGTAGGAAAGTAGCCTCTTTCTAGCCTTGTTACCCCCACTTTTGGCCTGTTTGTGAGGATATGTCAGGGTGTTTTCACTGTCTCACTGGGATCCTGCTAGCCAGGGCCCAGTGCTCATAGTGAAAACCCTATGTTGTCAGTGTGTTTGTTATGTGTCACTGGGATCCTGCTAGCCAGGACCCCAGTGCTCATAAGTTTGTGACCTATATGTGTTCCCTGTGTGGTGCCTAACTGTCTCACTGAGGCTCTGCTAACCAGAACCTCAGTGGTTATGCTCTCTCTGCTTTCCAAATTTGTCACTAACAGGCTAGTGTCTAAATTTACCAATTCACATTGGCATACTGGTACACCCATATAATTCCCTAGTATATGGTACTGAGGTACCCAGGGTATTGGGGTTCCAGGAGATCCCTATGGGCTGCAGCATTTCTTTTGCAAACCATAGGGAGCTCTGACAATTCTTACACAGGCCTGCCAGTGCAGCCTGCGTGAAATAACGTCCACGTTATTTCACAGCCATTTACCACTGCACTTAAGTAACTTATAAGTCACCTATATGTCTAACCTTCACCTGGTGAAGGTTGGGTGCAAAATTACTTAGTGTGTGGGCACCCTGGCACTAGCCAAGGTGCCCCCACATCGTTCAGGGCAAATTCCCCAGACTTTGTGAGTGCGGGGACAGCATTACATGCGTGCACTATACATAGGTCACAACCTATATATGGCTTCACAATGGTAACTCCTAACATGGCCATGTAACATGTCTAAGATCATGGAATTGTCACCCCAATACCATTCTGGTATTGGGGTGACAATTCCATGATCCCCCGGGTCTCTAGCACAGGACCTGGGTATTGCCAAACTGCCTTTCCGGGGTCTCCACTGCAGCTGCTGCTGCCAACCCCTCAAACAGGTTTCTGCCCTCCTGGGGTCCAGGCAGCCCTTGCCCAGGAAGGCAGAACAAAGGATTTCCTCTGAGAGAGGGTGTTACACCCTCTCCCTTTGGAAATAGGTGTGAAGGCTGGGGAGGAGTAGCCTCCCTCAGCCTCTGGAAATGCTTTGATGGGCACAGATGGTGCCCATCTCTGCATAAGCCAGTCTACACCGGATCAGGGATCCCCCAGCCCTGCTCTGGCACGAAACTGGACAAAGGAAAGGGGAGTCACCACTCCCCTGACCAGTACCTCCCAGGGGAGGTGCCCAGAGCTCCTCCAGTGTGTCCCAGACCTCTGCCATCTTGGAAACAGAGGTGTTGGGGGCACACTGGACTGCTATGAGTGGCCAGTGCCAGCAGGTGACGTCAGAGGCTCCTTCTGATAGGTTGTTACCTCTCTTGGTAGCCAATCCTCCTTCCTTGGTAGCCATACCTCCTTTTCTGGCTATTTCGGGTCTCTGCTTTGGGGAATTCTTTAGATAACGAATGTAAGAGATCATCAGAGTTCCTCTGCATCTCCCTCTTCACCTTCTACCAAAGGATCGACCGCTGACTGCTCAGGGCGCCTGCAAAACCGCAACAAAGTAGCAAGATGACTGTAGGAAGTTGGCTCTGTATGCACTATTTCAAAGTAAGGAATAGCATGCACAGAGTCCAAGGGTTCTCCTTAGAGGTAAGATAGTGGCAAAAAGAGATAATACTAATGCTCTATTTTGTGGTAGTGTGGTCGAGCAGTAGGCTTATCAAAGGAGTAGTGTTAAGCATTTGTTGTACATACACACAGGCAATAAATGAGGAACACACACTCAGAGACAAATCCAGCCAATAGGTTTTGTTATAGAAAAATATCTTTTCTTAGTTTATTTTAAGAACCACAGGTTCAAATTCTACATGTAATATCTCATTTGAAAGGTATTGCAGGTAAGTACTTTTGGAACTTTGAATGATTGCAGTAGCATATATACTTTTCACATAAAACACAAATAGCTGTTTTAAAAGTGGACACAGTGCAATTTTCACAGTTCCTGGGGGAGGTAAGTTATTGTTAGTTTTAGCAGGTAAGTAAATCACTTACAAGTCTCAGGTTTGGGTCCAAGGTAGCCCACCGTTGGGGGTTCAGAGCAACCCCAAAGTTACCACACCAGTAGCTCAGGGCCGGTCAGGTGCAGAGGTCAAAGAGGTGCCCAAAACACATAGGCTTCAATGGAGAGAAGGGGGTGCCCCGGTTCCAGTCTGCCAGCAGGTAAGTACCCGCGTCTTTGGAGGGCAGACCAGGGGGGTTTTGTAGGGCACCGGGGGACACACAAGTCAGCACAAAAAGTACACCCTCAGCAGTGCGGGGGCGGCCGGGTGCAGTGTGTAAACAAGCGTTGGGTTCTCTGTAGGTTTCAATGGGAGACCAAGGGGTCTCTTCAGCGGTGCAGGCAGGCAAGGGGGGGGCTCCTCGGGGTAGCCACCACCTGGGCAAGGGAGAGAGCCTCCTGGGGGTCACTCCTGCACAGAAGTTCCGATCCTTCAGGTGCTGGGGGCTGCGGGTGCAGGGTCTTTTCCAGCCATCGGGAAATTAGAGTTCAGGCAGTCGCGGTCAGGGGAAGCCTCGGGATTCCCTCTGCAGGCTTCGCTGTGGGGCCTCAGGGGGGACAACTTTGGTTACTCACGGACTCGGAGTCGCCGGAGGGTCCTCCCTGAGGTGTTGGTTCTCCACCAGTCGAGTCGGGGTCGCCGGGTGCAGTGTTGCAAGTCTCACGCTTCTTGCGGGTCTTTAAATCTGCTCCTCTGTAACAAAGTTGCAGTTCTTTTGGAGCAGTGCCACTGTCCTCGGGAGTTTCTTGTCTTTCTTGAAGCAGGGCAGTCCTCTGAGGATTCAGAGGTCGCTGGTCCTTTGGAAAGCGTCGCTGGGGCAGGTTTCTTCGGAAGGCAGGAGACAGGCCGGTAAGACTGGGGCCAAAGCAGTTGGTGTCTTCTGTTCTTCTTCTGCAGGGGTTTTTCAGCTCAGCAGTCCTCTTCTTCTTGTAGTTTCAGGAATCTAAAGTTTTAGGTTCAGGGGAGCCCTTAAATACTAAATTTAAGGGCGTGTTTAGATCTGGGGGGTTAGTAGCCAATGGCTACTAGCCCTGAGGGTGGGTACACCCTCTTTGTGCCTCCTCCCAAGGGGAGGGGGTCACATTCCTATCCCTATTGGGGGAATCCTCCTTCTACAAGATGGAGGATTTCTAAAAGTCAGAGTCACCTCAGCTCAGGACACCTTAGGGGCTGTCCTGACTGGCCAGTGACTCCTCCTTGTTTTTCTCATTATCTCTCCTGGACTTGCCGCCAAAAGTGGGGGCTGGGTCCAGGAGGCGGGCATCTCCACTAGCTGGAGTGCCCTGGGGCATTGTAACATGAAGCTTGAGCCTTTGAAGCTCACTGCTAGGTGTTATAGTTCCTGCAGGGGGGAGGTGTGAAGCACCTCCACCCAGAGCAGGCTTTGTTTCTGTCCTCAGAGAGCACAAAGGCTCTTACCGCATGGGGTCAGAAACTTGTCTCTCAGTAGCAAGCTGGCAGAGACCAGTCAGTCCTGCACTGAACAATTGGGTAAAATACAGGGGGTATCTCTAAGATGCCCTCTGTGTGCATTTTTTAGTAAATCCAACACTGGCATCAGTGTGGGTTTATTATCCTGAGAAGTTTGATACCAAACTTCCCAGTATTCAGTGTAGCCATTATGGAGCTGTGGAGTTCGTTTTTGACAGACTCCCAGACCATATTCTCTTATGGCTACCCTGCACTTACAATGTCTAAGGTTTTGCTTAGACACTGTAGGGGCATGGTGCTCATGCACCTATGCCCTCACCTGTGGTATAGTGCACCCTGCCTTAGGGCTGTAAGGCCTGCTAGAGGGGTGACTTACCTATGCCACAGGCAGTGTGAGGTTGGCATGGCACCCTGAGGGGAGTGCCATGTCGACTTAGTCATTTTCTCCCCACCAGCACACACAAGCTGGCAAGCAGTGTGTCTGTGCTGAGTGAGGGGTCCCTAGGGTGGCATAAGACATGCTGCAGCCCTTAGAGACCTTCCCTGGCATCAGGGCCCTTGGTACCAGGGGTACCAGTTACAAGGGACTTACCTGGGTGCCAGGGTTGTGCCAATTGTGTAGACAACGGTACATTTTAGGTGAAAGAACACTGGTGCTGGGGCCTGGTTAGCAGGGTCCCAGCACACTTCTCAGTCAAGTCAGCATCAGTATCAGGCAAAAAGTGAGGGGTAACTGCAACAGGGAGCCATTTATTTACACAAGCCCCCCCCAGCCCACAGGCCAGGAGACTCAGCCAAAGCTGGGAGAGTCTTCCTAGTCTGTCAGGCGAGGAAGAGTAGAGGAAATAGGCTGGTTTGTTGCAGGGCCTACTCTGCCTTACATCCTCCTGTCCAGGTCATTCCCTCTGGGGAACTGACCCACTTCCACAGTGATAGGACCTAGTCTGAATTGCCTCTTGTCTGTGCTTTTAATGTCTCTACCCATTCTCTTTATTTTGGGGTTAGAGGTATCCACCTCTGCTAATCTTATCTTAGCCAGGGTCACCCCTAGCTTACCCAAAGAGGTTACCCAGAGCTGGAGTAACCCCACCATGACCAACAGGGTCAGGGGGCCTAACTTGCTATTTGGCATGGGGTCAGACCACCATGCCAAGGATAGTGCAGCCATAAAGGCTAACACCCAGCAGAGGCCACTGACAGCTGTCAGTGCCCAGAACCACACCTTTAGCTCTTCACCTACAAGGAAAGGGGCTAAGTTACAGGCTTCTTTGGGTTCAGGGTGCCTGTCTGCTGTATTAGAGTGGGGGGTTACCACATCTTGTAGTAAACACCCTTCTTCCACTCTTTCGTCTGTTAGCTGAGGAGCCACCCACTTAGGCTTAACAGTTGCCTGACTAGCCAGGACTTCTTGTGGGTCAGGTTGGACTTTATCAGAGCCACTTTTGGAGTTCTCCCCTACTGGAGCAGAATCTCCTTGGCTTGCTGGGACCTTGGCTAAAGGTTGTCCACCCTTCCTACACTGTTTTCTATTCTTTTTCTTCTGGGGCCTGCTTGCAGTTACTGCAGGGGCAGGACCTCCAGAATCCTTGGGAGAGGACTGGCACTGGACCAGTTCCTCTCTTGGGCTCTGACTAACCTCTGGGTAGTCATTTCCAAGGAGACAAAAAAGGGGGAGGTCTGTACTGACTACCACCCTTCTCCAGCTAAACGTCCCTCCCACTTCTATGGGCACAAAAGCCACTGGCCTATCAGTGACCCTGTCTGGGCTAACTCTTACTCTGGCAGTCTCACCTGGGATGTACTGGTTTGAGAACACCAGCCTGTCATGCACAATAGTGTGACTGGCACAAGCGTCTCTCAGGGCAGTGGCTGGGATTCCATTCACCAGTAGGTGGTGGAAGTGTCTACTTCCCTCTGGAATCTCCAACTCACCTGTTGGGCCCTTTTTCCAGTTGAAGGCTATGAAGACCTCCTCATCTGAGGAGTCATCCCCAATGGCTACACTGGTCACCCCTGGGATTTTGCTAGGGGTTTTGTTTTTGGGACAAGAAGTGTCCTTGGTGTGGTGCCCTGTCTGTCTACAGTTTTGGCACCATGCCTTAGTGGCATCCCAGTTCTTACCCTGGTACCCACCTTTGTTTTGGGTTGTGTCTCGGGGCCCACCCACCTGGTCTGGTTTTTGGGGGCCTACAGAGGACTCTTTTTCTTTGTTTCTAGTGTCACCCACTTTCTCCTGGGGAGGCTTTGTAACCCCTTTCTTTTGGTCACCCCCAGTGGAAGTTTTGGTTACCCTAGTCTTGACCCAATGGTCCGCCTTCTTTCCCAATTCTTGGGGAGAAAAAGGTCCTAGGTCTACCAGATACTGATGCAACTTTTCATTGAAGCAGTTACTTAAAATGTGTTCTTTCATAAACAAATTATAAAGCCCAACATAGTCATGCACTTCATTTCCAGTTACCCAACCATCCAGTGTTTTTACTGAGTAGTCAACAAAATCAACCCAGGTCTGGCTCGAGGATTTTTGAGCCCCCCTGAACCTAATTCTATACTCCTCAGTGGAGAATCCAAAGCCCTCAATCAGGGTACCTTTCATGAGGTCATAAGATTCTGCATCGTTTCCAGAGAGTGTGAGGAGTCTATTCCTACACTTTCCAGTGAACATTTCCCAAAGGAGAGCACCCCAGTGAGATTTGTTCACTTTTCTGGTTACACAAGCCCTCTCAAAAGCTGTGAACCATTTGGTGATGTCATCACCATCTTCATATTTAGTTACAATCCCTTTAGGGATTTTCAACATGTCAGGAGAATCTCTGACCCTATTTATGTTGCTGCCACCATTGAAGGGTCCTAGGCCCATCTCTTGTCTTTCCCTTTCTATGGCTAGGATCTGTCTTTCCAAAGCCAATCTTTTGGCCATCCTGGCTAACTGGATGTCCTCTTCACTGGAGTTATCCTCAGTGATTTCAGAGATGTTGGTCCCTCCTGTGAGGGAAGCAGCATCTCTGACTATAATGTTTGGAGTCAGGGCTTGAGAGGCCCTGTCCTCCCTAGATAGGACTGGTAGGGGGGAATCAACCTCCAAGTCACTATAATCATCCTCTGAGTTGCCATCCTCAGAGAGGTTGGCCTTTTCAAACTCTTTCAACAGCTCCTGGAGCTGTAGTTTGGAAGGTCTGGGGCCCATTACTATTTTCTTTATTTTACAGAGTGACCTTAGCTCCCTCATCTTAAGATGGAGGTAAGGTGTGGTGTCGAGTTCCACCACATTCACATCTGTACTGGACATTATGCTTCTAAAAGTTGGAATACTTTTTAAGAATCTAAAACTAGTTCTAGAATCTAATTCAAACTTTTACCAAACTTTTAAACTCTAAAAGCAATGCTAACAGGGACTAACACAAGGCCCTAGCAGGACTTTAAAGAATTTAGAAAAATTTCAAATTGCAAAAAATCCATTTCTAATGACAATTTTTGGAATTTGTCGTGTGATCAGGTATTGGCTGAGTTGTCCAGCAAATGCAAAGTCTTGTACCCCACCGCTGATCCACCAATGTAGGAAGTTGGCTCTGTATGCACTATTTCAAAGTAAGGAATAGTATGCACAGAGTACAAGGGTTCCCCTTAGAGGTAAGATAGTGGCAAAAAGAGATAATACTAATGCTCTATTTTGTGGTACTGTGGTCGAGCAGTAGGCTTATCAAAGCAGTAGTGTTAAGCATTTGTTGTACATACACACAGGCAATAAATGAGGAACACACACTCAGAGACAAATCCAGCCAATAGGTTTTGTTATAGAAAAATATATTTTCTTAGTTTATTTTAAGAACCACAGGTTCAAATTCTACATGTAATATCTCATTTGAAAGGTATTGCAGGTAAGTACTTTTGGAACTTTGAATGATTACAGTAGCATATATACTTTTCACATAAAACACAAATAGCTGTTTTAAAAGTGGACACAGTGCAATTTTCACAGTTCCTGGGGGAGGTAAGTTATAGTTAGTTTTAGCAGGTAAGTAAATCACTTACAAGTCTCAGGTTTGGGTCCAAGGTAGCCCACCTTTGGGGGTTCATAGCAACCCCAAAGTTACCACACCAGTAGCTCAGGGCCGGTCAGGTGCAGAGGTCAAAGAGGTGCCCAAAACACATAGGCTTCAATGGAGAGAAGGGGGTGCCCCGGTTCCAGTCTGCCAGCAGGTAAGTACCGGCGTCTTCGAAGGGCAGACCAGGGGGGTTTTGTAGGGCACCGGGGGGGACACAAGTCAGCACAAAAAGTACACCCTCAGCAGTGCGGGGGCGGCCGGGTGCAGTGTGTAAACAAGCGTCGGGTTCTCTGTAGGTTTCAATGGGAGACCAAGGGGTCTCTTCAGCGGTGCAGGCAGGCAAGGGGGGGGCTCCTCGGGGTAGCCACCACCTGGGCAAGGGAGAGGGCCTCCTGGGGGTCACTCCTGCACAGAAGTTCCGATCCTTCAGGTGCTGGGGGCTGCGGGTGCAGGGTCTTTTCCAGCCGTCGGGAAATTAGAGTTCAGGCAGTCGCGGTCAGGGGGAGCCTCGGGATTCCCTCTGCAGGCGTCGCTGTGGGGGCTCAGGGGGGACAACTTTGGTTACTCACGGACTCGGAGTCGCCGGAGGGTCCTCCCTGAGGTGTTGGTTCTCCACCAGTCGAGTCGGGGTCGCCGGGTGCAGTGTTGCAAGTCTCACGCTTCTTGCGGGGATTTGCAGGGGTCTTTAAATTTGCTCCTCTGTAACAAAGTTGCAGTTCTTTTGGAGCAGTGCCGCTGTCCTCAGGAGTTTCTTGTCTTTCTTGAAGCAGGGCAGTCCTCTGAGGATTCAGAGGTCACTGGTCCTTTGGAAAGCGTCGCTGGGGCAGGTTTCTTTGGAAGGCAGGAGACAGGCCGGTAAGACTGGGGCCAAAGCAGTTGGTGTCTTCTGTTCTTCTTCTGCAGGGGTTTTTCAGCTCAGCAGTCCTCTTCTTCTTGTAGTTTCAGGAATATAAAGTTTTAGGTTCAGGGGAGCCCTTAAATACTAAATATAAGGGCGTGTTTAGGTCTGGGGGGTTAGTAGCCAATGGCTACTAGCCCTGAGGGTGGGTACACCCTCTTTGTGCCTCCTCCCAAGGGGAGGGGGTCACATTCCTATCCCTATTGGGGGAATCCTCCTTCTACAAGATGGAGGATTTCTAAAAGTCAGAGTCACCTCAGCTCAGGACACCTTAGGGGCTGTCCTGACTGGCCAGTGACTCCTCCTTGTTTTTCTCATCATCTCTCCTGGACTTGCCGCCAAAAGTGGGGGCTGGGTCCAGGAGGCGGGCATCTCCACTAGCTGGAGTGCCCTGGGGCATTGTAACATGAAGCTTGAGCCTTTGAAGCTCACTGCTAGGTGTTACAGTTCCTGCAGGGGGAGGTGTGAGGCACCTCCACCCAGAGCAGGCTTTGTTTCTGTCCTCAGAGAGCACAAAGGCTCTCACCGCATGGGGTCAGAAACTCGTCTCTCAGTAGCAGGCTGGCAGAGACCAGTCAGTCCTGCACTGAACAATTGGGTAAAATACAGGGGGTATCTCTAAGATGCCCTCTGTGTGCATTTGTTAGTGAATCTAACACTGGCATCAGTGTGGGTTTATTATCCTGAGAAGTTTGATACCAAACTTCCCAGTATTCAGTGTATTATGGAGCTGTGGAGTTTGTTTTTGACAGACTCCCAGACCATATTCTCTTATGGCTACCCTGCACTTACAATGTCTAAGGTTTTGCTTAGACACTGTAGGGGCATGGTGCTCATGCACCTATGCCCTCACCTGTGGTATAGTGCACCCTGCCTTAGGGCTGTAAGGCCTTCTAGAGGGGTGACTTACCTATGCCACAGGCAGTGTGAGGTTGGCATGGCACCCTGAGGGGAGTGCCATGTCGACTTAGTCATTTTCTCCCCACCAGCACACACAAGCTGGCAAGCAGTGTGTCTGTGCTGAGTGAGGGGTCCCTAGGGTGGCATACGACATGCTGCAGCCCTTAGAGACCTTCCCTGGCATCAGGGCCCTTGGTACCAGGGGTACCAGTTACAAGGGACTTACCTGGGTGCCAGGGTTGTGCCAATTGTGTAGACAACGGTACATTTTAGGTGAAAGAACACTGGTGCTGGGGCCTGGTTAGCAGGGTCCCAGCACACTTCTCAGTCAAGTCAGCATCAGTATCAGGCAAAAAGTGAGGGGTAACTGCAACAGGGAGCCATTTCTTTACAATGACTACCAGCAACATTGTAGCACCTCATCCTGTCGGCTTTCTCGACTGTTTCCAGCTGGTGCATGCTCTGGGGGTAGCCTGCCTTCACCCTGCACCAGAAGCTCCAAAGAAATCTCCTGTGGGTCGACAGAATCTTCCCCCTGCTAACGCAGGCACCAAAAGACTGCAACACTGGTCCTCTGGGTCCCCTCTCATCCTGACGAGCGTGGTCCCTGGAACACAGCAACTCTGTCCAACTGACTCCCACAGTCCAGTGACTCTTCAGTCCAAGTTTGGTGGAGGTAAGTCCTTGCCTCTCCACGCTAGATTGCAAAGCTGTGTACTGCGTGATTTGCAGCTGCTCCGGCTCCTGTGCACTCTTACAAGATTTCCTTCGAGCACAGCCAAGCCTGGTCCCTGGCACTCCTTCCTGCAGTGCACAACCTTCTGAGTTGTCCTCCGGCGTTGCGGGACTCCCTTTTGTGACTTTGCGTGGACTCCAGTTCACTCTTCTTCCAAGTGCCTGTATTTCTGCGGGTGCTGCCTGTTTTTGTGAGGGCTCCCCGAATTGCTGGATGCCCCCTCTGTATCCTCCTCCATGTGGCGACATCCTGGTCCCTCCTGGGCCACAACAGCACCCAAAAACCTCTACCGCAACCCTTGCAGCTAGCAAGGTTTTTGTGCGGTCTTTCTGCATGGGAACACCTCTGCAAGCTTCATTGCGACGTGGGACATCCGTCTTCCAAAGGAGAAGTCCCTAGTCCTCTTCTTTCTTGCAGAACTCCAAGCTTCTTCCACCCAGTGGCAGCTTCCTTGCACCCTCAGCTGGCATTTCCTGGGCTCCTGCCCACTCTCGACACTGTCGCGACTATTGGACTTGGTCTCCTTGTCTTACAGGTACTCAGGTCCAGAAATCCACTGTTGTTGCATTGCTGGTTTTTGTTGTTCCTGCAGAATCCCCCTATCACGACTTCTGTTTTCTCTGGGGGTAGTAGGTTCACTTTACACCTACCTTTCAGGGTCTTGGGGTGGGGTATTTTTCTAACCCTCACTGTTTTCTTACATTCCTAGCGACTCTCTTCAAGCTCACATAGGTTTGAGGTCCATTCATGGTTCGCATTCCACTTTTGGAGTATATGGTTTGTGTTGCCCCCATACCTATGTGCTCCTATTGCAACCTATTGTAATTCTACACTGTTTGCATTACTTTTCTTGCTATTACTTACCTAATTTTGGTTTGTGTACATATATCTTGTGTATATAACTTATCCTCATACTGAGGGTACTCACTGAGATACTTTTGGCATATTGTCATAAAAATAAAGTACCTTTATTTTTAGTAACTCTGTGTATTGCGTTGTCTTATGATATTGTGCATATGATACAAGTGGTATAGTAGGCGCTTTACATGTCTCCTAGTTCAGCCTAAGCTGCTTTGCCATAGCTACCTTCTATCAGTCTAAGCTGCTTGAAACACTTTTTCTACACTAATAAGGGATAACTGGACCTGGCACAAGGTGTAAGTACCTCTGGTACCCACTAGAAGCCAGGCCAGCCTCCTACAATCATACCATTAGATCATAAGTCTCTCATCCATTTCGTTTAACAGGACTAACAGGACTATTGGTCATACAGAAACATTAGATGGAAAATAAACTAAACATTTTAATACATTATTATATTCTATGAAAATCAAACAATAGGAAGGTCATAACCTGAGATTTCTATTAACTCACTCTTCTCAGCACTTTTTCGTCATTCAAAGTTTAAAACATTTCACTTTCTTGACCTAAGGTCAGATTCTGTAAACACTGCATTCTGCAGCTATTCAAACCTAATGGCAGTAAATGTAAAAGACTAGTGCTATCATATGCTTTTCAAATATGACTTTTCCTCTAAAGCCTACACTTTATTTCTACATGTTAATTGCACTAATGTTTACTATTTAAAAATGCTTTAGCATGCCATAAAATTACTTTTACCTCGAAGGACTGCATGATGAGCTTGTCATCCTTACTGGTCAGAATTGACATCCGTTTCAAACCCTATTTTTCCCCTAGGGCAGGCTTCAAGCAATATTTCTGCTTGCTTCCTTATTCACCTTGAGCCAATTCACAAATGCATTGAGTATGTGAAAAAGTACTTCTGAAGTACTACTTCATGTACATCTAAATGCGTCTGTATGTTTGTCCCACATTCTTTAAGCTAACACTAAATAAATGTTTTCCTTTTGATAGCTTCCCTTTTAATGATTATTCTTTTGGAAAACCTGAAAACTGTTTTCATGTGTGTATGAGTTCCAAACTATGGAACCAATTCATAAAGGTATTTATGAGTATGTACAGCAGTACTACTGCAGTACAACTGCACACAGTCATAAACACCTTTGTTATTTTGCCCCAATAATTTTTCGTAATCTTAACTAATGGTGTATTTTTTACAGTCATTAAGTTTTTACCCCACACTTCCTGTATTGGTGTACTGGGAATAGAAGCAAGCGCCAAGAAAGACTGTCTGCCTTATCTGATGCAATGGGACCAGCCTTCTTCTTTCAATTGAGAAGCAAGAAATAATTTTCCACAAGCTCTTTAAAAGGAATTAATATGCACATGATTTTGTTGTCATCCAGGCTGAAGGTAAGATTAGTGCTGTTAGTAACACCAACATTCTTGAAGTCCTGGTAGCAGCAGGTGTGATGGGCCAACAAACAGGTTTCTATATCTGAGGATGATTCCCTAGAACTACCATCACAGATTTAAGTGTGTTCAACTTCACGTTATTAGCTATCAAATGTGATTGAAGCAAGACATTCCCACAGTTTGAGGGAACAATCAGAGTTACTACCACTTTGCTTTCAACAACTGAATATCATTAGTGTATTTAAAAAAATAAGCCAAATGAATGAATTAATGCAACAAAATGAGTTAAATAAATATTGATGAACTGCATAAAATGTACAACAATTCTCTATAGATCAATGTCCATTAAAAACATGAAATCCTTAAATTCACACATAACTAAATACTAGACTTAAAATTATAAAGCACAAAATAAAATCAAGACCAGTCTAGCACCAACTGTACCAGAAATCTGTGTCAGTGAGTGTTAAACGTGGCCCTCTCTGCAGGGACACCCTCAAACTTTTTGACATCACCACTCCTGTTTCCTGAACCCATTTTTGTTGGCTTTTAGGTCACTGTGCACCTTACCACCACCTTACCACTTCCAACAAACACTACAGTGCTTCTGCTCGCTCCTGTAAACATGGTAAAACTGGCTTGCACTCAATTGGCATATTTAACTTAAAAACAAGGTGATGGATGGAATGCTTGAATTAATCTCAGCCACTGGCAATCACTCCCTATGGGAACAGTCTAGCCCGAACTGCCAGGCCAGGACCACCCTGGACCAGAAACAAGTAACCTGGGACCGATTTCGAGATATCACCCATCATTTGTGTAATTTACTTGAATGTCCCTAGTAAACTGCTATTTCATATACCAAGGGCTGGTAAATTAAGTGCTACTAGTGGGCCATCAGCACTTATTGTGCCACCCACTTAAGTAGCCCTGTCTCAGGTCTGCCATTGCAGCCTGTGTGCAGTTTTAAACTGCCATTTTGGACTTGCAAAATAAATGTTTTGCCAGGCCCAAAATTTCCTTTTTCAAAATATAGGTCATCCCTAGGATAGGTCCTAAGCTGCTCATATGGAAAGTTGTGTTGTATTTAAAAAGTTGGACACGTACTTTTGTAGCTTTACATGTCCTAATAGTGAAAAACCTTAAAATTCATTTTTCACTATTGCAAGGTTTACCCCTACCATAGTACAACATTGATTTACCTTCTTCGATTTAATAAATGATAACTTTTGTTGGGAGCAGGTAGGAATTTCATGTATGGTGTCTGTTGAATTATAATTAAAACTCACTTTACTTGTAGCGTTGGTTTTTAAGTCACAATTCTGAAAATGCCACTTTTAGAAAGCTGGTATTTTCTTGTCCTGACCATTTGATACCTGCAGCCTGTTCTTGGATCAAATCACTAGGTGTAGTTGGCTGTTGGCCTTTGTGTATCCCTCCCAGAAAGCCACACAATAGAGGGTCTGGGTATTGGCAGAATTGCCCATCCTGACTTGATGAGAGGAGTGGAGCTGTCACTTGTCACACTTGTACTTCAAGGACACTGTCTCTGCTCAAGTACAAAGGACTTCATACTAGCCCATTGTGCCTGCAGATAGACTGGGACAAGGGCAAGGATGCAGGAAATTCCAGACATGCGGGTAAAGGGAAGACTCCAAATGTTTCTTCTACTACAAAGTGTGCACCAGGTATAAAAAAGGAGACCCTCAGACCCATCTTCAGTGCACTCCTGGACCTGTAGATACTGCAGAAGAAGGGTTGCCCAGATGTCAGAGGATTACCCTGCTGCTTGAGAGCTGCACTGCTGTCTGAGAAGGAAGACTGGACTTGCACCTTTCATCCCAGACTGAAGTGACTTCAAGGGTCAGCTGACTGATGTTGTGTTTGTGCTACAGGGACACAACAAGGTCCAGAGGCTTCTTTGCAATTGCCCAGCTGACCTGCTGAAATGGACCTGCATCTGGATTTTCCTGAGCACTGCTGCTTACTGCTGGAGTGAATTTGTAATCCCCAAGAGGCGCCTCCCAGGTAGGCCATGGAATCTTGGTGTGGCATCAGTTGAGCTCCTCCTTGAAAGAAAGGGGAAATCCTTTAGTTTTGGGCTCATTGCCACCACAAATGGGCCAGTTCCTGACAAAATCCAGCTGCCCATGCCAACTGCCAATGTGAAGTTGAGGTGAACTTGACTCTCCATGCTTAGCGACCACCAGCAACGATTGGTGATGTTAGATCTGCACTTAGCACTGCAGATTTGACAGCCAGCAGTGATTGTAACGTGAGGCTCCAACAACGACGGTCTGTGATGCTGGCAAGATCTTTGTCCTACAGCACCCACTGTCTGCAACACCTGGCCTGCTCCTCATGCTACAGTGATGACCGTTCTTGACACATTCTCTGCTCCTTGTGACCTCTTCCACCCCCGAACTGGAAACGTCGTGCTGGACTTTAGAAGATAACTTTTTCAGCTGGACTAACCTGGTCCCTGAATCTGACCACACTCTATCGCAGTCAGCCTGAACTTGTGACTTTCACTTGGTCTCATACAACCAGATAACCGTGAGTGGTGCCTTGTGCTTTTAGGTGCTATGCCTACCTTAGATCTTCAAAACTGTATAACTCCAGTTTAGGCACTATACTTACCTTAACGCCTTCAAATTTCATATCCCCAGTTCCACTGATTAGATTTTTTTATTTGGGTGTCAAACAATTTCTGAAATTTTACTCACGGTCAACCTCAACTTGTGACTTTGTTCCAGTCCAGCACAACCAGATAACCACAGTTGGCCCTTTGTGTTCTTTGGCTTTTCAGCATTATTTCTAAGTAAATCTTTAAAACTGCATTTCTCTAGTTAAATTGATGTGGTTTTTTTCTTGTGTTTTCACTTTAATAATGTTGGAGGGCTGTATAAATACGCTACATCTAAGTTAGGGCTGACTGATTTTCTGCCAAGCTACCAGAGGATTAAGGCATAAGTTAACTTAGTGACTTTTTGTGGGTGGGTCATCCAGACAAGAATTCTGACTGTTAACTGAGTAGGATTTCAGTCACCTTCAACTGATTTCTTACATTGCTGGCAGTGGTGGGATTCAGTACTTGTGTTTGTGCAGTGCCATACAGTGATTTGTGTAACACAAAAATCGAATGATAAACAATTTCATACCATTTAGATTTTTTAAAATGTTCCTTACTTAGCCATTTTGTTTTTCAAAATTCACTCTCATTTTACCTGACTGCCTGTGACTCTACCTACAAGCATGGAATTTAAGCTCAACAACCTGGAGACCTACTCTGCAGCTGAGCTCAGACATTTCTGCAGGGAGGGGAGGATGCCATCAAAAAGGGACTGCAAAAAGGAGGAGTGCAAAAGGCTCTCAGGGCTCACGAGAAGGCCGACCAATTGTTAGACACAACAGAGAAGGAGGAAGTTATGGAGGAGCAAAAAGAGGACTTGGGCAGAGGTCTTGAGCTGCAGCACCCTAAGAGAAGGAAGTATTGCTTATAGATGGGGATCCCCCTGACAGGGCAGGGAGCTTTGTGTATTCCAACAGTCTGTCCCTAGAGGGCTGAAAGGGAGTTTAAGCTGTAGCTTGCTAAATTAAAATTGTAGACAGCCAAAGAGGAGACTGCTGGCAAGAGTGCCCTTGAAGAGAGGAAGTTGGCCCTGGAGGAGAGGCAGACCAATGAGGAGGCTACTGCCAAGAGGGCAGCAGTGGGGGCTGCCAAGGGCCTTCGGTAAAAGAAGTTGGCCATGGATGAAAGAAAAATGGCCCATGAGATAAGTGTCAGAGAGCTAGACATCAAACCCAAGCAAGTAGATTCCAGCAGCAATGGTGACAGCAATACCCTAGTGTCCACTGGAGACAAGAGGTTCCATATTTAAAAGGATCTGATAACTAACCCTGTTGTGGGGATGACATAGATAAGTAGTTCAAAGCTTATGAGATTGCCCTAGAAATGCAAAGGGTCCCAGAAGAGGACTGAGAGGCCAGTCTCTGGAGGCACATACCTAGTTAGCGGAGAGATGCCCTGTTGGCATTTGGCAATGGGGAAAGGGTGAGGTATCCCTCCATGACAAATCTATACATTTTGATATAGATTAGCCCCAAGTATTGTATAATTCCAATGTTTCCATTTATATTTAGAATGAATATTGAAGTTCATGAGTCATCACATTCTAGTATAATGATTTATTAATCTTGTGGTTACTTGAAAGATTCCAATTGCGATGCTTGACATGGTATTACAGACTGGATCAACAGCAACAGCAGCTATATCATTTATATTATAATAATATGGCCATGTATCCTAGGATATGCCAGGAGCATGATCAGACCGTTTGGAATTAGAATATTGGAACGCTATTGAAACATCAACAAACCAGAGATTGCCCCCCCCCACTCACTGAACATTATCACTGATATCATCCTAATTTCAAAACCTTCACTTGCTTTGGAGTGGAAAAAATCTAAATATTACTGAGGTGGCAACAGAAAACTCACCATGAGTAGAAGAGAAAGTGAAATCATATTGAGATTGGATACCACTAAAAATGGACTAAGTAAAGACACAGAAATGCACTCCTGTTTGTAATAACCTCTTACCCTTAATTATTTTGCCTATCAATACTGCCTAGAAAAATAGGTGTCTGTTAATCATTCACTATATCATGTTTAATTAACATCAGATTATATTGTACTGTACCACATGGCTTATTTGTACTGTTTGCTTCATATAAATTTATAGGCAGAATAATCACGAATTATCATACATTTTTGATCCTACTTTCTCTTGACCAATCTCCATATTAGATGACCTTAGGCAACTTATAATGGAGATGTGACATATTCCTAACTAACAAACTGTAGGACACAATACCACTTTTTCTGACATTCCTATCACTTACGGAGCAGTCCTACCTTGGCATTACACAACAGCTTTTAGATCGATATCCTCACATCAAGTTTATTGTGATATCCTTAATTGACATCGGATCTGGACACATAAACATATGATTCATAGCAATATACCACTGCTTTATGATCAATACCAACACATTGAGTTCACTGACAACTTTTACCTGATCTGTGATTAGACTATGCATACATAGCATTTCTATATCTTCTTCAGAACATATCCAGTCTGTCTCATTTGAAAATACTCTCCAATTAATGTTTTAATATACTGGAATATTAGTCTTGGTCATAATATATTAATCAAACCAAAAACAACAACAAGATGGCCGGCCTGCCACAATGACTCAAAAATTGCCACTTCCTTTGCTGTATAACCCACCTTGAAGAACATTGTATACGGGTGATCTTTCGACCTCCCACAAGGAGTTCTATTTGATCATGTTCAATATTGTAGAAGCTGGGAACTTACTTATTTTGCCCATCTCCAAAGAGAACACTATACTTACTTACCCTACCTTGTACATCAACATTTGGGATTAGTTATCTATTATCACAGCACCTGTATCAAGATGTTCTTCGTACTATCAAAGTTATAACATGGCCTCTTCCTCCATAATACAAGTTTACATGATCTGTCAACCTTGGCCAACCCTCCCAAAGGCAGCCAACCCACGGGTCCCCTCCGTGGGCCGCTCTTGGCCCTGAGGACCCCAGACCCAGCAATTTCAGGGTGAGGTGGGCATGCAGCCCCCTCCTCAGGCTGATTTCAGCCTCAGTGACCCCATACCCTCCGGGTCAGACACCATATTTAATAGAAAGGGGTCATGCAGCCCCTCTCCCCGGGATGATTTTGGCCCTTGGGATCCCATCCCCAAGGACCCACCAATATATTTACAGGGGAGGAAGCCACACCACTCACTCCCTTGGCCTATTTTAGCCCCGGACATCCTATCCCCCAGGGCATGACCATAATGCAAAAAGGGGGAGGCAACACGCAACCCCATCTCAAGGCCGATATCAGCCCTAGGGACTCCATCCCTGGGTCCTGGCCAATGTCCAAAGGGGAGGGAGGCCATGCCACCCCCTTCCCCGCGCTATTGTGGTAGTAATACTACCAACAGCCTGGAGGTAATTACCACCAAACTATGACCATGGCGGTGATACCTCACATAGACAGCCAATGGACCACACCAACCGCCAGGGCGTTAACACCACTGACCACGGAGGTAGCCATCAATAGCCAGGTGGAAGTCAAGGTACCGCCCATATTATGAAAAAGCAAACCACCATGATTTCCGGGGCGGTACCAACGCGATCAAGAGCCTGGTGGAAACACAGTACAGAAACGAAAGACTCACCATTAGGGAAACAGAAGACTATGCGGCTGCCATGGAACCGGAACCCCAAGCCTTCCTGATGCTCTCCCACACCATGGCCATCCTGGAACACCAACGCTGACGAAGATGACGACGGTGAGTACAGCCGCCCAGCACACAAGCGAGGGAGGGAGGAAAAGGAGAGTGACACACACACACGCACAACACACAGCATTCACACACACACTATACACAGAACTATCTGCACAGTTCAACGAATGTCACATGACCCACATAAAAATAATGCAAGGACAACAATTCTGATGTACAAACATTGTAATTTGGTGCCATCAGCCCCCATAATGAAACATGAAATGTAAATGCAGGTGTCAATGTCCAGATTGGGCCAATGGCCAGTAAAAAGTACCAAAGGGCCACATTGCCACAGGGCACAGTCCAAGGCCCAACTTGACTCCTGACATAATCCGGACTCCACTGTTCAGGTGCATCATTTTGGAAATGGGCAGGCACCTCAGGGGGAAGGGGCGTGTGGGGCAACTCAGCTGAAGTGGGTAACATGCCCACTGGTTATGGAGGGGGCTCCTTGCCCTACAGTCTCTGGAGGGGAGTGAAAGGCCACAGTCTCTGGAGTGGAAAACATGCCCACTGGTTCTGGAGGGAGCTCCTTTTCCAACAGTCTCGGGAGGGTGGGCTACATGCCTTCAGATGGTGAAGGGGGCTCCTTGGGTGCCTCTGCTGGTGAAGAGGGCTCCTTGGGTGCCTCTGCTGGTGGAGAGGGCTCCTTGTCCTCTGCCGGTGGAGGAGGCTCCTTGGCTTTCTTTGGTAGTGGAGGGGGAACCTTGGCTTTCCTTGGTGGTGGAGAGGGCCCTTGGCTTTCTTTGATCGTGGAGGGGGATCCATGTGTCTAGGAGGTGCCTCCACTGACCCCGTCCTCTGTCCTTTGGGTTTCACCACCCTAGTCCTCCCTTTCTGAGGCAGAGGTGTGCACCTACTAAGAGTGGCTGCCATAACACTCAGGGGCCCCTTTGTGTCAGCAACTGATTTTCTGGTGGGAGCAGTGGCAGACTGTTTGGCTGAGATGCTGGGCTGGGTCGTTGGGACCCTTCTTTTACGGGCAGGAGGAGGAGGAGGAGGGAAGAGGTCATGTTGGGCAAGGAAAAGCTTCTTAGGGACATTGGGGTAGGATGTGGGAGGAGGGATGTGAGTGGAGGTAGAGAGAGTGGTTGTAGGAGGTGTATGTCTGCTGGACTTGGGTGCAGGTGCATGAACAGTGTGCGTGTGTGAGGTGGATGGCTGTTGGGTGTCTGAGTGGGAGTGTTTGTGTCTCTTAGGAGGGGGCAGACAGGGTGGGAGAGGAAAAACAAGACATGTGGATGGATGTTGTGGAGGTGTTTGCAAGTGAGGTATGTGTGCTGCATGATGTGGTGATGGTGGTGTTGGCTGTTGATGCAGTGCAGTGCATGCAGGTGTGAGTGTGGATGTGACTGTGAGGGAGGAGGATGAGGAGGGGAAACAGTGGAGGCAGTGGATGTTGTTCTGTGTGCAGAAGTCTGTTGTTTGTGTGCATGCTTGTCTTTATGTGTGCGTGGGATGAGTTGGGGTTGAGGAGACTGGGACTGGGAAGTAGTAGTTGGAGGGGGACGGTAGGACCAGGGTCACTGGCTGCCATCAGGGAGGAGGCCAGAGCCTGAAACGATCTCTGTAGGGCTGCCAACCCACCATGGATGCCCCCCAGGTAGGCATTGTATTGCTGCATCTGGGATGCCACCCCCTGGATGGCATTCACTATGGTTGACTACCCTGCAGAGATGGAACTCAGGAGGTCAATAGCCTCCTCACTGAGGGCAGCAGGGCGGACTGAGGCAGGGCCTGAGGTGCCTGTGGCAAAGGAGATGCTCACCCTCTTGGGTGAGCAGGCATGGGCAACTCAGTGGGGGGCTACTGGGAGGGCGGTGATGGTATGGGGTGGCAGCTGGACCTGTAGCTGGGGTGGTTCTAGAGGTGTCCACCACCACCAGGGAGCTTCCATCGGAGGAGGAATCAGAGTGAGTGTTGTCACCTCCTGTGTCTGCCGTGATGTTCGCCTCGCTCTCTATCCCACTGGTCCCCTCGGCGTCGGTGGACTCTTCCTCCTGGGTCCTGTGGGGTGTAGCTCCTTCAGTAGCCAGTGCCCCTGCTCCTCCGTCAGATGATGCTAATGCACACATGGACAGGATGACAGAAGAAAATGGGGAAGAGAGAGAAAGGGGACACTGGGTCAATTATAGCACCAACACCACAGATGACACACACATTACCATCACACACAGGGATAAAGATTGAGCACTCTGCACTGCAGTGGCATTCCATTGGCAAGGTACCACAGCAAGATCAGAGCCAACCACCTCCATCTGCACCCCTCCTGGGACCTTCTAAGCCCTGTCTGACATGGAATGCCACCTAGCTTGTTAACAAGATTTTGCCATTTACCCATTTACCCTCAGCTGGACCACACAGCAATGTCTGAGGTGGCATTAAGGGGCACCCACTAACTGAAACCAACCACCAGGATCCCATGCCAGACAACAAAGATGGCTGTTACACATACTGTATTCACCCTCTTGTGGCTGCTGTGCTGCCTTCACGTGAACATCCAGCTCTGGGTAGGCCACCGGCAGTATGCAGGACATCAGAGGGGTCAGGTTCAGATGGGCACCCCTCCCTTGTGGGGAGGCCATCCCCAGCTGGGCCTCCGCAGTCTTCCAGGCCCAGCGTCTCAGGTCCTCCCACCGTTTCCTGCAGTGGGTGCTCCGTCTGCTATAGACCCTCAGGGTCCGCATGTCCTTGGCGATGGCACGCCACAATCCCTTCTTCTGATGGGCGCTGACCTGCAGAGGAAATACAGACAAGAGGACACCATTAACCATACAATCCAGCCTGTCACACATATGGCCCACAAATACCATTTCCCCTCAAATGGCACACACATCACTCGGAGCTCTGCATGTACACTACCACCAGCCATATTCCCCACCCAAATTACACATGCCAGCACACACACATCTCCATGCAACCTTGTCGTATGCATCGTCCCCATGGTGTTCTCACCTGTTGGTCTGGAAGCCCATACAGCTGTTCATATAGGGGTAGGACCCCATCCACCAGGTGCTCCAACTCCACTGAAGTGAAGGCAGGGGCCCTTTCCCCTGCCACACGGGCCATGGCAGGTTCCAGTAAGGTCACAGCAGCACACGCAGTCGATGTGTTGTCCTGTGGAAAGTCAGGAATCAAGTGTGGACATTTAAAATGACGGTCACATCCACGGCGGTGTACACCGTCATCACCGTTGGTGATCCTCATTGGACACTGTACTCCATAGAGCCCCATGTAAGCCAATGAGGAGTAGCACGGCAGTTGAAGACCGCCTTCTGCCATGACGCCCAACACCGGCGGAGTTACATCACTTCCACATGTCCCTACATGCAGGACAGGCGGTCGCCATTTTTATGGTGCAGGTCAACATTTTGAAACTGAAAACTGTGTCATTGCTGTCAATTGTACATACATTGCCATTTACATAGTCCAATTACATACAAGCTCAATGTACACTTATGTAGTGGCTCCATTGTTCAGTTTGTCACTCCCTTCTCACTCTTATGTCCCTTAAGTACCTACAACTGTGGAGGAATAAGATGAGGCAATCACCTGTGTACAGACCCCTTGTGGACTTGGCTACACTGGAGGACAGGCAGATAATACTCACCTATAAACCGGACAGGGCCACAATCACAGAGCTGTGTGCTCAATTGGAGCCTGATCTGATATCTGTTATCCATCATCCCCCTGGGGTCCCTCCTCTTGTACAGCTTCTATCTGTGTTCCATTTCCTGGCAACTGGCTCTTTCTAAGTGACAGTGGGTTTGGCAGCAGGAATGTCACAGCCGATGTTCTCAATAGTGCTAGCAAGGGTTTTGTCTGCCTTGCTCAAACACATGTGCAGCTACAACGCTTTCCCCCAAGGGGAAGATTTGGCCACTGTGAAGGCTGGGTTCTATGCAATGGGACATATTCCAAATATTATTGGGGCCATTGACGGAACACATATAGCATTTGTACCACCCCCCAGCCCAATGAACAGGTGTTCAGGAATCAGCAGTTTCCTCTCACTCAATGTGCAAATGTTGTGCCTGGCTGACCAGGACATCTCCCACGTCACTGCCAAGTATCCTGGGTCGGTGATTGACACCTTCGTTTTGAGAAATAGCAGCAGCGCAACTACAGAGGCACACAGTGTGGCTAATAGGTGAGCCTGAGTCCCTCTCAATGCATGTCAGTGTATGCCTTCAGGAGTCATCCCCCAAACCATTGTGCAAGGCTAATGTTTGTTCCTCAATTCTTGCAGGTGACTCTGGCTACCCAAACCTGTTGTGACTCTTGACCCCTGTAAGGAATGCCAGGACAGGGGCTGAGAATAGGTATAATGATGCTCATGGGCGAACCAGGATAATAACTAAGCAGACCTTCGGCCTCCTGAAGGCCAGGTTCAGATTCCTCCATCTGACAGGTGGATCCCTCTACTACTCCCCTGAGAAGGTCTGCCAGGTAGCTGTTGTATGCTGCATGTTGCACAACCTTGCCATCAGACGACATGTGCCCTATCTGCAGTAGGAGGAGGGTGAAAATGCTCCTTTGGCAGCATTGGACCCTCAGGACAGTGAGGATGAGGAGGCAGAGGATGAGGATGAGGACAACAAGACATCAGTCATATGGCAGTACTTCTAATAACACACACGTAAGACAGTGGAACTGACCATTCCTCTGATTATTTATCTTTTCAGTGTGGCTATAGCATGATGGCAGTCACTGCCTTACCATCTCAACTGACAGTCACCTATGTCTCTCCTTTTGCGGATGTTGGTGTGGTTACAACTGTGTACTGATGTGATGACTACAGACAGGTACAGACCATTATTTGTATGCAATCACAAAGTTCAGGACAATTGCACAAGATAAAACTGTTAATATTATTGCACATTTTCCTCACATAAACCAATATCACTCAAGTAGTGTTCAAGGGTGTTTATTGTAGTGAAAAATATAGAAGGAATAGTGCAATGGAATGGAGGGATGGTAGAGGTAAGGCCAGGGTATTGGTCCAGTCTGTTTGTAGCACAGGTCCAGTGTCCAAGGGGCCATAGGGAGGGGAGAAATGGCAGTTCAAAGTGGACAAGGTGACAGAGTGGAACACAAGGGGGACATTCAGGAGGGTCTCATTTCCTGGTGATGGTCTTGATCTTGGCAACTGTCTCTGGCGTCTGTCTGGGTCACAGACAACGTTTGCAGGTGTCCACTGTTGCGGGGGGAGGGGTGCTGGTGGCCAGTGGGTCCTGTGTCCACTAGCTGCAGCAGATGTGGAGGGCTGTTCAGTTGGCTAGCTAGTGGAGGGGGCCCACTGGTATGCTGTGTAGTCCCTCATGATGTTGGCCATCTCACCCATCATCCCTGCTATGGAGACCATGGTGGTGTTGAGAGCCTGCAAATCTTTCCTGATCTCCTGGTGGTGTTCCTCCTGCAGCCGCTGGTTCTCCTGCATGATGTTTAACATCTGACCCATCTTGACCTGGGATTGTTGGTAAGCCCCCAGGACATTTGTGAGTGCCTCCTGGGCAGTCGGTCTCCTGGGCCTGTCCTCCCGCTGGCGCACAGCTGTCCTCCATGTATCCCTGTCCCCCTGTGTCTGTGTCCCCTGAATGGTGTGCCCAGTGCCACTGACCCCAGGACCATGATCGTCTTGGCTGTGAGGTGTGCACTGGTGTCCCTGTACAGGTGGGAACACTGCTGAATAATGTGTCCTGGGGACAGAGGTGTGGGAATGTTGGATGGCTGCTGTGGTGTTGGATACTGAGGGGGGAGGCTCTCTGGTGGAGTGGGTGAGGGCTGGGGTAGCCGACTGACCAGTGGTCCCTCATGGGCCAGGAAGTTCAACCAGATACAGATGTCCAGTGTTACTGTCATCACTGTAGGCATCTTCTGATGGAGGACTGTGTAGCTGTGGCACCTCATCGCCGCTGAGATTGGCTGGGGCACCTGTGGGGATGTGAGTAGGGTATTGTGCTACATGTCTGTGACATTTTCTACATCCCTAGCTTCCCCTATATTGCTGCTATTGCCCTGCCACCTTTGGTTGTGTATGGTGATGTCTTGTGGGATTGTTAATTCTCCATGCTGTGCATGCAATGCTGGTGGGTGTACATGCAGGGTTCTGAGGGATGTTCGCGCAGTGGGTATGGCATGAAGGGCTTGACATTCAGGTTAGACAATTGTTGTGGTGCACTGTGGGGGGGAATTGAGTAGGGTGTCAGGGTGAGGGGTGGTGGTGGCCTGCAGGTATGTGGGGCAATAGGTGTTAAATATTGACTCACCAGTGTCCAGTGCTCCGGGCACTCAGAGAGTCCCCCAGGATGCGGTATTGCCGAGACTTGCTCCGCCCATGCTGTCAGCTGTGGGGGAGGAGGTGGGGGTCCACCTCCAGTTCTCTGGATGGTGAGCTTTTGCCTTGCTGCCATGGAATGTTCCTTCCCCGAAGGGCTTTCCATCTCTTCCTGATGTCGTCCCTTGTTCTTGGATGCTGTCCCATGGCGTTCACCCTGTCCACAATTCTCCGCCATAGCTCCATCTTCCTGGCAATGGAGATTTGCTGTACCTGTATTCCAAAGAGCTGTGGCTCTACCCTGACTATTTCCTGCATCATGACCCACAACTTGTCATCTGTGAAACCGGGGTTCCTTTGTAGGGACACAGGTGTTGTATGGTGTGTGTTGTGCAGTGGTTGTTGAGTAATGTTGTGGTGTGTGGGGTGCGTGACGGATGAATGGGTATTTGTGGTGTGTGTGTAGTTTTGCATCAGATTTCCGTTCCTATCTCTTGGCTATTTTTCATTTCCGTAAAGGGTTGTGGGTAATGTGGGTGGGTGTTTTATAGTGGTGTGGATGGGTGTGGTGTGTGTGTCAGGTGTGTGATTTTAGTTTTGGCCAATGTTGTGTTGTTAAATACTTTAATGGCCATTCTGACCGTGCCGGTGTGTACTGCCAATGCTTTTCCGCCATTGAATGTTCGCACTGGTGATTAGTGGGTCATAATGTGGAGGGCGTTGCTTTGTTGGTACAACAGTATGGGTGTTCGTTCCGACAGTTCACCACTAACCTTTGGTCTGGTGGATGGTGGATATGTGTTTGTGGCAGTATTCTGTTGGTTTAGTGTGTGTGTGTCATAATATGGCTAACCGATGTTCGCCTCCGTGACTGTATGTTGGCGGCCGTCACCGCGGCTGTACGCAGGATTTACCACCAATGTCAAAATGAGGGCCATAGTGTTTGATCCCACTTGGCAGGAGTTTTTAAAATGCTCCCACCGAGCAAAAGCAAACACAGCTAAATCTGGAAAGGGAGAGGGGAGCCGCATGGTTCCTCTTCCCTTTGCATGCATGGTCAGACTTCTGGGGTAGGGTTCCCAGGCTGGAACAGGCCCTCTCACCCTTTCAAGTTTCTGCCGGGCCCAAGAGATGGGGTTCCCTGGGCCACAATTGTCCACGGGTGGGGGGGGGGCTGCATACACATTTCCCCTTTTTCAATTTGACTAGACCCCTGGGGTCCCTTGGGCCAAAACTGGCCCAGGAGGGGGTCCACATACCCCCCTCCCACTTTTTAATAAGGCCAGACCATGGAAGATGCGGTACCGGGGCTGAATTCTGCACAGGGAGGGGGTCATCCAGCCTCCCTCCCCCTTCTCAATATTGGCTGGACCCCAGAGAATGGGATCCCAGGGGTCAAAATTAGCCCAGGAGGCAATCCTCCCTACCCACACATATATATTAATGTTCCCATGGGACCTGGCCCACACTGGGAGGGGTGTAAAAAAAACAAGTGTTTTTATTTTTATTTTGCTACAGATCAGCAAATCCTTCCAAAATGTGCATCAAAAAAAATGTTTTTGGCCCCAGGCAAGGTCCCTGTTGATCCCACCAACATGCCTATGGTGTCAGGGTATTCTTACCCTGCAGCACTGTGATTTATTTAGCATTTTTCTTGGGACTCTGGCCACCATTTCCTGGTTGAAGTGTTGGCAGCCAATTGCTGTTGGTACGTGGATCTGCGAATCAACCACAGTGATTCACAGTGGAACCGTGCCTCTAGATAGACATAAATTTGTTTTCTTTAACAACTTCAAAACTACTGAACATATTTACACCAAATTACAAAAGGCACTCTTTCTGGACCAAGGTATAGCTTTCTTCCAAATCTGGTGTAAATCCATTCAGAGGTTTAGCTGTAGTCCTGTCTAAAATGGCTAAGGGAATTTGCATGAGTGAAATGTGTTTTGGGACCCCTCCTTTTTCTCTCTGCTTGACAAAATACCTGACACATTCCAGAGAGCATCTGAAGTAAGTGGCAAACTAGTTTTGAAAATTTCTTGTAGATTTGTCAAATGGCAGCAAAACAAAAAACTTTTTTCCTTTGGCAACTAGGCCCTAACTATAACTACCTATATGAATATATATACACACAGACACACAAGCACACACACACACACACACATCCACATGTGTACATATATATATACACACATATATGTATTTATAAACATATATATATATTCGTTTGGTGTCTTGATCTCTTGTTGGATTGAATAAGTGAACTTACTAATATATATATATATATATATATATATATATATATATATATATATATATATATATATATATATATAAATGTATATATATATAAAAATATACACTGAAAACAAAAGGCATTAGGGATGTTACAGTTAAGTTCTGAATTTACTCATACAAAACTGCAGAAATTTAGCAGTTAAAGTTATGTCAAGTAACTATAATTCGTGCCCTAAGGTAACTATAACTTGCACCCCTGCCATGCACAGTTTATTATTCAGTAATTTGACCTCTAATGTTTCATTTATATTTTTAATGATGTTATGGGAGTTGTCATGGGTGCTGTAATATCTGAGGTATTAGCAGTGCACAGCAAGGGCACCAGTTATAGTTACCCCGAGTGTGTCAGTGTCTGAGTGGGTCTGTGAGTGAGTGCATCAGTGTCTGAGTGGGTGCATGAGGGTCTGAGGGTGTCTGTCAGTGGGTGCATGAGTGGGTCTGTGAGTGGGTATGTGAGGGTCTGGGTGGGTCTATTAGAAGGTGCATGAGTGTTTGAGTGGGTCTGTGAGTGAGTGCATGAGTGTCTGAGTGGGTCTGTGAGTGGGTGCATGAGGGCCTGAGTGGGCGAGTGAGTCTGAGTGGGCGAGTGAGTAGATGTGTGATGTCTGAATGGGTCTGTGAGTGGGGGAATTTGTGTTCGAGTGGATCTGTGAGTGGGTGCGTAAGGGAATGAGTGGGTGTGTGAGTGGGTGTATGAGTGTCTGTGTGGGTCTGTTAGTGGGTGTGTGAGTGTCTGAGTGGCTCTGCCAGCTGCTAGAGAGTATGATTGCTAGTATGAGTGAATGAAGTGGTGTATGAATGAGTCTGTGAATATTTGTTTTATTTTTTTGCTGATATTCGCAAATTCGTCGTGATGTTACATGGGAGGATGTGCTGAGCATTATGACATGTATGCGAATATTGCGCATCATTAAAAAAATAAACACCCCAGGGGACACCCTGACCCTTTTGCCACTTTTTATTTTATTTTTCAGCCTGGAATGGTGGCTGCAACTTTCTGGCCATGTTGTGGCCAGCCAATCATAGCATTCCTGTTGGCGCCCAAATTCACGAAGTCGCTGTGATCGCCGTGAAAACCTCACAATGTATCTGTGGCCCTAGATATACAAATTTAATTTCCCTTTAATATCTCAAAAACTAATTAACTGATTTACACCAAATAACAAAAAGCACTATCTGCGGAAAAAATTCTAGCTTTCTGACAAATTTGGTGTAATTCAGTCTAGCAGTTCGGGCTGTAGTAGTGTTCAAAACTCCTATGGGAATTAACATGGGAATTAACATGAGAAACACAAAAGATTTTTTGAAAATTTTGTGAAGATTCGTCAAATTGTGTCAAAGATATTTGCAAGTCAATAAATGCTTTTTCTAAGGAAAATGGTCCTAACAATAACTACCTGCTACCGATTGCCAGTAGGTAATATATGATTTATATATATATATATATATATATATATATATATATATATATATATATATATCAGGTATGTGGAATTCCTATCGTCCAGGGACATATTGTTTGGGGTCAAGGGCAACAAGTTTTTATGTTTATTTTGTCCTTGGGACAAGTAGGCCCAACCCCCTGCAGCACAAACCCTTAGTCTGCCAGTTTGCAGAGAAAGGAATTGTCTGCAGTTGAGGTAATATCTGTGTCTAAAAGTTAATGCTGTTCGAACTTGTAATTATGGTTCATTAACTAAAAACCTTCATTATTAGGTAGAGCATTGTAAATAAACTTTTTAAACTCGCTCTGTACTACTGACAGTGGTTCCAGTAGAAAAAAAAAGTGTACACACTTGTTTGAAAAGTTTACTAATATGAGGCTAACTATAATGCTCCTAGAATGCTCTCTGATTAGATACAAATGTTTGCAGCAGCTTGTAAGCAAGAATGATGATTCTTTGCTTTCAAAATTCAATGTTCAGAAAAAAATGCAAGTAGGAAAAAAAAGTTTTGCTACTAATTTTAGGTGCTATTTCTTTGAAGCGTCATTTAGTAAAATGTGTTGATGCATGCTAGTATTTCCCAAAAATATTCCTAATGGAAAGTCAGTGTAAGTATTTTCAACAAGATTATAAGAAGCATAAAAATAAACCAGCACTGGCAAAGCCAACGATTGACATTTTTTGGTGAGTCTTTTGGTTTTGTCAATGCGTGTCTTGTTTTGACATGGCTTGTTATGTTATGTTATAGAGGTTTATATAGCGCCCAACTGCCAACGGCCTCGTAGCGCTTATACAGCCATAGTGATGACATACTGCTTAAAAGAATTATTCAGAGGATTTAAGTTTTAAATAGCCAGGTCTTCAATTCTTTTCTGAACAACAACTCTTGAGAATTGACTCTCAACTTGAGAGGAAGGTTATTCCAAAGTAACGCGCCTTGATAGGCTGCCGATCTTCCTCCCCATCTGGCTTTCCTCAAGATTGGAACTTTAGCCAGATTAGCTGAGGAGGATCTAAGAGGTCTAGCTGGAATATAAGCCTGAACAAGAGTTTTCAACATTTCAGGTCCTTTCTCAAATATAGATCTGTGAACATGGCACAGGGTCTTGAACTGAATCCTTTCTGCTACCGGGAGCCAATGTAAAGAAACAATTCCTGGCCGTATTGAGTGATGTTTAGGGATGTTTAGTAGCAGACGAGCCGCTGCGTTTTGTACTCTTTGCAGTCTCTGAATTACATATTTCGGGGAGCCAATGAACAGCGCATTTCCATAGTCAATCCGGGCCCCAATCAGTGCCTGGATAACCATTCTCCTCGCTGTGAAAGGTAAAATAGTTAACACCTTCCTCAAAGTCCTTAGCAGAGCAAAGGCCGTTCCTGCTACTCTATTTGCATGTTGGGCCATTGAGAGAAGGGGATCAAGCCATACCCCGAGGCTTTTAATCAGGCCTTTAGGGGGGGAGGAGGGTCGATATTCCTCTCAGTATGCTAGAGTTAGAAGGGGGAATTTTATTTCCAAAGAACATAACTTCCGTTTTATCATCGTTGAGCTTTAGTTTACTATCAGCCATCCAGGTTGCAATTGCCTTCATACAAGGGCCTAAGGCTAGGCCCATATCCGGATGGGAGTTTGAGAAGGAGACTATCAGCTGCGTATCATCGGCATAAGAAACTATGTTCAGTCCGAAGGGCTCAACTATGCCTGCTAGTGGCCTCATGTAGATGTTAAAAAGCAATGGACTCAAGGCCGAGCCCTGGGGGACACCACAGCTGCTAAAAGTGCTCCTAGAGATACATTCTCTGTCAAGTACCTGAAAAGACCTTCCATATAGGAAGGAGCAAATCCAATCTAACGCAGACCCGTCAATCCCACATCCTTGTGTAACACTTTATTGTTGTGGGAGCTACTAGGCCTTTACATTTGTATCAAACACTGGCAAAAAGAAAAAGAAAAGTTTTTGGTCTCAAAAAGCACACATTGCCACCAGTGGCGTGACAAAGGCCCCACAGCCACCCTCTGGGGGGGCTCCGTTCAGCACAGCACCTGCCCTGAGTGCGTCTAGAGGGAGGGGCCCTCCATCTTCTATGCAGGAGGGGCCCCCCTCCAGTTTCGTTACGTCACTGATTGCCACAGTGCTTCCTGGCACTAAACAAAACTAATTTGTGTGCCAATGTGCTCAGTGAAGAATGCACTCACTCACAGTAAATCCAGCCAATAGATAGAGAAATAGAACTTTAATAAAAACAAAAGCCCAAATTTAAGGATGGCCTTGTGCCATCGAATGCCACATTAGCGTTGGTTTTCTGACGCTAATGTGGCATTAGATTGCCAAAAATGGCGCACCATATCTACAAAGTGGCGCAATGCGTGTATTGCGCCACTTTGCTACCCTTTACGCCACATTATGCATGCGCCATGCATAATGTATGCAAAGGGAGCATTCCGGCACAAGGAGGCCTGCACAAATGGTGCAATGAAATCTACAAGATTTAATTGTGCCATTTTTGGCATCAATGTTGACACCTGCTAAAAGCAGGCGTTAAAAGGACGCACCCATTGGAATCAATGGGCCTCCTTGCACTTTGCTCCACTATCATCAGAGTTTTTTATGCTAGTGGAGCAAAGCGCCACAAAAAGTTTATTGTTATTGTACCTAAGATTGTCATGGTGCGCCGTATCTTAAATAGGGCGCACACATGGTGGAGTTAGGGGGGCTCAAGAAAAGTGGCGCATCACGATGTAAAGCAACACTTTTCTTGAATCTGGGCAAAAGTGTCCTTGTTAATGCCAGACCCAATTAGGGACCTAGGGCCAGATGTAGCAAAGGTTTGCGACTCGCAAACGGGCAGAATCGCAATTTGCGACAGTGCAAAATCGGAAATGGGATGCAAAAAGCCCATTTCCGACTCGCAAAAAGCGATGTGCCCCGTTTGCGAGTCGCACCCGTTGCGACCCCCTTTTGCGACCCGCAATGTGCGTGTCGCAATTTGCGACTCGCAAAGCTTATGCAATTGCAACTCACAAATTGCGACTAGTCGCAAAAAACCCAGTTTGCAAGTCGCATTTACCACTAACTCAGAGCAGGTGGTAACCATTACCAAAGTATAAAAGGAGACCCAGAAGGCATCTGGGTCACTCAAGATGGCGGACATATACCTGATAGCAGTGAGGAGGAGAGTCTACGCAGCCCAGCAGAGGAGGAGGAGGGCCACAGACAGGAGAAGATATATAGAACAAGGCAGACCCTTTTCCAGCAAACTGAAGAGGAGATCTATGATAAATACCGCCTTAGCAGCGCTGCCATTCTAGAATTAATAGATTTACTAAAACCACAGCTAGAACACAAGACCCTGCGTGGCTGCGCCATCCCTACGCATGTGCAAGTACTATGCGCACTGCACCTCTTGGCATCAGGGAGCTATCAGGGGGTCATTGCCGTGGCAGGTGGGGTATCCCAAAGTGCAGTGTCAAGGTTCCTCAGGGCATTCCTAGATGCCTTAGTAGCGCACAGGTCTCAGTTCATATACTTACCAAGGAATGAGGCAGAAATTAACAGCACGAAGCTGGACTATTACCGCATTGCCCACTTCCCCCAGGTCATTGGATGTGTAGATGGGACACACATTCAAATATGCCCCCCCCGCTAATCTGGAACATATTTTTCGCAACAGAAAGTGTACCCACTCACTCAACATACAGGTTGTTTGTGATGCCCATTACATCATCACGGACATCGTAGCTAAGTTTCCAGGCAGTACCCATGACTCATACATTTTTAGACATAGTGGGATCCATCAACGCCTGGAACGTGGGGAGTTTGGAGACGGATACCTCCTAGGTAGAGCTGCATACACCTTGCAGACATACACACAGGTCACTGTGCACGACTATCTGGACTTACTAACAGTGTACTTTTGTGCCCAACAGGTGACAGTGCATATGCTCTAAGGCCATGGATCATGACTCCATTTTTAACACCCAGCAATGAATCAGAGAGGCAATACAACAGTGCGCATAAGAGGACCAGGAACCTGATCGAGCGCACCTTCGGACTCCTGAAGGCAAGATTCCGATGCCTCCACCGCAGCGGAGGCGCCCTCCAATACACCCCCATTACCGCCTTCAAAATTGTGGTCGCATGCGCCATCCTCCACAACATAGCCACCAGACGTGGGCTACCTCTCACCCCTGCAGACCCAGATCCTGATGAGGAAGAGCAAGAACAACCACACCGCCATCATGGGGATAGGAGTCTAGCTAATCAAGGCAGACTGAGACGGGAACACATTGCAACGCAATATTTTGGACGGTACGTGTAAACTCCCACCATACTCACCCATTAACCAGACACTCCTTTTGTTAAGTGGAAGAGAAATAACTGTTTTAATAATGTAATGGATGAACTATATACATGATTCAATTGTCCATGGGCAGGGAAATGCCAACCACTCATGTGGCACATTAAAGCCATGTGCCACATTTGTTTGTCCGGGCTGTTGGCTAACTTCTCCTGCCCCTCCTGCCAGCCTGGCTGGTCCCAGCCGCATCTATGGTGCTCTGCCTCCCACTCCTTAGCACCCTACTGTCAGTGGCAGATACACTGCTCACTGTGGAGCCCTCTTCACTATCTTGGGGTGTTTCCCCGGTGGCCCTCGACATCTCACGTGTCTCCATTAGTTCAATGATATGTGTGAGACGTCCCAGGCCCCTGGCAACATCCCCAGCAAAATGGCCCATCTCAATTTGCAGGCCAACTGTCCTCCTCGACAGGCCTGTTGTGTTGATGGCTAGCCTGCCGATTGATGTGGCCATCCTGTCCAGTCTTAACATAATCTGCCTATCCCTGCGCCGCCCAGCCTCTGCCTGACCCAGCAGTCCGGCCGCCAGTTCCCTGATGGCAGAGGCAATGTCCCCAGTGTTCTGGCACATCAGGTCCATCCGCCTGTTGAGGTGCCGCATGCTTGCCTGGTTTTGTCTTTCAATGCGGTGCAGCACCCCACTGATCCTGCCCAATGTTGTGTTTTGCAGGCGCTGACCCCGCAGCAGATGTGCCTCACTGCTGGTTGGAGGATGAATCCGGATATCAGACGCTCTTGCCCTGCGACGCCTGCGCAGTGGTGGCTGCCCTGTCCTCGCACCTGTATCCTCCCTGGCTGTTGCTGGGGCAGCTCCTGGCGTTGCTGTTGCAGCAGGCGTTACAACTGCAGGAATGCTGCTGACTGTGCATGTGGGGGTGCTGGAGGGTCCTGGGGTGTCCTCCTGGGCCTGGGTGCTTGGGGTGTATGGGGTGTCTTGCTGGAGACCTGTGGGACATGGGGAACACACTGTCAGTGTCTAGTATCTGTTGCACAATTCCTAATAAACATTTGCCTATGCACTGCCTATTGGACTACATTTCCCATAATGCATCATTCTGGCTTTTTCTACCCTGAAATGGAGCTAATTTGGTTGTGCATGCACATGTGTACATGGTGGGTGGGGTATGACATTAATAGGGGTACAGGCTTATCACATGGTACTCACCGGTTGATGTGCTGGGCTCTGAAGTGTCCAGGTCCCCAAATCCACACACTGCCTCCGGCTCAAAGGTTTGCTCAATCCTGTCTTCAAGGGGTGTGGGTGGTGGCACAGATGATGGTCCCCCTCCAGTGCCTCTCATCTCCCGGAGCCTTTCTGCCACCCTCTCCTTGGTCCGGGAGCGGAGGTCATACCACCTCTTCCTTATGTCCTCAATTGTCCTGTGGCTCACCCCCAGGGCATTGATTTTCTCCTGCATTTCCTGCCAGATTTTTCTTTTGGTGGCCTCTGGAACAGTGAGGGCAGCTCTCCCAAAGAGCTCATCATGGTGCTGACAACATTCTTCGGTCAGCACCTCAAGCTCCCTCTCTGAGAATTTAATTTTCCTTTTTCGGGGGGTTCCCTCCATGGCTGCTGCAGCTAGCTCAGTGTGCAGACTGGCAGTTGTAAAAGGGTGTGGTCCAGCCTCCTCCCAGGTGTATTTGTTAACTTCCTGGCTGTGATGTCATCATCATGTGCCAGGAAGTGTTTCCAGAGTGTTTTGGTGTGCTTTCTGGAGTGTTCTGCTGCACCTGCAAGCAATTTTGAGGGAACTCGCAATTTGCGACACCAACTCGCTAATTGCGAGTTCGTTTTTTGCACACTCGCAAACAGCGACCTCGCAATCTGCGGACTCGCACACAGCGTTGCGAGTCCGGATGCGAGTCGCTAAATCGGACCGGTTTCTTTCCTGGCATACCAATTTGCGAGTCGCATTTTGCGAGTCGCATTGACTCGCAAAATGCGACTCGCAATTTTTTTGTTTCCTACATCTGGCCCCTAGTTCTTAAAGAGAGTCACTAAAGTACACCCATGGTATATGTCTTTGAATTAGTGGCTTTCATGAATTCACAAGATCTTACAGAAGTAGACCAGGAAATCATACTCCTAGAAATTGTTTGTGAACTGTATTTTAGCAGGAACAAATATGCATGTGTAGATTTGTTCATGTGAAAATCTACTGAGCGTTTGTTTTTCCCCAACCCTGGAAGACCTTCTGCCCTTTCTCATTATGGGAAAAGATTAGAGAAGAGCTGGTGAAAATCCTAAAAAACATGCAAGTTAGTAGGTTTGCAGACTCAAAGGCATTCCAGCCCTGAAACTATTGCTCACTGCTTCCTCTAGTCCCAGTATGTAGATCTGTGGAAAGGTGGCAAAATAAGGAAATTGCTATAATAGGGTTTGAAATTCCATGTATGTATGCCCTACTATAGTAGTAGCCCTGACATGATTAGAGAGACTATTTTCAGAGCTCTTACATAATGAGATTGCTGCCATAATTTGTCGTCAACTACATGGCACCAAAGGGACAAGTAGATTGTTTTACAGGACAAGTAGATTTAAGATGTAACCTGTCCCATGGATAAGTAGATATTTAATTAAATTCCTCATCCCTGATATGTATATATATGTATATATGGTCCCGTGACCAAGGAAATCTTATTTTCTGAAACGCGTTGGGTGCATCGCTTAATAAAAGTTTCATTTCATCTCTCTGGAGTGACGAAGACTCGTCTTTTTACTTTCGGGATGTAGATTATTTCAGTCCTCGAATGTTGCGGATGTTTTTATATATATATATATATATATATATATATATATATGTGTGTCACTGAAAAAAAAACAAAGGTTACAGGGACATTATAGTTAGGAAATAGAGTTTATAAAACCATAGAAATTCATTGGAAAAAAACAAAGATTACAGGGACCTTATAGTTAGGCTCACATTTCAAACAACCACAACCATAGAAATTCACCAGTTATATTAGAGCTACCTCAAGTAACTATAACTTGTGCCCTAAGGTAACTATAACTCACGCCCTCGCCATGCACTGTTAATTACCCACAAATTAAGCACTCATGACATCTTTGATGACATCATTGATAATATCAATGTAATATTTGCAGTAACCTTTTTGCCGAAAAAACTGTGCATGGTGGGGGCACGAGTTATAGTTACCTTAGGGCATGAGTGAATTTCGATGTTTTTTTTTAATATAGTAATTTTCATTATTATATGTTAATCCAACCACCACCGCACACAGCCTTTGGTCATGCACAGGGGCAGTCGCCCACAGGGCCTGCAGCCAACTCCCTATAAGCACCCAATCTTGCACTGTGCCTAACCTTTGCCCGTGCACAGCAGGGGTTGCCCACAAGGCCTGGCCTGCAGCCGGTCCCTGTAGCCAGTCCCCCTAACCACCCAATCCTACTCTGCACACGGCCTTCTGGCGGTGTGCGACAGGAGTTGGCTGCAGCCTATCTCTCTGGGTGTGAGAATAGGTGTAAGAGGGTGTATCTGGGTGTGAGAGTGGCTGTGAGAGTCTCTGGTTGTGAGAGTGCTTGCATCAGTGTCTTAATGGGTGTGTCAGTGTTGCGCAGGTCTGTGAGTGGCTGCGTGAGGGTGTCAGTGGGTCTGTGAGTGGGTGTGTGAGAGTCGGAGTCAGGTCAGTGATTGGGTGCATGAGTGTCTGAGTGGGTCTGTGAGTGGGTGCCTGAGGGTCTGAGTGGGGCTGTGAGTGGGTGCACGAGGGCCTGAGTGGGTCTGTGAGTGGGTGCGTAACGGTGTGAGTGGGTGTGTGAGTGGAAGAAAGAGATTAAAAGAGAGAGAGAGAAAAAGACTGAGAGGGAGATGGAGAGTTTTTAGGCTTCGATGGATGATATACTTTGGATGAGATAGTTCTGCACAAATTGAAAAGAAAAATGTATTTGTCAGTTAAAAACAGTAAGATCACCTTTCAGTATGAGCCTTAAACATTTGCAGTTGAAAATAAGGAGGGGAAATGACCAGGGATACACCTGGACTTAAACCCTCAACGCTCAGGGTGAAGATATGTGACCCTCACACAAGCTATTATTTTCTTAAATATTCTTTTTTAGCCCTCTGGGACAGCGGGGGAGCCTCAAGGCCTCCCCTACGGTCCCTAACCTATTTTAAGTTCATTTTTTCATATGCCCTTTACAGGCTCTCTGGTACTGCGGGGGAGTCTCAGGGCTTCCCCTGCCATCCCATTGCTCCAGCAAGCAGGCAGGGCTTTTCACCGCAGCTCCCTGGTCGCTGGAGCAATACTTCAACTCTGTTTCTTGCACACATACCTGCGTGCAGGGAACAGAGATGGAAACTTCACTGTCAAACAGGTCCTGCTGTCAGAAACCAGAGTGTTTACTGTGATTTGGCTGCAGCTGTTAAAGCTGCAGCCAAGCCACAGCAAACAGATATATCCCGGGGGTGGGCACCCTGGGATATAGCAGGAGCTGGACCTGTTGAATGGCAGTCCCCAGAGCCATCAGTAGCTACTCAAGGGGGGTGCGTGCATTCCCCCTCCAATGTGATAGCCCCAGCGAGGTGGTGGCCCCGGGGCAACAAGGGGACTGAAACAGACACCCTACACTTTTTTTACTCTTAGCTCCGGGGAGGTGGTGGTCCCCGGGGCCGCAGGGGGCCAGCCAGTCCCCCTGCACACAATATAAATGTAGCCCTGGGGAGGTGGTGGTACCCAGGGCTGCTTTGGAGGGCTTTATGCCCCTCCCATGTATCATTAGTTTAATACCACAGGGACGTGGTGGTCCCTGGGGGGTCTAAAATGGACCCATTTCACTTTTTTGTACTCTTTGTCCTGTGAAGGTGATGGTCCCCAGGGCTGTAGGGGGAGCCAACAGCAACACCCTGAGGAGGTGGTGGTCCACTGGGCTGTGGGGGAGGCTGACAAACCTCCCTCACACAATTAAAGCATTTTGCCCCGGTGGTGGTTCCCGGGACACAAGGGGCCATGGGCCCTCCTGCATATATGACAAAAATCACCGCGGGAGAACCCCACATTCAAAATTAGAATGCTCCCTGGACCTGGCCCACCCAGGAGCTTATTAAAAAACGTGCAAGGGAGCCCGCGCCTGTTTTAATTTATTGTATTGCCACAAATATGAGCTGACACACTGCGCTATTGGAGCATTAAAAAAAATTACGCTCCAGTGGTGCAGTGTGCCACCGGGGCCTCGTAAATAAGGCCCTTAATATCTTCCTGAAAACAACAAGCAGTGCCTAGATGCAAAAAAGACCCTTTGTACTAATCTCATTCATATTGCATTTGTTGAAGTTCACAATGCAAACCCCATTCCTATTGTATTTGTCACACAATTCAAATTGTAAAGCCTCTTTTTTCAATGTTTGTCATGGCTTCACAGTGTAAAACCTCTCCCTATAGTTTTTAACAAAGGGTTCACAATGTAAAACCTCTCACTATTGCTTTTGTCCGAAACTTCACAGTGTAGAACCCCTTCCTGTGTCAGAGTGATCAAAAGGGAAAGCCCTTTTCTACGGTGTTTGGCAAGGAGTTTCAGTGTAAACCCTCTTCCTTTGGTATTTGTCATAGAATTCACAATGTAATACACCATATGACTATATTCGAGGAATCCAGTTCAGGAGGTCCCAGGGCCGTCAGATATTACTGTCTCCCGCTCCGTTAAAGGAGGTCTTTCACCTAAAGTTCCATGGAAACTATTTACATCAGGATTTCAAACTGGGGACCAAGTGCCCCTTTTTATTACTTTTATAAAGGTTACAGCACAGAGCTGTGCAAGACTGACTCAGAGAGATGCTCTAGGGTTTGAAATTCAGAACACACCAATGCACAACATTAGCATAAAAAAGAGAAAGCATTTTTTACATACAAATAAATGCTATAATCAAAATGACAAAGATTTACAAGATGTGTGGTGTAATTGTAAATTGCTACACCTCCTGCAGGAGCCTTGAAGATTAAAGAGGGTACAAAACAATTACTCTAAATAAATAACACAGGGAACAGATAATTTTATTTAAAAAAGCTTACTCCTGTTAACTTTAAATATTATGTGACCACTAGACCAATAGTTAAAAGCATCAATGGCCCTGTATGGGACTCTTGGGAAAAATAGGCTTTTCACAGTCGAAAAGCTTAGGTCAGGCTTTAGCAGAATAATCAGTATGTAAAACGAGAGGCCTAATGCATGTGGTCACCTATTTAGCAATAAATAAAGCAAGTCTTTTGGCTTTGATTTGTGCATTAACATTACCATGTTATCTCTGCCTGGAGATCTATCAAACAAGACCCAAAGGCAGACCTAAAGTAAAATGTACATGAACATTAACCCTCATTCTGGATGCACTGGGAATATTTTGTGGCTGGACCTAAAATGGAAAACTGTGTGAAAGCCCTTTCTATTGCACTCAATGGTGTTTGTCATATAGTTCACAATGTAAAAGTCCTTCCTATTGCATTTGTCAGAGTGTTCATAATGTAAAATGCATTCCAACTGCATTTGCAGAATTCACGTTGATTACATTTCTCATAGTTGTCACAATGTAGTCTCTGCCAATTGCATTTGGCAAGTTTGTTTGGCAAGAAGATCACAAATCAAGCTCCATTGTATTTGTCAGAGAGTTCACACTGTGAAACGCCTTCTCACTGTATTGATTACAGGGTTACATCATGCAAAGCCCTTTTTCAACTTTATTTGACCTGCGGCTAGTGTTAGCAAACGTCCTGTCAGTTAAGACCAATGGAATTACTTCTAAAGCAGATCAGCACAACTGTTTTTCTATCAAATGCTGATAGAGAAGTACGTTAACATGCAAGCAAAGTCACAGCCTCCCTCTTAGTACTTTTCCTTACAGATTTGTTTCTAGTGATTACATAAACCACTGCAGCCAACTACACTGTTAATTCAGATCTAAAAACTAATGAAATAAAAAAAATAGAGTATGTCAGAGGGCTGGGGGCTAACCCAAACCCTTGCCTATAACAGCAATTTATGTGAATTCATGTTGAAAGCATGTGTCCCTAGGGAACAATACAGTGTAAAAACAATTAATCTATGAAATCCTACTGCTTTAACATACGTTTTTGTTAACAAATTACTGCTTTGCCATAACTTTTAATAATAAGCAGATTATATGTATGGTATCTAACATACCTTTTTCCAATGACCTGATTAAGACTAGAGCCTTGATCTTTGTATTGTCACCATAACAAACTCAAGCCTACCAAATTGAACATAACTTGCCAATACAAGCACTCTTTTTCAGCAGAAGCATGCTACTTCTGACCATCAAAACCAGTAGGGAGAAAACTCAACGTATGGGCGGAGCCTATGCCTCCCCTTTCAGTGGTGCATTTTCTGTTATGCACATAGGGCCAGATATATCAAAGGATTTTGCATTCGCAAACGGTGCGAATCAGTAAATTCCACCGTTTGCGAATGCAAAATCACCTTTCACGATGTATGAAAGGCATTCGTTGTGCAAATAGAAGAAATTGCTGAAATAACGATTCCTTGCAACTGCGACGAGTAAATGTGAATTTCATACTGCGATTCGCAAATACAGATGTGGATTTTGGCGAAGGATACCTAGTTGGTAATGTCATAGTTGACAATGTCGCCTTGATGTATATGTGATGTCATGGATTACAATTATTCATTTTACTCTCTGGTCATTCTAGGAGACAGTGCCTATGCTGTGTGATCCTTCATACTGATGCCCTATCTGAATCCTGCAATGCCAGCCGAAAGGAGGTATAATTCTGCTCACAGGATGACCCGCAGCGTTGTTTAGAGGACCTTCGTGTCGCGATGTGGCGACCCACGGCATCTCCTGATCGGGCCGCAGTGGGAGCCGTGGTCCGTGTTAGTGGTCAGGGGGCCCGCGGCGGCCCTTTTCTCCAGCCGCGCGCTGTCCTTTTTGCCGCGGCGGGGCCTGGGGCCCAGGATTGGGCGTCGGTCCTCACCGTGCACAGCGCGTGGCGCAGGTGTTGTCGTGGGGTGTCTGCGCCTCCCCCCTCGAATCACACACTTACCGGGTGCCCCATTTCAGGGCCTTCTTTTCCTCCTTCTGACTAATGGAGCCATGCCTTCTCCTTCCCAGCACACCATGCACCTCTCTTTTTCCCTGCATGCATCTGTTCCCTTTTTGCTATGGTATCTGTTCCTATCTGTTGCTATAGCCCCTTCCCAATCCAAAATGGTGGTGTTACTTCTTCCTGTCTATCACTTCCTGTCTAGGGGTATATAAGGGGAATCAATTCTTCTTCTCATTGCGTTGCAACACTTCTGCTGTGGTGGTCACGCTCCAGCTGGTCTTCGCTTGGACTCCAGTTGTTCCTGTTTTTTCCTCTGCTTTCCAGTATTTCCAGGCTTCTGAGTGCTAATTCCTTTGTCCTCCTTCTGTTCCAGGGAGTTCCTGTTGGAGGTTTTTTCCCCTTGGCGTTTTTCCTCTGGGACTCCTTCTGGAGGGCACGGACTGTGGGTGCGTACTGTTGTCAACATCACCGTGGCTACCGGAAGTGGTCGCCCCTACCTCGGTCAGAGTAGGGCTTGCAGGAACCGGGGCCGCACACCATCCGTCTCTGATCCAGACGGTAAGCCAAGGGTGAATCGTGACACTTTGGCCTGCTGAAGAGCCGTTTCAGATGCCTACACAAGAGTGGTGGTGCAATACAATACAGCCCTAATACCACATGCAAAATCGTGGCAACTTGTGCCATGTTGCACAACATTGCAACAACGAGGGGCATACCTGTGGAACCCACCGAGCCTGACTCAGATGAGGATGACGATCACTTGCCACCCCTTCAGCCAGCAGACAGAAGCAGTGCAGCAGAGGGCAGACATAGAAGTGCTGAGTTCACGTGCAAATATTTCTGATGTAAGTAATGACAACACCACGTATTATTTTATGTATTGCTGTAGGTAGCATCCTTATTACCTTGACTTCAGGTAATATATGTGTGATTAGGACATAGATATGCACTATACACAAACAGGTGCTAGTTACAGTGTCACACTATTAGCATCATAGTATCACTGCTTTGCTACATGATATGCAAGTCCTCTGTACCTCTCAATATTACTTCCTACATCCACGCACTCCACTTGAGTGCTCAGTGGTCTCGTTAGCATCTCTTGGTGCGGGTTCCAAGACAGTACGGTGTCTGGTGCTGGGACACCTAGGATCCATCACAGGGCCTGTGAGACTGCTGAGGCTAGAAAGCTCTTCACTATCCCCACCACCCAGTTCGCTGTTTGTAGCACTCTGTGCTGTCTGCATTGTCTCCAAAACATTGGTGATTTGCACCAATCCTTGTGCAACGTCCCAACTGCAATGTGCCATCTCCACTTGTATGCCCACAGCACGTCGTGATACCAAAGCAGTTGTGGTTGTGGGTGGATTGACAGATCTGCAGAACCCATCCAACCTGCTCATCAATTAGTGATGGCGCCTACGGTGGCTGACATGCTCCTGCTGCATCACAGTGCAGAGTTCCCTAATGGCGTTTGTCATCTCCTTTGCGTTTTCTGCTGCTGTCTGCTGTCCCTCATGCAACTTGCACGTGTTTTGATTGAGAGACTTGAACTGCTTGTGCATTGATCCCATGTTTTCATTCAGAGACTCAAACTGCTTGTGCATTGATCCCATGTTTTCATTGAGTGCATCTACCTGCTTGTGCATTGATCCCATGGTGTCATTGTGAGACTCAAACTGCCTGTGCATTGCGTCCATGTTATGATCGATTGACACCAACTGCCTGTGCATTGACCTCATGTGTTTACATTGCAGGAGCTGCACTTTCAGCATGGAAAACTCAAGGCCACCAAACAGTGATGGGCCCTCACCTTCCTCTGTGCACTGTCTGCCTGCTTTGCGACACCTCCTTAGGGTAGTGGACTGATGCTTGGGCAGGGACTGCTGTCTGTCAGTGCTTCTAGCCTGTGGGGTGGTGTGGGTACTTCATCCGGCAATTCATCAGAGTCCAGGTTATACTCAGGGAGAGGTGGCACTCTTGCCCTGCGTCTAGTTGGTGTTTGTATGAAGCACTCACTGGTGTTTGAGTCGGACTGTGGCTGAGTTTCGCTATCCCCCACATTTCTACCATCTGCTGCATCAGGGCCTGGAACATCTGCAACAACAATGTGCAGCATGTCATTCTTTGATTAGTACTCAAATACTTGCGTAGTAGTATTAAATTTACACTGGCATAGTATCACTGAGAGTCTTTTGTGTTGTTTCTCAGTTTGGTTTTACACTATCTTGCTATATATGTTAAGGTTGCACTTTAGGGGTGTGGACTACCACTCCCATAAGACATTGTTGTGTTGTATGTAAGATGGGGCATGGGCTATTTGTCACACTGCATAGTGCCATTGCTATTTTCTAAGGGGCATTTGTACGTGCACATATGGGAAAACACATCATTACTGACCTTACCTTTGCTGGTTGTGCCTGAGGTGTCAATGTCAGTGACACCACTGACAGCTTCAGGAAGCAGTGTGGACTCCACCATGTCTTCCATTGGTGTAGACGGTGTCTGGGTGGGCGGTCCTCCTTCGGTGCTCCTTGCCTCCTTCAGCCTGCTTGCTACCCTGTCTTGGGCACGTGAACACAAGTCGTACCAGCGCTTGCGTATCTCCTCGATGGAGTGCTGCGCAACACCTACTGCACATATTTCGGTCTGGATGTCTGACCACAGTTTCCTCTTCTCACTTTTAGGTACCTGTAGTGAGTTTTTTCCAAAAAGTTTGTTGTGGTTCCTGACCACCTCCTCGTGAGCACTTCCAATTCCTGCTCACTGAATCTGAGTTTGTGCTTCCTGTCTCCTTTCTCCTTCATCCCTGTCCCATCAGTAGCCATAATCCTGTTTGGTCCTGCCTGGCTCTCAAGGCTGCCTCCCTGGTGCTTGGCTGGGTCTCTCTGCCTACTCCTGTCCTGTGGGTGGGGCTTCTGGAAACAACATGGATTGACTCACTTCCTGGTTGTGATGTCATTAGGCTGTTCCAGGTTGCCGTTTTCACAATTTGCGATTTGCAAAAACCGATTCACTATTTTTTGCGATTCGGTATTTGCAACTCGCAAATTGCGATTGCGAATTTTAATAAGAAATTGCTATTACCGACTCGCAATTTTCATAAATCCCATTTTGCATTTCTAAAATAGATATTTCTCAAAATTCGCTATTCAAGAAATGCAAACCGGGAGCTTGATACATCTGGCCCATAATGTCTTGAAACAGCTCCGCTCGCTGCCGGTTTCTTGTGAAACATTGTGAATCTGCAAACTGGAAAAATGGATGGAATATTTTACCTTTGTCTCTGTGAATTATATAAGTTCTTTATCAGGGAGAAAATCCCTCACTTCCAGATGTCCATCGAGGTTCAGATGTTGCACTAACTATTAAATCTAACAACTTATAATATACCTATTGCTGTGCATATTTGGCCTCTTGTTCATGGGAGACCTTTTTAAAATGGCGCTGTTACTTCAATTTCAGTAATTACTTTCATTCATACTTTCATTTGCAGGAATTATGTGGAGACATATTTAACTTCTTACTCCAATGGCTGCCTGAAGAAACCTACTGTGTTGTTTTAAGTTCAATGATACGTTTTGTGCCAAAGTTTCAAAATTAACCTTCTAGATTGTGGGCACAAAAACATTTATTTTTATGTTCAAATAATAAACAATACATCTGTCAAAATTGTTTTCCACTGGTTTGGTAGCACAGAGTATTTGCCAAATATTGTTGCACAATCCTTTGTATTAATTATTTCCTTGTTGCTTTTTATGTAGTGATGAAACTTTGCAAATCTGAATTTAGACACGATGTGCCTTTTTTATATGCCAATGTGAGTCACTGTGGCTATTTTGTCATAAAATAACCTCTGTATCCTCGTTAAACCCTGGAAATATTTACTAGTCATTATTTACTGGGCAGAGTTACCACTTAGTAAAAATGGGAAAAAGGTCATGCGTTCCCATAATACAGGAAAACGGGATATATAGGTGGAGCGAAATACCACATGGTAATTTTGCTCTGACTGACTCATAATCAGGGTCTCAATCTCTGATTACGAGTTGCAATGTCCTGAAAAGACACAAATTCCTCATGAATTAACAATAGCGCGATAACAGCACACCTGGACTGTGCAATTACAAGGTAAATACCATGGAATGGAGAATGTCCATTTGTGACTGGATTTACAAGTGATAAAACCACACAGTATTCCCAATTCCATGGGCTTTACATCAAACATTGACTGTCTGCTCTTACCCCAAGTATAATGTATGCTGTGGCCTCTGTTTGAAGTGGAGGTTTATGGGGTGGGGTGATAAGGGAGGGATATTCCTCAGTCAGAAAAAAATGGGGACATGCCTCATGTGTTTTTACAAGGTTAAATTATCACCTGGTAGTGTTTCAACACCCAGAAAAAACGGGTCAGGGAACACCAGCCCATTCAGAATCGGCATTGAAATTCCATATGGTAATTGAGCTCCATCAATTTCATAATCAAGTCCTAAGACACGTAGTACCATATTAATGGCCAAATCACAGTTCAGTGCAGCATCTCACCTCGTTGCGCTGGACTGTATCACAGGGAAAGGATAGGAATGTGCCATATTAAAGGCAAAACGGCGCATTCCTTTCCTTTCCCCTGTGCTGGCGCGCAATAGGCTGTCTAGTGTCAATGCAGGCACCCTTTCAACATGGTGCAAGGGTGCCATCATTGTATGCAGGATTGCTTTTGTGCAGTCAGTGGCACCTTCCTGAACAAAAACAACCCCTTGAGGCCCCTCTTTCTCTGTGTGCTGCAGAATTCAGCACACATAGAAAGGGGAAAAACAAGGAAAAATAAGCATATTTTTCCTCTTTATGCCTCTCCTGGGAGGTGTATCTTTTTGGTGCATTCTTAGGTTTACCTGTTCTTGTAAATCTAGGAATGCATCAAAATCCATGGATGTTTTGTGGGTACACCCAGGCAACACCCATGGAAACACCTCCCTGGTGCAGAGTAACGCAACTCAGTGATTTGCGCTGCGTTACATTACTCTAGGTTTATGAAGCCACAAAGGGCCATGCAAAGTGTCCTTGTGTGGCTTCATAAATCTCAATTTGCATCATTTTTTTACGCAAATTCGGTGCAAAACTAACTCCATATTTATACTTTGGCACTAGACCCGCATAGAGCCAAATTTATGGAGTTAAAGTCATTTTTTGGACGTGAAAACCTACTTCGGGCCAATGAGATGTAAAGTAGGCGTTCCCGTGCAAAAAATGACTCTATGGCCTTAGCACCATATTTATACCCCATGCTAAAATCATGCACGGGGGAGGAGGGGTCAAATAATGGTGCAAAGCTTGTTTTGCACCATTATTGAACACCTGGGTCAGGGCAGGCGTTAGGGGACCTGTGGGCCTATTTCCACGGTGAAACACCATGGAATAAGCCCACAGATGCCCTCCCAGGACCCAAGGAACTTCTAAAGTATTTTTGCATTTTAAAAACATATATGATCTTAATGCCTGTGATTCTCCGTGCTTGTCTTTATAATGTATTGCACTATAGAGGAAGAGACTTTGTTGTTTCATAAGGAATCTAACTGACCCATGTTGTGTATCTCTAAGGAGGCTGATTCTGGCACAAAGGAATACCTTTTTATTTGGACCTCTTGTGAATGAGTCCCTCTAACGGAGCCTACTCGCTAGAAGCTTTGGCTAAACTGGATTGAAACTCTAAAATAATTTCTGCTGCTGCGCAGTTGAGGCAACTCCCATGTTATGCATAGATGTATGCAACGTGTTCAGGCTGAGTGAGAAATACTGTTGTCTGCCTCAGCCTTGTATCTGTGCACAGGAAGCAATGAAAACATGTTTCGTGGTCTGCTAAGATTGTATACTTTAATTTGGACTGCAATAATGAATGCTCTTTTCCTTTCTGAAGTGTCAAATCTCTATTGTTTAATCTGTTATTTCACTTTTAGAAAAGCATGCATAAACCACAGCTTTTGTTAGGCATAAAGCGGGACATGCATTCATTATGTGTCTTTTCCTACCAGAAGTTGTGTCCCAAACACACCAGAGTCAGGATTACTCTGTGTGTTTCTGCATTTGAACATCTTTCCATGAGCCAGCTAGAATTCATGCTTTGAGCTAGCCTGCTGCTCCAAGTTAATAACTCTGCTTATCAGCTGTTTAAAGTTACTCCTTAACAATACACGTATTCTAAAAGATTAACCTTCTCCTGGCAGAGTAATTTGATGAGTAAAATCCCCACAGCATAATTAAATACACCCCATTGTCAATCACTGGCAAAATGCCTCCACAGGGGCAAGTCAAGTACACAAAATGTGATGGGAGGAATACATTCCAATCCATTGTTCATCTGCTCATCATGCCACCTCAGTTTGGATCCAACCATATGAGTACCAGTATCAAACCTGCTTTAATAGGAACAGTCTAGCCTGGTCCACCAGGCCAGATTGATCCTGAACAGAACACAAACAACCCAAGAGAGAATCTGCCCTGATAGTGGCTCTGGCAACAGTCCTGTGGCACAGAATACTATTCAGAGAATTGGGTGGTGCGTGGACTGCTCCCTGAAAGAGATATTCAGAAGTGAAGGGGTGCCACAGCATCACTGGATTGGGTAGGCAGTTACACATTCTAGATCACATTATCTCCACAAATAAACCACTGCACAGGAAAGATTATTTAGAAGACAAAGAGCAATAGAAGAGAAGGATGGACTCACCATGGGTGAATTCCTGTTCAAAGTAGAAGGACCATAGACATGTACATTTGCACTCGGTGTCTGAAGCTAGTGGCACTAGCTTTCTGACTCTTCAGTGACAATAGAGGGTGAACTTTAGGGGGAGGCCTGAGAAATCGGATCCTCTTCGGTTTCTATGGGCTAGCTGTGGTTGTGGTTGCACTAGGAGAGGATATCCCAGGTTACTGGTGGTACTCAGCCTACAAGGGTCTGAAGCCTTTGGGTACCTGTGTGTGTGTGGGGGGGGAGGGGTACGGCAGGAAGATACAGTTGTCTGCCTGCCAATCTTAGGGTGCTGCTTAAGGACGATCTTAGGTCTGGAGTGTACTAACTGCTGGACATGACAGCAGGTTCCAATTGTGGTAGCCTACTACTGCTAAAGAAAAGGAAGCAGAAGCAATGATGTGCTGTGAAAGAGCAGAAGAAAGTGTCATGAAACCACCATCAAAGATGCGAAGGGCAGGAAGGCACAAGCAGAACTCCTGGTGGCTGGAGTGCAACACCAGAAGCAAAGTGCAAGGGTGCCTGCATTGACGCTAGGCAGCCAATTGTGCACCAGCACAGGGGCAAAGGACAAGAATGCACCATTTGGCATAAATGTGGTGCACTTCTGCCCTTTCACATTGGCGTAGGGCAGCACAGCATGGAGACTTTCGGTGCTGTCGTAGTCAATTCCCTGTAATTAAGCCCCCCAGTTCACAACATGTGCTTGGGATTACTACTCTATATCTCTGCGCACATTCTGGAGAAATTCAGAGTATTACATCCATACCGGCCAGGAAACCTTCTGTGAAATCTTGGCAGGTGTTAAGTGGAGGTATTTTCAGGTACAAGCATATGTTTGTCCCAGAAATTCCTTTGTGAACTGGGCCCAAACTGTAAAAGTTGACTAAAAGAAAAAGGAAAAAAAAATCAGATAAAAAATGAAAAGTGAATAGAAAACACAATATTAATTTAAGTTGGCAATAGCAAGTGTTTGTTTAGGACAGAAAATTAAATTTGTATTACTATTCGTTTTTATTTGGTCTTTTATAAAAGCAATTGTTTCAAAAACAGTTACACATACAAGTACATTATAAAATTTAGCACAAGTCTGGCAAGGTGAAAACCTAATTAAATAATTGTGTCACTAAAAAAAGGTTCAGTCTTTTTCAGACTTATTAAGTAATGCAATGTTCCTTTAAATAACTCAGCACTGGAATTTAGCGCTGATAGATATACATTTACCCTACATATTGTGATGAGCAAATGCTATATTTCTCTTGTATCACCTTGGCGAAAATAATTATTATCTGCAGCTCTAGATTTGCATGTATAAGTGAATGAAAGGAAAATCCACTGATCAACAAAAGGTGCAGGAACGTAAAGGTGTGTGCAGGACAATCCAATGTGTATGCAAAATATATTTCTCGTTTGGTTTTATTAATCGCAAGTGTCGTAAACGTCGTTAGAAGCAGTTTTTGTTCTCTCCACCGACTACTTACTGGTAGGCCTATCAGCTAGACAGTTTGCGAAAAATGAGGCAAGAGCAATCTTAAGCACCAATTGATAAACAAATAGCGGGGGAAAGATTTAAGACGTTATTTAGAAAATAGGGACTGATGTACTAAGCCCTTTTGCGATCGCAAACTGCGATTCAAAAAATCTGCTGCAAAAGGCTTTCTTAATGTATAAAACCCCTTTTTATGAGTCAGGAAATTGCATTGCGACTCATGAGATGAGATTTCCAACCCTTCTTGAATCCCATTTAGGGAGGATTGTATCAACGGTTTATGGCCGTAATTGTATTTGCAAACCATTGATGAGCTAGCGACTCCTGGGATGGAGTGGTAACTGATTCGCAAAAGGACGCGTTCCCCTTTGTGATTCATCTCAGCAGCCAGAGGAGCAGTCTGTGGTCCTAAGGACAATTGCCTGCTGCCCCAGGAGTTTTCCATTTCATTTACTGGGCTTTTTAAGATTCCTGTTTAGGAATGCAAATGCACAGTCGGAGGTTTACATTGATAGCCTAAATCCCTGCATATCTGCAATCACACACTTTGGGGTCTTAAACTGCGATCCACCTAATTAATATTCAATAGGCAGATCATTTTTCTATCCTCTGTAATACAATTTGCCAATGCGACCTATTAGTACACAGGTCACATGGCAAATTGCGTTCCCATTGGCAAACTGTCGGTGAGCAAATTGCATGTCCCTCGTTTGTGAACTGGAATAGAATATCAGACCCTTTGAACTAGAAGGGTACCCTCTTCTGCTGACCTTATTACATGTAGCAATGACATGTTGCCCCAGGCCAAAAATGTTAGTGATCAGTGTGGGGAGAAGGGATAGTTTGAGTATGGTGGCTTTTACTGTGACAGTCAGATGTATATAAATGATTAATTTCCCGACAACCCCTTCTGCTTTGTCCAACTCGACAGACCCTGCCCCCAAACATTCTGAACCCCTATAAACCAGCAAAGTTACGACTTTTTCACAATAGTCATGTCCCTTAGGAACATCGTTTTTGGATGAAGGAAGGGCTGTCGTCATAATCGTTAAGCACTCTCTTTTCCTACTGTCTAATATGCACCATTGTTAACGCATTGTCATGCTGCAGTCCTGATAAGACTATTCTTCAACCCACCATACGTTTTTACCATTGTAACAAAAGCCATAATATCTTTGAATGTTCAAAAGTTATTTGTGTGTTTAACTTTTAATTAGCTGCACAGCTTTTCGTATCTCCTCACATTTATATTCGTTTGTAAACCACAGTAGTAGAACACCATGGGCAGAGTGAAGACCCACAATACTACATTCACCTGGTTTTGGGAGATATGTATTTACTGACTTACAGTAGAGAACTATCTTTGAAGTAATGATGTTAAAAGGTAGGGGTGTAAGAACACCCTCCCCTTAACAGAGTGATAAATCCTAATCCTTTTAGATACACTAGTATGGTCATGAAAGTATATCATCTCTGAAACACTGGAACAAGCATGTTGATAACATTTCAATAATGAATGAGGTATTCCATAATTTATCAATTTCCTCCATAAAATGCATTGACTTACTGTTTCAAATGCCAACGTAAAATCGACAAAGACACTAATCAAAGGTCTAGGTTTCTTCACAGTTGCATGTCTGGTCTTACTAACAGCCACCTCAGTATTATGAGGCATCAAATGAGTGGCACTAAAACTGTAATGGGGTGAATAAAACAAACATATTCTAATACACACATTACAGATGATGAGGATAAATAGCCTTAGCAAATGTTTACCCTATCAACTCATCTATCTGTAGCTTTATAAAATAGGGATGAGCAACGATTCTCTCTTTATCTATTACAGTTACCTTGATAAGGTCTAAATGTAGGACATACTGGCCATGAGAAATCTTGTCAGAATTCTCAAATAGTATTTTTGCGGGCAGTTTCAGACTGAGTCGAAATCTGACTTACCTTATGAATTGTAATAAAGTTTGTGACAAATTGTGACTTGCGCTAATTGGTGGGCCCCATCACAGGGATGATGGCCTGACTGGGCCAGCAGACCACCATGCCTGTGATTATTTTGAAATAAAGGACACTTTTAAAAAAATGCAGTTTTCCTTAACGGAAACAGGACTGTGTTTAAAACAAAGTTTTCTCTTTTTGAAATGTTTGTTTAAGAAATGGCAGTGGTCCGCTAGAAAAAACCTTTTTTTATTCTAAGGAGATCCCTTCCCTTTCGCAAATGGTTTAGCACCGCAACACAGGAGTCAGCATTTTTTCGTTTGCAACTAGATTACAGTCACAAAACATTGATGCATCTCATAACAGTATTTGGAACAGACATTTACAGCATACCCTTCCAGAAAGCAAATTGTATGCATCACTGATCCACACAGATCCATTTTAGGAGTCATTAAAACTTTACAGATTAATAATATGTGGTACATAGGAAACCACATTTTGTGGTCGCAAACTCAGAATCGTAGTGTTTGCAACCCTGTAATGTGTAGTTGTACTTCTGGACTTATGTTTAAAAGCAGAAAATACAGAAAATTGTGCTTCTTGTGAGTGACCTTCCATGCTGTCCTTTATGACCTCCAGGCCAACAGCAGAGCAGATAGACAGCATGGTGAGTTAAAAACCAGGATGAGAGTTCCTTAAATAAGGTATATGTTAACATATATTTGTATATAATGCTTATAGTTATTTGTGGGTATAGTGTTTTGTTATATTTGGCTTCTTAATTTTGCTAAATCGTGACAGACAATAGAGTTTGAGTGCACTGTTATCAGTTAGATACATGTGGAAACATACTATTTTAGGACTCCATTTATTCTCAAAGCAGAAAATAAATATGGAAACATACCATTAAGATGACCAAAAAATAAATATGGATAAGTACAGACAGAAATGTTAAAAAAATAAATATCATAAAACCGAGAGCCCTAATTATAATACAGGGCCACAGTGCTTAGAGAATTTGAGAAAGATGGTTGTTGATAAACTTTCAGGACCTTTTTGTATTAGAGGGTTTTAAATCCTAAATTGATGAGGCTTTCCCCCTCTCAGTGCTAAGCCATTTTGGATGCTTCAGGCATTTATGGTCATATTTGTACATTTTGATGCAAAGCTGCACTAATGCAGTTTTGCATCAAAAAGTTTAGCACCTGCTTGCGCCGTTCCTGAGCACCAGCCAAGCCCCAATATTTATGGAATGGTGCAAGCCGGTGCAAAGGGTGGGCTAGCGTAAAACAAAAAATGACATTAGCCTGGTGGGGGTGGCGGTATGGGGGAAGGGGGCTTGGCACCAAAAAATGACGTTAAGCTGGTTAGAGGCAAAAAAATGCCTCTAACCAGCCTAGTGTCATTTTTTACTCAAAACCATCCATACCACATGACTCCTGTCTTAAAAAAGACAGGAGTCATGCCAACCAACGAATGGCCAGCACAGGGGACCAGTGTCCCCTGGGCATGGCCATGCACCCTGTGCCATGCAGGGGGCCCCAAGTTGGGCCTCCGATAGTACTTTAATACTTGGTGTCCCCCATCCTCTGGGATCCCTCTGGTGTGGGTGGGGATGTTCCTGGGGCTTGAGGAGGGCACCCGTGGACCTATTCCACAGTGTTTAACCATGGAAATGGGTCCACAGGTTCCCTAATGCCAGGTCTGGCCCAGGCGTTAAGTAATGGTGCAAAGCAGGCTTTGCACCATTATTTAGCCCCTGCTCCCACCCATGAGTCATTTTAGCATGGGGGGATAAATATGGGTCTATGGGGTTAGCACAATTTTTTAGATGGGAATGCCTACCTCGCCTCTCATTGACGCAAGGTAGGTTCAAACATCTAAAAAATGGTGCAATCTCCAATATTTTGACGTTAGACAGGTTTAACGTCAAAATATAAATATGGAGTTCGTTTTGCACCAAAGTTGCGTCAAAAAAATGACGAAAATTAGGCGCAAATGGGTATAAATATGGCCATTAGTGTTTTAGCCTTCATAACTTTTTTTACACAACAAGTATACAAGCGAAAGTTCCTTCCTTTTTCCATATGTTGGGGATTCTAAAGCCCCAAAGGTTTGTGGATTCCTCTAGAAGGAACCAAGAAATTAGTCAAACATTAGCAAAATATGGGATTTTGTTTTGAAAATTTCCGGTGCAAGAAGGTGGGAGTTTTCATGAACAAGCAGATATGTCTAAAAACATTTTCTCCCTTTATGATAGTCTATTTTCCTGTTTTTTTGTGGTTTCTACCTACTTGGAGTTTGTGGTGGAAATGGAAACAGGTAAGAAACTCATAGATGAACCTGGAAAAGCTATACATTTCTGAAAACAAGACAAAATTCAGAATTCAGCAAGGGGCCATCTGTGTAGATTACTCATAGTTTTAACAAAGAAAGTAAAATAATTAAATAAAACATAATTGAGAACTAATCAGAAAAAATAGAAATAGATGACATCTTTTTTTTTTGCACTAATGGCGGTTTACAAAAGTAAAAAAAATAAAAGTCAATCAGTGCCTTCTGATCTCAAGGGTATTTAGTATTTGCAAGTTTGTCAGAAATACTTAATATCCAGAACCAACAACTGAAGTGCAGCTTAAAATGATTTTTAAAAGTATATCGACTGCTTAATTCACTTGGTAAAATCTAATAAATGAATCAAAAATACTAAGTAAACCTATGCATTTTTGAAAAGTGCCTAGGATACTGAGTTTTGGAATAGCGGTTATTTATACAAATCTGAATTTGGGGTTACCCATACTATCTTGTTATTCAGAGGGCATTTTGTGAAATGCGTTCTTTCTTGCACACTGATATTTTTAGAATAGAAACATGGACAGAAATGTGATTGATAATAACACATGTTATACTATACTTCACCTGACATAAATGACTCATCACTTGAGTGAGTGTGCCCATCGCTTTCAATAGGAAGGCCACAAATTCCTCATGAACAAAAATTCTATTTTGGCGGTGTGGGTAGTAATGGTATTTGAACTGAGGCTCAGCCACCACCCAGGGAAACCTGACCACATGGGGACCTCCAGGTAACAACAAATCCATATTACATCCAGAGTCTCTCAGGGTTTCGCACTGTCTCCTGTCATTGTTACCCTTTACATGGAGTAGATTGGTGCTCTACTCACAAATAACATCAAGGTTCACCGATATGCTGATGATACAAAACTCTTTTTGAAAGTCTCCTTTGCAGACATCCAGCACCTCAAACACCACAGATTTGAATGATCAATGCTTACCTGAAGCTCAACCCAACCAAGACCGACTTTCTATTATTTCCTAAGAACAACAAGATATAGTAAAACCTGGCTCAATGACATAAACTTTGACAGGTTTGAACCCCAACTCTCACCAAATGCCACATCACTTGGATTCACCCAGGAAACCAGAAAACAATGTCAACTTTGTCCCTGCTTTTTCTTCTTAAGAAAGTCACACCATTTCTTACAGAAAGAAGCTTCAGAACTGTTGTTCCACCCCTTGTAATGTTGTATTTGGATGGTGGTAATGCCCTACTCCATCGCCTCCCATACTCCACACTGGCACCCCTTAGTAGAATCATACACTCTACCACACATATCATCCAGGACTTGAAGAAATATAATCACATCACACCTATCCTGATGGAGCTCCGTTGGCTTCCCTTGAAGGTCTGCACAACCAGCCCACAACTTTCACAAAGCCATCACAACCGGAACTCCTGCTTAACTTGCAGACAAGCTCACCGTCTCTATGGTTTTTGGCACACCAGCAGCCAGGACACCTGATTTTTAAGTAGAACTTTGTATGAGAAAGAGACTTGAAGATCTGAAAGTGAGTTTGAACACTGCAGATATAAATTGAGGACGCTCCTGCTAGGAACATTAGCGTGAACTGGAGCATCTGGGACTTGAGCATAAGCCAAAGACTCAGAACCTTAGTATGAGGACATTCCATGGGTTCCTGGCAGTTAACAGAAGCGTTTAGGAGGCTCTACTTGATAATCTAGGGGCCTTTGGTCTGTAAGAAGTTAGAATCAATAAGAAAGATGAAGAGCGTTTGTGTCTGATAGTGGGTAGAGCAGTCAGGAATCTGAGTGTTTTGATGCCCTTAGATACCTTAAGGCGAGCAGTGTATTAATGGACCTAAGAATAAGAAGGATATTTATGGATCTGAAGATGAGCATAAGGATGCTGCAGATGAGCTGCAGTGGTATAATGATGGTTTGTAGTCTTATCAAGTTTACTGGGCACAAAATTAACCTGCTAAGCAATGTTTCACAGCCATGATCTGTGAACGTGGGCCTAGATTTGGTTAAAATCCGATCTGATGGTAGAGTGCATGTTTAAGAACAGAGGGCTTCATCATAACAGATTTGATTACTTGTAATTGAAGAAATGCTTGGATGATTTTTAGAGGTCTAATGGTAAAACCAGCAGAAATATTTATATAGACTAGCTTTCATATGTCATTGTAGCCTAATGCACAAATTGCTAAACATTGAAATCCTTTGATTTTTTAACATAGAGTGGTACCCTTAGGTGAATGGCATACCATAAAATACAAACCCAGCATGATAAAAACAATTCCCATAAATAATGAGAGTTTATGTTGATTTCACTGGATGCAAGAGTTAAATCACTGTGACCCATCTTAATACTGTTTGACTTGAGGACCAGTTCGGAGTGTTAAAAAAATCAAAACAAATATTCATCTGTTAGAAATCAGAATTTTGAAATCTGCTAATGCTATAATCTTGCAATGCATGATTTATTACGTGTAAGTTGATTTTCACTTCTCTTTGGCAAGTTGATCATAACATTACCTCCAAAGTACAAAGTAACCTTTACAGATGATTCATCTCCTTTTTTCTTTTTTCTAGGAACTCATCCATGGCGTTCTGTGTGCCCAATTTCATTTCTTCATACTATTCTTCAACTATGTGTTCAATCTTCTAAGGAGTGTCAGGATATGCCGCTGCTATCACTAACAAGGCTTCTTGTGTCAAGACCCTTTAGCCCACAGGCACCAGTCTTTTAAACTTTTAGGCCATAATTCCAGTTATGATTAATTGTAATGTGCATTTGTTAAAAGTCATTGTTAGAAAAGGGGTCTTTAGTTGATAGTTAGGTTACCCCCTGTTCAAGCAAGGACTCTCACTCTAGTCAGGGTAAAAGAGAATCACCCTCAGTTAACCCCTGCTTACCCCCTTGGTAGCTTGGCAGAGCAGTAGGCTTAATTTCAGCATGCTAGGTGTAAAGTATTTGTACCAACACACACAGTAACCTAATGAAAACACTACAAAATGACACAACACCAGTTTTGAAAAATAGGAAATATTTATCTAAACAAAACAAGACCAAAACGACAAAAACCCAACATACACAAGTCAAGTTATGAATGTTTAAAGATTAAACTCAGAAATAGCGCTTAGAAGCCGACACCAATGGCACCGGACACAGAGTCGCGTAGACCCCCAAGCACAGTACCTTTGGTGAAGAGTGAAAACAAGTTGATGTGCGAAGTCGGGGATCGTGGCGCCTATGCGAAACATTGAATCCAAACACTTCGAGCGGCGTCGGTCACGACTTTGCCGGGGCTGCAGCGATGTCGTGCCTGCGAAGGTCGTCACATTCCAGTGAAGATCACGGAGTCGAGTGCAGGCGGCGTCACCAGATCTAGCAGTGGCATCGGTCCGAAGTCGATTTCCTTGAATTTCCACCAGCTTTCCTTTCAAGGGCCCAGGGACTGGATAGGGCACCACTTGTCAGAGCAGGAGTCTCTCCAGAGACTCCAGGTGCTGGTGTAGTGAATCCTAGTTCGTTTTAATGGGATAACAGGAGTTAGCTTAGCCTCTGGCTTGTAGACTCGTTCCCCCGTCACCTAGTGACTTTCAACCTACTTAGCTTGCTCTGTCTTAGCCCATTTAATTATTTATTTCTTCTAAGATGGCTGCCTTGTTCATAGTTAGGCCACTTGTTATGAGTTACATTATCAGTGTCACTGCGCCAAGGCGTCAAGATCAAGCACCAAAGACAAACAAACAGTAGGTGTTCACACTTAGGGATTTTCCCTCTCTATACTTTCGAGGGATTGTTGATATTAATTGCCGTCCCAAGCATGCCTGTTATCTATTGTTTTGGAATACACCTACGTCAGGGGACCTTGTAGATCTGTATAAATAGATCACAATTTAGACAGATAATCAAAGGGATTCTGACCAGAGGGCATCGCCACCATCGCTGATACCGATGCTGCAGTCATCTTGACTCTGACCCAGTCTTCGTGTCCCTGCGGAGTCTGAGATAGAGACCTCATTCCAAGGTAACGAGGGTTGGGGGCTCCTCTCATGGACACGGCTTTGGCAGATTAGGTTTAGCGAAACCAGCTCTCCTTTAGGTAGGAAGTTAGGCCTATTCACATTAGGGTATTAGGGCATATTCTATCTTATATATCTCTGTCATGTATTGCAAAATGGTGGGGGTCTTCATAACAATGACTCTCTTCTTCACAATACTGTTACTTGCTATATTCATTATCCTAATCATTGCAGTTCATGCAACTTATCGCAAATTGCAGTTATGTTAAATAAAAACTATTATAACTTCACTGCATCTGTGTTATTGCCTTTGTTTGTATAAGACATAATATATCTGTGAGAAAAGAGTAATCTCCATTTAACCACGACATTCCCTGAGATATCTTATTTTCGAGTCCATGCGTAAACGACTGCCATAAATCACCTTTTACTATAGTGTTTCTGGTGAGGTGCTGCTAGTGAGCCGGTAAGGTTGGGACAACAGTTGCGACTTGTTGTAGGAAAGACGCAGTTGCCTACAAACAAAAGTACTGTCATCCTTAAACCAGCAGTCTTGCTCAGAGCAAGAGTCCAAACTACGACATGGCGCCACCAGCGATGGTGTTTAGGCACTAATTTACGGATACCCTGACTATCACTGTCTCACAGACAACAGGTACCCTAAGTACCATTATACGGAGACGTTCGTGGTCTTTGGGAGAATTCTCCTTGGCTGAAAAGGTAACACCTAATTAAGCTGTAGGTTGTTCGAGCTCGAACTCATAAAAAGGAAAATACTTCCCCCCATCTGGTGTTCCGTTTCTCTAAACAACTATGGCTAATACCATAGACATTCCTGCAAATGCTAGACATGCACTAACACAACATTTATTAGCGCATGGCCTTACAGATGAGGGCGGGGATGTTACTCTGATAATAGAAGCTACTGAAGCATACCTAACAGAAACGTTTTACTGTTGGGTCACCTTTCCTGAGGTTGACCAAAGAACGCACACATTTCACACATATGAAGTTGCGAACGTGCCTGTACGGTACGAAGCATACCAGTATCATTAAATATTGCTCACATATCAAGAGCATCAGAACCGGTTTGAAGGCGCCCTACCACATGTACTACGAAGAGTGAGGTTAGGTCCCTTAAGTAATGAGGGACCTACATGGCCTATGTTTGCCACATATACACCTCACCCAGGCATACAGAATATGCCGATAGCAGATTTACGAGTTTTATATAATGAATTAGTGGCATTATGTAGACGATTGGTTCAGTTCGTAATGCGTACATTGAACACAACACCAGCGCGTCCAGCACCGCCAGTAGCTGGTGGTTATCAATTGGCTACTGGGATTAATCCAGAAACAGTGCATACTATTATGGGTAAAGTGCCCACGGAATGGGAAAAAATACCGTTCTGGATTGCCCAGAAAACTAATCAGCTGGAAGCTGTGTTTCCCCATACGGGACCACAGGAAAAACATAGATTGCTCACTATGTGCTTGCCGTTTGGGATGGTTCCCTCGGTGGATGACTGTGCCACATGGGGTACAGTCTTCGCAGCCATATATAGTACCACACATGATACCCCGACACTTGCCAATTTACCGAAGTGTTAAAACAAATACAAAATGAACATGGGGCTGCACCAGCCCTGGATCTGGGGATGAAATTAATGCGTAACTTTGACGCCGTCTCCTCAATAATACTGAGTAATATTAAGGGGGAAGCGGTAGCACTGGCAATACGCCAGCGTCTCCGAGAAACTCCAAATCTGGAACAAGAGAGACAGCTACCGAAAATAATTTCCGATACCTACACTAGTATAGGACGGGATAGTTTGGGAGACAAACCTAAAAAATGGAGTTACAATGTACCTCCCATAAGGAGGGTACGAAGCAGGCACAAGAGGGCTCTAAAAAGCATTGGGACAAACAAAAAGATTTCAAAGAGAGAAGAAATAAGAGAGCTGATTCTCCACATCCTGAGAACTCCGAAAGGAGGTATAATCTCAGAAATAGGGAGCACATTAGACCTCCAGACAGATATACGGATTCACGTTCTCTCGTTCCTTTCAGGATGCACCAGATAGACGTAGCGAGAGAGGGGACCGTCAAGATCGACGTCCGGAATGCGTGAAAGAAAAGAAAGACTCACCACAGTCTACCATTAAAAAAGAAGAAAAGACTCCTCAGCAAAAGCCACAGTTTAAAAAGAAGAAGGTGGCAGCACTGACAGTTAAGAATGCCAGTAGTATTGAGAACACTGTTGAGGAACAAGAGGTGGGCAGTGACTCTGTTGGACAGCGCAGCAGAGGTCACGATATGTCGCCGGAGCCTGAAAGATCATCTGGATGTGAAAGCAACTAGCGATTACATTGCGGTTGAAACAGCGGATGGCCGCGTTCTCCCCCCCGATAGGGTTTATGATTTAACAATTCAGATAGAGGGAGACGTGAAACGCACTATTAGTGTAATATTTTGGGATTAACTTACTAGTGATATCCTATTGGCCGAGAGAGACTGGCCACCTGAACACGTCCGCAAGCTCCCGCATGGGGAAGATGTCATTTTGCCTTCTTTCTCCGATCTTGTTCCTGAAGCAGCTAAAGAAGCCTATGCTGCTGAATGGGCTTTAGCGCAGGCACCTGCACTATACCGTAATCATGTAGGTTGGGACAAGGAGTCTCCTTGTCATGTTATTCCCGTTAGGTCTACACCCCAACCGCAGCCACAATATCCTGTTAAACATGAAGCGAAAGTTCCGGTGAAGGAGATACTATCACAACTTGAGTACCAGGGAGTGCTTGAGCCCTGTACGTCTGCGATGAATAATCCATTATTCCCCATTGCAAAGCCTGATCATTCATATAGAATAGTAGTTGATTACAGACACTTAAATAGTCATACTGTCAGAGTCACCAGATCCTCGGGGACTGTGCACGTTCCCAACACTTCCACCACAAGACAGCTCCAATACTCTGATTAGATTTATCACAGAGTCTAAGAAAGTCCAAGTGGGGAAAAGGGGATTAGGACGGGAACAGCTGGGATGGAGACCTGTAGGAAGCAAAAGGTTAAAACACAACATCAAAATTACATCTCATGAAATCAGTACCATGCTACAACTCTAAGCTTCGTCTTTTCCGAAAAACATGAACAACCCTAGAATAATCCTAAAACTGACTAGGCTTTAGATGACCGAATACCTGAGGAGGAAACAGGAGAAGTTAAATAGGACTTTCAGATTCAAGTACTTTCTTTAGCATGAGAATCAGGAAACACTCTGAGCAATTTCTAAACAACCATATGAATCTCCTTTTAGGAATACATATCAGGAACACACAGCATTACATCTAGAACTCTGGTATTGTTGTGTTCATCTCAGAAAAAACCTTGGGAAGTAAATTGCGCACATTGCAGATTTTTATATGAGTATTAAACACCATAAAGGTTTGTGCACCATGAAATCACACAACGTAGATTCAAGGAATAAATCACACGACGTGTCAACTTGAAATGCTACCAAGAAAATGTCTTAGAATGGTAATGCACAGTAACTTACATTATTTATACACGAGGAAAGAATTGCGCGTCTTGCTGATTCAAATGCCACCATACAAATGCCAAGAAATGGTAGCGCACAATGAACAACATGAAAAGCACTCAGGGAAAGAATCGCACGTCTTGTCGATTCAAATGCCACCATGTAAATGCCAGAAAATGGTAGCGCACAAATAACAGCATGAATTACACACGAGAAGTGAATCGCGCGTTTCGCCGATTCGAATGCCACCATGTAAATGTCAAGAAAAGGTAGTGCGCAATGAACAACAAAGTTAAATGCTCATGAAACGAGTTGCACGTCTTGCCAACTCGTAAAACATCATGTAAATGTCAAGAAATAGCAGCGCGCAATGAACAATAATGTAATAACGAAGTCAAATCTTTATGGAATAAATTGCGCGTCCTCCCTGTTTGCAAACCACCATACAAATGTAAAAAAATGGCAACGCACAAGTAATCTGTTATTCATTTAAGAATTAAAATCAAGAATATGAAAATTCTCAATTACGGTGTTGGGAAATGTCCAAACACAGTCTTACCGCCTGGAAACAGTGATCACCAATGAGAGATGAGTGCAGAAGACTGGAAAATCCAAATAGGCTGGACAGGAGCTCAGGAAGAAGCTGCTGCTCTGCACCGGGACCTCTGAATAGTGAGCACTGGAAGTTGGGCTGACTCTCTTTTATAGAGTCTTGGCCCAGCCTAGAACCACGCCCAAGCATGTTGCAGGGAAAGTCTCCAGAAGGCCCTGGAAAGGGACCACACCCTAACACACTCTGAACGTCTGCAGCAATACATTGTAAATGTACAGTATTTATAAGCACCTTAAAAATGAATCTTTTGGATGGAATTCTGCAATGCAAAAGGTTAAACAATAACATATCATCACAATGCATAAATTACTTTATCTTGCGAGTGTTGGGTTTTTACATTCTAGATGCCAGTAGAGCGCGCACTGTCCTGGTGTTGACACATACACGCACATATGCTATACAAAACTCACACAGCACGGCACTAATAAACAATATAGTGCGTAAAAAATATAAAACTACATTGGATATATCTAATGGATTTTTCTGCCAGAATTTAGCACATGAAAGTAGGGACCTAAGTGCATTTTCAATTTGGCTCTCAGAAATGCTTTTGTCATTTACCTCAAGGCTATAAAAATAGCCCAGGCCTGTTTTCAGCCCATGTAACATAAATTTTGAACGAGATTGATTCCGATGCATTGTCCTATGTAGATGATATCTATCTCACTGACGACGCCCTCGACATTCATCTTGCGAGGGTCGATCTGATCATTTTGGGATTTGCGGACCTCGGTTATAAATTGAATTTTAAGAAAAGCAAGATAGCCTTTCTTAGTGTATTGTTCCTGGGATACGAGCTATCAAACGAGGGGAAGAGCCTGGCCCCGCACTTTCTAGAAAAGTGTGCTCAGCTACAGCCTCCAAATACACTAAAGAAATTACAGTCATTACTGGGTTTCTTCAATTTTGGCAGAACATACATCACAGATCATGCAGAACGCATCAAGCGACTTTATGATTTAGTTCAGCCCAATTTTTCTAGCAGACGATGGACGATTGAACACACACACATCCTTAGGGACATACAACGGGATATGCTAGAAGCTAAACACTTACACACACGTGACAATAAAACAAACTTGGTCATCAGAATACTTGCTGGTGCCCTTGGATTTACTTATGTCACCTTTAATGAGGGTGACACGGTGCTGATAGCATATAAATCACACATATATTCAAATGCTGAACAACGTTTTGCACCTACAGAAAAAATTCTGACAGCAGTTCAGATGGCCGTCATAAAAGAGAGGCCACTTGCCCAAGGGAAACACATTATTGTTGTCTCCCCGGTGCCGGCCTTAGAGGCTGTCACTAAAGCGAGCGTCCCGAACGCTAAAGTGCTACATCCACGCTGGATTCAATGGGCAACGTCTCTGACCGCAACTGATGTTGATTATAAATTCGATCCAAGACTTCAAACACAAGAATTTCTCCAGTGTGAACAGGAGTACCCCGCTCCTTTAAATATTTTGCCACTAGACAGTTATAATACTATGATTTATACTGACGGATCGGCACAACCGGCTGTAGGTAGTAAACATCAATACTCGGCAGCTTGCGCAGCCGTGTGCGGAGTGATGGAAGATGGAGTTTTCCACCCTCACAATACCTACATGCAGACCTTAGGGGACTGCACAGCCCAGTTGGCTGAGCTTAAAGCTCTTATTCTAGCACTCGAACATACTGAGGCAGGAAGCCAGACTTTGATAGACTGTGATTCATATTACTGCGTCCAGTCATACAGTGAATATCTCAATCATTGGAAACTGAACAGGTTCAGGGATTCTAAAGGGAACACCATTAAACACAAAATATTGTGGGGAAGGGTGGCTGATCTTAAGGATAAGCTACCATGTGTCCATGTAGTTCATACATTAGGACACCAACGTGTAGGAATACACGTTGCCGGTAATACATTGGTTGATGAAGCGGCCAAAGCATCGGTAGCTACGGCTTCTGTGGCTGCAGTAACTCGTTCTCGGACGAGGTTGGATAGTGAAATACTGATTGCCGTTAAAGCTTCAGCTGCAGGCAAGACCCTTCCAAAAGGATACCCTACAAACTATTCTTACCATATCAGTGCACACAATGTTGCTTATACAACAATTCCTGGGGTTGGAGATCGAGTGATCCCCAATGAAGACCAGAGATTAGAGCTGATTACAGCCGCACATGAGGGTGTCACTTCTGCACATGCTGGTATACAGGCCACGATAACAATTCTACAGCAACTATACTGGTGGCCTGGTCTATGCAGACGAACTAAGCAGTATGTCCTTTGCTGTGACATTTGCCAGCAGATTCAAGGCTCTAATATCAAACACCCTCCGCAGACATACCTCTTAGTGTGGGACAAGCCACTTCAGTGTGTGTACCTAGACCATTGTGGTCCCTTACAGCCTGATAGTGCATACAAATACATTTTAGTGGCTGTGGATTCCTGTTCTAGATTTCTGTGGGTATGGCCACAGCGGTCGGCTGACGCCCGGACTGTTATAAAAGATTTGCTGATCTTTATCGGTACATATGCGGTTGCAGCATTCCATTCGGACCAGGGCCCTGCCTTTGCCTCTAAGGCATTCAGGGACACCATGGGGACGATGGGTGTTGAACTCCATTACTCCTCACCATACCATCCCGAGGGAAATTTGGTCGTGGAGAGGCAGAATCGTGATCTAAAGCAGTCCTTAACAGCTCGAGTATTAGGTTCAGGCTGCAGTTGGTTACACCACCTAAATGGGGTCCAGAGAGCACTGAATAATCTGCCAAGACGGTCCTTGGGGGGACGCTCTCCATATGAGGTTCTCTTTGGGATACCTATGTATGTCCCAGATCTTGATGCCCCTGGTAGGGTGGCAGCAGAAACACCATTTGACATAAAAGAGCGTCTCACTGTTTTACAGGAGCTTCAACAATTTCGTGATGATAAATCATCTGCAAGTGCTGCCACTTTAGGAATAAGGGAATTGGCGAAAACTTCGACTGGCTGGATTCCTAAAGTTGGGGATCTGGTTTGTGAGAAGATCGCTGTGAAAAAGGAGTTTGGTCCATCGTACAGAGCACCGGTACCAGTCTTGGGAATAAAAGGCACCAGGATTGTCATCTTACCACCACTGTCTGGTTCTAAATCGAACAGATTAATCTCCATTGATGACATCAAATTACACCATGTGGCTGATCCTTCACAGTAGACCAGGAGGTCCCTTGGGTGGTTCCAGATCCCCTCTCACTACCCAACAGGACACCCTTCTACATAGTAGGATGAACATCACTACTAATGATTATGCAACTATGTCAACTGTTGTTCCAGACACTTCCTCGACCATGGGGAGGGCGGAAAATGAACTTTTGTTGGTTTCAGTCACGACTTCAGTGACCACCCCGCTTCAAGATTTGGCTGTATTTTACACAAACACTTCCACGACTAATGACGTTGTCTATCAAGAACCTCCATGAGTGGATACAGCGGCTCCTGTGTTTGCAGAGACTACCTCTGGCTATTTCATTGACATTGATGATTTTTCTTCGGATTCATCTTCTACAGTGATTGACAATATTTCAAAAAGTAGTAAAATGTATTGATGGCTTAAAAAGACCTACTTGATCTACCCATGGAATTATCTATGGTTCTGTTTGACATTTATTGCATTCTTTTTTTGGATTGGTTTTGTGACTGTTTTCTTTTTGCTCATAAATGGACACTATATTCCTGATCGCTCCTCAGTGGAGCCTGTTGATGAAATCTTAACACCACATCATTCTTCACATAAGGTCTGAAGAGATTTGTCTCCTGTAAATATTACAGCAATACCAATTACTGATCGGATTGTATGGGCCAAAGTTCCATTCGATATATACAGGCCTACAGAGATTATTCAAATACCATACGTGTTCAAAATTTCAATGTCTGATGTTATTACACCTAATGTTGTCTCTGGTGATTGGGATGTCCAAACAGTTGATTCCATGCTAACTGAAATGAAGGACTATTCCGCTTTTGAAAGTGATGATTTATATGAATATACAATGAATTAAGGGGAAATGTTCTGCTACAACAATTGGGGACATCACTACCTACACCGTGCCACTAGATATAGGCCTCTCTTGAACTACACACAGTGGGAACAATGTTCGACACCACAGGTGGGGAGTCCAAAGTATTATAGCGATAAATTTACATACTTTTCTGGGCATGATAAAAAAAAAGCAGAGTCGTATTATTTTAAAATACCTCCGGCACAAATTAGGAAAATTTTGCTAACAGATACAAAACTGATATATTCAGATCCCTTTGTTTCCCGGCTCTCGATTGAGGGTTACGAATATTGGAAAAGCACTATTGACTTGAAAAGTGTATGGGGAACACAAGATTGGCAGATACAGGGTAGGGAGGCTTTGTTTCGAGCATGCCTGATTCCTGTGCAAATGATTTTCTTAAATGACACTATTGAGCAAACATCCAGTCTGGGGGTAGCAAAAATTAAAGACCTGGACATGCCCAGTATCCCTACTCCGGCAAAATTTTGAGATTAGCAACACTTTCACAGAGGATAGGCTAGATGCAATGGTTAGGGCTGGTACCTATAATTCTTCACTTTCCAGTCCCGGCGGGTGGTTGGTATGGCCCACCGACTCTAATGAGTGTCAAAGGCATTTCTTGAACTCTTCAGGGTTTTTTTCAATTAACAGGCCTGACCCTCGCTTTATATCAGGTCAACATACAGGTATAGTTACAACATTCAGTGTGGGTAAGCTGTGCCAGCAATGGGTGCAAACAAACACGTTAACAGCGGTTAAGAAACACCTGAACACTCTTTCTGACAGTATAGACTTACAGGATTTTCTGCTAGGTCCTAGAAAACAGCGCTTTAAACGTTTTTTTGTATGCTATGTACAATGAAATTTGGAAACTTTCCCAGATTGAGGCTGCTGCACGTTTAAGGCAAGTGGATAAGGAAAATTTGGAATTTGTTTTAGCTGTTGTCGACAATGGCATGAACACACTGTCCAACAGGATTTATTCACTACCAAATATAGTGTTGTCTGCTATTTATAACACTCAGACAGACTTGTCCCGGTTATATTATGGGCAAACACAGCTATGTTCCATCATACAGCTGGGTTGGACATTACAGACACTGAAAAGTGGCCACATTCCGTGGAGATATATTAATGGGAGTGAATTCTTCACTGCTTTTAATTTTTCCAGGGAACAAGAGACAATGGCTAAAAGGGAGGCTAGTTTCACCCTGCTTCAAGTAGAGAAATTAGATAAGTTGCCCTTCACGGTAGCAGAGAGTCCTTCAACTATCTGGCTCTTACACGGCATTATTAATTACCGATTTCAACCTTTTGTTTCTCGAGCTGCCTGAAACATCTTGCAGTGGGACGATATGAGCAACTAGGAGATAGCTTTATTAAGGATGAGTGGGAGTTGCCCTTTGACTATAGATGCCTGAACGGTGAAAGAGAGGTCTTTCTTAGCGGAAGTGAATGTGAGACTGCTGTTCGTCATTCTATGATATGCAAACAGGTGTCTCTTCACGGTCTTTGCAATGCGGGGTCGCAAATTTGGCCTGTTTTCTGAAGGGTACTCCTGTCCCCTTGATTCGTCCAGTGTTTCATGTACTTTCTAATGTAAATTATGTGGTACTGAGCGATCAAAGCTGTTGTGGAATGCGACCTGGAATTGCCTACGCAATCTCGGTCACGAAGGTCGTTACGTGTTGTGGAAATGTTTTGTTTCCCCCCACACGAGAGATGAAAGTATCTGACATGTGGCCCCACATAGATACTACTAATGTGAACTTTGACAAGCTGAGTAGGCTAAAGGCGCTATTGTTTCAGAAACAGGTCGCCTTGACATCCGCAAAAGAGACGTATGCTCTCCAGATTGCGAGATCATAAGCTGAGATACAATCCCTTTTAAATACCAATTTCCCCAAACACTTTGGAGAGCTGGTATCCAGAATATTCAATGCTCCGAGCACCACTGGGATTGTTAATTTCTTTAAGGCTGTTGGGCCTGGTTTCGTGTCCATCTTCCAGACTGTCTTCGGAGTCATCCCTTCAGCTATCCATTCTCTCTTTTCGAGCGTATTTGGTGGCTTTCCAATTATTTTGGCTTTAATTGGCAGACTACTACTGCTATTTCTTCTGATTCACAGTGGTTGTTTCTTTCCAGCAACACAGAGCAATGGAGCCGCTCCCGCCAACTCCACTGTGCCGTGAGCGCATGGTTCGGATCTTCGGTGCACCTTTGCTGGTGGAACTGGAGCTTGACTGGTCGTTGTCATTTCGGGCACTTCTCTGGTGTGTACAGCCAGTCTTCCGCTGCATATGGTGTCTCTTTGAACATCTGCCTATGGTCTGTCTTGCTGTGGCACCGACATCTCCTGTGGACCACGAACTGCTGATGTCCCCGATGAGGGTTCATACACGGTCATGCCCCTTGAGACTGAGGTTGCTCCGCGAGGCCACCTATGAGCCTTCCGTTGTGAGATCTACCATGGATGAGGACACAGCAACGAGTGACGATACACCAGGAAATACGGCTCACTTCTGCTCTGTGGATCCGTTTGTCCGCCCTGCACTAGACTTAACTTCGGACGACGTTGACTCCTTTTTGGGATCTTTAACTGGTGACTTCGATTACATTCTTCAAGATCATGTGTATCACAAATAATTTGATGAATTGACTAACCATTCCAAATTATGCATGTAAATTAACATTTGCTGTTGCACGCTATACTTGTCATAGTTGACATTAACATCTCTGTATGTATTTTAAACGGATTGGTTTTAACATATTTTAACACATGCAAATGCTTTTTTAGCTTGTTTTTGCCTTTCGCTTTTAGTTCAGACGCAAAATTTAGCATTTGGGTTCCTGTACCTTCATCATACCTGTTACGGCAATGGGGAGGGTGTAGTGAATCCTAGTTCGTTTTAATGGGATAACAGGAGTTAGCTTAGCCTCTGGCTTGCAGACTCGTGTCCCCGTCACCTAGTGACTTTTAACCTACTTAGCTTGCTCTGTCTTAGCCCATTTAATTATTTATTTCTTCTATCAGTGTCACAGCGCCAATGTGTCAAGATCAAGCACCAAAGACAAACAAACAGTAGGTGTTTACACTTAGGGATTTTCCCTTTCTATACTTTCGAGGGATTGTTGATATTAATTGCCGTCCCAAGCATGCCTGTTATCTATTGTTTTGGAATACACCTACGTCACGGGACCTTGTAGATCTGTAGAAGTACATCACACTTTAGACAGATAATCAGAGGGATTCCGACCAGAGGGCTTCACCACCATCGCTGATACCGATGCTGCAGTCATCTTGACTCTGACCCAGTCTTCGTGTCCCTGCGGAGTCTGAGATAGAGACCTCATTCCAAGGTAACGAGGGTTGGGGGCTCCTCTCATGGACACGGCTTTGGCAGATTAGGTTTAGCGAACCCAGCTCTCCTTTAGGTAGGAGGTTAGGCCTATTCACATTAGGGTATTAGGGCATATTCCATCTTATATATCTCTTTCATGTATTGCAAAATGGTGGGGGTCTTCATAACAATGACTCTCTTCTTCACAATACTGTTAATTGCTATATTCATTATCCTAATCATTGCAGTTCATGCAACTTATTGCAAATTGCAGTTATGTTAAATAAAAACTATTATAACTTCACTGCATCTGTGTTATTGCCTTTGTTTGTATGAGACATAATATATCTGTGAGAAAAGGGTAATCTCCGTTTAACCACGACATTCCCTGAGATATCTTATTTTCGAGTCCATGCGTAAAAGACTGCCATAAATCACCTTTTACTATAGTGTTTCTGGTGAGGTGCTGCTAGTGAGCCGGTAAGGTTGGGACAACAGTTGCAACTTGTTGTAGGAAAGACGCAGTCGCCTACAAACAAAAGTACTGTCATCCTTAAACCAGCAGTCTTGCTCAGAGCAAGAGTCCAAACTAAGACACTGGTAGAGAGAAGTCTTTGCTGTCCCTGAGACTTCAAACAACAGGAGGCAAGCTCTAAATCAAGCCCTTGGAGTTTCTTCACAAGATGGAAGGCACACAAAGTCCAGTCTTTGCCCTCTTATTCTGGCAGAAGTAGAAACTGCAGGATTAATCCACAAAGCACAGTCACAGGCAGGGCAGCACTTCTTCTCAGCTCTTCAGCTCTTCTCCAGGAAGAGCTTCCTCTTGATGTCCAAAAGTGATCTAAAGTCTGTGGTATCTTATACACAATTTCTCCTTTGAAGTAGACCTACTTCAAAGTAAAGTCTCTTTTGAATGTGAAATCCTGCCTTGCCCAGGCCCCAGACACTCACCAGGGGGTCGGAGACTGCATTGTGTGAGGACAGGCACAGCCCTTTCAGGTGTAAGTGACCACTCCTCCCCTCCCTCCTATCACAGATGGCTCATCAGGAAACACAGACTACACCCCAGATCCTTTTGTGTCACTGTCTAGTGTGAGGTGCAACCAGCCCAACTGTCAAACTGACCCAGACAGGGAATCCACAAACAGGTATAAGCAAGAAAATTCTCACTCTCTAAAAGTGGCACTTTCAAACACACAATCTTAAAATCAACTTTACTAAAAGATGTATTTTTAAATTGTGAGCTCAGAGACCCCAAACTCCACATGTCCATCCGCCCCCAAAGGGAATCTACACCTTAATCAGATTTAAAGGTAGCCCCCATGTTAACCTATGAGAGGGACCCGCCTTGCAACAGTGAAAAACGAATTTAGAAATATTTCACTGTCAGGACATATAAAACACATTACTATATGAACCACCTTAAACATACACTGCACCCTGCCCTTGGGGCTATGTAGGGCCTACCTTAGGGGTGTCTGACATGTAAGAAAATGGAAGGTTTAGGCCTGGTAAGTGGGTACACTTGCCAAGTCGAATTTACAGTTAGAACTGCACACACAGACACTGCAGTGGCAGTTCTGAGACATGATTACAGAGCTACTTATGTGGGTGGCACAATCAGTGCTGTAGGCCCACTAGTAGCATTTGATTTACAGGCCCTGGCACCTCTAGTGCACTTTACTAGGGACTTACTAGTAAATCAAATATGCCAGTCATGGATAAACCAATTACATACAATTTACACAGAGAGCATATGCACTTTAGCACTGGTTAGCAGTGGTGAACTGCTCAGAGTTCAAAATCCAACAGCAAAAGGTCAGAAAAAAATAGGAGACAGGAGGCAAAACAATTGGGGATGACCCTGCATAAGTAAAAAAGTCCAACAGTCATCATTTAAATTATTTCTGTGGTGCAGTATTTTGGTGTGTCCACTAGTGCACGTATTCATTGGTTCCTGTTTGGAGTGTACACTAACCTTAGAATGTATGGGCGGGCACAGGTGAGAGGTCAACTTAGATCTCCTCATTAAAACAAACACAACTGAAATTGTATATTTGTGCTAGAAAAAATCCATATACATTACCATTAGACCATTGATGGGCCTGTCAGGCATAAAATGTTGTATCATTTCTATTTCCCATCACATGAGATCTTAGTATGACATCTTCTGTGAAGGCAATTAAGTAACTATTATTGAGGGGACCTCTTTAAATATGTCTCTGCAATATCAGAAGTTGCTTATTTTAACAGCGCTCTTGTGGGGAAAGTAATTTAAAGAATTATGTGACAGAGACAAAACGTTATAACTATCACTATTTCTCCCAATCACCTCAGCTTAAAAAACAATGAAGGCAAACGTGGCCAGGGATTCCCTGAGTTACGTTTTTAATTTCTCTGGAATAAAGTAATAGATTTCCAAACTGCAATCTCACTTATTGCATACTGGTATAAAGTCAAGGAAAACACTGAAATCATTGAGTAGACAACAACATTTTTGACATTTCGAATTTTAAATTTTGTGTCATAATTGTGAACTCATTTCTTTTGTAGTATTACGCAAGGCGGCACCAGGAGACTCTAGAGGATTAAAATTCTGGAACACATGCATAAAATGTTAAAGAGGAGGGTGATAGCTGTTTACTGGTAATAGGGAATGAAACTAAAATAAATCAATAAATAAATGTCTATATAAATAAAGAGAACAGACAGAGTGTGGAGAGAGGTAAAGGGGAACCCTCTCATTGCCAGGAGAAAGGGATTAAGTTAAGCAGAAATAAAGACTTTCTGTAAACCCACTACAAGTCTCCAAAATAAAAAGTAACTGAATATAGTCAACAACTAAAAAATATTGTAAAGAATGTTTTTTTTCGTATATGTTCTTTGCAGTGAAATTGTATATAATATCACATTGTATTTGGTTCTTACTTCAGCTGCACTGAAATTCACTACGCTCACATCGCACTATCTTCAATACACCTAGAACCACATTCCACTGGACTTATTTATTTGGATTGGTATTGTTCTCGTTCCAGTTGACAGTGATTTCAAACCACTATCTCTTTCATTATTTGCATCCATGATGATTAACTCAAGTCTTATTATGGAATACTTTTTTATTCAGATTTGTCTTTAAATAGACAGTTGACTGTATATCATCACCAGGGTGTTGTCCATTCTATGCCGATCAATAATTTAACAATTCCTTGATTTCTGATCCTCGAGAAGAATTTTCACAAACATGTACAGCAAAATGTAATTAGATTCCGAAAACACACTACTAGTTTCTTCTTTTTCGTAGGATTTACACATTATACCTTTTCAAATTGAAACTAAAGTGATTAAAAGGCTAACAGAAAGGCTTAGCTTTTCACAGAGAGGTCAATTACAAATGGCTTTTCCACTCTTAATTTAAAATAGAGGAGCAAAATCATGATTTTTGCACTGACATTCTTCTTCCGGGTCCACAGAATTACAGGATTGGTGGAAATTTTGAAGTACAAAATGCATTTGTGAGTCCATGAATCAGGCAATTATAGGTGTAAGGGCAAGCTTGTGTGTGTTCCTACGTAGGCCCATCTCTAACTTTTGACCAAAGCCTACAAACACCATCATTTTACAAGTGATTCACCATCCTCAACACGTTTGTGTATTTCTGCATGTAAAGGACAAGCTAAGGGTATTTCCTTTTGATAATATGAGGAAGCACACCCACGGTGTAGGAACCCTCTCCTCTGTGGGGAAAAAAACCTTAAAGGTAAAGAGAAAACAGTTTTAAATGTCAATTCACTTTTTTAATTACTTCTCTGTGTTCAATTTTACACCTGGTTGAAATTATGTATTCATTAAAGTTATTCAATATATTCAATAATAATATTATCATAGTTTTCCAGGAGTATTCCTTTCAGGGGAAGCTCCTCCGCAGAGGTAGAGGAGTGTCACCCCCCTTGCTAAGAGCCAGCAGCTGTGAAATAAAATGATATCTTGTTATCATTTTATTTTACAGCTGCTGACTCAGCCAGCAGAATGTGTAGGGAGGGGTGAGGCTGGGCAACTGGAGGAGTGAGAAAGGAGGGGGAGTGGAGTCTTTGCATTAAGTGCACACACAGGTTTCAAACTGCACAGGCTCCAATGCGCTGTCTGAACGGTTGACCAAGCTGCTCAGACCAATCCTGGCACTGATCTCATGCTGGGTTTAGCATGACAGCATTTGCAGGATTGCTGGGGAGACTGTGCTGACGTCCCAGAGAATGCTGGGACACTAGAAGAAGAGGAGCGAGGCAGCAGGAACGGTAGGTTTTTAAAAATGATTTATTTCCCCTATCCCTGCCCCACCTGGGTCTCCCCAACCCTCCCCTTGAGATTTGTGGTGGCCTCCGCTGATTCCTTTAAATCATTTAGGATACCAAAAAGTCAGAAATGTTCATGAAAATATAGGAATTATCTCCATGACTAACTAACTTTATTCACTAGTTTTTTGTGAATCTGCTCCTTGATTGGCAAATCCTGGAAATCCATTACCCGCAGATACACCACAGTGTATTGGTCTGTACTTCTGTTTGTATCACCTTGACTGGCTTATTTAGATTGATGTTTTTACTAGCATTTAACCAAGAATTCGAGGCAAGTTCCACTCTCAAAAACAATTTTCCAGATTATTGAATCCTTCTTCCTAGTTCTTTTGAATTTTAGTGCTATTGATTATATTGATTTACTAGTGTTCAGATTTACAATGCCCTTCCTATGTATTACAATACATGCACTTGACAAGTACTGATGGTCACAGAAAAGCATTTTACAAAATGACCATACTGTATGAACATGGTGATCATAATTTGTACACAAACTGAAGATTTTGTTAAGTTATTTAAAAAATCAAGTATTGCAAAAACCCATAAATCCAGGTTATTTAATGTGTATATTTTATTTGTTGTGAGGAGGTCGAGTGGATCAGAGGAGACAAGGAGGAGGCAGTAGCAGTGTTGTACACAGAGGTTTGGCAGTGGAGTGAGCTTGGATTTGTGATCAGTAGAATATGTCAGAATGCTTTTACAAACCCTAGCATGCGGAAATTCATCAAACTACCATGTGCCATATCACAAGGTTTGGAAAATAGAGTTTACTTAACTGCTAACCCTGATGTGCTTTAGCCACACTGTCAATATATAAACACCCCACCCCTATCAGGAATATGGTTTTAAACAGCTGTATTTGCAGAAAGTGGTCTACATGGCAATCAGGCAGTGGCTGGTGGGCTTTTCTACCAGATCAGTGTGTGGGTTAGATTTTTAGCTGTTTGTATGTTTTATGATCTGCTGAGCCGGTTTATATTGTTGATTGCCCTGACATTAAAACAAACGTTGCCTTCCGCAAGCTCAAATCCATGCACTCTTCCATAAAATGCAAAACACATGCTAAATAACTGGGGCCCTGATTTAAGAGAGCCTAGCGCCATTCCAATGCCACATTAGCGTAATTTTTTTAATGATAATGTGGTGTTGGAAGGCCCAAAAACTCTGCACTACATTTGCAAATCATTGCGCCACTTTGTAACCTCTTGCGCCACATTATACCTGTGCCAGACATCATGTATGCAAGGGGGGTGTTTCAGCACTAGGGGGGCTGAAAACATGACGCAAAGAAATCTAACAGATTTCTTTGCGTCATTTTTATTGTCATTTTTAACACCTGCTAGGAGTGGGCGTTAAAGGGAGGCTTCTATTGTTTTCATTGGGCTTTTAGGTGCTTTGCAGGATTAGCGTCAATATTTTTTATGCTAATATTGCAAAGCGCCAAACTAGCGTAAAAAATAATGATGCTACTATCCCTGACTACCGACATGGTGCGCCGTATTTTAACTACACATGGTGGCCTTAGGGGGGCACTAAGGGGCTCAAGAAAAGTGGTGCTCCACTAGGTGCAGCGCCACTTTTCTTCAAGCTGACCCTGAATGACGAAAAGCAGCAATAGCTGAAGGGAACAGACCAAAGTCCCATTTTATATATGTGTAATTGTGTTTGTATTGGTTATTGATTACATGAGTCTGAAGGGACAGCTAAAGCTGTCTTCACCCCAGACGTAAAATTGATTTTAAAGGTTCCTTCAGAAGCACGTTTTCTATCCCATATATTTAATAAGAAATGTATTTGAAAATACGTGAAAATGGTTAAGGTGACCATCTTTCTACATTTACCATATAACAACATCACCTTCCTTATCTTTTTGCTTATCGTTGGCAATCTTCACATCAGTGCTATTATGTTGTGGGATTTCTTCGATCCTGTTTGAAGGTCTAACCAGTTTTTACTTTTTTAATGATTACATTGTATTGCTAATTTGTTGCAAATATGACTGCTATATAGTTCAGTAAAAGTGAAATCTTCAAATACTGTATTTATGGGTCAACCCCTCGCTAAAAGTATAATTTTAGGTGGCAGTAACTAAGAATAAGTATTTTTTCATGATTTTGGCAGGACTTCTTGGTAACTCTTGCCTTACAAGCTAGACATACTCATAACAATCAGTTTCCTTGATATTTTATGAAAATAGTTTTTATTTACACTTTGGTGCATATTTATGGTTTTTGCTGCTAACACAGTTTTGCTGCAGAATCCTTAGTGCCAGCTAACACCATCCCAAAGCAGCAGACGTGTGCCATATCTATGGAATGGTGCACGCCAGCACTAAGGATAGGCTAGCATCTAATATGAGACTGTAGACGGGGTGGTGGTAGAGTAAATAGAGCTAGTAGGTAAGAAATGGCGCTAGGCTAGTCAGTGAAAATAAATATGCCGCTAACCAGCCTGGTGTCATTTTCTGACGCACTAGCACCCACAAATTACTCCTCTGTCAGTAAAGACAGGAGTCATTCCCACCACTCCAATGGCCAGCACAGGGGACCAGTGTCCTCTGGGCAAGGCAATTACGCCTAGTACCAAGGCAGGGCCATGTAAGGGGTCTCCAATGGTGCATTACAAAAAAAAAAAAAAAAAAAAATTACCTAGACTTACACAGAATGGGATCCCTCTGGTGTAGATGGGGTTGCTGCTGGGGCTTAGGATGGGCGTCTGTGGGCCCATTCCATGGTGTTTGGCCATGGAAATGGGTCTACAGGTACCCTAACGCCTGGACTGATCTGGGCGTAAATAATGGAGAGAAACAGACTAAAACAAGCACTGAAAACTAGATGCTACAGCAGACAAACACAGGGATGCACAAATGTGTGCAAATTATTGTTGCTATGGCTCTGTGCAGCCTGCCACTTACTGTGGCTCCAATGACTGTGCCCTATATATTTCTACAGTATTTGGATGCTGCAAAAGAACCTTTTAAAAGTTTATCAAACTTACAAGTATTAATATAAATGTATTTTATATATTTATGTTAAATGTACCACAAAATTAAAAATGCTACACCAATATTAACTTAAAGTAAAAGTTCCCTATTTATTTATTATGTAGTACTAATTACTAAAATCTAGATTCATTTAAAGGATTGAAATTATTTTTCACATTAAAGTTACACCTAATTTATTACATTATTTTCTAATAAAATAATATTTTTCTATTTATCTATTTTTTTTAAAAAACGTTGTATATATTTTTATGGAATTGAAATAAATTAAATATAATTTCTAAGGAATTCAATTTTAAGACCCTGCCTCCATTATTTTTCATGGGAGTATGTCACAGTACCAGAGGTTGACCAGGTGTGGTGCTTGACTCCAACTTTGAGTTGGAGTACATTTATTACTGTTTTGGGTTCTCTTTGTCTACACCAAAGTTAGAACTTAGAAGCAGTTTGTGAATAGTAATCAGTTTATTGTTTTGTGGGTGGGTGTATTTCCCTCCCTAAACCTCTCCTTAACCCTCTCCCTTTAGCTCTTCATAAATCCCTCCCATTTTAAGTAAGTATTTCTCATTTTCCAGCCACTCGCCCTGCTCCTACCACATATACTACTACAACACAGGTGTATGTGTGCAGAGATCTCCTCAGTCAGCGTAGAGGTCTCTTTGCATAAAAGATAGGAGAAGTGGAGACCTGCACATGTAGATTACTGAATAGCACTTTGTTGATGATCAGTACTATTGTGGCACTACTAAACCTACTACAAAATACAGTTTGAAAATAGGATCCATATTGTCTTTAACATGTGTTTAGCAAAGATGCAAATTCACCCCTTTAGCATTTGATTTATATATAATCAATTCTACCAAGAAATGGAACCCTAAAAAATTGCAAGGCATATTTATACCATTTTTGTGTCAAATTTGCGTCATTTTTTTACACAAATTCAGCGCAAACTTAACTTGACACTAGACCCGTCTAGCGTTAAAATATGGGTCAGGGCAGGCGTTAGGGGACCTGTGGACCCATTTCAATGGTCAAACACAATGGAAAGAGCCCACAGGTGCCCACCCCAAGCCCCAGGAACACCCCCAACCACACCAAAGAGACACCAGAGGATGAGGGACCCCATCCCAGGTAAGTAGGCTAAGTAGATGTAAGTATTTCAAAACATTTTCAAAGTGCCATTGGGGGCCCTGAAATGGCCCCTCCTACATGGCACTAGGTGCAATATCCATGCCCGTGGAACCCTTGTCCCCTGTGCTGGCCATTGGGGTGGTGGGCATGACACCTGTCTTTTATAATACAGGAGTCATGTGGTATAGATTGTATTGCCTCAGGAATGATGATAGGCTGGTTAAAGGCCTTTTTTTTTTACCTCTAACCAGCCTAGCATCATTTTTTTGGTGCAAAACCTCCTTCCTCCATATTGCCACCCCACCCAGCTAATGTCATTTTCCCAGACGCTAGCCCACCCTTTGCGCCAGCTTGAGAGATTCCATGAATTTGGCACCCGGCTGGCACTCTGGAATGACGCAAGCCATTGCTAAACATTTTGACGCAAACCTGCGTTTGTGCAGTTTTGCGTCAAAAAGTATAAATATGGGCCTGTGTTCTTGTAAGCTTGGACAAGAACGCATCCTGACCCTTATTCATGATGACAATATTATGCTATGTGACCACAATCCTTTTGAGTTCAAGAATGGACTGGCTGTCTTTAAGGAAAATCATGAGATTCGCATTAAATTAAGATGTAAAAAATGCAAGTGATAACATTTGGATGGAAGGGATTTAGTAAGGCTTGACACCTTGATATTAATTAATTTAATTAAGTGGACTAGTATTAATACCTGGTTATCTTGATCGGCAAAACATTCCCATGGAATCCCATTTTTAGAATTCAAAGCAGGCATGCCACCTTTCTTTTACATGCTCTTAACAGATGTAATAGCAAATATAATAGATGATGTTGGTTTTCTTTAGAGCCACAACATGACTGACTTTAGCAGCCATTGATCTACTATATAGTGTCATCATCGTAGACAAAATTTGATGCATTCAACACCTCTTTTCAATCCTCTGAAATCAATTAAAATGGAGGCACTGTGCTTTGATGAGTGGATGGCCTGAAATTGATAGAGATGTGGATGATGTTATTTCCTGACCCTCCATAGATTGCTGTATAGGAATATAGATTCCCTTTGGGTTATGGGAATACCTCATGAATGGTGTTTGTGGCTTTAAACCTCCACAAGCTGTTTACAACACAACTAAAAAAAAAGTAAAAAATATCCTATGAAGATGGTGGTGCTTTGGTCTTTAAGAGCTAATCTTAAACAAGGAAAATAAATGTTCACTCTCTTTTGTTTTGGTCAGGTACATATGCTGGACATTCATGGTGCTTTGTCTGGGTTACTAAAGTACAAATGAGGTTAGTACTTGGGTAAACCTGTTAGTTGGAAACTGTAACTCATGTGTTTATTGCATGGATTGCATGTAACATTGGTATGAGCCCTTATGAAAATGTAACAGTGCAAATACTCATTTTCACTGACTTTATGAGGGGAGATCTATCATTGGGACCATAAAGGACCAAATGATTAAGACCCTACAATTTTACACCAACCCACTTGACCCAATGTGAGGTAACCATTGGATGTGCAACTGTTTAGAGTGTTCTGGCAAACTAATAGTAGACTACCTGAAAATAAGGGGTACCTCTGGTATGTGAGGGATTTAAAGTCAAGAGGAAGACTTTAGATTTCAGAATGGTTTGGAAAAAAGTAATACTTGCAGCTTGCTCGCCCTGGGCTTGCCGTGGCTGTAGGCATATTTAGTGGCCAAGGCACATGCCACTAATCAAATGACTCAGTATATGTTAAAACAAGTTTAGATCACAATTTACAAAGTTTGCTCAGGGGGAAGAAATGTATTTTGTTATTAGTTTAATCAGAATGCAACATTGGTTAACTAGATAATGTAATGGAATATAAGTAGAAATAGTGGCTGTATTTCAATTATGTAAGACCTGACTAGTGGATGAAACCAAGATTTGGTGTAAACATGTTGCTATTTTCAGATTTTAATTATTGGAAGTGTTCAGCTTTTTATTGAAACCATTGTGGTTTGTTTGATGTCATGACTAAAATGTTGAAACTAGTAACAAATAATTTGAAAAACTGGTCACAGGATATGAGAAAGTACTGTCAATATGTAATTGATTTTGTGTCTGTTCATGTTTGTGTGGACATGGACATTTTCACATGTCCGACTGCTATCAGAACCAAATGGCCATCTGCTTACCCATAGTCTTTATGTCCCTAAGTTTTGCCTGAGACAGCTAACAAACAGGAAAAACATTTTCCAAAGTCATCTCAGTTTGTCTAAAGAATTGGATCTTCATCCTATTCATGCTGAAACTCACAATGCTCATTATTTATGGTGTGGCACTGAAGTTTTTGTGATGTTGAGAAAAAAAAACCTTAAGAAGCAGTACTTAGAGAAAGGATTATGCTCAGCCCACATGCTGATCTTCTTCTCTAGACACTTTTTGTTTGACACACATGGCCCTATTATGAGTTTAGCAGATGGGAAAGCCTGTCTGCCAAACTCCTGACATGGTGGCCGGCGCCTATGAGAGAACTCCCTGCTGGTGTTATTAAGAGTTTCCTTCTAGGTTGGTGGGTGGAAAACTGAGTTTCTGCCACGCTGGCCTAGCGGGAAACAAGCTACATCATTGCCGGTGGCAATGCTGTAGCCTGCAGGGAGCACCAGCACCATCTCAATGCTCACTGTCTGCAAAGCGGACATTGAACATTGTGATGGTGCTGGCCACGGGGGCCCCTGCACTGCCCATGCTAATTGCATGGGCAGAGCAGGGGCCCCTTATGGACCCCCTGACCCCGTTCACCATCAGCCTTTTCATGGCAGTGCAACCCTGGCTGATTAGGACCCACAGCAACCTCTAGACCGCCGGGATCTGAGATCCTGGCAGAGCTGGCGGTTCCCTCGCAGCCCGACCGCCAGGGTTGTAATGAGGTAGTCAGACCACCGTGTTTGCGGCGGTCCAGACCACCACCACGAGTGTGGAGGTCTAGAGGCTGCCACACTGGTAATTGGGCCCACAGTGGGTACTTCCACTCAGAAAGGCTGCCTGAAGTGCACTTTTTGCCTTGTGTGAAACTTTATACTCAAAACTGCAGGTCTGAGTGAGTTATGGAGGCAGGCCTATGAATAAGACTATAGACCTAATTGGTTCAATGGGAAATGTTTTGTCAGATACCACAGGTTTGATCTGTTTAATACGAAACATTACAACAAAGGCAGTAGGGCTAACAGTTTTGGTGCAAAGCAAATGCCAACACCAGTAGTCCTTAGGTGTGTATTGTTTTTACATTGTGTCATACCCAGTAGACAGGTATTTTGTTACATAGGATCTCCCAGGTCACGGTAGGGGCAAGAGTTTTTATTTTGACTTTTCTCTCTGACAAGCCCTGGGGGTAGATGATTTGCCCTTTGATAACCTTTAGTATGCTCTTTTAGAAGGTGTGGTATATTGTTTTGCCAATGTATTTTTGTATATATATTTAATTTTACAAGTGCATTTCTCATGCTTGCTTTTGAAAAATCTCACACTCAATATAATAGGCCTGAGTTGGTTATGGAGGTAATCCAATGATCAAGACTCTAGGCTTGATTGGCTAATTTGGATAAGTTCTGCAACATACCAGCAGTCTGACTTGTTTATTATGAAAGGTTATAACAAAGGAAGTAGGGGTCAGATATTTATTTTCACAAGCATGTGTGAATGTCAATAGGCCATAGGGCCTTTATTGTTATTACACACTGTTAAATGCTGCAGTCTGGTATTTTGTTACACAGAAGTCCAGTAGTAGTAGTAGTAGGCACGAGGTTTGATGCTGGTTAACCTCTTCCACAAACCCTTGGGGTAGGAGATTTACACTGCAACCTGCAACAATCCTTGCTAGGTCCTGTTAAGAGATGTGTTCAGAACTGTAATTTTATACATATTTGTAAATGTATGACTGTGTGTTTGATGGTTACATTGTGGGAGAGCCTGTGCTCAATCAAGTAGGTTTGAGTAGGTTATGGTAACACTACAAACACTCATACAACAGAACCAATAACTCACTGTCCAGCCCTGTGTTTGTCCTAGTAAAAAAAGAAGTACTTCAGTCTCATAGTAAAATGGAAAACTATGTACAGCAATGTGCGTTCAGTTATTAGGTTCAACAAAGCACACCTACCTACCTCTAGTTACATTTCATAGTTGCCACACCAATTATAGAGTTCTATCAGCAATGAAAGGTTCATAGGCAGTAATCAGGCACAGGTGCAAGCTCATAATTAGATTTTGCAAGCAACTGTTCTGTTTGGTAACCCATAGGCCAGTTACCATCATATCTTGAATAATTAAACAGTCTCCATGTCTCATTTCAAGGCCCATGTTTCCTGTACATCTGGATGCTGTTTGTTGCAGAGGTTGGTGGTGCACCCTTCATGTCCATACAGTCAGTACATCAGTCAGCTGATGTGGGATCCTGGCAGCAGCCAGTCTCTTGGAACTAGCTGCTTGATGAAGACCAGCAGAGCAGCACAGTAGGCTTAGAAGAAAGTTGCATGCCTTTGGCACTCACAGCCCACAGGTAATGACAGTCCTCTGCTTTGGTGGTATTGTTGGTCCTCATAGTACCCTTAGCACCTAAGGGGTAGAATCAGAACAGTTGTCTCTGGTCATGTTGCAGTGGTGCTAGACAGCATGCTATCACTTGGGGGTTGTTTATACTTCATGCAGTTCACCACATGAAAAGAAAAGTAGCACAGATCGGCACCTGTTACACTCTGGTCAAAAAGGCCACTTTTATGAGTGTTCCATACTCTCAGAACACAGCTTAGCTTCTCCTCTTGAACATGTTCTGTTCCTGCAGGACCAGGCACACTCGTCTCTCTGAACTGACAGGTGAGCAGACTAGGTGCTACCCCTACCACAGTTCTTCAACAATATATACAAACTTCAGGTGATGTGCTATAACCTCTGGGGGATTGGCTGCCAGAAAAACATCAGCCCTTGGGCACAGGAGACTCCCAGGTACTCTGCAGGGAACTCACTTCATTATTCAAGAAGAACCTGCATCTGGAACAACATGAAATGGCTTAGGTTCCACTTCTATAGTGGTTTCCAGACAGTGGACATTAATCCACTGGCTAAAGTCCCAAGAACCAATCAGGTTTTGTTGTTGTGAAGCTTTTTTTTTGGCTGTCGTGCAGGCAGTCTTTTTGCTAAGTCATGGTCATGGCGAGGAGTGTCCAAAACATGAGCACAATGAAGTGTGAAGAATCGACTCCTTGCTGTCACCAGCTTTCCTGTAGTAGAACACAGGGAAAGACACACTGGGCAGTTCCTGTCTATAAGGTTTCCTGCTTCTAACAATAGAATCTCTTGTCTCACCAATATAAACATAACATCAATCAAATCTCGTGTTCAGGAAGAACCAATCAGCAAATCCTCTCCTCAAAGTCATCATAGAACTTCTAAAGGCAGTCGTATCTCCATACTGCCAGCTCTACTGCACTTCAGTATCTGAGGTTCCTCTTTCAGAATCCAGGAAGGAAGGCAAAACATCCCAACTGTCTCGGAAAGTTATACTCTAAGCTCCTTCTTCTGCCATGCCAATCCAGAGTCAACACAAAATGTATCCCACTTGTTCCAGCAACCATATTCTTGCAACTCACAGAGCTCTGCTGCCATCCATCCCTCACACACAGACTAAGCGTGCACATTGGATGTCAACAAATATAAGTAGAACTTGACACATGGGGCTGGTTGACATCACACTGTATCTGAAACAGAAAAAGTATGATAAGTGCTATAATCCACAAAAACATTGAGCTGCCATCACTGCTTTATATCAATAACCCATTCCCATGTCATGATAGAATGCATGCTTAGTGCACCCACCAGATCATAGAACTGGTTCTAGGCCTCAGAAACATCATGGACAGGCCTATGATCCAGTGCACATGTTAGATTAGGGTTTTAATGGTTTTAGTAGGTCAGCATACCAGTTTCAGATGCATTTAGATCAGAGGTAACTGTCTGTTTACAATGAAGTGAACAATCCCATCCCTACAGCTAGGCCTTTGGCAAACCATATTTGCTAGTCCCAGGCAGGTGGGTTACATATTGTTTTGCCAATTGTAATTTTGTACATATTTGCAGTTTTAAGACTATGGGCCTGATTCCGACTTCAGCGGAAGGGGTTAACTCCATCCCAAATGTGACGGGTATCCGGCCCGCCGTATTACGGGTTCCATAGGATAAAATGGACTTATAATTCGGCGGGTGGGATATCCGTCACATTTGGGACAGAGTAATCCCCTCTGCCGAAGTTGTAATCAGGTCCTATATGCCAGATGATTCCCTTGTATGAAAGCTTATGTGAAATGGAGTACGAATGAGTTGGTTATAGTGACAGGCCACCAATGAAGTCTGGAGGCCTGATTTAATCTTGACATCATAGGTCTGATATGTTTATAATGGAAGGTTATGACAAATTAAGAAGGCTTTACATATTTATTATGAAAAGTCAATAGTAAGAGAAGCAGGCCTCAGAGGTAGAGTCTTATTCCACTGTATTAAATACTGTGGACGGGTATTTTGTTACATGGAATCACAGAGATTACTGTACTTGCCAAGGGGCATGTTGCTGGTTACTCTCTCTCATAAATCATATGATAGAATTATGCACCAAGGTAATCCTCGTTAACCTTCTTTGGAGGGTTGCATGTTGTTTCACCAACTGCAAATATTGACACATGTATGCAAAGTATTTAGCTTTGTAGTTATGAAAGGACATTATGGGGGTCATTACAACATTGGCGGTAAAAGCCGCTTACTGCCGTGCAGAGGCCCGCCAAAACACTTCGGCGGCAGCGGAATTCCGCCACGGACATTATGACCCACTGCTCAGAATCCGCCAAAATTTAGACACCCACACAAGTCTGCCACACCAAAGGTCAGTGATAAACTGGCGAAAACAAAACCTCCACCGTCACGCCAACAGGAATACGTCCACACTATCACGACCCATGAATCCATGTGGCAGTCTTTCAACCGCGGTATTCCATTGGCGGTACACAGCGCAGCGCTCAAAATACAGACACATTTACAAAACACTACCACATTGGACAATTCCAAATACACACACCTGATACACATACACACACCACTCCCACACACCCAATAAAATATAAAACACACACCCACATCACCCACAAACCCCTGCTACCAAAAATTCCAAAAGAAGGCCAGAGAGCGACACCACAATCTACAAACAAGCATCCACAGGCACTCAACACCATCACTCACACAACATCCACGCACCTCACACAACACACCACTAAATATCACCCCACACATCACAACACACACCAACCCACACATCACCCACACCACCCCATGGCACGGCAAAGACACCCCAGGTTCTCTGAGGAGAAGCTCAGGGTCATGGTGGAGGAAATCATCCGGGTAGAGCCACAGCTATTCGGATCACAGGTGCAGCACACCTCCATAGCTAGGAAGATGGAGCTATGGCGAAGAATAGTGGACAGGGTCAATGCAGTGGGACAACACCCAAGAAATAGGGATGACATCAGGAAGAGGTGGGACGACCTGCAGGCCCCCACCTCCTCCCCCACAACTAACAACATGGGAGGAGCAAGTCTTGGCTATTCTGCATCCTGAGGGCCTTGCAGGAGTAGCAGGAGGAATGGACTCTGGTAAGTCAAATTTGAACTATTACATCCCCAACCCTACCTGCATGCTATCACATATCCCCACCCTCGCCATAACCCCCATTACTCCAACTCCTCACAAATGTCCCAATATCACAAACCACACATCCCAACACCAAGCCCTGCATGCAACACCAAAGCATGGACACCCATCACCAAAGCATGGCCGCTGCATACCCGTACACCCCCCAAACCATCATCACACAAGGTCCCACACAGGAATGCAAGCACTGGGGTACACGGTCACCCACCCATTGCACACCATGGCACACACAGATGCAATAATCATGCTTTTACACCCCTGCAGGACCCCTACCCAATGTCACCGGACAGGAGGGTCCAGACATGTCCACACCACCAACAGAAGAGGCCCACAGTGATGACAGCAGCTCTGTCCAACTGGATCTAGACAACCAGCCCGGCCCATCTGGGACTTCGGGACAGTCAGTTCCCCTCAACTGGCACAGGCTACCACAGAGCTTGTCCCCTCTGGAAACACCAGCACAGCACCCACCAAGCGGGCCCATACCTCTGTCCCCAGGACACGTCAATCAGCAGTGTGGCCACCACTACAGGGAACCCAGGCGACCCCACCACCCCAACAACAACAGGGACCAGGGGGCAGTGGCAGTGAGCACACGGTTCAGGGGACAGTGGTCCAGGAAAACAGGGGAACTGGGAGGGCTGCTGTGCGACAGGGGGAGGACAGGCCCAGGGAAACCACTCTCCACGAGGCCCTCTCCAACATCATGGGAGCCTACCATAATTCCCAGGAGAAAATGGCAATGGTACTGGCCAAGTTTCAGGAGACCCAGCGGCTGCAGGAGGAACAATATTTGGGCTTCAGGGAGGAACTCAAATCCATCAATTCCACCCTGGGCACCATCGTAGGGGTGCTGAAGGAAGTCCTCAACACCAGGAGGGACACTGTGGTACAACAAGGGGCCCTGACACTAGCCTGGATGATGCACTGCCCACCACCTCTTCCGGCACTAGTGGACAGGAGGCACCGCCACAGGACCACCACACCAGCACCCCACCCCCTGCAGATGGAAAACCATCCTGCAAATGGTCCCTGAGATCCAGGACAAAGACAGAGAACGATGCCAAGACCCCCGCCAAGAAATGAGACCACCCTCATTGTCATCCTTTTGTCCCACCTTGTCACCCTGTCCATCCTCAAACTGCCCCAGCTCCACTTCCTATGCCCCTTTGGACAATGCACCTGTGAGACTAATAGACTGGACTCTGCCATGGACATTCCTCCACCATCACCCCTCACCATTTTACAACCCCCTCCAATATTGAGCACTAAAATAAACACTCTTAAAGCACAAAACTATCTGGAGTCTGTCTGTGACTTCGAATTAGTGTATTAGAAATACAGTGACAAAATGCTCTTTCAAATGTAATGACAACATACCTATGTCACACAGCTCTATTCCATGAGGAAACAAAGCAGATGTCACACAGTGGGACCCACATCTGTGAAATCGTAAGGGAAAGTGACAACTCAGTGACCATACACTGGGTGAAAAGGACAGACAGTAGAGAGGCAGTAATGTTAAAGTACATGTAGCAGGCAGGTTTGTCTTTTTACCGGTGTCTTACTGGAAGCATTGCAGGATCACTGAGTTCCTGTTGTCAATGTCCTCTTCTTCTGCTTCCTCGTCTTCACTGTCCACAGGCTCCACAGCTGCGACAACACCTCCATCTGGACCATCCTCCTGCAGAAAAGGCACCTGTCGTCTCAAAGCCAAGTTGTGAAGCACACAGCAGGCCACGATGATCTGGCACACCTTCTTTGGTGAGTAGAATAGGGAACCACCTGTCATATGTAGGCACCGGAACCTGGCCTTCAGGAGGCCGAAAGTCCGCTCTATAATTCTCCTAGTTCGGCCATGGGCCTCATTGTAGCGTTCCTCTGCCCTTGTCCTGGGATTCCTCACTGGGGTCAGAAGCCATGACAATTTGGGGTACCCAGAGTCACCTGCAAATGTCGAGGGACAATTGTTAGACACACACTAACTCTTAGGGATATCCCCAGACAACTATTCCCACTGATTTGGTTCCAGGTGCTCACCTAGTAGCCACACTCAGTGCCTCTGGAGTTGCCCCATCACATAAGGGATGCTGCTATTCCCCAGGATGAAAGCGTCATGCACTGAGCCAGGGAATTTGGCCTTAACATGGGAGATGTTCTGGTCTGCCAAACACACCATCTGCACATTCATCGAATGGTAACTCTTCCGGTATCTGTACACATGTTCACTCCTGCGGAGGGGCCAAGGCCACATGTGTCCCATCAATGGCACCTATGATGTTGGGGATATGTCCCAGGGCATAGAAGTCACCTTTCACTGTTGGCAAATCCTCCACCTGAGGGAAAACAATGTAGCTCTGTGTGTGTTTCAGCAGGGCAGGCAACACTCTGGACAACACGTTGGAAAACATAGGCTGGGACATCCCTGATGCTATGGCTACTGTTGTTTGAAATGGCCCACTTGCAAGAAAATGGAGTACTGACAGCACCTGCACTTGAGGGGGGATTCCTGTGGGGTAGCGGATAGTTGACATCAGGCCTGGCTCCAACTGGGCACACAGTTCCAGGATTGTGGGACAATCAAGCCTGTAGGTGATGATTCCATGTCTTTCCTCCATTGTCGACAGGTCCCCCAGTGGTCTGTACATCGGAGGATGCCGCCATCTCCTCACATGTCCCAGCGGACGGTGCCTATGGAGGACAACAGCGAGCACAGAGTCAACCAACTCAGAGGTACGTAAACACAGCTTACTCATAAAACTATTCATAACCCGAAATTTGCCTGTATGAGTGTTGAGCCAAGGCCTAGGTATGTGTGACGCAGTTAAAAATAAAGCCATGTGGGCCCCTGAAATGGCGGCTGCCTGACCTGTAAAGTGGTACAATGGGATATGAGGTAACTGCGCTGGCGTTGTACACCGTCGCGGTAGACGGTCGAAGACCGCAGCGTAATTCTGCATTGGTTAACATCGGTCCCTATGGGTCAGAGGAGCCAATGACGATGTACGCCGGTGGTGACGGTACGCACCGCCACGGACGTGACCGCCATTTTCTATCTGTTCAATCACTCGATACCTGATCTTCGACAGGAGAGGACCTACACTGCAAGTGCTGCTGTGACCTCAGTCTGGAAGAGACAATGGCTCGTGCGTCTGGGGAAAGGGCCCCTGCCTTCACCACGGAGGAGTTGGAGAAACTCGTGGATGGGGTCCTCCCCCAGTATACGCTACTCTGCGGTCCTCCAGACAAACAGGTAAGTACACTGTGAGCATGCTGTATGGGCAATGCCTGTGTGGAGTGGTGTGGATGAAAGATAGGGGGGGAGAATGAGGTGTGCATGAAACGATGGTGAGTGCATGTGCCACATGGCAAGGGTAGGGATGCGGGCCAATGACTGTGACATTGCAGTTAGTAATAACTTCTCTTTTTCCCCTGTACAAATCCTGTAGGTCAGCGCCCACCAGAAGAAGGATATTTGGCGTGCCATCGCCAAGGACGTCCGGACCCTGGGGTCTACCACAGACAGAGCACCCGCTGCCGGAAAAGATGGGAGGACATTCGCCGCTGGAGCAAGAAGACGGTGGAGGCCCAGCTGGGGATGGCCTCCCAACGTGGGAGGGGTGCTCGTTGCACCATGTCCCCCCTGATGTTCAGGATCCTGGCGGTGGTGCATCCGGAGTTGGATGGGAGCTTGAGGGCATCACAGCAGCAACAAGGGGGTGAGTACACTCTCATTCTGCTGATTCAGCGCGCAGTGGAGGTTTCTGGGTGGGGGAGGTGGGCTGTGGGTTCCCCTAGGCCAGGGCGAGTTTGCTAGTTAAGTCCCCTTTTTCAGGCAGACCCTGTGGCACCCCACCCCACCTGGGTACAGTGCCAACTACACCTAGTCAGGCTCCTGTGACATCCATGTGTGCAGATATTGGTCATAGCCTTGTAGGCCATGTCCCAGGAATTGAATAGTGGACCCCAAGTGCGCGGCGTAGTGCAGGGGGCTTTTGTGTCTGTCGTGTCCGCCAATGGTAGCGGTAATGCATGCACTCAACATGTCTTTCTTCTGACTCCCCCCCCCCTTTTTGTGGTCTTCCTGTGCTTGTGTGCATTAGCATCATCAGGCGGAGGAGCAGTGGCACCGGAGCAAGAGGGAGCTGCATCCCACATGGCCCTGGAGGGCGAGACTACGGACTCCGAATTCACCAGTGGGACAGAGGGCAAGGGGAGCTCCACGGCGGGGACAGGAGCTGACACCAGTGATATGGACTCGTCCTCTGATGGGAGCTCCCTTGTGGTGGCGGGCCCATCTGTGCCCCCCGCATCTACAGGTACAGCCGCCACCACCCCCCCAGCACCGCCCTCCCAGCAACCCCTCAGCCTTTGCCTCGTCCCACTCACCCAGAAGAGTGGGCATCACCTTCGCCCCAGGCACCTCAGGCCCTGCCCCAGTCACCCCTGCTGCCCTCACTGAGGAGGGCATTGACCTCCTCAGGTCCCTCACTTTTGGGCAGTCTACCATTTTTAATGTCATCCAGGATTTAGAGAGGCAGTTGCAACAAACCAATGCATTCCTGGAGGGCATTCATTCTGGTCAGGCAGCCCTTCAGCTAGCTTTTCAGACTCTGGCCTCAGCACTGATGGCAGCCATTGTCCCTATCTCTAGCCTCCCCCCTCCAACTTCCTCCACCCAGACCCACACCACTGTACCTCAGCCTATCCCAAGCACACCATCAGACCAGCAGGCACACATCTCAACACACAAAGGAAGCTCTGGCAAACATAAGCACCACACATCCCACAGGCACTCATGCAAGCATCACACACATGCAGACATACCAAGATCCACTGCCTCCACTGTGTCCTCCTCCTTGCCGCCACAAGCACCGCTGCCAAAGACACCGCCGCCACAAGCACCGCTGGCAAGGCCACCGCCGTCACAAGCACCGATGCCAAAGACACCGCTGCCAAAGACACCGCTGCCACAAGCACCGCAGCCAAGCACACCGCCGCCACAAGCACCGCTGCCAAGGACACCGCCGCCACAAGCACCGCTGCCAAGGACACTGCTGCAACAAGCACCGCAGGCCCATGAGCGCCAAGAGCTCTGACGCTACTGAGGCCGCCACAAGCATGATGAAGCACTCTGTGCACAAGGCCCCCTCCAGAACCAGTGGAGAAAGACATCCACTACCTCTGTCCTTGGCAGGATGAAGCACTCTCGGCACAAGGCCCCCTCCAGAACCAGTGGAGTATCTCACCGACTACCTCTATCCTTGGCAGGATGAAGCACTCTGGGCACAAGGCCCCCTCCAGAACCAGTGGAGACTGTTATCCACTTGAGAGACTGTGGCTTTGCACTCCCCAGGATTGAACAGTGAGCAAACCACCCACTGTAGAGACTTGAGAGACTGTGGCTTTGCACTCCCCAGGAGGTGTGAAGGCAAAAAGTAAGGGTGAAAACTATGCCAGGGATGCCAGATGCAGCATGTGTTCCCCCCAGCTGAAAGTGGGGATAATTCCCAACACCCTTGGAATTTATCGCTAAAGCAGAAGAACCTGGAAAGACCATCAGCATTGGTGTGGTCTGTTCCAGGATGGTGTTCCCTTGTAAATTCCATTCCCAGTAGGGAGATGGAATACTTCATCAATTTGAGAGTCTTGTGACTCATGAGCATGAGCCATCCGAGGGTTCTGTGGTCTGCCTGAACCCAGAAGTGAGCACCAAACATGTATGGTCTCAACTTCTTCTTTGCTCACACCACTGCAAATGTTTCCATTTCTATTGCACTCTACCTCTGTTCCCTGGGAAGTAGCCTCCTACTAATGAAGGCTACAGGTTGACTCAGGCCCTCTTCATTCAACTGTGAGAGCACAGACACTATGCCATACTCTGAGGTGTCTGTCTGCACAATTAATTATTTAGAGAAGTTAGGGGTCTTCAGCATGGGTACTGTGTGTAGGGCCTTCTTTGGGGTGTCAAAAGTGTTCTGGCACGTCTCTGTCCAGATCACATGCCTGGGCTGCTTCTTCGAAATCAGCACTGTCAAGGGAACAGCAATGGTGCAATGCCCCTTGGTAGACCTATCAGCCTTGGGTGGTCTTACTCCCAACTTTCTGTCTTTTTCCTCTATTTTTCTCATTTTTGCAGGTATTGGGATTCTGTGCACTTCACCACTGCTAACAAGTGCTAGCAGTGGCCTCTAATCAAGGTAATATTGGATTATCTCCAATTGGCATTTTGAATTGACATAAATCCCTATCAAAGTGCACTACATGTGCAAAGGGCCTGTAAATTAAATTGTCCTAATGGTCCAGCAGCACTAATTTGCCACCCACTTAAATAGCCCATGTTTCAGGCCTGTCATTGCAAAGACTGTGTGTGTAGTTTTAAACTGCCATTCGACCTGGAGTGGGGTGGAGGGTGGATTGGAGTGGGGTGGATTTGATTGGAGTGGGGTGGATTGGATTGGAGTGGGGTGGATTGGGGTGGATTGGAGTGGGGTGGATTGGGGTGCAGTGGAATGGGGTGGATTGGGGTGGGGTGGGGTGGAGTGGGGTGGATTGGATTGGATTGGAGTGGGGTGGATTGGAGAGTGGATTGGATTGGATTGGGGTCTGGTGGATTGGGGTGGAGGGTGGATTGGAGTGGGGTGGAGGGTGGATTGGATTGGATTGGAATGGAGTGTAGGGTGGATTGGATTGGAATGGAGTGGGGTGGAGGGTGGATTTGATTGAGTGGGGTGGGGTGGGGTGGGGTGGAGTGGGGTGGAGGGTGGATTGGAGTGGATTGGAGATTGGATTGGAGTGGGGTGGAGGGTGGAGATTGGATTGGAGTGGGGTGGAGATTGGATTGGAGAGGGATGGAGGGTGGAGATTGGATTGGAGTGGGGTGGAGATTGGATTGGAGTGGGGTGGAGGGTGGATTGGATTGGAGTGGGGTGGAGGGTGGATGGATTGGAGTGGGGGAGGGTGGATTGGATTGGAGTGGTGTGGAGATTGGATTGGAGTGGGGTGGAGATTGGATTGGATTGGAGTGGGGTGGGGTGGGGATTGGATTGGATTGGAGTGGGGTGGAGATTGGATTGGATTGGAGTGGGGTGGCGTGGAGGGTGGATTGGAGTGGGGTGGAGATTGGATTGGATCGGGGTGGGGTGGAGGGTGGATTGGAGTGGGGTGGAGATTGGATTGGAGTGGGGTGGAGGGTGGATTGCAGTGGAGTGGGGTGGAGGGTGGATTAGATTCGAGTGGTGTGGATTGGGGTGGATTGGATAGGAGGGCGGATTGGATTGGAGGGTGGATTGGATTGATTAGAGTGGGGTGGAGTGTGGATTGGATTGGGGTGGAGGGTGGATTGGAGTGGATTGAAGTGGAGGGTGGAGTGGAGGGTGGAGTGGAGTGGGGTGGAGGGTGGATTGGAGTGGGGTGGAGGGTGGATTGGATTGGAGTGGGGTGGAGGGTGGATTGGATTGTTTTGGAATGGAGTGTAGGGTGGATTGGATTGGAATGGAGTGGGGTGGAGGGTGGATTTGATTGAGTGGGGTGGGGTGGGGTGGGGTGGAGTGGGGTGGAGGGTGGAGGGTGGATTGGAGTGGATTGGAGATTGGATTGGAGTGGGGTGGAGGGTGGAGATTGGATTGGAGTGGGGTGGAGATTGGATTGGAGAGGGATGGAGGGTGGAGATTGGATTGGAGTGGGGTGGAGATTGGATTGGAGTGGGGTGGAGGGTGGATTGGATTGGAGTGGGGTGGAGGGTGGATGGATTGGAGTGGGGGAGGGTGGATTGGATTGGAGTGGTGTGGAGATTGGATTGGAGTGGGGTGGAGATTGGATTGGATTGGAGTGGGGTGGGGTGGGGATTGGATTGGATTGGATTGGAGTGGGGTGGAGATTGGATTGGATTGGAGTGGGGTGGCGTGGAGGGTGGATTGGAGTGGGGTGGAGATTGGATTGGATCGGGGTGGGGTGGAGGGTGGATTGGAGTGGGGTGGAGATTGGATTGGAGTGGGGTGGAGGGTGGATTGCAGTGGAGTGGGGTGGAGGGTGGATTAGATTCGAGTGGTGTGGATTGGGGTGGATTGGATAGGAGGGCGGATTGGATTGGAGGGTGGATTGGATTGATTAGAGTGGGGTGGAGTGTGGATTGGATTGGGGTGGAGGGTGGATTGGAGTGGATTGGAGTGGAGGGTGGAGTGGAGGGTGGAGTGGAGTGGGGTGGAGGGTGGATTGGAGTGGGGTGGAGGGTGGATTGGATTGGAGTGGGGTGGGGTGGAGGGTGGATTGGATTGGATTGGAGTGGGGTGGAAATTGGATTGGAGTGGGGTGGAGATTGGATTGGAGTGGAGTGGAGAGTGGAGATTGGATTGGAGTGGGGTGGAGGGTGGAGATTGGATTGGAGAGGGGTGGATATTGGATTGGTTTAGAGTGGGGTGGAGGGTGGATTGGATTGGAGTCGGGTGGAGGGTGGATTGGATTGGAGTGGGGTGGAGATTGGATTGGAGTGGGGTGGAGGGTGGATTGGATTGGATTGGAGTGGGGTGGATTGGAGTGGGGTGGGTGGAGATTGGATTGGATTGGAGTGGGGTGGAGATTGGATTGGATTGGAGTGGGGTGAAGATTGGATTAGATTGGATTGGAATGGGGTGGAGATTGGATTGGATTGGAGTGGGGTGGAGGGTGGATTGGATTGGATTGGAGTGGAGTGGATTGGGGTGGATTGGGTGGATTGGAGTGGATTGGAGGGTGGATTGGATTGAAGGGTGGATTGGATTGGAGGGTGGATTGGATTGATTGGAGTGGGGTGGAGGGTGGATTGGATTGGATTGGGGTAGATGGTGGATTGGATTGGATTGGGGTGGAGGGTGGATTGGATTGGATTGGAGTGGGGTGGAGGGTGGATTGGATTGGATTGGAGTGGGGTGGAAATTGGATTGGAGAGGGGTGGAGATTGGATTGGAGTGGAGTGGAGAGTGGAGATTGGATTGGAGTGGGGTGGAGGGTGGAGATTGGATTGGAGAGGGGTGGATATTGGATTGGTTTAGAGTGGGGTGGAGGGTGGATTGGATTGGAGTCGGGTGGAGGGTGGATTGGATTGGAGTGGGGTGGAGATTGGATTGGAGTGGGGTGGAGGGTGGATTGGATTGGATTGGAGTGGGGTGGATTGGAGTGGGGTGGGTGGAGATTGGATTGGATTGGAGTGGGGTGGAGATTGGATTGGATTGGAGTGGGGTGAAGATTGGATTAGATTGGATTGGAATGGGGTGGAGATTGGATTGGATTGGAGTGGGGTGGAGGGTGGATTGGATTGGATTGGAGTGGAGTGGATTGGGGTGGATTGGGTGGATTGGAGTGGATTGGAGGGTGGATTGGATTGAAGGGTGGATTGGATTGGAGGGTGGATTGGATTGATTGGAGTGGGGTGGAGGGTGGATTGGATTGGATTGGGGTAGATGGTGGATTGGATTGGATTGGGGTGGAGGGTGGATTGGATTGGATTGGAGTGGGGTGGAGAAGGGATTGGACTGGATTGGGGTGGAGGATGGATTGAAGTGGGGTGGAGGGTGGATTGGATTAGAGTGGGGTGGAGGGTGGATTGGATTGGAGTGGGGTGGAGGGTGGATTGGATTGGATTGGATTGGAGTGGGGTGAAGGGTGGATTGGATTGGAGCGGGGTGGAGGGTGGATTGGATTGGATTGGACTGGGGTGGAGGTTGGATTGGAGTAGGGTGGAGGTTGGATTGGAGTGGGGTGGAGGGTGGATTGGATTGGATTGGAGTGGGGTGGAGGGTGGATTGGATTGGAGTGGGGTGGAGGGTGGATTGGAGTGGGGTGGAAGGTGGATTGGACTGGAGTGGGGTGGTGGATTGGAGTGGAGTGGGGTGGAGATTGGATTGGATTGGAGTGGTGTGAAGTGGGGTGGCTTTTGGATTGGAGTGGAGTGGGGTGAAGGGTGGATTGTAGTGGGGTGGAGGGTGGATTGGAGTGGGGTGGAGGGTGGAGGTTGGATTGGATTCGAGTGGGGTGGAGGGTGGATTGGATTGGAATGGGGTGGAGGGTGGATTGGATTGGATTGGAGTGGGGTGGAGGGTGGATTGGATTGGAGTGGGGTGGAGGGTGGATTTGATTGGGGTGGAGGGTGGATTGGATTGTAGTGGGGTGGAGGGTGGATTGGATTGGGGTGGATTGGGGTGGAGTGAAGTGGGGTGGATTGGAGGGTGGAGGGTGGAGATTGGATTGGAGGGTGGAGAGTGGATTGGAGGGTGGAGGGTGGAGAGTGGATTGGAGGGTGGAAACTGGATTGGAGGGTGGAGGGTGGAGAGTGGATTGGTGGAGAGTGGATTGGAGGGTGGAGAGTAGATTGGAGGGTGGAGAGTGGATTGGAGGGTGGAGGGTGGAGAGTGGATTGGAGGGTGGAGGGTGGAGAGTGGATTGGAGGGTGGAGAGGAGGGTGAAGTGGAAGGTGGATTGTAGGGTGGAGTGGGGTGGATTGAATGGGATCGGGGTGGGGTGAATCGGATCGGGGTGGGGTGAATTGGATCGGGGTCAGGTGAATCAGATTGGAGCAGGGTGAATCGGATCGGGATGGGGTGAATCGGATTCGATCAGTGAAGGGTGGAACAAATTGGATCGGAGTGGAGTGGAGGGTGGATCGGAGTGGATTGGGGTGGGGCGGATCGGATCGGAGTGGATTGGGTTGGGGCGGATCAGAGTGGATTGGGGTGGGGCAGATCAGAGTGGATTGGGGTGGGGTGGATCGGAGTGGATTGGGCTGGGGCAGATCGGAGTGGATTGGGCTGGGGTGGATCGGGGTAGATCAGGGTGGGTGGATCGGGGTAGATCGGGGTGGGGTGGATCGGAGTGGATCGGGGTGGGGTGGATCGGAGTGGATTGGGTGGGGTGGATCAGAGTGGGGTAGATCGGGGTGTTGTGGATTGGATTAGGAATTGGGGTGGGATTGGAATTGGAATTTGGGCGGAATTGGAATTTGAATTGGGGCGGAATTGGAATTGGAATTGGGGCAGGATTGGAATTGGAATTGGTGCGGGATTGGAATTGGAATTGTGGAATTGGAATTGGGGCGGAATTGGAATTGGGGCGGGATTGGAAATGGAATTAGGGCGGGATTGGAATTGGAAGTGGGGCGGGATTGGAATTGGAAGTGGGGCGGGATTGGAATTGGGGCGGGATTGGAATTGGAATTGGAGCGGAATTGGAATTGGGGCAGAATTGGAATTGGAACTGGGGCGGAATTGGAATTGGAATTGGGGCAGGATTGGAATTGGGGCAGGATTGGAATTGGGGCGGGATTGGAATTGGAATTGGGGCGGGATTGGAATTGGAACTGGGGCGGGATTTGAATTGGGGCGGGATTAGAATTGGAATTGAAATTGGGGCTGAATTGGAATTTGAATTGGGGCGGGATTGGAATTGGAATTGGAATTGGGGCGGGATTGGATTCCCGTCATTAGTCTCCTGATTCTTAAGCTACATATCACATGAGTAGTAGGTCGTGGTACTCTCAACTGGATTACTTCCTATCTTCAAATAAGATCTAACATCATCCACTCGGCCCCCTTCTCGTCCGAACCCTACCTCACAAAAGCAGGGGTTCCCCAAGGATCAATCATCTCACCTTTGCTTTTCAACATCTACATGATATCTTTACCATAACTGATCAATGATTTCCATCCTACATGCTACAACTATGCAGATGACACACAAATACTAGTTAAATTAGAATGCCCCCCAAAAATTGAAAACTCAGAAATCTTCAGTTGCCTCAGAGCCGTTGATCAGTGGATGACCTGGAGCCATCTCAAACTAAATACCTCCAAAACAGAAATACTCATATGTGGTGACTGGAAAAATTATGACCCTCTGTGCATCTGGCCTGATGATCTCGGACCACCTCCTCAATTACCCAAGGAAGTTTAAAACCTAGGAATTACCATGGATTCCAAGTTAACTATGAATGCCCAAGTGGACAAATTAGCACGAACAAGCTTCATCACCTTGAAGACTTTACGACGCATCTTCCCCGACATCGGATTTCCACACAAGGTGCAAGCTACTATCTCGCTTGTACAATCCAAACTGGATTATGCCAATGGCCTCTACCATGAATCATCTCGATCTATTATGAAAAAACTACAACGTATCCAGAATTCTGCAGCCAGGCTACTATTACAAGTAAAGCCGCAAGCCCATGTCTCCCCTGCCTTGAGAGCACTACACTGGCTACCCGTTGCCAGAAGATGCACTTTCAAGCTGCTTTGTATCACCCACAAAGCTATATATGGAACAGGACCGCTTTTTATCAGAAACAAAATAACCAAATACATCGAACAAAGAAACTTCCGCTCAAGATTGGCACCCCGCCTTAGAACACCACCATACAAGAAAAAGACTATAGGTGGTACATCCTTCTCCGTTCAAGCAGCCAAACTATGGAATCCATTACCCCCAACTATAAGAGCCACAGATAACTTTCTTGTCTTCAGAAAACTACTCAAGAGTTGGCTCTTTCCTTCATAACCACCATATTCAAACAACTATGGACTGCATATGCCTATGTTGATAAATATTTTTTTCCGATTATGTTTATATTTCTAGTTATGCATAGTTCTTTAGAAAATATGTATCGCTACTATGTCATAACAATAAAATACACAAACACTCTTTAAACCTGTTTGACTAAGTATATTTTACCCATGGTTCTAATTATGTATTGTATGTGCATATGTGTGTGTATTCATGTGTGTTTGTATGTGTGTGTGTATATGTGTATGTGTGTATATATATATATAAATATATATATATATGTATGTATATATATATATATGTGTGTGTGTGTATATGTGTATATATATGTATGTATGTGTATATGTTGTTTCTGTGCTTGGCATGTTAGTGGGTCATTGAATGGCTCCTGGGTGTGTTGTTATACTAGATATCTATGAATTCCTGCTCTCATCTTATCACACTTATCTACCCATCATCATATGTCATGTCTCTATCAAACTATCCTCCATTCTCACTCTGACTCATCTCAAATCCTTTCTACTACTTTAATCTCCTAAATAACTCTGCCTAAGCTCTTCCCTCTGCTTCCACATCTAACTCACCAAACCTCCCTCTACTACCGTGACCTCCCACACAACCGTACTAAATTCTCCCCCATTTTTCTCACCCTGCTTCTATGCTCTCTCTAACCCTTCCACATACTCTTCCCTCCTCCATCCCCCTTTACTCATCCCAAGACTTTGGGTTGAGTAAATTAAGGATATACTCCCAAGTAACACTTCTGGATTTCTTTCCTCCTCCACCCCTCCATTACTCCAGTCAATCTAACTAACAAACTCTCATATCCGTGGCTCAAATTAACTCATAATAGTACTAAAACTGTACTCATTATTTCCCGATACTAATCCATCACTAATTCTTGTTGGGTTCCAGAGTAGCGTGCTACTCACCGAAAAGTGCTTTGACGCCTCGTCAGGGGTAGTAAGCGCTATAGAAATACGATTACAATACAATTACAATTACAATACAAAAACCCTTTTGCCAGGCCCAAACCTTCCTTTTAATACATATAAGTCACCCATAGGATAGACTCTGAACAGTCCAGAATATGTAATGTAGTTAAAAATTAGGACATGTACTTTTAAATTTTGCATGTCCTGGTAGTGACAAACTCTTAAATTATTTTTTCACTACTGCAAGGCCTATCTCTCCCACAGGATAACATTGGAGTTTCCTTATTACCTCTACAAAGTGTAATTTTTGAAAGAGAAGAGACATTTCCTCCATGTTTCGTGTCTCTGGAATCATAATTTAAAATCCTAACTCATTATGAATTTGGATTTTAATATGCTATTCTGAAAATGTCACTTTCAGAAAGTTGTCATTTTCTTGCCTTAGCAATTTGGTGCCTGAAGCCTGTCTCTGGTCAAATGACTGGGTGTAGTTGGCAGTTGGCCTTTGTGCAGTCCTTCTAGACAGTCACACACAATGGGAGCTCAGGTGTGACTTGATGGGCCATCATGGACAGAATGGGAGGGAGGTGCTGGTCCCAGTCTCACTTACATCTGAATAGGCTGTGTTCTATCTCCACACAAAGAGCTGTGTCCTGTCCCCATACAAAGGGCTGCCTACCTTCTGTAGTTAATTGGGAACTAAGGCTGGGAGGAAGGACATCTGTGCACCTTAAAGGCATGTTTTTTAAGTCTCTCCCACTTCAAAGGCACAACTGGGTATAAGAACTGGACCTTAGTCAACAGCACTTCAGGACACTTCGGGACCTGTGGATTCTTTGCCACCAAAAAGGACCGCTGTGCTGCTGAAGGACTGCCACTCTGCCAGACTGCACTCTGTTGGGCTTCTGCTTTGCTGTGCTGACCTACTGTCTGTTGCTTTCTTGCCTGGGTGAGAAGGATTGGGCCTGCACCTCTTGAACCCAGTGTAACTCCAAGGTCTAATTGGCTGGCTTCCTGATCTGCAGTCTCAGGGATATAACAGACTTCCAACCACCCTGCTTTTGCACCAGGACTCTGCCAATTGGTGAGGCTACCCTGCCAAGTGGTGGCGCTCAAAGCCTGGACCCTTAGAAGTGGGCTTCAGGCGCTTGCCAGCATAAACAACACATCCTAGCTGCTGAGTGACACATCCCGAGAAGGTCCAACACATCGTTGCTGCTGTGTGGATTGGACTAATTGCAAAAGACTTGCATTGCCCCTGCATCCAGCATCTTGGGACCGACTCCTCACCTTCAGTACTGACACTGCGTGAAGCTTCCCTGAAGCATATCCTCACATTTATTGTTAATGGCAGACTCAACGATGACGCCAAATATCAGCATTGCAGCATCACTGCTGATCATAATCGATGCATTGCCTCAACTGAGCATCACATCCCCAACACCGACCTTAGCATCACAAGCCCCTTCAATGGGATCCTCAAAGTTGATTCAATAGGACCTTGCACCACAGCCTTGCTGCATCTTGGAACCGATGCATCACCTCATCTGCGTGATGCATCTTGTACACAAATCAACACAATCCTGCGGAACCAGGATTTAAGGTACTTTGATCAGTGGGCCTACCTAGGTCCCTGCAGTCGCTGCGGTCCATTGCGCTATGCGGTCTGAATTTGTGACTTTGTTCCAGTTTGGATATCCCCAATATTGCTTTGTGCTTCTTGGTGATATTTTTACTTGCAGTTTTATAATTCAATATCCCGGGCTCTACTAAATGGATTTTTGTCATTTTGGTCTTGTTTTATTTATTAAAATCTACTGCATTTTTCTAGCTCTGTTGTGGTGTGTTTTTACTGTGTTACTGTTTGAAGTATTTCACAAATACTTTACACTTGCCTCTAAGTTGAGCCTGACTGCTTCGTGCCAAACTATAACGGGGTTGAATGCAGGTTTTGCAAGTGTCTTATTCTGACAAGGATTGTATTTGCTGCATGACCAGGGCTCCTACTCCAGTCAACCAAAAATCTGATTTCTTACACCCTTTGATAAATCTCCTGTAGCATTCAGTGAGGCCTAGGAAGATTCTCCACGCTGTCTGAGTCTTGATGGGTTCCCAAACCAGAATGGCTTCAATTTTGACCTGTAGGGGCTACACCTTGCTTCCTCCCAATTGGTGTCCCAATGAGACCAGGAAACCCTGCCATATCTGGCACTTACTAGCCTGATAGTCAGGCCTTCCCCCTGCAGAGCCTGAAGCACTTCCCTGACGTGGTACAAATGGTCTTCCCAGCTAGAGCTGAAGACAACAATGTTATCCAGGTAGGCAGCACTGAAGTTCTCCAACCCAGCCAGAACCTGGTTGACCGACCTCTGGAAAGTGGCAGGGATATTCTTCAACCTGAAGGTCAGTACTTGGAACTGGAAGTGCCCTTCAGGAGTAGATAACACAGACCTCTCTTTGCCCCCCTTGGTCAAGGCAGTCTTCCAGTACCCAGATGTTAAATCAAACATGAACTTGGTAACTCCCAACCGATCCATGAGGTCATCAATTTCCGGGATGCCGCGTGTGTCAGCCTTGGTAAAGACATTGACACCCTGGTCCACACAGAAACTAAGTTATCTGGTAGTACCTTGAAGAAAAACTTTGGGGACCAACATCATAGGGCTGGACCAAGAAGTGTTTGAGGGCTCAATGACCTTACTTGATAAGCTGTAAATTTTACTCTTCACAGACATACTGTCCCCAGTGTCAATACCATGGCCAAACCATATAGTGAGCCCTGGAGAAGGGAGAAAAGATAGTTAAACTGACCTAATAATTGTCAGCAGACCATTTGCTGCTCTAGGGTTAGGCTTGGGAAAAGACTGACATCCTTCACTGACCCATCCTGCTCCTTAACAGAAAGGAGGATGGGGTGAGGTTCACTCTCCACCTCCATTCCAGCATCCATGACTAGGAGTATAGTTACCCTGGACCTCTTGAGGTGGTGTTTGGAGAGACTGATGTGCAAAACCCTTAAAATGTTCCTGGGAGTCTTGGGCCCTCATTTTGATGACAGCAGAATACCCCACCGTCAACCGCGCTGATAGTCGATGGAAGACCGCCAGCGTGGCCAAGCCCTCGCCGGTCCTATAATGATGTTCCTGCCGGGCCAGCGGGAAACAGGGCCTTTTCATTGATGCCGGTTCCGAATGGAGCCAGCGCCAATGTGCCAGTGCAGCGGGTGCAGCAGCCTCCTTCGTTCATTTCACCGCCCGTGACTCAGGCAGTGAAATCCGTGCCGGGGCTGTGCATGGGGGCCCCAAGTCACCCATTCTACCAGCCTTTCCATGGTGGTGTTAATGTCGGATTTGAAACGCTGCCAGTGCTAGGCGGAAGCAGCCTGGCAGTGGCGGCATTTCCACTGTGGCGTTTCCACCACGGACATCATAGGGCGGGCAGACTGACACTACAGTGGCGGGCAGACTGCCACCGTGAGTCTGGTGGTCCACGGACCGCCAGATCCATAATGAGGGCCTAGATGTCAACTAAGCAGGTGATCTCACTCTTGTACTCTTTAACTCATAGGGCCCACACTAGCAGGTTTGTATGGCCCTGGGTTCCACAGCCTCCATCACTCACACTTTTTGGCCAGGTTGAAACACGACCAGAGTGGTCTTCTCACCATACCATCATTTCATGATCTCCGGGCTGGTTTCTAGATTCTCTTTAGCCTTCTTCCTTAAGCGCCTCATCTGGGTACAGAGTTCCAGCATGTAGCTGATGACATCGTGGGGGCTTTCTTGGGAGCTTGCTTCCAGCCCTCCTTCACCAGGGTGAGTGGTCCTTTAACAGGATGCACATACAGAAATTCAATGGGGCTGGATCCAACCCCCTTCAGTGGTGCCTCCCTGCAGGCAAACAACAGGTGTGACAGTAGAATGTCCTACTTCTGCCTAAAGGGCTCTGACAGGCCCATGATCAAACATTTATGGGGTCTATTTGAACCTCTCAACAAGCCTATTAGTTTGGTTATGGTGTTCAGAACTTAAAGGTTACCCCACACTCCTTCCACATGGACTTCATGTATGCAGACATAAAGTTGGTACCATGGTCAGATACCACCTCCTTGTGGAACCCCGGATAGGTAAATATTCCAATCAGTGCCCTGGCCCCTGGGGGTGCAGTCATTGTCCACAAATGTATAGTCTTGAGTACCAGATGACATGGTCCACCAAGATAAGGATGAACCTGTTGTCTAGGGCTGTGTTTGGGATCCAAATGCCCAACAATGTTGATGCCGAGTGCCAATAATAGGGACTGGCTGCAGAGGAGCCTTGCACTTCTCTCTTGACTTACTACTGACCTGGCAGGTAGGGCATGACCTGCAGAACGCATCTGGGGCCATCCTCATCTGTGGCCAATAAAAGTGGATTCAAATGTCTTTTGTTGCCCTAGATGCCTTGCCAGGCAAACACTATGAGGCAGCTACAGGAGGAAGGCCCTGTAGCACTGGGGGGGCCACCGACACACAAGTTGCACCAGACTTAGGCCCTCATTCTGACCGCGGCGGAGGCCGCCCGCCAAAGTCCCGCCGTCAGGTTACCGTTCCGCGGTCGAAAGACCGCGGCGGTAATTCTGACTTTCCCGCTGGGCTGGCGGGCGGTCGCCTTCAGACCGCCAGCCAGCCCAGCGGGAAAGAGGCTTCCACGATGAAGCCGGCTCGGAATCGAGCCGGCGGAGTGGAAGCTGTGCGACGGGTGCAGTTGCACCCGTCGCGTATTTCTCTGTCTGCGCAGCAGACAGTGAAATACATGTAGGGGCCCTCTTACGGGGGCCCCTGCAATGCCCATGCCAGTGGCATGGGCACTGCAGGGGCCCCCAGGGGCTCCGCGACCCCCCCTACCGCCATCCGGATCTCGGCGGTCCGACCGCCGGGATCTGGATGGCGGTAGGGGGGGTCGGAATCCCCGCGGCGGTGCAGCAAGCTGCGCCGCCGCGGAGGATTCAATGGGGCCGCGGTACACTGGCGGGACCCCGCCAGTGGTGCCGGTCCGACCGCGGCTTTACCGCCGCGGTCGGAATCCCCATTGGAGCACCGCCGGCCTGTCGGCGGTTCTCCCGCGGTCCTCCGCCCTGGCGGTCAAAGACCGCCAGGGTCAGAATGACCACCTTAGTATTCTTACACTCTTTATACAGAGACCATACTCTCAAGTAGATCAGGTGATCACCAGGCGTGTCGCTAGCTGCCTGCGCCTTGGCTTTACACCATAGGTTCTCCAGAATAGGTCACTCTATTGTTTCCTTGTAGAACTCCTCCCTGGTAGAATCCCCTTCTTTCTGCCAGTTGGTCAGTTCAGGTAGGAACTGCAGGGAGGCTATGTCTTCTCCTGTAGGTTCCAGGGTGACACCCTCAGACTCAGTCTCCTCACAGACCGTGGGAGTTTCAGGAGCAGGTTTCCATGCCCCTTTCCATTCCTCTTTTTGCAGGTGCCTGGGCCATTCTTCCAGGCTCCAGGTCCTTATGATTACCCTCTTAGGCAGCCATGGATCGTGTGACCTGAGCTTCACCTATTTCCAGATGGTGTCCCCTAAGTCACTGCTACGCAGAAAATTCACAGGCATGGATGGGCTCACAGCTACCCACAAGGAACCTGAGAATACCCTTGACTTGAAGGGAACCAGAACCACTGAATAGTGACTCACATGGGTGTCAACTACAATAGCCTGGTGAAATTCATTAGGAACTTAACATACAATGAGAGAGTGAGAAGATGGAGAAACCTAGTTGCATTCTAACTAAGATAAGCACAAATCACATATAGGCAACTAAGGCCCTCATTATGACATTAGTGGTAAATCCCGCTTACCGCCACGCTGACGGCCGCCAACTTACCGCAGCAGCGGTGGATATCTGTTCACCATATTATGACACACACATACCAATCGACAGAATTCAGCCACAGATACAAATCCGCCAGACCAAAGGTCAGTGATAAACACGGCGGTATCAAAACCCACACCGTTACACCAACAGAACAATGCCCACCACATTATTACCCACGAATCACCACAGCGGACATTCAACGGCGGTAAACCATCGGCAGCACATACCACTCGCGCTCACAATGGACACCCACAGAGAAAACAACACCACATTGGACAATTCAAACAAAACATACCTGACAACCATACACACACCACACACACATACCACAACACTATAAAACACACTCCCACATTACCCACAACCCTTTACGATTACAACTCATTGGCACGAGACCAAGACCACTTTGACAACTAGAGCCACACACCACTCACACCCATACATCACTCACGCACTCCACATCACACACCCAAACACATCATCCAACTCACCCTCACCAACACACCTAACACAACACCCATGGCACCACAAAGACATCCCTGTTTCACAGAGGAGGAATTAAGGGTCATGGTGGAGGAAATTGTCAGGGTAGAGCCACAGCTATTTGGAGTACAGGTGCAGCAAATATCTATAGCTAGAAAGATGGAGCTATGGCGGAGAATCATGGACTGGATTGAAGCCGTGGGACAATACCCCAGAACAAGGGGACGACATCAGGAAGAGGTGAAATGAACTACGGGGGAGGAATGTTCCATAGCAGCAAGACTCCAACTTGCTATCCCCCACCTCCTCTCCCACAACTCACAGCATGGGAGGAGCAAGTCTTGGCAATACTGCATCCTGAGGGCCTGGCCGGAATCAGAGGAGGAATGGACTCTGGTAAGTCAATTCTCTACTACTATCACCCCCCTATCTGCATGCCATCACATACCCTCACTCCCATCACTCCACTACATCCCACACACTCCTCCATCACATCTCACTAAATCCCAATGCCAAGCCCTGCATGCTGTACCAATGCATGGACCCCCCTCACAGCCCTGCATGGACACCCTTCACCAAAGCATGCACAGCATAGGGAACTAACAATCCCACCATATAGCAACATACACAAGTAAAAGCTGGCAGGGCAACACCAACTATAGAGGGGAAACCAGGGATGTACAATACGTCACACATATTAACCATAACACATCATCTACATCCCCACAGGTACCCCAGCCAATTTCACCAGAGAGGAGGTGCCAGCACTATCCAGTCCCCCAACTGAAGAGGCCCCACAGTGATGACTGTAACCCTTGTCTTCAGGATCTGGAAGATATATCTCGTCCATCAGGGACCACTGGACAAACAATTACCCAAGCCCAGACACGCACCACCACAGAGTCTCCCCCATCAGGAAACACCACCACATCACCCACCCAGCGTACCCACACCTCAGTCCCCAGGACACGTCAATCAGCAGTGTGTCCACCACTACAGGGACCTCAGGCCACAGCTAGCACACAAGACAATCAGGGACCTGGGGTCAGTGGCAGTGGGCACACGGTTCAGGGGAGAGAGGCAAAGGCCAACAGGGAAACTAGGAGGAGTGTTGTGTGCCGGGGGAGGCACGGGGAACCGACTCTCCAGGAGGCACTGTCCGAAATCATGGGAGCCTATCAACATGCCCAGGACATGATGGGCCAGATCCTGGACAACGTGCAGGAGAATAGGTGGCTGCAGGAGGGACAGTACCAGGGGATCAGGGAGGACTTGCAGGCTATCAACAACACCCTAATCTCCATAGCAGGGGTGCTGGCAGACATGGCCAACATTATGAGGGAGGAAGTCTCACACCAGTGGGCCCCTGAAAGTAGCCAGACATGTGAATAGCCTTCCAATTCCACTGCCGCTATTGGCCAGGAGGCCCTGCCACAGGACTCACAAGACACTAGCAACCCTCCCCTTGCAGAAGTTGAACCACCCCGCAAACGTTTCCTGCGATCCAGACAGAAGCCAGAGACAAATGCCAAGACCCCCGCCAGGAAATTAGACTCTCCTGATTGTCCCCCTTGAACTGCCATTGCTCCCCTTCCTATGTCCCCTTGGACAATGCACCTGTGCTACAAACAGACTGGAACGATACCCTGGGCTTTCCTCCATCATCACCCCATCTCATTGCATTTTTCCAATAAAGGTTAGCACTTCAATAAACACCCTTTGAAAAAAAATCTATTTGGAGTATGTCATGTATATCAAATATGTATTTTCTGAAACAGGTAAAAACATTGCAAATGAACGATACATAGAATGAGCATAGATTAACGACCTGTAGCTAGCTGTAGTGACCACACCAGGAGTATTTGTCAAATCACCAACATCTGCAAAATGAATTGCCAGAGGGAACAGTAAGTGTGCATAGAAGTGGTGAATATCAGCATGTCATTGCCACACAGATTACAACCAAAGTCATTGAAATGTAAAGTTACACTGTCTTACCTGTGTGTCATTGGAAGTATTGACGGATCACAGATGTTCTGTTGTCCTCATCCTCATCCCCACTGTCCACAGGGTCTACTGCTGCCAAAGGGGCATCTCCAGTCTACTCCTCCTGCAGAAAAGGGACATGGCATCTGAGGGCCAGGTTGTGCAACATGCAGCATGCCACTACTATCTGGCAGACCTGCTTGGGTGAGTAGCACAGGGATCCACCTTTTAGATGGAGGCACCGAAACCTGGCCTTCAGGAAGTCAAAGGTTCTCTCAATTATCCTTCTGGTTCGCCCAAGTGCCTCATTGTAACGTTCTTCTGCCCTTGTCCTGGCATTCCTCACAGGGGTCAGCAGCCATGATAGGTTTGGGTAACCAGAGTCACCTGCAAATATTGAGGGACAACATTTAGCCACACACTATCCTATAGGGTCAACAGCATAGGCATACACCAACATCTACTGGGTGGGAACCAGGGCTCACCTATTAGCCACACAATGTGCCTCTATAGTTGGCCCATCACATTTGGGATGCTACTAGTCCTTAGGACAAAGGCATCATGCACCGACCCAGGATACTTAGCATTGACCTGGGAGATGTACTGGTCCGCCAAGCACACCATCTGCACATTCAGAGCGTGGAAACTCTTACGATTCCTAAACACCTGTTCATTCTGGTGGGGGAGGAACAAATGCAATATGTGTTCCATCAATCGCCCCAATTATATTGGGGAAATGCCCCATTGCATAAAACTCGCCCTGCACTGTGGCCAAATCCTCAACCTGGGGGAAAGCGATGTAGCTGCACATGTGTTTGTCAGCTCTATTGAGAACATTGGCTGTGACATTCCTGCTGCCAAGCCCACTGTCACTTGGGAAGAACCAGTTGACAGGAAATGGAGTACAGATAGCACTTGCACAAGAGGGGGGATCACAGTGGGCTGACAGATAGCAGATATCAGGTCAGGTTCCAATTGAGCACACAGCTTTGTGATTGTTGCCCTGTCCAGTCTATAGGTGAGTATTGTGTGCCTGTCCTCCAGTGGAGCCAAGTCCACCAGGTCTGTACACAGGGGTATGTCTCCATCTCCTATTCATCCACACTGGTAGGAATCTAAGGGACAAGAGAGTGAGGAGGCTGTCACAAACTGAGCAATGGAGCCACAACAGTAGTTTGAATTCTGTAAACATGTAAAGGGTCAGTGTGATTTGTCGAGTATGTGCCTATTTCTCCTGTGATGCAGCATTATTCCATAGGGCCACCCCCCTGAAATGGCGTTCGCCTGTCCTGTGTGGAGGGACAGGTAGAAGTGAGGTAATTCCGCTGATGTTGTGCGCCGTGGTGGGAGGTGGTTGGGAACCGCTGTGCAATTCCTCATTGGTTAAAATTGGGCCCTATGGGATACAGTGGCCAATGGTGAACTACACCGGCGGTAACAGTATACACCACTGAGGACGTGACAACCATTTCCTATCATATTCCTCACTTGTTTCCTGACCTTCCATAGGCAAGGACCTTGTCTGCATGTGCTGCTATAACCTGTGTCTGGAACCTACCATGGCCCGTGTGATCAGGGAAAGGGCCCCAGCCTTCACTTCGGAGGAGTTTGAGGATGGGGTCCTACACTAGTACAGACTGCTGTATGGGCCTCCAGACCAACAGGTGGGTACACTGTGGGCACGATGCATGTTGCATGCATGTCTGGAGGTGTGTGTGATGGCTCTGTGTAAGGGGGGAGGGATGTCCTCCTAGCTGGGTACACACTGAGTGCTGGGCTACGTGTGCTCCAACAGTGCTATAAACTGGTATGATCGGCCATATGTGTAACTTGCTGCACTGTTTGTCTACTGGTGTTTTCCTGTGTGTATTGCCTCTGCAGGTCAGCACCCATCAGAAGAAGGGTATATGGTGTGCCATCACCAAGGACGTGCGGACCCTGGGGGTCTATGGCAGACGGAGCACCCACTGTCACAAACGGTGGGAGGACCTGAGACGCTGGGCATGGAAGACGGCGGAGGCCCAGCTGGGGATGGCCTCCCAATGAGGAAGGGGTGCCCATCAAACCCTGACCCCCCTGATTGCCCATATACTGGCGGTGGCCTATCCAGAGCTCGATGGGTGCTTTAGGGCATCACCGCAGCCACAAGGGGGTGAATACAGTGGCTATCATTACAACTTACGCCTGGTGGGGGGTATCCTGGTGGAGGTTGTGTGTTCTTGTGTACCCCTACGTCAGGCCAGACATAGCAGTGTAGGTCCTCTGGTGGCTAGGGGTCTGAAGGGATAATACTGCCTACCTAGCTTGTTAGCATCTACAACTGGCCAGGGCTGTGTGGGTCCCAGGTGTGCTGCAGCTGGCAGTGTTTGCCTCTCCTCATGCCTTGGTGGCTAGCAATATCAGTGGTAGTGCAATGCCTAGTGTTTAGGCCTGTTCCCTGTGTGTGAGGGTGCTGTGTACGCCAAGAGTGTTGTTGATGCAGCCATTGACCCAGTATATCCTTAGTTTCTCTCCCCCTTTCTTGTTTTGTCATCCTGTCCTTATGTGCATAAGAAACATCTGGCGGAGGAGCAGAGGCACAGGCGACAGAGGGTGCTGCATCCCACAGGACCCTTGAGGCAGAGTCCACCGTCACTGAGGGCACCAGTGGGACGGAGGGCGAGGGGAGCACCATGCCGGAGACTGGCGGAGATAATACAGACTCAGAGACCTCCTCCGATGGAAGCTCCCTTGTGGTGGGGGACACTTCTGTGACCACCCCAGCTACAGGTACAGCCGTCACCCCAGTACCAGCACCGCCCTCCCAGCAGCCCCTCAGCGAGTTTCCTGTGCACTCTCACCCAGGAGGATAGGCATCTCCTTCACCCCAGGCACCTCAGGCCCTGCCCCAGTGAGCCCTGCTGCCCTGAGTGAGGAGGCTATTGAACTCCTGAGATCCATCTCTGTAGGGCAGTCAACCATTGTGAATGCCACCCAAGGGCTGGCAGCCCAGATGCAACAATCTAATGCATTGCTGGAGGGCATTCACACTTGATTGGCGGCCCAACAGAGATCAATCCAGGCTCTGTCCTCCTCTCTGACAGCAGCCATTATCCCTGTTTCTACCGTCCCCCCTCCAACTTCCACTTCCAGTCTCATTCTCCTCAACCCCAACCCATCACAAGCACACAGCCAGATGAGCATGCACCCAGGACAACACTCAAGAGTGTCACAGGCAAACACAAGCACCACCCTTCATCCCACAGACACTCACACAAACACCATCTAGTTGCAGACACAACAAAATCCACTATTTCCACTGTCTCCCCTCCTCCTCCTCACCTCCCACCTAGTTACATCCACACTCATGCCTGCATGTACTACATCATCATCCACTACCTGCATCATCACCACACCAAGCAGAACACACACCTCACTGGCAGACACCTCCACAACATCCATGCACACGTCCCCTGAGTCCTCTCCCACTGTTTCTGTCCCCCACTCCTAAAGTACACAAACGCAAGGACTCAGACACCCAAAAGCCATCCACCTCACAACAGCATACAGCCCATGCACCCGAATCCAGCAAACACCTCAAACAACCACTCCCTCATCCTCCTCTCCCATTACTTCTCCCTCTTCCCACCCCAATGTCCCTAAAAAGCTTTTCCTTTCCACCAATGACCTCTTCCCTACCCCTCCTACTGTCCTGCATGTATTGCCAGGGTATCAGGAACCCAGTCAAGCATCTCAGCCAGACAGTCCATGGGCCCAGTTCCATCCGCACCTTCTTGTGGTGGAAAGGATTCCAGGCCACCAATACTGAAGGGGAAGGAGCCTGCACCAGCCAGCGGAAAGGGTAAGGAGCCTGCACTTGCCATCCGAAAGGGGAAGGAGCCTGCACCAGCGGGCAAGAAGGAGCCTCACCTGACATCCAAAAGGGGAAGGAGACTGCACCAGCAGGCAAGAAGGGGAAGGAGCCTGCTCCAGCAGCTGTCACAGAGCCCCCACCACCAACCGTAGTAGTGCCAACATCGCAGGGGCTGTGCAGGAGCCTCCCGCTACCACCACCACCAACCGATTACAGCCATCGGAGGGTGCAGGGGCTGTGCAGGAGCCTCCCACTAACACCAACACCACCACAGTACAGCCACCGGAGGGTGCAGGGGCTGTGCAGGAGCCTCCCACTACCACCACAGTACAGCCATCGGAGGGCGCAGGGGCTGTGAAGGAGCCTCCCACTACCACCACCACTACAGTGCAGCCATCGGAGGGTGCAGGGGCTGTGCAGGAGCCTCCCACTATCACCACCACCACAGTGCAGCCATTTGCGGGTGCAGGGGCTGAGCAGGAGCCTTCATCTACCACCACCACCACAGTGCAGCCGTCACCGCCGGCAGACGCAATGTGATCCTGCCTCCATTGGCTGCTGTGCAGCCTGTCCTCTGCAGAACCAGTGGGGAAGACACCCACTCCAGAGATTGTGGCCTATCAATCCCCAGGACCAAGCACAGGGCATGTTGGCCCCTCAAGAACCAGTGGGGAGGACACCCACTTGAGAGACTGTGGCCTATCAATCCCCAGGACAAAGCACAGGGCATGTTGCCCCCTCCAGGACAAGTGGTCTTGTTTTTGCATCAGGCTGAGTTGTCCCCTCTCCCACTGAGGTGCCTGCCTATTTGCCAACTGATGCCCCTGCAGTGTTCTCTCCGTATTGATGCAGGTAACAAGTGGGGCCTTGGACTTTGCCCTGTGTCCATGTGGCCCACGTGAACTGAGGACTGGGCAGTGTCCCTTTTTTGTACATTTGTACATATCTGTAGCATTGGCAAAATTATTATTTATACTGTGGTGATCTTATTACAATCACTTTAGTAAATCCCTGTTGTCCTTGCATTATTCAGCCCAATTACGGGGATTAACTTGGTTTCTTGTGCAGCTTGTTGTGTGTATAGTGCGTCTGTGTGTCACTCTCGTTTTCCTCCCTCCCTCCCTTGTGTGCTAGGCGACTGTACTCACCGTCGTCATCTTCGCCGGCATTGGTGTTTGTGGTGGAGCAGAAAGTAGAATATCATTGGGAACACTTGCAGTTCTGGTTCCATGGCGGCGCGGTTCTTCCCTGTGTCTCCAATGGTGAGTCCTTTCACCTCTGTGCAGTGTTTCCGCCAGGCTTTTGATGTCATTGGTACCACCCCGGAAAAGGTGGCAGATTGTGTAGTCATAATATGGTGGGCGTAACTTTGACTTTCACCTGGATGTAGGCGGCCACCGCCGTGGTGCCTGTTGTTTCCGCCCTGGCGGTCGGGTGGTACATTCGCTGTCTTTCGGAGATCTTTCCGCCATGGTCATAATTTAGCAATAGCTACTGCCAGCCTGTTGACGCTATTACTGCCACTTTATAACTGACCGCCAGGGCCGTAATGAGGGCCTAAGTTTGGATTACAAGGTCAGACCCATAAGAAATCCAAAGATTTTGGAGTAGATGCCTCACTCATTATGTATTGCAGCATGCTTCATCATCAGCGCCTATCCACATCATGGTAGGTTAGTACCACCATGGCGGACTTAACCAAGATTATGAGTTCTTAGATAAATTGCTACCGGATTTGAAGCAGGGATCCAGGAAAATAAAAATGTCTTAAAGTACTCAACGAAATTTCCTTTATTGTTTGAGTACCAAAGACATGATTAAAAACTGGGTTGGGTGTATCTGAACAACAATGATTCAAGAACCCTTTCTAGAGGCCAACATGTTTCAAATACATCTAAAGTCCATTTGAGTCTGAAGCCTTCATCAGGGCTGTTAGCATTCCTGCTTATCTAATCATTCATGCCATATATAAAAATGAGGCCCTAGGCCTCCAACACATACAGATCTCTTCTTGTTGATAACCTAGGTTCAAGAATAGCAAATGAGAACCATTAGATCATGAATGAGGGAATATGTGACCAAAAAACAAAAATGAACGCTAATGTGTTGTATGTTCAAAAGGTTAACTCAAAACAACCCCCATTTAACAGACAAATCTGTCCCACCAGCATACAACTAAATTTAGATACAAACACTCATACAGGCAGGCATAGTGCACTAAAGTCAGGCATGGCAAACAGCTGCAAATACACTTTCTCACTCGTAAGCATGCACACTTATGTTTAATCATGCAAGAATTAAATAATACCACTTACTCTGATTCACGCTTACCCTAATGCGTGTCAAGAGGGAGACTCGCCCCTGTAGTAACACACACTTACAGAGAAATATATTAAATAAAGTATCCATTTTTTTTGTTGCTCCAACGAAGTGTGTCTTATATGTCTTTATGGGGAAAAAGCATCACATTGTCCTCTGGTTATTAGTGATAAATATGATAGTGTCTTTACATGTAAATATGTTCAACTGATGCTAAATGCAGGTTAAACACTTACAGGGAAAAGTGTTGCATAAAGTAATAATTACTCCTTAAAGATGATGCGCCGTTTGTCATGTCATGAATAAGTGAACTAGCCCCCCCGGCCTGCTTAGTTTGTCAAGGTGGCAATGCCTGCTTGTCACACCTAGCTTCTCTCTGGTTGACCACCACTGGCTAAAATATGTCTGTGCAGACAGCATTTTTAAAGGGGAAAGATACACCGGACTTGTTCCTGATTGATGAGGCATGATGACGCATCACACGCAATCAAGTAGTGCGGTTAATGGAGTGGTTGGTAGTTAAGGCCCATATTTAAGAAAGATGACGGACAACTGCACTAGCGCAGTTGTGCGTAATTTTTCTTAAAGCAAGCTAACGCCATTCCCTAATGACATCTGTGCACCATATTTAAGAAATGACGCATGATGGCTCTAATGTATGGCTAGTGTCTCAAAAAAAGACGTTAGCTGGTGACAGATGGCTTTAGGGGAAATGGCGCTAGTGGGTAAAAAATGACGATGCTGATTAGTGACAAAATATCTGCCGCTAGTCAGCCTAGTGTCATGTTTTGACGCACAAGCAGCCAAAAAATTACTTCTTTCTAAGTATAGACAGGAGTCATTATCAATTCCCAATGCCCACCACAAGGGACCAGTGTCCCGAGGGCAAGCCCAACATACCCAGTGCCAGCCAGGGGGCACTCAGTGGCACACCACACACATACACTTACCTGTGTTAGGCCCCCCCCCTCCAGTAGTGTCCCTGTGGTGTGGGTAGTGGTGATGCTAGGGGTTGGGGTGGTCATCCAAGTGCTCATTCTGTGGTGATTCCCCATGGAAATGGGCCTACCAGCACTTTAACGCCTGGTCTGACCAGGTGTTAAATAATTACACTAATCAGGCTTAGTGCCATTATTTAGGTCTGCCTCCTAGTTGTGCATTGTTTCAGCGTCAAAAGTTAAATATTTCCCTGGGGAGCTAGCGTTATTTTTAGGAAGGGAACGCCTACCTTGCATCTCATTGATAGAAGGTGGGTTGACGTTTCCTAAAAATTGCCCTAACTCCAATATTTTGATGCTAGATGGGTCTAGCGTCAAATCATAAATATGGAGTTAAGTTAGCGCCGCTTTGGCATCAAAATAAATTATGATAAATCAACGCTAACTTTCCTTAAATATAGGTCTTTTGACTTACAGTTTTGATAAGGCACTGCACACAATCATGTAGTGCATTTAAGTAGGCTGATGGGAAATAGAGTCTTTCACCTTTGCGGGTCCTACAATTGAGCGGTATAAAGAATAGGTAAAAATGTGATGGTGAGTTACACTCGATTACGCCGTGCATCAAATTGGGCTAATGGAAAATGAAGTTTATTTGCCTTTCATAGTCTGCAGTCATGCAGTGTGCAATGTTGCTGGAAATATGTTTCCTTCTCTAGTTCGTGTAGTCCGTGATTGATTGAAACTGTTGCTGTCTTAAGAACCAAGTGATCTTTTTAGAGCTTGAGAATTATTTTCCACAGTTTATTCAATAATGCCTCAGTGCTGCTCTATGTTCAAATGATTTTAGAAATTTCACACTTGGATGATTATTTGTATAGCTAAGTTCGATGTGGTGGACTGATGAATAAACTGCTGGGGCCTATCTCATTTTTTAACTTGTGACCACAATTTTTTCTGTTTTATGATACCTCAAAGCTACACTATGTTAAAATGACTTTCAGAGATTCAGTACATGGATGCTTGTCCGTGTGACTGCCAAGTGCTGGACTGATTGGCAAACACAGTATTATTGTCCACTGTACCAAGATAATTTGCAGATGATCTTTAGCAAGGCATCAAAGCTATTTGTTGTGTCACTAGGTACTCCTTTTTTTTTTAAACACACAAATGTCTACTTACTCCCCCAAAGGCTGTAAAACATCCTCTATGTCTCCTGTGTCATTTATGCATCTGACCCATTAGATGTGGATTAGCAACGTTGGATTTATCAGCTAATGAGTGCATCCCATAGTCCCAGCTAGATGGTGGCCATAGATAGATGGATGTCTAGACATCACATAGGCCCCCCACCCTCGGCCGATTTCGGCTCCCAGGTATCGATCTCCCAAGGCCCAGCCATATTATAAAGAAGGGCAAGCAGCCCCCCTCCTCAGGCTGATTTCATCCCTGGGGACCCCATATCCTGTGGCCCAGCACCATTTTTAATTAGTTTTGAAAATGTTGTGAAGATTCATCAAACAGGGCAATAGTTATTAGTAAAACAAAACATGGTTATAGACAGTAGGTAGGTTATATATTCAAACACGCACTCACATATATGTCTCCAGAGTCCCTTTTCTTAAAGCGCAAAAGGGGCAGACACTTATTGTGAATTGCAATTTTGTGATGTTTATTTGTGCTACTGTAGTAAATCTGTCACTTTTCAGCTGTGCCTGCAGTCTTTCTCATGGATAGTAGATCACCATTTAATGCTTGTACATACACTTGTGAATACTCATAACATCATCATGAACAAGAAAAACAGACTACAACAGTTCGATGCACTTGGTTTTCTGAATATATTCAAAAAATTGTATTACGCACATGTTAATAATAATCACCAAAATAATGAATATTTAATTTGATAATCAAAACAAACTTCCACTTAAATGTGTTATCATCTAATAAATTACATTGCATATAGTCCCACGTATTTCTCTCAGAGGAGACCTATTGTATTTGTCGCTAACACAGGAGCATAGTTTTAGGCAATTGCCTCTGTTCTTCTAAACATGCATACCATCATGCCCAAGTGGGATAATTTCTAGCACTTAAAATTACAAACGAAATGTGTTATCATCCAATTAAACCAACAATATACACTGTAGTTGCTGGTTGATCGCTTTCTCAAAGACTTTTGCTTGATGGGAGAGCAGAGAGATGGGCTGGTAGTTCTTCAATTCCGCTATATCAGCAGATATTTTTTTCAGGAGGGGCGTCACTTCAGCATGTTTCCAGACCTCTAGGAAGGAGGCTGCAGTGATGGAGGTATTTAGGATCTTCCTGAACTCGTCACCAATTGTCTTGCTTCCGAGGTTGAAGACGTGGTGGGGGCAAGGGTCTGTGGGTGCTCCAGAGTGTACGGAGTTCATGATGGAGATAGTGTCTTGCATGGCCAGGAGTTCCCAGTGTGTGAGAAGGTGTTCAGAGTTCATGTCTGTGCATGTGAGCTGGTTGATGCTGTCTGTGGTGCAGAGTTGGCGTTCAAAGTTTTCATAGATAGCTGAGATCTTGTTGTGGAAGACATCTGTGAGGTTAGCGCAGAGTTTCTGGAAGGGAGTGATGTTGTTCTCGGTGACTGCTGGATTGGTGAACTTCATGATGGCAAAGAGTTCTTTGCTGTGGCTTGTGCTGGCTTTGATGCGGTTGGCTAGTGTGTTCTTTATTTCTTTCAGGGGCGGTGGTGCTGGTTGAGAGTGGTTGTGAAGTTGCTGCGGTCTTGTGCTTTTTTGCTGATGCGCCACTTCCTATCAAATTGCCAGTAGCTGCATTTGGTGGAGTGCAGTTCCTCTGTGAACTAGTTTGCTCTTTTGCTTTGTTCTTTGACCACGGCTGTCTTGGCGACAGTGATATGGTCAGCACATTCTGTGATCCACTGGAAGAAGCTCTTTGCTGCTTGTTCAGGGTTATGTGTTGAGTCTGGGAAGTTGGAGTGGAGAGTGGTGTTCCACTGGTCTTCTAATACCTTCTTCCAGTTTCTTCGCGTGGACCTGGGATTCATGGTGCCGGGGTATGTGGGTCCAGAGATTGTGAAGTGTATGCTGTGGTGGTTGGACCAGGTGAGTGGTGTGGATGTACCTGACTCTGTTGCTGGAGGTGAAGATGGGGTCAAGCGTGTGTCCTGTGATGTGGGTAGGGTTGGTGACGAGCTGCATGAGGCCGATGTAGCGCAAGCTTTCCAGGAGGTGGAGTTGGAGTCGCTGGGGTCATTGAGGTGGAATTTGAGGTCCCCTAGGAATATGTAGTGCTCTGAGTTGCTTGCTTGCAGGGCGATGAGTTCCAGGTTGGTGCTGCAGAAGCTGGGCACGGTCCTGGTGGTCTGTAGGTAAGGGTGCCTCTGATGGTGCTTTTTCCGAGTGTGTGGAGATGGAAGTTGAGGTGTTCCATTACCAGTGTTTGTTTGTCAGGGGATGTCGTGCATCAGATGGTGTTCTGTAGATGATAGGGATTCTGCCTCTGTGCTTGTTTGTTTAGTCCCAGTGTGTTATCTTATAACCTTCGGAGATGGCAGTGGCAATGTCTGCTGAGGAGGCAGGGTTGAGCCAGGTTTCTGTGAGGAAGACGACATCCGGGGTGAGGCAGGAGATTGTGTCCTGGACCTCAAAGGCATGTGTAACTAGTGAATGTACATTGAGTAGGTTGCACTGGAGTTGTGTCATGGTGGCATTGGTCGATGTGTCAGGTGCGTTGATTGCTTCGGTGCTGAAGGTGAGGCGACAGTGTCGGCAGGAGAATGGTTCTCTGGTGGTACGTGGGATATGCAACAGCAGTGGTTGTTGGCACGTTTGGGGTCCAGGGTTCGGAGGTTAGCGGCGGTGTATCTTTGTGGAGTAGAAGAACCAGAGGTCCTGCACTGGGTGCGGCCCAGGTGCAGATGGGCGAAGACGGGCTTGCCTTTGGTGTGCCTTTGGTGTACCAGTGGCATGCTCACTGCATGTGTCCACTGCACATTCGAGCTGCAGCCTCTATTAAGTGGGTCCTTGGAGGAGGAAGGGGCACTGGAAGGCAGGAGGAATTGACAAGAGGGAAAAAAATAAATCAACAGTGAGAAAAATTAGGCAGAAAGCAGGAGAAATCACTCAGAAAAACAGTGGGAAAGGAGGGAGAAAGCAGCAAAAACATGGCAAAAAGAATGAGAAACCACTCAGAAAAAGGGGTAAAGGAATCAGAAAGCAGTGACAATGAGGTAGAAAGCAGGAAAGAGCACTCAGAAAAATTAGGGGAGATAATGAAGAAGTAATAACAATGAGGCAGAAACCACAGGGAGAGGAGGAGATGGCAGTAAAAATGAGGCAAAAAGAAGGAGAAAGCAGTCAGAAAAATGGGGGGAAATGAAGACGAAAGCAGTGAAAACTAGGCAGAAAGCAGAAGATAGCATTCAGAAAACCAGGGGAAGAGGAAGACAAAGTAGTGAAAATGAGCCAGAACACAGGGGAGAGCGATGCAACAGAAGGGGAGATCTGGCCTGGGCCTTTCCAGCATCACTATCTTTTCCAGGATTTTAGATTTTATCTGTGTTATGTTATGCTTGACGTCAGTCCAATGTAGTGCATTGGTGCTTTTTATTGTATGCCTGGGTGTTTCTTTTATCCTCAGAAAATCAAACCTTTTCCTTAATATTCACTGAGAATTTCAAAAAGTCATACATGTACACCTGTGTGTAGAAGTACATCTACATGAATATACAATCCAGACTTAAGGTGACCATATGGGGGTGTGGTTTTGGCACCATCCGTGATGGCGGCTTAATGTAGAGGCTCCGCGGACGAGGGAGGCCTCAGCAGGTATTTATGCCGCTGCACATTCTTTTTTCAGAGGAGATGAACACGCGTCTCCTCCGGTTGTACTGGTGAGTCGCAGGAGCAACTTTTATTTATTTATCTTCAGGGGAGTTTCCTCAGGAATGGAATTCCGTCTGCTATTTTAAATGCTGACAAACATGATTTCTCCTCAGAGCTGCCTAACCTTGAATTAGTTTCTGCTTTACAATTGCCGCAAATCCTCTTTCTAATCTGTTTTCCTCTTATATATTTGAGAATATGAAAAGGATAATTTTCTTTATTTTTCCCTTCATCTTGGAAATGTTGTTATGTACTTATTCAGTGACTGTCAGGATGAGGCTGATTTTTTAGGAACAATTTCTACTTATAGCTCATTGTTTCTGCATATATTTTTTGTTTGCCATTTTACTGGATACTTTGTACTAGGTTTTTCAACATCCACAGATATTTAATATCTTTATGGTGCAACGTTGACTTGAAGAGCCTTTATTTCCTGTTTTGCATATTCTTCCACTTCATTCTTAAACTCTCTAATACTCCTCATATTTTTCCTCAGTCAGTTTCAGACTCTAACTGCGACAATATGGATGACATGGTTTCCTCGAGACCTGAGCCCCACTCAGGAACCATTCCAAAAACATCATCATCAAACAAAATACCAACAGGTTCAAACAAAAGACCTAGAAAAGATTCTCCCTCCATAGGGAAGCCCTCGTCAACCTCCATGGATTTGATTTTGGAAGAAATTAGTGCATTAAAACTCTTTATGGAGGAGACCACAAAAACATTTCCCCAGTTAGATGTTAAATGGTCTTCCTTGGAATCATGAGTTTTACTGGTGGAACAGAAAACAAAAAATCTTCAGCAAGCAGTTACTCGTATTTCAAACCTGGAGTCTGAAATTTCACTACACAAGAAGCATATTGAGGATCTCGAAAATAGAAATTGTAGGAACAATCTACGCTTATATGTTTTTCCCGAAAACACAGAAGGCTCCAATCCAACTACCTACTTTCAAACCTTTATTTCTAAGCTTCTGGATTTATCATCAACCAGTTCCCTCAATATCCAGAGGGCTCACAGATTGGGTCCAAAAGTCTCTAATAAACCATGAGGAATCATTACTCTCTGTTTGCAACAAACAGGCTTACTTCAAGTCTTGTCTGCTGTAAAGGTTAAAAAGCAAATAACTTGGAACGGTCACAAACTGTATTTCTCTGAACATGTTGCCAAAGCTACAGCTCATCGGCGCAAACAATTTTTAGACTTACGTCCTCAATTGAGAGCCATCAATGATAGATTTGGATTACTTCATCCATGTCTATTCAAGTTGACATACAAGAAGAAAACAACCACTTTCGAAGATCGTCCGTGCTTAAACAATTCTTACAACAACATAGAGCAGAAGAAATAGACACTTCAAAAGTCACCTTATTTGGACTTATTCCTAAAATAATCACTTGTTTTTATTTTTGTTTCTTCCATTAGTATAATCTTAATTCAATGAAGTCCTTTTTCTTTCAATATAGGTATATGCCCTTGAGTCTTGTTCCAATGTGCCATCCGTTATGGGACATCTTCATCCAAGTTGGGGTCATGCCTGTGTTTCTGAGGATCTTGATGCCTGTCTTCATCACCTTCGGGTGTTGTCACCCTCCCCTTCTGTTTCTGTATTTTCGTAGGTATGTCCTTCAGTAGTCATTTGTATGACTTGTACTGTCTCTTTGATCTTTGCAAATTTCTGACTTTTTACTTTATATTTCTAATTTGTTCTTTGACTTTTCTTGTTTTCTTCTCCTCAATCCTTTTCTCTTTCTTTCCTTTTATTTATCAAATTTCATATTTTTCTCATTCTCTATTTTTTACCATAAATATTCATGAAACTGTAAACATACAATATATGCTTACTAATGTTTTTATGTTACATTCCGGATTACTACATGGAATATTAAAGGGTTAGGTAATCCTATCGAATGACAAAGGGTGCTATCTCATTTAGCCAAACTAAAAACAGATATCTCACTTCTTCAGGAATCACACCTTTCTGAGACAGAAGTAACTAAATTCAAAAAATGTTGGGTAGGCATGTGTTTGCTTCTCATGCTCTGGGGAAGACAAATAGGGTAGTGATTCTTTGCCATAAGCAGTTGCATCTTACAGAAATACACCAAGAAACTGATTCTGAAGGTTGCTGGATTATTGACAAACTTCTGATAAATAATATACCTCTTACTATTTTAAATTTTTATGGACTGGTTTTGGCAGATAATATCTTTTGGTCCAATGTGTCAGATAAATTACATTCATGTGCTGATGAATATGTTATATTTGGCGGAGACTGTAATCAAATTTTGGGCCCAGTATTGGACTCAACAGTTAAGTTTGTACATTCCAAGATGCACTCTCAATTTAAATCTTGCATACACCGTAACGCCTTAGTGGATATATGGAGATTATGTCATCCAGACCTTTCTGAATATACCTTTTATTTGTATCTACATCACTCACAATCTCTGATAGATTATCTTTTCTTTAGTAAATTGCTTACCCAAAATGCTCTCCATTTAGACATCGGTTCCATTTAGATTTCAGTCCCTGCACCAGTTTATACAGATAATGACCTTATTCCCTTTTCACCTCATGCAGGCAGATGGTGTTTTAACAACTTACTCCTTTCCGATTCTAAATTTACTTCTGAATTTGAAACCTTTACTAACACCTCTTTTGTTTCCATCTGGGACTCTTTTAAAACACCTGCTAGAGATTTTATTATAACATTTATTTCCACCAAGAAAAAAACGAATGGAATCCCAAACTATGCAATTACTTTAAAGAATTAAAAAACTTGAATATGATTATTAGCGTTCTAATAATGAAGCATCATTAGGTTCTCTTATTGAAGCCAAATTTACATTTAATAGATTGACTACAAATGCAGCTTACTCATATCTCTTAAAAAGTAGTGCAAGATTTTTCTGGGGGTCAAAACAAAATGGGAAATGTACTTGCTAATTATCTAAAGGTCAGGAGAGAAAAGACTAAAATTGAATCCCTACGAAATACAACAGGGAATCTTATTTATAAAGCTAAAGATATAATGCAGGAATTTGTTAATTTTTACAACAATTTATATTCCTCTGATACTCATTCATCGCAACCAGATTTATCAACATGCTTTCAATCCATCCCTTCTCCCGCCACACAGCATATTGATTTCGATTCACTTTGGTCAGATATCACACTCTCAGAATTATTTCATGCAATCTCTGTCCTTCACAGAGGGAAAGCTCCTGGTCCTGATGGGTTTACTATTGAATTTTAAAGTCACTTCGAGAAATCCATTTTACCTAAACTATTACAGTTATTAATTATTTAATCAAACTGGCTCTTCCTATGGTACCTTTCAGGAAGATATGATTTGTTTAACCCCAAAAGATGATAAAGATCCCACACTTTATAAACAATTATTGTCCCATTTCTCTAGTTAATACAGATTATAAAATATTTGCAAAACTGTTAGCTCTACGAATAGATCCCCTCTTACCTGATCTTATAGGTCCTGAACAATCAGGTGTTGCTAAAGGGCGTCTAGCTTCCGACAATGCTGGAGTTCTTTTTAATATCTTAACCAAGACCTCTACGTTAAATCATCCTATTGCAGCTATCACCTTAGATGCTGAGAAAGCATTTGATAGGATGGAATGGAGCTTCATGTTTCAGGCATTAAAGTGGTTTGGGCTTCCTCCCAAACTAATTCAATTGATATCCTTGCCCTGTTCGGGTCCGAAAGCTACCATTTTTGTAAATAGTTTGCTCTGAGATTTTGTACCCCTATTTAGAGGGGTGTGTCAAGGCTGCCCTTATCACCTTTATTGTTTATTATAGCACTTGAACCTTTTCTTACTAAACTTCATCAAGATTCACATATCTCAGGTTTTCAACTAGGATCTCAACAAGTTAAAATGTCGGTTTAGGCTGACGATATTCTTTTATACTGTTCTAATCCCACTACCTCTCTGGCTCCCTTTTTCCATCAGGTTAATACCGTCTTGCATCTCTCTGGTTATGAACAGAACCCTGACAAATGTGAGATACTACCTTTAAATGTTCTGTGTCATAAACAACTTTGTTTACACTGGATTTACTTGGCAGCCCTCCAAAATAAAATATTTAGGGGTATGGTTCTCACAAACTATTAATGACACTATAAAATTACATTTTGACAACATATACAAAACAATAAATGTTAACATTTCTCGTTGCCATCTACTTTTCCTCTCCTGGTGGAGTAGACTTGATTCTATTTAAATGTTGGTTTCCCTCATGGTATTATATATACTTGGAATGATCCCTGTCCATATTCCTTTCTATTATTTGAAAAAAAATAGACTCTTTACTTTCTAAATTTACATGGAAAGGCAACCCCCACCGTATCGCATTGTGTCTTTTAAACAAAGATAAGTCAAATGGAGGTCTTAGATTTCCTGACTTCAAAAAATATCATTACGCCTTTTCTTTAAAACAATCTGCTAGATAGCTTTCCTCTGCCTTACCCCTACATCCTCCTGTATGGCTACAACTAGAGAAATCTCTTATTTCTCCTTTGAATTTTAAAGAATCTCTTGCTTCTACAGCCAATATAGCACAATTCGGTATACCAGTTATTTCCCACTGTCGCAAACTCCTGTCACCTCTTTTACCCTCAGCTTGTCCCTCTAGTACTAACTTTTTACAACAATCTATTTTGCATAATAAACTCATACGAGTCAACAACCGATCTACATATTGGAAATCATGGCATGACTGGTTGTCACAACTTTTTGCTCATAATCAAGCTGTATATTTTACAGACCTTCAAAAGACATACTCCTTACCCTCAGCATGTAAACCACAATACAACCTTTTACACACCTCCATTACACAGTACATTTCCACTTTGTCATCTGTACCTTCTCCTCCCTCTTTGATGGCTAACCTTTTCTCCTTATTACACACTAATCCTTCGGTATCTGTTATTTACAAATCTCTACAATCAAACCTGGTTAGAATCAAATCTAAGACTGAATTGGCCTGGGAAAAAGATTTAGGAGAATGCTGGCCAACTACTGTATGGGTCCAATTATGGCTTAAAATCCATAAAACTACACGCGCAGCTAACACTACACAAACACTAAGGGCCTGATTACAACTTTGGAGGAGGTGTTAATCCGTTCCAAATGTGACGGATATACCACCAGCCGTATTCCGAGTTCCATAGGATATAATGGACTCGTAATACGGCTGGTGGTATATCCGTCACTTTACCGTCACTTTTGGGACGGATTAACACCTCCTCCAAAGTTGTTATCAGGCCCTTTATTTTGCTTACCACAGACTGTTATTTACTCCTACATTACTTAATTCATTCTCTACAAGTAGTAGCCCATCATGTTGGTCCTGTTCATATCAAAATGCAGATCTAAAAATTATGTTATTTGAATGTCCTCCCATTTCCCTTTTCTGGAAATTTGTCTGGCAGCAAATTAACAAGATTTTTCAACTCAACATTCATTTATCACCTTGCAAATATTTTTCTTGGTAGTTTCGCTTCACACAGCCCGGATGTAACTTTGAAATATAAATTGATAGATCTATTGTTAGCAGTTCCATTGCATTTAATAACATTAAACTGGACACAAGCCAGTTTTGTAACTTTTCGAGCTTGGTGGAGTGCTGTTTGTTTTCATCACAGATTGGACACTAACTATGTCTCCCCTGTTTCATTAGCTATTAAGAGGGATTTATTATGGCTTCCTCTAACTAATTATCTGTCTCTAATCTCCACTCATATTAGTAAAATTATTACTGTATCTGCTGAGGTTAGAAAACAACCCTGAGCACTTGGTTTACCCTTTATATTGATATCTTAATATTTTGAACATTGTATATTTTAGATGAACATACTTAACTTGTTTTAGGGGATCATTACAACATTGGCGGTAAAAGCCGCTTACCGCCGTGCAAAAGACCGCCAACACACCACTGCGGCTGCGGAATTCCACCACAGCTATTACGACCCACATCCCGAAATCCAACAAAATTCAGACACCCACACAAGTCCGCCACACCAAAGGTCAGTGATAAACTGGCGAAAACAAAACCTCCACCGTCACACCAACAGAAATACGCCCATGCTATCACGACCCACGAATCCACGCGGCGGTCTTTCAACCGCGGTATTCCATTGGCGGTGCACACCGCCGCGCTCAAAATACACACACTCTTACAAAACACAGCCACATTGGACAATTCGAAATACACACACCTGATACACATACACACACCACTCCTACACACCCAATACAATATAAAACACACACCCACCTCACCCACAAACCCCTACGACCAAAAAATCAGAAAGAAGGCCAGAGAGAGACACCACCATCCACTAACTAGCAGCCACAGGTATTCAACACCATCACCCACACTACTTCCACGCACAAAACACCACACACCACTACATATCACCACACTTATCACCACATACACCACCCCACACATCACCTACACCACCCCATGGCACGGCAAAGACACCCCAGGTTCTCGGAGGAGAAGCTCAGAGTCATGGTGGAGGAAATCATCCGGGTAGAGCCACAGCTATTTGGATCGCAGGTGCAGCACACCTCCATAGCTTGGAAGATGGAGCTATGGCGAAGAATAGTCGACAGGGTCAACGCAGTGGGACAGCACCCAAGAAATCGGGACGACATCAGGAAGAGGTGGAACGACCTACGGGGGAAGGTGCGTTCCGTGGTCTCAAGATACAACATCACGGTACAGGGGACTGGGGGTGGACCCCACCTCCTCCCCCACAACTAACAACATGGGAGGAGCAGGTCTTGAGTATTCTGCATCCTGAGGGCCTCGCAGGAGTCGGTGGAGGAAAGGACTCTGGTAAGTCAAATCTTAACTATTATATCCCCCACCCTACCAGCATGCTATCAGAGACCCCCACCCTCGCCCCCTCCCGTATCACTCCAACTCCTCACAAATGTACTAATAACACAAACCACCCATCCCAACACCAAGCCCTGCATGACACAACAAAGCATGGACACCCATCACTAAAGCATGCCCACTGCACATACCCATAACACCCCCCTCAACCATCATCATACAAGCCCCCACACAGGAATGCTAGCACTGGGGTACACGCTCACCCACCCACTGCCCACCATGAAACACACAGATGCAATAATCGTGCTTTTACACCCCTGCTTGATCACTACCCAACGTCACCAGACAGGAGGGTCCAGACATCTCCACCCCACCCACAGAAGAGGCCCACAGTGATGACAGCAGCTCTGTCCAACTGGATCCAGATGACCAGCCCGGATCATTGTGGGCCTCGGGACAGTCGGTTCCCCACACCCAGTCACAGGCCACCACAGACCTTCCACCCTCTGGTAACACCAGCACAGCACCCACCCAGCGGGCCCATACCTCCGTCCCCAGGACACATCAATCAGCTGTGTGTCCACCACTACAGGGAACCCAGGATAACCCACCACCCCAACAACAACAGGGACATGGGGCAGTGGTAGTGGGCACACAGTCCAGGGGACGGAGGCTGAGGAACACAGGGGAACTGGGAGGGCTGCTGTGCGACAGGGGGCGGACAGGCCTAGGGAACCCACTCTCAACGAGGCCCTCTCCTCCATCATGGGAGCATACCACCACTCCCAGGAGACGATGGCAACGGTCCTGGCCAAGTTTCAGGAGACCCAGCGGCTGCAGGAGGAACAGTATTTGTGGTTCAGGGAGGAACTCAGAACCATCAGACCCGCCCTGGGCACCATCGCAGGGGTGCTGAAGGCGATACTTAACACCAGGAGGGACACTGTGGCACTCCAAGGGGCCCCTGACACTGGCATGGACGAAGAACTGCCCACCACCTCTGCCGGCGCTAGTGGACAGGACGCCCCGCCACAGGACCACCACACCAGCACCCCACCACCTGCAGACGGAGAACCACACCGCAAACGGTCCCTGAGATCCAGGAACAAGACAGAGCACGATGCCAAGACCCCCGCCAAGAAATGAGACCACCCTGATTGTCATCCCACTGTCCCACTTTGTAACCCTGTCCATATTGGAACTGCCCCAGCTCCACTTCCTATGCCCATATGGGCAATGCACCTGTGAGACTAATAGACTGGACTCTTCCATGGACATTCCTCCACCATCGCCCCTCACCATTTTACAACCCCCCTCCAATATTGAGCACTTCAATGAACACCCTTGAAGCACAAAACAATCTGGAGTCAGTCTGTGATTTTGAAAATGTGTATTAGCAATGACAGTGACAAAACGTGTTTTCAAGTGTAATGTTAACATACCTATGTCACACATCTCAAGTCCATGAGGAATCTAAGCAGATGACACATGTTGGAAACCACACCTGTGAAACCGTAAGGGAAATGTACAACTCAGTTATCATATACTGGTAGAAATCGACAGACAGGATAGAGGTAGAAGTGTGAAAGTACTTGTAGTAGGCAGGAATGTGTTCTCACCTGTGTGTCACTGGAAATATTGATGGATAACTGAGTCCCTGTTGTCAATGTCTTCTTCCTCTGCTTCCTCCTCATCACTGTCCACAGGCTCCACAGCTGCCACAACACCGTCATCTGGACCATCCTCCTGCAGAAAAGGCACCTGTCGTCGCAAAGCCAAGTTGTGAAGCATACAGCAGGCCACGATGATCTGGCACACCTTCCTTGGTGAGTAGAATAGGGAACCACCTGTCATATGGAGGCACCTGAACCTGGCCTTCAGGAGGCCGAAGGTGCGTTCGATCACCCTCCTAGTCCGCCCATGGGCCTCATTGTAGCGTTCCTCTGCCCTGGTCCTGGGATTCCTCACTGGGGTCAGTAGCCATGACAGGTTGGGGTAACCAGAGTCCCCTAATAGCCACACCCGGTGCCTCTGGAGTTGACCCATCACATAAGGGATGCTGCTATTCTGCAGGATGTAGGCGTCATGCACAGAGCCAGGGAACATAGCATTTACCTGGGAGATGTACTGGTCTGCCAAACATACCATCTGTACATTCATAGAATGATAACTCTTCCGGTTCCTGTACACCTGTTCACTCCAGTGGGGGGGACCAGAGCTGCATGGGTCCCATCAATGGCACCTATGATGTTGGGGATATGTCCAAGGGCATAGAAGTCACCTTTAACTGTAGGCAAATCCTCCACCTGAGGGAAAACGATGTAGCTCCGCATGTGTTTCAGCAGAGCAGACAACACTCTGGACAACACGTTGGAAAACATAGGCTAGGACATCCCTGATGCCATGGCCACTGTTGTTTGAAATGACCCACTTGCAAGGAAATGGAGCACTGATAGCACCTGCACTTGAGGGGGGATCCCTGTGGGATGGCGGATTGCTGACATCAGGTCTGGCTCCAACTGGGCACACAGTTCCTGGATTGTGGCACAATCAAACCTGTAGGTGATGATCAAATGTCTTTCCTCCATTGTCGACAAGTCCACCAGCAGTCGGTACACCAGAGGATTCCACCATCTCCTCACATGTCCCAGCGGACGGTGCCTAGGAATGACAACAGCGACCACAGAGTCAAACAACTCAGAGGTATGTACCCACAGTCTACACAGAACACCATTCATACACAGAATCTGGCCTGTATTTGTGTTGTGCGACAAGGCCTAGGTCTGTGTGACGCAGTTGGTAATTAGGCCATGTGGGCCCCTGAAATGGCGGCTGCCCGACCTCTAAAGTGGGACAATGGGATGTGAGGTAACTGCGCTGGCGTTGTACACCGTCGCAGTAGGCGGTCGAAGACCGCGGCGCAATGCTGCATTGGTTAACATTGGACCCTATGGGTCCCAGGAGCCAATGACGATGTACACCGGCGGTGATGGTACGCACCGCCGCGGACGTGACCGCCGCAGACGTGACCGCCATTTTCTATCTGTTCAATCACTCGATACCTGATCTTCGACAGGAGAGGACCTACACTGCAAGTGTTGCTGTGACTTCGGTCTGGAAGAGGCAATGGCTCGTGCATCTGGGAAAAAAGGGCCCCTGTCTTCACTGCAGAGGAGTTGGAGAAGCTCGTGGACGGGGTCCTCCCCCAGTACACGCTACTCTACGGTCCTCCAGACCAACAGGTAAGTACACAGGGAGCACGTTGTATGGGCTATGCCTGTATGGAGAGGGCTGGTTGTAAGAAGGAAGGGGGCAGAGTTCTGCGTGCATGAAGGACTGTGAATGCATGTGCCACATGGCAAGTGTAGGGATGTGGGCCACTCACTTCGACGGTGCAGTTGGTAATGACTTCTCTTCTTCCCCTGTACATGTCATGTAGGTCAGCGCACACCAGAAGAAGGATATTTGGCGTGCCATCGCCAAGGACGTCCGGACCCTGGGGGTCCACCACAGACGGAGCACCCACTGCCGGAAAAGATGGGAGGACAGTCGCCGCTGGAGCAAGAAGACGGCGGAGGCTCAGCTGGGGATGGCCTCCCAACGTGGGAGCGGTGCCCGTTGAACCATGACCCCCCCTGATGTTACGGATCTTGGCGGTGGCCTACCCTGAGTTGGATGGGCGCTTGCGGGCATCACAGCAGACACAAGGGGGTGAGTACAACATCATTCAGCGGACTTTGCGCACAGTGAAGGTGTCTGGGTGGGGGAGGAGGGCTGTGGGTTTCCCTAGGCCAGGGCGAGTTCCGTAGGCTAGGCCCCTCCGTAATGCAGGCCATGTGGCACCCCACCCCACCTCTGTAGAGTGCCAAGTACAGGTATACATGCCCCTGTGTCATCTATGTGTGCAGATGTCGACCATAGCCATGTAGGACATATCCCAGGAATTGCATCTGTAGAGCCCAACAGAGCGACGTAGTGCAGGGGGCTGCTGTGTCTGTATTGTCCGCCAACGGTAGCGGTAAGCCATGCACTCAACCTGTCTTTCTTCTGTCATCCCCCCCCTTTTTGTGGTCTCCCTGTTCTTGTGTGCATCAGCATCATCAGGCGGAGGTACAGTGGCACCGGAGCACGAGGGAGCTGCATCCCACATGGCCATGGAGGGCCACACCACGGACTTGGGATACACCAGTGGGACAGAGGGCGAGGGGAGCAACACGGCGGTCACAGGATCTGCAACCAGTGACACGGACTTGTCCTCCAATGGGAGCTCCCTTGTGGTGGTGGCAAAATCTGTGCCCCCCACTTCTACAGGTACAGCCGCCACCCCCCCTACCAGCACTGCCCTCCAAGCAGCCCCTCAGCCTTCGCCCCGTGCCCGCTCACCCAGGAAGGTGGGCATCACCTTCGCCCCAGTCACTTCAGCCCCTGCACCTGTCACCTCTGCTGCCCTCAGTGAGGACGCAATTGACCTCCTCAGGTCCCTCACTGTTGGGCAGTCTACCATTTTGAATGCCATCCAGGGTGTAGAAAGGGAATTGCAACACACAAATGCATTCCTGGAAGGCATTCATTCTGGTCAGGCTGCCCTTCATCAAACCCTGCAAACTCTGGCCTCAGCACTGATGGCAGCCATTGTCCCTGTGTCTAGCCTCCCCCCTCCAACTTCCTCCACCCAGACCCAATCCCCTATACCCCAGCCTATCCCAAGCACACCATCAAACCAGCCTGCACACACCTCACCACACAAGGGAAGCTCAGGCAAACATAAGCACCACACATCCCACAGGCACTCACGCAAGCATCACACACATACAGACACACCAACATCCACTGCCTCCACTGTGTCCCCCTCCTCGTCGTCTCCCTCCTCCCTCCCAGTCTCGTCTACACTCTCACCTGCATGCACTACCACTACAGCCACTACGTCCCGCACAAGCACACCCACCACCACACCCCGCTCACGTGCAGTCACCACCCCCACTCCCATTTACACGTCCCCTGTGTCCACTCCCAGTGTGCCTGTGACACCCCCTCCGAAGATACACAAACGTAGGCACACACCCACCCAACAGCCATCCACCTCATGACCAGCCCATGCACCTTCACCCAAAGTCACCAAACGTACACCTCCTACAACCACTACCTCTTCCTCCACTCCCAAACCCCCTCCAGCTACCCGTCCCAGTGTTCCTAAGAAACTTTTCCTGGCCAACCTTGACCTCTTTCCCAACACCCCCCCTCCAACTCATATGTCCCGTACTAGCACCTCAGCCAAAAAATCTCCGGGACCAGTGGTGCCTGTTACAGGTATGTGGAGTGCACCGGCCACCAGGCCAGCCAGTGTGGCACAGCCCCTCCCCTGTGAAGCACCAGAAGTTGGACAGTGCCTCGCGGGAGAGGGGGAAGACTCCAGCCAGCAAAGCCGTTCACAATGGTCCCGGGGGGAGTGTCGACTCAGCTATGACTCCTCCCAAGGTGGGGAAGGGGCAGCAGAAATCTCCAAAGTCTGGGAGGAGCAGCACGGCAGAGAAGACCGCCATCATCCCCGCTGCCCAGGAGGCCACCGCCAGCCCAATCGTCACTGGCCAGGAGGCCACCGCCAGAGTCACTGTCCAGGAGGCCAGCCCAATCGTCACTGGCCAGGAGACCACCGCCAGAGTCACTGTCCAGGAGGCCAGCCCAATCGTCACTGCCAGGAGGCCACCGCCAGAGTCACTGCCCAGGAGGCCCATTGTCACTGGCCAGGAGGCCACCGCCAGCCCCAGAGTCTCTGGCCAGGAGGGCCCCGCAAGCCACAGCCCAGCTGACCCATGAAGGGCCGCCAGCCACAGGCCTGCTGGGCAATGAAGGACCGCCCTGGCAAGCACCTCTGAACAGGCCAGGGACCGCTGAACAAGGCACAGACCGCCATGGCAATCACCGCTGAACAGGTCAGAAACTGCCAACTCAAGCACCGCTGAACAGGGCAAAGACCGCCGTGGCAAGCACCGCTGAACAGGGCAAGCACCGCTGAACAGGTCAGAAACTGCCAACTCTAGCACCGCTGAACAGGGCAAAGACCGCCGTGGCAAGCACCGCAGAACAGGGCAAGCACCGCTGAACAGGTCAGAAACTGCCAACTCAAGCACCGCTGAACAAGGCAAAGACCGCCTTGGCAAGCACCGCTGAACAGGGCAAGCACCGCTGAACAGGTCAGAAACAGCCAACTCAAGCACCGCTGAACAGGGCAAAGACCGCCAAGGCGAGCACCGCAACTGGGACCGTCACAGGGTGAGTGCTGCACTCTGGGCACGCACCAGTCCCCCTCCAGAACCAGTGGAGACATGCATCCACTCCATCTGTCCTGCACAAGATGAAGCACTCTGGGCACCAGTCCCCCTCCAGAACCAGTGGATACATGCATCCACTCCACCTGTCCTGCACAGGATGAAGCACTCTGGGCACCAGTCCCCCTCCAGAACCAGTGGAGACATGCATTCACTTGAGAGACTGTGGCTTTGCCTTCCCCAGGATGGTACAGTGGGCAACCCACCCACTGTAGAGACTTGAGAGACTGTGGCTTTGCACTCCCCAGGATGGTACAGTGGGCAAACCACCCACTGTAGAGACTTGAGAGACTGTGGCTTTGCACTCCCCAGGATGGTACAGTGGGCATGAAGCCCCCTCGTGGATCTGGCGTGGTGCACTCATCCGGCTCAAGGTGCCCCCCTTCCCTTCCCCCTGAGGTGCCTGTTGTATTTCTATCTGATGCCCCTGCAGTGTTCTCTCCATTTTGATCAGGTATCTAGTGTGGGCCTCGCCCATGCATTTTGGGCCCAGTGGTCCACGGACAATGAATGGTGCATTACCTGCACTACTAATCGTGGTGTATATTTTGTTTAATGTGTATATATATATATATATATATATATTTGGTTACTGTATTTTGATATATTACAATGGTTCAACTCATTTCCTTTTGTCTTTGCATTCTTCCGGGGGGATTGGGGGTTGTTACTGTAATGTTTGGATATCCATTGGTGTGTGTGTTGTAGTGGGTGAGGGTCTGGGTGGGGGTTGGGATGTTGGTTGTGTGTGTCCCTGTGTTTTTCCCTCCCCCTCCCCTATGTCGTAGGTGCAGTACTCACCGTGGTGTTCGCCACCAGCGTTGATGATCCTCGTATAGGAGCAGGAAGACTATCGCTGGCAGAATATGGAGTTCCGGCTCCATGGTGTCGTCGTTCCTCGTGGAGTGTGTAGAGGTGAGCGTTTTCCCTTTGAAATGGCTGTTTCCGCTGTGTTTTTATCCACGGTGAATCCGCCCCGGAAAAGGTGGCAGATTGGTAGGTTGTGATACTGTGGGCGGTACATTGTCCTCCGCCTGTCTGTTGGCGGTGACTGCCGCACTGTTTGTCTGTACCGCTGTGGCAGTCGGAGTGTTAAAGTGGCTGTCTTTGTTGGCGGTTTCCGCCACGGTCATAATTCCAATTTTTTTACCGCCGGCCTGTTGGCGGTTTTACCGCCACTTTAACACCGACCGCCAGGGTTGTAATGAGGGCCTTAGAGTTTACTGTTTTTTCATGTATGCCTTGTTATATCTTTTCAACATGACCACATAACCCTCCCTTTCCTTATCTGGTCCCCACCCCAGTAATCTTTTTCTAATTCTGTTACTTCCCAGCATAGGTACAATGCATTATTTTCATATATTTAATTGTATTTTCATTTCTCTTATTATATTTAATGTTTAATAGTTCTTGCCTTATCAGTTTTAGAATGTATCCTATGCACTAAAATATTTCAGAAAACACAAATTTAAAAAAAGGCAAGCATATGTGTTTTACAAAAATTATAGATTCTCAGTGGATGCTACTAAATCATTATGAAATGCACTAGCGATTAATATATTGTTTTTGTGAATCTGGAAAGTAATGGTTAATTGTCAGACCTAGTTCTAACAGAGCGTTTTAGATAAAATATAATGTATGGTAATACATTGGAGAAAACCTTTCTACTGCAATCACATTAAAAAACTATTCTACGTCCCATGCTAGGTCCAGCACAACACAATTTCCTAACAGTGGAATCAAGTAAGCGAAAAATGTTATGCTTGATAACATGTGATATCACCTGTCTTTCTCAAAACAATTGAATTTGCAGTGCTGCAGCATATTGTGCTGAATAAAGCAATATGTAGAAAAAGATAATGGTCCAAAGAAGAGTAGTGAAAAAGTAAGCAGATAATACAGGGTCAGGAAATCATTATTTGAAAGAAGAGTAATTTATTGAAATTTCGATGCCTGTACATTTAATAGGCACAAAGAACAGGTTTCCAAATGAAGACATAGACAAGCAAAGAAAAGCAGGTCATTTATGGATCTAAGGCTGTTTCGATGTATTTGTATTTATTTCTATCAGTATGAACACATCAAAGTGCAAAGTGAAACCAGCAAGTTGTTAAAGGCACTAACTCAGTGTGTGCCTGCCAATAAGCTACTACACTTTGGCACATTTTCAAGGAAATCAAAAACCACGGCATGGGCAAATGGTACTCTTTTAAACAGAAACATGTCCAGAGTAAACATTGTTTGATTCAATGAACAATTAGTGGGTGACCTAGAATAAGCATTGGCATGTTTTCTGGTGCTGAGTGCGTGAGAATAAAGAAGAAACCAGGTCAGGCTAAATAGTGCAGGCGCTGGTTAATGATGAGCTGTGTCATTTAAGGGCGAACCACCAGGTTAGATGTTTTGGCATCATAACTTAAATGCACACACAGAACAATAGGAGAGAACAAGCTAACGTGAAGTCGATAGTGGTGGGTGGACTACTCACAACTATATCCTAATGTGTGATAGTGTGCATCTCTGTGATCAAAACGGTCTGGCATGTTGAAACACAAACTAGTAAAATGTGTCCACATTTTAATGCTATGCATGATCATTTTGTATGAGGCGAATTTAGTGATATTCAATTTCACTTGAGAATATTTGTGTATTTGTTGGCTGTTTTGAAAATTGGGATTTGTTTTACTTTATGATGGGTTATTGAGAACAGCCCTAGAAGACAGTTTTTACAACACTCTCATGGTTATAACTTCATAGCACAAAGGTTGTGTGGTAGATTCATTAAAGGGAATGGAGGGCGAGGAGTTATGTGCTATACACAATATCTGCAAGACTGTGCAATGCCTGCGAGGGGTAGCTAGGTGGATTTTTTAGATGTACAAGTAGTCATATCCATGGAGACAATGGATCTCATTCACAAACATTTTACTGTGATTTACTCTCTTTGTGTTCCCGTCTTAATTTCAGATTTCAGGAGTAAGCCAGTAGTACCCCTGGATTATTCACAGAATTTAGAACTATGCCAGGAATACTACAAGAGTAAGTCACACCTACTAATAGCTATATGCTGGTGAATCAGGCCCATAATCTCTTCCTCAGCACTGATCTGGTGGACAAGGATGATGGTGAGAACATGTTCCTCAAGTGGAGCACAGCTTGGGTAGAATAGAAAGAGGTGTAATAAGAGAAGATCGAGAAGGAAAAACAGCAGGTTGGCCAGGTTTAAACAGTGTTATCCATCCTGTCACTGATGTTGCTAATTTTAAGTGAGCAGCATGAACTAAGTGACTTTGAAGCACTAGCTCTATTTTATTTAAGGAGAAACAACAGCCAGGAATCAGGAAATATACTTAAGTCCAAGTCAGCATCCAAAGCAAAGTATATTACGAATGTCATGCACATACCTGTACCCCAAGAGCAGGCTTTGCCACTAAGGTGTATCTTAAACACACAAAATGTGAGGGGAAGAATGCATGTACATGTCTAACTACTGGCAATCACTCAGGTAGCATTCCAATCAATCATTCTTTTTGCCCACCATACCACCTCAGTTTGGACCCAGCAATATGCAAATCAGCCTTGGCCCTGCTCCAGTATGAACAGTGCAACCAAACTGCCAGGTCAGGTTCACCAGAACCGGAACACAAGCAGTCCGTTAGAAATCGGGTCCATTGTTGACAGAGATTTGCACCCTGTCCAAGTAGGGACCACAATCCTACTTAGGGTGAGTCAGTTACACTCCCTAATTTAACCCGTGCTTACCCCCTGGTAGCTTGACAGAAAGCAGTCAGGCTTAACTTAAGAGGCAACATGTCAGGAATTTGTGCAACACTTAGCTACAGTAACACAGTGAAAGACAACACAAAAAGTCTCAGAAAAATAGAGAATATTTATCCGAATAAAACAAGACCAACATGACAAAAATCCAATAAGTAGATGGAGGTGAGCAATTTTAAATACTTAGGTGAAAATAGCACATAGAAGCGCAAAGCATAAACGGTGGTTATCTCGTCATGCTGGACAGTAACAAAGTCACAAGTTCAGGCCACCCTTGATGGAGGTCGAGCTTGCTACAGGGACCCATTTGGGCCTGCTGAACACAGTACCTTAAATCCTGGTGTGCCGTCTGAGTGGCATTGCTTTGGTGCCCTGGTTCTGGAAGGCAGGAGAAGCTTCCAGAGGCAGGGCTTTGAAATGTACAGATGCCCTGCATCTCCTGTCCTGGTTCCAAACTGGCTGGGGTGACAATATAGGGTTGTTAAGCCCTATTGTGGGAGGACAAGGAGAATCTATTCAGATGTAAGTAAGGCAGATCTAAGCTCTGCCCCCATCAAGCCAGTTAATGGCCCGTTAAGGCCCATCAAGTCATACCTAAACTTCCATTGTGTGTGGCTGTCTAGAGGGAATGCACAATGCACAGCTATCACCCAGCCTAGACATTGTATTGTAATGTATTGTAATAGTATTTATATAGCGCTTACTACCCCTGAAGAGGCGTCGAATCGCTTTTCGGCGAGTAGCACCCTACTCCAGAACCCAAAAGGAATTAGTGGTGGATTAGTATAGGGCAGTGGCCTCCAAACTTTTTAATGCCGCGCCCCCCCAGTTGAAAAATTAAAGTCATTGGGCCCCACCTCAGAATCTTTCACAATTATTTTATAAAGATAGCAATGTTTAAATATGTCCAGACATATTCAAACATTGCAGTTAAGTACTGTTACCTTTTTAAAAATGCCATAACATGTTTCTGGTTCAAACAAAAACAATGTTATCTGTGTAATGCTTCTTTTGGCCGGAGCCCCCCCAGGATCACTTGAGGCCCCCCTAAGGGGGCCCGCCCCCCAGTTTGAAGACCTCTGGTATAGGGAAATATGAGTTCAGTTTTAGTATTTTTAGGAGTTAATTTGAGCAGAGGATATGTGGGTTTATTAGTTGGAATCACTAGAGTTTTGGAGGGATAGGGGACGGAAGAATCCAGAAGTGTTAATTGGGAGTTTGTAGTAATAGGATGAGGCTTGGGATGAGAAAAGACATGTATTCAGAGCTGGGCAGAGGCAAAGAATGGTTAAAGTAAGAAAATGCCAACTTTCTAAAAGTGGTATTTTCAGGCTTACAATTTAAAATCCAACACCAAGCTCCACATTTCTATATTTTTTCAATTGGGAGTTACACTTAGATGCTTTAATGTAATCCCAGTACTATCCTACGGGAGAGGTAAGCCTTGCAATAGTGAAGAATGAATTTAGCAATTTTTCACTACTTGAATATGATAAACTTAAAATTACATGTCCAACTTTTTTAAATACACTGCACCCTGCCCTTGGGTCTAACTATGGCTTACCTTAGCGTGACTTACACATCATAAAAGGAAGGTTGGTCCTGGACTTTAAAGCTGCACACACACAGGCCCTGCGGTGGCAGGCCTGAGTCATGTTTAAAATGTTACAGTAGTGGGTAGCACAATCAGTGCTGCAGGCCCACTAGTAGCATTTAATTTACAGGCCTTGGGCACATGTAGTGCATTTTACTAGGGACTTTTAAGTAAATTAAATATGCCAATTGTTGTTAAGCCAATGTTACCATGTTTAGAGGGTAGAGTGCATGCACTTTAGCACTATTTATCAGTGCCAGTAGTACTAAAACCAACAAAAACAGGGTCAGAAAGATAGGAGAATTAAGGCAAAAAGTTTAGGGGATGCAGAAAGGGCCATTTCCAAAACAGCTCAAGACCAGTTTCACTCGTTTTAGGACTCATCAACTGGGTATAGCTTGGTTCCAGTGGCACAGTGAGCTTGGACCCACATCTAATTGCTACTAAGGATGGTACATTAAACACAGAAAAGGTGGAGGAATGCTTGCAGTTTTTCTAACTACCAATAATCACTCGAGGTAGCATCACAACCACCCTTCTTTTGGTCGGAAGGCCACCTCAGTTTGGACCCAGCCACATGGAAATCAGTCTTCTGATTCAGACCCTTCTCCAGTAGGAACAGTCATCCCGAATTACCAGGCCAGATCCTCCATGAGATGGAACACAATTAACCCATATCTGATTTTGCCCATTTCAGGGCTCAACAGTCAAGTACAGCTCAGTTCCAGTGGCACAGTGAACACAGGACCCACCTCTGGGCATACGCTTGCCACTTAGGGTGGTAGATCAAACACACAAAAAATGATGGGAGGAATGCTTGCAATTTGTCTGACAACTGGCAGTTGTTTGGGAAGGCATCTCATCATTTTTTTGCTCATGATGCCACCTCAGTTTGACAATTCAGACTGGACTGATCCCACGAGGAAGAGCGTGCCTGGTGTCCATATGCCTGGGTCCAAACCGAGGTGACATAGTGAGCAAAAAACAATGGGTTAGGATGCTCCCCCATGTGATTGCCAGTGGATAGGCAAATTGCAAGCATTCCTCCTATCATATTTGTATGTTTGATGTACCACTCTAAGTGGCAAGGATATGCCCAAATATGGGTCTCTTGCCTAGAGTGCCGCTGGAGCCAAGCTATACCTGACTGATGAGGCCTAATCAGGCAAAACCAATATTGAGTTACTTATGTTCCAGTTCAGGGAGGACCTGGTCTGGCAGTTCGGACTGGGTTGTTCCCATGAGGAGAAGAGTCAAAACTGATTTGCATATGACTGGGTCCAAGTTGAGCTGGCATGGTGAGCAAAAGAACGAAGGGTTAGGATGCTACACTGAGTGATTTCCAGTGGTTAGACACATTGCAAGCATTTCTCCTATTACATTTTGAGTGTATGTTTGCAACTAATATGCACAGCATGGCTATGGGTGCAAATTCACATGCCAGCATAGTGGATACAGAAATAATTTTTGTAGGCAATTAATGGCACAATCTTTTTGCACCTATAAAGAGTTTAGAATTGGTATAGGGCCTAGTCAAACTTGATCAACACCAAGTGGACAATGTCATATCAGAAGCACATTCAAGAGTTCAGCTGGTGTAGTGCAAGCATTTCTGGAGTTCAAAGCAAAATATTTGAGGGCTATGGGACTACCTTTTTTCTTCACAATAAAGACATTGTTGAGGCCATTTGTTGTAATCTGGCTTAAATGTATGGCTATTAGGTTTGGAACTATAAGGCAGATTTGTGGAATTGCATTTGAGGGGGCCCTCGTGCACAGTACAGGGGAGTCCCCCTCTCTGGACTCACACATGAGCTCTCAGGCCAGAGTACTGTGCTGAGGGGGGCAACTAGAGCTCAGGCCTCCTTGCACCATGGGGGGAAGGGGGGCCTTTGTTACGACACTGCCAGCCCTAGTACTCAGGGAACATACCTACCACTCACCAGCTGAAAATTGGCCAGCAAGTTGGAAAGCTGTAATTATGCAATTCCATCACATTCATCCTCATCGTACCACTTTAACAGCAGGCATATTAGGTTTTGGCAGGATGCAATTATATAAGGGGATGGGGCTATTTTGTGCTATATGATTTTCTTCAGGCCTGTGTGGTTTGAGTTATCTTTGAGTCCTTTTCATTTTGTTTTAATTGTAGTTCTTGGTGCACTCATCATCTTCAGATCACTGAAGATCAACACTCGAACAATCAGTCACTGAGACATTTTGTCTCTGTGTGAGTCTTGCACGGACTTCAATGGGAGCCACACAGGGATAGAGGCTGACACTTACGGCTTATGCTATGGAATCTTTGGCAGTGCTCTTGCTACTCCCAGCCTCAGGATTAAAAGAAACAATGGCAGGAAGTGATGTAAATATAGCTTTTGTAGCCATACTTACATTTAGTAGTTGTCATTGACTGTCCTTTCTTAGCCCTAGTGCAAATGGTGAGGTGCAAAGGGTTAGACAAGAGTGAACACTGTGACGTCATCGGGGCCGAAGCACTTGTAAAAGCACGTCCGATAGCCATGCATTTGGTGAATTAACATCCACGATGTCTAGTTAAGCATATTGAGATATAAGCTATTGTGCGAGATAATTATGCCATCACAGATTAAATTATGTTTACTGCATTTGACATTTGTTGTAAATTGTTAATGTATAAATTTTCATAACACGAATGTATTGTGTTTATAAAATCAATAATGAAAACAAAGTTGTTTTATATACAGCATATGAGCATATTTGTCTTTTTTTAACGTCTGAGACATACATTTCGCATTCCATCACTTTTAACACCCTCAGATTCTACAACCACCAATGCCAATGTGAACTAGCGCCTTTGAGATACAGCAGTGTTTTAGTGAGGAGTTTGAGCACATTCACAACGTGCACCACACATGCAAGGTCACTGCTGCTCGCCTGGGGTATTGACATAACCCTCAAAGGAGACTTTCTTCTTCTCTGTTGCAGTGAGTAGCTCGCAGTCTCATATGTACATCCTATACACAAGAGTATTACTTACCTGTAGGGTTCAAGATGCGCTCCTGTGATCTTTTAAAGCGTCTCAGATGCTCACTTGAAGTTGCCGATTACACTCATACTTGATATTATCCTGTGTTTTATCTAGAATGACACCCTCTGCGACCAAAGGGTAGGCTAGATAATTCCATAATTGTTTTTTTAACACTGAACTAATTATTTTTCAACTGCAGTCAAAACACTGCCGCTTTCACAACTCATCGCTGAAGATTTGAAGACTTAAAGGATCAGACCCGTAAAAAAGTCTAAACACCTGGAAAAGCGTTTGATCCTCCTCTGTTGTAAAACTGTCTGAAAGTCAGCACTTGAACTTTTCATTCAGGACTACCGGATCAGGAAATTGAATAAAAGTGGCATGTTTGCAACAACTGACACGATGAGGAAGGTTATAATTTAGGAAAGATAAACTGTTTTAGGCTACCCAAAATTAAAGAGAACATTGACTTTGAACACTGCTCCAGTCCGCAAATGCAGACTACAAACCCAGTTGAAAGCCACAATTCCACCAAATAGACTTTGGGACAGTTTCTATAATAACTTGATTATAGTCACTGAATTATATATTTCAAACCTTCCAGACATTAAGGTATGCGTCCATAGAGCATTACTATCTTCAACCACCCCAAAATATGTATAGATTCAGATTTTGTACTTGACACGGTATGAATCAAAGTTAGTCCTACTTCAAATCATAGAAAGATTTTTACAGCACGGGAGAACGGGAGAAATAGGAGACAATGGATCGGGGATCACATGTATGTATTTGATTAATTCCATATTGATAGATGTGACAAAAAAAGTGCACATTCTATTTGCTTAAAGGGTTTTCTCAATACAAAACATTTACTGTAATATGTGTTTGTTTCATCCCCTATTATGTTCGGAGCAAATTAGCAGAACATGAGCCAGAGCAAGTTAAGATAATGTACTTTTTATTTTTTTAACTCAAGGTGAGAATCTTGGGTGCCGTACAAGAAGACACAAAAAGGTTATATGATGTTGTGGGCACCCTCACAGCAGAGTTAAATGAAGAGAGTGGAGCCTATTGCTAGAACTGTGGAGTAAAATAAGGGCTCATATTTATACTTTTTTAGCGCCGCATTTGCATAATTTTTTTACGCAAAAACGGTGCAAGCTTACAATTGTATTTTGCAAGTTTGCGCCGTTTTTGCTTAAAAAAGCGGCCCAAATGCGGCGCTAAAAAAGTATAAATATGGGTCAAGATGTTTTATGGTATAAATTAGGAGGTTGCGTGGTTTTCTTTTGAGTTATGAGGTAAGGGTTTATCATTTTTTTTATGTTACAACGGACTAAGGATGTAGGTCCTGTCAATCCACACCAACCATCCACTGTGCTCTTCAGTGTTTTTGTATTCCTATAACACGATAGAAGGACACATACAAAATCTATATTTATCCTCCAGTACACTGTTTTAGGACAACCCTCTCAATGAAATTAAGAATAAAATCTTTTTTGTCTCAATGGCTACGCCTTCCTGTATTGTCAGTCAACCAGCTTGTGGATGATAATTAGATTGTCGGGCCCCAACCATTTGCCTCTGGATGAAAGGATAAATTAGACATAACTCAAACAATGTCTGACAGCATTTCTGCTGAACGTGACAGACTAAACGGGAATGTCACAAATATGAATTATATCAAATTGGGCTGCTATATACATCTCCACAAACTCTTAGTTCAGCCTCCATGATTATTAATCTCATAACTCCTTAAACGTGTCTAATACTGGGGAAACAAATACAAGATTGGGAAGGGGTGCTAAACTTTGCTGTCTGTCAGAAGTTCTTGTCATCGATTCAGAAACTAAACATTGATATGTGTTAAAAATGCCCCTTTTTGCATGGTCACCTCCATTTTTTGTTGAGTTTTATTGCTGGTCTTTAGACTCTGCACACTGGAGCGCTGATATTCACTACACACTATATGTGATCTGGCACCTGAACATGTAGAAACTGGATAATCTATTATTCAATGCATTTAACCTTTATATAAAACAATAGCATATGGTACACCAATGGCATGAAAAGCTAAATCTGACCTGTGGACTCCAGCACCTATTGTGCCATTCACTTGTGTGACAAAGGAAAATATGGCTTCAAGTCTACCATTGTAGCTTGACTGCTGCAGTGTAAAACCTGCACTGCAACCTGTTAAAATCACGGTTTCAAAATTTGCATAACAGCCTGTCTGAATCACATGGTAAAGTTTTACCTCTGTCAAAAGGATCAACATGTTGTCAGAACAATTCTTACGTAACACCTGTCTGGAGGCTTAAGGACCCTGCTTTGGTCTATCAGATTCCTGTTCCTGTGATTGTTGTGGTCACAATGACTGCTTCAAACTGGATTTTAGTGTTAGATGTGGAAAGACACTACAAGTTCGATAGTACACTTACAAACATACTCCTAGCTCTCAGAGTCCACATTTAGGGCCATATTTATACTTTTTGACGCAAAACTGCGCTAACACAGTTTTGCGCCAAAAAAATTAGCGCCAGCTAACGCCATTCTGAAGCGCCATGGGGGCGCCGTATTTATTCAATGAGGTTAGCCGGCGTTAGCCGCCGGCGCTGTCTGGTGTGCGTTAAAAAAAACGACGTACACCAGGCAGCGCCGGCGTAGGGGGAAAATGGCGTATGGGCGTCCACAAATGGTGCAAGTCAGGCTGAGGCCAAAAAATCGCCTCAACCCGATTTGTGCCATTTTTTTACGACGCCCAACCCCCATTGAAATGACTCCTGTCTTAGCAAAGACAGGAGTCATGCCCCCTTGCCCAATGGCCATGCCCAGGGGACTTCTGTCCCCTGGGCATGGCCATTGGGCATAGTGGCATGTAGGGGGGCACAAATCAGGCCCCCCTATGCCACAATTTTTTTTAAAAAAAAATACTTACCTGAACTTACCTTAATGTCCCTGGGGTGGGTCCCTCCATCCTTGGGTGTCCTCCTGGGGTGGGCAAGGGTGGCAGGGGGTGTCCCTGGGGACAGGGGAGGGCACCTCTGGGCTCATTCTGAGCCCACAGGTCCCTTAACGCCTGCCCTGACCCAGGCGCTAAAATCCGGCGCTAATGCGGGTTTTTTAGACCGGCCCACTCCGGGGCATCATTTTTGCCCGGGAGTATAAATACAACGCATATGCATCGGAGTCATTTTTTAAGACGGGAACGCCTACCTTGCATATCATTAACGCAAGGAAGGTGTTCACACAAAAAAATGACGCTAACTCCATGAATTTTGGCGCTAGGCGCGTCTAACGCCAAAGTATAAATATGGAGTTAGTTTTGCGTTGAATTTGCGTCAAAAAAACGACGCAAATACGGCGCAAACAGAGTATAAATATGCCCCTTAGTGTGGCCAAAGGCTTTTGCGGTCTGCAAAATGTCCTGACACATGCATTCTGGCTTGTTTGCAGTAAATGAAACAGAGACAACTGCAAAAAGTAAAAGGACAAGCCCTGGAAACATTTACTCCATTGGTCACAGAGGAACTAGGGGTGTCTTAGGGTGTCCCCCACCCACAGGCTAGTGAACACTACAAACCTGGACCCTAACTCAGCCTTCCGCAGAACACTGCTGGGCTTGGAGAGGATACCAGACACACTGAACCTGCTGCACTTCACATCTGATACCTGTGAGAAGGACATGAGATTAGAAATATTTTCACTTGAAATCCAAGAATAGAAAGATCTCCAAGGATGCCCTGGGTGGATCCAGGAAGATTAGAAAGGTGAAGAGGACATTCCTGTGAATAATCCCAACAGCACAGTGGCAAGTGGACCTGGACTGTACAGTGCTGTTCCCTTCTGCCTGATACCATTATAGTCTCTAAACACTCATTCTGAGGTCCTGGGGTTGTATGGAAGCATACTGTTTAGAGACCAAGGGCCAGATATATGAAGAAATGGCCTTGCGAATCGCAAATAGCGATTTTTAAGAAATCGCTATTTCCGAGTCGCAATAGGCCATGTATCATACTTGCGATTCGGAAATAGCGATTTCTTAAAAATCGCTAATTGTGATTTGTGAGGCCAATTTACTGAATTGCAATTTGCATTTTCGCAAATTGCGATTCGGTAATTGAAAATCGCAAATTGCGAGAAATTTAGAGAAAGCACACCTGGAGGAGCCTGATGACATCACAAGCAGGAAGTGAGTCATCCCAGGCAGTTTCAGGTGCCACACCCAAACCAGCATCCAGAGAGAGAGCAGCCCAGCCACACTGAGCAACACTCTGAAGGAGGCAGCACACCTGAACAAGGCTGGACACCTCAGCCCAAGGAAAGGAGAAGGGAGAAAGAAAGAGGAAGCTCAAATTCAGTGAGCAAGAACTGGAGGTGCTGACAGAGGAGGTGGTCAGGAGCCATGACCGCCTTTTTGGTAAAAGCTCACTCCAGGTGCCGGAGAGTGAGAAAAGGAGACTCTGGGCAGATATACAAACCAAGATCTGCGCAATTGGAGTGGCACAGCGCTCAGTCGACGAAATAAAGAAGAGGTGGCATGACCTGCGGTCCCGGCCAGGGGCACAGGAGGTGGTCCACCCACAGAGGCACCATCCACCCCATTAGAGGACCTAGTGGAGTCCACACTCCTCCCTGAAGCAGTGACCGGGGATACAGAGATAGACACCTCTGGCACACCAAGTACCAGCCAAGGTAAGTGCAATATTGAATTGTAACCCCATATGTGTATGCACAAAATCCCCTTAGGAATTAGCAAGTAATGTAAAACATTGTGAGAAGTAGTCCATTCCACATCTTAGAAGCAGCACAACAATGAATTATGGGAGTGGCAGTCCACAACCCAGAGCAGAAAGTAGCACATACAATCTAATGAAGTAGAGCAACACCCAGAGGAACACAACACCCACAACACAGTGAAGAGAAGTACCTGTACCTTTATTACCATTGTGTGACCTTAATTGTAACAAACATAACTGACATGCTGCATATTGTCGTTGCAGGTGGGCCAGGCCTAGCAGCCACTGCATGTGCCAGTGTATGGGAGACTTACACCCATCCAGCCTCAGACTCAAACACAAGTGGGTCTCTCACCATTGCGCCACTACGACGCAGGCCCAGGGCACTGCCACTGCCAGAGCTCAGTCAGTACTCGGATAAGCAGGAAGGGCCACATACACCATCCCCAACTGGCAGGTGCACACAGATGCAGGAGGTCGGTTTTCAGCAGACCACAGCACCCCGCAGGATAGCGACAAATGCCGGTGCACAGGTGACTGAGGCAGGTGAGGGTCCCTCCTTCTTTGGTGGGCTGGAAGCAGCGATGTTGCAACAGCAGCGCCTACAGAACAAAAGGATAACTGGCTCACAAAAACAAATGCAGCGACATAACGCCAAAATGGGGGGCCTGCATCACCAGCTTGAGTGCCTGAATGCGAACATAGAACAGCTGCATGAGGGACAGGTGGAGGCATACCAGGACACAAGGGACCTCACTTCTGCTGTGCGTGAACTATGCCAGGAGCTGCGCCATGACAGGGTGAGCCACCGCAGACAGGAGCGACGATTTATGAACATGTTCGGGGGCTTCTGCCGCTCTGTCAACAGGCTAGCTACTTCAACCTCACTGATTGCACGTCGTGCAGTGGCTGCACAGGTGGGGGCAGCACACAGCAGGGATGTGGCCAATGGACTTGTCCAAATCACTAATGTGATTGACAACATCATGGGACAGAGGTCAGCCACACCTAGTGAGCTTGGACTGGGGGACACAGAGGACACTTCCAGCCTCAGCAGTCTACCTGTACCCGCAATGGACACCAGATGGCGCAGTGCCAGGCACAGCACTGACACTGAGGCGGACAATCGAGGTTCCAGTGAGGCAACTGGGCACCCGAGTGGTGTGCGTGGCCGCAAAAAGTAACTGTTGTGGCCAGAGGGGTAATGAGTTCACTATGAAGTAATAGTGCATTACTCTGAACTTCAATTGTTTCTAGTTTTTTTCACTCATTTCTTTTGCTATTCGTTGGACTAACATTACCTGACATTAAGGTAATACATTTAATTCACTAAAGGTACATTTGTCAGTGCATTTGTATTATTCATTCTTACATCTGAAATGGTTGTATGTGATGTCAGCATGCCTTTGCCTTCCCTCTGCTGCACTGGTCCTGTCTGCTGGCTGTAGGGGTGGTATGTGATCATCATCACATCTGATTCAGATTCACATATTTCAACAAGTATGCCCCTGGTGGTAGCTATATTGTGCAAGATTGCACAAGTAGCCACTATTCTATATGTGGTCTCTGGGCTGTACTGTAGTGCCCCTCCACTTTTGTGGAGGCACCAGAAGTGACTCTTTAGCAGTCCAAAGGTGCGCTCCACCACGTTGTGGGTCGCCCTGTGTCCTGCATTGTATCTTCGTTCAGCAGGTGTTGCAGGATTGAGGTAGGGCGTCATCATGTGGGTGCGCACTGCGTAGGCACTGTCTCCTGGAAGGGACAGAGGGTATGATGAGTAACTGAACCATCTGACATCAGCACACCATCAATGCGCCATTGTATAGAGGGACAATACCTAGTAGATATCCTTCTCCAAACTCACCAGCTAGCAGTCTTGTGTGAATGCCGCTATGGCGAAAGATGTATGAATCATGGGTGCTCCCTGGGTACCTGGCTACGAGATCAGTAATGATTTAGGAGGCATTGCATATCACCTGTATATTCATTGAATGTGGTATTTACGGTTGCAGTACACATACTCTGTGGCTGATGGTGGACAGATTGCCACATGTGTCCCATCTATGGCACCTAGGACGTGGGGGAACTGTACTATCTGGTAAAAAACAATTTTTGTCTGCTGTATATCCTGTGGGGTGTGGGGGAATCTGATGTACTGGTGTATCCTGCTCAGCATGGCGTTAATAAATGCATTGAAAAATCTAGAGAGGGTACTCTGTGATACCACTCCAGCTGCTGCTTTGACCCCTTGATAGCTCCCTGAGGCAAGTAGGTGGAGGGAGCATAATACCTGCACATGGGCGGGTATGCTGTGAGTCCTTAGTGTTCTGCGCTGCAGTATAGGTTGTAGCTCAGCTATCAGATCAAGTATCATGGCTGAGTTCAACCTATACCTCTCAAATATTTCCTCCTCTGTCTGGTTAAAAAGTGTATGTGCACTCTGAAAATGCGCTCATGTCTCCTCCTCCCTCTCCTCAAACCTGCCAAGATCCTCATCAGCCTCGCCATGACATAGAGTGCAGCCATTGTGGAAAAGAGTCTGAGGCAGTCTGGACCTCTTTATATAGGTTGCACCTGGTTACCATCTGGTTTCCCTTAGTGGTATTTTGCATGTGCAAAATGCCATTCTGCGAAAAATCGCAATTTGCGATTTTTTTATGCATCGATTTGCGACTTGGATTTTGCAAATCGCAATTTGCGCCTCGCAATTTCCTACTGGAAATACCGAAACGCAAAATGCGACTCGCAAAACCAGGTCGCAGCAAAAAAAAAATCAAAATTTTTGAGATTTCTTATTTTTGGTCTGCGAATGCCTTTCATGCATCGCAGACCACGTTTTTGCACTCGCAAACGGCCGAATTGTGCGATTCGCACCGTTTGCGAGTGCAAAAAAATTTCATACATCTGGCCCCAAATGTAGTTTCTGAATGTTTTTTAAACTTTTTTTTGCTGTAGAGCTTCAAAGGGACAGACCACAAAACCTATTCAGTTCCATGATGTTAAATTGAATTGCAAGTTTGTCCCATCAGGAGCTTGTCTGGTCTGTGGCACAGCTACTGGGGTTTGAGCTCAGTTTTAAATTACTGAAAACTTTAACTGGACATAACAAGATAGTAACTTTATTATTTGTGGTGGACACAAATCCAGGCCACCCAATTAGCCACTTTCTCCCAAGATGCAAACAGTTTATACCTACACACTACCTAACAGCAAATCATAATGCTTCATTGTAGGTCACCAATCAAGCTATGCAAACTTGAGCCTGAGGATGCATCTGCCCACAGCACCTTGTACATTTGTTTGTGGACTGCAGAAAACTTCGGTTGGAAGGAAATATCTGAAATAATGAATTTGATAACATCTCTTCTTGTTCATTTATCCAAGGCAGACATTAACATCATTGATAGATCAGCATGTCCTACAGGTTAAAAAGCTAAAATAGATTGGATTCTCAGTATTGGATGGTGAAGAAAATAATACTAAAGAAACTGGAAATTGTCCTCCTGTTTCAGAATGAAAACTCAGATTACAGATATGCTACAATTGGCCCTCACTAAGAGTATTCTACAGAAAATGTGTGATGATACCTAAAGTTTTCAGCACATTTGCGGTGATGTCCTGGATCTTTGTGACTAAAACGATCTACTTTAAAACTGTTATTTAACATTTTGCGACAAGAGATTATTGGGCATATTTATGAAAAGTGGCACTACACGTGGTGCAGCGCCATTTTTCTTGCGACCCTTAGCACCCCCTGATGCCAACATGGTAGTTCCGTATTTATAATACGGTGCATCATGGGTGTAGTTCGGGTGACTAGCATCATAATTGTTTACGCTAGTTTGGTGCTTTGCAGGACTAGTGTAAAAATTATGACACTAATCCTGCAAAGCACCAAGAGGCCCATTGTAATTAATGGGAGCCTCTTTTTAATGCCTGTACTTAACAGGCCTTAAAAAATGCAATACAAATGGTGCAAAGGAATCTCATAGATTCCTTTGCACCATGTTTTTGCCCCCCCTAACGCCAGAACGCCCCCCCCTTGCATACATTATGCCTGGCACAGGCATAATGTGGCGCAAGGGCTTACAAAATTGCACAATGCATGGATTGCGCCACTGTAAATACAGCGTGGCGTTTTTCTACTTCCAATTCCACATTAGCGTAAAATAATGACGCTAATGTGGCGCTGGAATGGCACAAGCCCTTCATAAATATGGGTTTATATATCTACTTCATTCTTTTCTGACAGAACAATTTAAATAAGCCTGTTAGTCTTCAATTTATTCTTTCATAATTCATTGTAATGTATCTGAGACATGTTGTAGGAAACTGGGTTTTTGTTGTAGTAGTCCCCCCGATTTTTTATCTGCCATTTGTTGCAACTTTTACTGAAGTGCACTCGGTTCCTGCTGACCAGATCCCCTGTGCCAGTGTCCTTCCCCTTAACCACTTCGCTGCCAGGCCTTTTCCCCCTCCTGTGCCAGGCCTTTTTTTGCCTATTTGGGGCAGTTCGCGCTTAGGCCCGCATAACTTTTTGTCCACATAAGCTAACCAAGCCAAATTTGCGTCCTTTTTTTCCAACATCCTAGGGATTCTGGAGGTACCCAGACTTTGTGGGTTCCCCTGAAAGAGGCCAAGAAATTGGCCAAAATACAGGGAAAATTTTGTTTTTTTCAAAAAAATTGGAAAAAGTGGCTGCAGAAGAAGGCTTGTGGTTTTTCCCCTGAAAATGGCATCAACAAAGGGTTTGCGGTGCTAAACTCAGCAGCTTCCCAGCTTTCAGGAACAGGCAGACTTGAATCCGAAAACCCAATTTTTCAACACAATTTTGGCATTTTACTGGGGCATACCCCATTTGTGCAATTTTTTGTGCTTTCAGCCTCCTTCCAGTCAGTGACAGGAATGGTCATGAAACCAATGCTGGATCCCAGAAACCTAAACATTTCTGAAAAGTAGACAAAATTCTGAATTCAGCAAGGGGTCATTTGTGTAGATCCTACAAGGGTTTCCTACAGAAAATAACAGCTGAAAAAGAAAAATATTGAAATTGAGGTGAAAAAAACATCAATTTTTCTCTACTTTTTACTCTGTAACTTTTCCCTGCAATGTCAGATTATCGAAAGCAATATACCGTTACGTCTGCTGGACTCCTCTGGTTGCGGGGATATATAGGGTTTGTAGGTTCATCAAGAACCCGAGGAACCCAGAGCCAATAAATGAGCTGCACCCTGCAGTGCGTTTTCATTCTATACCGGGTATACAGTAATTCATTTGCTGAAATATAAGGAGTAAAAAATAGCTATCAAGAAAACCTTTGCATTTCCAAAAAGGGCACAAGATAAGGTGTTGAGGAGCAGTGGTTATTTGCACATCTCTGAATTCCGGGGTGACCATAGTAGCACGTGAATTACATGGAATTTCTCAAATAGATGTCTTTTTTACACACACCCCTATATTTGGAAGGAATAAATGTAGAGAAAGACAAGGGGCAATAACACTTGTTTTGCTATTCTATGTTCCCCCAAGTCTCCTGATAAAAATGATACCTCACTTGTTTGGGTAGGCCTAGCGCCCGCGACAGGATATGCCCCAAAACACAACGTGAACATATCACAGAAAACAGAGCTGTTTTTAGCAAAGTGACTACCTCTAGATTTTGGCCTCTAGCTCAGCCGCCACCTAGGGAAACCTACCAAACCTATGCATTTCTGAAAACTAGAGACCTAGGGGAATCCAAGGAGGGGTGACTTGTGTGGCTCGGACCAGGTTCTGTTACCCAGAATCCTTTGCAAACCTCAAAATTTGGCTAAAAAAACACATGTTCCTCACATTTCTGTGGCAGAAAGTTCTGGAATCTGAGAGGAGCCACAAATTTCCTTCCACCCAGCGTTCCCCCACGTCTCCCGATAAAAATGATACCTCACTTGTGTGGGTAGGCCTAGCTCCCGCGACAGGATATGCCCCAAAACACAACGTGGACATATCACAGAAAACAGAGCTGTTTTTAGCAAAGTGACTACCTGTAGATTTTGGCCTCTAGCTCAGCCGCCACCTAGGGAAACCTACCAAACCTGTGCATTTCTGAAAACTAGAGACCTAGGGGGATCCAAGGAGGGGTGACTTGCGGGGCTCGGACCAGGTTCTGTTACCCAGAATCCTTTGCAAACCTCAAAATTTGGCTAAAAAAACACATGTTCCTCACATTTCTGTGGCAGAAAGTTCTAGAATCTGAGAGGAGCCACAAATTTCCTTCCACCCAGCGTTCCCCCACGTCTCCCGATAAAAATGATACCTCACTTGTGTGGGTAGGCCTAGCGCCCGCGACAGGTATATGCCCCAAAACACAACGTGGACATATCACAGAAAACAGAGCTGTTTTTAGCAAAGTGACTACCTGTAGATTTTGGCCTCTAGCTCAGCCGCCACCTAGGGAAACCTACCAAACCTATGCATTTCTGAAAACTAGAGACCTAGGGGAATCCAAGGAGGGGTGACTTGTGTGGCTCGGACCAGGTTCTGTTACCCAGAATCCTTTGCAAACCTCAAAATTTGGCTAAAAAAACACATGTTCCTCACATTTCTGTGGCAGAAAGTTCTGGAATCTGAGAGGAACCACAAATTTCCTTCCACCCAGCGTTCCCCCACGTCTCCCGATAAAAATGATACCTCACTTGTGTGGGTAGGCCTAGCGCCCGCGACAGGATATGCCCCAAAACACAACGTGGACATATCACAGAAAACAGAGCTGTTTTTAGCAAAGTGACTACCTGTAGATTTTGGCCTCTAGCTCAGCCGGCACTTAGGGAAACCTACCAACCCTGTGCATTTCTGAAAACTAGAGACCTAGGGGAATCCAAGGAGGGGTGACTTGCGGGGCTCGGACCAGGTTCTGTTACCCAGAATCCTTTGCAAACCTCAAAATTTGGCTAAAAAAACACATGTCCCTCACATTTCTGTGGCAGAAAGTTCTGGAATCTGAGAGGAGCTACAAATTTCCTTCCACCCAGCGTTCCCCCAAGTCTCCCGATAAAAATGATACCTCACTTGCGTGGGTAGGCCTAGCGCCGGCGACAGGAAACACCCCAAAGCGCAACGTAGACACATCCTAAATTTTGGAAAAAAACAGAGGTGTTTTTTGCGAAGTGCCTACCTGTAGATTTTGGCCTCTAGCTCAGCCGGCACCTAGGGAAACCTACCAAACCTGTGCATTTCTGAAAACTAGAGACCTAGGGGAATCCAAGGAGGGGTGACTTGCGGGGCTCGAACCAGGTTCTGTTACCCAGAATCCTTTGCAAACCTCAAAATTTGGCTAAAAATACACATGTTACTCACATTTCTGTGGCAGAAAGTTCTGGAATCTGAGAGGAGCTACAAATTTCCTTCCACCCAGCGTTCCCCCAAGTCTCCCGATAAAAATGATACCTCACTTGCGTGGGTAGGCCTAGCGCCGGCGACAGGAAACACCCCAAAGCGCAACGTGGACACATCCTAAATTTTGGGAAAAAACAGAGGTGTTTTTTGCGAAGTGCCTACCTGTAGATTTTGGCCTCTAGCTCAGCCGGCACCTAGGGAAACCTACCAAACCTGTGCATTTCTGAAAACTAGAGACCTAGGGGAATCCAAGGAGGGGTGACTTGCGGGGCTCGGACCAGGTTGTGTTACCCAGAATCCTTTGCAAACCTCAAAATTTGGCTAAAAATACACATGTTACTCACATTTCTGTGGCAGAAAGTTCTGGAATCTGAGAGGAGCCACAAATTTCCTTCTACCCAGCGTTCCCCCAAGTCTCCCGATAAAAATGATACATCACTTGTGTGGGTAGGACTAGCGCCCACGAAAGGAAAGGGCCCAAAACACAACGTGGACACATCACATTTTTTTATAAAAAGCAGTGCCTACCTGTGGATTTTGGCCTGTAGCTCAGCCGACACCTAGGGAAACCTAGCAAACCTGTGCATTTTTGAAAACTAGAAACCCAGGGGAATCCAAGATGGGGTGACTTGCGGGGCTCTGACCAGGTTATGTTACCCAGAATCCTTTGCAAACATCAAAATTTGGCCCAAAAAACACTTTTTCCTCTCATTTCGGTGACAGAAAGTTCTGGAATCTGAGAGGAGCCACAAATTTCCTTCCACCCAGCGTTCCCCTAAGTCTCTCGATAAAAATGGTACATCACTTCTGTGGGTAGGCCTAGCGCCCACAAAAGGAAATGGCCCAAAACACAACGTGGACACAACATATTTTTTCACAGAAAACAGAGGTGTTTTTTGCAAGGTGCCTACCTGTGGTGTTTGGCCTGTAGCTCAGCCGGCCCCAGGGGGGGGGTCAGAAATGCCCTAAAATAAATTTGCCCCCCCAACCCCCACCCTCCCCCGCCGGGAGCGACCCTTGCCTACGGGGTCGTTCCCCCTGCGTGACATTGGCACCAAAAAACAAATCCCCGGTGCCTAGTGGTTTCTGCCCCATTGGGGGCAGGTTGACCTAAAATTGGCCAATCTGCCCCCAGGGGGGCAGAAATGGTCTAAATACAATTTGCCCCCCCAGGGGAGCGACCCTTGCCTGATGGGTCGCTCCCCATCTCTAAAAAAAGAAACAAAAAAAAAAAAAAACAAAAAAAAAAAATTGCCCTGGCGCCTAGAGTGTTCTGCCCCCCCGGGGGGCAGTTCGGCCTAATAATAGGCCGATCTGTCCCCCGGGGGGCAGAAATGGCCTAAAATAAATTTGCCCCCCCAACCCCCACCCCCCCCCCCGGGAGCGACCCTTGCCTACGGGGTCGCTCCCCCTGCGTGACATTGGCGCCAAAAAACAAATCCCCGGTGCCTAGTGGTTTCTGCCCCCTTGGGGGCAGATTGACCTAAAATTGGCCAATCTGCCCCCAGGGGGGCAGAAATGGTCTAAATACAATTTGCCCCCCCAGGGGAGCGACCCTTGCCTGATGGGTCGCTCCCCATCTCTAAAAAAAGAAACAACAAAAAAAAAAAACACAAAAAAAAAATTGCCCTGGCGCCTAGAGTGTTCTGCCCCCCCCCCCCGGGGGGCAGTTCGGCCTAATAATAGGCCGATCTGTCCCCCGGGGGGGCAGAAATGGCCTAAAATAAATTTGCCCCCCCCAACCCCCACCCCCCGCCCCCCGGGAGCGACCCTTGCCTACGGGGTCGCTCCCCCTGCGTGACATTGGCGCCAAAAAACAAATCCCCGGTGCCTAGTGGTTTCTGCCCCCTTGGGGGCAGATTGACCTAAAATTGGCCAATCTGCCCCCAGGGGGGCAGAAATGGTCTAAATACAATTTGCCCCCCCAGGGGAGCGACCCTTGCCTGATGGGTCGCTCCCCATCTCTAAAAAAAGAAACATCAACAAAAAAACACACAAAAAAAAAATTGCCCTGGCGCCTAGAGTGTTCTGCCCCCCCCCCCGGGGGCAGTTCGGCCTAATAATAGGCCGATCTGTCCCCCGGGGGGGCAGAAATGGCCTAAAATAAATTTGCCCCCCCAACCCCCACCCCCCGCCCCCCGGGAGCGACCCTTGCCTACAGGGTCGCTCCCCCTGCATGACATTGGCGCCAAAAAACAAATCCCCGGTGCCTAGTGGTTTCTGCCCCCTTGGGGGCAGATTGACCTAAAATCGGGCAATCTGCCCCCAGGGGGGCAGAAATGGTCTAAATACAATTTGCCCCCCAGGGGAGCGACCCTTGCCTGATGGGTCGCTCCCCATCTCTAAAAAAAAGAAAGAACAAAAAAAAAAAACACAAAAAAAAAATTTGCCCTGGCGCCTAGAGGTTTCTTCCCCCCCTGGGGGCAGATCGGCCTAATAATAGGCCGATCTGCCCCCATGGGGGGCAGAAATGGCCTAAAATAAATTGCCCTCCCCCCCAGGGAGCGACCCTTGCCTAAGGGGTCGCTCCCTTTGCGTGAAATTCACGCAAAGAAAAAACTCCCTGGTGTCTAGTGGTTTCTACCCCCCTTGGGGGCAGATTGGCCTCATCAAAATAGGCCAATCTGCCCCCATGGGAGGCAGAAATGGCCAAAATATAATTTTCCCCCAAGGGGAGCGACCCTTGCCTAAGGAGTCGCTCCCCACCAAAAAAAAAAAAAATGAAACAAAAAAAAAAAAATGGTCCCTGGTGCCTAGAGGTTTCTGCCCCCCCTGGGGGCAGATCGGCCTAATAGTAGGCCGATCTGCCCCCAGGGGGGGCAGAAAAGGCCTTCACAAAAATATGCCCCCCCTGGGAGCGACCCTTGCCCAAGGGTCGCTCCCTTTTGTCAATAACAATAATAAAAAATAAAAAAACCCTGGTGTCTAGTGGTTTCTACCCCCCTTGGGGGCAGATTGGCCTCATCAAAATAGGCCAATCTGCCCCCAAGGGGGGCAGAAATGGCCAAAATATAATTTTCCCCCAAGGGGAGCGACCCTTGCCTAAGGGGTCGCTCCCCACCTCAATAAACAAAAAATGAAACAAAAAAAAAAAAAAAAAAAAAAAAATGGTCCCTGGTGCCTAGAGGTTTCTGCCCCCCCTGGGTGCAGATCGGCCTAGTAAGGCCGATCTGCCCCCAGGGGGGGCAGAAAAGGCCTTTTCAAAAAAATGCCCCCCCTGGGAGCGACCCTTGCCCAAGGGGTCGCTCCCTTATGTCAGTTTCAATAAAAAATAAATAATCCCTGGTGTCTAGTGGGGTTTCAAAAGCCGGATTGCAAGCAATCCGGCTTTTGAAACCCTCGGAGGGACTTCAAAGGGAAGGAAATACTTTTCCTTCCCTTTGAAGCCCCTCCGGGCCTCCCAAGTGATTGAAAAAGAAATGCTTTTGCATTTCTTTTTCAATCGCGCTGGAAGCAGAGCTTCCAGCGCGACTAGGGAGGCCCCTGTGACAAATCAGCGCGCGCTCGCGCGCTGACGTCACAGGGGGGTGTGGGGGGGGTCGGGGGTGGAAGGGGAAGGGATTCCCCGGTCAGCCCTGACCTGGGGGTGTGGGGGGGCGTCCCTCGGGAGGAGCGCTAGCGCTTCTCCAGAGGGAAGCATTCAGGACGTAATGGTTACGTCCATGGCGCCACACGGGCGCTGCCATGGACGTAACCATTACGTCCGTGGCGGGGAAGGGGTTAAACTGCACACACCCCCCACAGACAAAGCTGACCTTGGGTTTTGCAACTGTGGACTTCCGGACGCCATATGCAGCCTATTTGTGCGGGCCCCCTCTGCCCCGCGCGAGTGACTCAATGCCTCAAGACACCTCAGCACCCAGCCACCCTTGGCCAGGGAGAAGAGGACCAAAGGTGTCTGAACATTCCCCAGCCTCGTGACACATGAGCCCACTTATTGCTTCTGCCATACTGGTCCCTCAGTCCCAGCTTGCAGCATCTTTCTAACCAGACTGTTCCCCGTGGAATAACATTAGAGCACCCGAAGCTGAAAAGCACCTCTACACATGGACACCCCAGTGCCTCCCAAAGTGACCTGTTGGGGATCCCTTGATCCTTGCCTTATACTTACCTTAAATCTAGAAGAACGTTCTGTAAGTTTTGCTAAGTGCCCGAATGCAGTATGTTACTTTTCCCATAGGATAACAATAGGGCACCTGACGCTGAAAAGCACCTTGGCACCTGGACAATCCTGTTCCGCCTGAGGTGACTTGTTATGGCTGCCTTGGACCCTGCCCCATGCTTTAAGTCTGGAAGATTGGTCCTGTACGTCATTCCTAAGTGCCGCAATACAGTATTTTCCTTTTCCCATAGGATAACATTACCACTTCAGAAATTGCACTCTTGATTTTGCAAACCTGTAAAATTTCAGAACTCAAAACGTACCTACCTGATTGTGATGACCTTGGTGCCTAAAATTATATAAGGATAAGAGTTATTTTTTATAAATTGGTGTAACCCAGTTTCCTACATGTACTGTATGTAGAATAGACTTAGCATGGCTTTTATACCTTCTAGCACTTTACTTTTGAAGTTAAAACAATGTAGTCTGGCCTGACTGCACTGCTTGTTGTGTATTGCAGTTCTTTGACAATGTGAACAAAAAAACAGCAGACAGTTATTCTTTTGGTGACATGTTAATTTCTATATGATACTTAGGAAGAAGATTATTTGGAAATAAGACATAGCAGTACTATCCCTTTACCACTTTATTCCTATGATAAGCCAAGGTTGACATCTTCATCAAGTCCTGGATGTGAATAAAGCACAATAGAACAGGGTTAAAGAATTCTGTGATGCTACAGACCCATATCTACAACTACATCTCATCATTCTTTTAATTTTATTAGAGAGGCAGTATGCAATACATCAACAATTACCAGCGAACAATAAAAGTCAATATCAAAATCCATGTGTGCAGCATCAAAGCCAAGTAGACACAGTCCAAATTGAAATTGAAAGCAAGGTATTAACGCTTATCCACAGTATGTCAATATTCCTCATCATATTCTGAACTGTCCTATTCTGTTACATGGTTCAGTACTAATAAGGCCAACTTATTTTGAACTGCTGATTGTCCTACATGCAGTCTGTGTTCTGCACCATCCTGATGCTGCTGTCAACTGACACCAGAAGACAGTGACTGTGCTGCTTGATGAATCATCTTGTATGCTGTCCCATGAGGAGAGGTATACCAAAATTTGGTTTCTTGTTTCTTTTTTAGCGTAGTTACCTACACCAGCATATTTTTAGAGGTAGTTGCCCTAGTCAGATGTTTTCCAAATTATTTTTGTTTTCCTTTAATTTTGCTTTTGCCTGAATATGTTAGCCGATTACCACAATTACAAGTCCAAATTCTGGTTAGGGCTAGAAATGACCCAGCTTTGAAATCTGAAACTGAATGTCAAATTTTAATTTGATGATTTACTGATGTCACCATCATCTGCTTTGAATATTAATAATAATGTGCATATTGTGTTGTTGCTAATTTATATTATTCTTTTGGAATGTCTAACAGTATTGATGTTTAGAGGGATAAATCTTTTTGAACGTTTCTGTCATGATATGGTGTTCATGTATGTCTACAACATAGTTTTGCACACCATTTTACGTGACTTTGATTTTGGGATTGCAATAAAGCTTTAAAACCTTACTCGGTTTGGAGTGTGAGTTAGTGTTTTATGGTGCTTAGTCCTGCTTGTGATATAATGTCATTAATTTGTTATTGAATGATTCTGACTACTACATCTTTTGCCAAGTCCAAAGATTCAGTTGACCTCAATAGGTGAGATTGGTGTTAGTGTCTCACCCAAGTGCTGGTGGTTGTTGAACCCGGAACTAATGAGTAGAAATTTTTCCTGGGCCCCAGGTAGAGCTCCATCAGTTTTGGTAGAAGAGCTATGGTTTTGTTTTGTGAGGGAGAAAGTCAGAACTTACCCACATTGTGAGTTGTTATTGGTGTATTGTAATGGTTGATGAAATCTCGGTGGTATGTGTTTTGAGTAGGGTTTTGTGCTTGCAATGCTTTGGCTAAATCGTGGTGAAGTGTGATGCATGAAGTGAAGTAGGGGGTTTGCATACTCCAGGGTAATTCAGTAGGGAGTTTGCACACTCCAAGTAAGAGAGTGGGGAGTTGGTGTGCTCCAAGTGAATGTTGAGCTCAGTGTTTAAAAACTGCCCATGTGGTTATTGTTGTAATGGGTCCTGCGAGACGTAAGTCTTTGGAGCATTGTACAAGTGTATGGTGACACTTTGTTAATTTATTGTCTGCAGGTATGGTGTTGGCCAATTGAGTACTTTCAATGATACTAGTAGTATCTTCTTTGAGTGTATGTGTTGTTGGGTGGTATTAGGTGAGTCCGGATTGCAAATGGAGGATCCAAACCAATCAGAGTGAGGTTTGTGGGTCAAATCTTACTTGCATTTGTGCAAAAGGCCACAGTCAAAATTTCCATAGAGTTTCCAAAGTGTTTGAGTCCTACCCGTAATGTGCAGACAGTTTGTGGTGTTTATGCTCACAATATTTGCATTTAGGTTTTGCTTGAGAGGTGCATGAGATGGTTCTGAAGTGAGTGGTAGCTGCTGAGCAAAGTGAGTGTGATGACATTTGGTCCACACTAGGATAGGTCGGTGGGTGAGAAAAGCCATGCACGGATTGGTGGACAATACTGCACTGCTAAAGGTTGAGAACAACTCGTAAATAGGATTGTGGGATTGAATTTTTTTTCCTGGTTCTATAGATTTTGAGTTTGTGGATTAGATTTGTGTAAACATTTAGTTTTTCAAATCTTTAAGAAGAGTGTTGAGAGGAGATGTCTTTATTCCAGTTAGGGAGGGTGAGCCTACTCCACCTGAGGCTACACCAGCATTTGAGGTAATAGAGGAGAGAGGAGTTTCAGCATGTCTTTGGGTAAATCAATGGTGCAAAATAACTGAGAAGTAAGGCACCTTGGCATTTCCTAGTTATGGAACCTTTAATTTGAGAATTTTGAAGAACTCAAAATTCCCTAAAATCTATGAATTAAAAACCCTTCCTAAACCTGCACAATTTGAAGCACTCGCTATATGGGAAATAGTTGCAAGACAAAAAGAGGCTCAGAAACTCAAAAGGAAAATGAGGAAAGCAGAAAAGACGCTAGCAGAAGCTAGGTGGGATGAAGAGCAGAGAATGTGGAGAGCAGATAGATTACATGCAGTGAAGTTATTTCCAGCAATTACTCAGGAAGGTGATGGAAGTGCTAAGCCTAAAGCCAAAGAGAAATCTGAGGAATATACAGAACAGCAATTGGGTGAAATTAAAAGGGTAGCAGATGTTGAGAGTGATTCATATGATGAATTTATAACTCAGTTGTTGCAGAATCGTCCCCCACCGTATAATGCAGTTGAATCAGTAAGCCAGACCGCAGTCCCGAATGTTGCCACAGGTACAGTTGCACAAAGCTGGGTTCAGATAATTCCAAATGTGCCTATTGCTAATTTTGCACATGTGCCAGTGGTTTATCCAACAGTTCAAAATTATTAACACAGTTCAGAATGTCCCAGTTCCAGTTTTGCCACAGCCAATTCAGAATGCAAGAATGACTCAGGCCCTCATTATGACATTGGCAGTAAATCCCACTTACTGCCACGCTGACTGCTGCCAACATACCGCCGCGGATATCCGTTCACCATATTATGACGCACACACACACCAATCCGTCACTATTCAGCCACATACACAATTCCGCCACACCAAAGGTCAGTGATAAACTGGCGGTATCCAAACCCACACCGTTACGCCAACAGAACAACGCCCACCACATTATGACCCACGAATCACCACAGCAGACATTCAATGGCAGTAAACCTTTAGCGGTACATACCGCTGCACTCAAAATACACACACACAAACAAAACAACACCACTTTGGACAATTCAAACAACACACACCTGACACCCATACACACACCACACCCACCCACTCACACCACTATAAAACACACACACACATTACTCACAACCCTTTACTAATACAAACAATTGCCACCAGAGAGAGACACCAAGACCACTGACACAACCAGAGCCATACACTACTCACACCTATATACCACTCATGGACCCCACATCACACACCCCAACACATTACCCAACACACACTCACCTACACACCTCACACAACACCCATGGCACCTCAAAGACACCCTGATTCACAGAGGAGGAGCTAAGGGTCATGGTGTAGGAAATCGTTAGGGTAGAGCCTCAGCTATTTGGAGCACAGGTGCAGCAGATATTGGTAGCTAGGAAGATGGAGCTATGGTGGAGAATCGTGGACAGGGTCAACGCTGTGGGACAGCACCCCAGAACTAGGGATGACATCAGGAAGAGGTGGAACGACCTATGGGGGAAGGTATGTTCCATTGCAGCAAGACACCAACTCGCTGTACAGAGGACTGGCGGTGGACCCCCACCACCTACCCCACAACAAACAGCATGGGAGGAGCAAGTATTGGCAATCATGCATCCTCAGGGCCTGGCCGGAGTAGGAGGAGAACTGGACTCTGGTAAGTCAACTCTTTACTACTATCACCCCTCTACCTGCATGCCATCACATACCCCCACCCTCAGCCTCATTCCCATCACTCCACCACCTCCCACACACCCGACCATCACATCTCACTCATCCCAATGCCAAGCCCTGCATGCTATACCAATGTATGAACACCACTCACAGCCCTGCATGGACATCTATCACTAAAGCATGCACACTAGAGAGAATCAGCTAGCCCACCACATACCAATTTACTCAAGTGAAAGCTGGCAGGGCAAATACAACCAAAGAGGGCAAGCCACTGATGCACAATATGTCAGACACAGAAACAATAACACATTATTAACATCCCCACAGATACCCCAGCCAATGTCACTGGAGAGAAGGTGCCAGCGTTATCCAGTCCCTCAACTGAAGAGGCCCACAGTGTTTACAGAAACTCTGGACTCCTGGATCTGGATGGCCAACCTGGCCCATCAGGGACCTCTGGAAAGTTGGTTATCCTGGCCAAGTCACACACCACATCAGAGCCTCCACCATCTAGAAACACCACCACAGCACCCACCCAGCGTACTCACACCTCTGCCCCCAGGACACGTCAATCAGCAGTGTGTCCACCTCTACAGGGGCCCCAGGACACACTTCATACCCAAGACAATCAGGGACTGGAGATCAGTGGCAGTGGGCACACGGTTCAGGGGTCAGAGGCACAGGCCAACAGGGAAACTGAGAGGACTGCTGTGCGCCAGGGGGAGGACAGGTCCAGGGATCCGACTCTCCAGGAGGCACTTGCAGAGATCCTGGGAGCATATTAATATTCCCAGGACATGATGGGCCAGATCCTGGACTATGTGCAGGAGAAAAGGGCAGCAGCAGGAGGGACAGTACCAGGGGATCAGGGAGGACTTGCAGGCCATCACCACCACCCTGGTCTCCATAGCAGGGGTGCTGGCAGACATGGCCAATATTATGAGGGAGGCAGTCACACAACAGCGGGCCCCTGCCACTAGCCAGGCATCTGAACTGCCTTCCACCTCCACTGCCGCTAGTGGACAGGAGGCCCCGCCACAGGACCAACAGGCCACCAGCACCCCTCCCCCTGCAGAAGGAAAACCACCCCACAAACGTTCCCTTTGATCCAGACAGAAGCCAGAGACTATGGCCAAGACCCCCGCCAGGATGTGAGACTGTCCTGATTGTCACCCTTGTGTCCCACTCAGTCACCCTGTCCACCTTGAACTGCCATTGCTCCCCTTCCTATGTCCCCTTGGACAATGCACCTGTGCTTCAGACTGTAACAATACCTGGAATTTCCTCCATGATCACCCCATCCCATTGCACTTGCCCCTCAATATCTTAGCACTTCAATAAACACCCTTGGAAAAAATAGAAGTATGTCAAATCTTTTAAGTATGTATTCGTTTAACCAGGTTCAAACATTGCAATTCAACTGTACAGTAAATTAGCATATGTTAATAACCTGTAGCTGGCTGCAGTGATCACACCAGGAGCTATTGTGAGGCTCCAACATCTGTAAAATGAATTGCCAAAGAGTACAGTAAGTGGGCATAGAAGTGGGAAATAACAGCATGCCAGTGCCTCAGAAATTCAAAATAATGACCATGAAATGTGAAGTGACACTGTCTTACCTGTGTGTCATTGGAAGTATTGTCTGATCACTGCTGTTCTGTTGTCCTCATCCTCATCCTCTGCCTCCACATCCTCATTGTCCACAGGGTCCACTGCTGCCACACGGGCATCCCCAGCCTTCTCCTTCTGCAGAAAAGGCACATGGTGGGTCATTCTGACCCTGGCGGCCGGTGGCCGCCAGGGCCACCGACCACGGGAGCACCGCCAACAGGCTGGCGGTGCTCCCACGAGCATTCTGACTGCGGCGGTTCAGCCGCGGTCAGAAGCGGAAAGTCGGCGGTCTCCCGCCGACTTCCCGCTGCTCGGGGGAATCCTCCATGGCTGCGGAGCGCGCTCCGCAGCCATGGGGATTCTGACACCCCCTACCGCCATCCTGTTCCTGGCGGGTCTCCCGCCAGGAACAGGATGGCGGTAGGGGGTGCCGTGGGGCCCCTGGGGGCCCCTGCAGTGCCCATGCCAATGGCATGGGCACTGCAGGGGCCCCCGTAAGAGGGCCCCACTGTGTATTTCAGTGTCTGCAATGCAGACACTGAAATACGCGATGGGTGCAAACTGCACCCGTCGCACCCCTGCATCTACGCCGGCTCAATTCTGAGCCGGCGTCCTCGTTGCAGGGGCATTTCCTCTGGGCCGGCGGGTGCTCTTTTGGAGAGCGCCCGCCGGCCCAGAGGAAATGTCTGAATGGCCGCCGCGGTCTTATGACCGCGGTGCGGTCATTTGGCGGCTCCCTCCAGGCGGGCGGCGCCCGCCGCCCGCCGGGCTCAGAATGAGCCCCCATATGTACATTCATAGAGTGGAAACTCTTTCAATTTCTGAACACCTGTTCATTTTGACGGGGGTGGACAAATGCAATATGTGTTCCATCTGTCGCCCAAATTATGTTGGGGATATGTCCCATTGCATCAAAGTCAGCCTTCACTGTGGCCAAATCTTCCACCTGGGGAAATACAATGTAGATGCACATGTGTTTAATCAGAGCAGACAACACTCTTGTCAGCACTATTGAGAACATTGGCTGTGACATTCCTGCTGCCAAGCCCTCTGTCACTTGGAAAGAACCAGTCGCCAGGAAATGAAGCACAGATAGAACTTGTACAAGCGGGTGGATCCCAGTGGGGTGACAGATAGCAGATATCAGGTCAGGCTCCAACTGGGCACACAGCTCTGTGATTGTGGCCCTGTCAAGTCTATAGGTGATTATTATGTGCCTGTCCTCCATTGTTTGTCTCCATCTCCTATTTAACCACAGTGGTAGCAATCTATGGGGCAAAAGAGTGAAGAGGCAGTCACAAATTGAACAATGGTGCAACAACAATACATTGCATGCTGTTAACTTGTAATGGGTCAGTGTGAATTGTCCTGTATGTCCAAATTTAAACAGTGATGCAGAAAGTATCCAGGGCATGCCCACCAACCCCTTGAAATGGCTTCCGCCTGTCCTGTGTTGAGAGACAGGTGGAAGTGAGATAATTCCTCTGACGTTGTGCGCCGTTGCGGGAGGCGGTCAGGAACCACCATGCAACTCCTCATTCGTTATAATTGGGCCCTATGGGTTACAGTGGCCAATAGTGGTCTACGCCGGCGGTGACGGTATGCTGATTCCTCACTTGCTACCTGACCTTCAACAGGAGAAGACCTACAATGCATATGCTGCTGTGACCTCTGTCTGGAACCTACCATGGCCTGTTTGACTGGGGAAAGGGCCCCTGCCTTCACTTTGCCAGAGTTGGAAAGAGTTGAGGATGGGGTCCTACTCCAGTATGGACTGCTGTATGGGCATCCAGAGCAACAGGTGAGTATACTGTGGGCATGATGCATGTGGCATGAATGCATGGAGTGGTGTGTGAAGGCCTTGTGTAAGGGGGTGGGTGGATGTCCCCTGGGCAGCGTATTCATTGTGTGCTGAGCCATGTGTGTGGAAATGGTGATGTGAAGGGGTATGGTGGTCCACAAGTGTAACAGGCTGACTGTCTGACTAATATTATTTTCCTGTGTGTATTTCCTCTACAGGTCAGCGCCCATCAAAAGAAGGGTATATGGCGTGGGATCGCTAAGTATGTGTGGACCCTGGGGGTCTACCGCAGGTGGAGCACAAACTGTTAGAAACAGTGGGAGGACCCGAGACGCTAGGCACGGAAGACGGCGGAGGCCCAGCTGGGGTTGGCCTTCCAACGAAGAAGGGGTGCCCGTCGAACCCTGACCCCCCTGATGGCCTACATACTGGTGGTGGCCTATCCAGAGCTGGATGGGCACTTGAGGGCATCACAGCAGCCACAAGGGGGTGAGTACAGTGCCCATCATTACTACTAATGCCTGGTGGGGAGGTATCCGGGTGGTGGATGTGTGTCAGTGGGTGCCCCCAGGCCAGGCCTGACATTGCAGCGTTTGTCCCCTGGTGGCAATGGTGCTGAAGGGATAATCCTGCTACCTAGCTCGTAGGCATCCACTACTGGACAGGACTGCATGGGTCCCAGGTGTGCTGGATTTGGTGATGTGTGCCCCTCCCCATGCCTTGGTGGCTAGCAATATTGCTGGTAGTGCCAAGCATGGTGCGTAGGCCTGTTCCCTTTGTGTGAGGGTGCTGTGTACGCCAACGGTGGTGTTGGTGCAGCCATTGACCAAGTGTATCCTTTGTTTTTCCCCCCCTTTTTGTTTTGTCACCCTGTTCTTATGTGCATTAGCATCATCTGGCGGAGAAGCAGAGGCACCGGCGATGGAGGGAGCTGCATCCCATAGGACCCAGGAGGCAGAGTCCACCGATGATGAGGGCACTAGTGGGATGGGGGGGCAAAGGGAGCACCAGAGCGGAGACTGAAGGGGACAGGTCAGACACAGATACCTTCTCGGATGGAAGCTCCCTGGTGATGGCAGACACTTCTATGAGCACCCCAGCTACAGGTACATCCTCCCCCCGTACCAGCACTGCCCTCCCAGCAGCCCCTCATTGAGTTGCCCATGCCCGCTCACCCAGGAGATTGGGCATCTCCTTTGCCCCAGGCACCTCAGGCCCTGCCCCGGTAAACCCTGCTGCCCTGAGTGAGGAGGCTATTGACCTCCTGAGATCCATCTATGTAGGACAGTCAACCATTGTGAATGCCATCCAGGGGCTGGCAGCCCAGATGCAACAGACAAATACATTCCTGGAGGGCATTCACACTGGCTTGGTGGCCCAACAGAGATCGATCCAGTCTCTGGGCTCCTCTCTGATGGCAACCAGTGTCCCTGTTTTCACCCGCCAACTTCCTCTTCTCAATCCCATTCCCCTCAACCCCAATCTATCCCAAGCACACAGGCAGACGAGCATGCACACAAGACAACACACAAGAGTACCACAGGCAAACACAAACACCACACTTCATCTCACAGGCACTCACACAAACACCATCCAGATGCAGACATAGCAACATCCACAGTTTCCACTGTGTCCCCCTCCTCCTCCTCCCCCTCTACCTCCCTCCCAGTTCCATCTACACTCACACCTGCATGTACTACACCATCATTCACCACCAGCATCACCACCACACCTAGCAGAACACACACCTCACTGGCAGACACCTCCACAACAGCCATGCACACATCCCCCGTGTCCTGTCCCACTGTCTGCCCCCCCAAGGTACATAAACACAAGCACTCAGACACCCAACAGCCATCCACCTCACAACAGCATACAGCCCATGCACCTGCACTCAAATTCAGCAGACAGACACCTCCTACAACCATTCCCTCTTCCTCCACTCCCAAACCTTCTACCTCTTCCCACCCCAAAGTCCCTAAAAACCTTTTCCTATCCACCATTGACCTCTTCCCTACCCCTCCCCGTCCGTCCTGCACATCTGGCCAGTGCGGCAAAACCCCAGCCAAGTACCTCAGCCACCCAGTCCATGGGCCCAGTCATCACCACAGCCACTCGTGGGAGGAAAGGATCCAGAGCACATGTCCTGAGGGTAGAGGAGCCTGCACCAGGCAGCCTCAAGGGAAAGGAGCCTGCCACAGCTGCTGCCAGGAAGACAAAGGAGCCTGCACCAGCTGATGCCAGGAAGACAAAGGAGCCTGCCCCAGCTGCTGCCAGGAAGACGAAGGAGCCTGCCCCAGCTGCCAGGAAGAGCAAGGAGCCAGCACCAGCAGGCAGGAAGGGCAAGGGGCTTGGGGCAGGAACTGTGACGGAGCCTCCACCACCAACCATGGTTATGCAGCTGTCTGAGGCTGCAGGGGATGGGCAGGATCCTCCCCCCACCAGCAGCAACACCACCAACACCATTGAGCAGCCATCACTGCTGGCGGACAGTCTGTAATCCTGCCTCCATGAGCTGCTGTGCGGCTTGCCCCCTGCGAACCCAGAGGGTATGACACCCACCTGAGAGACTGTGACATTGCACTCCCCAGCACAGGGCACAATGCACCCTCCAGAACCAGTGGGTAAGACACCCACCTACCCCAGCTTCCCCAGGATCAAGAGCGCAGGGCACAATGCCCCCTCTAAAATTAGTGGGTAAGACAAACACATCCCCCAGCCTCCCCAGGATTACCCCAGCCTCCTCAGGATTAAGAGCACAGGGCACAATGCCCCCACTAAAACCAGTGGGTAAGACACCTACCTCCCCAGCCTCTCCAGGATCAAGAGCACAGGGCACGATGCCCCCTCCAGAACCAGTGGGTAAGACAACCACTCGAGAGACTGTGGCCTTGCACTCCCCAGGGTCATGCACAGGGCATGTTGCCCCCTCCAGAGCATGTGGGCAAATCACCCACTTGAGAGACTGTGGCCTTGCACTCCCAAGGACCAAGCACAGGGCATGTTGCTCCCTCCAGAGCATGTGGTCAAATCACCCACTTGAGAGACTGTGGCCTTGCACTCCCCAGGACCAAGCACAGGGCATGTTGCCTCCTCCAGAGCATGTGGGCAAATTACCCACTTGAGAGACTGTGGCCTTGTACTCCCCAGGACCAAGCACAGGGCATGTTGCCCCCTCCAGAACCAGTGGTCTTGTTCCATCTGCCAGCTGAGGTGCTCCCCGTCTCCCATTCCCCTGAGGTGCCTGCCTTTTTCCCAACTGATGCCCCTGCAGTGTTCTCTCCATGTTGAGGCTGGTGCCATGTGTGGCATTGGAATTTGGCATGTGGCCATGTGGACAACGTACATTGTGGACTGGGCTGTGTCCCTTTTTATGTGCATATGTATAAATCTATAATCTTGCCTCACTTATTTACCCTGATGTGTTGCTCTCATTACATTCACTTTTTCTAAAATGTTTTGTCCTATCATTATTCATCCGAGGTACAGGGTAAATATGTTTTAGTACTGCAGCTGATTGTGTGTATGGTGTTGAGGGTGCGTGTGTGTTGCATGTGTGTGTCACTGTCGTTTTCCTCCCCCCTCCCATGTGAGCTAGGCGGCTGTACTCACCGCCGTCGTCTTCACCGGCGTTGGTGTTCGCGGTGGAGTAGCACGTAGAAGACCATGGGGAAGACATGCAGCTCGGACTCCATGGCGGCGTGGTTGTTCCCTGTGTCTCCAATGGTGAGTCCTTTCACTTCTGTGTAGTGTTTCCGCCAGGCTTTTGATGTCGTTGGTACCGCCCCGGAAAAGGTGGTGGATTGGTATATCATAATCTGGTGGGCAGAACTTTGACTTCCGCCTGGCTGTGGGCGGCTACCGCCGTGGTGCCTGTTGTTTCTGCCCTGGCGGTCGGTGTGGTAAAGTGGCTGCCTATCGGAGATCTATTTGCCATGGTCATAATTTGGCTGTAATTACTGCCAGCCTGTTGGCGGTATTACTGCCACTTTTACACCAACCGCCAGGATTGTAATGAGGGCCTCAGTTTGAGTCCACGCTTAATGTACAGACACCTGCACAATTTGTGAATCATAGACAGAAAACGCCTCTGTGTTACCCAGTAATGACACCACTAAACATTGCTCCAAATCAGTCAAATCAAGCTTTTGATACAGTGTTAACTGGCCAAGGTAAAGCATTCATGTTGCAGCAAAATCAGAAAAAATTGACAGGACCAGAAGCATTAACAGTTCCTGTAACAATAGGTCCAGTAATCCCATTGTATGCCCAGGGTAATAATGAGAGTGGTCCCCAGATTTCAAAACCAATATCAGTAATGAATTCACAGTTTGAAACTGATGGAGACTGGAGAGACTGTGCCAGCCATGGCCCCTATGAGCTCTTTCGGTTTGAACCAGACATATAATTGAGTTCGTCCACTGATTGGTGTGACATCCCCTGTGCTCCATGGGATCATCTGTGATGGCTCGGGAACAGATTGTGAGAGCCCCATGCAATGTACCGCAGTCTTTGCCCCGAAACAATGGTAATACCATTTGGTTACAAGGATGTACAGCCCAACAATTGATTGAATAGTTAGATAATTTGAAAGGATGATCAGTTTTAGGAAATTCACCTGAAGGAGACAAGACATTGAAAATGGCTAAGTTAAAATTGAAACTAAATGAAATGATTGAGGGAACCCTTGAATTGAATACATTAGATTTTTACATTGAAAATTAATTGTGCCTCATGTGTAAGGATGTTACTCTTAGAGCAGGACATATTTATGAGAAATTAGCTAATTTGGTTGAGCAATATGGAATCAAGATTTATAAATCCAAACGGTTGAAGACGAGTTACAGATTAGAATTTTATTCTAGAGATATTGCAAACATGAGATCACCTGGAATGAACATTCACATTAAGAAGTTGATTCAAAGCATTCAAATATGGGGAGCATTAGATAAATGGAAAGGCCAAAGAAGAAATCAGAAGAAAAAGCTTACTGCATCTTCGAATGATGGTCAGCAAGCTGAAGGTGCTCTAAAAATGATGACAATAGAAGAAATTCCTGGAGGGAATTTTGCTCATGTTCCTTGGAGCAGAAGTGACATATTGTTGTTTACAAATGATTACCCAAAGTTAAGGGAGAAACCAGTGGAATGGTACCAGCAAAGAGAGAGGTTTGTCAAACTTGTGAAGTGTTTGTGGGGAGATTTAAATACTATATTTGAGATTGTGGTTCCAGCACATTTGTGGGTTGAGTGTAAGAGGAGCATTTATTAGCGAGTGCGTGAGCCGCGAGAAATACAGTAACAGGTGCACTATCTGACGAGGTGATGAAAAACTATTACAAGGTGATTGAGTTTTTGAAAACTAGAGTTTCTCCTAAAGATATGGATTGGCAGAGGAGTAACAGGACATCTAAGGAAGCGAAGGTGTATGTTCATGCTTATTATGAGAGACTGCTGAAAGAATTCAGACAATACAGTGGTGCAGAAATTATTGAACTGAGAGACATGATTCATTTTGTGTTTAGGTTCATTCAGGGATTGGAGCCTGAAATTAGTAACATGAATAAGAATAATTTGATTTGTTGGCAAGGAAAGCCAATTGATGAAGTGATGCAATATGCAATATACTGCAGTGGTGAGATTGATTGAAGTAGAAAAGTTTAAAGGAAAAGGCAACAATGATGCAGAGTTCACAAGGAGTAGAATGTAGGAGCAATGCAGGGAACACAGCAGCAAAGAAATATGCTGCCTCGGTCTAGAGGTAGAGGTCGTGGTATTCAAGTAGATCCGAATGCAAATGTGGCTGATGTTCAGAATATGAAGAAAATGCTTCATTGTCATGCGTGTGTCAACGTCGGACATTGGACACAGGAGTGTCCCTATAGTAATGTAAATAATTTGGTGCACGGTGGTGGTGTTTCACAGATGGTTGACAGCAGTCAATTTCATAATCAGAGAGTTCAAAGGCCCCGAAATCAAAGCATGAATGTTCCTACTGGAGCAATCCAAATGCAGTTTCTCCAGAAACAAGTAAAATTTCCCCAACAGCAAATTCATGTTCCACAGCAATTGCAGATACCACAAGCTTGGATGGCACAGCAACAGGTTGTTCCTCAATGGAACGCAAACCAAACAACCAATGCAAATGTAAATCAGTTAATCATACAATACCAATTGATTGATTTCAATGATAACGAAAAAGTGAAGAATGCATGAGTGAAAGTTCAGAAGATGAAGAATGTGTGTTGGCTACCTCATTGGAAGTAGATCTGCATGGTACTTATGTGAATGCAAGTGTCCTGGTTCATGATGTTTCATTCTTGGTTCACCCTGGAGCAACTCATTCCACTGTCAGATCTGAAAAAGTTCTTAATGTGCCCCTTTGAGGAAGAACAATTCAAATTATTGGAGTAGCAAATCAGTATTTTGTGAACCCTGTGATAGGGGCCATTGCAGTTAAGATAGGTACATTTGAAGGTCTGCACAGATTTATAGTTTGTGATTCAAGTCCTGTGAGTCTGTTAGGAAGAGACCTGCTATGCAAATTAAAATCTTCCATCACTTGTACACATGAAGGGATAGCAATTCAGACCGACAGTGACGATGAAACGTCCAGTCAAACTGATGAGATGTATGCTCTCATTACATTGTTTCCTGCCATGACAGTTGAAGACTTGCCTGAGAAATTACAAGACACAGTAACACTGAGAGTTTGGGATTTCCCTGAAAAGGATATTGGACTAATTCAAGATGTTGAACCAGTCAAAATGACTGTGAAGCCAAATGTAGTTTACCCCTGAACACCACAGTATCACATAACTCTAGAAGTGATTGAAGTTATTACCCCAGTAATTGCAGACTTTGTTGAGCAGGGAGTGTTAAAAAAAGTGATGAGCAGCCCATGTAATTCGCCAGTTAGGGGTCTGCCAAGTGAGAAAAATTGCATAGTTCAGGATTTGAGAAAGGTGAATGAAATTATAGTATCCTGTTGTCCTGTAGTACCAAATCCAACAGTGCTTTAATTTTAGATTCCATGTGAAGTAGATTGGTTTTCCATTATTGATTTGTCACAGGCATTTTTTTCAGTGCCCTTGCAAGAGGATATTCAGTTCCTCTTTTGTTTCCGACTCAGCAACCGTGTGTGCTCATGGTGCTGTTCTCCACAGGGCTTTTCAGAATTTCCATCCATTTTTATTCAGATTCTGAAGAAGAATTAAGAGTCTTTGAAGATGCCATTTCAGACAGCCTTAGTGCAGTACATTAATGATCTAATGGTCTTATCTAATACGTGTGAAGCTTGCAGACAAGATACCAAAGCATTAATGACTCATTTGGGTGAAAACAGACACAAGGTTTCCCATGATAAATTATAGTATTGTCAGAAGGAAGTAAAGTATTCAGGTCACCAAATTGAGAAAGGTGTGAGAAAAGTGACCAGAGAGAGTGCAGAAATTATACAGATGAATCCCCCCCTACAGATGAAGAGGTGTCAGAATGTTGTCAGGCATGGTGAGCTATTGTCACCAATGAATCAAACATTTTTCAGTAATTTCCAAACCGTTGCAGAAGTTGACACACAAAGAAGTCATAGATCCAGCCTTACAATGAAGACTGCTTGAAAGCTTTCACTGAGTTGAGAGAGAGATTGTGCAAAAATCCAGCTTTGGGAAAGCCTGATTACATGAAAGGTTTTGCACTGTTTTGTCATGAACGTGATGGTTGTGCTCTTTCTGTTTTGACAAAGTCACATGGAGGAACAAACAGGCCGGTGCATATTTTTGTGCCACGTCGGATTCTGTAGCTGCTGCTTTGCCTTGCTGTTTGAAAGCCGTGGCTAGTGTTGGTGTGAGTATTGGTTAATGCGAAGGCATAGTGATGGGACACCCTTTACTTGTCTGAGTACCACCCTCAGTTGAAATTCTTTTAACTCAGGTCAAAACCCAGTATTTGACTAGATCCCCAAATTTTGTGATCAAGAGAGATGCCACTTTGATTCCCGCCACATTAAATGTTGATGATTCAAATGATGTTAAGGAAAAGAAACATGACTGCCTCAATGTCACTGAACTGTGCACCATCTGCAGCAGCTATTGGACTTGTGGCACTGCCAGAGGACACACAGGAAACCAGTACCCCCACCCCTGCAGCCCAGCTGTACCTTTGCAAACGTGCTCTGAGACCCAGATATGCCACTGAAACACCAGCAAAGACCAAGACCAGTGCCAGGAAGTGAGTCTGCCCTGAACTGTCTCCCTTGTGTGCCACTGAGCTACCTTGTTGACATGCCATTGCCATCACACCAACTTCCAGTGGCCACATGGACCAAAACCCAGTGCTACCAACAGCTGAGCATATGTACCTGTGTATGTATCTGGACCATGTGCTCACTCCCTTTCACTGTCCCAATACTTATGCATATTTTGCCATTCAATAAATACACCTATGCACTCAAATCGTATGCCCCTCGTCAATATGAGTTATCATTTGTGAGTGTGTATTCATTAGCCAGTTACTATCATAATCACACCTTTATTGCAGGAGGGGATCCGACAGACTGTAGTGTCTGAAGTATGTCACACTGTACATAATATTGGGTTTCCTGGCACATGCCACTTCAGTCATCATTTAGCGTTGTCACTGACAATAGACACCACCGTACCTATTACATGACTCAGACTGAAACTATCCAGTGAATACATCAGCATCATTGAACAGTACCTTAGAGTCACTGGAAGTATAGGTGGATTAGCTGGGTCCTAGAGTTGATATCTTCCCCCTCTTCTTCCTCACCATCACTCTCATCCTCTCTCTGAGGTTGAAGGGCTGGTTGGACAGCACCCTCGTCTTCCAGAAATGGGCTAGCTTTTCTCACAGCCATTTGTGCAGCATGCAGTTGGCCACCAATATCTTACACACCTTGTCAGGGACATAGCACAGGGATCCCCCAGAGAGATGAAGGCAACAAAATATAGCCTTTGGGAGACCTATAGTGTGCTCAATCACCCTCCTAGTACGTCCATGGGCCTCATTGTAATTCCTCTCTGCATCTGTCCTGGGATTCCTCACAGGTGTCAGGAGCCATTGCAAGTTGGGGTAGCCAGAATCACCTGCAAAAGTGGGTGAAAGAGGACTTGAACAAACTGCCTTTACTTGCATACAGCCTGAATGCCAGCTATGTACTAATCCAGTGTCATACACACTCACCTATGAGCCAATCTCTGTCCCCTTGTAGTTGTTCCATCTTGTGTGGCACACTGCTGCTTCTCAGGACAAATTAATCATGGACTGATCCTGGGAACCTGGTATTGACATGTGAAATGTACTGATCAGCAGTACACACCAATTGTATATTCATGGAGTGATAGTTCTTGCGATTCCTATACACCTGTTCATTCACTCTTGGGGGTATGAGAGCTATGTGGGTTCCATCAGTGGCACCTATCACATGGGGGATATTAGCGAAGGCATAAAATTCAGATTTGATGGCGGGAAGTTCAGCCCTTTGGGGAAACTGGACATATGTTTATAAGTGTTAAACGTAAGCATCCAGGAATTTGGACAGGATTTGGCTGAAAATTGGCTGTGAGACCCCTGCACCCATGCCCACTATGACCTGAAATGAGCCGTAGCTAAAAAATGGACCACAGATAGCACTTGCACAGTTGTAGGGATGACATGCTGATTTCGATTTGCCGGTTTCAGAAAAGGATCCATTAATATACAGAGGTCATAGATTGCAGCTCTACTGAGTCTGTAGGTGATAATGATGCGACGTTCCTCCAGAGTTTCCGGATCTACATACAGGGGCCTGTATACAGTTGGGGCCCTCCCTCGCCACATGGGTCTGTACCTATGGGGGAGGAAAGAACACATTCTGAGTGTCAGCTTACACTTGCATCCCATGATGTCACTGTATTTTTTAAAATGCGACACATAGGTCACACACACAAACGGAAAGTATGAGGTACACCTTCAGGCAAATGTGTGCTGTGTTAACTCTGTCATAATGGCGTCACAGTGTGGACACACTTCCAAAGATGGGTATGTGTCAGGATTTTAGAATCAAATCAGCAAGCGACAAAGGGGAGAGAGATTGGGGTCCTCGATGAGGCCCCTGGCCAGGCTATGGAGATGTGGTGGTAACAAAATGGCAGCCCCCAGCCATCCAGGTATGATAGAGTGGAAGTGACTTCATTCCGCTGGCGTTAGTCGTCATCGCGGAAGGCGGTGTTCATCGCCATGCACCTGATCATTGGATTACATGGTTGGCAATGGGGAAGCTGGGCCAATCATGATCGCCGCTGGTGGTGACAGAACACACCGCCGCGGTAACTACGCCATTTTGTCAAAACCTTGCCATTGACTCCTGATTCCCGTGCAGGGTAGTACTCCCCTGCATGTGCTGCTGTGCCCTGACTCTGGCCCTGAAATGGTGCATGTAAGGGGGAAATGGGCCCCAGGCTTCACCGCGGAGAAACTGGAGAAGATGAGACGGGGTCTCATGGGTGAACTCCACACAGTATATCAGGTCCATGTTTCATGAGGATTATGTTGTGTATTCTTGTGTAATGCCCACTAGTCAGGGGCACATTCATTATGGATGTTGTCTGTGCTGAGGGTACGTGCATGACCTGTATGGGAGTGCGTGTGAGCCAAAATGTACATATATTCACGATTTAACATAGTTCCCACATGTTTTGTTTCCCCTCCCCCGTGCTCTTGTGTCCTTTGTGTACATTAGCATCATCTGGCGAGGGAGCTGAGGCACCAGGAAGTAGGGATGTAGCAGCCCACAGTTCCAAGGAGGCAGAGTAGAGTGACGCCAAGGGGACCAATGGGTTGGAGGGCAAGGGGAGTACCATGGGGGAGGCAACTACCATTGGAGGTAGTGACTCTGACACTTTCTCCGATGGGAGGTCCCTGGTAGTGGCGGACCCTAATGGGGTAACCCATTCTTTGCCATCTTCCGCCACCACCATACCATCACTGCCCTCCCAGTTGCTCCCCACCGAGTTGCCTGTGGTGCTCACCCAGGAGGGTGGGCGTCTCCTTCGCCCCAGGCATCTCATCCCCTATCCCAGTCAGTCCTGCTGCCCTCACAGAGGAGGCTATTGACCTCCTGAGGACCATCTCTGTAGGGCTGACAACCAACGTGAATGCCATCCAGGGGCTAGCATCCCAGATGCAGCAATGCAATGGATACCTGGAAGCCATTCATGGTGCCATGTCTGGCCTACAGAGACCTTTTCAGGCTCTGGCCTCCTCATTGATGGCAGCCCGTGTCCCTCGTCTTTCCGTCCCTCCTCCCACCACCTCTACCCCTTCCAGCACCCCACTCCCTTTACCCATCACAAGCACACATAGAGATGGCCATGCACACAGATCAACACACAAGAAGCACACTGAAAAACACAAGCACCGCACTTCCCACCACAGGCATGCACACACCCAACGTACATAAGCACACACAACAACATCCACTTTCCCCAGTATGTCGACTACCCCCGCCACCCTGTCTGTTACCTCACCATGCACACCCTCACACACTGCACCCTCAGTCACTGATGCTGCCCCCATCCATGCAGTCACCAGAACATCTGACATCCAGATATGCACCCCAGGCACAACACATGCACTCACCACAACTACATTGACAGACACTTGCAGCACACTCACCAGACCTGCAGACACACAGACAACATCCATCTACACTGGCAGCCTGTCTTGTCCCATTGTGTCCAACCCCTCCTCCCAAAACACTCAAACATTCGCACACATCCACACCACACACATCCACCACTCATAAGCATACTTTACAGGCTCCTGCATCCACGTCCGGCACACCTACACCTGATACGAGCACTCCCTCACCCTTCACTCCCAGACCTGCCTCCAAATCTCCTCCAACTGCATCTAAGAAGCTTTTCTTATTCCGTGTTGACCTGTTTGAACCCACTGGCCCACCCCGTCTTGTCTCTAAACGTGCCCATGTCCTTGCACAGTCCACCCCTCCCTCGTCCAAGTCCGCTCCAGTCTGCCCTTCCCATTCCCGAGCCCCTTCCGTAGGGAGGAAGACGCCCTGTGTAGCCCCAGGTCCCTCTACCACCCCCGGTCCAAGCCCACTCCCCCTTCTTCCAAGGGCAAGCCTGAAGCCCCTCCACCTCCCAAACCTAAGCCCAAGCACCCCCTTCCAGACGTAAGTCCCCATCCCCGCTGTCCCCTGCCCTGTTCCCTGGGGTGCCTAGCTGCCCCATTAATGCCCCTTTCGCATGGAATATCCTTTGCACATGTGGGAGTCAAGTTCAACCTATATTGGCTCTTCTGGGATGGACTAGCCAATGGCCTTATTTGGACATTACTTTTTTCCATTTAAATAACTTTCAGTGCCCAGTAGTGCTGTTGGCACAATATAGTGACATTGTTCAGCGTTTCACTGTGGGGGTGTGGTATGCACATTTGTGTACTTTGGTGTAGGTCTTTGTTGGCTTGTGTCTGGTAAGTACATTTTGTTATGGTATGTATGGCTTGGGATGTGGGAGGGGTTGGTAGTGCATTGCAAGGTGGGTGGGGTGGGATTGTAACTGTGCCCTTTCTTCCCATGTGTACTAGGCTGAGGTAGTTACCGTTGTTGTCTTCGTCGTCGGTCACGGTCCTGGAGGAATATGGCAAGGAGCAGCACTGGCATTATTTCCAACTCTCGCTCCATGTCTGAGTCAGCGTGTTCTGTGTACCTCTGGTGAGTGTTTCCTTTTATATTGTTCGTTTCCAGCACACTTTACCTGGCGGTGTTTCCCACCCTGGAACTGAAGGTGGTCTGATGTTTCGTTATTTGGTGGGTGGGTAGGACCTTTCTGCCGGCCTGTGGTTAGCTTCCTCCGTCCTCATCAGGACTACAAAGATGGCGTGTGTGGATGGACCGCTACTTGTTTTTCATATGCTTCATTATTTGGCGGTCCGGACCGGCAGCCAGTTGGTGGTAGTTACTGCCACCGCCGGCGGGGCGGTGTTTACCGCCATGTTCATAATGAGGGCCCTAGAACTGATATTCATGATACTCCTTTAGAGGAAAATGACTAAGTTGCCTTTGTTAATGGCTCCTGTTTACAAGACAGTGATGGTACTCTGAGAACAGGTTATGCAGTTTGCACCCTCTCAGGAGTTGTCGAAGCCTCAAGACTTCAAGGAGTGGTTTCTGCCAAAGTAGCTGAATTGGTTTATCTTAAAAGAGCATGCTGCATATCTGAGCAGCTCAAAGTGACAATATTCACAGATAGTCAATACAGATTTGGTGTTGTTCATGACTCCTGGCAGTTAAGGCACCAGAGAGGTTTTATGACCTCCTCTGGCTCACCCATTCAAAATGGTGAGATAATTCATGATTTGTTCAATGCTCTACAGTTACCTGAGAATATTACTGTTGTTAAGTGTGTGGCCCACCAGAGGTCAAACAACTATGTAACATTGGGCAATGCCTATGCTCACCAAATTGCCAGATAGTGTGCACTCCATTGTGTCACCTTCTGTGAAGAGTGGAGTAATGAGAGTGATACCATTGAGACAAATCAAAATTTCTTGATGTCAGTGGTTGATACCTGGGATGAAATTAAGAGGTTGCAGGAAGAGGGAACAGAGGAAGAACACAGAAGTTGGATAAAAGGTTGTGCTCAAAGAGACAGAGATGATATTTGGATTTCAAATGAAGGGAAAGTTGTATTGTCAAATTGATTGTTGAATTTAATGGTGAGGTATTATCATGGCCAGGTTCATCTCAGCAAATATTCAATGGTTCACACTTTTAATCAGACATGGTACAATCCCAGCTTTAGATTGGTTGCACAAGTGGTTTGTCACAGATGTCTTAGAGATGTCTTACATGCCAACAAATGAATTTAGGGAAATGCACAGTGGTTAATTTGAGCCATCTAGGCTGATCAGGAGGTCCATTTAACAGAATGCAACTTAATTTCACTGAAATGCCTGCCTGCAATGGATTGAAGTATTAATTGGTCATCATGTGTGTGTTCTCCAAATGGGTTGAGGTTTATCCAACAAGTAGAAATTATAGTCTCACTGTAGCTAAGCTGCTGCTCAGGAAATTAATTCAAAGGTATGGATTCCTGATTTCTTTGGAACCAGATCGAGGAACTCATTTTAATAATGAGATAATTAAGTTGTTATGTGCAGCACTAAACATTGAGCAAAAATTGCACTGTAGTTACAAACGAGAGGCATCTGGATTGGTGTAAAAAATCAATGGAACACTGAAACCTTGATTGGCAAAGTTTTGTGCCTCAACAGCGTTAAAATAGCCTGATGCATTGGCACTTGTCCTGATGAACATGTATAGCACCCTTGACAGGAAGACAGGATTGCCTTTCCATGAAATTCTAATGGGTCATGCAATGAGGCTCCCATCAGCACCTGCAAATGCACTTGTGAATATAACTGATGACTTAGGGGGTTATTCTAACTTTGGAGGAGGTGTTAATCCGTCCCAAAAGTGACGGAAAAGTGACGGATTTACCACCAGCCATATTACGAGTCCATTATATCCTATGGAACTCGTAATACGGCTGGTGGTATATCCGTCACTTTACCGTCACTATTGGGACAGATTAACACTCCTCCAAAGTTAGAATAACCCCCTTAGTGCTTGTTTATTGCAAGGGTCTGGCTGATGTGGTTCATTCTTTGTCTCATCAGGTTGAAGCAGCAACAGCTCAAACGTCCCAGTAACAGTGTCACAGACTGAAGGCTGGTGAATGGGTGCTGGTTAAAAAACGTGCAGAAGACTTGACTACAGCCAAGGTAGAAAGGTCAGTTTCAAGGTATCTTGGTGATGACAACAGCTGTGAAGTGTGCTGGTCTTCCAAACTGGATTCATGCAAGCCACACAAGCAGAGTCCTGTCTCCTCTTGGAAAAACAGAGTCTGAACCTGGAAGAGCAAATGCTAATGAAGGAGGTGTTCAGCTTGACCAAGCTGTGAGGACAGAACCAGTAGCTGAAACACAAAATGTGCAAAGTGGTGAAGGTGCAAGCAGCCTGAATGCATACTGAAGTGCATGAGAGCAAAGCCAAAGTCAAGGTCAACTGACTCCTGCCAGCACAGCAAACTTTGTGAATGCAGTTGCACCCGGAAAAAGAACTGCGAAAGGAGACAAATGGCCTGCAACTGCACATGAACTAGTTGCTGATAAACTCTCATCAGAAACAGAAGCAGTCGAAGAGCCAAATCAAAGTGAAGATGAAGATGGTGCTGTTAGGACAACAAAAAGAAAAAAAGTGCCAAGATGCAGATCTGAATGGATCTGTTTTGTCACAAATGAATGGGAGAACCAGTTTATGGCCTACTGTTTTAACGTTGAGAATTCAGCTGAACATTCTGGAACTTGAAATTGCATTTAAACTGAGCTTTCAAATAACCTTGTCAATTTATCAACAAAGACATTACACTCTGAAAGTAATGATTAGCGATCATCAGACTGTGTTCTATTGAAATTAAACACTGAAATATTTTGAGAGCTTTTAGATTAATCTTGAAGAACTTTCTTGAAAATTGAGAACTGCTGCAAATACTCAAAAGACTCTGAAAACTTTTTTTTTTTTTTTTTTGCTTGTTTTTGCTTTTATATATTTTGTTTTAATCTCTACTATGATTCTATAGAAGCCATGAGTCCTGGATGGGGCAAACACAGCAGATGTAAATATGTGTGCATTGGTTTAATAATATTATGTATGACTGCATGCATTTTATTAATTGCAGGAATGAGTGTTCCAGTGAAAGGAGAGGTGCAAAACACAGCATCCCCAGTGCAGAGAATGACAACATCTAAGCATGATAACTTCTATAAGGATGAGGGATTGTTTCATGTAATGACACAAAGGGAGATTTGTTTTCCATTATATATTGTAGTTTGCTGTATGAGTATGTGGACATGATGAATGTGTGTGATTGTAATGTGTGTACACAAATTCCTTCATTAGTACAAAAAGAAATCACATATCACACCTTACCTCAAACTTATTGTGTTAAATGCAGTCAATTACTAACACATTTGTGCAACCAGGAGTAGGTTCAGTATTTTAATTCAAACTTTGATCTAGTTTTCTCTTTTGCTCTCATTAATCATCATTTGAGCTGCATTGCAAAGGCTAGAAACATAGATATAGTAGGGGGATTCCTTGAGCCTACACTGACTTTTGGCACAACATATGCCTACCGGACTAATTTAACATGTATTCTCACACAGGTAGAGAAGGAGTTCATTAATCAGGTAGATGACAGAAGAAAAGCAATTAAAAAAAGGATACACAAGGAAATAATTTCCAGAAAGAAATCATTTCACAATACACAACACCAGACACACAATAACGCTTAGCTTTAGATTGGCAACATGAAGGAAAGCTTTGTATATATATGCCATAATCAAGAGCTGACAATAAGTTTGTGGGAATGAGTGAAAGCAGGTATGTGTTCCTGTCCATTAGTGTATGGGAATTTATGCTAATAGACAAGGCCCCACTGTAATAATGTCTTTTACATATGTAGTAAGAATGCTTATGACAAGTTACCAAAAGGTTGGTATGGCACATGTTATTCTGGAGTGGTTTTCTCAAACATTTACCAAGTGGACAAAACTGGCAATCCAGACAGGAATGAGAGACCTAAAATGAGATTTAGAAGAGGAGTACATAGATTACGGGAGGTATTTTTGGAGCTATTATTCCATCAGCGGGTGTGATCTTGAATGACATAAGGAAGTTATCAACAATCGTAGATAAGATGTTAACTGATTTTTCAGGTGCAGTGCTCCTAATGAACATTGAAATGTTTGCGATAAGATCTATGATTCTTCAGAATCGCCTTGCATTAAAAAGATTTTTTAGAAAAAGAGGGCGGAATCTGCAGAGTTTTGAAATCACAGCACTGTTGCACTTATATCCCGAATAACAGCAAGGAAATTAGATACTTATTTGATTTGACAAGTCTGAAAAATGACTTAAATGACCTAGAGGAGACAACTGTCTATGAGGCAATAGCTGAAGGATTCTGCCTATTGAGGTGGACTAAATCTTTGGACTTGGTGAAGAGTGTAGTAGTCAGAATCATTCAAGCACAAATAAATCACGTTAACTCACAACCAATATTAAACACCATAACAATTTAAACACTAAATCAAGCTTCAAACCAAGTAAAGTTTTAAAGTTTTATTACAATCTCAAAATCAATGTCACGGAAATGGTCTGCAAAACTAAGTTGTAGACATACATGAAAACCATAGGATGACAGAAACGTCTGAAAAGGTTCAACCTACTAAACATCAATACTGTTAGACACTCCAAAAGAATACTATAGATTGGCAACAGTACAATATGCACATGATTATTAACATTCAAAGCAGATGATGGTGACATCAGTAAATCATCAAATTGCAATATGACATTCAATTTCAGATTTGAAAGCTGGGCCAATCCTAACTCTAACCAGAATTGGAACTTGTATGTGTGGGAATGGGATTACACCTGCGGGCAAAAGCAAAATTAAAGGAGAACAAAAATAATTTGGAAAACATCTAACTAGGGCAACTACCTCTAAACAGATGCTGGTGTAGGTGCCTAAGCTAAAAAGGAAACAAGAAGCCACATTTAGTTATACCTCTCCTCATAGGACAGCATACAGGATGATTCATCAAGCAGGACAGTCACTGTTTTCTGGTGTAATTTGACAGCAGCATCAGGATGGTGCAGAACATGGGCTGCACACAGGACAATCAGCAGTTCAGAATTAGTTGGCCTCATTAGTACGGAACCACGTAACAGAAAAGGGCAGTTAAGACTATGAAGAGGAAACTCATCCTGGACACTGAGAGAAGAGGAGTATGACTGCAGATGTAAGCAGACTCTGACAGAGTTCGGAACAGCATAGAAACAGGTGTGAGGATAAGGGAAAACTGACACCAAATCAAATGTTTCTCACTAATTAAAATAACCACAACCTTTTCCATTGGTCCTTCAGATGGGTATATTTCCACTAAGTTTGCAACTGTCAGAAATCTTCTCAGCAAAAGACCATTGTTTATACTGTGACTTCATGTAATTCTGCCAATATATTACATTTTCTAATAATTTGTTACATACAAATCCTTTCTCATAACACACAGTAAACTAAGCTAATTCATTTCACATGAGAACCACAGATTTCCTGTTCTGTTCGACAGCTAGAACAAATAGTGTGAAATTATTGCATTTAAAACATGTCTCTTGCCTACAATACAATAGGACATTCAACATTCACATTAGTAACCTAGAAAAATACTTCAGGTTAGAGGGGACAAAATAAACAAGTTATTTTCCACTGCTGCTTGCAAAATAATATCTCAAGTCTGGTCAAGTTAGGAAACCTAAATGCACATTAATACAATTAATACATTAATAAACCTATTGCACACCTTACAATTCAACCAAATATGCAAAGCAGATTATTTTATTAAAAACATTACTCATGTCATATTAAAGTAATTTTAAACGTGCATTTATTTTTCTGCACACGTTAATAAAATCCATTTATTCAATATGAATGCATTTAATTCATATTCATTTAATACTTCAATTCTAATTTCCTACCTTTTAGTAAACACTCTTAACAGTAATTCACATAAATACTTTATTTAATATCCGTGCAAAACTCTCATGTTGAAACGTGGTGCACAATACAAATGGTGGCTGGAGTGGTTCACCATAATTCAAACGTACACGTTTTCATTTCCACGTTATTTTCTTTGTTAGGCTTTTGAATGTAACTTTATAAGCTGCCATATGCTACTTCTATACCACTAATTTATAATTAAAACTTGATCTCTCTCACTATGTAGATTTGCGCAACAGCCATTGCAACAAAATTAAATAAGCCTCTTTCTTTACAGACTACACGCCAGACAAAGCTTCTACAACTCCCAGCAGCATTATCATAGGAGTAATCTGTATCTGTTTTTCTATGATCTGACTAATAAAAATGGCAATTTCTTCCAAAAATTGAGCCAAAGTAGGGCATGAAAAAAACATGTGCAACCTTTCTGCCTGAATTCCCCCACAGCAATGACAAATGCTATTTGGTCTCCTGTTCCATTTATAAAGCTTAACTGGGGTGTAATAAAGATCTAATATTGTTTTAAAATGTTGACTCTTTAACCCCGCGTTCAACAGGGTCTTCCTCCCAACATCAAGCGGCTCCTGTGCAAGCAACCCTCATATGCCAAGTTAAGCTTCTCACTTAGAGTTAACAGAATCCAGATCAGATCATCAGGCAGGTCTTGCAATAGTAAAGCATACATTGTCTCATTACTAGCCCCTTTATCAATAGACTCTACTTCAGGTATGCAACCCATCGGAAAGTGGGTCTTACGCAACTTGATAAAAAAATCTCTGATCTGGAAATACTTATTGAAATTAACCCTAGTAAGTCCATACCTTTCTTGTATCTCACTGAAAGAACACATCTGATCTTTGTCAAAAAGATCCCGACGTTGTGATCCCATGCTGTGCCCATCTTCAGCTAGCTGTGTCACGGAATATAACAGTTAATACCAGTGATTCCTATAAAGGTGTATAGTAATTAAATTGTGTTGCCTTGACAATCCTCTTGATTTGCCGCCATATCTTGAATGCTCCCTTTGCCGTCCTGAAGTTTGTCTTTTTATAATAACTGGGCTCAATTTTACTCAGAATCCATCCCTTAGTCTTGGATCTCAAAACCAGCTCATAGGTTGAGGGAGTTTGTGCTAGAGTTAGCCTTGCTGTCCTGCCATAATCAATATGTCCATATGCTGTAGCATGCAACACCATTAGTATAAAGTAAGGTTGGGGAATGCCCAACCCCCTGACTCTCTGGGGAGTCTCATATACTTTGAGGCCGTTCTTACCTTCTTAAACCTCCAGAGAAAGCTAAAACGCAAGCTTTCAAATTTCCCCAACCAAACCTTTCCATGTGAATAGCCCAAAATAATTAAGTAGTTTTGGCAAAACTGCCATTTTACGTACACTATACCTCCCACCAAAGACAAATACAGATAATTATTTCTCCTGAATTGATGCCCTAAAGCATCCAGTAGTGGGGCCAGGTTTAACGTGACCAGAGGTCCTAAATCTGCTGTCATCCCCATCCCTAAATAAGTAGCCTCCTCACCCCAGCGGGGATCTCTACACCCAAACCCTTTAGTACAATCACTTGTGTCTTAGCAACATTCAATTTGTAGCCTGACAATACCCCAAAGGCTTTTGCTGCATTCTCTATCTCATCCAGAACTGATGAAGGGTCTGAGGTGACCACCGCAACATTGTCCGCATAGGCTAAAACTTTATACTCTGTTAGACCTGCCACAAGAGGGTGAATCAGAGAATTCCCCTCTAAAAGTGCAATAAAAGGGTCAATATAAAGGGCAAATAGCATAGACAATCAGGGACAGTCTTGGTGTGTCCTTCTAGTAATCAGAATATTTTCAGACTCAAGTTCCATAATCTGTAATCTCGCAGTGGGGGTTTGATATAGCACTTTAACAGCATTAATATACTCAGGACCAAACCCCTGACTGTTGAAAACTGCCCATAAATAACTCCAGGCAACCTGGCTGAATGCCTTCTCTGTATATAATAATACTAACCCCATTTCTGTTGCAGTGACCTCAGCAATGTCGAATAAAGTGTCCCTAGACACCAGGGTTTTATTTTTTTGTATTTCCTTACTGTTTCTGGCATGCGGGGAGCGGCCCCTTGGGCAAGGGTCGCTCCCCTTTAGGGGGCAATAACTTACGGCCATTTCTGCCCCCCTTGGGGGCAGATTGGCCTACTTTTTAGGCGGATCTGCCCCCAAGGGGGGCAGAAAACACTGGATCACCAAGGATGTTTATTTATGTGTGTATTTATGTGGGGGGTGCCCCCTTGGGCAAGGGGCGCCCCCCCCCCAAGGGGGCATAGAACTGTTGGCCTTTTCTGCCCCCCTTGGGGGCAGATCCGCCTATTTTGTTTAGGTCCATCTGCCCCCAAGGGGGGCAGAAGCCACTGAGGCACCAGGGATTGTGTGTGTAGTGGATGGGGGGGCGGCCCCTTGGGCAAGGGTCGCTCCCTTTGGGGGGCATGTCTTTTAGGGCCATTTCTGCCCTCCTTGGGGGCAGATCAGCCTATTATTGTTTAGGCTGATCTGCCCCAAGGGGGGCAGAAACCACTAGAACGCCAGGGATTTTTTTTTATGTGTTTATTTTTGTGGGGGGGGGCATCCCCTTGGGCACGGGGCGCCCCCCCAAGGGGGGCATTGACCTGTTGGCCATTTCTGCCCCCCCTGGAGACAGATCAGCCAATTATTTTTAGGCTGATCTGCCCCCAAGGGGGGCAGAAGCCACTTAGACACCAGGGATAGTGTTGTGTGTGTTTTTTTGTTTTTTTTGTTTGAGGGCTGTCCCCTTTGGCAAGGGTCACTCTCCTTGGGGACACACTACTAAAGGTATTTTTTGGCCTCCTTGGGGCAGACAGGCCTATTTTTTTAGTAGGCCCATCTGCCCCTATGGCAGAATCCACTTAGGCACCAATTTCTAAATGTTTGATGGTGGGGTGTTTGTCAACTGAGGAAGTATTTGCATTTGTGATAAAAAATGTGTTCCTCCTTTTTGTTCTAGTTCAAAGCTTTTGCTTTATTTGCTGTGGCTCCTTGCTGTTTTGGCGGTGGTTGGCCTGCAGTTTGCACAGTTGCATGTTTTAGGTAAGTAAAAACAATTTACTCCAAAGGAGTATTGTTGCCATGCATGAATGACATGTTTGTAGGGGGTGTACTAAATGCAGGATTGTGTGTGAAATTGTCCTTAGATTTGTGCACAATGATATTTGTTTTGTCTTATTTCTAATTTGCCTTTCTTTCTTTCTTTTTAGTGGGATATCATTGGTGATTGCTGTGTCTGTGCAGAGCAGTTGCTGGTGAATCAAGCTTTTTCAGGCAAGTGAGCGGTATAGGTTTTGAGTTTATAACTTTTACTAACAAAGCTACACTTTGTTACTTGTCTTACACAGTGCTGGTTGTTGGTGGTGAATTTGTCCAGTTAATTTTAGCAGGAGAGATCATGGCTAGCCGCAGGATGACCGCTCAGCAGGTGGTTGGTATGCTTTTTGAGTCACAGTCTGATCATGATTATGAGACGGACTTTGCATCTGAGGCAGAGGAGGAAGTCAGAGATTCTGGCAGTGATGTTTCTGTTGGAGGGGAATCTTCTGATGATGAAGCCACACTTAGTGCAGATGAAGGGCCTGTTTTAGAGGAGGACACTGATGTGCCAATAGTGCAGCAACCTGGGGCTGAAAGGTTTCCCGTTATAAGACCTGATGTCTGGGTTGCCCCAAACATGGAGCAGCCAGAGTTGCCTGCCTTTACTGGTCTCCTGGGGTGTAACGCCAATACAGAGAACTTTTTGCCTATCAATGTCTTTGAGTTATTCATGGATGATATGTTTTTGGAAGAGATTGTTGAGCAGACTAATTTGTATGCGGAGCAGCATTTGAGGGACAACGCTGCTAGACTTAGGCCACACTCTAGAGCTGCCCAGTGGATTCCCACAAATTTGGAGGAGGTAAAAAAGTTTTTGGGTTTGACTTTTTTGATGGGGTTGATAAGGAAGCCGTCACTGGCTTCTTATTGGTCTACTAGTCCCTTGATGGCAACAGCTATATTTCCTGCGACCATGAGTCGTAATCGGTATTTGCTTCTTCTTAGGATGCTGCATTTTGTTGACAATGCATTAGCCTTGCCATTAGATCACCCAGATTCTGACCGTCATTTTAAGATTAGGCCTGTCCTTGATCATTTTGTAGATCGGTTTTCGGAGGTCTGTGTTCCAGGCAAAGAGATAAGTGTGGACGAGTCTTTGGTCCTCTTCAAGGGTCGTTTGGTCTTTAGGCAGTACATTCCTAGCAAAAGGGCAAATTAAATTGTATATGCTGTCTGAAAGTAGGACAGGATATGTGTATAGTTTCCGTGTGTAAACTGGTAGGGATTCCAATATTGACCCCCAATGGTTGTCCTCAGAGTTACTGAGAAAATTGTGTGGGATCTTGGTAGACGACTGTTCAACAAAGGTCACCATTTGTATGTAGATAACTTCTACACTGGTGTGCAGTTGATCAAGGAATTGTTCAGAGTGGACACAGTTGCTTGTGGCACAATCCGTTCTAACCGGAAAGGCTATCCAAGGGAGCTTGTCTGTAAAAAACTTGAGAGGGGACAGTGATGTGCCTTGCGGAATGAGGAGCTGATAGCTTTGAAATTTTCAGACAAGAGGGATGTCTACATGCTAAGTACCATCCATGATGAGAGTACTTCCCCTGTGACTGTTTGGGGCCAGGTTGCTGAAGTGCGCAAACCTGTGTGCATTTTAGATTATAATAAGCACATCGGAGGTGTAGATAGAGTTGACCAGAGGTTGGAATCTTATACTGCTATTCGTAAGTCTTACATTTGGTATAAGAAGTTAGCAATTCACCTCTTCCACTTAGCAACCTTCAATGCTTTTATTGTGTTTAGGGATAGGTCTCCAGAGTCAAAGAGGACATTTGTGAAATTTCAGGAGTCAGTGATAGAGAGCCTTATTGTGGTGGAACAGGCCAGAGTTCCTAGAGAAGCAGTGGTGGAGGATGTGGCTAGATTGAAAGATCGCCACTTTGCTGAGCACATTCCTCCCACACCCAAAAAAGACTTTCCAGCTAAGAAATGTAGAGTGTGCTTTCGAAGAGGTATCCGGAGGGAGACTCAAATGTACTGCCCAGATTGTCCTTCAAAGCCTGGGCTGTGTGTGGGTGGTTGTTTTAAGAATTACCACACCCAGAAGAATTTCTGGGAACAACCATGAGTGTAAACTCATGTCTGTTTTGTATTTTCATGTGTTCAGTTTCATGGTTAGCATTTCTGTCATGTACTAGAGCTTTTGTGTTTGTAGTTTTGTAATTCTTTCTACTTAGTTAGGGGTTCCTCTGTTTAAAAAAAAAAAAAAATGATGCCATTGTGTGTGGAGTGAGTCTTGGCTGAGAGTGTACATATTGACTTGCTGTTGGCTACTGCAACACACTGCCAGCCAAACACCAGTCCACACACTCCCATCAGCTGGTGTGATTGTTGTATCAGGCATGTGGGCGTATGTAAGTGATGGGCCCTTGAGTGGCGCTGTCTGTCGATGTGAGTGTTGTAATGTGCTGGGCCCGTGGCTGGCGATGTGAATGGTCTTGTGTGTGTCATGTATGAAAGTTGTGTGAATGGACTGTGAAGCGGTTGGTGCCTTGTCGCGGCTTTACAGGTCACGAGCTGTGAGTCATTGGTTCAGTTTTTTGCCTTTCAGTTATTAACAGTGCATTTCATTTTTGTGAAAGCTCTTGTTAGTAAAATTTTATCCACTGAACCATCACTCACCTTCGTGCCAAATCCAACCAGTATGTGTGGTAAAAATGACAAAACCTGCTCCCCTGTAATCAGGTGTCGCAGCACACCTGTGACACGCTAGGTGCCTCAGGTGGGACCCCGATGATGAAGCATGCCACCAACTTGGTTGGTGGGTGGGGGTCTTTTTCACATAACCTAAGGGCGTTTCTTTTCAGAAATTTTGTGTTTGGCACATCACGGACGTATGTGGACACATCAAAACGTATATTACAAAACTACCTGTGTTTGGGGGAGAGAGGGCACCTATGTTTTTGGTCCTGTGTGTGGCCTTCATCTAGGGAAACCTACCAAACCCAGACATTTTTTTAAACTAGACACCCCAAGGAGTCCAGGGAGGTGTGGCTTGTGTGGATCCCCCAACATTTTCTTACCCAGACTCCTCTGTAAACCTCAAAATGTGCTTAAAAAAGCATATTTTCCTGACTTTTCTTCATAGGATCACCACTCCAGCACAAAATTCCTACTCCCCAGTGTTCCCCTCAGTCTCCCAAGTAAAATGACACCTCACTTATGTGGGTCCCCAAAGCAGAGTCAGTCTAAAGATGTATAAAAGAATATGTCCTTATAAACTCGCTGTGCTATCCCCTCTATCTCTACAAGTTTTGGGCCTTATTCTGTTGCAGGCACCTGGCCCAACCACACAAGTGAGGTATCATTTTTATCGGGAGACTTGGGGGAACGCTGGGTGGAAGGAAATTTGTGGCTCCTCTCAGATTCCAGAACTTTCTGCCACAGAAATGTGAGGAACATGTGTTTTTTTAGCCAAATTTTGAGGTATGCAAAGGATTCTGGGTAACAGAACCTGGTCAGAGCCTCACAAGTCACCCCATCTTGGATTCCCCTAGGTCTCTAGTTTTAAAAAATGCACAGGTTTGGTAGGTTTCCCTAGGTGCAGGCTGAGCTAGAGGCCGAAATCTACAGGTAGGCACTTTGCTATAAAACAGCTCTGTTTTCTGTGATGTGTCCACGTTGTGTTTTGGGGCATATCTTGTCGCGGGCGCTAGGCCTACCCACACAAGTGAGGTACAATTTTTATCGGGAGACTTGGGGGAGCGCTGGGTGGAAGGAAATTTGTGGCTCCTCTCAGATTCCAGAACTTTCTGTCACCGAAATGTGAGGAAAATGTGTTTTTTTAGCCAAATTTTGAGGTTTGCAAAGGATTCTGGGTAACAGAACCTTGTTAGAGCCCCACAAGTCACCCCATCTTGGATTCCCCTAGGTCTAAAAAATGCACAGGTTTGGTAGGTTTCCCTAGGTGCCGGCTGAGCTAGAGGCCAAAATCTACAGGTAGGCACTTTGCAAAAAAACAGCTCTGTTTTCTGTGATGTGTCCACGTTGTGTTTTGGGGCATATCCTGTCGCGGGCGCTAGGCCTACCCACACAAGTGAGGTATAATTTTTATCGGGAGACTTGGGGGAACATAGAATAGCAAAACAAGTGTTATTGCCCCTTGTCTTTCTCTACATTTTTCCCTTCCAAATGTAAGACAGTGTGTAAAAAAGACGTCTATTTGAGAAATGCCCTGTAATTTACATGCTAGTATGGGCACCCCAGAAATTCAGAGCTGTGCAAATAACCACTGCTTCTCAACACCTTATCTTGTGCCCATTTTGGAAATACAAAGGTTTTCTTGATAGCTATTTTTTACTCTTTATATTTCAGCAAATGAATTGCTGTATACCCGGTATAGAATGAAAACCCACTACAGGGTGCAGGTCATTTATTGGCTCTGGGTACCTAGAGTTCTTGATGAACCTGCAAGCCCTATATATCCCTGCAACCAGAAGAGTCCAGCAGACGTAACGGTATATTGCTTTCGAAAATCTGACATTGCAGGAAAAAGTTACAGAGTAAAACGTAGAGAAAAATTGATGTTTTTTTCACCTCAATTTCAATATTTTTCTTTTTCAGTTGTTATGTTCTGTAGGAAATCCTTGTAGGATCTACACAAATTACCCCTTGCTGAATTCAGAATTTTGTCTACTTTTCAGAAATGTTGCGGTTTCTGGGATCCAGCGTTGGTTTCATGCCCATTTCTGTCACTGACTGGAAGGAGGCTGAAAGCACAAAAAATCGTAAAAATGGGGTATGTCCCAGTAAAATGCCAAAATAGTGTTGAAAAATTGGGTTTTCGGATTCAAGTCTGCCTGTTCCTGAAAGCTGGGAAGCTGGTGATTTTATCACCGCAAACCCTTTGTTGATGCCCTTTTCAGGGAAAAAACCACAAGCCTTCTTCTGCAGCACCTTTTTCCAATTTTTTTGAAAAAAACTTAATTTTCACTGTATTTTGGCTAATTTCTTGGCCTCCTTCTGGGGAACCCACAAAGTCTGGGTACCTCTAGAATCCCTAGGATGTTGGAAAAAAAGGCCGCAAATTTGGCGTGGGTAGCTTATGTGAACAAAACGTTATGAGGGCCTAAACGCGAACTGCTCCAAATAGCCAAAAAAAGGCTCGGCACAGGAGGGGGAAAAGGCCCGGCAGCGAAGGGGTTAACACTGCAACCTTTGTACGTATATTAGGGGTCCAACAGCCTGGAACTATTTCCTGAGCCAGCCATTCCTCCAGTACTGAAGATATCGATACAGCGGCTGGATCATATTACATCTTAACACTTGGTGATGTAAAGCATAGCTTACTGTTTCCTCCCTGATTCCAGCCTCCAAAGCATCCTATAATATAGTTCCTATTGAAGTGCCCTTGTTGATCTCCAAAACACAATCAGTTGATGCATATGAGCCAAATACTCTGAATCTAACAGAAGCTTCCTGTCCAGGCCCGTGATCAAAACCTCCATCATCAGAGGATTATAATCCCTTGGGTATCTCTTGACTGTGGCCTGAGCCCCAACCACACTAGAAACAAAAAGTAATTTAACCACACTAGTTTATTATGCAGATAAGAGAGAAATGTATATCCGGGACCCTACACTTTTCCCAAATATCCACAAGCCTGTGAACTTTAATCATTGGCTGGACTGCCCTCCAAACCAGGGGTTTCCTTCCCGAGTACACACGGGATTCTGGTAAATCTTTCTGCACTTTCAGATGTAGATTAAAGTCCCCCCATAAAATCAAAGGTGTAGCCACTTAGCCAACTATATTGTCAGAGAGCCAATGAAATCTGCTTCATCACGATTAGGGCCATACATTGAACACACCAAGAACCTCTCACTTCCAACCTGGCACTCCTGAATGACCCACCTACCTAATTTGTCAGCAGATCTTTGAAATACCGTACAGCCAGACTTCTTACCAAGAATGGCAACCCCCTAGTAGTTGACCCCTGCTGTGTGCAACCCAGAAGTGTGAATCCAAGTTCTGCAAAGAGTCCCCTCTTGCCTCATGGAACATGAGTTTCGTGCATACAAGCTATTTCAGGCTTCCTCAACTTTAGGCCGCATGCCACTTGTCTGATCTGGCTCCTATTTTTGAAGCCACATACATTAATAGTATATATACACACCATACTATCTCCATACCAAATCACTTTTGTAACAGCAGCATTTGTGACATGCCCAAGATAACCTCTGATCCCTTTTTCAAGTTCCCTAAAACAAAAATTGCTTTGCCCCGTTATAAAAACACACAAAATACCAAGGTAGCCATCAGTAATTCTGTTGCACATCAATACCACTATTCTTGTCCATGGCACAAAAAATCCTGTAACCTGCCCCTCCACCACCCCTCGTACTGCTTTCCCACTGCCACCTGCATGGCATCCCTCCTTTTTCCCCTGCTCCACCAGCACGTTCCCTGCCGTAACATCTCCCTCCCAGCCACTATAGGCAATTAGACCACCCAGGTCCATCCATGTTAAAGTGTCCTCTTCCCGTCCCCAGATTCATTGTTACTGTCTAACAATAAAAGCTCAAGATTAATCCTGCTTGACCATCCCCCCAATTTATTCCAATAATATTCTAAAATCAGCAATTAATACCAGAAAAAATACGACACAGGCTTAAGCAACTTCCTAGACAGGTAGAGAAATCAAAACATATACTCAAAAGTTAATAATATTGCCAGAATTCGAAAATCTTTGAAAACCCCTCTTCCACATCATCCTGCAATCAACCTGTCAAGAAACTCCTTTGCCTTAATTTCAGAAGTAAAAATAATCCACCTTGTCATGCACAATCACTTTAAACTTTGCCGGGCTCAGCAAAGACACCTGAGCCCACTTCTGCTGAAATGGCTGGATCATCCTTTTAAAACGCCCGCGCCTTTCCACAGTAGGCTGACAAAAATCCAGTCTGAGGAAAAAAGAGCTGCCATCATAAGTAC